>NC_139006.1:22939735-24253498 GCF_964374135.1 Grampus griseus | reverse complement strand
TGTCTTTGCCTGAACGGCAGGTCTGGGCACTGACCGCATGACGGAGGAGAGGAAATAAGAGGCCAGCGTGTCACTCAGAACTGAGAGCCCTCATGTCCCCTTGGGGCCCAGGTGCAAGAAAGTCACCCTCCAGTGAGGACACTGCTGCCCACATGGGCAAGAGCCTGTGGAGGGTGTTCCCAGCCTGCCTGGCCCAGGACCCTGAGCTCTCAGGACCAGGCCTGCAGTGCCCGCTGCTGGACTCAGACCCACATCCTCCCCAGTTCACACATGCAGCCTCCTGGAAGGGCTTTCTGACACTGGCAGCTGGATCTTTCTGATGTCACCATTCAGGGCAGTAGAATGCATCCCCTCTGTGTAGTTTGGGGCTGAGATATTAATTTCTCCAGGTCACTAATGACCTCCATACCCCTCAATGGAATGCTGATGTGCCAGGAATTTCAGGATTCCCTGATGTCTGAGTTTGATCTGACCTGCTCCCGGATTCATTACCAGAACATAACCACCTTGAACCAAGTGTCAGGCTTAAAATTCCCAGAGTACCCGTGGGTCATACCTGGTCATGATTCTGTCTGAGTCACCTTCCCAGGTTGATATGTGGTTGCTGTTGTGTTTGTAAGGTCTCCAGGTAGCGTCCCAGCCCTGATTGCACGTCTCTGTTCTCATTTCTGCCTTTGCTGTGAGAATATGATGTTCTCGCGGAAAACGTGTCTTTTTCTTGATTACTTCCATGGGTCTCATTAACCGCTGAATGATACTGACAGTATTTATTTGCGACTCTGATATATTTAAGATATTTTTAGTCTAGTTTCATAATCTTTCTCAGTAAAATGTTTGATATAAAGATTGTGACTATAGGGCTTCCCTGGTGGCACAGTGGTTGAGAGTCCGCCTGCCAATGCAGGGGACACGGGTTCGTGCCCTGCTCCGGGAAGATCTCACATGCCGCGGAGCGGCTGGGCCCGTGAGCCATGGCCGCTGAGCCTGCGCGTCCAGAGGCTGTGCTCCACAATGGGAGAGGCCACAGCAGTGAGAGGCCCGTGTACCACAAAAAAACCAAAAAAAAAGATTGTGACTTAAAGGCACTCTCATCCTTTCCAGGGCTTCCCCCTGCATTGCTGGACTTAGAAACCCTTATGTCCTGTTACCTGAACTTATTGGATCCGGGTCAAGTTCATTTGTTAAACTCCATAGATTTAATAGGGGTGGGTATATAAGGTCTGTGTCCAAAATAGTGATATTTATCCAATATCACCCCAAACAAAGGACCAGAGGGGGAAAGGTATGACAGGTCATGAAGCGAAAGAGGAGAAAGTAAGCAAGTGACGGGTCTGAAAGCCGTGTCCTTAATGGGGAGGGTCTCCCAGGACCTGGAGACGAGGAGCTCCTCAGAGTGAAAGCTCCAGGAAAGGGGGGAACCCAGCTTGCTTAGGTGTCAGGGTTCAGGGCAGGAGCACAGAGCCTGGACCAGGAGAGGGACATGCAGGGGGTTGGCAGAGGCCCCCTGGGTCTCCCAGGGCACAGATGCTGGACCTCTGCTTCCTCGTCATCCTGCCCCGTACCTGTGGTGGATCATTCGTATCTGGGCCCACAGTCGTTGTGTTTGTACTGAGAGACCAGTAAGGAATAGAGACATTTTCACTGACGCCATAAAGATGGACCAGAATGAAAGCATGAGTCTCGGGATTCAACAGCACAAGTGACAGCAGAGGCCAAAGCTGAGCTGGCGTCGGTCACAGTCAGGGTCAGACAGGGGTGTGGAGGGCAGATTTTTATCTCACTTCCCCAGAGCACAGGAGTCCCTTGTGGTGGTGGGTAGTGATTAGATATGTGATAACCAGCCTCCTCATCAGGGCGGAGCCCAGAGGTGACCAAGGAGGCCGTGCGGACAAGCCAGGAGCCAGAGAATAGCGCTGAACCCCCAACGTCACTCACCTGTGTCCCGGGTCACAAAGGTAGGGGCTCTGTCTGGGATCTCTTGCCACCGTTGCCATGATAACCCCCATGTCCCTGCTGCTCCCTGTGCAGGAGAAGGTGCTCTCGGATCTGGGCTCATCAGGAGCGTCACAGGGGGAGGGGCACAGGCATGTATTGGGGAGTCCCTGCTCCTGACGGTCCCCAGCCCCACCCCCACCCTGCAGTGTTGGAAATCCTCCAGTGGGGTAGAGAGGAGAGGAGGACACAGCCAGCACCTGTCGGCTCAAGAGGACCCACTCCCGGGAGTCCCCTGGGTCCTGACAGGTGTCAGCTGTACCCCTGACACCTCAAGTTCTCTGCTCTGACCCTCAAGGAGCAGAGTCCACGCTTTAGTGGACGGTCCACCTGCTGGGCTGGTCCCCGGGCTCTGCTGAAGATAAAACGAGGAATGACTCATTTCTTTATAGTAAGAAGAAAGGCCAGATCTACCTCTCTGGTTGCTTACACATGGATAAGCAGGCAGTATTTCAGTGCCATCATGAATTATTTTGTTTTATTTTTGTTCTAAGTTTTCAGGAAACTAAGAAGGGTTGAATTAAGAATTGGGAGTAGATCCATTACAAACCAGAATGTACTTCCAAGTACACTTTGTATATATACAATTTAATGTGAAATTTAAAAGTTGTCATGAAAAAGGTTCTCACAGGCTAAGGTTCTTGTTCCACTTTCCCATCTGCCTGCGTCTCTGTGAGGAGCACTGTTGTACCAGATTGCACAGTAATGGTCAGCCTCGTCCTTGGGCTGCAGCCGAGATGAGTAGAAGCCCTGCATTGGCTGAGGCCTCTTTGGATCCAGAGAAGTGGCTGGGGACCCTGGAGCCCTGGTCCTTAATGGAGTCTGAGTTGTAGGACAGGAGGTACCAGGGAGACCTCCCTGGCTTCTGCTGGTACCAGGTTATAACATAGCTGGCAACACTGTACCCACTGCTCAGGGTGCAGGTGAGTCTGGCTGATGCTCCCAGAGATGCAGAGAGGGAGGGAGGCTGAGTCAGCACAGGCTGGGAGATGGAACCTGCAGACACAGACACAGGGGGGAGATGGGGCAGGAGCTGGAGGAAAGATTCCAGGGGTCTGAGCCACACGGGCTGATGCAGGCTGGGGACTGAGACCTGGTCCCCGCGGCCTGGCCCTCCCTGTGCAGTGAGAGAGGAACACGAGCAGGAGAGGAGTCCAGGCCATGGTGCTCACAGCCCCCCGGTCCCCACAGTGGGGCTGGGCTGCCCCAGGCCTCCTTTTCTCCCCTAGCCTCTGCCAGAGGAGGGGCTCCCATGCAAATGGGTGTCTACCCAGGGCCCACCCAGCCCCTCCATGAGCCCTGGTGCTGGAGCTCAGCTCACAGCCCAGACTCAAGGGGATGGAGGGTGGCTTCCCCCTTGGGACCCCCTGGGAGGAAGCACCTGCTGAGACCACGCAGGTCCCTGCTCAGGGGCCTCTGCCAGCCAGAGAGTACACACTGCTGAGTCCTCAACAGGGAGCACAGGTCCCGCCCCCAGACCCAGCTCCTGGAGTGAACGATCCTCCCTGAGCAGCTGTGCAGGGATCCAGGGCAGTCCCACAGCTCACCCTGCTGGTTTTATGTGGGAAAAAGAATCCCAGAAAATGTATAGTAAAAACACCTCTAAAATGCATCATTGCCTAGTAAGGTACAACATTGTCTGCATCAGATATAACATGAGTAACAGACCGATTTCCTTAGAAAATAGAAAATTTTATGGAACTGCTCCAAAGAATGACGTAAGATACAGATAGTTTCACAGGAAACATTGAACAGAACTTCAGAGATCAGATGGTTCCGACTTATTTGCTTCATATTTTTTCACAAAGTTTGAAAAAATATACAATTTCCTAGTTCTTATAGAAAACATATAACAGTGATGAAAGCACCTGACTCCTTACACAAAACTATTACAGAATAGTAACATTAAATATTGATGAAAATGTTCTAAATAAAATATGAACAGAGATTTCTTACTAGATTAATAAATTGATACTTTTACTCCCATGATACAAGTTGGGTTCCCTATTATGAAATACTTTAATATAATACCAATAATAATACAATATATTATTGTCTTAAATGATCACGAAAGAAACTTTGACCCTAACAGCAATTCCTTAAAAAATCCACATAAAAATACAAACAGACAGATACCTTTATAATATGATAATACACACTATCTCACACACACACAGATAACTAGTCCTTAAGCCAGGATTTTAGGGTGGTTAAAGATCAGGAACAGGCGAAGGTGACCTTTAGCTCCATTATTATTCAATTATTCTGCAAGTAGTAGAAAGTCAGTGAATGAAATGATGTCAATGGTGAGGACGTAGCATTGATGGGAAGGACCAGCAGTTCTTCCTAAAGATCCAAAAGGACATTTCAGCCTCAGACAGGCCGGTGCTGGTGCAGAAGTGATGGCAGAGGTCTCCCCACTGAGGGACTAGCTGCAGACTGTGACTAGTACAGGTAACAGCTGGTGACCAAGTAGAGATGGTGGAGCCAGGGGGGCAGAGGGGAGTCTGGGCCACCTGCCCAGGGTGAAGAGAGCCTTGGAAGGTGAGAAGCATAGTTTGCCTCCCACTCAGGCTGCATCCTGAGTCACGTCAATCCTCACTTTATGGGGGATCCTCAAGGGGGAAGAGAATGAGAACATCTCTGCAGACGCAGAAAAGCGAGGACCCCAGAAGAGGCATCTGGTGTGATGGGCCCAGGGGGGGTATGGACGGGGGCGCTGGGGAGAGGCTGGGGACTCCCTCCGCCCCGTGCAGGACTCTGGACCCTGGAGACAAGGTCTGTGACACACAGCAGACGACTTGTCTTGAGCCAACGTCTTGCTGCTGAAACTCGGCCTCTGTTCACCAGTGACAAATAGAAACGCGGAGACAGAGTTTTGGGTGAAGTAAAAAAGAGTCGCTTTTATTGCTTTGCCAGGCAAGGAGGCCACAGCGGGCTAATGCCCTCAAGACTGTGTGACCCACCCTGGAGGGGGTAGTTTTATAGGGAGGAGTTTTATAGTGTTCAAGGATCAGGGCATAATCAGCTCGTGGACAATTCTCGGACAGGTTGGCATCAAGGTGACGTTTCAAGCATCATCAACCTTCTGGTTCCAACCGGTCTAGGGTCTATGTGCTTGTGGTCAGCAGTTTTCATCTGGTGGGGCTCTGCTTCCTGTACAAACAACTTAGGAATGTGTGTCAGGCCTCTATCTACCTTCATCTTTCAGGGAACTGGGATTTCGGTGATTCTGCAGGAACTGGGAGTTTGGTGATTCTGCGATGTGGCAGAATTATAGTCTAAATTGATCCCAGTTCCCCAGCCCAACAGCTATTCTTTGTCTCTCCATCTTCATGTTTCCCAATCATTCACTCCTGAGTCAGCATTTTACTTCAAAAGACGTGGACACAGGGGCTTGTACACGGTTTCAGTCTCAGGACTAACCTGGAATCAGATCAGCCAACAAGAGCACCTGAGGACCTGAAGGATGCCTGTGGTGGAGAAATAGACAGTGAAAGAGGGGTCCGTGTCAGACCTGGTGTATGAGACTGGTCCCCACCTCTGTCTATGGGCAGAGGGAGCGGGGAAAGGAAGTCAGCCTCTCAAGATTGGATAGTTCAGCCAACCAAACATGCAGGTGGCAAATCAGCACAGGAAAGGAGGCTCAGCATCGTTTCTCATTAGGGAATGTGTATTACAACAACAATGAAATGCCCCTACGTATCTATTGGTGTGGCTAAAATGAAATTCTAGTAAGTGAAAAAAATACCCGACGGGTAATTTCCCATGGTGATGTTGGTATGAAAATAAACAAATACTGAATCCATTTCCCTCCATGGGTCGTACATCTACACTGGTGAATTGTTTGAAACAAAATGGGAGTCAGAATGTGAAACTGCAGTAACACAGATTGAAAGATGCACGTTCAGTGAGCATCTTTTTGACAGTTGGCTAGAGCCACGCTGTGGGTCACTGCATCATGACGTTTATATACTGATTATTGAAGGAAAATCACTTCAAAAAGGGTGAAATGGCCACGCAAACTCTCTCACCTTTAAATTCAACACAAGGGAAGATTCTGGAATTACTAAGCTGGAAAACTTTTAAAAGGAGTGTAACATTTCAAGCACATTTTATGGTACCGAGAAATTTTATAAAACTTTATTCTTCTCCCGTTCTAAGGTTTTTGGCACAGTTTATTTTGAAATTAACATCATGATTCAGAAAGCTCTCATAAGGGACAAGGAGACTTATTTTGGGATCCATAGTGATACAATGTCCAAAAAAAGCCTCTTAAAATTCCTTCTACTATTTCTTTACAAGAAATACATACATTTCCAACTGGGGTGAACCATCAGAATTCTGTTACCAACATGGATACTTTGCTGGACTCTGAAAAAATGAAGGAATACAACACTTAAAAAAATGTCTGAGTGCCCGTCTACAGAGGTCCCAAGGCTACATCCATGTTTGACCCATTGATGCCATTTTGTTTTCAAAGCCACACATTCACACCACGCAGTCTCTACATTCAGGTTCATTGCTGGTTCCTGCCGCGCTGACACTGATCTCTGGTGAAATCTCACTCTTGCAGTAGAGACATGTAAACGCCTTATGTTTGCAGTTGGCCTTCTCATTTGGAGGCTGAAAGCACAGCCTGGGGGCCAGGATGAGCACGGGGTTACTCTCTGTCTCTCTCTGTCTCTGTCTCTGTCTCTCTGTCTCTCTCTCTCTACACACACACACACGCACACACACACACACACACACACACGCACATCTTTCCTAGGAAATGTGTGGTACCATGGATTGCCCTCGGGATGGGTTTCACCTTCTGTTCCATTGCTCTTTACTATTGGAAACATGTCCTGAATTCTGCATGTAAGTGACTGTCATTTTTCAATGATCAGTTTTGGTATAAATTTTAGTATGTTCGTTTAAACTTTCTAGAGTTGTCACAGACATTTTCCATAGACAGTAGAGAGTTCTAGTGTGGCACCGGTCTACATCAGAAATGTTCTGTTGATCTTATCAGTAAAGCTATTAACTACCTCAATAAACGTGTCAAAGCTTGGAAACGAGGGGCCCAGGGTTTTTGTCCCATTCGCCATCTGTCTCTGTCACGGTGCTCAGCACCACTTGTATACACTTGACAGTAAGAGTCAGCCTCGTCCTCGGGCTGCAGCCCAGAGATGAGCAGGAGCCCTGCGTTGGCCGAGGCATCTTTGGACCCAGAGAAGCATCTGGGGACCCTGGTGCTTATCAGAGTCTGACTTGAACCTCAGGAGGTACCGGGGAGAGCTCCCTGGCTTCTGCTGGTACCAGAATATGTGGTAGCCGCCAACAATGTACCCACTGCTCAGGGTGCAGGTGAGGCTGGCTGATGCTCCCAGAGATGCAGAGAGGGAGGGCAGCTGAGTCAGCACAGGCTGGGAGAGGCACCCTGCAGACACAGACACATCAGATGAGGAGAAGGGACAGGAGGCAGCTACTCGGCGACCTGAGCCAGAAGGAATTCCTCAGGCTGGGATGGGCCCTGGTCTCTGAGGCCTGTCTTACCTGTGCAGAGAGAGGGGAGCATGAGGAGGGCAGGAGTCCAGGCCATGGTGATCACAGCCACTGCTCACGACACAGAGCTGGGGCTGGGCTGCCCCACTCCTCTCTTATGCCTCCCCACTGGCGCCACAGAGGAGGGGCTGTCACGCAAATGTGTCCCCACCCACTGCCTCTCCCCCATGACACCTGACAGGTCTGGGGCCCTTGGACCCAGGGAACCTGCCTGATGCACTAGTTTCCCCCATGAGTCGGGGCGGGGAGGAGGCAGCTTCCAGGACCACACACGGGCCACGTGCAGGGGACTCGGCCAGGCCCAGAGAGGACACAGCTGCCCCCTCCCCAAAGGAAGCAGAGGGCCCTGCCCTGGGCCTCCGGCAGAGGAGGTCTGCCCAGCTGGGCGCCCCTGTCCTGCCCAATCCACCAGAGATGGCCGCACAGCGCCCCCTGCTGGTCCCAGGGCCAACCTCTCCTCCTCTCGCTCTGGTCCACAATCTCACGGTCACCTGTGTCCCTGACCCCTGCGTTTCCCACACGTGACTCCTCCCTACGGGGCACGAGGCAGGTGTGGTCCTGGTGTAGCCTCACTGATTCGGGTCCCTGCTCTGCGGGCGGCGGTCTAGCGGGAGGCACACGCGACATCCTGATCCAGGAGGGCGTGGGAACAGCTGCGGAGCTGAGGACCGGACTCAGGGAACAGGGAGCACAGCGGATCTGCCCACGCGGGGGCTCAGAGGAGGCGGGCTGGCCCTGGTGCTGTGAGCAGGAGCTCCAGGGGACAAGGACGCTCACAGAGGAGGACCCAGAAGGAGGGGACGCTGGTCCTTCCAGAGCAAGTCAGGGAGGAGACTGCACACACCCTGGGGCGCAGGGCTGGGGATGGAGCAGGGCCTGGGCACCCATCAGGGACCCCCTCGGGCCGTCCTGCCACCTCCCCGTGTGCTGGGAGATCTTCGATCCCGGCGGTGCTGGTCCTCAGTGGGGCCAGATAGAGACCGAGCTCTGAGTAAAACTCTAGGACAGAACTTGGGACAGAGAGACCCAGCCAGGGGACATTTGGGGAGACTGGACGAACAGGACACAGAGGAAACAGGAAGGGGTGACATGGCACGTGGCCTGAGGAGGGACACAGGGTGGTGACCAGCTGACCCCAGGCCGTGGGACAGAAACGGGTGGTCCAGATGTCAGGTGGATGCCCGACTGACACAGGTGAGGGCAGCTGCAAGGGCAGGGGTTGGGACTGGGGGGTGGGTGTGTGCACATTTGTCACATAGAGACCCATGGTAGGAAAGCCTGGAAACATGTTAGTAAAACTCAGGACAAGGGACTCATGTCCTCCGCTAGAGGAAGGACACAGGGGCTGTAAGTCACCACCCGATGGGGGACTTAGCTGCATCATTCATTCATCCAGCCAGCCAGCCATTCATTCTCTAGAGGATATTTAAGGACTGTCTCCCACGTACCAGACACAGGGGGAGGATGGGGATCGAGGACAGGGGCCGGGTCCCTGGAGCGGGGGAGCCAGGCCAGCAGGGGTGAAGGTGATCCCGGAGGACACTCTAGGGTCTGAACCCCGGGTCCCCGCAAAGACCCTGAGATGTCAGAGTGTTAAGGAAGCACAGGTCAGAGACTCCAAGATCTCCCAACGTTCATGACGCCTAGAGTACATCACCCCACAGGACAGGCCACATCCCCGAGTGTCCGCGGACATATGATGGGGTTGCTTTGAACGCGCAGATCAACTGGGCAGGATTGATCGACACCTTCACAGTAAGAAGTCATCCAATCTATGAACACGGGTCTCCTTTCCCTTATCTTCATCTGCTTTAATTTTTCTCTGCAAAAAGAAAAATTGCAAGGGCCCCAGACCCTGTCAGGGGTCATGGGGGAGAGGCAGTGGGTGGGGACACATTTGCGTGACAGCCCCTCCTCTGTGGCGCCAGTGGGGAGGCATAAGAGAGGAGTGGGGCAGCCCAGCCCCAGCTCTGTGTCGTGAGCAGCGGCTGTGAGCACCATGGCCTGGACCCCTGCTCTTCTCATGCTCCTCTCTCTGCACAGGTAAGACAGGCCTCAGAGACCAGGGCCCTTCCCAGCCTGAGGAACTCCTTCTGGCTCAGTTTGTAAGCTTCTCACCTACTCGGCTAATCCTAGTCCTAAGTATTTTATTCTTTTTGATGCCCTCATGAATGGCATTTTTAAAAATATCCTTTTGCTTCTTCATTTTTAGTAACTAGAAAACCAAGAAATTTTTGTAGGTCATTACTCCTCATAACACTGTGGAAGATCCTAGTTAGAGCCTGGTATGGGGTTGTGATAAGAGTTGTTTTTCCTGTTTGTAAGGCAGGTAACAAGCAATGGAGCAGGTGGGAATATTGAGGTGGGGTCTGCCGTCCGTAGACAGTAAGATGAGCCACACAAAAGGGCGGCCCTGGTGTGACCATCTAAGGAACTGAAATGGCCCAGCGCTGCTTCCACTAATTATGGGGGAAAGGAAAAGCATAAAACACTTTTTCTTTTCAGTTTGAGAAAAACATCATTAATGTATCAAGAACTTATGTAGGGATTTGTGAAACATACATGGTAAGAGCACCCACTGTCCTCTGATTGGGCCTGATGATGATAATTTGTGGAAACGCCACAAATCAGGAGCAGCCAATGTGACTTTTAGCTCCATTATTATTCAGCACCGTTCAGCAAGTGTTAGACACCGCAATTAAACAGGAAGAATCAATGGTTGGATCACTGAGGGGCATGGAGAGGTAGTTGTTCCAAAAGACCCAAATGTGTGATGCACCTTAGATGCTCCGGTGTCAGTGCAAAAGTGTCCGAAGAAATCTCCCCTGTGAGCAAAGCACAGCCGTTCATCCTGAGGGCTGATGAGAGGGGGTCATAGCCCTAGAAACTCCTGGGAATTGGCAGATGACCCCAATGATGGAGGCTCAGGGTTCCCGAGTCAGAGTTCAGGTCGGAGATGACCTCCACCGACCCCCCACCTCAGCCCCTGAGCTTCAGGGCAAAGAATGCTGCATCCCCAGCGATGGGCACATGGCCTTTCTGTTTCCTTTGAGACCCCTCCTAGGAATGGGCTGCTGAAGGGGCTTTGAGGACCGAGGGGAAAGAGGAGGCTCCACACCCCAGCAGGCCCCCAGGGATGAACGTGGACCCAGGGCGGCAGCAGAAGCAGCAACAGAAGCTCCAGCCAGAGCCTGAGCAGGAAGCTGCTGGTGGCCCCACCTCCCGCAGATGAGAAAAGAGTCCTGGTCTCGGTTACTGCTCACCTGGAGCTCTGGGTGAGCCTGAGAGGCTGTCACAGGAAAGGCGGGAGAAGCAGGCTGGTATCAGCTCAGCCCAGTGATGGCTAAGGAGGCCAAATGCCAGACTTGGGACCAGGGAACTGATCAGGGACCACTGTCTGTCCCCCACTAGCATCAGAGATGAGGAGCTTGGGGCCCAATCCTGGGAGCTGCTGGTCCCAGGATACGTACTGGACAGTCTGATGTGTCCTGATTCAGACACAGCTGGACTCTGGCCCCTGGTTCTGACCTAACCCATCATGGACTCTGTCGCCAGGGCACCTTACCCTGGCATCCAGGGATTCTGCTCAATTTGAGAAAAATTGGACAGTTTTGCTGCCTAGGAAAAGCCTGGGCGGCAGAGGGGGCAGGGTACAGAATTAAGATGTAAACAGATTTTCTGGACCAAGTTCCCTGGTGTGGGTCTCAGACCCCAGTTTTAGGCCAAACAAACAACGGAAGCAGCTGACTTGGTAGAGGATGGTTCTGCCCCGGGAGCCCCAGTGCTGGGGGGACAGCAGGTTTTTGTCTCACTTCCCCCCTGGCTTGCACACTGTGTGACCATCCAGGCTGTCATCATAAGACTGGCAGTAATAATCAGCCTCGTCCTCAGCCTGGAGCCCAGTGATGGTCAGGGAGCCCGAGTTGCCAGACTTGGAGCCAGAGAAGCGATCAGGGATCCCTGAGGGTCGTTTATTGTCATCATAAATCAAGGTTTTGGGGGCCGAGCCTGGGAGTTGTTGGTACCAGCTCACATAATTGCTCCCGATGTTGCTGCTGCTTCCAGTGCAAGAGATGGTGACCCTCTGGCCCAGGGCCCCAGACACAGAGCGCGGCTGAGTCAGCACAGCCTGGGCCCAGGATCCTGCAAGTGGAAGAGACAGAGATGGTGATTCTGGGGTCCAGACACAAGAGCAGGAAGCAGGGCCCATGGTCTTCCCGGGGTCCCTTCCCCTGTCCCCGCATCCAGTCACCTGTGCAGTGAGCGACCAGGGTGAGGAGCAGAGGGGACCAGGCCATGGTGGACATGGTAACGGGGTCCTGCCTTCTGTGTCCCCACAGCTGAAGCAGAGCGTCCCCAAGTCTCTCCTTCCCCTCTTCATACTCTGAGAGAGGGAGTGTCCATTCATGCAAATGACACCCCCCCCACCAGCTCTCTGGTCCCTCCCTGGGCCCTGGGTCAGGTCCCCGTGCTGAGTGTGGCCAGGGGGTGGGCAGGGGCGGGGCTGGGTGGGGCCCAGGGGTGGGAGGTCACAGCAGGCAGCCCTGAGCAGAGACCACCAGGCAGTGCTGGGGGGCTGGTCCCAGCTCTCAGACCCTCAGGAATGGCCCCCGCGCGCCCCTTGGTGTCCAGGCCCTGAAACACACACCGTGTGCCCTGGTGACCAGAGCCCCTCAGGGTCAGCTCCTGCCCCCTGCTCTGTGCACTGTCCCCACCTTAGGGCCATTCCAGGTGCCCCTTCAGTGTCCCCCGTGACCTCAGAGCCATCTGTGGGCTCCCCTCAGACCCCTCAGGGTGAGTCTGTCCACAGCGCCCTTGGCTGCCCAGGGGTCAGGATTGAGGGGGCGTCTGTGACCCAAATTCCTCTTAGATCAGGATCAAGTGAGAGCAGTGCTGGCCCCGTGGAGGCCCATCCCCTTCTGTGCAGGACAGCAGGTCCCCTCCTCTGTGTGACTTGTCCCTGGTGGCCAGAGCCCCCCTTCCTCTGTGTGTCCCCTCAGCCCTGAGGAGGAGGGAGCTCCTCTCTGTGGAGGGGGTGAGGGTGTGGGGAGAGCCTAAACGCCTCATTCTTTATTGTGTGTGAAGCTCTCCACACACGAGACCCACCGTCCCCCGTGTCGTGTCTTACGAAGTGACTTCCTCCTGGGAATCTCTCTTGCAGGCACACGTCACAGGCTGCAGTGAACAGGGCCTAGTGATGTTCTTGGCAGTTTTTATTGAGACTCTGAAGGGCTTTGAGCAGCATCTGTTCCCAGGGAGCCTGATACGTGGGGCTGTTAGGATCAACAGAGCCCCAATAGTGGGTTTGAAAAGACATAGTTAGGGGAGTGTTTGGTTGGAAGAGAACAGCCTGACTGAAGTTTGCCCAGCACTGCGTGTGTGTGTTACACAGATGGTGTGTGACTGTGAGATTTTCAATTTACCAAAATGCGTTGCCAAAATGTAAGGTCATTACTTAAAATTAGTGCAAGATTTTTTTTTTTTTTTTTTTTGCTGTACGTGGGCCTCTCACTGCTGTGGTCTCTCCCATTGCGGAGCACAGGCTCCGGACGTGCAGGCTCAGCGGCCATGGCTCACGGGCCTAGCCGCTCCGCGGCATGTGGGACCGGGGCATGAACCCGTGTCCCCTCAATCGGCAGGTGGACTCAACCACTGCACCACCAGGGAAGCCCTAGTGCATGAATTTAACTGAAGGAAAACCTGTGTTCTATTTTAATTTTGCATTGACAAGTGTAACATTTCTGAAATACTATATTTATCTTTGTAAATACTGTATTTTTATCAAGGACATTTTAATAAAATGACACAACAGGTATCCTATGAAATTTTATTTATTATCAAGTGAAAAAGGAGTCTGAGTGAGGCAGGGCCAGAACCAACCTCTCTCTGCCACTCATAACATCTCCACTGGAAGATTTTTTTTTTTTTTTTTTTTTTTTGGCTGCATTGGGTCTTCGTTGTTGGGTCTTCGTTGCTGCGCGTGGGCTTTCTCTAGTTGTGGCAAGCGGGGGCTACTCTTCATTGCGGTGCACGGGCTTCTCATTGCGGTGGCTTCTCTTGTTGCGGAGCATGGGCTCTAGGCACGTGGGCCTCAGTAGTTGTGGCCCGTGGGCTCAGTAGTTGTGGCTCACAGGCTCTAAAGCACAGGCTCAATAGTTGTGGCACACGGGCTTAGTTGCTCCATGGCATGTGGGATCTACCAAGAACAGGGCTCAAACCCGTGTCCCCTGCATTGGCAGGCAGATTCTCAACCACTGCACCACCAGGGAAGTCCCCACTTGGAGATTTTTATCTCTGAGCATGGAAGTTTTGTCTGTGAAAACATGAGCCGGCTGAGGTATCAGAGCAATGGGTCAGTCTCAGATTTGAGGGGAGGAAGAGCATATGACAGGGTCAGATTTGTCATTCTCAGGATATTCAGAAGTGACAACAGAAGGTCACCCTGAGTTAGACGTGGTCCAGGCAGAGCAGCAGTGACTGTCTCAGGGGGAGGGCACAGGGGAGCTTTTAGTCTCACTTCCCTGTGGGTCTGGAGCACAGTGTAAGTACCAGTGTTGCCGTGAACTGTAGCACAGTAATAGTCAGCCTCGTCCTCGGGCTGCAGCGCAGAGACGAGCAGGAGCCCTGAGTTGGCCGAGGCATCTTTGGATCCAGAGAAGCAGCTGGGGACCCCAGAGCCCTGGTGCTTATCAGAGTCTGACTTGAACCTCAGGAGGTACCGGGGAGAGCTCCCTGGCTTCTGCTGGTACCAGACTATGTGGTAGTCGCCAACAATGTACCCACTGCTCAGGGTGCAGGTGAGTCTGGCTGATGCTCCAGGAGATGCAGAGAGGGAGGGAGGCTGAGTCAGCACAGGCTGGGAGAGGCACCCTGCAGACACAGACACATCAGATGAGGAGAAGGGACAGGAGGCAGCTACTTGGGGACCTGAGCCAGAAGGAATTCCTCAGGCTGGGATGGGCCCTGGTCTCTGAGGCCTATCTTACCTGTGCAGAGAGAGAGGAACACGAGCAGGAGAGGAGTCCAGGCCATGGTGCTCACAGCCCCCCGGTCCCCACAGTGGGGCTGGGCTGCCCCAGGCCTCCTTTTCTCCCCTAGCCTCTGCCAGAGGAGGGGCTCCCATGCAAATGGGTGTCTACCCAGGGCCCACCCAGCCCCTCCCTGAGCCCTGGTGCTGGAGCTCAGCTCACAGCCCAGACTCAAGGGGATGGAGGGCAGCTTCCCCCTTGGGACCCCCTGAGAGGAAGCACCTGCTGAGACCACGCAGGTCCCTGCTCAGGGGCCTCTGCCAGCCAGAGAGGACACACTGCTGAGTCCTCAACAGGGAGCACAGGCCCCGCCCCCAGGCCCAGCTCCTGGAGTGAAAGGTCCTCCCTGAGCTGTGAGGGACCCCAGGGCAGTCCCACAGTGCCGCCAGCTGTAACATGTGGAAAATGGAAAAAATAACACATAACTGGTAGGAAAGAAGAGATTAAAATGCATGCTTTTCAATGAAGATACAACATTGGCTCTATTTGAGAAAATACGTAAATGCACTACTTTCCAAAGTAAAAAAATTATTATTGAATTTCTGCTGAAAGATATGATATATACATTTTATTGGGAATAGCTAAGAAATCTTCAGCAATCATATGGTTCCAATAGATTTGCATTGTGTATTTATTACAAAACATTGAAAAAGATGTAAAATTTCTTAGTTCTTTTGAGATAGCAGTTAAAACAGTTATACATACAGCACATAAATTGAACACCAAAGAGGAACACTGACAAACCACTATCAATGAATATCGATCCAAATGTTCCAAAAAAAATGTCAACGAAGAAATATTTATACTGGTTTAGTAAATCGATACTGAATCTAAAAGTCATTTTTTCAAATATACAACTTGTGTTTTATATTAAGACATTAAAAAATAAATTTAACACCAATAATAGCAAATCCACATAAAATAGAATCAAACAACACATTTGTAATATGCTAATACACACTCTTCACACATGCTTAAGTGCACACAGGTTACCCTATGGGGCCTCTGCCCCCCACGCTTGTCTCACCGTCGGCACAGACGCTCCCAGGAGCCCCGCTCCTCCTTGGAGACACCTTCTGACTCCTCACCTTCTAACAGCCCCTCCCTGACCCAGACGTGGCAAAGACTCCACAGAGGACTCGGAGGAGGTGACCCGAATCTGAACCCTGTGGTCAGGGAGGCCACCAGGAGCTCCTGGGTGACCGGGCCTCACAGGAAGGAGGGTCCCACATCAGGGAGGACAGTTTGCCCAGCGCTCTGGAGCCCTGAGTCGTTTCCCCGCTGTCTGGCCCAGCCCCCTCTCTGGGACTCTGCACTGCGCCCCCTGCTGGCCACAGGCACCTCCTCCAGCCACTGGGATGTCCCAGCCCCCTTGCAGAGTGTCCCATTGTACAGCAGGCTTTGCTGATGTTACTCCCAGGAGAGTCGGGTGACGGGGCCTTTCCAGGTCCACCCTGGAGACAGGAATACTCTCACCCTGGGACTCTCGTCTCCATGGAAACTGACCATATTTCCAAAATGTGCATCTCTGTGAACTGTAGCCCCACAGCCCAGCCCTGCCTGCTGTGCAAACATGGCACGTGTGTATGAAAGGACAGTGACAGGGAGCAGCAGGCCACACACATGGTGACGTGTCCTGTGTGCAGGTTGGGTTGTGCTCAGGGGTGGGGACAAAGGAGCCTGAACAAAGCTGTAATGGGTCAGCAGGAATGTGAGGGAGGAGTCAGGTGATCCCCCTGCAGAGACAGGCAGAGCCCTCGGGCCAGAGGGCATGTGCCAAGGTCAGAAGAAGGGAGAGGGTGGCTCCTGGTGAGGCTGGTGAACGCTCACTCGAGGTCAGGGAAGTGGACCCTCTGAGCTTGTGACTCCAGCTCCTTCAAATGGAACAGAAAGAAAAGTCAGGGAAAAGATTATTCCCTTAATTAAACCCTGAAATCCTGTTTTTGCTAAGTCTTAGTGCATGTGAAGATGCATATGTTTATACAGCCTCAGCTCCATTCACTGACATTATTACTTTTAATAACCGGCATCGCACCCATCAGTGTCCGTGGGAACCCAGCCCGGTCTTGTCCGGGGACAGTAACTGGTACTCTGTGAGCCCCACGTGCCCGGTGAAGCCGGGAGCTCAGGGCTCGGGGCTCACCACCCACCTGGCAGGAAGCACCGGGTGAGGAGCCGGCCTGCCGTCCCAGGCTGAGCAGGAATAATCAGCCTCGGCCTCGGCCTGGAGCCCAGAGATGCTCAGGGAGGCCCCGCCGCCTGACCTGGAGCCCAAGAACCTCTCTGAGACCCTGGGCGCCGGTTGTGACTCCTGCGGGTCAGGACTTTGGGGACCCAGCCAGGTTGTTGCTGCACAAGCTGCCCCCTCGCTGCCAACGTTGTTGCTGTTTCCAGGGCAGGAGAGTGTGGCCATCTGTCCCGGGGACGCGGTCGCTGTGAGGGGACAGAGAGGAGGCTGAGAGCAGGACCCTGCTCCCTGTGCAGGAGAGAGGGCTGAAGAGCAGAGCTGGGGGTCCCCGGCCCACCCCCAGGTGACGTCGTCCCCCCATGTGGGGAGAGAGGAGGTGAACAGGAGGGGCGCCCAGGTCACGGTGAAGCCTCAGACACGGAGCCCTCAGCGCTGGTGTAGGGACCGTGCTCCCCAAAGTCCCTTTCTATCCCCCAGATCCACATGCGGCAGAGTCACATCTGCACATAGACCTACTGTCTGTGCTCCTGGCCTCCCTGCCCTGGGTGCCCACAGGGAGAAGGAGGGACCAGGGGGAGGTGCCTGGCTCCTGGTGACCCCTGGTTCCTGGCAGGTCAGCGTGGCCCAGTGAGCACACGGGTGGCCAGACCCCCTGGAGTCTTGAGCAGTTTTCCAGTGGGGAGGGGCCATCTCAGGATTGTCCCACACTGTCCCTCATGGCCTCAGAGCCCCTTTTTCAGTCCTGTTGTGTTGTGGTCATTGCTTTTCTAAAGTACCGACAGGATCTCTTTCGACTCCCTTCCTTTGATGGGTGAGTTTAGGGAATTGGGGTGAGATGGGTGAGTTTAGGAAATTGGGGTGAGATGGGTGAGACTCAGAGTTTGACCCCTGGGAGGAAGCAGGAGGAAGCAGTGACCGGAACCCACAGTGACCTGTGAGCAGGAACCCTGCCCAGCACAGAGAGGACACACTGCTGAGTCCCCATCACACACACAGGCCCCAACGCCCCAGACCTGGGAGTTTGGGGGGGTCACACAGCAGGGGGGCGCCCATTTTGCAGACCCTGGGGAGACCAACAGCGCCCCCTGCTGCTCCTGGTCAAAGTCCAGCTCTGGGTGGAAGTGATGCTGGGGCCCTGGGCTGATGGCTGGTCACTGTCAGTCCATGAACATCCACGACCACGCCCTGTACTGTGAGCACAGTTAGTGATAGACACTAATTGTTCAATTTCTCAGAAAGCAACACTTTCCAAAATGAAACATACACATATTTAAAAATCTACCAATGTAGTCATCAGTAAAATGTAAAAGAATTTTAATATTACGTTACAAAATATAGAACTATATATAAAATTACATATAAAACTATGTCAGCTTTAATTAAGTGATGCTCAAAATCAGAAAAGCTAAAAAGTGTGGGAAAAGGCTATAAAAGAGCAGGAACTGTCTCTAGGACACCATCGAACATGGAATTTTTTTTTTTTTTTTTTTTTTTTTTTTTTTTTTTTTTGCTGTACGTGGGCCTCTCACTGTTGTGGCCTCCCCCGTTGCGGAGCACAGGCTCCGGACGCGCAGGGTCAGCGGCCATGGCTCACGGGCCCACCCACTCCGCGACATGTGGGATCTTCCCGGACCGGGGCACGAACCCGCGTCCCCTGCATCGGCAGGCGGACTCTCAACCACTGCGCCACCAGGGAAGCCCAGAACATGGAATTTTTTAAATGC
Source organism: Grampus griseus (assembly GCF_964374135.1). Classification (NCBI taxonomy): domain Eukaryota; kingdom Metazoa; phylum Chordata; class Mammalia; order Artiodactyla; family Delphinidae; genus Grampus; species Grampus griseus. The sequence continues at coordinate 24,235,016 of NC_139006.1, read as the reverse complement.
TTATTTTCCATCATTAGCTTCACGATGCAATGACTGTAAGCATGTGGCATATAAACAGATCAGCAAATGTGCTGTGGATCTAGCTGTTGCACATATATGAAAAAATCATAAATATTAATTTATTCTGCATCATCAAATTAATGAAGTTGGGTATGTCTGTTAATTCTCTTTGGACAAGAATAGTCGTGCTGGTCATACTGGGGTCTCTCAGTGTCATTGTTGGTTGATATGATTGGGAGCTGGGCCCCCTCCCCATCTATAGTCAGAGAGGGGTCCCCTTGGAGAGATGGACACACCTGGGAGAAACTGGAGGAGGCATGTGGCCACGAACCACTGGACAGGAGATGGGGCCCCAGAGCCTCACTCCCCACGGGGTGCTGACCATTTCCACCCTCTCTCTGCCTCTCCTGCCTCTAAGGGCTGAGCCCTCTGAGCACATGAGTCGGTTTTGGTAGCACTTCCCCATGGGTTTATATCACTGTGCAATAGTATTTAACACCACCCACATAGAGATTACAGTAATAGTCAGCCTCGTCCTCAGGCTGGGCCCCTGTGATGGTGAGGGCGCCTTTGTTCCCAATGATGGATCCAGAGAAGCGACCAGGGACCCCAGAGGGGCGGCTGTTTGTGTTGTAGATAACAGTTTTGGGAGCCTGGCCTGGGATCTGCTGGTACCACGTGGGATAGTAACCAGTAGTGACTGACCCGGAGCTAAGGCCACAGGTGAGAGTGATCGTCCCTCCTGAAGACACTGACACTGACGGCTCCTGGACGACAGTCTGAGAATCCACCCCTAAAACTGACAGGAGAGAGACAGGGCTTGTTATGGAGACAGTATCCCCTGAGGCCCTGCTTGTAGGTGCCCCCAAGGATGCAGAGTCCCAGCGCCTGACCTAAGCCATAAGTGAGGAGCCCGAGCAGAAGCGCTGGCCAGGCCATGGTGGGGACACTCCAAGGACACGGCCTCCTCAGCCTCCTGGGCTGGAGTGTGGGGTCCTCGGGCCTTTTCACGCCTCCCAGACCTGTTAGGAGGAGGAGGGGCCTCATGCAAATCAGCTTCCTGCCTCTCTGTGACCAGCGTCACCTGATGTCCCCTGGGGGAGGTCTCGAAGGAGGCAGATGCTGGGGCTTCACAGAGACCGGGGACAGCACAGGGATGAGACACTGAGTGATGAGCTTGACATCCTTCCCCTAATCAGCTCCCCCACGTCCTACGTTTCTCAAACCTGAATTCTTCTCTGCAGAGCCTGAAGGCTGAGTTATAAATGGATGTGCTCTCCACCTCCTGGCCCCAGGGATCTAGTTCATCCCAAACGTCACATTCATCCCGTGACTGTGACCCTCGCTCCCTCCCCAATGAAATCACTTCTTGCTCCTTGTGGAGGATCAGTGAGCACTGCTTCCTCCAGCAGGAAACCCAGTGCAGACCCGCAGAGTCCTGTGTGGTCTGTGGAGGGACCGGGGTCTCCACCGACACAGTCTTTGACACCATTGCTGGTCACAACAGTCCAGTGCATCCAGGCTGGGCATGCTGACACCCAGACCAGCACCAGACGTGGTGGGCAGCTCCCCTTTTCTCTGAGAAGCCATCAAGAAACTAGGGTGGCTTCAATGTACCTGCAGTTTTTTAGAAGAAAAGTAATAATACAACCATTAAAGTTTGAGATTCTTCCAAAACATCAGATAAAAATAGGAAAACATATGACTCATAATCAGAAATTAAAATTATACTGTATCTGAACACGTTGGTGTGAACATCATGGAGCATTTTTTATCTGAATTTCCCTAAACGGTCTGATATGGAGCAGAAGGGCTGGTAAGAGCAGGCGAGGAGGGTTGGGATGAAAGAGGAGTGTGGGAAGAGAAAAATTCTCCAGTTAAGTTTTGAAGTACGGCCACAAAATTCTTGTTCTCACAGTGTGATATGAAATGTGATTTCATATTCATTTCAGAGTTGCTGCTACAGTGTCTGTTTCACACAATGTGCGTGGTAATTGTGTTCCTTTCTCATTATCTGTGTCTGAGGCCTCAAATCCTGTCAGACAGAGATCCACACTAGATGCTTTGATGCCTATTAAACAAAGTTCCTCTGCTACAGTGGGAAAGATATATAATTTTGTGTGCATCAGATTTGAAGATAAGGAGGATTTAACACGTAAGAGAAAAAGGGAGAATTAGAAGGAATAATTGCACAGTGATTGTTCTCAGATATTTCAGGATCACCTGACAGGTGAGTTTGCCCCTACCGGGGGTCTGGGGTCATTACGGGTCCACCTTCACCTTAAGACATGTCAAAGGTGTAAGGTTGTGAGTATCAAAGTGGCTCAGACCTCATCCTAATTCTCTGTGGTTCTCTTACAGTTTGACGTTGTCACTGTGGTGGTTGTTGTAGATTCTCCTGTTGGGTCCCCTCAGCCCACCTGGCACAGGCCTTTTTTTTTTTAAATGGCTAACATGTGCCAAGTTTTGGAATGCAACCTACCATATTACCCATCCCTAGCACTCAATGAGTATTAGCTTTTAATGTTATGAGAATAATGCAGTGTTTGTTATTAATAAATACTAGCTGTTAATATTATGTGAATGCTGAAGTGTTTTACTGCAGCCAGACCCCAGCGATTGTGAGAGGCTAGGCTGTGTTGCTGGGGGGAGTATACCAGTTTTTCTTCTGGGTCTGGGGGCTTTCTGTTCCTAGTGAATGTAGTCAGTCACCTGGGACACTTACTTCTCCAAGGGGATGGGTGGGGTCTGGAGATGTGGCTGGGTGAGCATGGTAACTCTTTCTCTCACCAAGTGTGTGCAGAGGTGGAGGGCTACCAGCTACTCCAATTTGACATGACTGCTCTTCACCCTACTGGGAGTGTGTCTGCCTGTGGATCTCTATATTTCTGTCATTTGTAGGGCGGCACAGGCCTTCTGATGCCTGTCTTTGCCATGGAGTAGAATTCCAGGGGTTGGGTATCTAATATCTAGGTCCAAAAGAACAAACATTTTTCCACCTTCCTCCCAAAGAACCAGAGCGGGGTGATCTGTGGACCTTTGGGGATTAAACTGGGAGAAGTAAGCACATGATGGGGTTGCTTTGAACGCGCAGATCAATTGGGCAGGATTGATCAACACCTTCACAGGATGAAGTCCTCCAATCCATGAACAGGTCTCCTTGCACTTATTTACATCCGCTTTAATTTTTCTCAGCAATGTTTTGTAGTTTTCAGTTTATAAGCCTCTCACCTACTCAGCTAATCCTAGTCCTAAGTATTTTATTCTTTTTGATGCCCTCATGAATGGAATTTTAAAAAATATCCTTTGTGCTTCTTCATTTTTAGTAACTAGAAAGCCAACAGCTTTTTATAGGGTATTACTCCTCTTAATCCTGTGAGAGACCCTAGATAGAGTCCGGTTAGGGTTTGTGATAAGTGTTTCTTCTCCTTTTTGTAGGGCAGGTAACAAACAATGGAGAGGAGGGAATATTGAGGTGGGGTCTGCCGCCCGTAGACAGTAAGATGAGCCACACAAAGGGGCGGCCCTGGACGTGTGACCATCTAAGGAACTGCAATGGCCCAGCGCTGCCTCCACTAATTATGGGGGAAAGGAAAAGCATAAACACTTTTTCTTTTCAGTTTGAGAAAAACATCATTAATGTATCAAGAACTTATGTAGGGATTTGTGAAACATACATGGTAAGAGCACCCGTTATCCTCTGATTGGTGCCTGATGGTGATAAGTTGTGGAAACGCCACAAATCAGGAGCAGCCAATGTGACTTTTAGCTCCATTATTATTCAGCACCGTTCAGCAAGTGTTAGACACCGCAATTAAACAGGAAGAATCAATGGTTGGATCACTGAGGGGCATGGAGAGGTAGTTGTTCCAAAAGACCCAAATGTGTGATGCACCTTAGATGCTCCGGTGTCAGTGCAAAAGTGTCCGAAGAAATCTCCCCTGTGAGCAAAGCACAGCCGTTCATCCTGAGGGCTGATGAGAGGGGGTCATAGCCCTAGAAACTCCTGGGAATTGGCAGATGACCCCAATGATGGAGGCTCAGGGTTCCTGAGTCAGAGTTCAGGTCGGAGATGACCTCCACCGACCCCCCACCTCAGCCCCTGAGCTTCAGGGCAAAGAATGCTGCATCCCCAGCGATGGGCACATGGCCTTTCTGTTTCCTTTGAGACCCTCTCCTAGGAATGGGCTGCTGAAGGGGCTTTGAGGACCGAGGGGAAAGAGGAGGCTCCACACCCCAGCAGGCCCCCAGGGATGAACGTGGACCCAGGGCGGCAGCAGAAGCAGCAACAGAAGCTCCAGCCAGAGCCTGAGCAGGAAGCTGCTGGTGGCCCCACCTCCCGCAGATGAGAAAGGAGTCCTGGTCTCGGTTCCCGCAGGCCTGGAGCTACCTGGTAGGAAATCTACGTGGGTCACAATTGCATGTTTGTTTATTTGTTGTTGTTATACAGTTCCCTGTTTTGGTCACCCAGTCCCCACTGTACATTCTTTGACTTTTATTTATGTCTTTGCCCAGAGAATATCAAAATGTTAGGGGAACAATGTCTATTGTTCTTTATTACATCTGTGGGTTCTCCTTGGCCTGTGACTGTTATTCTGGCAGTACTTAATTTCTTTTGACTCTCTAATGTACTAAATGTATACATTTCCAATTTATAGACATTTATTTACAATTTCTGTCAAGAAGAGGTTGACATAAAAAGAATATTATTGTAAATGCAACTCTCACCCTTTTTAAGAAGTTCTTCCTGCATTTCTGACCTAAGGAACCCTCATGATCCGCTCCCTAATCTGCGTCATCCTCTGATCAATTATTTTTTTTAATGTTTATTCATTTATTTATATTATTTTTGGCTGCATCAGGTCTTAGTTGTAGCGCACGGCCCTCTGGTTGTGACCCACTTGCTCAGTAGTTGCAGTGTGCGGGCTTGGTTGCCCCGCGGCATGTGGGATCTTAGTTCCCCAACTAGGGATCGAACTTGTGTCCCTGGCATTGGAAGGTGTATTCTTAACCACTGGACCACCAGGGAAGTCCCTGATCAATGATTTTTGTTAAGAGCTTCATGGATTTAATGGTGGTTTGGATTTATAAGGTCCAAGGCCAGGACAACTGGTATTTATCCAATATCATCCCCAACAGAGTGGGAATGGCATTTAAAGTCGTGGGGTTAAACTGGAGAAAGTAGCAAGCGAAGGATCTGAAGGCCACGTCCTTACTGAGGAGGGTCTCCCGGACCTGGAGATCAGGAGCTTCTCAAGAGCTCAAGAGAAACAGAGCAGCTCAGCTCACTTAAGCCTTCAGGATCAGGGAGAGATCAGAGACTCTGGACCAGGGGCAGGAGGCCTGCAGGGAGCGGTTGGAGGACCAGCGGGCCTCCCAGTCACAGGTGCTGGATGTCCACTTCCTTGTCATTCCACCAACCAGGCAAGGGATAGTTCGTAGCTGGGCACCCGGTGATTCTGTTTGCACTGGTGCCCAGTCAAACTCATACTGCTCACCCCAGGACAGGCCAATGAATGGAGAGACGAGGTCTTGGGACCAGGAATAATGACTTTACTTGGAAAGCCAGCAGACAGAGGAGATGGCGGTCTAGTGCCCCAAAGACATTTACCCGAGTTAAAATTCAGGCTTCTTTTAAACTGAAAGGGGAGAGGGTGTGGCTGCTTGTTGCAAACTTCTTGGTGGAGACCAGACCCTGGAGGCGATGCGATGACCCTTTGTGCAGCTGTCCACGCAGGTCCGGTCAGGATGTTCCTGGAAACCTCCAACAAGACAAAGGTTATTCTTGGTTCTGCACCTTTCTGTATCTATATGAATGAAGAGTGTTAGACCTTGACCTCGCATGTCAAGCCTGGGAGGCAGAGCCCTGACAAAGGGCTATTCTGCATATTTTAGGCTGCAGGTGGCATTCCTTTTCAAGATGCAGAGCCAGCCTGACTATGCTCAGGCCACACAGCACAGACCTTGGAGCGAAAGGACCAGATCCAGCATGGAACTGTGTTTGTTCTTATCTGTGACACCTGCTCCCTGTGTCCAGCTCTATCAGGAGGGAGACAGAACTCCCTTCTCCAAACACCCGATCACTAGAGGAACGGATTTCTATTTCCCACTCGCACTGGACCCAGGAATTTCTGTCAGATGTCCCAGGTCTGAGTCGTGGGGAGTGGAGACAATGTGGACAATGTCCCTGAGGTGACAGGCCCTGTGACTCTGGGCTGGGACAGGAGCCTTGTGAGCAGAGGTTCTGCCTGGGTGGGAGTGTCAGGGGTGGTGACTGAGTGAGCGTCTGGGCTGGACAGCACAGGGTGCGAGGGTTGTGCCTCATGTCCCCTCGGGCCTGAAGCACAGCTCTGAGGCCACCGTCCCAGAATAATTGTCCCAATCAGCCTCAGGCACCGTCTGGACCCCAGAGACTGTCCAGGGGGTGAGTGGCCGACAGGGAGCAGAGACTCGCCCTGGGACTCATCCCAGCAGAGAAGGGGGTCGGGCATCCTGGCCATCCCTGACCCAGGACCCGGTTCTGTCACTGTCACTGTCACTGGTGTTCTCTGTGGAGGGACATCCTGACTCCTGGGGAGCCTGACCCTAAAGAAGGCTGGGTGAGCACAGACTGACCCCTGATTCCTGGAGGGACAGAGAAGCCTGGAACCTGCAGAATCCAGGACAGTGTGTGTGTGTGTGTGTGTGTGACAGAGGCTGTGCCCATGTGTCCTCAGGAAGCCATTCCCTCAAAGTCCACCCTGAGCCCCAGTGGCCCCTGTCCCTCTTGTGGCTTCTCCACCCCTGAGGTTGCGTCTCCAAGCAAACCCATCCCTGGGGTGGCTTCTCTGTACGAGCCTCCAGGCTCCGGGGCTGGGGCTGAGGAAGGAAGCCACATGGGCAGGAAGCCACGTCCCTGGAGCAGGATCTCCTTCAGATGGAAGGAGGAATCAGGGTGACACTTCTGTTAGCAACTCCACAGAACAGAAGCCCGGGTCATGTGGAGTGTAGACGCCTGTCCCCTGTCCTCCCTGCAGGACTGGGAAGGATGGAGCCCTGACACCACAGCTGTGGGTCTGCAGGCCCAGGAAGCACAGGGCAGGGGGGCCACAGCCCCATCTTCCTGCGCCCTCACCAGAGCCAAGGCTCGCGGGCCCTGCTGGGTCCAGGTGTCTGCAGCTGGGGGACCAGGGGAGATTGTCTAGTTTGATTTCGGAAAAGAGAAGAGGATTCGGACTTCAGGGACCTGAGGAAAATGTTTCTGCAGTTGAGGTGCTTTCAGAGAATTCATGGAAACATCACCTGGGGCAGAAGAAAACACAGCCCGTCTTGAGAGATGGAGCCAGGGCTTCCTCTGCTAAATCCTCAGGACTCACCTCGTGTGGGGTCTCAGTTAATTCTGAAGGAAGAAATAATCCATAGCTTCCCCACGCAATAACTCAGAGGCTGGATGACCCCTGAGTTTTAGGAAAATGCAGCCCTGTTTACAGCACAGTAAAGAGGTTGAGGGGGGAGGAGGGAGCAGAAAGCAGAGCTCGTGTCAGTATTTGAGCTGTGGGGACATCCGTACAGCCCGGGACTCACAATTTGTGGGATGAGATGAAGGAAATGAGGAGGGACATGGCTGTGCTGGGAGCATTTCTGGGTCCAGACACAACACCTACTCTGGTGAATTTACTCCAGACGCTGAAGGAGGGGCAGGTGGGCTCTGTGCGGGTTCCTGGGACACCTGCGCTGTCTCGGGTCACAGGCACGACCCTGTGTTTCTCCTCTCTCCATTCACAGAGATCTCAGTGCAGAGAAGCCTCCCTTGCAGATCCCTCCACAGAAGCTTCTCACTGAAAAGAGCCTCAGAGCCAAGGTCTGTGGGCTCAGGGGTTTTTGTCTCACTTCCTCGATGAGCAGAAGCCCTGCATTGGCCGAGGCCTCTTTGGATCCAGAGAAGCGGCTGGGGACCCCGGAGCCCTGGTGCTTATCAGAGTCTGACTTGAACCTCAGGAGGTACCGGGGAGAGCTCCCTGGCTTCTGCTGGTACCAGATATGTGGTAGCCGCCAACAATGTACCCACTGCTCAGGGTGCAGGTGAGGCTGGCTGATGCTCCAGGAGATGCAGAGAGGGAGGGAGGCTGAGTCAGCACAGGCTGGGAGACGGCACCTGCAGACACAGACACAGCGGGGAGATGGGGCAGGAGCTGGAGGATAGATTCCAGGAGTCTGAGCCACACGGGCTGATGCAGGCTGGGGACTGAGACCTGGTCCCCGCGGCCTGGCCGTCCCTGTGCAGTGAGAGAGGAACACGAGCAGGAGAGGAGTCTAGGCCATGGTGCTCACAGCCCCCCGGTCCCCACAGTGGGACTGGGTTGCCCCAGGCCTCCTTTTCTCCCCCAACCTCTGCCAGAGGAGGGGCTCCCGTGCAAATGGGTGTCTACCCAGGGCCCACCCAGCCCCTCCATGAGCCCTGGTGCTGGAGCCCAGCTCACAGCCCAGACTCAGGGGGATGGAGAGCGGCTTCCCCCTTGGGACCCCCTGGGAGGAAGCACCTGCTGAGACCACGCAGGTCCCTGCTCAGGGGCCTCTGCCAGCCAGAGAGGACACACTGCTGAGTCCCCACCAGGGAGCACAGGCCCCGCCCCCAGGCCCAGCTCCTGAAGCGAAAGGTCCTCCCTGAGCAGCTGTGCAGGGACCCCAGGGCAGTCCCATGGCACCCCCTGCGGGTCACAGAGCACAACTTCGCGGTGACCTGAGGACCTGAGGGCTCAGCAGGTTCTGCAGCTCACCTGGTCCCTGTCTCCTTTCACACATCCAGGGTGGTTCCCAGTTCCTGGAATTCCCACACAGTGTACGTTGATTTTTGTTTGTTGTGTGTGGTTTCTATAGTAGCCTCACAATCTTTAAATTATTTTTGCTGTAAATATGTGTCACTATCTAGTCATGTATATCTCTCTTCATTTTTGTTCATTTGTAAAATGTCCTAGACTATTCCTGGATTTAAATTTTTTCACACAAATATTAGAAAAAAGGTCTCATTTCTCCAAAATTCTGACAGGTATTTTTAAAAATAAATAGAAACTATTGATAAGCTAAATAAGCATAATTTTCAGATTTTTTCATTGCAATCCATCCTAAGCATCAATGGATCTGTTTCTACATGTATGCAAGTCTTGTTTTATCCCCTGTATGGAATGTTCATCTTTCCTGGGATGTCTGTACGTTTTCTTTGTCAGGAGGTTGTCGGAGTCCGTGTGGACTGAGTGGCTCCTGACAACGGTCTTGTGTGGGGGAGGTGAGGGGCATCCAAGCTGCGTCCAAGTCCTGGTTCCCAGGGGAGGGGCCTCTGTTGAGGCATCAGGGAGTCGCCTGCTGGGCTGGTGTTTTCCTGAAGTGGTGACAGGGAGAGTCGTGCTCAGAGTGGAGGCTCCAGAACAGCCCTGTGGAAAGTGTGAGCCTGAAGTTGCAGTGCCCCCCAGGCAGATCCCAGAACACTCCTGCCTAGTGGTCTTCACATGGGAGGGGGCCTCATGCCGCCCATTCCCTGGTCTCTGAGAGCGATTCTATCCCTGAACAAGGGCTTTCTGCTGAGTCCAGGGGAACAAGCTGAGTGTGTGATTTCAGCACTGACTCATTTTAAAGGTTCTTAAGGTCAGTGATCCATGGGGAGGGCCTCAGAGCCTCCTACAGAGCATGAAAAGGGACTCAGCATCAGGGGTCATTAGGGGAATGCAAACTACAATGACATATTGCTTCACCCAGACTAGAAGGGCTATAAAATAAAGTGAGAGATAATAACAGTTGCTGGTGAAGGCGGGGAGAAATTGGAACCCACATACATTGCTGGTAGAGATGCGAACCAGGGCAGCCGTGTTGGAAAATATCTGACAGTTCCTCAAATCTCAAAATGTACTGTTAGCGTAGTTACCATAGGACTCCGCTATGCCACTCCTAGGTATCTACCCAAGAGAAGTGAAAACATACTTCCACCAAAAACAAAACACCTAACTACTTGTACACAAATATTTCTGGCAGCATTTTGCATAATAGCCAAGAGAAGAAAAAAACAACTCAAATGTCCCTGAAGGGTAAACAAACGGTGGTCAGCTCATACAATGGAGTATTATTTGGCAATAAAAAATGGATATTGACCCACACGGATGGACTTCAAAATGTTATGCAAAAGAATTAACTGAACTAAGACAGTCACAAAGGACACCTATTTTCTGGTTCCATCTATATGAAATGTCCAGAATAGGCAAACCTGTAAAGACAGAAAGTGGAGCAGTGGTTCCCTAGGACTGAGCAGAGGTGTGATGAGGTGTGATCACGAATGGGTGGGGACGTTCTCTGAGGAATGTGGGCAGGTTCTAAAATTAGAATATGGTGATCCGGAACTTCCTTGATGGCCCAGTGGTTAGGACTCTGAGCTTCCACTGCAGGGGGTACGGGTTCAGTCCCTGCTTTGGGAACTAAGATCCTGCATGCCGCGCTGCAAGGCCAAAAAAAAGAATATAGAATATAGTGATAGTTACACAACTCTGTGAATATGCTAAACACCCTTGTACTGTGCACATTAAACCAGTGAACCTGTTGGCATGCACAGTATATCTCAATGAAACTATGATGAAAACAGTGAGACGGAGCCTGTGTCACTGACCCTTTAAAGTGGGTGGGTGCTGGACAGTCAGACCCTCACGCTGTAAGGTGGGCCACGGTCACCCTCCTTATGTGTCACAGGCAGTCACGGGGGTGATCACAGGGGGAGGGGGTGGGTTTCTGTCTCGGTTCCCAGTGGGTCAGATGCGCTGTGTTACCACTGATGCTGTCATCCCACGTTGAACAGTAATAATCAGCCTTGTCCTCAGGCTGGAGCCTGGAGATGGTCAGAGAGGCCGTGTTGACAGACGTGGAGCCAGAGCACAGGTCTGGGATCCCTGAGGGTAGAGAACCTGCGAGCATCGCTGTTTTGGGGGCCCCGTGAAAAATCTGTTGGTACCAGTTCACGATACTAGCTCCAACATTGTTGCCATTTCCGGTGCAGGAATGGGTGACCGTCTGTCCCACAGAACCTGACATGAAGCCTTCCTGCGTCAGCCTGGACTGCGCCCAGGACCCTGGAACAGAGGAGGGGACACACAGAGAAGTGAGTCTGGGCCATTGTCCACAGCATGTTCTCCACAAGAAGGAATAAAGCGGCCCAGGTGTCCCCGAATCCCTTCTCCCGGCTTCCACCGCCTCTCACCTGTGCAGTGAGCGAGGAGGCCGAGAAGGAGAAGGGTCCAGGCCATGGTGGAGACACCCCAGCTCTGCTTCTGAGCCCACAGGGAACCTGCACAGAATCTCTCTTACCTTGTCCCTCATGGGAGAGCAGAGAACCCCTCCATGCAAATGACCCCTCCCCTGGGGACACTGGACCGAAATTGGGTGAGACCTGAGCATGGAGTGGGGCTGGGGAGCCTCCCCTGGGCCCTGCATGGTCACAGCGGCTCGACCGGTGAGCACAGAGCAGAGTGCACAAGGCAGGGCTCCAGGGCCTGGATTCCCAGCTGAGAGTCCCCCCACAGACCCTCAGGGACAGACGCACAGTGTCCCCTGCGGTCCACACCCAGGCTCCCTTAGGATTGGGATGGACATTCCCGAGCTGAGCCCAGCGGGTGAGACCACCTTTAGACCCGCCTCACACACCCCGGTTTCCACCCAAACTAACCTGGATTCTGGCCACCACCTTCTCCTCCCAGGATGAGACCCACAAACCCACCTCCCTGACTTGTGCGTTTTATCCCCATTGAAGCTGGAGAGTTAGTGTAGAAAGACCAACGGGAGCGTGTCACCCCCACCTTACAGTCCAACAATGACCCTACGTCCCCTGAGGTCACTACAGTGGTCTGGTCTCTACCTGCCTCTCCTGCTCTCCGGCCACTTTCCAAGGAGCTCCTCCTAGGAGCCTTCCCTACCCCCAACAACCCACAGCACAGGCTAAAAGCAACTGTTCTCAGTTACTTGAATGGCCAATATCTCCTTCTTTGAATTCTTACCTCTTACACTCCCTCCCCCCTACTCCTACCATCTCGTTGGTCTCAGTCCTTTCGGATTTTGAAAATCCCAAATGAGATGCAGCTCCTATTGATTAGACCTCTTCAGACCAACTCCCCGCCCCTCCCCCGCCTCACTCTTTAGTTTTTCACCTCCTCCGGGGCTGGAAACCAAGAGCAGGGTTAGAGCTGTAAATACACAGTTGACATAATCTTGGTCTGGGTTTTAATTACAAGGAGATGTGTAATTCCTTCAGATAAAAATCCAGTTCTATAGAGCATTCCCACATATTCCTCCTACTCCCTCCACATTTCCACCATTTTAACATCTTGCATTGGTTTCGGGCAACTGGTAAAACTGCATAAACCAATACTGATACATTATTATCAACTAAACTCCATTGGAGTTCGCTCTTGGTGTCACACAGTTTTATGGGTTTTACCAAGTGCGTAATGTCACCTAACCACTATCCCATTAACATACAGAATATTTTCGCTGCCCTAAACATCCCTTTTGCTCCACCTGTTCAGCCTTTTCCTATCCCCGAACTCCTGGCAACTCTAGATCATTTTACTGTCTCTAGACAGTAAATGTGCCTTTTCCATAGTATCATAGTGTTGGAATCACACAGTAACTGTATTTTACTTTTTACAGATTTGGCTTCTTTCACTTAGTAATATGCATTTACTTTTTGTATCGCCCTTTCTTTTTGTGGCCCAATAGCTCATTTATTTTTAATCACTGAATAATGTCCCATTGGGTGGATGTACCACAGTTGATTTATCCCTTCAGCTATTGGAGGCCCTTTTGCTTGATTCCAGATTGTAACGACTATGAATAAAGCTGCTGTAAACATTTGTGTGCAGCTTCTTGCGTGGACACACCTTTTCAACTCATGTAGATAAACACCTAATTCAACTGCTGGATCGTACGGTGAGAGTATGCTTAGCTTTCTAAAAAATCTCGTCTGTCTTCCATAGTTGGCCAATACCATTTTCCATGACTACCAGAAATGAATGAGAGTTACTAAATGACTAGTTTAGCTCTATTACCAGTTTAGTCCATGTGCTATACAAGGTCTCTCCACTCTGCCAGGTTAAAACTCAGGCATCCTACACATTTTTAATTAAAATTCCTAAGGTCTATTCTAGTTACTCACTTGGCTTCCATAATCCATCTAATCTACCACATCTCTGCTCTTTTCTCAGACCTGGACAGTGGCTCTCTGATGGTGCAAAGTTTTCATTCAGGAAATTCTCATCGTGCATAAGCACCTGCAGAGATGAGCATAATAGCTCTCCCCACAGAGCACTAGCCCAATTCAGTTTTCATTATATTGGCATCTTTCTCATGTGCTATAAAGATGATCATGTAATTTGAATTATAACTTACTAATTGTAACTTGTAATATGTCACCTACCTTATCATTCTCAGCAGATAAATTATTCCACCATCCAGAAGTGAGATTTCTGGAAAAGCATTTTGAAGATCTATTACACATGTTCAATTATAATATGGTAAATAACTCATCCCTGTTTACCCTGGATGTTCCTGGTTTCACCACTGGAAGTCCCATGTCCCAGGACACCCTTCGGTCCTGAGTAATGAGGGTGGATCTTCCCTCTAAGTTAAACTTAGAGTTTTTGAATTTGATAAACAGTTATTATGTTTGAAAAGATTTTCCGTATACAAGATGATAATCAATAATTATTCATACAAAATATAAATTTTAAAAAACAATAAAATTTTATTAGGACTTACATTCCAGAAGGTACAGTAACCCCTGTGTGGTGTCAGTTACTGACATTGATCACTTACCCATCCCTCCTTCTGACATCGGAGGGCTCTGCACTGTCACCTCTGCTTACACCCACCCACGCACCTTCTCAAGGGAAAACATGTATAAATAAGCAATAATATAAATAATAGAAGTGCTTGTATAACCCATCTACTCACTTCTGACATTCTTACTCAGTGTTTTCCTGTAAGAAAATATTTTACCCCTTGTTCAAATTTTCCTTTATGTTCCTTGCTGAATTTTTATTTGTTTTCCTGCATATATGGTCAAAGTTTCTACTTTTTTTTAATACTGGGACTGGAACAACATACACTTTGAAGTACTTTTAAATTTATATAATTTTAAAATTATATAGTATTTTTATTAATTGAGAATTTGAAAATGTTTATATTCATTCCAATGAATTTTCGGTACAATCTCTAGGCTTCTGTGTAAATTGATTCTTTGTTTTAAAATATGTTCATATTTTTTTACTTCTGTTATTGATTTTATGCAAATCCCAGGTTAAAATCTTTCACAGGAGAGGCCAGCAGCCATCATGTGTGGTCAGATTAAAATGGAAACAATTCTAGCATTTCGCCTGGAGGAACAATGCTCTTCTCCAGTTTAAAGATACATAATCATTAAGCCATTAAGGAAGTTTCCTGTATTTCTTCATTTCTATATTTATTTTTATAAAGGCAGAAATGGTGATAGAATTTAAGTGGCAGGTTCTAAAGCATTTATTGAAAATGGAAAGTGTGTTTTTCTATTCAAATCTTATGCATTGAGAAAGGAGCCCAAAAAAAGGTGGTTTTTGAAACAAATTCATTCATTTTGCCCTCATGACTGATCCTCCCTTTTATTTCTGTTTGATTTATTATAAAGCTTAACATTTACTGATTCTCATGTTTGATTCCCAACTCCTGCTATACAGCCTTCATCTTCCATTTCTAGAATCTTCCCGGGAACTGAAAGCCCTGAGGCCAGTGCCTTGGTTGAATGATAAGAAAATGGGGACTGTTGTCTCCTTTTTGCCCTCATGAACTGTAGCATAGTTCTCGTGATCTAGTTAAAGAACCACACATCTGCAGTCCTGGCAGCCCAGAGATCAGGGACACACGGTACTAAGGACGTGGATCCGCAGCCATCACAGTCCCCTCCTTTCCCTCCAGCCGACTCGCAGAGTAGCCTCACCCCTGGTTTCCTGTGTCTGCAGGAGGGCCAGTCTTCACAAGGAAGTCTGGCATCTAAGGGCGGGGAGCTTACAAGGAACATGTTAACCCAGAGGTGAGGGTCAGGCCCAGGAGACCAGAATAGTTGGTGAAGGCTTGTGGCCTCAGGAGGACAGGAAGAGGGCCACCAGGAAGGGTTTGAGTACAGATAAGAAAAAGCAGTTTGGGTTCTTAACAGATGAAGACCAGGTACTGGTTGAATGGATGACCTATGGTCTATTCCAGTAGTTTTTAACTCTTATGCTGGGCACGGCCAGTGTCAGCCTCCCTCTGGCCCTTCTATCAATTGCCCTAAAGGATTCTGTGTCCTGAAGCTAAAGTTTCTGCCTGTGGAGCAGTGATGAGGGTGAGAAATGGTCCAGCCACCCTCAAAGCCACAAGTCCTTGAAAAGTCTTCAGGTCCTCAGGTGGTGGTGGCATAGTTAGGAGCAAGGTCACCCTTGACGTAATGTTACACACAGGCAGCCAACGTTTATAGCCTGACGGTGGGAGGACAGGGGATGGCTGAGTCTCCAGTCCTCCAGGGTCTGGAACTCTGTGTCAAGATCATCCCATGTCTGGTCCTAATGACCAGCTTTTTTGTAGGACAGGGTCTAAGGGACCCTCAGGAACCATCCATTGGCCAACCTGAAGCCAGAGTTTCCGTCTCAGATGGCACTGAGTCAAGATCTCCCCAGTCCACATGTTCAGGACTCTTGCCTTGATGCTTTTCTTGCCAGGCCATAGCAAGCTTTTCTTGTTCATTTATATGTTGCTGATTTTCTGCTATAAATGAACTTGTTTTTGAGATCTCACTCCAACATCATGGATGGATGTGTCCACAGAGCCTAGAAAGAAACAGAAACCTAAAAGATATAAAAAATAGGGAGAGGTGAGATTTGGGGTCCCTGCTCACTTTGTCCACAGGGAGGATGGATGGATAGATAGATAGATAGAGTTGCATCCCATTGGTTCTGTCTCTCAAGAGAACCATAAATCATACACAGCCCTTTACCCAAATCTCTGTCCTACTCTGCTTTTTCTGGCCCTTTGCAGGGTTCTATTCTGTGGAGCAATCTGTGATAAATGGTGGCCCAAGGGAAGCCTGTACTCTGTTCCCACAAAGACCTTGAGAGGTCACAGTCACAAGGAAGTGAAGGTCAGGGCACAAGATTTCCCCCTGTGCATAATTGCCCACTCCACATAGCCCCACAAGACCAGGCTATCAGCACTCCGTTTGTTGCAGGGCATCTTCACACTCTTTCTGGGACAAGCCAGTGCAGCTGTTGAGAAAATCTATAATTTGGAGGGGGGTGGTTCTTTGGATTTTCTAATCAGGATTCACCATTGTAGGTTCCATTTCTAAGCCTTGGAAATACTGCCGGGAACCCTGAAATCACACTGGTGCCCTCTTCTCTTTAGAACCTCTGGGTCATAATTCTCATCAACAGGTTGCAGTTCCCACAGTCGTTCTTGGGGGTGAGAAACCTGTCACGCCAGGTGCACACTGCAGGTGAAGCACAGGGAACACCCAGCAGCACCCACCCCAACCTGCTGCACCCACACTCTGCCGCCCTCTCCCACCTGGTCTGGAACTCTTTTCTTGAGTCCAAAGTGTCTGTATGATTGGGAGGTGTCTCTTCTAGGCTCTCTGGATAGTGGAGCCAGGGCTGGCTCAAGTTAAGAGCACTGTTCAGTGGACATTTGAGGTCATGAAGGGAAGATAGCACTGACCATTCTTGTCACTACTCTGTGTACCCCATCCCATGCACTCTACCCACCAGGCTGATCAGGTGGGTACTTTGTGTCCATGCTACAGACAATGACACTGACACACTGGGAAATTCAGAAGAAGGTCCATGATGCATGTCTAATATTTGAAAGATCCAGGTTTTCAATCTAGATTTTTCCAAGTGAAAAACAAGTTCTCTTTAAATTCCCTCTCTTGATGGGTGAGTCTTGAGAATGGGGATCAGGGGAGGAGCGGGAGTCTGGGAATAGGAAGAGAACATTCTGGGAGCATCTGGTCCTAGACTAGGCTGAATTAGTGGTGACGGTGATCACAGCAGCTGGTCTGGGCCGCGCACTGCAATGAGTTCATATCTGTGACTTCATTTAATCCTCTCCCAACCCTATGAAGCAGACAGTGTCCTGAT
This sequence comes from Grampus griseus, assembly GCF_964374135.1. NCBI lineage: Eukaryota > Metazoa > Chordata > Mammalia > Artiodactyla > Delphinidae > Grampus > Grampus griseus. The sequence continues at coordinate 24,217,866 of NC_139006.1, read as the reverse complement.
CTCCCTTTCACAGGTGAGGACTCAAAGATTAAGGCCTTTTTGGAGCTAGGAAGTGAACCGGGGGAATCAAGGGGATAGGACCTGTGGGCCAAGGTCTCTTCTGACCCTGACGTGGCCACAACCTGAGGGTCTCTGGCCCAGGACTGAGGGATGTCTGAGAGGTTCTGTCTGTGCAGTTCTGAGGGCCCACCCGATGCTGAGGGAGGTGGAAGAAACTTCCAGGCTTCCTTTGTGAGCAGAGCAGAGCAGTGGGGAGATTTTTGTCTCACTTCCCCATGGGTCTGGAGCACTGTGAAAGCCTTTGAGTTGCCGTGATATGTAGCACAGTAATAGTCGGCCTCGTCCTCAGGCTGGAGTCCAGAGATGAGCAAAATCCCAGCATTAGTTGATGCATCATTGGATCCAGTGAATCTGCTGGGGACTCCGGAGCCCTGGTGCTTGTCTGAATCTGAGTGGAAAGTAAGAAGATACCTGGGAGGGTTCCCTGGCTTCTGCTGGTACCAACGTATCCAGAAATTACCAACATTGAAGCCACTGCTCAGGGTGCAGGTGAGTCTGGCTGATGCTCCCAGATTTGAGGAGAGGGAGGGTGGCTGAGTCAGCACAGGCTGGGCGAGGGCACCTGCAAACATAGACACATATGGGTGCTGGGGCAGGGACCAGAGTTGAGTTGCCTGAGATTCTGAGCCAGAGAGGCTAACACAGACCGTGGGGCTGCTCTGTGTCTCTGAGGAATGTCCCCACCTGTGCAGTGAGACAGGAGCATCAGGAGGAGAGGAGTCCAGGCCATGGTGAATGCAGCCCTCCTGAGACACCTGAACTGGAGCTGGGCTGCCCAGACATCTCTTATCTCTTCCAGTGGCCTCAGGGAGGAGGGGCTATTCATGTAAATTTGTTTCCCATACTGGAGACCTCTGTTCCACCCTGAGGACCAGCTGAGGTCTGCACTTGGTTCTTTAGACAGAGGGGCTGATGGGGAGACTCAGAGCCTGCCCCATGGGAGTGACTAGGGAGGAAGCAGCTGCTGGGACCTGACACAGACCATTGAGCAGGAGACCCTGCCCAGCCCATAGAGGACACAGTAGCTGAGTCTCCACCAGCAAACACAGCCCCAGCCCTGGAGAGTGTGAGTGATTACACAGCAGAGGGCACCCACTGTGCAGACCTGGGGAAATCCCACAGCGCCCCCTACTGCGCAATGAATTCGAACTTCAGTTTCTCCGTGGAAATTATGTTAATGGCGTTGGTCTGAAAGCCTGGTCCCTGTCTTTCCAGAAATATCTGTGGACCACACCCTGTAGTGTCCATTGATAATTGATATTAAGAAACATCTTTCTCAACTGAGTTCTTTCTAGATTTTAAGGTGAAAGAAATATGACCACCATACCACGTGACGAAGGCTGTAGCGAGGTGGGAAAGCAGATGGATTTGGGAACAAAGACTTGAGCAGCCCATTCAAGAGGGCAACAGGAAGGAGGTGACTGGTCATCTGGGTCGGAATGGACTGGAGAGTAGTGGTCTTGTTTGTGGAGCAACAAAGCAAGCAACACTTCTAGAGAAGGGCAGGGCTCTCAGAAGGTGTAGCAGAGTGTTCAAATATTCAGAGACACCAAATAGTGTAGGGTATTGGGAAATGGCAAAACGTCTCATATTTCTGGGTCTGGCATTTTTTGGATGCTTTTGTTGTCAGGCCACAGCATGTTTCAGAAAGTTCTTCCTAACATTCCTACACCATGGATGGGTGAGTCAGCACAGTCTGGACAAAGGACCCTAAAAGATCAGCATAATGGATACTTCTCACTTAGAAAAATGCTTCCATCCATTCCAGAAATACTTATGAAAAGAGTGGAACAAGCCAGTAGTGTGCCAGATGTGAGGGAGATGAAAGAAGGCCGCTGTGGCTGAGACAAGAGACAGAGAGGTGAAGATGTTCCCAGGGGCAACACCAGCCTTTGTCAACAGAAGATACGAATGTTCTTCATCAGTTCACTTCATGAGGCCCCCGGATATTCACGAGGTGAAACTCACCATTGTCTTTGTGGTAAGATTGCCAACACCAGAGGCTCTCTCTTCCTTCCTCTTCCTTTGCTCTCCTGGCTTGAAGAGGGTCTTCAATGCCATATTGGCTGATGAGCTCTAAAGTGTTGTTTTTTCCTCCTATTATGGACATATTCCATCAAAATCCAGGACTTGACTCTCTCCTGATTAGTTAGACAAAAAGATGAGAGTCTCTTCTAAAATCTACTTTGGGAAGTTCACTTCACTCCCTAGCTCTATTGAATTCGGACGTGCTATATATATATTTTTTTCATCTTTACCATTGGGTGACCCCTCTTGTTAAAGCAACATCTCTGTCTTTTAGTTAAGGGGCAGAAATGTACACAGATGCTTCTTATTATTCAAAGGAATACATAAGGTGACTGTCTACATAAATCTTTACGTCTGATAAAGGTGGGGGAGTGAAAAATAAAGATAATAAAGAGGGTAAGGTACCTTGTTTTAAGGAATTCAATACTGAAATATCAAAGTGTGGAAGAGGGCCGTGTCCTTCGACTATTTTATAGTCAAAGATTTACCCAAAGGGGCTTCCCTGGTGGCACAATGGTTGAGAGTCCACCTGCCGATGCAGGGGACACAGGTTCGTGCCCCGGTCCGGGAAGATCCCACATGCCGCGGAGCGGCTGGGCCCGTGAGCCATGGCCGCTGAGCCTGCGCGTCCGGAGCCTGTGCTCCGCAACGGGAGAGGCCACAACAGTGAGAGGCCTGCGTACCGCAAAAAAAAAAAAAAAAAAAGATTTACTCAAAGAAACTTGACAAGGCATAATGGTTGTGCATAATTCATATGGGACATTTATAATGAAGCCATGGGTTATAAGGAAAAGCCATTAGGCAATCCATTGACATCATATGCAGCGAGGGAGTCCAGTGTGGTCTCATCACATTTCACTAACAGTAGACATTAAGGCTTAACCCCACCAATGCCTACACCCTCTCCACATCGCCATGTCCATCTCGTAATGTATTCATTATCTATTTCCTCACATCAGATTTCTCCAAAATTAGAAGCTAAGAACAAAAACATGTATGATTCCACAGTTTCTGTCAATCAGGGAGTTGGCAACAGCCTGGAAGGGTGTTTCTGGCTCAAGTTTGTTCATTAGGTTACAGTCAAGATTTTGACCAGGTGATGGTCATAGAAAGGCTTGACTGGGGCTGGTGGACCAGCTTCCAGTTTGGTTGAGTCACAAGGCTGGTTGCACAAGGTCTCAGTCCCTTGACACATGAACCTCGCCATAGGGCTCCTTGAGAGTCTTCACATCATGGCAACTGCCTTCCCCGGAGCGAGTGATCTAAGACAGCACAATGGAAGTCCTTTATGATGTAGCATCGAAAGTCATACACGGTCATTTCCTCAATATTCCATTAGTTTCACAGGTCATCTCTAATCAGTATGTACAAGGGCAAGAATACCAGGAGTCAGTGACCATTAAGAGCATCTTGGAGATCGGCTACCAACACCAGATCAGTCCACATAGACACAAATCTGGGATCTTAAAGGCCCCACATTGACACAGAGTGGAGTAAACCCTAAAGGCCAGCAGGAGCATTAGAAATCCCACCTGTCTCCCATAGGATACTTGCCAGGATGGTCGGGAGACTTTTCAGTCTGCATATCCAGATCTCTCTTTTACTCTTTTTATTATCATCACTCCCTGGTTAAAATTCATGCACATAAAAAACGATACCCGGGCTTCCCTGGTGGCGCAGTGGTTGAGAGTCCACCTGCCAATGCAGGGGACACGGGTTCGTGCCCCGGTCCGGAAAGATCCCACATGCCGCAAAGTGGCTGGGCCCGTGAGCCATGGCTGCTGAGCCTGTGCGTCCGGAGCCTGTGCTCCGCAACGGGAGAGGCCACAACAGTGAGAGGCCCGCGTACCGCAAAAAAAAAAAAAAAAAAAAAAAAGATACCCTAGAGTTGTATCCAAAAGAACCATGCCTCACAGCACACAGAAGAGTTTTCACAAGAATACTTTTTACTAAATGGGCTGCCTTTATCCCTGAGTGACAAGTGAATTGTTCAAGTCAGCACTGTCCAGTAGAACTTCCTGCCATGGTAGAAATGTTCTATACCTGCACTCTCAAAAATGGTAGCCATGAGGCACACGCAGCCATTAAGCAGTTGAAGTGCAGCAAGTGTGATTGAGAAAATGGAATTTAAAATTTTACTTAATTTTAATTAACGTAAATTGAAATATAAATACCCACATTCTGCTAGTGGAGACTATATGTACTGAACAGTGGAAGTCCAAGGACCAAAATTTGAAGAGAACCGAATAGAACCAGAGCCAAAATTTGAACCTAAACACTCTGGTAAAAGAAAGGACTTTTTTTTTTCTTTTGCGGTACACGGGCCTCTCACTGCTGTGGCCTCTCCCGTTGCGGAGCACAGGCTCCGGACACGCAGGCTCAGCGGCCATGGCTCACGGGCCCAGCCGCTCCAGCGGGCCCAGCCGCTCCGCGGCATGTGGGATCCTCCCGGACCAGGGCACGAGCCCGCGTCCCCTGCATCAGCAGGTGGACTCTCAACCACTGTGCCACCAGGGAAGCCCAAAGAAAGGACATTTTAATACACCCATCTTTGCTGCTGTCCTGGTCTGTTTTCTCATACCCATCTTAAAATGCAAACTGTTAGAGTACCGGACCTTTTCATGTCTTCATCTTTGTATCCCATGCTTGAAAAATGCTCCCTGTGGGAATAAATGAAGAGAGATTTTCATGTGCTTTGTATAAAGTTTTAAAATATTAATCACACACCTAATCTGGCCAAAAGTCACACTCCAGTTGGAAGGAGATTCCATATGATTGGGTCATAGGTTCTCTGATCTCATGATGCTTAGAATGTTATTCATCCATCAAAACAATCATTTGAATTATGTGTTATTGTTTTGCCTAAGCTGGGAAAACAGAAGGATAGGGCGATGATACATCCGTACACCCAGCTGGTGGTATAAACAGGATTCAAAGCCAAAGCCTTCCTAATAGCTGAGATCATGCTCTTTTAAAACGTGTAGTTCTCAAACTGGGGTGATTTTGCCCTCCTATGGGACATTTGAAAATGGCTGGAGGTTTTTTGTGTGTCACAATATGGAGAGTAGGTTGTTATTCGCATCTGATGTGTGGGGCCCAAGGATGCTTCTAAATGTCCTCGATACACAGAACAGCCCCTCCACAAGGAACACTGAGGTTCAGAAACCCTGATTTGAACTAAAGCTCCTCCATGCAGTGATTGCAAAGGATTATGAGATCATCTATCAAGACATGGGAGGAAAAAATTATATTTTGGAAAGAAAAGAGAGGAACTCATGAAAATTCCAGCTTGAGCTTTCAAGAAGAGCACAGGGAAAAACTCAGCCCTCCCTGGTGGGGATGGGTCAAGGGCAGACCCAGGACAGGGAGGCTCTAGGGAATTTTGATCTCACTTCTCCATGGGTCTGGAGCGCTGTGTCCTTGTTGCTGTCATAACCAGACTGACAGTAGTACTTGGCCTTGTCCTCAGGCTGCAGCCCAGAGATGGTCAGGTAGGCAGCACTGGAGGAAGTGTCAATGGAGCCAGAGAAACGATTGGGAACTCCGGAGGTCTTTGGTCATCCTTGTAGATTACAGTGGTGGGGGCACTGCCCAGGCGCTGCTGGTACCAGTGCACATAGTAACTCCCAATGTTACCGCTGCTGCGGGTGCAAGAGATAGTGACCTTCTGCTCCAGAGACCCCGACACAGAGCGAGGCTGAGTCAACACAACCTCTGCCCAAGACCCAGTGAGGACAGGACAGATCCCATTCCCAGGGAAGGGGGAGAGGTCATCCTCCCAGGTGACAAACAGGAGGCCTCCCAGAATTCCCTGCAGGCATCCACCTGTGCAGTTAGCGAAGAGAGTGAGGAGGAGAGGAGCCCAGGCCATGGTGAAGACACCCCCAGGCTCTGCTTTCTGAGCCTCACAGCCAGGCCTGAGCCCACCAACCCTTCTTATATGTCACCCTGATCCTGAGGGTAGGAGGTCTCCATGCAAATATTCCCCTTTCTGGAGGCTGTTCAAATCCTTCCTTCAACCTTAGCCTTGGCTCCACCTGATAAGAAGAGAGACTGTAGGAGGGAGGTGTTATTCACCCCAGTGAGGTCACAGGAACACCTGCAAGAGGGGAGGGAATCAGCCGAGAAACTGGAGAGCATCAAGCAGGTGCATAGGACACAGCGCCCTCTGGTGGATGAAGGACACATGCCGACCCTGGGCAGGTGCTATTGCTCAGGACTCCTGCCTTCCCCAATCTGCACCCCTCACAATTCCAGCGGTGAGTCCAGGGTGTGTCTGTGCAGCGTGCTATGATCAAAATACATTTAAACCTTTACATTTCTCTAGATGCACCAAGGGCCACTACTCTGGTCCAGACATTTAGAGTCACTTTGTGTTAAAGGAGGTGATAAATATCACCAGAATGAGCTCTGTTTGGAAGGAAATGGAAACAAAGACACTCCCCTCTCCAGGAGGGACCATGTGGGGTGAGATTCTGAGCCATTCACTGAAAGGAGCCCAGCTATTCAGGCAAGAAGAGCTAGGAATCCTGGAATTGGGACCAGACTTCACAATCAGAAGATGCCAGATGCCCAGAAAGGAGAAGGAGTGAGGGGAGGGGCCAGATGTCAATCAGGGGTCAATTCAATCATAGCCCATAATCAATAAGTGCAATGAAGGTTTGAAATAAGACATTAGAATGGAAAGTCAACAGGACCTGATGAATTTGAAAGAGCTTTGGAGAGAGAATCTACAAAGTTAGTGATCAATTGGATACCTGGGTAGGGTAGAAAGAAGAGTCCATATACATTTTAGTTTCTCATTTTGTGGACCAGTTGGGTATTACTACTTTTATTTTTATGTTGAAGAGTTTAAGCCCAGTTTGGGCCTTTCTATTAAGGAAATTATATTATTAGAGTTGGCGATTCTGAAGTAGGATGAGGTTAAATGGTATTTGGAGATTCTATGGCCACTATGTTGTCTTATGAAAACACCTATGACTTCCTTTGGTGGCATGGTCATAGCCAGTGTCACCACAGCTGTGGCTTGTTGCCAATACCCTGAGGGGATGGACATGCTATTCTGCCACACAAGGTGAGTGAAAATGTAGATGGTATTACCTCCTATCAGTGTTCACACACCCTGACTTCCGTTACATACTCCATGCCTATGCTTCAGCAGCACCCTTCATCTCTGGCCCAGCTTCTTTTTAAGAAAATATTGCTAAAAAACAAATAATATAAAACTCACTGTCTTAACCATTTTTAAGCGTGCAGTTCAATAGTGTTGGGTATATTGACATTGTTATATGACAGATCTCCAGAAATTTTCATCTTAAAAAACTGAAACTCTATATTCATTAAACAATAATTCTCCACCTCTCTATCCCCTCAACTCCCCCAACTGCAATTCTACTTTCTGTTTCTATGAATCTGACTACTTTAAATATTTCATATAAGTAGATTCACACAGTCTTTGTCTTTTTATAACTGGCCTAAATCACTAATCATAATATCCTCTACTCATCCACGTTGTAGCATGTGACAGGATTTCCTTTCTTTTTAAGGCTGAATAATATTCTGATGTATGTATATATACCATACTTAGTTTATCACTCATCTGTCAATGGACATTTGGGTTGATTCCATCTCCTCCTTAAAAGGAAGGCTGGAGAGCTCTGTGGGAACCATCTTGTGAAGGAAAAAACAAGCAAGGGGAAGAAATTTAGAGTTCTACCAGGTACAAGAAAATTAAAAAGACAAGTGAGAAACAACCCATCTCCCCATCACAAGAAAAGTAACAGGTTATGTGGTAGAGGATAAAAAATAGTAAATCTAACTGGCACATCAAAATCTTTTTTTAAATGACAGAATAGGAAAACCACTTACTAACTTTTTCAATGAAAATGTATAAAGTCAAATATGTGGAAAATATTGAAAACTTAAAATGAAAAAAATCCTAAAGAGATAACTTCCATTGAAAAAAAACTAGATGAAATGTATACATCCTTGGAAAATGCAAAGTTGGTCCCATTAAAGATAAAACATCTAAACAGACTACTTTCTTTAGGAAAAAAATAGAGAATGTTGTTATGGAACTACTCCACAGAAAGACATGAGGCCCACGTAGCTTAATAGAAAACTTCTAACAGATCTTCAAAGATAAGATGATTTCAATTTGTTTGCTTCATAATTTTTTCCAAAGCACTGGAAAAGAGGGAAAATTTCCTAGTTCTCATAGAAAGATTTATAACACTGCTACTTAAACCTGACAAAGAAATACAAAAAGAGGACAGTTACAGATCAATATCATTAAATACGGATATAAAATTTCTAAGTAAAATATTAACAAATGGAATGTAATACCAGATTAATAAATTGAAATGCCATTACCAACTGGAATTTATTCCAGAAATGCAAATTTTGATCAATATTAAGAAATCTTTTAATATAATATGCCATAATAATAGATCAAAAGATAAGATCAGATTGTCTCAATAGATACTGAAAGAGCCTTTCACCAAATTTAACAACATTTCCTAAGAAAAACCAGTTAAGAAAATAAAAACAGACAGATACATTTATAATATGGTAATATGCTCTCTCTCTCTTGCACACATGTATAATTTAGTCTTAAAGTCAGCATCTCACTTAATCCTTCCACTAAGATCAGGAAAAGGTAAAGTTGCCCATTACCTCCATTATTATTCAACATTGTTCTGTAACCACGGACAACGCAATTTAAAAAGAGTAATCAGGAATTCCCTGGCGGTCCAGTGGTTAGAAGTCGGCATTTTCACTGCCGTGGCCCGGGTTCAATCCCTGGTCAGGGTAACTAAGATCCTGCAAGCCACACAGCACAGCCAAAAAAAAGATTAGGTCTAAGCTTTGATGGGACCACACAAGTAGACATTTCTAAAGACCCAAATACTTTAGTTCTTCAGGTGCTGGTGGCAGAAGTGACAGCAGAAATATCCCCAGTGAGCTAGTGTTGGTCACATGTTGTGATAGGGAAGTAAATGACTGAGCAAAGGGTGCAGAGGGGATGCCTTGGCCCACTTTCCCAAGGCCAAGATCGTAGTGCAAGGCTATTATTCCAGGTCTGCAGTAGTAATCAGTCTTTCCCCTCAGGCCATAGTCCAGGGAACAAAAAACATCAATCACATTTACAGTGCTTCAGAATAACAGCTGTTGATGCAAGACTGCATCAAAATTGCTTACATTTCTAAGGCTTCCATTGCAGAAGGTGGTGACCTTCTAATCAAGTGACCAATACACTGAGACAAAGGGGTGTGAGTCTAGTATCAGAGGACTGCTTCTTATAGACCAGAGGATAAAGGTAGAACCTGTCTGACCCCGGGAGCCCCTTCACCTAAACCCCTGGAAAATGCCCCATTTGTAAAAGGCTGAGGGGAAAATGCTCTGGGGCACATTGGAGACGCCTCAGAGCTCTGTCTCCAGAAGATCCATGGTGGGGATTATGCCCACAAGCTGTGTTTGCTTCTCTAGCCAGACTCTCCTAGGAACAGACTTACTCTATCCACATTCTGGATCCTCACTGTCTATCAGTCCTTCCTGGACCAGATTTGGGCAAAGACTCTAGAAGAAAAGGATCTGACTCAAATCTGAAGCCATGGGAGAGCCAGACCTAGGATCTCGTAGGGTGATAAGGAGGCATCACAGGTGAAGGAAAGTCACACACTAGTGAGAACACAGTTTACCCAAATACTCTTGAGCAAGCTGAGTGGTTTATCAGCTGTCTAGCACACCTGCGCTCTCTGGACATCACAAGCGCCCCCTGCTGGCCACAGGGGCTACATCCTCTGGTTACTGTGATAACACTTAGCACATGTCCTTTTTGTACTGTAATTTTTTCCTGGTGTCATTACCTCAGATAACAGAGTGAGTAGATGTCTCAGAAGATCCACCACTGGAACAGTGATGCTTTCACATCTGGATTTTTATTTCGATGGAAAAATATCAATTTTTTAAAATGTCCGTCTCTGTCAACTGTACCCCTACAGCTCCAACTTTGCCTGCTGTTTCCAGACACTGCACACATATGTGAAAGGGCAGTTAAAGGGTGCAACAGGAACACACACATGGGAAAATTACCCTTTATGCATGTTGAGGAGCAGAGGGAAGTTGGGCCAAAGAAGTCTCGAAAAAGTCTGATGCATAAGTTTGGATCTGTAGGATGTCAAGCGGTCTCCATGGCAGAAAGGAAGAAAGATCCCTAGAGTCAGATATCATGGCATGTGCCAAGGGCAGAAGAAGAAGGCAGGCTGGTGGCTGATGACCCCAGCATGTGAATCTAGCATCTACAATTGGAATAGAAAAGAAAAATATGGAAATAAATATGTTCCCTTAGTTAAACCTTGTATTCCTTTTTACCAATTTTTACTGTGTGTGAATGTATATATCTTTAAGTTGCCACAAATATATTCACAATGATAAATATACGTTTACCGATTGTGTAGGTCCAGTCATTTTAACTCATATTTTTTTCTCTCTCATATTATTTTTAATGCTCCTGAATAGCACACGCTATTGTCAGTTGGAACCCAGCCCTTGTCTTTTCATGGGCCAGTTAAACAGTGCTCTGTGAGTTCCCCCAGGTGCTGGGTGAGGCTGGGGGAGCTCAGGGTTTGTGTCTGAAGCACTGTGTGAGCTCTGAGGATGCTGTACCACACTGAGCAGTAATAATCGGCCTCCTCCTCAGACTGGAGCCCAGAGATGGTCAGGAAGGCCACCTGCCTGATATGGAGCCCAAGAACCACTCTGAGACCCCTGTTATATTATACTATACTGTACTATAATATAGATTACATATTATAAATTGTATATTATATATAATATGATATGGTATAATATAAATTATATATTGTATCATATATATAATATTATATAAAAATGATGCCTTTGGGGATCCAAAGAAATAAAATTCTGAACCACAGAAGACCACAGAACCAAGCTAACTATTTTAGAACCAGTAAATCTCAAGAAAAATTGAGTAGGGCTCCCAGACTTCTGCTGAATAATTCATAGATCATCACCTATGACTCCACTGATGCCCCTCCCAGGGGGACACAGCTGCAAAGTCCCCGATGGTGAGCAAAAGTCTCCTGCCCTCAAGCTTGGGGTTCATCCTCCTGGGAGCAGCTGAGAGCAGACTACCCACGATTAGTCCCACAGCACCCTCTGCTGGTTCAAGTTGAACTCCCTCTCTTCCAAAGACCTGATTAATCCTGGGGCTTTTCTTGTTCTAACTGGGTTACAAGAGTTTGCAATGCACATCGTTTTCATGACACCTACCTGTCACACGCTATCCTAGCCTTAATGTTACAACAATTAACACAGCCCCTTACCATATGGCTCTTTATATCTGGGTCTCCTGGAGAAGGTAGAACTTCTTCTAGTGCTAAAGGGATAGCAGAAAGGACATTGTAAGGAGAAGAAATAGAAGGCATAAAACCTCTGCATCATTTAAGGTCAAGGGACATCCAGGAGGTGGCAGAAGTCTGATGTGTGTGCCAACTGCCGAAGGTGGTGAGGTGGGAAAAGCCTAGGCAGATGAGGAAAGGAACAAGAGAGACTTGTGGTGGGGGAGGGGAGGGGTGCTTTATATGACAGGTAGCAGACAGAAGGCATTGTGACTTCAGCAGGGAGATGAGGACACAGGAGGTGGATGGAACCATTCCCATGGACTAACCCAGACTCATATATATGCAAAAACAGTTTTCAAACCAACTCTTCTCTATAGATCTCCCAGAGAAGGCAGTAGAGCTTGTTCCTCTTCTGGAGTAATAAACTAATAAAGTTACTTTACCAATTTTTCCAGACTGGTCAATGTTCAGGAATTGTATACCCACAGGTCTCTGAGGTGTCCTCGTGCCCAGATTCCCTCCTCCTCCTTCTCCCTGTCCCTGGGCATGAGATGAGAGTATGTGAGTGCAGCTGCTGGAACTAGAGAAGCTGAAGCCACATAGCCTAGCAGAGCAAGGGCTTCAGAAGGAAGGGATGCAGCACCTTGAGCCTCCATCCTGCCCACAGGATGAGGTAGGAGCTCAGAGGTTCAAAACTCCAGGCCTATAGGTGGAAGACAATGTGATGCCCAACAGAAACTTCTTACTCAGAAAGAAAAATGATCCAAAGGAGACCTGCTGCTTGATGGGCTTATTTATTTGGTAAAGGCAAGTTATAAATATGTGTCCTTTGGTGGGAGCTAACCAAGTCCTTTCTCTCGTGCAGATTTCCTCATGCTTTATGAGGGTCTTTGACTCAGGTTCACAGAGCTCTCTAAAAAGTGACTTTTTCTTGCCTTATTCTAAGGTTGATCTTTAAATTTTTTTCCTAGTGAGATACAGCTGTGCCACAAACTTCTTTTATGTTAAATTAAGGTTTAGTTAACTTAGCTCTACTCCTACTTTCCTGTATTGGGACCCATTTGATTTTCCTCTCGGCTCCTCTTGAGGCTCTTATTTCATCAAGTTTACTTCTTGTCCTGCATTTAAATGGTCAGAAATGCACACAGATGTTGCTTGCAGAGCAGAGGAAAGGACAGATGTGCACGAATGCCTTACGCAGGATAGGATCTCTGGGAGAGTGTGGGAGGGAGCAGTAATGACCTGATGAGATGTCTCAGTCAACAGAACTCCATTATAACCATGAGATGACCAGGAAAATGGTGGACTAGGACATTCCAAGATTTCATTCCCCAACAGAAACATCAAAAAACCAACCAGAACATTGTGGAAACAATGGAAAACAGTCAAAGGTTGACAACAATCAAGCAAATGTTCAACAAAGAAAAAGACATCTTCAAAATGGTATGGGCGTTCATGAGGTGACATCAGCAAGATGGTGGAATAGGAGGTCCCTGGCTAGTATTCCTCCTCAGAAACAATAATGTGGTATCCTTCCGTGGGCAAAAGTGCCTTTGGGAATTGTGTGAATCCCTGATGGAGTCCAAGACCAAGGAGGGAAATTTTTAGAAGGTGAGCCCACGCCCAGGTGGCTGACTCACTGATTGGAGTCCCATCTACAGATGTGAAAACAGATGCAGAAAAAGCATTTAACAAAATTCAACACCTTTTAATGATTAAAACTCTCAACAACTCTCATACTTCTCAGGTATGGAAGAAACTTACCTCAATGCAATAAAGGCCATATCTGACAAGCCCACAGCTAACATCATACTCAATGGTGAAAACCTGAAAGCTTTTCTTCTAAGATCAGGAATCAAACAAGGGTGCCCACTCTCACCACTCCTATTTAACATAGTACTGATAGTCCTAGCCAGAACAATTAGGCAAGAAATCCTAAAATTTAGAAAATCCTAAAGACTCCACACACACAAAACTGTTCAAACTAATAAATTCAGTAAAGTTGAGGATACAAAATCAACACACAAAAATCAGTTGCATTTCTATACATTAACAATGAACTATCTGAAAAAGAAATAAATGAAACAGTCTCATTTACAATAGCATCAAAAAGAATAAAATACTTAGGAATAGGGCTTCCCCGGTGGCGCAGTGGTTGGAAGTCCGCCTGCCGATGCAGGGGATGCAGGTTCGTGCCCCGGTCCAGGAGGATCCCACATGTCGCGGAGTGGCTGGGCCCGTGAGCCATGGCCGCTGAGCCTGTGCTCCGCAACGGGAGAGGCCACAACGGTGAGAGGCCCGCATACCGCAAAAAAAAAAAAAAAAATACTTAGGAATAAATTTAACCCAGGAAGTGAAAAATCTGTATACTGAAAACTATAAAACCTTGATGAAAGAAACTGAAGAAGATATAAATAAATAGGACGATATCCCATGTTCATGGACTGGAAGAATTAATATTGTCAAAATATCCACACTACCCAAAGCAATCTGTAGATTCAATGAAATTCCCATTAAAACACCAATGATATTTTTTCACAGATATAGGGGAAAAATCCTGCCACAAAAGTTTCCAAATAGACAGGGGCTTCCCTGGTGGTGCACTGGTTAAGAATCTGCCTGCCAATGCAGGGGACATGGGTTCGAGCCCTGGTCCAGGAAGATCCCACATGGCATGGAGCAACTAAGCCTGTGTGCCACAACTACTGAGCCTGCGCTGTAGAGCCCGTGAGCCACAACTACTAAGCCCACATGCCACAACTACTGAAGGCTGCTCTCCACAACTACTGAAGCCCGCGTGCCTAGAGCCCGAGCTCTGCAACAAGAGATGCTGCCACGATGAGAAGCCCGCTCACTGCAACGAAGAGTAGCCCCTGCTCGCTGCAATTAGAGAAAGCCTGCACGCAGCAACAAAGACCCAAAAACAAAGACCCAATGCAGCCAAAAATAAATAAATTTATTTTAAAAAAATAAAGAAAGCTTTTCCATAAAGTGCTAGATTGTAAGTATTTTAGAGCTTATGGGCCATACAGTGTGTGGCAACAACACAACTACTGTTGTAGCACAGAAGCAGCCTTAGTCAATATGTAAAACCAATGAGTGTGGCTGTATTCCAATAAAACTATCTGTGGACACTGAGATTTGAATTTCATATAATTTCACATTTCACAAAATATCATTCTTCTTAAGATTTTTAAAAACTATTCAAAAGTATGAAAACATTCTTATCTACCAACCATGCAAAAACTGGTGACTGGCTAAATTTAGGCCATGAGCTCTAGCTCGCTGACTCCTGCCCTAAGGAGAAGTGATGGAAACATCTCAACATTCACCTGCTTTCAAGAAGTCTGTTTTGGGACTTTTAACTCTGATCCTAGTCTGTTTTCTTGGATTCCAGCTGAACGCCTCTCTCTTTGCCAGTAATATCGCCAGTGTGTCACTTCGTGGGGCTGACAGGGATGGGAGCGGATTCGGGAATCGCCATTGCAGCATTTGAATGGAATGTAAGTGGCATCATAAGCTTTTTTCTTTAAATCAGAACTCTAGGTATGTTTGTCTGGGAGTCTGTATAGGACAAACTCCTCTTTGGTTTGATTTCTGTTTCTCCTTTTCCTAACCCATCCCTTGATAAACCTCAGGGCCTTCCCTGTGTGGCCCATTCTGCCTGGGTCATTCCAGTCACATCATTCCCCCCCTCTGAGATTTCACTAAAGCAGTTATTCCCACCAAGAATGTCATTTCTATATCATTTAATCCCCACTATCACTTGACCTCCTTGATCATTTTAGCTCTCACTTCTATCTCTCCTCCTTGAGCTATTACACTATATATCCAGTTCTGAATTAGATGCAGGAAATTAAAAAATGTAAAAGTAATGATCCCTTCTTTTGAGAAGCTTACATCTCAGTGAAACAGATAAACATTCACTACAGTGTAGAAACTACAAAGAAAGAAGTATGCATGCAGTGTTGAGAGACCTCACACAGAAGGAGCATCCATCCTAGATGGTGGCTGGGACTTGGCACATGTCCAGGGAGCTTCCTGGGGCCGATGCCAGATGGATGAGTAGAAATTGAGGAAGAAAGTGATAGCATAGTAAGGAGTGAATGATTTAGAGCTAGTAGATCAAAACTTCAAGACTTGGTGATTAAGTTCCTAATTGTTCTACTGCCATCTCAGCAGTAGAAGCTGTGTCTTCTTAATTAGATCCTAAGTTCCTTAAGTACTAGGGACCATTTCCTCTCGTGTCACTCACACTACCCCATCATCCAGCATTTGACTGAGCACATGCTATAAATATTTCTTGAGCTGACTGAGTTTTTTCAGGTCTAGTCTCTTATCCTTTCTAGTGTTTGCACATGCATATATATGCCTATCAGTCAGAGGGAGATGCTTATGTGGAAGAAAGTTGGATCATAGCAAATGTATAAACAGACCATCCCTGGATAGACTCAGAAAGTGACCTTATGTCATCACAAATAACTGTGCCCCTCTCTTGTTGAAGATTTTGCCCCTAGTTTTACTTTAGTAGTATCAGAGACTCCAGAATGGACCCAGCCTCCACACATGCCCTATGGTCCGAGTTTTGTTTTGATAGTGCCATGCACTCCAGAAAGGGGCCAGTCTCCAGAAGTGTGGACAAAATACCCTATGGCCCCAGTGGGTGTGACTAACAGGTTGCTGAGAGCCTGGCTCTTTTAGCCTGTGACCTTGGGCTTCCTTAATCTTTGTGAGGCTTGGGTTACCCCTCCACAAAACAGGAATAACTGTGCTTATCACATCTGCCTCACCTGGTGTTGTAAGAAAAGCATGAGTGATATAAGTGAAGGCTCTTTGCAAACATTAATATTCATGTAAGACTATACCATTATCATTATTATATATGGCAAGACTTGGGGGCAGTCACTGGGAATATTCTTCTATCTCTAAATTTCTTTCTCATTGGTTTGAGAAAGAAATTCCTGACGTTCAAGAATAATTCCTTTTGGCAAAGATTGTATGACCTTCTAGTGGTCCAGCTGAGCTCATATCTCTTACTCTTTGTCTACTTTTCACCATACATCTTTTGTCACATCCTAAGCCCCAGGAAACGGTGACCTCTGAATCATGGAAACAGAGGTAAGGGACCCACAGCTGTCTTGGGGTCATAATTGGTTGAGTGGGACAGGATCCAAGTAAGCATTTTATTTTCAGACTCAGAGGTCATGAGGTGAAAAAGCCCACAAGCCAAACCTCTCTAATTTCCACTCTGTTCTTGGTTTCTTGTAGGCCTTGCTGTTGTTGCTGGTCCTAGGGTGGTTCTTTGTCCCCATATACATCAAGGCAGGGGTGAGCATCCACAGGTGTTCTCTGGTGCATTTTTCTAGCATTCATTTATTCACTCATTCTTTCTGCAAAGTCATGAAACCTGGGTAATATCATTAGTCCCAGGATTTCTGGGCTTACATTTACATGAGACCGCTAAGTGCTGCCGGATCGCTCTTGAAAACGGCTGCAATCCACTGTCCTCTTGCTGATCACTGTTGTGAGGGTTCCCATTTTCCCACATTCTCACCAACGCATGGTATTTTCCTTTATTCTGATTTTTGCCATTCTGATGTTTGTAAGGTAGTTTGTTGTTTTTTTTAATGAGGAGTTGGAAATACCATGCTCTGGTGGCTCCCCTTCAACTTCGGTGTTGTCAACCAACTAGGGCACTGCTCTGCCTCTCTGAGCCTAGCTCCCATGCTTATTCCTTCTGCAGCTGGTGCACAGGCTGAGGGGTGCTATATCCTGGGATAATTCCTGGGATGACGGTGTCCAGGGGGCAAGCCTTCTGTCTAGTACCTCTGCAGGTCACTATATAATCCCTCTTTGCTCATCCTGAGTCCCTTCTAGTGCCAGGCTTGAACAAGCTCTGCTCTCCTTGGTGTAAGAATACACACCACAGAACTTATGCATGTGTTCTTGGACATAGCTTACCATCTTTGAGGGGGTTCTGCACAGTTTCTGAGCCCCAAGAATTTCCCTTCTTGCTTTTGATAATATTATATAAATGTTTACTTAACATTCTTTTATACGGGGGGAGATGAAATCATGAGCTCAAACTACTATGAAGGAACCAGAAAAATGCACCTTTTAAACTGATCACATAGCTGATCTCGTATTTCGGTAATGATAACCTCAGAATTTTCTCTACATAAGAGTTAATATAACTCTCTTTTTTTCAATAAAGATAATCACGTAAATATACACCTGAATATATATCTGCAATTTGTTGAATTATCAATTTATTATGTAATCCTAATTATGGTTCATTATTTATATTGTTTTTGCTAGACTGCAACATTATTGGTGAAAATAATAAAAAAATATTTGTTGAGTGTCTACCATGCATTTGGTGTTGTGGTAGGTATTTTACATCTACCTTCATATTAAAGGCCCACTTTACAGATGAGAAAACAGAGGTTCAGAGAGATTGTCATTTGCCAAAGTTCATATTCCAGTAAATGTTGGATCTGGGAACAGATCCCAAGATTGCCTGATTCCAATGCCTGTGTGCATTCCAGCCTTGCTGCTTTCCCAAGGGACTGTGCCTTTCTCACTTGTGTCTTCCCAAGGTGCCACACACAGTCACCTGCCCACAGGTGCTTAATAAGTGTTGAATGATCTGAATGTGCTGGACCCTGAAGGTGAATCCCTGCTGATGTCTGTCTCTGAAGGTGATGACCATGCCAGAATATATGAGGAAGCGGTTTGGTGGGAAGCAACTCCACACTACCTCTCCGTTCTCTCCCTGTTCATCTGTGTGGCTTTGAGAATCTCAGTGAGTTCAATGCCCTCTTGGCATTTTAGCTTCATGAGGGATGAGAGTGCTAAGATCAGAGAGCCTTTAAAGGTCAAGCCATATAGATGTTTTAAAACTACATGGGGTCTCTCTACCAAGATTTTATGCAAAAAAAAAAAAAGGAACTTCAGAGACCCTGCATTTGTGGAGTAAAAGAATTACATGTAGGGCTTCCCTGGTGGCGCAGTGGTTGAGAGTCCACCTGCCGATGCAGGGGACGTGGGTTCATGCCGCAGTCCGGGAGGATCCCACATGCCGCGGAATGGCTGGGCCCATGAGCCATGGCTGGGCCCATGAGCCATGGCCGCTGAGCCTGTGCGTCCGGAGCCTGTGCTCCGCAACGGGAGAGGCCACGGCAGTGAGAGGCCTGCGTACCGCAAAAAAAAAAAAAAAAAAAAAGAATTACATGTCACGAGAGGCTCCAGAGTGTAAACCCACCCTTTCATTAAGGATGTGAAAAAAAATGGATGTACAGAAAGATCGGAATGTCTCATTCAAGTAGCACAGCTATTTAGTAGTAGAAACGAGAAGGATTCTCTGGCACCCTGGCTCCCCCCTGCACAATAACCTCTTTATTCTCTTTGTCAAAGCCAGTTTAGGTTTACTTTTTCCTTTTCAGCTTGATTATCTGACGTGTAGACCAGAAGGAAAGTGTTTTGTATTATTATACTGACTTTGCTTAAATGTACCCTATTTTATCGCCCCTACAAAACAAATGTCACAAATAAGTGTTAAAAGAATTCTGGAGGGCTTCCCTGGTGGCGCAGTGGTTGAGAGTCCGCCTGCCGATGCAGGGGACACGGGTTCGTGCCCCGGTCCAGGAAGATCCCACATGCCACGGAGTGGCTGGGCCCGTGAGCCATGGCTGCTGAGCCTGCGCGTCCGGAGCCTGCGCTCCGCAACGGGAGAGGCCACAACAGTGAGAGGCCCGCGTACCGCAAAAAAAAAAAAAAAAAAAAAAAAGAATTCTGGAGAGGGTGTGGAGAAAAGGAACCCTCTTGCACTGTTGGTGGGAATGTAAATTGATACAGCCCCTATGGAGAACAGTATGGAGGTTCCTTAAAAAACTAGAAATAGAAATACCATACGACCCAGCAATCCCACTACTGGGCATATACCCTGAGAAAACCACAATTCAAAAAGAGTCATGTGCCACAATGTTCATTGCAGCTCTATTTACAATAGCCAGGACATGGAAGCAACCTAAGTGTCCATCAACAGATGAATGGAATTCTAAAGCTTTTTAACAGTTAAAACCCTTGGAGATAATCATTGAGGAAAGAAGAAAGGAAATTGAAGATTCAGCAGTACGTGTAGAAAACAAAGAAAAAGCTCCTCATGTATCGGTGACTAAGGAAATAGTCTCCTGCAAGTTTATAGTCTAGGCAGTTCATGAGAGCAGAAGCTCACCATCCTTATTGCTCCTCTGTTGAGTTGAATCATGACTGGAAGTAAACCAGTTGCTTAGATTAAATGGCATGAGCCTTTCTAATGCAACGTGAGTATTTCCCAGCACTTATTATAAATTGTTGAGCTCCATGTCAGGGGGAACAAGATTCCTATTCACTAGGAGTTCACCACGTGGTTAAGGGTGTAAGAATTTTACACATGAAATAGCACTTTGTGACAATATATGCAAATATACTAAACTAAGAGCTGGACTAGGGTGTGTGGACAAGTACAGGAAATGTGTTGCAGACCAGGAAAGAGGGTGGTAGTCCATGTTGGGTGGAATTGGAATTGGAGGTCATCCTCATTGATGGGGGTTGGGGGCACTTAAGCCCCAGGACAGAAAGGTGAGGAGAGCCCAAGGGAGGCAGAGGAGCCTGCAGGTGTCCGGGGCTTTATGCTCACATGCTCCTCGGGTGGGTGGGAGTTAGTGATCTCCATTCTCCCTGGCTCTGACATCTAGAGCTTTATGATCCTAAAGAGCATGAACAAGGTGCTGGAGCAGAATGACGTGGCCAAAGGGGCCCCCAAGGGATGTAGACTCTTGGAGTAGATGGTTCCTGCTTGTGGGGAGGGGATGGAATATTGGGGAGCTGAATGAAACAGCAGGGAAGGCCAAGAGCATGAGTGTGACTGTGCAGGGTCTGCTGTGGTCACCTGGAAAGATTCAGTGGCAGGAGTCCATTCTTACCTACAAGGTTATGGTGGTTTTGGGGGGGGGGGTGTTGGTTTTTTTAATTAATTAATTTTTTTTTTTGGCTGTGCTGGGTCTTCGTTGCTGCGAGTGGGGGCTACTCTTTGTCGCAGTATGTGGGCTTCTCATTGTGGTGGCTTCTCTTGTTGCGGAGCATGGACTCTAGGCACACGGGCTCAGTAGTTGTGGCTCACAGGCTCTAGAGTGCAGGCTCAGTAGTTGCGGCACATGGGCTTAGTTGCTCCACAGCATGTGGGATCTTCCTGAACCAGGGCTCAAACCCATGTCCCCTGCATTGACAGGTGGATTCTTAACCACTGCGCCACCAGGGAAGTCCCTACAAGGTTATGTTTTAAGTGGTATTAATAATCTTAGATACTACCTTTTGTGTACTATTACACTCTATAACAGATTCTGTCCTGGTTACTTATTAAACAGATCAAACTTTCACAGTCATCCCCTGCCCCAAGTTTTAAAAAGATCATCTTGTTCACTGGTTCTCAACCTCCAATAATACATATACTGAGAATCATTATATGTATTCTATCAGACATCATGCACCTTTACCCCTAAATATTTCAACCTGTATGCCTTAAAGATATTGATATTCTTTTAGAAAAACACACTGCAAATTTTTAAACCAGGAAATTAACTTTGATACAAACTAAGGTTACTAATATGTAACCTACAGACCTTATTCAGATATGACAATTGTCCTACTAACGTCCTTTAAAAGCAAAAGAAAATCCTGAATCATGAAATGCTTCCTTTTTATGAGAAATATTTTATAATTATTGTGAATGTAATTAAGTCCACTGAATTATACACATTAAAATGGCTAAAATGGCAAAATTTATGTCATATATACATATATTTACCACAATAAAAAGTCATTAGTGGGACTTCCCTGGTTGTCCAGTGGTTAAGACTCTGTGCTCCCAATGCACAGGGGCCGGGTTCGATCCCTGGTCAGGGAGCTATATCCCTGCCGCATGCCGCAACTAAAGTTCCCTCACACTGCAACTAAGACCCTGTGAAGCCTAAATAAATAAATAAATATTTAAAAAATAAAAAGTCATTAGTAATATAAGCTGCTTATTTATAATTTCAAGACTATCAATTTATTGCCTTTCTTGTACTATATAAGAGAAACCAAAGTCAAGGAATTCATAATACAGTAATGTGTGTTTTCATATGTAAATAATTATGCATGAGTACACAAGTCGTAATACTGTGCTTAAATAATTGTACATACAATGTACGTCGGTATGAATGTGACAGCCATAAATGCAGACGGATGCAGGTATGTTTCATGGCAACTCAAATACAATGAGTAACAACTCAGTAGGTGATATCTTTTCTGAAATGATAAATAGACTTTTTGTAACTATCCAGTTATGTAAAAAGTCCAATCTTCCCTCAATTTACACAGTAATTGCATTCCTTGAAAACCCAGTGATAACAACATTGCAGAAAGTACTTTGGGTTGGTAACACAGAGTTAGGCTCTAGGCTCAGATCATCAAGAACAGGCTTTTCAACAAGACGAATGTCTGGTGAGATGATAAAATACCAAGTTTTATTTCAAATTTCATGGGGGGAAAAAAGCAACCATCTCCTATTATACACCTTCCAAACCCAAGTTCTACAAAGAAACCTACCTCTAATTCTTCTGATTCTGAATCCTGCCGCCTTATCCTTTGCCCTGACCCCACTCATGCTTTCCTTTCCCTTAGATTCCACGATCCATCTTTATAATCACTCTTTAAGCACATAGCCTCAGTTTCTTTGCCTATCTCCACTTCCATTGAACTCCCCTGGCAAAAAGTCCAACCCTGGTTGAATCCAGCTTCCCTCTGACTCTGTGCCTGTACCCAGAGATTTTATTTCTGTGTTTCTAACATGCTTACATCCTATTTCTCAGGTTTTTGTTTTGGTTTGGGTTTGGTTTTTGATATGAAGCCTGGGAGGATCAGAGCTGAAGAAACACCTGTTGTGTTGAAGAAAGATCAGAGAAGCTGGGAAGCACAATTTGGGGCTATAGGGGTGCCAACAGAGCTGGGTGGACATGACCTTGCATCTCAGCATCCCTCTGCAGGACTCCCTGCTGGCTTCTAAACCTCAACCAATAGTCCTTTTATCTGTGTTTCTTTATGATTTTCTCCCTGGTCCTCTCAATGACTATTCTAAACCATCCACAATGTTTTTACCTCCTGGACCTCTGCCTCTTATCAGAAAACCTCATCTCTCACTTTATCTAGAAAATTTAGGCATGAACCAACCACTCAACCCTCCTCCACCCAAATAACCTTGTTCTTACTTTTTCCCACTACTCTGAGGATGAGGAGTCTTCCTTTTTGTCAAAGGCCAATCCCTTGACCTCTGCCTACTCTTGATCCCATCTCTTCTCAATGCCTCTGGCTATTTGCTTCATAATTACCCTCCTCCCATCATATTTTACCTATTACTTTCTGTTACCCCAAGCATGCTCAAGTATCTTCCTTCCTGGCCATAACTATTCGTCTATTCTGTATCTCCTCTATCTACTAGTCTAGTCTTTATTGTTGTTTCTCTGCTGACCATCATTAAAGAGTAGTCTACACAAGCTATAGTGCAAACATTTCTCACCTTCTGTTCAATCACTCATTATTAGCCTCGATGGTCAGTCCAGTAATTGATCCTCTGAGGATGAGATCTGGCTTCTAAGGTGTTCATAATTGGATTGTAGAGGTGACATGTATACTATAGTAAATATTAGTGACATGTATACTATAGTAAATATTAGTCATCAGTGAAGAGCTAAGTGACGCAGTGCATGTTTCTTTTCCATCCTGACTGTTCCCTCTTTAGTCAGACATATTTTCTGGAGCCATATTCATCACACTGGCCTTGGGATTGGACCTTTATCTGGAGATCTTCATCCTCTCAGCTATCACTGCCATTTGCACAACCACTGGTGAGTCCATTGCATGTTTGGCTCAGTCACGCTACTTCTGCTGATCTCACCCCAACCTGCCATTAGCATCCTCAGTGTTAGCCTTGTCACTGCCATGTAAGGATATCCTTTTATTTCCATTGTGAGATTCAAGCACAGACCCAGAAACACAGCTAGAGCAAAGAAAACAGAATCCTCAGTATTTGGTGTGAGCACCTAATGATATAGTGAATGGGATGGGGTAATGGTGACTGGGCCCAGCTATGTGTTTGGTACGCAGAGTGGCATTTGGAACCCAGTGTATCATACACATGGGAGGTCAGGATAAAATAGTGGCTTAGACCTGAGACTGGCAAATCTAAGGCAGGGCCCAAATGAATACACGATGCCAAGGCACAGAATCAGGAAAGGAAAATTGGGGCAGTGGGTTGGTTGTAGGAGGAGATGTGTGGTAATAGTTCAAGCAGGCTTTCATGAACCAGATATTTTGGTGTAGCACCTCATGCATACTAACTTATGAAAATTAAACTATACCAGCTCAGTTGGAAAAATAAAGAAAAAGTATAGCTGGAACAATAAAGATAGTCCTGAAGCCATTTTAATACTTTGAGCACATGTTTCAGAGTAAGTGAAAGTTAAGTGCATAAATCTCCTATTTTCAGTATCCATCTTGTTTCCCCATGACACTCTCATGAAGGAAATATCTTGTTGACTGAGACTCTGTGAGCCTAGAGTTGAAAGAGAAGTTTTTGTTGTTTGAACAACACTGCAGCAAAACACAAATCAATGACTATATCTAGCTCTTAACTAATGAAACAATGAAATATTCTGACACTAGAGCAAAAACAGTTCTTTCCAGTTTTGTTTTGTTTTGTTTTTTTGCGGTACGTGGGCCTCTCACTGTTGTAGCCTCTCCCGTTGCGGAGCACAGGCTCCGGACGCGCAGGTTCAGTGGCCATGGCTCACGGGCCCAGCCGCTCCGCGGCATGTGGGATCTTCTCGGACCGGGGCTCGAACCCGTGACCCCTGCATCGGCAGGCGGACTCTCAACCACTGCGCCACCAGGGAAGCCCTCAGCTACTGTTTTGATAGAGATTTCCTTGAGTGACAGAAGCTCTCCCAGTCTTTTAAAGTTGACTGTGCTGGGGGCCTCCTTCAACTCCTAGCCAGGCTTGCACTGGATCTGACCAAGGTGAAAGCTTAGGGTCTTCTCAGGTCTTTTCTAAGCATGTGTCTTACCCTGGTCATAAATATGGCTTTCTAAATTCCCCATTATATACAGTTGTTTTTGGATGTCTTAATTTCCCAGAGACACTTTCCCCAGATTTTGCCTTAGGCAGTCTGTTGTGTTTTGACAACACAAGAGTCTTTGCAAGTTTGGCTTGCAGTGTTTTCAAGATTTTCCAGTCTGAGTTCAGAGTTAGGTAAAACAGAGCTGTACCTAGTGTCAGTCCTTCAGGTAGCCTCCCAGACAGGTTAGAAGAGGCATACACAATAATTTGTGAATGTGGTCTGCTCTGCTCCCTCTGGAGCTAGGGAAATGGTTCCACACTGGGGACATGAGCTACCCCTACTTTAAAACTGGTGCCAATTTATGACTGGTGCTGCTTTAAAACTGCCACCACACAGCGAGAGGGTAAGGCAAGGGCAGTAAGATTGCCACAAAATCTTCCTACCATTTTGTAGTGACTTTTTCTTGATTCCATGCTTGTTTGGTCGCTATAAACTTTTATAAATCATTTTCCATAATTCTCACAAAATTGGTTCTGACAGTTTCTGCTCATTTTTCTTTCTTTTTTTTTAAACATCTTTACTGGAATATAATTGCTTTACAATGGTGTGTTAGTTACTGCTTTATAACAAAGTGAATCAGTTATACATATACATATGTCCCCATTCTGCTCATTTTTCAATGTTTCTATTGGAGGATGAGAGTTTGGAGTGGCCTACTCCACCGTATTGCAGACATCATCGTTTTTATGATCTCTTCCTGATTTCGTTTTCTTTGAAGACTTTTTAAATTCTTTGTCCTTTTTTCCCTAATAGTTTCCTGCTATCTTTTCCTCGTTGATTCGCGGGAATCCTTTGAATAGTCTACCTACCAACTGCTTGCTATTTTTTGTATTACTTCCTCACTTCATGTTCTGCCTACTCTCTTTCTGGAACGTCAAAGAGATGAATGTTGGCCTTCCTGGGTCCATGTCTTCTGAATTTTATTTCACAGTTTCTATCACTTTACCTCTTTTTAGTACGTTTTAGGATAATTCATGGGCTTCATATTTCCATCCACTAAGGTCAGTTCTGTCCATTCTGCTATTTAGCCCATCTTCCAAGTATTCTGTTTCAACAAGTTAAATTTCCCTTTTCGATATCTTTGGGTAGATAGTATAGTACAATATTAACAAACTGGAACTCAGAAGTCAGGACCCTGGCCCTGGAGCAGTCAGAGTTGTGGTGTGAGAATGAGAGACAAGGAATGTAAGCCTGTAAAAACAGCTTGTGCTAACTAACATCGTGGACATGGTGTGAAAACTTGTTCTCTAAAATCATAGACTGAGAAGCTTGGCTATTTGAAATGATATCAGTGAGAATGAAATAGTTCACTCTTGCCTGATGGCTCTGAGTCACACAGGTCACTAACAGAGAAACAGCCTCACTTTCCAACCCAGGCACAGAGCTTCAGATAGGGGCCTTCAGACATAATATTCCACATTTAACTTTGAATTTCCAAGATAACAGGAACCCTGGATCTGTTTCTTAGACCAGCCTGTATATTAACCCCTTTACACACTCTCTCTGTTTTACTTTGAGCCAAACACAGTCTCACCTAAATTTTCCCTAAACTCCACACTTCCTCCAAATCCCCTGGTAACTCTATCTCTTCCTCTATTTGGTGAGAAGCTGCACTTCTGCTTGATTGTCTCCCTTGCTGAAGCAAGTTGAACCAACCTAGCTTTGTGGGGCCATAGGTGTGTTCCTGGCTTCAAGAGGGGTCAGAAAGTGATGAAAAGTGGTGTTGGGTTCACTGAGTAGAAAAAAATGGAGTCTGCAAGATGGCTGGACCAGGTGAATGACTATTGAGGAGACAAGAATGGAGACAGAGAGAGAAGAAGAGAGGGTGAAGAATAAAGGAGGGTTAAGAAGAAGGAAGGTTGAGAAGAAGACAGATAGTCTTGTAAGGAAATGGAAATGCAATTCCTGATCAAGAGTCTGTCTGATGGTGCCCTATAGACCTTTGAGACAGCTATGAGAAGTGGGTCTGTTCTAATAATGTAGGTGTAGGGTATGGTATGGTGAAGTCGGTGCAGCCACAAGAGAAGAGAACCAGGCTTGAAAGGCAGAAGTTTATTATAGTCACAGATCCCAAAGAGGAGGGCACTGCATGCCATGCAGGGCCACAGGGGGAAGCACCACTGTCAGTCAGAAGGCAGAAAGGAGCAAGAGGAAGGCCTAGGCCACAGACTTTACTGGGGTTTCTGCAGGAAAGGCAAGGCAGGGCAGGTAAACAACTTAGGATTGGCCGGTTTGAGTAATTCTGGTGCACTTTGGGCTATTGAGGTGGTCTCTAATTGCCCAGTACCTGGCCCTGGGATGATTTAGGACAGAGGAAATATTGCCTTGGTGTGTGAGAGTTAGATAAGGAGGTGACTGGTGTATAGACATGATTGGTTGGTCAGTTTATGACAGATGTGATCCGGAACAAGCACTTTGCCATCTCTCCCCAGTCTGCAAGGCCTCCAAATGCCAGAGCATCAAAGTATAGAAAATAGGAAAATATAGTTAATATACTTGACTCTGTGATAAATGCCTATCAAACTGACAAATACAGAATCTAAGAAAATGCAGAACAGGATCTAATCCCCTTACAGATTATATTAGTTTGCTAGGGCTGCCATAACGAAGTACCACAGACTGGGTGGCTTAAACAGCACAAATTTATTTTCTCACAGTTCTGCAGGCTGGAAGTCCAAGACCAAGGTGTCAGCAGGGCTGGTTTCTTCTGAGGCCTCTCCTTGGCTTATAGATGGGCAGTCTTCTACCTGTGTCTCCCCATGGTCTTCCCTCTGTGTGTACCTGCATCCTGATCTCCTCTTATAAAAACATCAGTCATATTGGATTAGGTCCCACCCTAGTAATCTCATTTTAACTTAATTACCGTTTTAGGGAGCCTATATCCAAATACAGTCACATTCTGAGGTACTGGAGGGGTTAGACTTTAACAAATGAATGCGTGGGAGAAGAGAACACAATTAAGCTTATAGCACAGGTAAAGTTAATTATGCATCTTATGGATTTCCAAGTCATGGGTTCCTGTGGAAAAAATAATCTAAAGTGGATGTCATGCAGCAAAAGGAAATAGAATTACGAACTAAACATATAGGACCTGAGGGTGAGGGAAGGCAGGTGGGGCAGCGCCTTTGGGTGGCTGGATCACAGAGGTTTTCAACAAAGAGTTAATGAGAAAGCATCTGCTGCTCCCAGGACTCAGGCACCTTGACTCCTGGACTATCAGAAAATAAAGCGAAGCACCAGCATTCTAATTTGAATTTTCTCCAATCTGAAATATCTAGTGTTTAGTTTGACAATTTGGCCTTTGAGTGTGATCTAGGAATGCAGGTCCACTCAAGGACCAACTTCTCTCAAGCTAGGGGTGCCCTAGAACCAGAAAGCATCATTATCCATGTCCTGGGAGTCTTGGAAGAGCCCTCATAGAAGAGCAGAAGCTCCTCTGACAGAAAAAGCTGGCTGGGTCAGGGATGCAATGTGGACCTCGGGGACTGAATAACACTCACCTGAATCCTCCAGAGCTAGTCAAATAATGCTGCCCCATTAACCTCACCCACATCTCCCTAATTCCATCCCCACCAACCCATCAATGCAACGGCATCTCATTCAAACAACTTGGTTCACCGAAATCCAACTTGGAGTTTAGAAGGAGTACTCTTCGGGCTGAGTTTGGGGTAATGTTAAAAAAATCTCTCTCCTGCAACTAAGTACACACATGTTTTTCTCCCAAGGTTTGCCTTCGTGAAGCAGAACAAGCTGTAGCATATCTTTTAGGAAATGGTGATTTCAGTACTAGGAAAAAGTGGGTTCTAGTGAGTTTCAGAGGTAGAAATTTTTTCACGTATACACCAATGCCTGACTCAGTTATATGGAAGTAAGAAATGCTCCCAGGTATGTCAAAGGCCCCAGGACCAACGTCACTCTGCAGACAAGGAGCTTTATCTTCTCATTTTGAAAGATTCCTTTTAAAATGGTCATCCATACTTAAAGAAGCTTTATTCCTGACAGTGCCTGGTTTTTCAGTTCTAAAAACTAGCATTAATGAGCAATCACTCTGCACCATAACACACACCTTCCATCTGAGAAAACGAATAGCTCTTTCCTGCATCCCTGAAATTATTCTAGTATAGTTTATCACTTACTGGGCCCTGGTTACCCAAGTGGTTCAGTCTGTTCTAATGGGACATTGTGCATTGAAGGTAGTTACTCACCTCATGTTTACTAGTGGTTTTCAAGTGGAAATCATCTTCAAACTTTGCTACTTGTTGTTAAACTGTTCAAGTTGTTAGATTCTATTCTCAACTGTCCTGGATCCTGCTTCCTAATCCATATCTTGTACCAACAAATGCTCACCACAGACAAGCTCAGTATTTGTCTAGAATCTCTAGAAAACAGGAAATCAGGATGTTATGGTTTTTTAATGTTTTTATTTTTTACCAAAGTAATAAATTTTAATGTACAGGACTAAATGCAGCTTAATATTACATCTGCTTGGCATCTTTCATGTATGTATTGCTCATCCTCTTTTCAAAGTGACCTCGTCACACCCAGAGGAGGTAGGTAGATGCTATGAGCACCAAGGTCCCCATTTTTCAAAGAGAAAAATACAGAGTTGAGACAAAATAATTTACCACAATATATATAGTGAATCATTGACAAGGTCAGAAACAGAATCTAGGACAATCTAGATACTTTATGATGCTCCATCCACTAGCTTTCAATCCTCTCCCTTTATCCTCTCAAAGCTCAAAAATATCACAAACTCCCCACAAAACTGAGTACTCTGAGTAATACTAGCCATGTGAAATTCTCCACTTTTCCTTGTTTTCTGCCTAGCTTAAGGGGAGTATGAGGGCACATCAAATGTTTTCTTTTCCTTTCACAAGAAGAAGCCATTCTTTACCTGTTGAACCATTTTTATACCCAAGGAACCACTCTCAGCTCTTTTCTAAGCTAGCCTGAAATCAGTCAATACTAATATCATGACTTCCACAGGATTATATTACAATATGATTAAGATTCCACAGGTGGAACTAAAAGAAATAAATTAATTAAATTTAATTTTAATTTAAAACATTTCTCCCTAGGAAACAGGTAAAACAAGAAATAAAAGTGTTGAGTGCTACCACCTGGAACAGAGACCACCCACCCCAAACTTGGTCAATGGATGACCACCAATCAAGACACTTAAGAAAAGAAGAGCTGTGGTCACATGAACTCACAGGGAGGAGGATCTCTGGCTAAAAGTTTCAGTGTTTCAGGAGAGTGCAGCTGCTTTGAGATGACAGATGCCCCCAAGAGGCATATGTGCTCTATTTTGTGACACTGAGTCAGTTACTAAGCCTGTATGTCAATATCAGCACCATGAGGAAGAGGAGCCTCTGAAAAATGCACCCCAATTCATTATAGTCACCAGAGTGTGTACTCTGTGCAGCCATAAGGTTAACCAAAAATAAAGCAAGCATTTATTAACAAATACCCACATCATTCATTCAGTCCACAAACATTACTGAGTGGTTAAGAGAGTCCAGGCACAGGAAATGCTAAAATGAATGAAATCTCAACACAAAGAACTGACAATGGACACTTTTAAGAAAACCAGAAAATCCCCTTGACTCGGAATTATCTGCTCTCCCCGCTGGCCTGAGGCTGGAGCCTAGGTCCCTCCCTTTGGTGTTAGTACTGCCATGTCCAGGCCCCTCCTTCAAAGAGCAAACACCCAGGACAGGGACCCCATCAAGTTCACATCCTCAGCTTCAACGTGTTCATCAGTTTATCAGATTGATCTTTCCTGTGCCAGGAAAACCTTGACTGGGATATCATGAGGCGGGGGAGATTTTTCTTTTAAAAAAAAAATGAAGGGGGAAGTTAGATAGGGAAAGTGGTAGGAACCAGGGAGACCACAACTCTTAACATAATATTCAAGGGTCACAAACAATGTTGACGTGCTGAATCTACCTGAGACAAACTTGCATCAGACATCATGGGCTTCTGTTTCTTAGTCTGCCTTTTCCTAGACACCAGACTGCCTTTTCCTAGACATCAGACTGAGTGGAATTTCCTTCTGCAGCTCCGATATGTACAGATGATTGTATCACACTGGTCTCAAATACAAGTTAACAGCAAAACAGCAATTTTTCTCTAGCTAGCCTGTAATTACAAATGTACACATTTATCAACTGGGCAAACTTTACAACTAGCTGGTGTCCCTTCAACACTGCAGAACGGGATTAAAAGGAGACAGAATAAAGATCCCAGCCTTCACAAGCACAGCCTGCAGCAGAAGGCAGGACTCAGGCAAAATACCCATGACAGAAAACGGCCACGGTCAGCAGGATAATGCCATTGATGTTCACTATCGTCCTCCACAAAGGCTTCTCCGAGGTGTCTGTCATCTTCAGCTTCATGGCTGCCTCCTCTTCTTTTGTCATTTTGGGACCCTTCTGCTGGTCCAGACCACAAAACAGGTCATAGGCCCGCCTGAAGCATCCTTTTTTCTCCTCAGGAACTTCTGTTTCAAGGGCAAAGCATAAAAGGATTGTTGGATACAGAAGCAGGAGGCACCAGAAAAGGTTTCCAGGGGAGATGCCATTCCATGAAACATCTGCCATTTTGCAGACATTTCCCAGTTTTCTTGTTTGCAAGAATGAAAATGGTACAAATTTATGTTTGTATAAACATAATTATAAGATGATGTTAATAGATGGATTCTACATCCTTATGATCAGCTTGCCTACGTTTTATCTCTGTTGGGCCCAATGTAAATACATTTTAATTTAGAACAGTCAGAATCAAACAGGAAATAATAGTTTATGAGAGAGAAATGTTAACAATTGGCTGGGGACTGTGACGTATGAAGAACATGGAAAACCCACCTCCCAAACACAGAAACTCATGTCTGTTTGCTACATCACTGAAAAGCAATGAGATTGGCATGACTCAGGAGTGCACTGGCTACACCTGGAAACTCCAAGGCTTCACAACAGATCCAGCCATGTGATAAGGATTGGTCTGAATAGTCCCTGATACAAGGCAGCAGTGATCAACACTTCCAGGGCTTAAGATCTGATACTGCTGTGTCGAACCATTCAACTGACCTTGCCATTCAAAGTGGATGCCCACCAAGGGAACTAATTCTGTCTGCTGAGCCCAGGTGTGGCATTAGAGGTAGGCAGACCTGGGTTAGAATCTCAGGTTTGTGACTCACTAGATACAAAATCAAGCCCACTGTGTTTTCAGCACCATGGTCAGGGACCACTGCTCTCCACTCTCCCAGTTCTAAGAATCACAGACTTACTGAATTGGAAAGAACCTCAGTGGTCAAGCACATACATGTGTCAGAACTGGAGCCAAAACCCAGCTTTATGGCCTTCTTTTTTTTGCTTTTTTGAATTTTATTTTATTTATTTTTTTATACAGCAGGTTCTTATTAGTTATCCATTTTATACATATTAGTGTATATATGTCAATCCACTTTATGGCCTTCTTAATTCACCTCTCATATTCAAGTATACATAAAGTTGGATAAATAACACCTTCTTCATTAATAAGATTTCCTGAGAGAGTGCCCAGTGTGTAGTAGGGGTTAGGAAGTGTTAGTCTCCTTCCATTCCCTCTCTTTTCTCTCACACACATAAAAAAGATAGACAAACCTCCTTGTACCCCTCCATTTCAGTAAACTCTACCAAAATAGGAGAATGGGGAGGGATTAGCAAGGAGTTGGGCTCACTAACCAGCCCAAGTGAGAAATGCCTGGTTATCTGGGTCAATAAAAAGTTGGGTTGCCTTGAGAAAGTCTTTATGTCTCATTTTCCTCATCTGTAAAATTGGAAGACTTACACTTGCATTATATGCCTTATAAGTATGATGCAGTGCTAAAATGTATCACTAGACTAAAGTATTCATAATTAAAATGTTATGATCATATCAATATCAGTCATGATGACAATGGTGCTGGTGGTGATGATATGGGGATGATGATGATGCAGCTGCAAGTTTCCTCATGCTGCCATTTCTCAGAGAATGTTGAGGGTCACACCTATTGCCTGCAAAAGCCCTCAAGAGATCTTCATTTTTTGAACTTTAATAGGGCAGAGTGTTCAGTCTGATTTCACCATGAGTTCAAGAAACAACAGAATTCAAGTGCTGCCAGGAACCTCAGAAGTCACTAAGCCAGTTCTCTAGTCAGTGTAGGAGTCTCCTCTATGGCATCCCTGTTAGATGCATACTTGCTGCCCACCCCTTTCCAGACAAACACAGTTAGAAAACTCTTCCTTAAGTATCAGTAATGACGGTGATAACTATAGCCAATTCTTATAGTGGAGGATTATGCTTATAGTGGAGGATTATGCTATGAAGTGTAGCCTATCATTTAGAATACTTTTGTGAGGAACTTGACCTTTAGAAAAATGGAATCTCTTGCCCAGGGTAGTAAGTAGAGAATTCAGGATTCAACCTCAGTTCTCCCCAAATCCAAATACCACACAGTTTCTGCACTATCCTGCCTCCATACTTCAAGTTAAATTGGAAGAGTTCTTTCCACCCATCTGTCTTAAGCCTTCCCTGTGGTGCAGAGCTAATCTCTTCTTCCACATTAAAACATGCAAAATATGCCTCATCCATGTTCCTTTCAAATCTGATATTCTCACTCAATGTGGAGACATTTTGAGGGGTGGGAGAAGTAGGGGGCATGTTCACACCTGCCTGTCCCAAGGAAGCAGGAAGGGGCAGCCTTTTTCAATACCATGGTCAGCTGCCTATGGCTCTAGGTTCCTTCCAGCACTTGCAGGGTTACATTTCAGAACTGAGAGGTCTTTAGAGATCTCAGAGCAGACTACATCAGAGCTGGGACCATAGGCAAAGCCTCTCCTTTCCTGGGCCTCAATATCCACGTCTGTAAAATGAGGTGATAAGACCAAACAATCTCTAGGGCCCTTTCCAGAGCTAGTTCTATGAGTTTCCTGATGGCCAGATTCAGACCTTGTTGTGCAGCATCCATGCTCCCCTTCAGATGGAGTGATGAGACCTCCAGCCCAGTACCAGGTAAAACACATATGACCTTGTGCTACCACACTTCTGCACACTGCACATCACCACAACCATCCTCCATGTGTGCACCCCTCCCATCTAGGGAGGAAAAGCTGCAACATAGAAGTTGAGGAAAGCATTGCTCTATGATCAGGATAAGTCTCTTGGCATTGCCTAAGAATTATCTTACTGGACTTCCAGGGAAATTTGATTTTTTAAATATGATGTGGTAAGCCGGTAAGACACAAGACCCTACGAGCCTCTATCCCATCCCCCTGATATCACTAGAACTGACCATAGCTTTGGTTCCAACTTCTTTCAGCTCACAGGCTATGTCGGAAGAGTCCTGAGCCTTCCCTTGTCCCTAGCCAAGCCCCAAATCAAGTCAGGGTGGCATGTATCTCACCCACGCTTATTCACTGAGCACTAAAAACCAGGGACTGAAGAGCTGGGATGATTTGGTATCCCCTTCCTCCCCTTGACCAGACCTTGAGTAAACTACTCAAAACCCACTTATCCATCTCACCCCACACCCCACTCCTCACTCCCCTCTAGTAGAAAGATCTGAGCTTTGATGAGGCACTTAGTGAAGGCTTCAGTAAGGTGGTCTTGCTGTTGGAGGAGTAACTCTTTAGGGCTTAGGAATAGGCTCTGAGCCACAAATCACCTGTTTCAATGGTCTCCTCTGAGGTTTCTTGAATGTCCTCCTCTTCTGCATCCAGGTCAATACGCTCCTCTTTGCTGTTACGCAGGCTCCAGCACAGGCGGTAGAGCTGTGGAGAAAGCAGAACAGGTTAGCAGAAAGATCCAAACAGTGTCTTGGGCCAAGAAGTTGAGAGAACAAAGAGAGGTACGTCAAGAAAGGAAAAGGAATGTGGCTCTCAATACCATCAAGAACACAGATAACAGTTCCCATCCACAGCACTATCTCTAAATATGCTGGGAATGTGGATATAAATCTTACACACGTGCACACCAGCCCCTATGCTATGTGCATATTCAGAGGCTATGAGACTGCCTTGAACATAGAAATGTTTTGAATGAATGATCTCTTGTTACATATGATAAGTGAATTTGTTCCATTTAGCACCTGTGCTGGGAAACAAGGCTAGACACCCATTTATCTAGACCAGCAGTGTAAGATCAGGTTTTCTGTACTATATTTTGGGGGGAGAATTGTAGACTCATAAGCCATTTAGAACAGGGAACAGCTGGAGGTGCAGTTTCTATTGACATAAAACCAGAAACTACTTTACTTCAAGAGGAAGCATGGAATTAAATGTGTTTGGGGCTACAAACAATACTTTCAAAAACTGAGACATCAAGAAGCAATTAATACAACATAAAGTGAGCCTGTGACAGATTTGGCCACTAACCATGATGGCGGTTCTGCTGCTATAAAAGCAATATTTGTTTGATATTAAGGTTGGTCACAGTTTTGAAAATTTGGCAGTGAGACTGAAGGTCTCTCAGGGATTCCGTAAGCCCTGTATTTGTCCACGCACCAGAAAGGGATAAACAAAACCCTTTCTCTTTCTCTACAGACAAATGTGATCTTGGGTTAACTCTCTAGCTCTGTTCCTTGGAAAACTGAAAAGGATAGAATGTCACCTGTGCTGGGTTATCAGACTATATTGCTTATGGTAAAAATGACCCATAATTGGTAATCTTCATCTGCATTGGGAGGGCTGCGAACATACCCTAAACCAAGGGTGACATCTAGAGTTAAAGAAGAGTACTTGCGATTTTTAAAGTCTTGAATCAATTAGACTTTGATACTATTTGAAATTTCTTAAATTCTATGGGCAACTGTTTGGAGGCTTAATTGGGAAAAAATAAAGGGTAAATCATACTTCAGATTTCCCTCAACGTGGTGATTTTTATAACCAGGTATGTCCCTTGCTGGGACCCCTGGAAGCTATGACCAGGAGATTGTTACAAGAAATATGTGTTGCTATCTGGGGCATAAGCATCCAAGCCAGGGTGACCCCTGTGCCTGCCCATGTGATCTCATTCCCTTGTACCGAGCTGTCACTTGGGGAGCAGGATCCAGAGAATAGCCTCTGGAGTGAAATGAGGCCTGCTGTGAGGACTCCTGCTGAAGACACACTCTTAACACTGCTCTACTGGGAAACCATGTTTTCTGTCCTGTATCCTTCTACATGACACCAAAAGCAAGGATGGCCTATTTTAGTCATGTGAGTTGGTGACGTCTGATTGAGCCAAAGGCAACCAAGATGGGTGTTGCAGCATGAACATGAAACCAGGGCAGGACAGGTCTCCCAGATGGATACTCACATGCACATCTGGAATGGGCTTGGTGAAGAGGGAGACAGCCAGGATGATGATGAGAGAAATGACAAAGAGGATGATGGCAAAGTACAAGTAGTGTACACCACAGATAATTGTGGGACAGTTGCTGGGCTCCATGCAGCTCCCAGTTCCATAGGCAAACTCAGCAATCATACGGGACACCCCAATCACAAATCCAATGATCAGTCCCCAAAAGGCTCCCTGTGAAAGAAAAACCAGGGTTAAGAAACACTGTATACAGAAAACAGCTGCACATTCACTGTGGGGACAGAGGCAAAAGAATAACAGTGAGAGAAATGAGAGCTCCAGGCTATCTAAAACGGAAACAGTGGAGTTCAGAATACGGCTAGGAATGTTACATCAGGCCTTCAGTGGTTGCGTTTACCACGTTTCAGTAATGTGATTTTACGTAAGTCATAAAACAAGGATTCCCAAGATAATGGAGTAAAGTGTCTAATAACTGGTTAGAATAGCAACCTAAGGCCTTAATTCCCTTTAACTTTAAAAATAATTTGAATTTCTCTACCTGCAGCTACTTTTACCATCAGCCTCCAGATTTAGGCACATTCAGATGTACACCAATTACTTGTGAAGTAATTTGTATTCCTTGAAGACATGGAAAAAGAAATTGGGTCTTTTGGGGACAGAGGAGAAAGGAATTTTCCATCACCCCCTTTTATAGATCCAAAGTCACTGTTTTTAATTTGAGAACATAAAATTATACTGTGTGTTTTTACATTAAATTTTGGGTTTACATATTAGAATTATGGAAAGCCCTTAAGAGACTAGTAACATTGGGGGACAATTTTTCAGGTTTTTAAAAAAACCCTTTCTTTCCTCCCTCCCTCCCTCTCTTCCTTCCTCCCTCCTTTCCTTCCTTCTTTCCTTCCTTTCAGTCAGTTCTCACCTAGAGGACAAGGTCTGAGTCTACAGGTCATATTTTAAGAGGACCAATGACAAAGCAGAGTGAGCACATAGAAGGGTGGCCAAAAGGAGGCTTCGTGATTTTGTCAAGTGTTGGTCTGAACAGCTCCTTTGCTAGCCATCTGTACCCCGACACTGTATATTACAGGTGTGCTAAATTACCAGCTATTCTTTAAACGTGTCATGTATGTTCATGTCCTGTCTCTTTGCACAGGTCATTCTCTCTACCTAGGAGGGCACAGGTTCATCCCTTCCTGGGAACCTTGCCCTAGCTGGAAGGTCTCCTCTCCTTCTGCCTAGACAGAACTGGGTGGGTGCATCCTCCTTGCTGTGGCTGCAGCACTGTGGACACACCTCCACACCAGCACCGACCACACTGCCATGTAATCATGCATTCGCTCCTGTCTCCCCATCTGAACTGGGAGCTTGCTCAGAGAAGGAACCAGGATTCATTCCCTGCGTGTTGCTAATGCCTAGCCCTATGCTGGCATCTGGAAGTGTCTGCTGGATGAATAAATGAATAAGGAAGAAGAAAAAGAGGTCTCGTTTGTCCCTCATACACTTTTTCAGTAAAAAATTTATTTCTTAATTTTAGTTTGTGTGAATAGTATTGATAAAACTCGCTTAGGTTTTCCTTTTCTTTTGGCAATTAGTCTGCTCTTATTCCTTTAGTCTCTATTCTCAAGAGGCTCTTGAAAAATCTGGGGGACTTCCTTGGCAGTCCAGTGGGTGGGAATCCACGCTCCCAATGCAGGGGGACTGGGTTCGATCCCTAGTGGGGGAACTAGATCCCACATGCATGCCGCAATTACAAGTTTGCGTGCCGCAACGAAGATCCCGCGTGCTGCAACTAAAACGCAACAACAGCCTAAATAAATTAATTAATTAAAAGTAAAAAAAAAAAAAAGTTAGTGTAGCTTAAAATTTATTAAAAAGAAAAAAAGAAAAATCTGGGATCCTTTGAAATTTTCCTCAAGACTTGGTCACCCCTCAGCAAACAGAGTGCAAGATGAGTCCTGAGAATCACTTTGCAGTCTCTGTGTGCTACTCTCCAGAGACTCTGGGCCAGGGCTTCTCACCCTCAGCACTGTGACATTTGGGCTGGATAATTTTTTGTTGGGGGAAGTGGGGTAGGAGGGTGTCTTGTGCATTGTAGAATGTTGGTCTCTACCCACTAGATACCAGTAACATTCTCCAAATCATAACAATCAAAAGTGTTCCCAAATGGGAATTCCCTGGCCATGCAGTGGTTAGGATTCCATGCTCTCACTGCAGAGGGCCCTAGTTTGATCCCTGATCAGGGAACTTTAAAAATCCCACAAGCTGCACGGCGTGGCCAAGAAAAAAATGTTCCAAAATAATGAAATAAGGGCTTCCCTGGTAGCCCAGTGGTTAAGAATCTGCCTGTCAATGCAGGGGACACGTGTTCAAGCCCTGGTCCGGGAAGATCCCACATGCCGCGGAGCAACTAAACCCATGCGCCACAACTACTGAGCCTGCACTCTAAAGCCTGCGAGCCACAACTACTGAGCCTGCGAGCCACAACTACTGAAGCCCTCGTGCCTAGAGCCCATGCTCTGCAACAAGAGAAGCCACCACAATGAGAAACCTGTGCACCGCAACAAAGAGTAGCCCCCACTCACCGCAACTAGAGAAAACCCACATGCAGCAATGAAGACCCAACACAGCCAAAAATAAATTAAATAAATAAATTTTTTAAAAAAATAATGAAATAAGAGAATGTTGCATTTATGATGTGAAAATTAGTCATCTCATTTCCTAATTAAAGAGATGAATTTAGTGCACCATTAAAAGAAATGTTCCCAATACAGTAGTTATTGGGTGTTTACATACCCAAAAAGCACTCCCTTTAATAACTTGGAATACTTCTGAAGTTAGTTGAAGAGTGGTTATAAATAACTGCCAAATAAAGGAGAACAATGCTAACAAAATGTGTTTATTCCTTTCAGAGTGTCATAGACATGGACATAAAGATATATAGCTATATCTCCTACCAAGGAAATCAAAATAGTAGGATAAACTGAACCTTTCCTTAAGGAATTTTGAAATGTAGGTAATAATCTGGATTTGGGGTATCAAAGCAATTTCTGTTTGACCAAAATTTTAAAATATGAAATATAATTTTAAAATGTTCACAGATACGAAAAAAAAAATGTTCCAAGACATCACCAAATATCCCCTGGGAAAGGGAAAAATTACCCCCAGTTGAGAACCATGACAATCTATTCCAATTCTTAGCCTTACTTTTGTTTTTAATATTTATTTATTTGGCTGTGCTGGGTCTTAGTTGCGGCACGCGGGATCTAGTTCACTGACCAGGGGTCGAACCTGGGCCCCCTGCATTGGGAGCTTGGAGTCTTAACCGCTGGACCACCAGGGAAGTCCCTAGCCTTACTTTTTGAAAGCTCTGGTCCATTGCTGAACTGAGTCTGCTTGTGGCCCACTGCAATACCCAGTTGGGCTTCTAGCCACACTTTCCTTACCTGAATATTAGAAATCTCCCAGTGAACCAGTTTCTGTCAATCCCTATTGAAACGTATTCCAAGATGTGTGCCAATTTCCCTAACTTTCCAAGATCACTTGCAGGTTTAATTCTGATCTCTCAAGGCCACTTATCCATGCACCCAGTTTTGTGTTCCCAGCAAATCTGGACTATGTTCCTAATGGCAAATGACAAAGGAAGAGAGACACGTGTTGTGATTCACACACCTCAACTCTGGGTCACTGCAGTGAAGTGTTTCCCTGATATATATCTGTCTCTGTCCTATTGAGAGAAAGGGGTTGTCTAACCAAAAATACATCATTGTTTATATTGTTTCAGACAGTCAGCTACATAGTCAACACCCCTACCCCTTCCCAATCCTTCCCAGGCATAGAGATGGTTGGATACAGAGACACTGAGCAACATCCCAGTCAGAAGCCTTATCCAAAGGCATTCTTTTCGTGGTGCTTCAAAATCTGCAACGTTGCCCCACTGATGGCCCAAATTCTTCAGCCTGGCTTTCAAAGGGACTGTGCCTAGTCTAACCTTAACCTGCCTTTCCAGCTGAGTCTTCCATTATCCACACACACAAACTCTCTCAACAGGTGAGATTCCTGACAGTCCCTCATCCCTATCCTGCTTGAGTATCACTACTTAGTCCTTCACTGGGCCCTGAAAAGTGCTGGCTGGAAAATCTAGCTCACTGCCGAACCAAGGAGGTAGCCTGTGCTAGAACTTCCTCTGGAGCTGCTCACCCAGGGGCTACAAACTTCCCAGGGAGAGCCATGCAGTTGGGTCAAAATCACCAGGAGTGGATGGAAAACATACATCATTAGTTGGGAATTAATTTGGAACCTGCAGCAAAGAGAAGAGGGAAGTCCGAGAGAATGTGAAACCAGGAGAGTCCCATGGTCCCTGGAGGCTTTTCCATATAAACCCTCAGCAGCACATTCATTCCTGCTTAAGATCTCTGGGAAACAGAATCCCTCCCAGAGAATATACAAATCCAGATGGGAATTTCTGTTCCAGAATGATTTTTCTAGACATGTATGATACCTACCTGCTCATTGACTCTCTTGCAGAAAATAGCAAGCAGGAAGACAGCTGCAATGGGTGGTCCCAAGTAACTGGTGATGGACTGGATGTAATCAAAGAGCTGCCCACTTTGTGCTGACTGCACAATGGGGACCCAGGCAATGCTGATGCCAATCAGCACCAGCATGAACAACCTGAAATCAAAGCCCCCACAATAGGGTGTCAATAAATGCCTCCACATGAATAAATATATATCACTGTGTATATATATATATGTGTGTGTGTGTGTGTGTGTGTGTGTGTATAACTAGCAAATATAGATGTACACATAAAAATATATAGATAGATAGATAGATATAAAGTTTTATATGACCACAGCAAGGAAAAATAATTAGCAAATTCACTGAGACTCTTTTCTTCTGTATTCTGCTTCTTCAGGAAAATCTTCTTCACCTGTAAGTAAAATGCACTTGATTTTCAATAGTAAAGTAGACCCAGTAACTACCAGGAGAGAATCCCACTTTGAGAGGCAGTGGAGTATAGGAACAGAGGTATGGACCTTGGAGCCAGCTCTCCTTTTTTTTCCTTTGGCCACGCCACGTGGCTTGCAGATCTTAGTTCCCCAACCAGGGATTGAACCTGCACCCTTGGCAGCGAGAGCACGGAGTCCTAACCACTGGACCACCAGGGAATTCTCTAGCTTTCCTCCTTTTGAGTTTCACTTCAAGTCCTGAACAGATTGGAGGGTTCCTTGTAACCTCTGGATTTAAATAGAAGGAAGGCTGTGATTCTCTTATCTCTCCTACCTGAATTTAAGGCAAGAGTCTTAAGCTAACCTTTGCGGGGCAGTGTTTTCACTTACATATTTCTCCCTCTAAAATGCCCTTCCCACTGCCTCCCATTTACCCAACTCTTATCCGCCATTTTGGATGCTGCTCCCCCAGGAGCCTTCCTCAGCTACTGCATGGTGCACTCATCTATCCCTTCTCTGAGCCCTTGATTGCTCTTACAGGTGCCACAGCAAAGTTTGGAATTGTTTCATGTAACTGTAAGTTCATCTAGGACAAGGACAAACCCCTGGGCAGCAGTCATTGGATGCACAAAAAATATATGAGCCCCAACATAATCTCAGGCCAAGAGGTCCAGCCCTGAGCAAAGCAACAAAATGGTTTTCTTCCCATGTTGCATCTTGAGCCTTATAAATAGCAGAAAAACACCAGTAAACTTCTTCCTAAGGAAAACCCAGTCAGGGTAACTGTGCTGCTTCCGGTGAAGCAGAGTGGTGGACTCTGGCCCAGTGGTCAGAACTCCCCTGAGTGCCAGGTGTCTCATCTCCTGAAAGTGGCCTGCCATTTTCCTTTCCTTCCTTTGCCCTAATCTTGCTCATGAGATTTATGAGGTGGCAGCATTCCCTGGGAACCTTTCCCTTGACAGACATCCCAGGGACTTTTTCCACCTCCCCTGAGGAGGTTGGCCTGCCTTAGCCCCATGGAGAGACACAGCAGAGCTTCTGCTAATCCTCTATCCAGAGCATCTGCTCCATGATAATCGGGATAATGGGCACACCTGACCCACGGATTAATGCTTACTGCATTCAGTATCCTGTTGTGCCCATTACAAGCGTGCACATAGCCTGGTATTTTAGACTTTACAAAGCATGTTCACAAGCGTAATATCACCAAATCCTCACAATGGTCCTGAAAAATGTTACAGCAAAGGGTCAAGGTACTGGAGGCACCTGGGTCTAAAAGAAGTCCAGTGAGGAGAGCTGCAGTGTGGAGGGCTGAGAAAGAAAGCGTGGGACAGCATAAAGGGCCTTGGACAAGGACTCAGTTGGCCGTGGGTTCCAGTCCTGCCTCTGCTTCCTGATTTGGGCAGCACAAGCCTCATCTTGTTTATTGATAAACTGAGGTTAGATTCAATGATCTCTGATGTCATTTCCTGCTTCAGAAGGACATTGTTTGATGCTCTCTAATTTAAAGTTAAATGCCACTGAAAGCAAATATAACTTGCCACAGAGGTTACTCCCATTCTACCCAGCATGTACCAATCTTCCCCAGCTTGAGGGAAACTCTCTGATCATTCAAGCTTTCTATGGTGCATGACAGGGGGAGCTGAACTTACCTTCCTGCAATCATGAGCTCTTTCTCAGATGCTCTCTTCCGGATCTTGGTGTAGATGTCCATAGTGAAGAGGGTGCTGGCGCTGTTGAAGATGGAGGTCAGAGAGCTCATGAGAGAGGCCAACATTACTGACAGCATCAGGCCTCGAAGTCCTGAAAGAAAAGGAGGTTCTGAGTGGTACATGGAGAACCTCAGCTCTTTTGTGCTTGGAAAGTGTGAAGACTTAGAAAGTTTTTTGCCT
The DNA here is from genome assembly GCF_964374135.1 of Grampus griseus. Classification (NCBI taxonomy): domain Eukaryota; kingdom Metazoa; phylum Chordata; class Mammalia; order Artiodactyla; family Delphinidae; genus Grampus; species Grampus griseus. The sequence continues at coordinate 24,175,057 of NC_139006.1, read as the reverse complement.
TCTTACAGCACACCATATTCTCTGATTTATCTCTCCAGAAAGATTAGAACTTTAAGGAATGGACTGTAGCTTAAAAATACATTGTAAGCCCACAGCAGTCAACAAAGAGCTAGGGACAAAATACACATGAGGTAAATGCTTTGCTGTTGGGTGATTGATGGTGGTGGCGGTGATGGTGGTGGTGGTGATGGTGTTGTGTGTGTGTGTGTGTGTGTGTGTGTACGTGTTTCCATCTGAGCAGACTTTTACAAGGTCTCTCACTCAAAAGATTAATGATAATGAAGAAATAGTTAAACTAGGATTCAAAAGACAAGGTTTCAAGAAAGTGAAAAGACAGCCCATAGAATGGGAGAAAATATTTGCATATATCTAATAAGGGTCTATTATACAGAATATATAAAAAATTCCTACAACTCTATAATAAAAAGACAAATAACCTAATTTAAAATGGGCAAAGGACCTACATAGACACTTTTCCAAAGAAGATAAAGTGGCTAATAATCACATGAAAAGTTGTTAAGCATCAGGGAAATTCAAATCAAAATCACAATAAAATACTTCTTTGCACCCCCTGGAGGGGCTATAATTTTTAAAAAGACAGATAATAACAAGCATGGGTAATGATGTGGAGAAATAGGAACCCTCATACATTGCTGGCAGTAATGTAAAATGGTACCACCACTGTGGTAAATATTTACTCAAATAGTTAAACATAGAGTTAACATATGACCCATCAATTCCACTCTTAGGCATCTACCCAAGAGAAATAAAAACATAGGTTTGTACAAAAACCTGTACATGGGTGTTCATAACAATATTATTTATAATAGCCAAAAAGTAGAAACAACACAGGGTCCATCAACTGATAAATGGATAAACAAAATGTGGTATATCCATCCAGTGGAATATCACTTTTAAAAAAGGAATGAAATACTAGTACATGCCTACAACATGGATGAACCTTGAAAACATTATGCTAAGTGAAAGAAGCCAGACACAAAAGGACAAATATTGTACATGATTCCATTTATATGAAATGTCCAGACTAAGCAAATCCATAGAAACAAAAAGTGGATTCGTGGTTGCCTAGGGCTGTGGGGTGGCTAGGATGAAACATAGAGTGATTGCTAACGGGTACAAGATTTCTTTGGGGCATGACGAAAATTGTCTAAAATTGACTGTGGTGATAGTTTCACATCTCTGTGAAATACTAACCAAGGAGAGCACGAGGTTGTCCCTACTGAGGCTAGGAGGCCAGGCCATGCTGAGGGCCCACTATTGAGAGTACAATCCCAGAAGTAAAGGTAACCTTAGGTGTCACCTAGGCCTACCACCCATCTGATACACAAATCCTTTCCACAACTTTTCTTCTGCCTAAACCCTGCAGCAACAGGAGCCTGCTCCCTCTTGGACAGTCCTAACTAGGCAGATATCTGCCTGTTGATAGCCTCAGCCACCCACCAGAAGCGGTATTACTCTTCATCCACTTTTCCATCTTTCACATATTCAAAGACAACTCATATTCTCTTGAACTCTCTCTTCTCCAAGCTAAACATCTTCAGTTTCTTGTACTATCCCTGTATAATAGAACTTGACATATATCTCTACTAAACTTCAGCTGGTTAGCTTTGAGTCAACATTCCTGCTTCTTGAGATCTTTTTGGAACATGGTTCTGTCACCTTCTAGGTATTGTATCTGTAAATAATTTTATAGCTGTGTTTTCATCTACAGCCTCACAAGAAGAAAAATAAAGGTTGCCTATTCTGATTATTTTGTCATTTGTTGGGACATTTTTTTTAATGGTCCCACTTGAGTGTCTATCATGTAGACTACAGACTATTGGAGTTATAGTAGGAGTTATAAAGACCATCTCATCCAACTATCTCATTTTTCAATTAATAAAACAAAGATCCATTTCAAGGAGTTAGTAGGTAAGGCTTCAAATCTTAGTTCTGCCATTCGCTCGGAGTTACTTTACCAGTTAATTGCTCAGCTGGGATAGAGTTTTCTTCCCTCTGTATGATACTCTTCTCAGACTCACGTTCATTTATTCACACAACAAATATTTGTTTAACATAATTTTAGAGCAGTCCAGGCAACAAGTAACGGTATATCAGAGTAGAGTGATGGAGATAACAAGAGAAGGAGGTAGATGAATATACGAGATACTTAGGAGGTAAAATGGACAGAATTTGGTGATGGATTGGTGGGGGAATATTTACTGACTGAGTGAAGGAGGCTGAATCTGCAAATGAGACAAAAAGGAACAGCTGGAAAGGATGGGGGCAGGGGGCGGGGGGGAGGACAAACAGAAGAGGATAGTGTTATGGAATCCAAGAGAAGGGAATAACTCAAAAAAGATGAGTGATCAATAATGCTGAATGCTACTGAGGGACCAATGGAAAATATCTATTTGATCTAGCATGGAGAGGTCATTGGGGAATCTGGTGTTTACAGAAGCCAGATTCCAGCCAAAAGGGAGGAACGACAATGGTACATGCAAAAGCAGCATTTTGGTGTCCTATGTGCCACACAGCTTTCTGTCATGCACAATCCACTCTAGCACAGTATTCAGAGCTACAGTCCTCACCCAGGATCTGCCAGTCTAAGGAAATAGCATAAGCACGCCACAGAGGCCAGAATCCCAGCCAGAACTCTAAAAGAGCCATGATTCTTGTTAATTGCAACCTTAATTAATAAGCAACCCAGCTCAGTGGAATAGTTAACTATTACTCCCATTTTTATAGAAGTTGAATGCAAAGGGTTTGCCCAAGGTCATCTATCCAGTCTGTGGTTTAAAAAAAAAAAATCCAAATTCCTAAATTCTAGTCTTCAGCTGAGTTAACCATGCCAGACGCTGAGTTACTGTGTGGCCTTGGAAAAGTCACTTTCTCTCTGTAGGCCTCAATTTCCCCAACTGTAAAATGAACAGGTTTGACTAGATGATCTCCATGTTTCCTTTCAGTAATAAAATTTTATGTTTATTCTAAATTTTCCTGATCCATACCTTTGAATTTTTTGTCTCCTGGGACCACTAACCTAATGAGATTTCCATCCCTTAAGCCAGAATTAGATTTTTCTTCAACATGAAGATGAACAGTAAACCATACAGGTCTACCCCAAAACTAACTATTCTGGACTCTAAGTATTCACTTTCTTAGGACACCACATTCTGTATAATGAGAAACCCCCTTGTATCCAATCTACCTACTGCCTTGAACTTCCTCATTCTAGAGCTAAAATTGCTCTTTGCCTTTCTCTCCATGTTTTTCTTTGGAACAGCCTGGAAGTCAATTCATTCTCCAGGTAAAACTCCATTTAGTTCAAGCCTCATGTTAATGTCTGTTGGAGAGCATCGAAAGACTTTCTAGATGAGCATGAAAAAGTCGTGTTTTTCCCTAACATGTTTTCAGATCATCTCCTTTCCATGCCTGACTGATGGACAAGTGCCAGGACTCATGGAGCCCAACCAAGCCAGATGTCTCCTCCCTACTAAGGCAAGACCTGCTCAAAAACTGAGGATGCCCGGAATGAGGCTTTCCCTACTAGCACCCCAGCCTCAGAAACGGCTTTGCCCCAGAAGGCCCACAGACCGCTATGTAGATAGAGCCCAAGCCCAATCAGCCTCCCAAGAAAGACCCTGCCAGCAGGGACAACTCTCACCATTGGGCATGAGCTCCACCACCAAGGTCGGGTAGGCCATGTTGGTACAGCCAACCTTGGTGCCGCAATATTTCTCACACTCCGAGGGCACAGTGCAGGCAATTTTTTCTGAGGAGAGATGAAGAGTCATGTCAGCAAGCAGACATCCGGGAACTATTTCCAAGATTCACCTTCTTAAGACAGGGCTTCAAATAGGATGTTCCTGCCCATGGCCCTGACATGGTTCCACAAAGAGCACAGCTCCCACTAAGCCCTTCCATGCCATCCCCCTGCCCTGCTGGTTCTGACCATTCCCAAGCTCTGCCTGGGGAGGAAAGACAGTTCCTAGGCAGATGAGGGAGAAGCAAAGAAATGCTTACGTAGGAAAGAAGAGGGCATGGTCCTCAGACTTTAGCTAGCTACTCTGCTCAGCAGTGACTGTGTTCTTGTTTCTCCTGAAGATCACAGTGACTTGCTGTTCCTAATTTTGAGGTTTGTTTTCAACAGCTCTTGCAAGTAGGGTTGAACATCTAGACAACTAAGGGAATTCCCCAGCGGGAGGAATGTGGGGTAGAACTTCCCAGATGTGGAAAATCTGGGCTAGAAATAGAAAGGCAGTAACCTGGGAGGGGAAGGGGACATGACCTAGAGACTTGGAGGAAGTTCTAAAAACTTCTATAGAATTCAGATCTACACGCATTTATTAGGTACTTACTACAGGTAGGTCATTTAGTGCTGCCCCATATAGTACCAAATCATCACAGCACCACCTCAAATATTTGTCTGTGTGTTATATCCATTATACTTTAAAATCTTCAGTTAGATATATTTTTCTCGTGACAGGTGAGCCAGTATAGGAGGGTGAAAGCACTATTAGGAGCATGTAGCCAACGGCAACAAGTGGCCCCAGACTGTCTTGTCTTCATTTTGGAAGGTGCTCATCAAACTTTCACTCTGTGGTGCTCTCTTTTTGCCATTATTTTATATTCCAGGAATCAGTTTGGACCTATGATGGCTGACCGAAAAACACACGCAAACGGAAGTGTAGGAGAGGCCACAAACAGGCCAAGGAAGAATCTAACACCCTGGATAGCAAAGTGCAAGGCTCGGGGCCCCTTCACAGAAATGGTCCAGGAAACAGGGCAGCAAGCAGTTAGAGACTGGCTGCGGTCCTTTGACATTAAGGGCATCATACATACTACTATAGCCTGGGGGTTGGGGAGAAGACAGAGCAAAAAATAAGTAAATATTAGCTAGAAGAAGCTATAGTTGGAGGCACGTCATGACTTCAGAGAATTTGCAAAAGGGGAAAAATAATTGCCAATGTAAAGAACCAGGGAACACAACTCCACACATTCTGTGGCCTCAAGTTGCTCACTGTCTGGGGCAGGGGGATACAATAATGCTTGGTAATCATGGCAAGAAAAGAAGAGGGCAGAAAAAAAGAAACAGGGACCTACAGGACTTTAGAAGTGACTTGGAGCCAGGAAAATGGAAGAGAGAGGCCAGCAAGTCCAGCAGAAGGCATCACCTGTGTACAGGATGCGGCTGATCATCCCTGGCATCACCATGAGGAACATGGGCAGCAGCTTCAGGTACCCACACATGATGCAGCCAGCCTTCACGTGTGACATGTTTTTGGCCGAGAGGCACCGCTGCACAATGACCTGCCCGGGAAAGCCCAGTGAGGGAGGGGTGTAGGCAAGAGACCCCACAACAGGCTCTAACCACCCCAGCTTCCCCCACCATCCCGGGTCTTTGGCCTGGCACTCCGATGTCACCGAGGCTCAGCAGCCCTCAGACCACGTGAGCCCTGCCCTACCTTTCCCAGCCCCACAAGCCACAGGCAGACAGGAGTCTCTGTAGCACCCTGGGGAAGACCCTCTCCTCCCAACACATCCAGCATGGGTACCTGATCTGTGCACCAGTACCACAGGGCGAGGATGGACAACCCAAAGATGAGCCCAGGCCATGGCAGGTCTCCCTTGAGAGGATCTCGGAAGATGTGGAAGGAGTCAGCCCTTGGGGTGTAGCATTCTTTCTTGATGGTGGTGTTTCCATCAGAAATCACAGTTGGAATGGCATTCATGTATTTCGTCATGAAGGCATCATACCCTCCCACTTCGTGAAAAGCTGGAAAACAGTGGTAACATAAGTCAACATCATGAAACTCTCAACTCTTCATAGCAGTTTCTTCCTGTGGATGCCTGAGAAACCCACAGCCAGAGCCCTCGCTGTGGGGTCTTGGGCAAGTCATTGTCCCATTCTGGGCTTCAGCTTTCTCATCCATAGAATGGGATTATTAACCCTGCCCAGCCCCCTCAGGGGGCTACTGTGAGGGTCCAAAGCAACAACCTGTGAAAGTACTCCAACCATAAACTCCTTTACAAAGGGAAAGTATTTGAATTATTAAAAGAAAGACCTTGCTTTTGAACCAGATTCAAAGACTCTGTTTTTCCCCTCACCCCCTGCTATCAGCAGTGGCCTTTGGGATTCTGGACACAGACACAGATTAGGCCCCCAGTCCCAGCAGTGTGGTGGGATGGGAAAGAATGGGTGAGGAAGTCTGGAGCCCTGCCACCTCTTGGCTGTGGGAATAAGGCATTCCAGACCCTGTGCTGCAGAATAAGGCATTCCTTTCCCCTGCTCCAGACCCCTGAGGACCACCGGGGAAAATCAAATGGAAGCTCTTGGAAAACATTGCATAGAGAGAGGATAAGAAGCTTCAGAGGACACACAGAGAGCATAGGCCCCCTTAAAAATAAAATGGCATTTTATGTCCTCCCATAACAAGTACCTCTATTTGTAGGGTTTCCAATCTTGTCCTTAGGATTTCATAGACAAATAAAATTTCAAAACTGAGAGGACGGGGATTACAGAGTGGCTGATTTTTTTTTTAACATCTTTTTTGGAGTATAATTGCTTTACAATGTTTTGTTAGTTTCTGCATATAACAAAGTGAATCAGCTATATGTATACATATATCCCCATATCCCCTCCCTCTTGAGCCTCCCTCCCACCCTCTTCATCTCACCCCTCTATGTGGTCACAAAGCACCCAGCTGATCTCCCTGTGCTATGCAGCTGCTTCCCACTAGCTATCTATTTTACATTTGGTAGTGTATATATGTCCATGCCACTCTCTTACTTTGTACCAGCTTCCCCTACCCCCACCCCCACAGTCTTCTCAAGTTCATTCTCTACATCGGCGTCTTTATTCCTGTCCTGCCCCTAGGTTCATCAGAGCCTTTTTTTTTTATTCCATATATATGTGTTAGCATACAGTATTTGTTTTTCTCTTTCTGACTTACTTTGTGGCTGATTTTTTAAATTTTACCAAATCAGGAAATAAATAAGAAAATGGTCATTCATAAAAGAAAGGACATTTAACATCAAAATGTAGATGACATAATCTGAGATTTAAGATGCAACATTTAAATATATTTAGCCTAATAGATATTTAGCCTTATCCTTTTTAAGTCCAGTTTCTCTGTGGAGAGAAGACCTCTCGTGACATCAGCGGCCCACACTGGGGCCCACTGGCCCAGACTGTCTAGAGAGGGCAGCAAGGAATCCAGGTATTGTCTGGGCCGGGCCCAGCCTGAAACCTCCAGGGCTAGGGAAGGTGTCCCTTGCACACCCACAGTGACTGCCAATCTAGGCCAGTCTACTCCCCTGGGGAGAGCAGAGCATACCCAGCTCACTGTCTAGGACAGCAGCAGACAGGGAGGCTGGACTCGTTTTTTCTCCCTGGGCCTCTACCTCTGCCCCCCGACCTCCTCAGCCTGCCCCAGCCCCACTTACCAAACCCAGTCAGGATAAAAGACCCCACCAGCATGATCACCGTCTGCAAGGTGTCCGTGTAAATCACAGCCGCCAGGCCCCCTGAGCAAGCAAAGGAGACAAGGCATCTAACCTCAGGTAGGAGGGCAACCTGTCAGCCCACCTCTTTTCCCCACCCTCACCCCCACCCGCACTCCTCTCCCTCTGCACACCTTCTGCACCCCTCAGTCTGCCTTCCTTTCCTTCCCTCCCTTGTCCTGTTACAGAGGTCTGCCACCCAGCATGTTCCAGTATCTCCACTTTTCACAGAAATGCTGGAAAGGCCTTGGGGAGAGAATGTTTCTCCCTATTTGAGGACGGAGAGCTTGATGTGACTGCTTTAAGCCAGGAAATGGCTATGGTAAGAAGCATCTGCGCAAACAAAGGCAGGGAAGAGCAAAGAGCTGACATCTCTACAAGATGTCTGGGGACATAACCAAATCAGTCCACTTTCTCTTCTCTCAGGTCATCTGAGTAACTTCTTATCCCCAGCGCCATGGGGCTCCAGCTGGGCAGCAAGCTCCATCGCTGGCCCTGGCTCCCCTAACTGGGCAGAGCAACCTCTGCAAAGGTGCCCCATGGTCACTAGTGCCGCCGGCTTCTCCGGTCACCTCTGGAGCCTTCCTCTAAGGTCTCTGTGTGTCACTCCCTCCCTTCCTCCCTACAGTGCCTCCCAGTCCCTGTCACATCAAATCCAAGGCCTCTGTCTGGCTTCCAAGGCCCCCGCACTGTGACCCCACTTGAACTATCAGGTCTTGGCATCGTCTACACCCCCCACTCTCAGCTACCTCCCATTGATGCCCCTCCTCCAGCTGAACTCATCTGCTTGCTCACCCTGCCCCGGCACTGCCACTCCCATTCCTGACTCCATTCCCTTGCTCACACCTCTCCCCGAGCCTGGCACTCCCTCCCTGCTTCTCCCGACTCAGCCAAGTTCTCTCCACAACCTGCAAAGCCAAACCCTGTCCCACCTCCTGTAAGAAGCTGTCCTGACTGTTCCCACCAGCACTGGATTTTTCTGGGGCCACCTACAACTGTTTCCTCGAACTGTTTCCTGGGTGGATCTCTTCCTTGAGAGGAGAAGCCACGTCTTCACAAGTGCCTAACCCCAAGCTGGGCTTGGGCTGAGTCATTCGAGGGGACTCACCTGTGATTGTGTAAAGGGCAGTGATTACCAGTAAGATAAAGATGGCCAGGTACAGATTCAGGCCCAAGGCCAGGTTGATGAATATGGCCCCAGAGAAGATGTCTGCCTGGAAGGAGAGAAGAGGTGGGGCTGGGGAGAGAGGGGCCACTGGCTGCAGGGTGCACGGGGCCTGGCTGAGGCACGTCAGTGGCAGGGACGAGGGAGGAGAACTTGGAGGGGTTAGCAGAAGCCGACTCCCAAGTAGTGCCGATGCCTGTGATTTCCGAGGCTCCACGTTGGCCCACACCCCTTTGCCCTTTGGCTGAACTCCCACAATTAGAGGTTCATATTTTTATCCCCAGTTGAGAATATGAAAGACAAGTAGTGTACAATTCCATGTATACAAGGTTTCTAAAATAGTCAAACTCATAAAATCTGAGACTGGAATGGCTGTTACCAGGGGCTGGAGGAAGGGGGAGTTATTAATCAACAGGTATAATGTTTCAGTTAAGTAAGATGAATAAGCTCTAAAGATCTGCCATGCAACATCGTACCTAGTCAACAATATGTATTATACACTCAAAACCTGTCAAGTGGCTAGAGGGCAAGCTAAGTGTACTTACCTCAATAAAATAAAAATAAAAACAAAAGGAGGACTTTCCTGGTGGCACAGTGGTTAAGAATCTGCCTGCCAATGCATGGGACACAAGTTTGAGCCCTGGTCCAGGAAGATCCCACATGCTGCAGAGCAACTAAGCCCATGCACTACAACTACTGAGCCTGCGCTCTAGAGCCCATGTGCCACAAATACTGAAGCCCACACGCCTAGAGCCCGCGCTCCGCAACAAGAGAAGCCACTGCTATGAGAAGCCCATGCACCACAACGAAGAGTGGCCCCCACAAACCGCAACTAGAGAAAGCCTGTGCGCAGCAACAAAGACCCAACACAGCCAGGAATAAATAAATTAATTAATTAATTAATTATTTAAAAAATGATATGAATACCTGAGAGTCATGCTCTATTCCTAAATTTCCCAACAAGATTTATTCAAAATGATAATAGATATTACATGATAAAAAAAAAGAATTCCATAGTCAAAGAGGTCTGTGAAATACTGGATTAAATAAAGTTAAAGCAGTTTCTTTACCACACAACTTCTCTGAGCCTCTAATATACTGTGAATCCCCAGGAGGAAAACATAGTAAATGACCCTTCACAAACTTATATAACTATGGAACTCTGTTTGCCAAGGAACAACTATTAACACCTTGAGGTTCCTCCCAACCCACTTGGTAGACTGCTGCTCTAGGCTACTATCCTTCATTTACACCTCAGTGTAAAAGGTTTATCTGATCTATTCCCAAAAGCAAGTTTGAGTGCTGGAGTCCATGAGAGGGAAACCCCGCCTCACCCTGGAGTGGAGAGAGATGTTAGCTACATCATAATTTTATCTCCTCTGCACAGATGGGATCCATCTTGACTCAGACACAACCAGAGCATCACCACGAACCTCTTGTGTGGCGGGCTTGTTGATAGGTGGTTTTATCTAGATTATCTCATGTAAATTTAGGGAGAATTGCTCCCTCTTCACCCCCAAATTCACCAGTTCTTGATGCAGTTCTTTTTCTCCCTGCCTCATTTAGCTCCATAAAGAACCTTCTACTTGGCTGGATGGATATATGGCTATACACACATCATGTAGTAAAAATATTAAAAAATAGACCAGAAGAATACATACCAAGTTCAAGATAGTGTTTACCTTTTAAGAGGGAAGGAAATAGGGTCAAAAGGGTATAGATAAGCCTTATCTGTTATGTTTTATTTCTTTTTTTAAAAAATGATAAGCTGTTTAGATCTACAGAATCCTGGTGGTGGTATTAGTATAGTACTTTACTGTATGTTTGAAGCATTTCATTACTTTTTTATTTATAAAAATCAGGGACTGGATAGGGAATATACCACCAACTTTGATATAAAAGAACTCTCCTCTAATCCTATGAGATCATTTATTTCACAGCTCATCTCAGATTGCTCCTTCTCTAAACTTCTCTTAGCTCTTAATAAAGAAGAAAAAAAGGAAAGAAGGAAGGAAAGACGGGAGGTAGGGGAAAAGGGAGGGAGGGAGGGAATAAGGGAACAAGCAAATTTCCCCAGTGCTGCTAAGCAAAACTAACTTGAAGTGAACTAAACAATTATGGTCCTCTAGGCCAGGGGTCAGCAAACTTTTTCTGTAAAGGTTCACTTCATACATGTTTTAGGCTTTGCAGGCCATACAGTTGCTTTCCAACCTGCTCAAGACTGCCTGCCGTTGAAGCTTGAAAGCAGCCGTAGATGATACATCAATTAATGGGCATGACTGTGTTCCAATAAAACTTTATTTACAGAAACAGGAAGTTGGATTTAGCCCACCACTTTGAAAGTCTGGCTGAACAAGCTCCATGGAACTCACAGGGGACAATAAATACAGATCCAGTTGGAAAACCTCTTAGAGTAACAGTCTCTGACCATAAGCCTTGGGTAGTTTGTTTAGTCTCAGCTCTAATGTTTGAAATCCTGGGATTTTACATGTGTTCATTTGCTGCCCATTCTAGTCCTAGTTGTATCTGAGCACCCGGTAGATCTTGCCTGGCAATGAGGTTTGAGATGGAGAGCCCCATTACTCAAATTTCTCTTTCCATTTGTGAGTGAATGAACCAGGTGATAAGCATTCAAAACTTAAGCAAGCTCCGAAGCTCTTATTTTCACCCAAGGATCCAAAACAGATAGCATAGTTGCTATAAAAGTTTATTACAGTTGTGATCTGTGATAATAGCCCCAGGAAATATAAATAGGGACATTTGGTCATCACATGTAATTCATAAAATCTGAGGCTTTATCTCAAGTGATTGTGCACATTTGAATAAGACAGATAATGCCAGGAAATTTTACAGAACAGAATGCTTCTCGGAACTTGGTAAGGCAGGGTGCTGGGGTGGAGTGGGTGGGCGGGAAGGAGCCTATAAAATTCAGGATTACATGGAGGAATAATCAAGTCTGGGTGGAATAATCAAGTCTGAGTCTCAGAAACCAAAAGGACATAGCCACAAGACGGCAGCCATAGTCAAGACTCCACACCACCCCTGTTCAATGGCCTGGGCCACATCTGGGACTCTCCACCTGAAATGCATTTCACTTTTTCTCTCCTATCAATTACATGCCCACTGGATCCCTGCATCCTCCCAAAGCCTTCCTGGTAGGTCCCTGATTGTTCCCTGTTTGGACATGGATATCACAAGGCCACTCCTCTCTTCTTACCCATGCCTACACACACACACAACAATAGTGATTAATCTCTGTTTGTGTGCAATGTAAATACTTGATTACCTTACTTTGTTAACTAACAATTCTTTCCTTTTGTTCATAAGCCCTGAACTCGTGTATCTTAATGTGAGCTCCTAGCAAGTACAGTCAATATCAGTGTAATCCTTTTAAAGATTTCATGCTCTGTGACCCATGGTGAACCTGAAGTCAGCCAAATTTACAAAGTCTTGCCTGTCTGACCCTTCCCTGTCCTTCCCCACTGCCTAGATGTCCCACCTTCAGATCCCTTATACACCCAGTGTGCAGCTGATGTTCTCCCTTTACAGTCCTCTCAAATCCTACTCTCAGAAACTCATTTAAATTGGAAGGTCACTTAACTGGCTATTTAAATTTTCCCCAAGGTCTTGAATTTTGACTTGTTTGTACTGGACTTAGAAGGCCAGGGGACATAATGTCAAAAGGTTTTGATTCAGTATCAAGGACTCTGCTTCTCAATCTAGTTCTGCTACTGTTTGACCCCACAAAGCCCCTTCTCTTCTCTGTAAAAGGGGAGCATAGATCATAGAACTAGATGATCTATCCTGTTATCCTATGCCTTCATCCCATCCAAGCACAGAGCAGAATTGTGAGAACACAGACACTGGGACTAGAGAGACCCAGACTCCAGTCCTGGCTTTGCAATACACTAGCTATGTGATTTGGGACAAATTACTTAAATTCTCTGAGACTCAGTTTTCTCCTCCATCAAGTGGAAAATTAAATAAAAATCTTCACCTGCACAGAACTCTTATGAGGACTGGAGATGGAATAAGTTAAGCCCCTACTGGAGACTAAGTAAAGCTACTGGCACCAAATAAAAGGCAGCTATCATCCTTCGTGTGCATTATTCAAGGGTTTGCTGGCTCTGGGCAGCAGGTGGAGCTGGTAGGACATTGGGCAAGGCCTCCAGTAAGGAACCGCAGAAATCACACAGAAAGGGGGCAGACCATACTAAGTACTGTTCAAAAGTAAAATTCAGAAAAAGCCATCTGCTGGGGGATGGACTCCATCAGGGTCTGAGCTGAGGGAGGCTGCCCCTCAGGTACCTGGGGGCTCCCAAGTCCAGGGAGGTTTAATCAGTAACCTGAACAATAGGTGAGGTAATTGGGAAGGCAGGCAAAGATGTTGAGCAGTAAGATTATTTTTATGACTACTGCTACATCAGTTCCAAGGGCAAAGCTCAGCCAACAGACTTTCACCGACCTGAACTGTGGACTTGGAGAAGGCTTGCTTCCAAGAAAGGGAATCCCATTGCCCTCCTCTACATGCTTAGTAGACAGGTGCTATCTCACAAGCTGAACCAAGGAGCAAGGAGCAGTTCCCTCACCAACCTCCACTAGTGCCAGGGTCACCTCCCCACCCTCTCACTTACATTCCTTTTCTCCTCTTGCACCTGACCTTCCCTGCCTCAGGAAGCCCGATTTCTCTACCCCTCCCAGCAACTCCCAGTCCAGGCTATGCACACCAGTCTCCAAGGAAATAAGACTGAAATGCCCAGGGTTTTCATCTTGTAATTAAAAACTACTCTGAAGGAAAGGAGGAGAAAGTGAAGGAGGTGGAATCACCACATAGGCAGGGAAAGCACACAAGCACCAGTCAAGGGCAGTAGCACTTTTTGTCAGGAAGCTGGGCAGGGAGGGAGCAGTAAGGCTGGGTGTCAGTCCCAACTCCAAGACAAAGCCCAATCCCGGAGCACATGTTCCCACTGAGACCATTCAGTGGGGACATGAAAGTCTCTTCAACAAATGGTTCTGGGAGAACTGGACTTTACTTCACATCATATACAAAAATCACTCAAAATGGATCAAATATCTGAATGTAAGAGCTAAGACTATAAAACTCTTAGGAACAAACCTAGAATTCAATCTTCATGATCTTGATTTGGCAATGGATTCTTAGGAATGACACCAAAAGCATGAGCAACGAAAGAAAAAACAGATAAATCAGACTTCATCAAGATTTAAAACTTTTGTGCATCAAAGGACACAAAAGAAAGTGAAAAGACAACCTACAGAATGGGAGAATATTTGCAAATCATGTATCAGATAAGGGTCTAGTATTCAGAATGTATAAAGAACACTTTCAACTCAACATCAAAAAAGACAACCCAGTCAAAAAAAAAAAGTGTATGCATGTAGAAAGTAATAACATAAAAGTGAAAAATTATTGTGGTAGGCTGAAGAGATATATATACGTTTCCTCTAAAGAAGCAATAGTCAAATGCATGTGTAGATTTCATTTGAATCCTGATTCAAACAAATCAACTGTAAGAAGACATTTTTCAGATAATCAGGAAAATCTGGATATGGACCAGGTATTAAACTACTTAAATTAAGAAATTACTATACATTTTGTTAAGCATGATAATAGCACAATTGTTAAGTTCTTTAAAAGTTAAAGGTGCATTCCGAAGAATTTACAGTGAAATGACATGATGTCTGGGATTTGACTTAAAATACTGTTGGAGAAAAAAGGTGGAAGGGAGAGATGAACCAAGAATGGCAAAATATTGTTCATTGTGAAAGCCAAGTGATGAGAATTAGGTCCATTAGTACTCATTATACTATTCTATCTCTGCTTGTGTATGTTTGAAATTTTCCAAAATTAAAAAAATTGAAAATGTTATCTAATATTGTTGTTTTCTCACTTTTAAGTAATCAGGGCAATAAAAGCACGAGCTGCTATTTTTTCATTACCCTACCTAACTAGAGGAGAAGGCTCAGTTCAGATCCAACTGACTCAGATTTCAGCCAGGGCAGATCTTTTACGAGTGCTGAGATTGGTCCAATCTCACCTTTAGTGCTAGATGAGGAAGGACAAGAAAAAAGAGGAAAATTGACGATAGTCAATGAGATAACCCCTCTGATAGAGCAGTGAGTACTTTGTAACTGCTGGCTAAGGGGGAAAGCTGGAACCACTTCCTATGTGAGCACAGAAAATGCCATTTCTCTCTCTGCCCTTGGATTTGGCAATGGATTCTTAGAAATGACACCAAAAGCATGAACAACAAAAGGAAAAAACAGATAAACTAGACTTTATCAAGATTTAAAACTTTTATTCATCAAAGGACACTACCAAGAAAGTGAAAAGACAACCTAAAGAATGGGAGAAAATATTTGCAAATCATATATCTGATAAGGGCCTAGTATCCAGAATATATAGCCTTCTTCTCTAGCTAGGTTAGGGTGCTGAAGCAATCCAGGGAGCTTCTTACAGGGAGCGTCGATGGTTCTCATGTTCATCATCATCATATCTTACATCCCAAAAACGTTTCATGTTTTCAAGAAAATCCATTTGATCCTCACTACCACCCAGGGAGGTAAGCAAGGCAGAATTTTTATCCCCATCCTACTCACAAAGAAGCTAAGCTCCAGAGAAGTAAAGCAATATGCTACTGGCCCCAGGTCACCGCTGGCGAGCAGTAGAGCAGAAGCCCAGCTCCTCCACAACCCCATGCTTCCTCCAATTATTCTCCTAGATAGTTTTCTTATCAAGATCCTATTTTCTTTCTGTTATTCTTTATTCACATTTTCCTTCTTTAAAATTTTTTTTTCCACTGTTGCTTTAACCTTTATCAGACTGACAATCTCCTTAGGGGTTAAAAAAAAAATTCCAGGCAAGACCTATAAGCGAACTTTTTTCTTCCTGCCATCTTTTGGACTGTCAGGGGGAATATATCTCAGAACTTCAATGATTTCCTGGGTCTTTCACTTTGTTTTGTTTTACCATCAAAAGGAGTTGACTTGAACATTTTCAAGAAAGGAAGAGAAGTAAAGAAGGAATTCAAGTCTTGCTCCAGTGGGTCAGCCAAGAGCTCTGCACAGCTTTCAAACACACCGCAATGGCCAGCCAATCCCTGAGAAATCTCAGCTCTGCATATTGGGGCCTGCAGCTCCAGGTTGGCAGGGAGGCAGGCTAAATGGAAGGGGGTCCACCCCAGTGGTTGGGTTCAGAGAGAGCAAAAATCCCCTGGAGGGTTAGCAACTAAAGGCCCAGGGAGCTGATTCTGAATGAATATAAGAAGGCTTGTGCAGTGAAAAGGACAGTGAGCTGGAGCCAGCAGTCTGGGTTCTACTCCTGAGCAAGAATCTCCATGCCCAGAGTTTCTGTTTCCCTGTTCACGAAGGAAGAGGGGGAATCTCTGAGTTCCCTTCCAGAGTTGCCACTGACTGCCCATGTTTAAGCGCATCAGAAATGTCACTTGGAGCCAGATTCTGACCCTGACAGGGCATAAAGGCTTACAACTACCTCTAAGGTCGGGGCCAGCCCTCAGGCATCCCTAACTCCCTATTAATCTTCTGTTAGAACAGAAGAACAGCTTTCACGGAACCTTCTTGAACCGTTTATGTCTTCAACCTTCCCCACAGTAGAGGATAAGGAGTTCCATGTGTTCACTCCTTGATGTGTGAAATAGGACTTTACCCTAAGAAGCAAAAAGGCCTAAGGGACCGAGTTAATGGAAACATATAGCACTGCCCTTTGGTGGGCCAGCATGTGGTAAGGAGCGAGGGTAGGCAGGTTCTGAGACAGCCAGTGCTCAGCCCCTAGGGCGGAGGACTCACCGAGATCTTAGTGAAAATGTACAGCAACAGGGACAGAACAGAGAGGTAGACCTGGATCCGCTTGCCTCCAAATCGCTTCCGCAGGTACTCTGGCATCGTCACCACCTGCATGGGATGGAAGGGCGGTCACTGCCAGTCTGAGTGATCAGAAGGCCCAGAGCAAGCAGAGCAGAGGCATCCACCCCGGTGTCAGAGGTATGATCAAGGGTTAACCGTCATTGGTCAGAGAAGTCTTCGAGGTGGCCAGATGTCCCCATCCTCCATCCATTTGCTCATCTCAATCTCACATGCCCTACCACTGCAGAGGCAGCTGGGTAGCATCCCAGGACATAGAAGGGCCCAATAAACAATTTTTTTAATGAACACATGCCTGCACATAACCAAGAAGGCAGATCCTTGCCCTGAAGGAGGAGGGGATAGATAAATAGATAGATAGTCCTATACAAAGCACCTTCTGTGAACAAGACATCATAACCACGGTGGTACCTTTCCAGTGCACCAAAAAAGGTGTCCACGCTGGGTGTGTGCTTCACCCTGCTCTGCACATAAGCCTTGCCAAGGACTGTGGCTGCAGGCCAGCTCAACTGCTCTCCCAGTTCCTTTCTGCAAATTCCAACCACACTCTGTCTCATGTTCTCAACCCTGAGCCTGCTGTCTCCTGGAATCAGACATGTATCACCAGCAGTCCATGAGCCTCCAGAAGATGCAGAGTCTGCCTGTGCCTCTTTCTTATTGATTTCAGCTCCTAATGTATAGACGTACACATGGTAGGTGCTCATTATATCTCAATGGACAGATGTTGCTAAAGCTCTCTTATGTAAAATGTCAGAGGTTTAGTCAAGAGACCGAGCATGCATTTGGTAGTTGAGTACCAGATGCATGCTCAGCAAACAAAGGCTGCTGATGTTTTTAAATAAAGGGAAAATATGGTTCTTTTTCTCATGTTGCTTCTGTTCCAGGGGCCGAGGCAGACAGTTACGTATCATGTGCAAATGCACGACAGTGCCTTGCAAGTATTCACCCAGACCGAGGGGATGTGATGCTTTCAATGCTGAATAGAGTGAGGTTGCTTAGGAGGGCTTCCCAGAGGGACAAGTCGTGGCCAAGTAGATCTGTTGAATGCCCCTGAGAGCAGTCAGGAACTTTATAACCCAGGAAAGAGAGACAAGTCATAGGCTCTTATCCCAGAAAGTCTCCTCTGCCCTCCAGGAGGACCAAGTTCACACAGATATTTGCCAGCAGGAAATATATATTACATAATAACAGAGCAAATACTTACCCCTGCCTTAATGTAAATGGGGACAAACACCCAGCCCAGCAGAACCACCAAAAAAAGGGCCTGAAACCAAAAAAGAGGTGGAGTCAAACCAGGAGGAACCTTAGCCCATCCTGCTGCCTGCAGGGCTTGCAGCTGCTGCAGACCATCCACCCAGCATTTTCTCTTTGGGCTCTGGGCACAACTCCCTAAGTGGCCATCAGTGCTTGGAGAAGGACTTTGATGCCTGATTGGTCCACAGGAACAACAGCTGGGCAACAGTGTAGAGGAACCCGGGGGGCTACCCACTGACATCACAGCTCCTTTTGCCTCTTCCCTGGTTTACAGGAGTAAAATACCATTTAGAGAGCTTTAAAAATAAATAATAATAATAATAATGGAAATCTGGTGGTATTTCCAAACCTCTGATATGGCTGAAAGGGTACAGGAGGGGTTGGCTTTTTAAAAGAAGAAAGAAACACTATCGCCATCAAATCAGTGATTTCTCATGGTGGAAGGGGAGCAGGACCCTGGGGTTCCTGAAGCTGTGCCCCTCATCCATCTGTACTCCAAGGTGGCCCTGGGAGGTTCTCTAACATCTAGAACATCTCTGAGTATAGACTGAGCTGGCTGACAGCTAGAGATCATTCCAGCTCCAGGACACAGTGTCTCTGATGTTACTCACGTTCCATTCAAAGCCCCCAGTGGCGATGCCTGCAGCTGCTCCCGTTCCCGCCAGTCCCACAAAGTGGCCGCTTCCGATGTTACTGGCGAACAGAGAGGCTCCAATCTGGAAACACAAAGAGAAGGTCGGGTGAGGACTCCATGCTTCACCAGGACTCTCAGGGGTGGACCAAAGATAGAAGAGACATGACATCCAAGAGAAGGACAAGAAAGAGCAGAGGCCAGCCAGAAACTTGACTATGCTGGAGTCTGCCGGGACCACTGGTTCAGAAGGCAGATGTGAGGACTTGGGTAATAGCAAAGATAAAAAGGAGAGGACTGCGGAAGGAGTCGTGGGATGTATCCCCAAATCAGAACTCTGTGAGTCCTCTGTGAGCCCAATGCGCAAGAGTCAAGAAGGCATGGGAAGCTCCACAGCCCGACCGGCCTCCTCTGGAAGTCTCCCCAGCGGCGGAGGGCTCAGGAGCAGGACCTGTGCCATTCATCTCTGTGTCCCCCAGCACTCCTGACTTGGTACCTTGACCAATACAGGATCTCAGGAAATGTGGACAGTTTTTTTGAAAGAAATCATTTAAAAGGAAGCTTCTGGACGTCAGTTACTTGACACTTGTCAAAGAAGGCAGGGGGTAGAGCCAATAATTTCCAAGTGACTCTTAGCTGTTAAATTCTGTAATCCCATGAGCTCCCAAGTAACAAGAGATGCTAATAATAACTCTCTAAGTCGATATAGTAGTTATTTTGGCCGCACCACGTGGCTTGTGGGATCTTAGTTCCCCAACCAGGGATCAAACGCAGGCCCCGGGCAGTGGAAGCATGGAGTCCTAACCACTGGAACGCCATGGAATTCCCTCGATATAGTATTTTTATTTTTTTACAAAGGTCCTATGGATACATGCACAAAACACTGCATTTTTCAAAGATATACATATGTCTAGAAACATAGGTTAGAAGACAAATTGGAAGGACATATACTAAATACCCAAGAGTTGACGCCTGGGAGAGGAAAGGAGAATGGGATTTTTGAATAGGAGATGAAGGAGAAAGTATCAGGTGAAACAAGAGAGGGATTTTGAACTTACCAATCATGGTACCGTACCATCAACTCAACCGCCTCTGAGGTCCAAGAGAACTCCAAAAAGTTCTAGAGCTCTTCTGTACCCAGGAGGAGAAGGCATAGCAACATTTGATGATCATCAAACTAGTATAATTATCCCCAGTCTTGCTGAGCAATTGGGGGAGGCTGGTAGTTATTTGTCTAATATCCCCAATATGGTTCAAATTTGGAACAAAACACATATTTCCCAAAAGGCAGATTACTCCAAGAAACTGTCCTAACTGTTCCTTGATATAAAACAGTGGGTGCTTAGTGCCATATGCTAAGTCAGAGGAGAGGGAGATCTCTGAAGGCTGGGCCAGGAGGTCTCCAGAATGATAAGGAGACAGTGGTGTAAGTGCCTTCATTCATTCACTCAACAAATATTAACTTAGCACCTACTCAGTGTGTTAAGTGCCATTCTAGACACTGGGGATTCCTGTATGAAAAGCACCACCACCAACAACAAAAAAGATCAGAGAGTGGTTAAGTGCTGTGAAGAGAATAGAGAAGGTGTGATAGATAGAGTGACTGCTTTAGTCTGGGAAAGGTCCCTCTGTGGGGTGACCCCTAAACTGAGATCAAGATGATAAAAGAAGTCAACCATGCTAAGATCAGAGGGAAAGCTTTCCAGCAAAGAAAAGGCCACCCCCCCACACCCTCCCAAGTGAGAAGGTCATCATGGTTGGGAAGCAGAAAGAAGGCCAGGGTGGCTGGAGTGTGATGGGTGGTGTGAGATGAGGCTGGAAAGTTGGGAGGCGATACATCACGTAGGTCCTAGCAAGCCAGGATAGGAGAGTGGATTTTACTCTGTCTGATGGGAAGCCGCTGGAGGGTTTCAAGCAGGGGAGGGAAAGGATCTAACTTGTTTTTAAGTATTGCTCTCAAGTATGTGGAGAGTGTATTGTTGGGGGCAAGAGAGAAAACAAAAAAACATGTGGGAGGCAGTTGCTGCCTGTAGGTAACAGGGGATAGCGGCTTGGTCTCAGGTGGTGGCAGTTGAGACAAAGACAAGCATAGAGATTGGGGTACATTTTAGAAACAAAGTTGATGAGCCCTGTTGATGTATCAGACGTGGGAAATGCGGGAAAGGGTAATCAACGGTAACCCCTAGATTCAGGACTTTAGTAACTGGGTGGACGTCATTCATTAAGAAGGGAAACTGTGTACTTTGATTATTGCTGCTTAAGAGTTTAATCTTTTGTTATCTGTATTTTAAAGTGTGTTGTACAACATATGCATGCTTGCCTTTGTTAAAAGAATAGGACCCAGTAAGCTTTGCATAAAGAAGTAAATAACCATTGGCTCTGACCATAAGTGGAATTCTCATTGTGTAAAAATTCTATTGATCTAGACTGCATTTCATCCTCATTATAGCACAAACAGTAAAATGCTTTGTGATGCAGAAGAAGAAGGAGGAGGAGGAGGAGGAGGAGGAGGAGGAGGACAAGAAGGAGAAACTGAGAGGAAAGCAGGCTGTTTAAACACATCCACCTCCTTCCTCTCCTCACAGCTTGGTGGGGATAAGAATTCACTTTTAATCAGGATTCCCTTCTGCATGTAGCCTGCCTGTCATTACACATTATCTTTTTTTTTTCATTTATCATCTCTCACTTGATAAATTATTAAGCCTAATGTTATACTATTAAGAGCATAATTACTAGTAATGATTAACTGCATTAGATTAACCTTAAGTTCAAGAATTTCTCTCCAAGATCCCCCCAAAGGGGGACAGTGGGCTTTAAGCAGTTGTAGGCTTTCCTGAGGCAGCCCTTCACCATCTGATGGAATGGGGGCCAGGGGAGCTTTGCAGGTATTAGTCCAGGTTCAGTTCATTTCTATCATGGTCACTACTGTTGTCCAGTCGCTCACCTTGGCCTCATCCGACCTCCCCCGCTTCGCCCCGTGACCTGCACTCAGTCATTTACAAAACCCTGACTCTGCCTTCACAATGGCATAGGCAGCTAGCACTTTTTACATCGCCCTTGTACAGGCTGTCATTGCTTCTTAACAGGCTTCGAGGTGCTCTCCAGTCTCCCCCCACCCACATGACCTCTCCAAAGCACAACTCTGATCAAGTCACTTCCCTATTCAGAGACCCTTCCGGACCCCCAAATGAGCCTGCCAAGCAGTCTTTCCTGGCAGTTCCGGGTTTAAAGATGCAGTCCCAGGAATTCAGCAAGATTTCACACTAAAGTTCCCTCCAGTGAGAAGGCAGCATGAGCTTAAAAATTAAAGTTTGAATGCTCTCTTGCCCTCTTCCAATCTGGGTGATCATAACATCTGCAAGCCTCAATCTTCTCCCATGACAGGGTTGTGCAGGAGTCAAAGGAGATTATGAATCAGTAATGACACACTCAGCAGGCCCTCAATCAGTGTCCTTTCTTTCCTCCAAGAAGACAGTCACTTCACCCTCAAAGACAGTTCACAAGAGCTACAATGGACACTGTTATGGACTGAACTGTGTTCCTCCAAAATTTATATGTTGAAGTCCTAACCCTCAATGTGACTATATTTGGAGATTGGGTCTTTAGGGAGGAAATTAAGATTAAATTAGGTCATAAGGGTAAGGCCTAATCTAATATGACTGGTCCTTATAAGAAGAGGAAGAGACACCAGTTCTCTCTATGTCTCCGTCTCTCTCTCTCTCACTGAATGTGCACAGAGAGAAGGCAGCCGTCCACAAGCCAGGAAGAGAGGTCTCACCAGAATCAACCCTGACAGCACCTTGATCTTGGATTTCTAACCTCTGGAACTGTGATAAAATAAATTTCTGTTGTGCAAGCCACTCAGTCTGTTGTGTTTTGCCATGGCAGCCCAAGCGGGCTAATACATACATACATCATTGCTTTATCACCTACACTCCTCTGACAGGTTTTCACACCACCCTTCCTCTCACTGGAGCTTGTTAACAATGCTTTCATCACTCTGACTTCCCAAAAGCCCTCTCTGCCCACACCTCACCCATGTTCATGTCCACTTGGGAATCATGCCCCATCTAGGGAGTGACCTATGAAGCATCTTGTCCTTCTCTGTAATTTCCTCCCACATTCCTTCTCAGTTCAGGATTTCAGACTTCCTCTGAAATGTTCCCAGCTTGACCTTGCTTCTGACTAACTTCTTTCCAGGCCTTCCTCATTCTCTGATCGGGCTCAAGAAGCCATTCCAAGTATTTAGATGGTTTGCTGTCACAGTGCAAAATGTGCTGGGTCTGACCAAACCCAACAGGTTTCGCAGCATGGTAATTGGGGAAATAATGTAATGTCATTACATTACAAAGAGAAAAAGACTACGTTCTCCTTTGACTTTAGGGAATTCACAATCATACTTTACTGCCTAAATTTCCTATCCTAGATGGTTGGCAGGAGGGGAAAACCTAGGGAGAAATTAGAGAATCACAGAATCTTCCAGAACTGGATGGGCCCATAGATGTCACAGCTTGAATCCCCTCGGAAACACTCCACCCCCCCCCCCGGCACCAAGTGAAGGTCAGCTTCTGGATGTGTGCCTCTAGTGACAGAGAATGCCCCACCTAACGAGGCAGCTGAATCCATAGTGGAACAACTCTAATGGTTGCAAAGTCCTCCTTTACCTTGAGCTTAAATCTCCCCATTTAGTCCTACTTGTGCCCTCTACAGTGCAACAGAACAAGTCAAATCTCTCTTCCACAAGCTAGTCTTTCCAGTATCTGAGGACAAGGGTTGTACCCACCCTCAAATCTTCTCCAGGCTAAGCTTCCTCTTCTCATGTGTCTGCTCCTCACTGGTGGCCCTTGTTGCTCTCTCTGTTGCCCTCAGCCCCACCTGTGTCCCCAAATAGGTCTCAGACCCTGGGCCTCTAGACCAGTCCAGACATGGGTTGTCCGGAGCTAAGCAGGCTGCCCTTCTTGACTTACCATCTGTTTTTAACATCATGTGGCTTCAAATACTTTTAAACCTGCCTCTCAGCCATGGGTCTTGGCAGTGCTGAGGACAAAGCCAGTCCCTCTTATTCCCATCACTGTCAGAGAATCTGCCTCTAAATTATCTGGACCATTTAACAAGAATAGATTTCCTCTCATTGCAATTTAGATTCCTGATAATGTGGTTTGCCTTAACAATACAGTGGCTCTATCACTTAAATTTTTTTCACTTCAATCCCTCCAGGGTTTGGCACAAATCTGATGTTTTCCCATGAGCCTTCTCTAAAGGGACAACCACTTAAACCACAAGGAAAACATCTGGCCAAATTCATTTCCCCATACCAACTATTAATGTCTGGAGTTGGAAGCTAGCAGGGACTGCATCTACCTCTCAAACCAAAGGCAGACAACAGTCCATCTAGTGATCGCTCCTTCAGTGCTTAACTCAGCCCTAGAAATGGGCTCCCTAAACCAAGCTACTCACAGAGTGCTCTGCGGGCCAGAAGCACTGGCTTCACCCGGGAGCTTAGGAGAGCTACGAGTGCTCAGTCCCCACCCCACACCTACTGAATCAGAGAAGTAAGGGTAGTTCTTACACACAGTGAAGTTTGAGAAACCTGCCCTAGACTGCACTGAAAGTCACTGTTCCTTCTTAAACTTGTTTTGACCTCTCTTTGGGAGCAGAAGCCAGCGACTAACTACAAACTTGGGATGCTAAGATGAGAACAAAAAGTTTGGGGTGAAAGAGGCTCTCTCTCCAAAATCCCCTACTGAACTTCCGGAGTTTACCATGGCATTTGGGCCACCCAGTGGGAGACACTGTCACTTCTCTACATGCCAACATATAGCACATGGACTGAAACAAGCTTTGACCAGTCTCACTGGTGAACCCCAGACCCGGCAGGCTCAGTTAAATAAAGACTTCCCAAGTATCCTCATGCCATAGCAAAGTTACTGAGACATTTCATATGGAAGTCTACAGAAGCCACTTAAAGGCTTTGTGGGAAATCCTTCCACAATTTGTCTCCTCAAGAGAGGGGGTTATAAGAGTTCCCAGAGGATGACCTCAACCACCAGAGTCAATAAATATTGCCGACTGGAGGGCTCCTCTGCCCTGCCATGGCATGAAAATGGGAAGAGGAATTACAGGCTCTCAAGGGTCTCTGCAATCTAGCCTCATCCTCCTTCTCCAATCCCAGCAGCCCCTCCACACTCTTCCAAGTCCTGTATGCTCTAGCTAAATCACACAGACCCAGCCTCCTGGATATGCCCTGTGCTTTCCTACCTCCTGCTTTTGTTTACACCACTTCCTTCTGCTTGGAACTCCCTCTCCATCAAGCTCTACCTGCAAAAACACTGTCCCAGTGACCAAAGGGAAGCCCAGTCCCATCTCTCTGCTGACACCTTCCAGAACCAATCTCTTCCTCCTCTGACCTCTTACCCCACCTGTCGTCTGTTGCACTCTCCCGGTGCCTGTCAGGCCCTATTTTGGTAACTGCTTCCGGACAAGTGTTGTCCCCCAAATATCCTCTAGCTCTTGAAGAGCATTTCTGCTTCCACTTAGCATAGGACCTTTCTTGCACATGGCAAGCACTCAGTGAAAGTCTGCTGAATGAGTGAGTGAGTGGGTGGATGAGTGACAGCAAATCCTTGGAGTCTCCTCTTGGGGAAATGACAGGAACCATGGTGACCAAATGCCTTTGAGTTGCATTTATTCCCACTGGCTGCATGGAGTCGGGACTCTTAATGCGGACATGCCAAGGACGGCTCTCTCCTGAGGAAGAGCAATAAACCTGTCCTGCCAGGCCCACACGGGGCCCGTTAAAGACAGTGGGGCTGACTAGAAACTCTAAACTGCTCTGAGATGTCAAAAGGGTGACCTGTAAGCTCAGTGTTAGTGAGACCAAGACCTCAAGGGGAATCTGACCTTGAGGGTTAGTCTATCAAATAGGCAAAAAATTTTAAGTGATAATATTTGGTATTGGCAAGTAAATAGTCTCTCCCACATAGTTCTGATAGAAATGTAATTCTGGAAAGCAGTTTGTTGGCACAAATCCAAAGATCATCTCCTTCCACCATACGATCCTACTTTTAGTATTCTATCTTAAGAAATTATCAGAGATGCAGAGAAAGTCTTATACGTAAGGATTTTCTTAGTATGTTCAATGCTACCTTATTTACAATACAGGAAAGTTGGAAACAACATCAATGACCAACAATAGGAAAACCACTGGATAAATTAAGGTACATACTCAGGATGAAATATTACACTGCCTTTAAAATTATAGCTTTGAAGAATTTGTTATGAGGAGATGATTGTGACAAAAATGTCAAATAAAAAAACATACAAAGTTATATACCATATGATCCCCAAATTTTTAAAGATAGATAGATAGATATAGAGAGATATCCAAATTAAACAGTGATTATCTCTGGAAAAAAAAACACTAAGTGTGTTTTTGTATTTTTCTAAATTTCCCACAATGAGTATGTGTAATTTTATAATCAGAACACAATTCTTTAATACCTTTAACAATAAAGGGCAACAATTCCAGGGTGGTCTCAGATTAACTTGTAGAGCCTGAAGTCTTAGAACAAAGCATGCAGGGAAGTTATGTATTTGTTTTTGGGGTTGTAGAAAAAGACATGAAAATATCATTGAATGCTAATTGAAAACTATGTTTTATATGACATAAAATAGAAAATAGGAAATATATGGGAAAGCCTATTACTTGCCAACACTCAGTCATCTGATGTTAGAGCAGGGATTACCTTGGAAATAATTAAGGTCAACCCTATTCTTTCAAGTGAAAACAAAATTAAAGCCCAGAGGAAGAAAGTGATTCAAGTTTACACATTCATTTTTTCTTTACTTCCGCACCCTTAGCAAAGTAAGATAGTATGTGAACACTCAGGACCACGAGCTGAAGAGTCAAGAATTGCCTAAAGCAACAGACAATGGCTCTGTGTGTGTTCCTAGATTTACCATCAGAGGTAGCCACTGGACTGAAAAAAGAGTGCCCTGTATATGCCTTGAAAGCATAGTTAAACGGTGTGCCTGCCCCCCACCCCACCTTCTTCCCCTCCTATTAAGCACACTGAGAGGCTTCCCACCCAGTTCTAATCTTGGTCCAGTGGTTAGGACTCTGCGCTCTCACTGCCGAGGGCCCAGCTTCAATCCCTGGTAGGGGAACTAAGATCCCACAAGCCATGCAGTACGGCCAAAGAAAAAAAATTCTTGGCTCTGCCAGGACAAATTATGTGACCTTGAGCAAGTCATATTACTACCCTGAGCCTCAGTTTTCTCCACTATAAACTGAGGATAAGAATCCTTCTTAGCCTATTTCACAAGGGTGTTCTCTGGCTTAAATGAAGTGACACGTGAGAAATCTTTAGGAAAGTTTTACCCCACAAAGCCATACTAATCAGAAGAAATATTAATGATGCTTTTACATAGCCCGTGTTTTGATGGAGTTCCCTGAATTTCCTTAGACAGAGTGGTCATTTTCTCTTGGAGGGAGCAAGATCTTCATAGCTCAAATGGAAAATACACTCAGCTAATTTCGGGGAACCACTTTCTTTGTTAATGGATCATATAACACCCAGAATGTCCAGAGCTCTGGAGATGGCTTCCTGTTCTCAGCTTCTGTCTTTCCTTTAAGGAATGCTACCAGGATATCTCAGGGCCTCCTCTCCACTACTCTGGGCTGTGCTGGATGCCTCCCTCGAGATATCCTCAGACAGTGGTTCTCAAACTTTGGCATGCACCACAATCTAGACTCAAAATACAGGATGTCCACTTAAATCTGAATTTCAGATAAAAGAATACATTTTTTAGTAAAAGTATGTGCCAATATTGAGTGATACATACTTATACTAAAAAATCATTCACTGTCTGAAATTCAGAGTTAACTGGCCAGCCAGTATTTTTATTTGCTAAATCTGGCAACCCTAGTCAGAATCACCTGGAAGATTTGCTAAACCACAGATGGCTGAGCCCGATCCCCTCAAGTTTCTGATACACTGGTCGAGGTTGGGGTTGGAAATTTTGCATTTCTAACAAGAACCCAAGTTTTTTTTTTTTTTTTTTTGCTGCTGCTGCTGCGGATACCACACTTTGAGAGCTCCGTCCTAGGAGAATAAGAAAGGGAGAGAGGATGA
This sequence comes from Grampus griseus, assembly GCF_964374135.1. Lineage (NCBI taxonomy): Eukaryota > Metazoa > Chordata > Mammalia > Artiodactyla > Delphinidae > Grampus > Grampus griseus. Next base: position 24,147,471 of record NC_139006.1, on the reverse strand, counting down.
CTAACTTACAGTGCCTCCTTGGAGGCCAAGTGTTGGGCCAGGCACTTCATTCACCTTATCTGATCATGCTCACAACAGTCTGTGAAGTGCATATTGTTCTCATCTTCATTTTACAGGTAAGAAGTCTGAGGACAAGAGCAGTGACGTGATTTGCCCAAGGTCCCACAGCCCAATGTGACTTCTGTCCAAAGGACAGAAGAAGAGGCCAGAGCACCACACTGTCTTTCCCCCTTCCTCCCCAGACATTCCCTTCTGAACTTCCCTGAAGGGGCACAATGCAGTCAGACCCCCCAGCCCACCTCATTGACTCATTGTAAATTCAGGAACAGCATGTGTGTGTCTGCATCACACTTGTATTTCGATACTTCCCTCATCCTCTGGGGAACCGGTCTTTAATCTAAATTAACATCTTGGGTCAGGTGGTGGTGGTGGGATGAATTGGGAGATTGGGATTGACATATATACACCAGTATGTATAAAATACATAACTAATAAGAACATGCTGTATAAAAAAATAAAATAGAATAAAATTCAAAAAAATAAAATAAAATAATTTTAAAGACTCCAAAGAGTTTATGAGGATTATATCTATCTATATTTATATTGGAGATATAAAATGAGAAATTGAAAGAATATGTATTTGTGAAATCATTTAAAATAACAATAATAGACTTATTATATGTTAACAAAAAATAACATGTATTAATAAAAAGTGACTCTATTTTCCAAACTAAAAATAAATAAGTTGATTAATTAACATCTTGGTTCCCTTAGTAAGGAATCTTTTCACAGGGGAAGTTTGAAAAGGTTTAATCTTTGACCCTTGCCATCTCGTAGGGATGACATTTCCTGGATTGGGACAGAAGAGAAGGTGGGGCTTACATATTCAGGCTACTTAATTTTGGAGACTCGTAAATATTTAGACACAGGCGTTCTCCAGAGTCATCATAATCTCTGTTTACCCTATGTCAACTCAAAATGGACAATGGTGGCCTTTCACTTATTTTCTTCACGAACTCTCTCTTTGCCCCAACAACCAAAGGGGCGTGAAATCAGGAAACGACTGCCAAAGCTGGCATCTTCCCACAGGCTGTTGGCACAAAAGGGGGGTGAGGTCTTCTGTTGGCATTTATAGGTCAAGGAGGCTGAAGACCAACCCTCTCACCAGCTCAGACGGGCTCATCCTTGGGATCATCAACAACTCAGGGTCGCTCACCTGAAGGGCCTGATCAATATGCATGGTCTCTCCCCTATGCTGGCCCTCTTTCAGTTCCCAAGTATCCCAAGCTCCTCCTCACCTCAGGCCTTTGACAATTCTGTTCCTTCTGCTTGGATCGCTCTTCCCCCAGTCTTCACATGGCTGCCTCCTTCTCATCTTTCAGAGCTCAACCTAAATGCCCAATCCTCAGAAAGGCCTTCCCTGATCCTCTTATGTACATAAAGATTCAAACACATTTCCTTCTTAACCCTCACCACTATTTGTAATTTCAGATACATTTTGTAAGAATGTGTGTCACACACACATACACAAACACACACACACACACACACACACACACACACAAATATATGCCAGCACCTAACACAGAATGTGGCACATAGAAGGTAATCAATATGTAAATGTAGAATGAAATAATAGCAATGCATATATGGATAAATGATTGAATTCACACTTTAAGAAGGAGCATCTGGGGACTTCCCTGGTGGTCCAGTGGCTAAGGCTCCGCGCCTCCAATGCAGGAGGCCTGGGTTAGATCCCTCGTCAGGGAACTAGATCCCACATGCTGCAACTAAGAGTTCGCGTGCTGCAACTAAAGATCCCGCATGCCTCAATGAAGATCCCGCCTGTAGCAGTGAAGATCCCGCGTGCCGCAACTAAGACCTGGAGCAGCTAAATAAATAAATAAATAAACAGAAGGAGGATCTGGAGATGAGATACAATAATAAGGACAATGATGATGATGATGATAAGAATGTCCAACTTGGGTAGTACTAACTGTATACTATTCTAAGAGATTTACATGTATTAACTACTTTAATCCTCAAAACAACCCTGTGAGGTAGGTGCTATGACCTCTATTTTGAAGTTGAGGAAACTGAGTCAGGAGAGGGTAAGTAACTTAGCCAAGGCCACAGAGATAGGAATGGATGGAACTGGGGTTAAGACCAAGGCAGCCTGGATCCGGAGCCTATGCTCTTAACCCCAACTCCAAATCACCTCCCTTGCATACAGTTTATCCAGAACAAACATATAGCTGTAGCCAACTCAAAATGTGCCATGCCACTAGTAGACAGGGAAAGCCCAGACACATTTCTAACATGAACAATCCAAAGACTTCATCATGGCTGATAGTTTCAGCACTCTTCTGACCTCAACCAACTAGAGATATTGATTATAACTTACTTTTCCCTTTCTCTGTTGGCAGAATTGCTAGTGTGTTAGAGAATGTTGGGAAGACAGCCAGAGGGAAAGGAGAAGCCAGGAGCTTAGGTACAAACTAGATGACAGGAACTTGGCTACACACAGTCAACTGAGGCCGCGGAACACAAAGGATACATGGGATGGTGAGTGCCTGTGCATGAATCAGAGAAACTCCTCAAAGGAAACCAAGCCTTGAAGAATTGGAGGGAAATGGGTCCACCAAAGAGAGAGAGGGAAGGATGAGGGGGAGAGAGCAAGAGGAGGAGGAAGGCAGGGGGGAGGAAGAGGAGGAGAAGGAAGAGAAGAAAGAGGAGGAGGAAGAGAAAGAACTGGTCCTTCGAGAGTAAGGCAGTCACTGGCATGCTAAGCAAAAAACTCTCACCACAAATGAGACACAGATATATGGGAACTGACAAGGTTTGCAAAATCTTGACTTAAACTGAGAGAAGCCAAATGTTTGAGAGAGTGAGGAAGCATGGCCACACCAGACTTTACCAAGGAGTCCAATCTGGGCTGAAATCAGGCACCCTAATTAGGGCCAGGCTTGGTTTTCCAGTTTTACTACCATGAGCCAAGAAAAAAAAAAAAAACCTAAAGGAAAAAAATGTTCTGTGTACATAGGAACAGAAACGTGGAGCACTGCTGGAAGCAGCCTTTCACTTGGACTCAGCACCCTCCTAATCTCCTGAATTCTTTCCACCACCTACACAGTGTAGTCACTGCACCAGAGAGCAGAATGCAGGCTGAAGGCTCAGGTGACATTGACAAAGGGATCCAGTATGAGGGTCTGGGGACATATCCCTCTTCTCCCTCTCATTCCTTTAATTCAGCACATACTAGATGCAAGGCCCTGGACTAGGTGGTGGAAGAGATTTAAAAAAAAAAAAAAAAAGATTAAGAAAAACACAGGCTCAACCCTGGGACAAATGAAAGCACACACAGCTACATGCAATCAGAGCAGGAAGACAGGGCCACCTGGACTTGGCAGTCACCCGGTCTTATGAAGGTCAAGTACTTGTCTGTCTCCCATCTCACATCTTCCCAACCCTTGCTCCCTTGGTGAGCTCTCTGCCTCTCCTATGTCCATTCGCCTTGTTCCTGCTCTTCCTCTCTCATTCATGAGTTCTCACCTAGGTATTAGGCCTGCCAGGCTGTTCCAGGCCTCCCGGTGGCCACTCCAGTAGCATCCTAAGTGACTGAACTTTGATCTGATCATTAGGTTTTAGAGACTTAATCAGATACATTTTACTCAAAAGAGTCTAAGAAGTATGAGAAGCTGTCCTCTTTCCTCAGAGAAAATTTCCATCAGGGTCTATGGTCAAACCTAAATGAAAGATTGTCTTGGTTTTCAGAGAAACCTGTAGACTGTACCTATAGATCTCATAAATTTCCATCTCAAAGGATAAGGAAAAAGAGACCTGAGTAACCAGAAGAACAGGGAGAACCCTAGCTCTACTGTTATCTTGTGTGAACTTGGGCAACCCATGGGGTTAATCGTCATTCTTGCTGGATCACTGAGGATTCAATCAGATAGATGATTGAAAAAAGAACAAGAGCTAAACCTGAGAGTTTGTGTGCCAGGTTCTGTTCTGAGACTGAGTGTGCATCCTCAAAACAACCTCAGGTAAGTACTGTTATCTCTGTTATAAGAAAACAAATGTAAGGCACACAGATGTTTAGTAACTCAAACAGGGTCACACAGCTAGTAAGGGGCAGAGGCTGCATTTGAACCCAAGCAGCCTGGCCCAGACCTGAACAAGAGGTCAACAAACTAGAGTCTACGGGCCCAATCTGGCCATCCTCCTTTTTTTATAAATAGAGTTTTACTGGAACACATCCATGCCCATCTATCTATGTATTGTCCATGGCTGCTTTCATGCTACAGCAGCAGAGTTTAGTAGTTGTGACAGAGATATTTACTTTGTGGGCCTCTGCAAAGAAAGTTTGTCAACCCGTGACCTAAACCACTGTGATATACTCCTCTCTGATGATTCTTTAATAGTAAAGGAAGGAAAGAAACTGTGGCTATTGAGAGACACACAGCCATCACATTTCCACTGGCAATGGACTGGCTCGCATGTACACACCCATTTCCTCCATGCTTGTTCCTTCCTCTGTGGTGTGAAATCTCAGCATTTTAGTCCTGGAAGAGGCTTTGAGATCTCAGTCTTACTGTTTCCCACACTGAGAAGACTCTCTGAGACTCAGAGAGGCTGATGATTTGCCTGACGTCACAAATCTAGGACAAAGCAAGTCCTCTGGCTCCTTGTGAGGTCCCCACTCCCTTTAGAATACTTACTTCTGAAGTGTTTGAAAATGCCTTGGGGGTTGTTGAAGGGTTGGCTCAGCCCTGTTGTACTCGCTGCTCCCATGGACCTGGCTCTGCCAGTGGTCCTGGCTGGTGTGACCAAACTCTCTTCCAAAACAAAAGTTCTCCGTGGGGCTGTGTACCTGGGGCTCTATCTCTCTAAGTAATTTCTGCTGCCACTAGCCAAGGCATGGAGAATTTCCCCTTCAAAGCTCACTTTCCTGCTTTCACGTCTCCCACATCCTCAAAGAATCATTATAGCACAGCACCCAGGCAGCTGTTCATCAAAGGCACCAAACCATGGTGCCAGCCCACAATTACATAAGGTTTCATTTCACTCACAAGGTTTCGTGTTTCTCAGTTGGCTTGGCTTGCCTCAATGTGACTCAGGTTTCTGGGGCCCTCCCTGCCTGGCCCTCTTTGTGAGTTGACCTTCCTTTACCCAGCCCTGGAGTCCTTGCTCCTCCTCCCAATGGTCCCTCACTTTTATCCCTAGGCCAAGCACAAACTATTTCTCCCTCTTGGCCTCATTAACTTTTTAAGAACAGGGTCCTTTTCTAGAGTGCCTGGATCTCCACCTGTTACAGGTCACAACTGCCACATTCAAAGTCACTGAAGCCCCCAGGAATGCCCCCCAACTGGCGTCTCCTTTATCCAATCTTCTTTCAGATTTTATGAGCTCTGATTTCCACCTGCTTTTCTCATGGGTGACTATCCAAGCCCTCGGGGCCTCAGGTGTATCAATCCAAGGTCAATACAAGTCCTTTCCTCCTAAAAATCCCCTGGGACTATCCTTCCGAAGTTTCTCTGGTTGCTCACACATCCTACAGCACAAAGCAACAGTGCTAAAGGCAGATGAAGGAGGCAAAGTGTCCCCTTGGAGGCCAAGAGAAATGTCAGCTCCAAGAGCCTGTGGCCTCTGTGATGTCCTCCTTGGGCCAGCACATTTGAGGACAGATATTCTGGTTATAAACTTATAGACCGAAGACAGGCTTAAACTGACTTTGTATTTTAATCCAAAGGGAAATTTAGAAGCATAGTTTTGTGAATTCCCTGGCAGTCCAGTGGTTAAGACTCTGCGCTTCCACTGCAGGGGACACGGGTTCTATTCCTGGTCAGGGAACTACCATCCCGCATGCCCCGCGGCCAAAAAAAAAAAAAAAGAAAAGAAAATACAGAATGTCTTGGCAGGCCCCAATTATCTGCACTACCTATTCAGGTATTTTCCTCTGAATGCCCACCCAGAAGGATCCCCTCCAGCCTGGCCAACATTAGCACAATGGCCTGAGCGAGGACAAGGACGGCTGGGAGAGGCACGCATCCACCCAAGAGAGGTCCCCAAACCTCTCCTCCCCACCAGGGTGTGGGTCCCTCAAATGTCCCTAAAACCTTGGGGGGGGGTGCCCCATATTTCCCACGCACGTGCTTCTCCTTTGCACCCAGAAGTGCAATTGAACTGGTCAAACCACATGTTCCAATTTGGGGACTGCAGAAGGCAGCCGTATCCATTTAAAAAAAAAAAGAAAGAAATATATTCTTTCTGAAATATAGTTTTGATGCAGTTTAAACTATTTTTCAATTTTGGAGAGAAAGTAGTTTGATTTGCATTTTCTTGCATGCCTTGTTGTTCTTTCAAGTGTGTACTACAATAGTTTTAAAATCATTTTAAATTTTAGAATGGAAATCATCATGCTTATTTTTCTTCTAAATTAGCAGTTTTTAAATTTTGTAAGTCAGCAGAACCTTGCCCTCAAACAAAATCTTAGCAGATTCCCCTCATATAAAATAAATAAAAGACGGGTTGCTGGGAAGGAGAGTGAGGGCAGCCCCTGAGGCATTTCTACAGCGCTTAAGAGTTGTAGTGAACATATTTTTAAAGACTGCTACCGGGGAGGGGGAAGGGTAAGCTGGGACGAAGTGAGAAATAGCACTGACATATATACACTACCAAATGTAAAATAGATGGCTAGTGGGAAGCAGCTGCATAGCACAGGGAGATCAGTTCAGTGCTTTGTGACCACCTAGAGGGGTGGGATAGGGAGGGTGGGAGGGAGATGCAAGAGGGAGGGGATATGAGGATATATGTATACATATAGCTGATTCACTTTGTTATACAGCAGAAACGAACACAACATTGTAAAGCAATTATACTCCAATAAAGATGTAAAAAAAATAAAAGATAAAAACTACTACCTTAGAATATAACCATACTTTACTGAATCAAAAACACCAACTATTGTAAGACATACCACGGAGCACGAAGAAGAAAAAACATTGCCACTTAAAGTATGGCATGCCACTAACTGTCAGACACAGTCAATCTCAGAACTGTAAAAATGCGGTCAATGTGTAGCTGGAATTGATGACTTACAGTAGTATAAATAAATTACATATAAATTGTGTTCATATACTCACACAATGTGAAAGTTAAATTTAAGTGATGTGGTAGCAATATCTTCACATAAATGCTAGCTTCCATTTACTGGGCACCAGACAAGTGCCAGCTGGGGCGTTGCCCTGACACTTTTTTTTTTTTTTAACATCTTTATTGGAGTATAATTGCTTTGCAATGGTATGTTAGTTTCTGCTTTATAACAAAGTGAATCAGTTATACATATACATATGTTCCCACATCTCTTCCCTCTTGCGTCTCCCTCCCTCCCACCCTCCCTATCCCACCCCTCTAGGTGGTCACAAACCACCAAGCTGATCTCCCTGTGCTATGCGGCTGCTTCCCACTAGCTATCTATTTTACGTTTGGTAGTGTATATATGTCCATGCCACTCTCTCTCTTTGTCACAGCTTACCCTTCCCCCTCCTCATATCCTCAAGTCCATTCTCTAGTAGGTCTGTGAACATTAACAAATGGAAGGAAGGTTAAGAGCGTCAGGGCATCTTAGGGGTAAGATGCCCTGACGCTCTTAACCTTCCTTCCATTTGTTAATGTCCCCATTTACTGAGCACCTGCCAAGCACAGTGTTGAGTGCTGCACATGCATAATCTCATTTAATCCTGACAAGAACCCTCCAAAGTACATATTATTCTCCTATTTTATAGAGGGAGGAACTGAAGCTCAGGGAAGTTCAGTGACTTCCCCAAGGTCATACAACTAGTAAATGAGGCAGGTCAGATGAGCTGACTTCAAAGCCCATACTCATTCTACTCTAGAATTTTCTAGAATTAGAGCATTTTCAGAGTTGGGAGGGACTTAGAGGTCATTGTATCCCCATTCAAGAATCCCCCTTGCCAGGATCCCTAATAGATGTTGATATTCTCGGTAAATCTGACCATATAGGGAAGAGTCTACCCAAACCAGTGATTATCAAGCCTGCCTGATCATCAAAAGCACCTGGTAAGCTTTTTTTAAATGCAGATTCTTGGGGCCCTCTTCCAAGGTTTTTTCATCTAGTAGGTCTGGAGTGAGGCTCAGGAATCTGTATTTTTAGAAAGCACATCCAGGTGACTCAGATACACGGGCAGGTTTATGAACCATTAACGTAATCTCGTGAAACCTTAGATGGAAACTGTTGTTGGAGGAAGAAAAGTCAAATTTCAGCCTCATCAAGGAAACAGGGACTTCTGCACAAAAGCGGAATGATGTCATGTTTCTCTGTTGGTTAGAATAATCCGAGACATGAGTAAGGAAAACAACACCCACCGGAAACCCCACATTATCTGTTTTGGGTGGGGCTAATCCTCTCATCACCCAACTCTCAGCCCAGATCCAAACCCAGGTGCCATCAGGAAGAAAGACATCATCACTGGTTAAGATGTGATGTGTTCCCAGGCCTAGCCCAAAATGTATATCTCCTACGGGTGGTTCTGCCCCATGCCTCTGCCTTCTTGTTGGCTTCTCCAAGACCCAGAGATTGGAAGCTAAGGCCTTATCCCCAATAAATCAGCCCTAGAAAATTTACATGAAGAGATATGAGTTTCCTGTTAAAGAGGGAGGAAGGAAGAGAAAAGAGGTCAGGATGCAAACCAAGGCTGGATAAACATCCTGGATGGCAGGCTTACTCTTGGGGGCATTGAAGCATTAGATGGGGTGGGGATACACTTGTTTCTTAACAACTAAAGTAAACTTCAAGGTCCTATTCAGTTTTCTAATTCAGAAAATCTCAAGTCCACTGAGATTTCATGCCAGCCTTGGCTGTGAAATCTGTACAGCAGCACTGTCCAATAGAACTTTCTAAAATGATGGAAATGTGCTAGATCTGCAGTGTCCAATATGGTGGCTACCATCTACATGTAGCTATTAAGCACTTGAAATATGGCTAGTGTGACTGAGGAAACAAATTATTTATCTTATTTTAATTTCAATTTAAAAAGCCAATGTGATTAGTGGCTACCATATTGGACAGTGCAGTTCTAGAGGAACTACTCCAACCTTGCCTTGAACTTTGTGATCAGAGCTGCCTATCCAACACCAGCTTTTAGGAAAGCACCAAAGTCCAAAGCATGAGAAGATAAAATGTGTCAGGAGAGACCACCATGAGGGACCCAACACAGAAGTCAGCATCTGCCCAGTATTCTTGGCCAAGGGTAAAGCAGAAATGACTTCAGGGATAACATTAGCAACTGTGAAGATGCCAAATATTAAAATCCATCCCCAAATAGCTGATCAAAGGCCAAGTGCAGGAAGTGGCATGATTTCCTCCTACCTTCCCTCTGTTCTGTGTATACGACAGTGACAATCTTCACTTTCTTGCTTCTCTTCCTCCATAGCTGTCGCTCTCTTCTCATTGTATGTACATTTCATTACCCCTGCCCCTTTCACCAGTCAGTCCTGCTTGTATCTTACGCCCAAAGAATTTCACAATTTGGCCAATCTGGTCAACCAGTAGTTTCGATGAGAACTTTGGATTGAAATAATCATTGGGCTGACTGATAACCCAGCAGAGCCCTGTGCTGTTAGGATGGAAGGGCCCTTCCAGTTTCTCTTCCACCCATGCACACGTCCTTTGATTGGGATACTTCTGCCTATGTGCAAGTGTCAGGGAAAACACCTCACGTTTATACAAAATACAAAATCCACCAAGAGATGAGGAAAACTGTAACTGGGGACAGTAGGGGGCTCCTTCTCCAGCCACTCTACAAATGTTTATTGAGGGCCTCCTGTGTATCAGGCACTGTGTTAGGCTCCTGAGGTAGGAGAGATAAAGTCTCTCCTCTGTGGGTTTTAAGTAGCAAAAAGGTAGCAAAAGAGCTACTATTTATTGAGTTTCCACCCCACAAGCAGTCTCCGCTTCTCATCATACTCCTGGAAGGCAAGTATTACCAACTCCCATTTTATAGAAAGAGAAGTGGAATCTCAGACTTGCCCAAGATCACCTCGGACTGTGTGCTCTTTTTGCTTCTCCACGCTGTCCTCCTTGTGAAGTCTTTCCTCTGTTTATCCCTTGAAAAACTTCCAAGTGTTATTTATTTAAAGGCTATTCCCTTACTGCAAGAGATTAAGGGTGCCCAGAGACCTGGAGAGCAGGTGACCCATTATCAGGGATCTAAGGCAAGAAGAAAGAATAACCATCACCCAAAGCCAACAAGAAAATGGCCTCCTATGGGGAATATCGTGGTTCAGCAAATAGTATTTCAGAGAAAACTTACCGGCCACCACACCATACTTCGTCCTGCCAGGAAGAAGCCTCCAACAGTCCCACGATTAGTGGAAAACATGGCCTGGGGAGGAAGTGTCAAAAATTTAATAGAAAACTAGAACGGAGTAACCTTGCCAGCCAAGAGGATCACCCCCATCCCCCATATACTTGCACTTTCTTCAACCCACTTCACTTTCTGAAACACTTCCACATTCCTTACTTCCTTGAAGCTCAGAAGACGGAGGCAGGAACCTATATTTGACAGGCAATTAACACAGATTTGTTGAGCCCCCTGTGCCCTAGGCAGTGCCAAGGAGAGCATGGCTCAGATATTTCTGGACTCCTGGCAGGGAGGCTTCCATAGGCCATAGTCTTAGGGCCTCTGTAGTGGTTTTTCTGGGAATAGCAAGGGGACCAACAGCCCCAAGGAGCAGGGGAGGTAGCTAGGGCTGAAACAAAAAAAAGTTCCAAGGAATCAGGCTCTGAAAGTTGGTCAGGGAAAGACCATTCTGAAGGTCATTCTGAAGACTCCTAGAGTCCATAAGGAGCTTTCAGATACATCTCTGCAGATCCTCACAGCCACGTGGGGTGTCATAAGAACAGGTAAGATTGTACGCATTGCACATTTGAATAAACTGAGACTGAGTGGGGTTACCAACATCGCAAGGCTGGCATGTGTCACAGCCAGTGCTAAACCTGAGAACCCTGGCTCCTGGCTGGACTTTCCACCATGTCTGGGAAGCTGAGAGTACTGAGCAAGAATCAGCCACACAGATTCCTTGTGACACTTTAGGCTTTCAGTCACATCTGGTTTCTACAATTATTTTTTTCTTTTTAAAAATCAACACTTCCTTTTATCTCTAAAAAAAATCTCTTGGCCATGAAGGGGTTAATGCCCACCCTCCTCTACTCTAAGTCAAACGACTTCAACCACCTGCTAGCACCTCAGCCTCCTGGCCTGCGGTCCCTCATGAAAGCCTTTGAGAGTGACTGGAATATGTTCACACTTAAAAATACCTCTCTTCCAGTTGCTAGGTGTGCCGACGTCTGTCACAAGTGAAATTTCCAAGTTCAAGACTGCTAAGAACAAGTTTCTCTGGTTTGGTGTGTCCCCATAGTCCCAAAAGGGAGCCACACGCATTTCCCTCTCCCCAGCACCAGGCCACCCTCCAGTCTTCCTCCTCCTCCTCCTCTTCCTGGGCCCAGCTTTTCAGCTCTCACTCACTCCAGCCCCTAGATCCCAGGGCACAAGACCTCTCCCAGGTGGGGGACGCAGGGCAGCCCCTCTGCCTTGGGCTGCCCCAAAGCACCTGCAGCTGGCAGAGGCTGGTGTCCTTCTGGATCTACCCTGCTTCTTTCCCCTCTGAAACTGGATGACTAAGAGGCAGGACAGTAGTCACCTTCCTGGGGCTCATTTCCCAAGCCCTGGGATCCTTCCTGCAGCTACCAGCTGGTCCTCTCCTGCCCCTCACACCCCCAGCCCCCAGCCTCTCCAATCTCTCACTCTCCTTCTCTGCTCACAGAGCCGGGGTGGGGGAGCCTCCTCAGGCACTGGCCAGCACCCCCACTTCTGCTCACCCTTGCTTGGCCCCTCACCTCACACGGTGCCCCCTGAACTCCTCTCAAACATTTCCAAGTCATTTCCACCCGGCTCCACACACCCTTCAGCCCACCTTCCCCTCCTTGCAGTTCACCAAGGCGGTGGCTCCTCCGTGTGCCCCCTCCTCCCTCCCCTTGGCCCTTGCCACCTCAGCCCGCGTTTCAGGACCCCTACATACCCACAGCCCGACAGCCATCACCACCACGAAGTAGACAACAATGACAGAGATGTCGGCCGCATTGCGGATGCGCTCATAGGCCTTGAGGGGCTCGGCGGTGGCAGAGGTCGCAGGGCTCCAGGTACTACTGTCCATGACGGCAGCCGCAATGCGTCCCTCCAGCCCAGGCCGCTCGCTCCTTATATGGTCTCCGGGTTAATGATCAGTCCCGGGGAGGGGATCCGTGAAGTCTGGCAGCAGTGCTGTCTTGCAGGAGCCCCAGCGCTGCGCCGTCGGGGAGCAGCTCTGAGTGCACAACAAGGAGGAGCTGGCAGAGCTTTGGCGGTGAGGTGGGCGGGTAGATAAGCACTCTCCCTCAAGTGGGGTGGGGCCGGCCAGGGAGTGGTGCCCTCCTAGCACAAAGGCCCACTGTGCTCCCGCACCGGCACTGGGCACGGGGCAGCTTCACCTGGGCTGCTGTGTGGCAACACCCAGGCCAGGGCTCCAGCGGCTCCATTGAGGAGCCAGGCTTCCTGGTGCTGGGGGCCTAGAAGCTTCAGATCACCTGCCACCTGCTGTTGGACCAATCTTGTATTCTCTGTGGACCTGGCTTCTCCATGTGTAAAATGAGTGCGGGACTGTTCCAGGAATCAGCCAAGTTCTTGGCCTCCATGGAGAACATTCTGGTGAGAACCAGAAGTTGCTGGATGTTGCTGGAAGAAAATTCAGCATGATGGCAGTATCTTGGCCACTCATGGGTGAGTGGGATGACCACTCACCCATCCACCTTTCTGCCTCTCCCTCTACAGCCTGCAGCGCCAAGGGGTACTGTTACCCCAGCTGTAAGGAAGAAGGAACTGAGACTGGGGAAAAGGATCCCCCTGGGAGCTATTTCCTTGCCCTGTGCCTCACCCAGTAACGTTATTTGGGGCCCTTCCAAGGCAGGTGGGAGGGAGGAAAGATACTACAGAATCCCTTCCAAGGAACTCATCAAACCCTAGCTCTTTCTGGGGGCTCAGCCTACCCATCTGGAAACACATGTCTAATTTGGAAGTCAAGGCTCAGAAGAGAGATGACTGTGAGAAGAGGCACAACTCACCAAAGGTCACACAGTGAGCCAGTGACAGAGGTGACCATGCAGCCCAGACCAAGGCAGCCCTAGTTCAGAGGAGGGTTGGGATGCTCTCAGGGGCTGGTGCTGGAGGTCCCAGAGCAGCCACTTTGGAGAGGGGACCCTTGCTAGGTGATGAGGTGAGGGAGGGGGAAGGACCATCCAAACCCGCCAGGATGCTATTCTGCCTCAGGCCCTCCCTGCCCACCACCAGACATCCATCCACTGCTTAAAGTCAAGCAGCCCATTCCTTTGCACCTTGTTGCCTCTGAGGGCCACTGCCCTCCTGCCTCTTCAGTGCTTGTTTGTCCCCACTTCCCCCACCCATCCCCCAGGACTGTAAACTGTATAAGGGCCCATCATAACACCTGCCCACAGGAAGAAAAAGTTCCCCATTTGGGGATCTTGGAAGCAGGGGCTCTTCACCGTGGATGCCTCCCATGACCTAGAGCTCAGCAGTCAGCCACAGCTTGGAGCAGCTTGCCTTCCATCTGTGTCCACTGGTTCCCGCATTCAGCAAAGCTTTTTCACCTGACTCTGCCAAGCAGAGTCTCTGCCCTCAGGGAACTTCCAGTCTGGTCTGGAAATGAGCTCACCCACAGGAAAAGTCCAGCCTTTAACCACCAGCTGCAGGCTGCCAGCCCATGCCCGGTTCTAAAAGTGAAGTCTGTGGAAATGAGCAAATCCAAAGCGTGAGTGGGAGGAAGGCTTGGAAGTGCTAAAGGACCTCAAAGGAGGGACCAAGCTGTTCTTTGATCTTTCTAGGACAGCAGAACATAGGTGGCCAGAGAAGGAAAGGGATGGGTGGCAGCCAAGGAGAGACCATAAAAGGCATTCATTCATTCATTCACTCTTACAACAAAAGAGCAGCTTCTATGTGCCAGGTCATGTGCAATGACTCTAGGGATACAGCTGTGAACAAGACTCACAGGGCTCTTACCTTCCTCACAGGGCTTCCAGCCCAGTAAGGGAAACAGACCATCATCAAAGATGAGACAAATCATATACCACAATGTTCACTGCAGCTCTATTTACAATAACCAGGACATGGAAGCAATCTAAGTGTCCATCGACAGATGAATGGATAAAGAAGATGTGGCACATATATACAGTGGAATATTACTCAGCCATTAAAAAAACGAAATTGAGTTATTTGTAGTGAGGTGGATGGACCTAGAGTCTGTCATAGAGAGTGAAGTAAGTCAAAAAGAGAAAAACAAATACCATATGCTAACACAGATATATGGAATCTAAAAAAAAAAAAAAGGTTAGGAAGAACCTAGGGGCAGGAGAGGAATAAAGACGCAGACATAGAGAATGGACTTGAGGACATAGGGAGAGGGAAGGGTAAGCTGGGACGAAGTGAGAGAGTGGCATGGACTTATATACACTACCAAATGTAAAATATATAGCTAGTGGGAAGCAGCCGCATAGCACAGGGAGATCAGCTCGGTGCTTTGTGACCACTTAGAGGGCTGGGAATAGTGAGAATGCGAGGGAGACGCAAGAGGGAGGAGATATGAGGATACACGTATATGTATAGCTGATTCACTTTGTTATAAAGCAGAAGCAGAAACTAACACACCACTGTAAAGCAATTATACTCCAATAAAGATGTTTTAAAAAGAATATCCTTCCTTTTAAAGGCTGAATCATTCCATTATGTAAATAGACCACATGTTGTTTATCCATTCATTTACTAATGGACATTTGGGTTGCTTTCACCTTTCAGCCATTGTGACTAATGCTGCTATGGAATGGGTGTGGAGGTATTTTTTGATCCTCTTTCAAATAAGAGCAATCACAGGATGGGTGGGTGGATGGATGGATGGACGGATGGATGGATGGATGAATAGTGGATGGATGGGTGGATTGATGGGTGATAGATGGATTGATAGAAAAGTGAAAGAGCTCCAAACTGAATTAAATCTGTTTCCTGTCCTGTTTGTCACACTTTCTACCTGCATGACACACCGGACATCAGAGATATTGTGACATAACAGTGACCCCGTTGTAACAATGGCAGTAGGATTGAGTTAAAGGGAATTTCAAAATACTTATAAAGATGAGTAACTGTGCTATTTCATGATCACAGTTGGCATGTATCAGTAAAAGGATTATATATTTACAAGACCTTAAGGTATTGCTGACTAAGAAGAATGGGATTTCCCAGAGTGGTAATCCTAGGAAGGAAGGGAGTATTCAAGTTGGGTGAAACTCACACTCAGTATCAAATGTGGAACAACCATAACATCAGTCAAAACAGCAGAAACAGAGTCACTGAAAATTCAGGACCTTGAGCCACAGATGATGCTGGCAGTGAATGGATCCAAGATGCAAAGAACTGGGCAAAAATGAAGAGTATAGAGAGGATATTTTTGAGAATACTGAGCTCCGCTCTAAACTGGCCCATAGGATTTGTTTATCCTTAGTCTCACCATCCACAGCAATGTAAGAACCAATCCTAACAGAAAAATGAACAAAAAATACAAACAGTTCATATAAAAGAAAATACAGGATTTCCTTGGTGGCGCAGGGGTTAAAAATCTGCCTGCCAGTGCAGGGGACACGGGTTCGAGCCCTGGTGCGGAAAGATCCCACATGCCACGCAGCAGCAAAGCCTGTGAGCCACAACTACTGAGCCCGAGTACCACAACTACTGAAGCCTGCAAGCCTAGAGTCCGTGCTCTGCAACAAGAGAAGCCACCACAATGAGAAGCCCACGCACCACAATGAAGAGTAGCCCCTGCTCACTGCAACTAGAGAAAGCCTGCATACAACAACGAAGACCCAACGCAACCAAAAATAAAAATTTTTTTAAAAAAAGAAAATACAAATGGCACATAAACATACTAAAAGATACCCAGTCTCTCTCTAATAAAGTACATGGAAATTAAAACTACAGTAAGATACTATTTTTTACCTATCAGACTGGAAAAAAATCACAAATAAATTGATAATACATTGAGTCATAGAGGAAACATTTACTCTCACACATTACAGGTGAAAGTATAAATTGGTACCAACTTTAACAGAGTAATTTGAGAACATCTATCAAAATTATATCAAGAGAATGAGGAGACAAGTCACAGACTGGGAGACGATATTTGTAAAAGACACATCTGATAAAGAACTGTTAACCAAACCTATACAAAGAACTTTTAAAACTTAACAAAAAGAAAATGAACAACTCGATTTGAAAATGGGCAAAAGGTCTCAACAGACACCTGTTCAAATATACAGATATATCTTCTGACATACAAATAAGCATATGAAAAGATGCTCAACATCATATGTCATTGGAGAATTGCAAATTAAAACAATGAGATACCACGACACACCTAACAACAGGACCAAAATCCGAAACACTGACAACACCAAATGCTGACAAGAATGTGGAACAACAGAAACTCTCATTCATTGCTGGTGAGAATGTAAATTGGTGCACCCACTTTGGATGATAGTTTGGCAGTTTCTTACAAAACCAAACATAGTCCTACCATACAATCCAGTAACTGTGCTCCTAGGTATTTACCCAAAGGAGGTGAAAACATGTTTGCACACAAACCTGCACACGGATATTTATAGCATGATTGCTAAAACTTGGAAACAACCAAAATGTCCTTTAGTAAGTGGTACATCCAAACAATGGAATATTATTCAGTGATAAAAACAAATATTCTATCAAGCCAAGAAAAGACATGGAGGAATGTTAAATGTATATTAATGAGTAAAAGAAGTCAATCTGAAAAGGCTATATATATACTGTGTAATTCCAACTATATGACATTCTGGAAAAGGCAAAACTATGGAAACAGTAAAAAAAGATCAGTGATTGCCAGGGTTTAGACAGCAAAGGGAGATGAATAGAAGAATACAGATAATTTTTAAGGCAGTGAAATTATTCTGTATGATACTCTAGTTGTAGATACATGTCATTATCTATTTATCAAAACTCATAGAATGTGCAATGCCAAGAGTGAGCCGTAATGTGAACTATGGACTTTGGATGATAATGAAGTATCAATGTAGATTAATTGATTCTAACAAATGTACCATTCTGGTGCAGAATGTTGACAGTGACAGAGGCTGTGCATGGAGGGAGGGGGATATGGTAACTCAGTACTTCCAGCTCAATTTTGCTGTGAACCTAAAACTGCTCTAAAAAAATAAAATCTATTTAAAAATTTTATATTCACATACGCTTTGACCTTTTTTTCCTAAGAATTTATGCTACAGATAGGCTTACATAAGGGCAAATGACCTATGTTCTAAGTTATTTATTGCAGCACTATTTGTAACGGGCAAAGATTAGAAGCAACCTAAATCCATCCATAAAGGATTGGTTAAATATATTACAGTTTATCCACTTAATGGAATAATAATATGCAGCCATTAAAAATAAAAAAGAGGGACTTCCCTGGTGGCACAGTGGTTAAGAATCCGCCTGCCAATGCAGGCGACACAGGTTCAATCCCTGGTCCAGTAAGATCCCACATGCCGTGAGTCAACTAAGCCCATGCACCACAACTACTGAGCCTGCGCTCCAGAGCCCGTGAGCCACAACTACTGAGCCTGCGCACCACAACTACTGAAGCCTGTGTGCCTAGAGCCCATGCTCGACAAGAGAAGCCACCGCAATGAGAAGCCTGTGCACTGCAACAAAGAGTAGCTCCCGCTTACTGCAACTAGAGAAAGCCTGCACGCAGCAACGAAGACCCAACACAGCCAAAAATAAATTAATTAATTAATTAATTAAAAAGCTCTTGTATATTGATATGTAGTAGTGATCTCAAAGATATTTTGTTAGGTTAAAAAAGCAAAGTGTACAAAACAACATATAGTATGCTAAAATTAGTATAAAATATCAGGGGGTAAGGGAAGAATATAGGTATATATTTGCTTACATGTACAATTTTTAAATCTCTTGGATACACAAGAAGCTGGCAAAATTTATTGCCTTCAGGGAAAATATTTGGATGACTGGGAGACTTTCTCCATATATGCTTACATATGAACCATGTGAATGTATTATTTATTAGATCAATGGATAGTAAGAAGGAGGGAGGGTGGGAGGGAAAGAGAGAGAGAAGAAGGAAGAACACTACACTAGGATCACTGAATATTCAAGTATTTGGGGACCTCAGGGATCGTCAAACTTGACTCCATAATATATTCACTGGATCAACAAATATATACTGAGTGTCCTATATATGCCTGCCACTGTTTCAGGTGCTGTAGACAGCAAGATGCAAAGATGTAGGAGTACACAATCTAATGGGGAAAGACCTTATTTTTATAAAATGAGAAACCGAGTCCCAGAGAATGAACAGACCTTGTCAAGATCACCCAGATTGTTGGTGGAAGAGCTAGGGCTGAAACCCAGGTCTGCAGGCTCCTGCTTGGTTTTATTATCTACCCTGGGATTTAAAGTACAGTGAGGGAAATGGACTTGATTACCCAGGCAATGCTTACGAGTGTAAAGATAAGTGAACCACAAAACTGGCTTCCCAGAAAGAGCTTTCTTCTTCTACACATGCTTTCTAATGGTCATAGTCACCCCCAACCCATGAAAGATCTCCCAATACTATCTTCATCCTTCATTCACACAAACAATTATTTGAGTCATTATAAATAAATACTGTTTATACACACACACATACACTTTTCCAAAAGACGATTCATTTGTCCTTTTGGTTGAGACACCAAAAATGCTAAGACAAAGTAATTAAGGCACAGACTCCCCTAAAGAATGATCTTCTGTCTGAGCAAGAGGAAAAACCTAATCCTAGTCAAGTATCCCTGATCCCTGGGATTTTCTAAGGATTTTAGGCAAACACTTCAATAGGGTTTTTCCAAGTTTGGGAAATCCTACCAGGAAGCAAGAAAAGAAGAGCGTCATTCTCATTACATTGAATGACAAAGGTGCAACAGTCAATGGCCTGTGGCTTAGCCTAATGTTTTAGACTGACTTTGATTAAAGTATTATAGAACAGGTATAAAAATGAAACCATATATACACAAACACATATAAACATCACCACAAACATATACCCACATAGATGTACACACAAATATCAACCCCAAAGCACAAAATAAAAGCCTGAGATGAAGAACCTTCTATTCTAAATTGGCTACACTTAAAGAAAGAACCAATGTGATGTTTCAAAATGCAAAATCCTGAAATCTCTGTTTGTCTTCCAAGTGATTCTGTGATTGGAGGAGGACCTGCTGGTCGACCCTCCAGCTTAAATTTGGTTCTGACAGGTAGGTAGAACAAGGAATTGATCCTTGGTGAGACTGAAATTGCTGATAGGTGAGAGGAAATGGTTCAGGGCTGTGTTTGAAAAAAGTGGAAAAGGAAACTGAGATTTTTTTTATATGGGCTTAGGCCATGGATCCAACCATAAGGCCTCATTTTTAATGGTGGGCCACCACAAAGTCCATTTGCTCTGCTCTCCAGCCAGGAATCACCACAGTTCCCAGTTTAATCTCTTGTTTTGACTCATCCTGAGTCACTCCCCACTTGTTTCCCACTTCCGCTCCTTGTGAGAGCTTCCTTAGGTATTCTCCAAAGTCAAGCCAAAGTCATTGTTTCATGTGAAAGAGCTGTGAGCTCTTTGGGGCAAAGGCCTCTTCAAATTAGAACTGTCATTAACATTGTGATTACACCCACATCGCCCTGATATGGGAGGACTGCTTGTGCCTTCTTGGGCACAGGGAGCTGCTGATGTGAGTGGCCTTGAGGGCTAGTTCTTTTAATGTCTGAATCAGGCGTATGTTGGGTTTTCAATTTCCACAACATGTAAGATAATAGACTCTTCAGGCTGAAAGGGGTTAAGAGCATCCAACCCACCCCTTCGTTCTATAGTGGAAATTGAGACTCAAAGAGGAAGGGTGATTTGTCCATGATCATTGCCTGAATCTGTGCTCCCAATCCAATGCTCTGGCTTCTTCTCCAAAAACATTATTCAGGGCTTCACTGGTGGCGCAGTGGTTGAGAGTACGCCTGCCGATGCAGGCAACACGGGTTCGTGCCCCGGTCCGGAAGGATCCCACATGCCACGGAGCGGCTGGGCCCGTGAGCCATGGCCGCTGAGCCTGCACGTCCGGAGCCTGTGCTCTGCAACGGGAGAGGCCACAACAGTGAGAGGCCCACGTACCGCAAAAAAAAAAAAAAAAAAAAAAAAAAAAAAAATGTACCTTCATAAAATTAACTAATAAAAAGGAGAGGGCTTCCCTGGTGGCACAGTGGTTGAGAGTCCGCCTGCCGATGCAGGCGACACGGGTTCGTGCCCCAGTCCAGAAGGATCCCACATGCCGCGGAGCGGCTAGGCCCATGAACCATGGCCGCTGAACCTAAGCATCCGGAGCCTGTGCTCCGCAATGGGAGAGGCCACAACAGTGAGAGGCCCGCGTACCGCAAAATAAATAAATAAATAAATAAATAAAATAAAAAGAGGAAAGACAAGCCCTTATATTTGCAGTGCTCTTTTCTGTTCACAGAGCACTTTCCCACCTCTCATCTCACAACCACCTCACAACAGCCCTGTGAACTCAGCGAGGTACGACTGGGGACACTGTCTCTATTTTATAGGAAAGAAAACTGAGACTAAGAAGCAGCAGTCTCAGCCACCTGTGCCAGGTACTGGAAGCATCTCTATGGTCATAGGACCTGAAGAGCAGAGTCTACCACTCACTTGTCAGACAGACACACTCTGGCTCAGAGGGACAGGAACTCGTGAGTCCTACAGTGAATCAGGGGGCAGGATCAGGATTAGGGTCCTGGACCCCTGGTTCCTGGCTCCATGTGCTCCCTCATCCACTGCATTTTTGCTCCCCTCCCTTCTCTCTCAGGCCAGGGCCTGCTCCTGCTGCCCGGGCTGCCCTCAGATCCCTCTGGGGGCTCCAAGCCTGACTTCCTCAAGCTAAGCCCCAAATCCCAGTTCTGCACTCTTCCCTAGGTGAATTCTGGGCTCCTCGGGCCCTGTTCTCAGCTAGTTGTCAACCCTCTCCAGGGTTCTAATGAATTCATCCACAGGGTCGTTTCTTATGAAAGAATTCCCAGCGTTATTCCACCTAAGGACATCTGCCACAATTGAAAGAGTAAGAATTTATTAATCAAAGAAAAAGTTAAAATAAAAGATCATTTTCCACCTACAAGATTGTCAGATGTCATTGAGGTCTCTCCCAATGGGGCTTTTTCAATTAGTCTACATTGTTGGAAACACCTCACAGAGTAAATATGTGGATTTTTTATTTATTCACAGAATTATGTGAGTAAATTATGTGTTACATCTGTGGGAAATAACTATAAGACAGAGCTGCTAAACTATGAAAGACCTAACAGTCAAACTTCTTTTATCTTAGGTATTGGCATATCCCACCAATCTGTGCTATTCTAGGCTGTGATAACTTAGGAGTGAACATGATTTGAACTTATGCATGTTTAGAGGTTGTCTAAAATTCAGAACCAGGCAAATCCATCTACTCTGACCTTAAACATGGCCCTAAAGTAAAATACTTGAAGAAAATGGCTCCCAAAGATTACAGGTGGGGAATTTTTGAAGTATGTTCATATCCAATTGGAGATCAAAGAAAGCCAACTAAAAAAGTTGTGGATTGACTGATATGACAACTGTGGATTGAGCAGAAGTTCTTTTTAAAAGGACTATCTTGAAGATTATGACTCAAACATTGGAGGAACTAAGGTGATTGGCAGTAGAAGGAATCAGAGCATGCGAAATTCCTTTTTTTTTTTTTTGGCTGCCCTGGGTCTTCATTGCTGCGTGCAGGCTTTCTCTAGTTGTGGTGAGTGGGGGCTACTCTTCATTGTGGTGCGCGGGCTTCTTATTGTGGTAGCTTCTCTTGCTGTAGAGCACGGGCTCTAGGCACACGGGCTTCAGTAGTTGCAGCACGCGGCCTCAGTAGTTGTGGCACGCAGACCCTAGAGCATGCAGGCTTCAGTAGTTGTGGCGCATGGACTTAGTTGCTCCATGGCATGTGGGATCTTCCTGGACCAGGGATCAAACCCGTGTCCCCTGCATTGGCAGGTGGTTTATTAAACCACAGCACCACAAGGGAAGTCCTGAAATTCCTTAAATAAAAATTTATCGACTTTTAAAAAAAGATTGTCAGATGTCTAGAAGATGAATAATATCCAGTGCTGCCAAGGGTAACAGAAAAATGGGCACACTCATACTTTGCCGGTGGGAGTGTAAATTTTTATCGTAATTTAGCAATACCTAAAAAAACCTTAAATGTGGATTCTCTGACCCAGCAATTCCAACTTCAAGGTGTTTATCCTGCAGAAATACTCAACAGGTGAACAAAAATATTTACACATTAGAGTGAAAAATTAGAAACAATCTAAATGTTACTATGGGAGATTAGTTCGAATATGGAACCCTATAGAACTTTTTTCACATAACATATTGAGGAAAACTGTCTTGTAAATTGATAACTGTCTTTTTTTTTTTTTTTTTTTTTTGCGGTACGCGGGCCTCTCACTGTCGTGGCCTCTCCCGTAGCGGAGCACAGGCTCCGGACGCGCAGGCTCAGCGGCCATGGCTCACGGGTCCAGCCGCTCCGCGGCATGTGGGATCTTCCCAGACTGGGGCACGAACCCGCGTCCCCTGCATCGGCAGGCGGACTCTCAACCACTGCGCCACCAGGGAAGCCCCTGTCTTATTTTTTTAATGGCCACTAGTATTCCATAGTCTGTATGAGCAATAATCAATTGAACCACTCCCTTACAAATAGGCATCTGGGTTGTATCCAGATGTTCTTTGTTTTACAAGAGCAACAGCTCTCTAGGAAAGGAAGTGAAAATGTTAAATTTACTTGTAGTGGACTTCCCTGGTGGTGCAGTGGTTAAGAATCTGCCTGCTAATGCAGGAGACATGGGTTCAAGCCCTAGTCCGGGAAGATCCCACATGCCACGGAGCAACTAAGCCCGTGCACCACAACTACTGAATCTATGCTCTAGAGCCCGCAAGCCACAACTACTGAGCCCACGTGCCACAACTACTGAAGCCCGCATGCCTAGAGCCCGTGCTCCACAACAAGAGAAGCCACCACGATGAGAAGCCCGTGCATTGCAAAGAAGAATAGCCCCCATTTGCCGCAACTGGGGAAAGCCCGCACACAGCAACGAAGATCCAACGCAGCCAAAAATAAATAAATAAATTAATTAATTAATTAAAGACTTGACCTTTAAAAAAAAATTTAATTGTAGTACATTGAACTGACCCAAACTGAAATACGGACAGTGCCAGATTGGCAAATTTTAAAAATAATTCTAATAATTATACAAAAAGATGCTAATATCACTAATCATTAGGGAAATGTGAATTATAACCATAATAATATACCTCTTCACACCCATTAGAATGACTATTATAAAAAAAATTGTTGGTGAGGATGTAGAGAAATTAGAACCCTTGTGCACTTCTGGTAGTATTGTAAAATAGTGCAGCCAATATGGAAAATAGTATGGTGGTTCCTCAAAAAATTAAAAATAGAGTTACAATATGATCCAGGAATTCCACTTCTGGGATACCCAAAAGAAATTAAAGCAGAAACATCATACTCAATGGTGAAAAGCTGAAAGCATTTCCCCTAAGGTCAGGAACAAAACAAGGAAGCCCACTCTCACCACCTTTATTCAACATATTATTGGAAGTCTTAGCCACAGCAATCACACAAGAAAAAGAAATAAAAGGAATCCAAATTGGAAAGGAAGAAGTAAAACTGTCACTCTTTGCAGATGACATGCTACAATACATAGAAGATCCTAAAGATGCCACCAGAAAACTACTGGAACTCATCAATGAATTGGTAAATTTGCAGGATACAAAATTAATATACATAAATCTGTTACATTTCTATGCACTAACAACAAACTATCAGAAAGAGAAATTAAGGAAACAGTCCCATTTACCATCGCATCAAAAAGAATACAATACCTAGGAATAAACCTACCTAAGAAAGTAAAACACCTGTACTTGGAAAACCATAAGACACTGATGAAAGAAATTGAAGACGACACAAACAAATGGAAAGATATACCATGTTCTTGGATTGAAAGAAATAATATTGTTAAAAATGATTATACTACCCAAGGCAATCTACAAATTCAATGCAGTCTTATCAATGCCATTTTTCACAGAACTAGAGTAAATAATTTTAAAATTTGTATGGAAACACAAGAGACACTAAATAGCCAAAACAATCTTGAGAAAGAAGAACAGAGCTGGAGGAATCACCCTCCTTGACTTCCGACTATATTACAAAGCTACAGTAATCAAAACAGTATGGTACTGGCACAAAAACAGACACATATATCAATGGAACAGAATAGAGAGCCCAGAAATAAATCCATGCACTTATGGTCAATTAATCTACGGCAAAGGAGGCAAGAACATACAATGGAGAAAAGACAGTCTCTTCAATAAGTGGTGCTAGGAAAACTGGACAGCTACATGTAAAAGAATGAAATTAGAACATTCTCTAACACCATATACAAAAATAAACTCAAAATGGATTAAAGACCTAAATGCAAGACTGGAAACCACAGAACTCTTAGACGAACTCTCTGACATAAATCGTAGCAATATTTTTTTTTGGATCTGTCTCCTAAGCAAAGAAAATAAAAGCAAAAATAAACAAATGGGACCTAATTAAACTTAAAAGCTTTTGCACTGCAAAGGAAATCTACTGAATGGGAGAAAATATTTTCAAACAATATGACCAATAAGTGGTTAATATCCAAAATATATAAACAGCTCATACAACTCAACATCAATAAAAACAAACAACCTGATTTAAAAATGGGCAGAAGACATGAATAGACATTTTCCTTCAGTCCACGGGCTCTCTTCATCCTCTCTGGCATCTTGCTACTCACCCCCTCTTCCCATATTTCCAAATGAGCCAGACTTAGCTTCTAACTGGGGCCCAAAGTCTAGATGGCCTGTGGGTGGAGGGACAGACGGGAGATTCCCGGGAGTTCTGCTCAGCTCAGGACACTTGACTCTTTCTCTACGACTTTTAGCAGGGCCCATACATTGAACCTTATCACATAATGAGTTTGATGCTTTCGTAGGCCAATAAATCGCATACTCTCCTCTCAGAAGGTACACAATTTAGGTGATAACCTCAGTCATGCCAACATAACCCCACGGCAAAAATGTTTAAGGGAGCAGAGTTTCTAATTCTGTTATCACAGCTCCCTGATTACACACGTGTCACAAAGCCATCACAGCTACCTCGCCTAGGAGCCCAGAGCTGAAGTCTTGCCAAAGCTGGCTTACCACCTCCAGGAAGATAACTAGTCTGCATTTCCAAATCTGCTCACCTAAGTTGCAACTCTCTCAGCTTTTTTCAAAGATCTGGAAATTCCAAAATCTGGCTTGACTGTGAGCTCTGGAAAGTCCACTAGAGATGGCATGACTCATCCTCCACCTTTCACAAATGGGACACTGAGGCCCAGTGAGGCCATGTGGCTCAGCTAGAACCAAAGCTTGGGCTTTCTGCCCCCATGCTGCCTCCTTGATGCTTGCCCCCATTTCACCCCTCAGCTAGTTTCTGGACCCATGGAGTCAGCCTTTGAAATGCCTCTTCTAGTGTTTTCCTCACCCCTTCCCCCACAACCTCCCAGACCATCATCTCTCCCTAGATTGCTGCTACAGACTCTTGTGGTCTCCCTCCTCCAATTCTCCCCTTCCTTCAGTCCACCCTGGGTGTTGTGCCAGGTCACTCTAACCCGAAAATTGTCAGGGGCTCCCCCTTCCTGCCAAAGAAAACCCAAAAGCCTTGATCTGGTGTTCAAGGCCCATCACCATCCAATGCCAACTTGCTAAGAGCTTCCCATCCCCCTCGATCTCCCCTCCCCACAGACCCTAAATCTAGCCCAAATCAACTGGTTGCTGTTCCCAGTATCTCCCTTCTGCTTCTGCGTTTGGTCATGCTATTTCCTCCACTGAGTTTGCAGGACCGTCCTGCCCACTGCCCACCTGTCACCTCCACCTATCCGAACTACATTCCTACAAGGCTTGGCTCAAATGCCCTCTCACCCCAAGAAGCTTCCCCATACTCCATTCCCAATGGAAATAATTGCTCCCACCTCAAGACCCTGTGATGGATGGACCTTAAACCTTAGGTATTTATGTACCTGTTTTCTCTCCTAACAATACAAACCTTCTCAAAAACAATACATATTGATTTGTCTGTATGTTTCCCACAGGCCCAGTATGGTGCTTTTTATTCATTGATTGATGTTTTTATTAATAATTTACTGAACAGAGTTTTGGAGTCCAAGAGACCTGAGCATGAGTCCAAGCTCTATCACTTGCTAGTAGTATGATCTTGAGCAAGGTACTTAACTATTCTGAGCCTCAGATTTTCTCCTCTGCAAAATGAGGATAATAAGACCTAGTTCACAATGTTATTGTAATGACTAATGAGGTAACATATGGTCATAGCACAATGACATAGCACAATGCCTGGCACATAGTAAGTATTCAATTAATAAGGCAATACTACTACTAACAAAAATAAACATAGCTCCTGCTATGTGCCTGGAATTGTGGAGAACGCTGGGGATACAGACATAAAGAAAACTAGGCCCATGCCTTTGAAAACTCAGAGACTAGTGGGGAAGCAGACAACAAGGAAACATCTGACCTCCATATCATACAGTGTGAGAAGTGCTATGACAAAGATACCCATAGGGTACTCTAGAGCTTCCAGAAAGGGCATTGAATTGGGGCTGTGCCCTGGGAGGCGGGGGCTCAGGGAAAGCTCCCCAGAAGAGTGGTATGATCAGTGTTTGGAAAAACCAATGATAATGATCCAGGGGAAAGGGGCAAAATGGGCAAGCGGGGCAGAAGGCAGAGCACGAGATAGGAGCACAGAGCAAGTCGGAGCACCACAGCACCCTGCACACAGCTGGTGCTTGATAAGTATTTGCCAAATAAGAGGCAGCCTGGGGTGAAGGGCACAGCCATGGGATTCTCTGACAACAGTCATGGCATGTGACCTTGGGTAAGTCTCATCCCTGCCCTGAGCTCACTATCCTCAGGTGATCCATTCCCTGATATCAAGGTTTGGGAAGGAACACTGAGCTTTGGTTGGTGCTCCCTTGTTCCTCCAGCTGCGTCATGTAGGGGCATGTTTTCACCTGCTCAATTCAGGAGGAGTTTGGCCTAAGAGGCTGGCACCACCCTCTTTAGGTCACATCTGTCTCTGAAGCAAGAAACACTAATCACTTTAGGAGCATTGTCACACCCTCTTCCTGGGAAATTTTCCTTTTCACAGCTGGGGTGGGGAGCCCAAAATTCCAGCGAGCTACCTGGCCTCAGATTCTATCCACAGGACACCTGGGGTGGAGTGGGGGCAATCACAGAATTCAAGGCAAAAATAGGCAGCTTCAGTGAGTATAATTTTTGTTAATCTGGTAGGAAACAAATAAACTACATTTTAAAACAATTCTTTTGAATAGAAAAGTACTGATTTATGTAAAACTGGTCAATTTTGTCAATGCAGTACTTTCTTCCAATTCTATTGAGATACAATTGGTATAACATTGTGTAAATTTAAGGTGTACAATGCGATGATGTGATACATGTATATATTGCAAAATGATAACCACATAAGGTTAGTTAACACTTCCATCACCTCACACAGTGACCTTTTTTTGGTGAGAACATTTAAGATCTACTCTCTTAGTAACTTTCAAACATATAACAGAGTATTTTTAACTATAGTTCAATTCAATATTAAATTAGTTACTTCATCAAAAAAGTCGTTTGATGAAAAAATTCCATCTGAATTATTTGCGTCATGTAACCCCAGAGATCTGGTCATTCTTTGCATTTTTAATTGGTTCAGTATTGTGTATGGTCCTAGAGAAGAGGTGATAGACCAGATCTCCACCACAGCGCACATTAACGATTGACAAACTCGAGAGCAGCAACCTGAACATCCAGCTGCTCCAAGAAGGTAGGGGAGGGAAGATGGGGAGAGGGCAGGTGTACAAGTTGCCTATGGCTTCTCTAACAAATTATCATAAACTTAGTGGCTTACAACAACACACAAATTTGATTCAAGTGATAGAAATCTAGTCTAAGCTTAAGTAAGGGAAAACACAACAAGCAAAAATCAAAGTGTGAGTAACGTATTTGTATATTCAACAAAATTGTGAGGACAATGGGGAGCTGGGTTTATGCATGACTGCATCCAGAAACCCAAATGATGTCAAGACTTCCTCATTCTAACTTTGTGCCTCATCTCTGCTTCTTCTATGTTGACTGTCAAACTGTAGTTGAGCATTCCCATCTAGCTATTGATCACTATTGAAAAGTATTTTTAAGTCATCCAGGATCCAAAAATAAGCACTGCTAACAGTTTTCCTTCCAGGTTTTATGTATGTTATTGTACACACATGTGACACGTCCTAATGAGTGTGCTCACGTGCATGCTCACGCACACATACACAAGCATACGTAATCATTTAGGGAGCATTTATTGTGTACATACGGCTTTGTAGGCTACTTTTGTTACTTAGCACTTTTTTATGAAGATTTTCCTTGTTATTAAATTTTATTTGAAAGTGGAGAAAAACACACATCTATTCTTACTTTTTTTTTTTTTTTTTTTTTTTTGCAGTATGCGGGCCTCTCACTGTTGTGGCCTCTCCCGTTGCGGAGCACAGGCTCCGGATGCGCAGGCTCAGCGGCCATGGCTCACGGGCCCAGCCGCTCCGCAGCATGTGGGATCTTCCCGGACAGGGGCATGAACCCGTGTTCCCTGCATAGGCAGACGGACTCTCAACCACTGTGCCACCAGGGAAGCCCTGTTCTTACAATTTTAACTCCAAGGTCAGAAGTCTGAAATCAGTTTCACTGGGCTGAAATTAAGTAGGGCTGCCCTGCCTCCATAGGCTCTAGGAGAGAATCTGTTTGCTTGCTTTTTCCAGCTTCTAGAACTACATGCCCATGGCCCCTTTTTCCACCTTCAAAGCCTTCTTTGTCAAGTCTTCATCTGTCTGTCTCTTACGAGAACACCTGTGATGACATTGAGCCCACACAGACAATCCAGGATAATCTCCCCATCTCAAAATTCTTTTGACACATCGGCAAAGTCCCATATAAGGAAACATCCACAGGTTCTAGGGATTCAGACATAAATGTTTGGGGGGACCATTATTCAGCCTCCCACCACAGGGAAGCCACCGGCAGCTGACAGGAGGAGACACGTCTCACACTCAGGCCCAGTGAGGAGGAGGCAGCCAAGCCAGTTGCTGGACTAGAGTCACATCCCACATTCTTCTGGAAAGACATGAGTTGAAACTCTTGGCCACCATCCAATATCATGGGTTTGTGGTTTAAATAAACTCTCCCATGAACCCCCACCATACATTTAAAGCAGAAACTCGTGGAGGGGAGTCTCAGAGCCTGGTAAACTTTGCTGCCCCCTCACTCCTGCAAAGGGCCCCCTCCTCCTCCTAGGGTTCCTCACAACACCAGCTGAAAACCACCCATGAAGCCCACCGCCCTTGGTTTTAGACACTACTCATCTGACAGAGCTCTCTTTCCCTGCCCACTTCATAGGTGACTCTCACCAGCCTGCTCTGAACAACATTCTACACATAGCTCAACACTGGGGAGTCCAAAGATACTCAGATACGGTCCTCATCTCACTGGAGAGATGTCACTCACTGTTCCTTCCTCAACAATTTTACTTCTGCCTGGAATGCCCTGCCCTTTAATAATAATATGAATGATAATACTGACACTGCCATGCTAATATCATGGCAGGTACTTACCATGTGCTAGGCACTGGGCTAGGCATTTTTTAATATATTGGCTAGTTTAATTTTCACAAGAATCCTATATAAGGTGAGATCTATTACCAGGTTTCACAGATGAAGAAACTGAGATTCACAGAAGTGAGGTAAATGGCCCAAAATCGGAAGTCGTAAGAGGCAAAGCTGGAATCTGCATTTAAATCTGAGTCTGTGCCTTTGGCATAACCATGATTCAAGTCTTACCTAACTTACCTCACCCAGCAAGGATTCTACCCTTATTCTGGAGTCCCAAAGCCAGATAATAATAATAAACAAACCTGATTTTAAATTTTGGCAAAGGACCTAAATAGACATTTCTTCTAAAGAAGACATACAGATTACAACCAGGTATATAATGATGCTCAGCATCACTAATCATCAGGGAAAAGAAAATCAAAACCACAATGAGATATCAACTTACACCTGTTGGGCTGGCTGAGTCTAAAGTTTGTATGCAGGCAAAAGACACAGAATAGCCAACACAGTGTTAAAAGTGAAAAACAAAGTTGGAGGACTGACACTATCCAACTTCAAGATTTATTATAAAGCTAATTATAAAGTAATTATAAAGTAATTTGATTATCAAGTAATCAAAACAGCATGATATTGGCAAAAGAATAGACAAATAGATCAACAGAATGGAATAGAGCGCCCAGAAATAGATCCACATAAACATAGTCAACTGGGGACTTCCCTGGTGGTCCAGTGGGTAAGACTCTGCACTCCCAATGCAGGGGGCCCTGGGTTCAATCCCTGATTGGGGAACTAGATCCTGCATGCCACAATGCAACTAAAATCCCGCATGCCACAACTAAGACCCGGAGCAGCCAAAATAAATAAATAAATACTTTTTTAAAAAAAACATAGCCAACTGATCTTTGACAAAGGAGCAAAGGGAATACTACAGAGAAAGACAGTCTTTTCAACGAATGGTGCTGGAAAACTGGACAGATATACAAAAAAAATTAATCTAGACACAAAACTTATACCCTTCACAATAATGGATCATAGAACTAAATAAATGTAAAATGCAGAACAATAAAACTCCTAGAAGGCAACACAGGAAAGAACCTAGGTAACCTTCAGTATTGTGATGATTTTAGATACAACAATACAGGTACAATCCATGGAAGAAATAATTGATAAGCTGGACTTCATTAAAATTAAAAACATTTTCTCTGAGAAAGACACTGTCAAGAAAATGAGGAGACAAGCCACAGTCTAGGAGAAAATATCTGCAAAAGACACATCTGATGAAGGGCTGTTATCTGAAATATGCAAAGAACTCATAAAACTCAACAGTAAGAAAATGAACAACTCAATTTAAAATAAGCCAAAGACATAAACAGACACCTCACCAAAGAAAATGTACAGATGGAAAATAGCATATGAAAAGATGTCTAACATTATATGTCATAAGGGAATTGCACATTTTTTTAAATGGTGCTGGAAAAAAAAAGAATGCAGGGTGTCAGCCCCACCCCAGACCCGTTGGATCAGAAGCCCACGCACCACAAAGAAATATCCTGCATGCCTCAACAAAGATCCTACATGCCGCAATTAAGACTGGACCCAGCCAAAAATAATAATAAATAAATAAATAAATAAGAAGCTGCATTAACAAATCCCAGGTGACATGGTCACCTGAAAGTCTGGGAAGCACTGAGTTAGAGGAAGGCACAGTTGGGACACTGTCGCTGCTCCCTGCTCACTAGACTAATAAAAGTTACTTCTACTTGACTAAAAAAATTAAATTTAATTAAAATTTAAAGTAATAAAACAAATGGTGCTGGGAAAATTAGACATCCTTACACACACACAAAAATGAAGTTCAATCTGAACCTCACATCTTATATAAAAATTAACTATCATAGATGTACTTGTAAAATGTAAAACTACAAAACTTTAAAACATAGGAGAAAGTCTTCAAGATCTAGAGCTAGGCAAAGAGTTCTTATACTTGACACCTAAAGCACAATACCAAGTGTTGGAGAGGATATAGAACAATTGGAACTCTCATATATTGCTTGTGGGAATGTAAAATGGTACAGCCACTCTGGAAAACAATGTCATTTTCTTATAAAGTTAAACATATAATTAACATGTGCCCCAGCAAACCCATTCATAGCTATTTACTCAAATAAAATGCAAACCTACGTTCACACAAAAAGCGGTACATGCCAAAAATTGGAAACATGTCGCTCAACTGGGGAACGGATAAACAAATAATACTATAACCATAAAATGGATTATTATTCATCAGTAAAAAGTAACAATTTGCTGATTCATGCAACAACACTGATGAATCTCAAATGTATTTTGCTAAATGGAAGAAGTCAGAGTCAAAAGGCTGCATTCTGTATTATTTCATTTATATACATTCTGGAAAACACAAAACTAGCAATGGAGAACTGATTGCGAGGGGTTAAGGGTGGCAGGGGTTACCACAAACTGACAACATGAGGGAATTTGTGGGGATGATGGAAACTTTCTGTATCTTGATTGTGTGGTAGTTACATGACTCTGCATTTGTCAAAATTCATAGAACTAAACACCAGTGAAAGATCTATGATTTCCAATGAAGTGTGAATTAATAAACTACCATTTCTTTACAGTGTAATAAAGGAAAAATCCCCCAGGTGGTTCCAATATGCAATCAAGGTTAAGAACCATAGCCCAGGCAGTGATTTTCCCACACATGTGTGTACATAGATCCCCTAGGGCTACCTTTTCTTCCCAGGCTTCTCAAGAGAAGTCCAGGCTCCCCTCCCACCCCAGTGGGTCATTAACAAAGACTCACTGAGTCGTAAAAAGTGACCCACGAATGCCTCAGAATGAAAGTGGAGGTTGACTGAACTAGGAATATTTCATCTGGAGAAAAGGAGACTCAAAACACAAGGTTATTGTCTTCAGGTATTTGAAGGGTGATCAGGTGGAAAAAACAGAAGTTTTTGTGTTTCTAGTGGGAAGACAGGAAACAATGTGTGGAAAGGGCACAGAGCCCAATATAAGAGATTTCCAACAACCAGTTAATCTGCAAATAGAATGGGATGCTTCGTGGAAGGAGTGAACTTCTCAGCCTCAAGGACTAAACAACAGAAGTGGATTGACCACTTATCTAAGATTTCATACAGGGGATTCCAGCACTGGGTAAAAGATTAGAATCAATGGCCTCTTAGTTCTAGATCAATTCTAAAATTCATGAATTCCCAAGCACTGCACAGTGGAAGCTGAATTCCCCTAAACTCTTTAGCTGAGTAAAATTTGAGAGATACTATAAGGTCCTACCTGCCCCAAATCTCTCCTCTGCCTGAAATTCCCTTTTACTTCCACAAACACTAAATAGTGCTCACGTGGAAGGTACTGTGTGGAAAAAGTGTTCCTGGGGAGATAAAAAGAGGAAGAAGATATGGCCCAGTTCCCCAACTGGCTACCTCATCCCCCAGGATCTCAGATTAAATGTCACTTCTGGGAAGCCTCCCATTCCTCCTAAAATCTGGCTTATATCCTCCCCATGTGTCTTTAGCCCTGGGTACTTCTCACAGCACCCATCATACTTCATTGCCTGTTCTCATTTGACTGTGAAGTCTGTGAGGACAGGGAATAAACATACACATAAAAATAAACACCCAGAATATCTAAAGATTTCTTACGTTCATACTCTTTTTCTGGAAAACTCTCCACAGGCTTTAAGAGCAACCTGAAGAATAAGCCCTGCCTTTTCATGGCCCCACTGCATATATGCTAGTATCTTATATAGGCCAAATAGCTAATAAAAAGATAGAATGAAAGCAATGTCATCTAAGGGGCAAGAGGGGCCTAGGGCTCCTGGAGTTTTGCAGGAAGAAGGAAAGACCAGATTATTTCCTCCAAGTTGTCTCTTTTTCAGAGACCTTATAAGAAGGAACCTAGCAGAAATTTCTGGAAAGTCCATATGTATAAGGTGAGGGTTAGGGTTTAGAGCCCCTATACTTTCTAATATATACATTCTGGAAGACACAAAACTGCCATCATCTTAAAAGCACAGCAAAGAAACAATATTATTTGTAACTATCTGAAACGTAATAGAACTTGAAATAGGATAGTCAATTAAATTATCTATTTAAATTGTGAAGCCACACCTTGGTCACAGTTCTATTTGTTGAATGACAGAGTGCAAATTTAGACATTTTCCACCAAGATAAAAGCTAAAAGCAAAGAGGGCTACAGCTCCACCTTGTAGTGAGACCCAGCATTGTGCTGAGATGGTTCCTCTCAAGACTATTCAGTGGCTGTACCTTGTCTGGGTGTGGAATCACTGGAGAGGGATGGGGGTCATCGGAAGCTAAGAACTAGAGTAAACAACAGACATGACCAGGAATCAGGAGACCCTGTTCTGGGGTTGAAGTCCTGCAGGCCTCCCTTCTTCCTAACATACTTCAGGCAAGATCAGGACCACCTAGATCAGAAAGCCTGAAGGTGAATGAAATGGGGGAAGACAGGAGGAATAGTATAATACCACTGATGTTCCCAGGTGGTGGTGTGAGGTGGTATTGATTATCTATGAGCCTCAGGCCTTCTTGAAAAATAAGTTAACCTTTTGGGACTTCCCTGGTGGTGCAGTGTTAAAACTCCTCACTTCCACTGTGGGGGCGTGGATGCAATCCCTGGTTGGTTGCCCGCATGCTGTGTGGTGCAACAAAAAAAAAAAAAAAGAAGAAAAATAAATTAACCTTTTTCTCTATAAAACTGCCTGATCGCAGAAGCAAGGATCACCAGCCACAGATGGCCAATTGTCTTCATCTCAAGTGCCAACTTCAGTTAACTGGTAGTAGCTAGTTAGAATATTGTGTTAAGTAGGATTCTGAGGTAGAGTTTGAGTTCAGTGGAAAGAACGTCATTAATAATTAACATCTGTCTCAGATACAGGAGGGAGGAGTAACAATACACCTCTCCTAGGGAAGGTTCTGTTACTGTAGATCTCTATGTAGCTCTAACTTCTGAGTCTGTTTTTCTCGTTATAAAATGAGGATAATTATGCCTCCTAGGCTTACTTCACAAAAAGAAGACCATGGGTTTGAAAGGTCTTGAAAGATCTAAGAATATATGTATGAGATGATACAAGTATTTCAGTTGACTTTCCTGGATGAGCAAGAGAATTGATGACGCCAGAGTTGCTAGTTGCCTTTCTCAACCTGAACACGACTGAAGGAGCTGAAGCACATTGTCTGAAAAATGTTAGGGGCTCAACCAGATCATAACACTAAGCCAAACAAATTGGTTAAGGTGGGGTCTAAAGAGTTTAAATCATTAGCTGTGAAACTGGTGCTGCAATTTTTTCAGGCCCAGAGAATGGAATAAAATGATATCAAACAGGGCTTCCCTGGTGGCACAGTGGTTGAGAATCTGCCTGCCAATGCAGAGGACATGGGTTCGAGCCCTGGTCTGGGAAGATCCCACATGCCACGGAGCAACTAGGCCCGTGAGCCACAACTACTGAGCCTGCACGTCTGGAGCCTGTGCCCCGCAACAAGAGAGGCCGCTACAGTGAAAGGCCCGCGCACCACGATGAAGAGTGGTCCCCACTTGCCGCAACTAGAGAAAGCTCTCGCACAGAAACGAAGACCCAACACAGCCAAAAAAAGAATAAATAAATAAATAAATAAATTTAAATTTTAAAAAAATGATATCAGAATCATTGAAAGACCCTTAGATTAATTCACACAACAACTACTTATTAAGGATCCACTCATTTGCTGATTTTACATATATTTATTGAGTACCTACTATGTGCCAGTTCTGTGTTAAGCCTAGGGATAGAGCCGAGGATAAAACAGTTAGGTACCTGTCCAGCTGGAGGTACAACCTAGTGGGAAAGGCTGTAATAAATAAATTACCATTAAAATGATAAGTGTTGTGAAAATATCTGCTCCATCTAAGCTGAGGATGATGGCTATAGATGATTGTCCTATGCTGCTATTCAGTAAAAATTAAATCTATGTTTCTTCTCTCTGTCGCCATCAGGGACATATAGACAGGTAAGATCTTAGTAGTTAAGAACAAAGATTTGTATTCAGGATACAACTGAGTTCAATGTTTGCTTCTGTGATTACACTAGTTGTGTAACCTCCAGCAAGCTATACCACAAGGTGTCTAGACTTTGATATGCATACAAACCTTTGGGGCATCCAGACTTCACCACAGCCTCAGTCTCCCAGTGAGAAACAAGGGAATGGTGAGAGGGCTGCCATGAAGATTAGGTGAAACGATATAATGTAAGATGCTTATAACAATCTCCAGCACTCAGTGAGCACTCAGTGAAGGAAAATAATATTCCTATTATTCCTTTATTTAGTCTCTGTCCTACGAAACTTGAGTCATCTGAAGGCTTATGTGTGTGTGTATGTGGTTGCTTTGTTTTGATTTTTGCTACGTGTGCACAATTGGATAGAAAAGAGCCCTTGCACGTAGGGCAAGTTCCTCACAAGATGGTTTCTATTTCCAGGAGTATGTGGACCAGTGTAGACACACACCTTGGGAGGCACATGTTCACATGTTTGCAGCTGAGCAGTGTGTGCATATGTATCTGTGTATATATAAAACACGATTTCCTTAGAAGACTTTGTTGTCAATGAACTAATTCAAAAGTCATTTCCTCTTAATCAGGCTCCCTGACTTCAGACTATACTATAAAGCTACAGTAATCAAGACAATATGGTACTGGCACAAAAACAGAAATATAGATCAATGGAACAGGATAGAAAGCCCAGAGATAAGCCCACACACCTATGGTCAACTAATCTATGACAAAGGAGGCAAGGATATACAATGGAGAAAAGACAGTCTCTTCAATAAGTGGTGCTGGGAAAAGTGGACAGCTACATGTAAAACAATGAAATTAGAACACTCCCTAACACCATACACAAAAATAAACTCAAAATGGATTAAAGACCTAAATGTAAGACTGGACACTATAAAACTCTTAGAGGAAAACATAGGAAGAACACTCTTTGACATAAATCACAGCAAGATCTTTTTTGACCCACCTCCTAGAGTAATGGAAATAAAAACAAAAATAAACAAATGGGACCTAATGAAACTTAAAAGCTTTTGCACAGCAAAGGAAACTACAAACAAGACAAAAAGAAAACTCTCAGAATGGGAGAAAATATTTGCTAATGAATCAACGGACAAAGGATTAATCTCCAAAATATATAAACAGCTCATGCAGCTCAATATTAAAAAAAAAACAACCCAATCCAAAAATGGGCAGAAGACCTAAATAGACATTTCTCCAAAGAAGACATATAGATGGCCAAAAGGCACATGAAAATCTCTAAAATTCACTAATTATGAGAGAAACGCAAGTCAAAACTACAATAAGGTATCACCTCACACCGATTAGAATGGGCATCATCAGAAAATCTACAAACAACAAATGCTGGAGAGGGTGTGGAGAAAACGGAACCCTCTTGCACTGTTGGTGGGAATATAAACTGATACAGCCACTATGGAGAACAGTATGGAGGTTCCTTAAAAAACTAACAATAGAATTACCGGGGCTTCCCTGGTGGCGCAGCGGTTGAGAGTCTGCCTGCCGATGCAGGGGACACGGGTTCGTGCCCCGGTCCGGGAAGATCCCACATGCCGCGGAGCGGCTAGGCCCGTGAGCCATGGCCGCTGAGCCTGCGTGTCCGGAGACTGTGCTCCGCAACGGGAGAGGCCACACACAGCAGTGAGAGCCCTGTGAACCGCAAAAAAAAAGAATTACCATATGACCCAGCAATCCCACTACTGGGCATATACCCAGAGAAAACCATAATTCAAAAAGACACATGCACCCCAATATTCATTGCAGCACTATTTACAATAGCCAGGACATGGAAGCAACCTAAATGTCCATCAACAGACGAATGGATAAAGAAGATGTGGTACATATATACAATGGAATATTACTCAGCCATAAAAAGGAATGAAATTGGGTCATTTGTAGAGACGTGGATGGATCTAGAGACTGTCATACAGAGTGAAGTAAGTCAGAAAGAGAAAAACAAATATCGTATATTAACACATATATGTGGAATCTAGAAAAATGGTACAGATGAACCAGTTTGCAAGGAAGAAATAGAGACAGAGATGTAGAAAACAAATGTATGGACACCAAGGGGGGAAAACGGGGTGGGGGTGGGATGAATTGGGAGATCGGGATTGACATATATACACTAATATGTATAAAATAGATAATAAGAACCTGCTGTATAAAAATAAATAAATAAAATTCAAAAAATTTTTTAAAAAGTCATTTCCTCTTACTTATCATGATATCAGCCAAGGTTAGTGAGTGGCAAGATAATTAAAGATTGATTGCTGAAAGGGGCAGCTCTTGTTCTGATTGAAACCTCTTATTCTACCCAAATATCTCCTAGATATTGGAGATAAATGTGATAACTGGTTATAAACATTCTGGTCTATAGATTGGTGTGGGTCACCAGACTGTAAATGTCACAAGGTCTCCCAGGTCCCCTGCCCAGCTTTCCCAGTCAGAGGTAAGAAGACTGATCTTCAGGTATCCCTTGTCTTGGGATACCCTTTCTGCTGCCCTTCCACAGGGGCCCACTCAAGCTCAGGAAGGCTAAAGTCTAGGAGGCAGGACCCCTGAGTTCTGATCAGCCTCTGTAACCAACTCCCTTGACCATGCCGGGACTCCAAGGTCACTCCTGCAGAGGGGTCACAGTATGATGCGATCGTTTGGTGCACCAGCGTTAAAGTCAGACAAACTTGGGTTTAACTCTCAATGCCTCCATCTGCCAGGTGGTAACTCAGTGATTTCCTCTTTCTGAGCCTCCATTTCCTAAACGATGAAACATAGATTTAAAAAAAAATAAAACCCACCAGGTTATTGGGGAAATTATTTAAGAACATGAAGGGAAAATCCTTAGCAAAGTGCCTGACATAAGGTGATGTTCATTTAATAACTATAGCTAATATTTATTGAACATTTGCTCTGGGCCTGTCTACACAGGCATCACCTCATTTAACCTTCACAACAACCCAGAGTGGTAGATAACATTATTATTATCCCCATTTTACAGATGAGGAAACTGGGGCACTGGCCCAAGGTCACACAAGTAATAAGAGGGAAACCTGAGCCCAAGTACTCTAACTCTTACACTGTCATTTTCAATATTATCGTTATCAGCAAAAATAATAACACCGAAAGGATTCCAGTGCCAAATGTGGAGGGAATTGCTCTTCCCTCAGATTCCCTGCAGATCCCTTTTACGTTAATGTTAATGTTCATCCTTTCTCCCTGCTTCATTTCCAGATTTTAGCTACCACTCATTTATTCACTCAGCAGACATTCACTGAGCAGCTACTATGGGCCAGGCACTGTGCTTGGCCCTGAGGATACAGCACTGAACAAAACAGTCAAGGTCCCTGCCCTTAGGGAGCTGGGAACTGAAGAATGAGAGGAGCCAGTCATGCAGAAAACCAGAGGCCCTAAAGTGGGAATGAGCATGACTGGGATGAGCTAAGAAGAATCAGAAGGGCAGAGGGGCTGGAGAAGTGAGTGGGAGGAGATGGCTCCTGCCCCTCCCTGGACTCCAGTTCACAAGCTGATGGCACACACCTCCCTGGTGGTTCCCAGAGCCCCTGAATACAATATGTCCAAAACAGAAGTCATTACTTTTTCCAGCCAAATCCCCCTCCTCTTCCCTGAGCAGCCACTGCACAACTAAACATCCAGTGGCCCAAACTAAAGACCTGTTAAACATCTCTTGAATTTGTCCTTTCTCAATCGCCATGATCCTGCCTTGGTCCAGCCCTCATCATCACTCACCTGAGCTGTGAGACTGGCCCTTAACTGCCTCTTCACTTCCAACAGCTCCCTCAGGCTGCTGCCAGAGATCTTCCAAAAACAAACGTGAACATATAACTCCCCCAGTGTAAAAACCCTCATGGTTCCTTTGTAGTCTCAGGATGAAGTCTAAACTCCTTGGCCTGGCAGATAACACCCTTCATAATGAGGTCTGAAGCCACATTTCCATCCTTATCTCCCACTAGTCAGCCACATGTCTCAGAGCACCAGCCATATCTAATTACTTTTTCATACCACCAGGAACAGCACACTCTCTTCCCTCTGCTTAGAATTCCTCTTCTGTTCCTCTCTCCCTGAAGAACTACTATTCAACCTTTCAGATACAGCTCATCTCCTCGCTACAACCTTCCCTGATTGCCTCCAGGCAGAACTATCCACCTCACTCTCCCAGGACCCATAGCACATGATATTTATAAGACAGCTATAGCATTCATCAAACATGTTCCTGATTATTTGGTTATATATCTATCTCCCCACCAGACTGAGCTCAGAAGGGCTGGGATACTGCCCTGTTGAGCGCAATGCCTAGTACACAACAAATGCTCAGTGAGTATTTGGTGAAAGAGTAAATTAAAAAATGATAGAGCACAGAAAAAAAAAAATCAATGAGTCCCTTAAGAACCAAATTTCCAAACTTGGTCTCATTAGCTCAAATCAAAAGTCTACAAGAAAGCCTGAAGCCTGAGAAGTAGCCAAAGCCAAATTTGTCTTGCCACCTGGGAATCACAGATTGTCAGGACTAACCAAAAAGACCAGGGAGATACTAAGGCCTCAAGACTAATGATTTATCCAAGTTCCCCCAGTCAGGTGTCAAGAGAGCAGAACTAGAAGCCAAGACTCCTGCCTCCTAGTGTTGGAAGGGCCCATCCAAGCCAACCTCCATCCACAATTCAAAGACAAGGGCAGGGACTTCCCTGGTGGTCCAGTGGTTAAGAAT
Source organism: Grampus griseus (assembly GCF_964374135.1). NCBI lineage: Eukaryota > Metazoa > Chordata > Mammalia > Artiodactyla > Delphinidae > Grampus > Grampus griseus. The sequence goes on along the minus strand of NC_139006.1, from coordinate 24,106,634 downwards.
TTGCCTTCCAGTGCAGGGGACAAGAGTTTGACCCCTGATTGGGGAACTAAGATCCCACATGCGCAGGGCAACTAAGCCTGCGGGCCTCAACTACTGAGCACATGCAATCTGGAGCCCACACGCCACAACAAAAGATCCCACATACCTCAAGGAAGATTCTGCGTGCCACAACTAAGCCAACGCAGCCAAAAATAAATAAATAAATAAACATTTTTTAAAAAACAACACAAAGACAAGGGAAGCAATGTCATCATGTGCACAGGGTCTCCAAGAAGGTATCCCTAGCTCAAGGTGCCAAATGTACAGTCAGGCTCTGCTGTTATGTGAACTGTGTCCCACCAAAATTCATATGTGGAAGTCCTAACCTCCAGTAGCTCAGAATGTGACCTTATTTGGAGATAGGGTCTTTACAGAGGTAATCAAGTTAAAATGAAAAAATGAGGTCATTAGGGTGGGTCCTAATCCAATATGACTGGTGCCCTTATAAAAAGGGGATGTTTGGACACAGACACATATACAGGGAGAACGCTGTGAAAACATGAAGATGGCCATTTTATATACAAGACTTGAGCACCCCGGGATTTTGGTATCCGTGGTGGGGGCAGGGGCGGCCCTGTAACCAGTCCCCCATGGATATGAAGGGACAACTATACTTTGTTATGGCAGCAGTAACAAATTGACAGAAGCCCTCTAGAGCAGTGGTTCTCAAAGTGCAGTCTCCCAGTGGGAAACAAGGGAAAAGTAGAATCAGCATCACCTGGCATTTGTTAGACAGGCAAGAACTACCAACCAGAAACTCTGAGATGGGGACCTAGCAAATTATGTTTCAATAAGCCCTCCAGGTGACTTCTGATGCACACCAAACTTGAGAACCATGCTTAAGAGCTACTCTATCTATGCTGGGATGACTAATGTCCCCCCCAAATTCATGTCCACCAAGACCCTCAGAATGTCACCTTATTTGGAACTAGGGTCTTTGCAGATGAAATTAGTTAAGATGTGGTCATACTGGATTAGTGTGGGCCCTAAACCCAATGACTAACAGAGAAAACAGAGACATAGACACAAAGGGAGAACACCATGTGACAACAGAGGCAGAGATTGGAATGATGTGACTACAAGCCAAGGAATGCCAAGGATTACCAGGAGTCACCAGAAGCTAGGAGAGAAGCAAGGAAGGATTCCTCCCTAGAGCCTTCCATCCGTGCTAACACCTTGATCTCAGACTTCAACTCTCCAGAACTGTAAGAGAATAAGTTTCTGTTGTCTTAAGCCATCCAGTTTGTGGTAATTTGTTATAACAGCCCTCAGAAAATAATTTCATATTCAATACAAGAGTAACAAGCCACATGCAGCTATTTAAGTTAGTTAAAATGAAATAAAATCAAAAACTCAGTTCCTCAGCTGCACTGGCCACATTTCAAGTGCTCAATAGCCACATGTGACTTGTGGCTACTGTATGTGACAGCACAAATATAGAACATTTCCATCAGAACTGAAAGTTCTATTGGATGCCACTGCCTTAGTGGCCCATGGGCTAAATCCAGCCCACCACTTGTTTTGCTATGGCCCACAAGCTTAGAATGGTTTTTACATTTTTAAATGGTTGGAAAATTAAAAGAATAATAATATTTGGTGACATGTAAAAATTATATGAAGTTCAAATTTCAGTGTCTATATGTAAAATGTTATTGGAATACAGCCACACCCATTCATTTACATACTATGACTGTTTTTGTGCTACAACAGCTGAGTTGAGTAGTTGTGACAGAGATCATATGGCTCATAAAACAAAATATCTACTATCTGGTCTTTTTCAGAAAACATTTGCCCTACTTTTTTCTAGAGCAAGTTTATGCTGCTCTAGAGGATAATGAAGAGTGTCAGGAGAGGATATTGGAACAAATTGGCATGATGTTGAGCACTGAGAGACTCGCTTTGAGATGTCCATCGGTATATACTTCCCAGACCAGAGAAAAATCAAGGAGATTACATATTATCTTTTATTTATATGCATATAGTATACATATAAATAATAGCCACATATATACACTCATACATGTACATTATACACAGTCACATACACACAGAATATGCTTAGAGAAGGGACTGGAGGAACATATATTGTGTGGGCCAAAAAAGTGCCTTCAGTTTTTTAAGTAAAAATAAAAGACACATTTTTCATTTTCACCAAGAACTTTTTTTTTTTTTTTTTTTTTTTTGCGGTACGCGGGCCTCTCACTGCTGTGGCCTCTCCCGTTGCGGAGCACAGGCTCCGGACGCGCAGGCTCAGCGGCCATGGCTCACGGGCCCAGCCGCTCCGCGGCATGTGGGACCCTCCCAGACCGGGTCACGAACCCGCGTCCCCTGCATCGGCAGGCGGACTCCCAACCACTGCGCCACCAGGGAAGCCCAACTTTTTATCTTTTTGAGCAAAGAACTGTTCCAGGTGCCTTTTACAGTCTTCCAGGGAATTGAAATTTTTTCCATTAAGAGAATTTTGTAAAGACCAAAATAAATGGAAATCCGAAGGTGCAATGTCTGGTGAATATGGCAGATGAATCAGAACTTCTCAGCCAAGCTGTAACAGTTTTTGCCTGGTCATCAAAGAAACATGCGGTCTTGCATTATCCTGATTGAAGATTATGCACTTTCTGTTGACTAATTCTGGACGCTTTTCATCGAGTGCCACTTTCAGTTGGTCTAACTGGGAGCAGTACTTGTTGGAATTAATCGTTTGATTTTCCAGAAGGAGCTCATAATAGAGGACTCCCTTCCAATCCTACCATAAACACAACAATATCACCTTTTTTGGATGAAGACCAGCCTTTAGTGTGGTTGATGGTGGTTCATTTCCCTTGCCCCACGATATTTTCTGTTTCACATTGTTGTACAGTATCCACTTTTCATCGCCCATCACAATTTGTTTTAAAAACGGAACGTTTTCGTTACGTTTCAGCAGAGAATCGCATGAGGAAATATGGTCAAGGTTTCTTTCGTTTAACTTACGTGGAACCCAAACATCAAAGCGATTCACATGACCAAGGTGGTGCAAATGATTTTCAGTACTTATCTGGATATTTTGAGTATGTCGACTATCTCCCGTGTGGTATAACGTTGATTGTTCTCAATTATTGTTTCGATTTGATCGCTATCAACTTCAACTGGTCTACCCAACCGTGGAGCATCGTCCAGCGAGAAATCTGCACGAAACTTCACCGACGACTTTTGACAGGTTCAATCAGTCACGTGCACCTTCTCCATTCACTGCACAAATCTTTTTGTGCATTTCAGTTGCATTTTTACCTTTCTTGAAATAATAAAGCATAATATGCCGAAAATGTTGCTTTTTTCTTCCATTTTCAATATTAAAATGGCAACACAAAAATTCACCAATTTTGATGTCTTTTTTTAAATGCACACTGATATGACAGCTGTCACATACAATCTAACAAAATTGTTTCGAATGAAGTTAAAGAAAACTAAGTGCTACTAGAGCCATCTTATGAAAAAAAACAAACGAACCTTTTGGCTCACCTAGGTATTAATGATAGCCCTCTAACGGGGGAGGGGAGAATGGGACGGTGGAGTTTATTTCTTCTGATATTATTGCCCTCAGTATTTTCTGATTCTTCTGTAATAAGGAGATACTGCTTTTTTCATAAGAAAAAAAAAATGTGCCTGATTCTAAAGCCAAGCTCCTAACCTCTATACCAGATTGTAAAGGCTGGGCCTCCTGGTCTGCCCTTATCTTTTTATAGCTCTGAATACCTTCATGCTTTCTTTCCCCATCAGTACTGACTCTCAGGAAAGGCTCTGCTTGCCCCATTTACACTGAGCTATTGTCAACTGACTCACAGGTGACTACGTATATTCTTCCTCTCAGGGCAGAACAGCCTAGAGCTGTGGGCATGAAGCTCTACCAGTGGAATGGTAACTATCAGTAGCCAGGTAGGAACACGGAGGGCCTTCTGGTCACCCCTGAAATCCCTGGACACAGGGAACTGCCCACCTTGGTTATATGCAGGAGCCTAGCCAGGGTGCAAACTTAGCCTCTGCTTCCAGAACAATCAACAAATACATACAGCTACACTTACAAGGCAGGATCCAAGCTTGAGGCTTATGCAACACTAGACAGAAAGCCTCTGAAATCCAGCCCACTTTTAAGACCCAGTTGATGATGACCTAGACTCAGGAGACCTGAGTTCAAGTTCCTGCTCTGCCACTAACTCCCTGGGAAACAGCAGTCCCTCTATTTTTCCTCTCCTGGCCTCAGTTTTGCCTCTGGTAAAGGGTCAGGCTTGGACGGGGTGACTTCCAAGTTTTCCCTCAGCTCCGCTCTGGGCTACTCTGGATCCTCCAGTTGTGTGTGTAGGCCTGGGACAGGGTCCAAAGAATTCCTCAAGAGTCAAACGATTAACCATTGGGCTGGGTCACTTCCAGAAAGGACTCAAAAATTAACCTGGTTACTCCTGTTTTCCCCTTTAATCTTTACCATCCACACTCTGGTGAGGCATCGTTCCTTTCCTGCCTGCATGGTCCGGGTGCCATCCTGCAACCACCTACCCAGGGTGCGCCAGTCCCTGCCCCCTCAATTCCCCCTCCCCCTAACTAAATTATGCCAATCCTCTCTCCCCCCAAATATTTTCTGACTTCCCAAGGCCCTGTGACCACAGCCCTCTGTTCAACTCTATATACTGTGCTATATCCCAGGGGAAGGTGCTTAGCACAGACTACCTGGGGTTGTAGTGACCTCTCCTATAGCCACTTCTTCCTACTTGGCTACTCCCCTTGGGGGTAGAAACTGTGCTGTGTTCAATCTTTTATCCTATGCACGGGTTCATTGTTGAAGATGCTGGAACACTTGAAATGCCTTTCACTGAGCTGAGAAACAAGGTCTGACAACGAGGAAATGTTCTTAACTCTTCAGAGTGCTTGTAAGCTCTCTTAGCTCCTTGGATCCTTATGGGAACCCTGTGAAACCAGCCAACCACTTAACTGGAGTGTGAAGCACTTAACATGGAGGTGAAGCAATCTCCTTAAGGCCACGTGGCAAGTTGGTGGTAGAGCACAAGCATATGCCAGAGTTTTTGCCTACGAGTTCTGGGCTTTGGGGTGTGTGGCACGCAGCAAAACCATAGCCTCACCCTCTTTTTAAGAAACTGCAGCCAGTTGCAGCCTCCATACCAACATGTGGACACACACACACTTTATAAATACCTTCACACTGGCTCCAGGCTGCTCAGGGCTTCACCTCTTTAGAATCTCGGGCTGTTTCTCTCCCCACTTTCATCATCACTATTTAACAGTCCAGCACAGTTCCCAGCCAGATCAATACACTTTTCAAAGAGAATACAAAGGGCCAGGAGACACTGAACTTGGTCCCACTTGCTCTGGCATGCTCTCCTCAGCCCCTCCCTGTGCACCAATTGCTTAGCAGGGAGAAGAGAGGCATAAAAGCTTTAGAGTGTGGGCAAGCATCCAAGCACACAAGTGGGAGCTGAGCTTCCCAGTCAAAATATCTTTGCCCTGTCCAGTGTCCATGGAAAAATACTTTCTCCTCACAGCCACCACCTTTGCAGTTTAGCAGGGTCATTTAGGAATCTGTAAATAGATGCACATATTCATATGCATAGGACTCTTAGGTGCCAGTGTTTATAGACAGGTGCATTTATGCTAGTGTGTGTCCGGGGTGGGGCAGTGAGGGGGGTGCGTTGTGTAGGTATAATGTGGACATCCGTGGATGACATCTGCAGGTACCCTCCTGAAAATGCATACACATGTAGATGAGTATGTGGGTGGGCAGAAATCACCATTCACCCATCAGTTCAACACAGATGTATTGGTGTTTCTGGCACTGTGTGAGGCTCTGGGATGAATAAGACACAGTAGATGGATAGGTACACACCAGAGTACATGAGTGGTAGGTGTGTTTTTCAGTACTATGTAGATGTCTATGAAATCACTGCACATATGTATGTGTACATCAGGGCCTACAGCAAGCTAGGATTGCATAAGTGAGGGTGCTTCTTCTGTCAATGCTGCAAGATGCTGCTATGCTCTCTCCCCGAGCCCCAGGGATCAGATCTAAACAGCCCTCACCTGAGCCTTGGGCAAGAGAGGCATCCTCTGCCCACTGCTCTACCAGGGAAGAAGTCTGAAGTGTTGGGTCTCCCTCAACATTCCAGCCATGCCACCCTCCCCACCCACAGGAAGGTGAGGCAACATTTCTTGATAACAGGGCACCGAGAGTCCAGGCTGCTGGAAACCACCTGAGCTTCACGTGGTTTTATGGTTTCATAGTTAATGTTTGGCCCTGGGTTATTTCTACTCTAGGAGGTAAGCTGGAAAAGGCAGGGGAGAGATGGAGGCAGGGGAGATAAGGTGCCAGGTCACCTGCAAGAGGCACCCACCCCAGCAGTCACCTCTGGCACCACAATACCTGCAGTGTTCCAGGCCCTACCAAAGGAGGGAGCCACCCAAACAGGAGAGAGCAAGGGCTTCTGGGGACAGAGGTGGAAAAGAGAGCCCTTACAAAGTGCACCTCAGGAGCCCAGTGTCCCCTCTGCAGCCTTCAAATGGATGCAGGAAGTCCCTCTACCAACATGTCAGCCGGCCTCTGCGTGGTCACCTCTCAAGACACAGAAGCTCACGACCTCCAAGATGCTCTCTTGAAAATTTCTCTTTTATACTGGGACAAAAATCTACCTCCTAGCAACTTTCATTCATTGGTCCTACATTCCCTTTCAAAAAAATTAGTCTTCCTAGGAGTAACTGTCCTTTGATTAATGTCTCCAGAAGGTTTCAAATGCTAATACATAACCTGGGAAAAATACAGTATTATTTTATAGTTTATTTGAGTATTTTGCTTTCCCATTTGAAGTCTTTAAACTCCTTAAGAGTATGTATGTATATGGATGTATTTTTATGTATATACATGTACACACCATGTACATATTTTACATTTACTGTGGATGTATATATAATATACTTTCTATGTATATACTATATATATGTGTGTGTGTATGTTTACATATATAATGTATTTACCACCATTTAATTAATGTTTACCATACCAAGGACCATGCTCAGAGTTCATACTATCTTATTTCATCTCCACAGCACTATAGAGCACTATTATTCCTATCATATCAAAGAGAAAACAGATTACCTCAATACCTCAATTGAGGTCTCCCAGCTATGAGTAGAATTCAAACCCAGGTCATTTTGATTTTAGGCATGTCCTATTAAGCACACTATAATCTTTCATATGCCTTGTACACAGTAAACCAAAATAAATGCTAAATAAGTGAATTATTCATTTAATTAATTAACTAACCCATCCATTCCCAGTAACACTTAGAATAGGTGAGTTTATCACATTAATTGGCTGCATCTGGAATGGGTGAGATGTAGGACAAATGAAGAGAGAGAACAAGGAGACAGTCTGGGGTCTGGGCCACTTCACCGGAAGACAGGAACTCTTGACTTCAAGGTTTCCCCAGCATAGCTGGGGAGGGAGAGACAAGAAAGGAAATGCGGTGAGCTTCTGACCTTTGCCCAATCCCTGAGTACCTAGAATGCCCTTCTCTCCCATGTCAGCCTCTCCTCCTTCAAGATCCAACTCGAACGTCACCTTTTCCCTGAAGTTCATCTACCCATTCTTTCTCTCGAGGCAGAATTATTCCTCCTTCAGCTGTGTTCCCACTGAACTTCACACACACCTCGATTATAACACACATCACATCATGTTGTATTTGTCTGTCTGTCTCTCTAGACTGCAGCCCTCAAATGCTGGGCTTTATAGTCTCAGGGCCTAGGACAACGCCCTGCAGAGATGGCACTCAATGAACATATGTTGGGAGTGAGTCAGTGAGTGAGAGATCAGAGAAAGTGAGGGCCATCTTGTGGAAATAAGGGAACCCCTGAGCCCAAACCGGACCAGGAGTTGGTACCCCACAAATGACGTGTAGGTTGTCATCACTGTCATGGGCTACTACTATGAGGATTGGGATGGCAACCTCCTTATTCTCCACGGCCAGGGTCCTCCAGAAACCTCCCTACCGTTTCTGGTGAAAGCTGAAGTATGAATCACCTGCCACTCTAATACCCTTCACATTGGGGAGATCGGCCAGCCAGTCTCCCACCCTTCCTCTAGCTGTGCAAAGAGGAGGGGCCCCCCAGTTGGAAAGTTTACCAACCCAATATACCCAGGACTAAGAGGGAGAGTCTAGGAAACCTTGGAGGCCAAGAAATCTAGATAACTGGGAATGAGTAGACTGTGGACAGAAGAATTCAGAGAGGCCAAAACAGACAGAGGCTACAGCGGGTAAGCTCCAGATAAATAAACAATAAGGAACCTGTCAGGGCAGAGGATAAGAGCTCCCAGAGACACAATTGTTACCCCTTGGGAATGGCACAGCCAGCAGAAAAAGCCAGAAGCCTGAGGCAAGGACTGGGATGCGGCCAGGTAGAGAAGGAGTCACCAGGATGTGTGAGGCAAAAAAGGCTCTTAGACTGCATGTTTAATATCTAAGTCTAGCTGTTTCCCAGAGCCCTTTAGGGAACTCCCACAGTTTTTCCCAGAGCCCTTTAGGGAACTGCCAAGGTTTTTCTTATGGAACCTGGGGGCGAATTCACCAGGCTTAGATCAAAAGAATCTCAGACTGTGCCACAGGCATGTCTAAGAAACTCCTCTGGATGATACAGTTCTATCCATCAGGGCTTGATTCTATCCAAACAGGGCTTGATTCAGCTCAAAAACAAGCACATGAAAAGAAGCTCAGCATGACTCATCATCAGGGAAATGCAAATCAAAACCACAATGAGACACCACTGCACACCCACTAGGCTATAATCCAAATAAATAACAAAAGATAACAAGCATTGGAGAGAATCAGAACCCACATACATTGCTTGTGGGAATGTAGAGATGCAGCTGGTGTGAAAACCAGGGTGGTGGTTCCTCAAAAAGTTAAATGTAGAGTTAGTATGTGATCCAGCAATTCCACTGCTAGGTATATACCCCAAAGAGTTGAAAACATATGTCCACACAAAAATTTGTACATGAATGTGTATAGCAGCACTATTCATAATAGCCAAAATGTGAAAACAAGCCAAATGTCCATCAATTGATGAAAGGATAAACTAAATGTGGCATATGTTATTCAGCATAAAAAGGAATATTGATGCATGCTACAACATGGATGTACCTTGGAAACATTATCTTGAATGAAAGAAGCCAGGCACAAAAGGTCACATATTTCCATGTATGTGAAATATCCAAAATAGGTAAATCCATAGAGAAGAAAGTAGATTAATGGTTGCCAGGGACTGAGGGAAAGCAGAAATAGGGTGTGACTGTATATGTTTCCCTTTGGGGTGATAAAAAATGCTTTGGAACTAGATAGAGGTGATAACTGCACAACACTGTAAATGTACTAAATGCCACTGAATTATACACCTTAAAATAGTTAATTTTATGTTGTGTGAATTTCACCTCAATTAAGAAAAAAAGACCTGGGCTACCAAGGCCATTTAAATCACTGCGTAGGCACTGCCTTCTCACCAAAGTGGACACCGTGCCTCTGCTTAACAAAGTCAGGGAGTCACAGCTAGGAACCTTCTCTACCCAGCCAGGCAGTGAGGCAGGGCTCCTCTTCCTCACTCTGTCTCCACCTCAGCAATTCTCTCTCTGTGCCTAATGAGGCCACGGGTGCCCCCAGAGCCCTCAGAAGGTGTCAAAGCAGAAAATCAGGGCAGAAGGGAGCTCCTGAGCACTGACCTTCCTCTGAGCTCACTGTGTGGCTCCTTCACAGTTCCCACAGCCAATAATTCACCAGCTGCCCAAAGCACTGGTCCTGTTAAAGGGGCCCAGGCTGGTGAGGGAGACTTTCTCTGCTTCCCAACAGATAATGACCATTTACTGATGGCCTACTATGGGCCAGCACAGCACATGTTATTTGACTTGATTATCATAATAAACCTCACAATAAGCCTATAAAGTAGATATTATCAGGGCCACAGTAGGACTTTCATGGATCCTAGGCACTGCTGCCCTCAGGGATCCCTTCCTGAACAAAAAAATGTTTAAAATTGTATTTAATGACTGCATTGGTATAAATATATTAACATTGTCTTAATGTTGTATATTAAGACATTTTCTTTTACCTAAAAGTTTATCTTTTTCTAATTTGAAAAGAAACTAAAACATTTCCATGAGCCCCTAAAAATATCATGGGTCCTAGATGTTGTACTTTCTGTGCCTGATGGATAAATTCAGTCCTAGATATTACTGCCACCATTTCACAGATGAGAAAACTGAGGCTTAAATTACAGAGCTAAAAAGTGGTAGGAATAGGTGTATGGTCGGTTAATTTTTGACAAAGGTGCCAAAACAGTTCAATGGGGAAAGAATAGCATCTTCGACAAATGGTGCTTGGGACAACTGGATATCCACATACAAAGGAATGAAGTCGGACCTCTACCTCACACAATATACAAACATTAACTCAAAATGGATCAAAAACCTAACTGTAAAAGCTAAAATTTAAAACTCTTAGAAGAAAACATAGATCTAAATCTTCATAATATTATGGTTTCTTAGATATGACACCTAAAACACAAGCAACCAAAGAAAAAATAGACAAATTGGACTTCATCAAAAATTTTTAAAACATTTGTTTTTCAAAGGACACTATCAATAAAGTAAAAAGATAATCCACAGAATGGGAGGAAATATTTGCAAATCACTTATCTATTAAGAACTCTTTCTTTTTTTTTTTTTTTTTTGGCTGCTTCGGGTCTTAGTTGCAGTGCGCGGGCTCTTCATTGTGGCACACGGGCTTCTCTCTAGTTGTGGTGCACGGGCTCCAGAGTGCATGGGCTCTGTAGTTGCCTCACGTGGGCTTAGTTGCCCCACAGCATGTGGGATCCTAGTTCCCCGAACAGGGATCGAACCTGTGTCCCCTGCATCGGAAGGCAATTCTTAACCACTGGACCACCAGGGAAGTCCCTGATAAGAACATTTTTAAAACTTTCACAACAATTAAAAACCCCAATTTAAGAATGGACAAAGGAAATAGAAATTTCTCCAGAGATATGGGAATGGCCAACAAACATGTGAAGTGATGTTCAGTGTCATTAGCCACTAGGGAAATGCAGATTAAAACCATGAGATACAATTTCACACTCACTAGGATGGCTTTTTTTTTAAAGGAAGTAACAAGTGTTGGTGAGGATATGGAGAAGTCAGAGCCCTCATACGTTACTGGTGGGAATGTAAAATGGTGCAACCTCTTTGGAAAAATAGTTTGGCAGTTCCTCAAAAAGTTAAACATAGAGTATGATCCAGAAATTCTACTCTTAAATATATCCCAAAAGCAATTAAAATATATATTCACACACTTGAACACAAATGTTCAGAGCAGCATTATTCATAATAGCCAAAGAGTGGAAACAACCCAAATGTCCATCAAGTGATGAATGGATAAACAAAATATATTCTATCTACTCAATGGAATGTTATTCAACCATAAAAAGGAATGAATTATTGATACATACTACAACATGGATGCAACTTGGAAACATTATGCAGAATGAGAGAAGCCAGATACAAAAGGCCACATATTGTATGATTCCATGTTATATGAGATGTCCAGAACAGGCAAATCCATAGAGACAGAAAGCAGATTAGTGGTTGTCTGGGACTGAGGGGAGAGAAGAATGGGGAGTGACTGCTAACAGTTTCTTTTTGGAGTGATGGAAGTGTTCTGGAATTAGATAGTGGTTATGTTTGCCCAACTTTGTGAATATACTAAAAAACAATGAAATGTGTATTTCAAAATGGCCAAATTTATGGCAGGTATATGAATTAATCTCAATTTTTTTTAAAGAAAAAAGTGATTGCGGTTATGGTTGTATAACTGTGAATATGCTAAACACTATCAAAATGTACACTTTAAATGAGTGAATTGTGTGGTATGTGAATTATATCTCAATAAAGTTATTACCAAAAAAATTACTGTCCCTGGCAGTCCAGTGGTTAGGACTCCATGTTTCCACTACCAGGGGCCCGGGTTCAATCCCTGGTCAGGGAACTAAGATCCCCTCAAGCCATGTGACACAGCCAAAAAAAAAAAAAATTACAAGACTACAGTTCAAGTCCAGGTCTTCCCATTCCCAAATAAATTCTTTTAACCATGACATGACCCAGCTTTATTTGCAGGCTGACTAGTCCCTGAAGAGCTCTTTATCTCCCTCCTTTCCCCATACAAGCTCCTTTTTCACTCCCTACCTTGTCCTGCTCTCTGAACACCAAAAGCTCCAGGCAAGCGGTTTCTTCTTTCTAAGTGGTTTCTTCTTTCTAAGCAGTCCCTCTTCAATTGTTCCCAATTGCCTATAATCTAAAGCCAAATCTCCTCACCCTGGAAATCAAGGCCTCTCAAGATCTAGCACCAGCTTTCTTTTTCTAGTACTCTGCTCCACACCCCCAACATTCTAGCCAAACAATTCTTTCTGCCCTTCCCTGAATCATATCCTTTCCTGATGTCCCATGTGCCTAGAAAACCCTCTCTCCACCCCTCTACAGTACAGCCAAATCCTGCCCCTCTGCTCTGACACCACCTGGTAGCTTCTTTGAGTTCAAAATTTTACACACACACACGTACTGGCATTAATTCTTCCTCTAGTTCTCACAGGTCTCTATTTACACCTCTATGCATTTGTCCCTGTGTTAAGGTATTTGGACATATGTTCCTTGAAAACAGCAAAATAAACAACCCAGAGCACCCAGCCCAGTGTCTGGCACACAGTGGTACTCACAAAAGTCATGCTCAACTAACTGAAGTGAATTCAGTCTCACTCCCAATCACCTCACTTCCCTTTTTCCCCTAATGGCAGTTTTCCTGCCAATTAGAAATGCTACAGGCAATTTGAAGAAGGTATTTAGAATACTAATGGATGAAAATGGCTTTCAGCCACGTCTATTTCATATAAATTAATCGCTGTGAGTTTTATGGCCTTGGTTGCCTTGACTACACAACTGTTGGTGGCATACCCTGCTCAACTCAAGGAGTGGAAGTATTCCCCTGCCAGGTGATGTCAGCCAGGGGTGATACAAAGAGGATGAGAAATCAACATCTGAGGTATCAGTATCTTCCTGAGCTCGCTGGGATCCCTCCTGCCTCTTCCTCAGCTCCAACTGAGACAGCCAAGGAGTTGGGAAACCCAAAGGGTGTGCTGCAATTCTGCTCTGACAAGGTCCCAGGAAGGGAGAGCCAAGCCAACAACCCCCACTTTGGGTGTAATGTAGGGCTGCCCTCAGCAGAGGTGCCCTGCAATTTCCTAACCACCACTGCCCCCTTGTGCCCTGACTGGCCACATCCAACAATGTCCCACCCGCCTAAACCTCTAATGCAGCACTGCCCAACAGAAATACAATGCAAGCCACAATGTAATGTTTAATTTTCTAATAGCCACATTTTAAAAGGTAAGAAGAAACAGGTGAAATTAAGTTTAATAATATATTTTATATAACCCAGTATATCGAGAATATTAGCACTTCAACATGTAATCAATATAAAAAATTAGTAATGAGATAGTCTACATTCTTTTTTCCACTTTAAATCTTCAGAATCTGCTGTGGGCTTCCCTGGTGGAACAGTGGTTGGGAATCTGCCTGCCAATGCAGAGGACACGGGTTTGAGCCCTGGTCTGGGAAGATCCCACATGCCACGGAGCAACTAAGCCCGTGAGCCACAACTACTGAGCCTGCGCTCTAGAGCCCATGAGCCACAACTACTGAAGCCCGTGCACCTAGAGCCTGTGCTCTGCAACAAGAGAAGCCACCGCAATGAGAAGCCCACACACTGCAACGAAGAGTAGCTCCTGCTCACTGCAAGTAGAGAAAGCCCGCACACAGCAATGAAGACCCAAAGCAGCCAAAAATAAATAAATAAAATAAATATATTTATTTAAAAAAACAATCTGATGTGTATTTTACACTTGCAGGACACCTCAATTCAGACAAGCCTTTTTCTTTTTTTTTTCTTTCTTTTTTCTTTTGTTGTACGCAGGCCTCTCACTGTTGTGGCCTCTCCCATTGCAGAGCACAGGCTCTGGACGCACAGGCTCAGCGTACATGGCTCACAGGCCCAGCCACTCCGCGGCATGTGGAATCTTCCCAGACCGGGGCACGAACCCGTGTCCCCTAGCATCGGCAGGCGGACTCTCAACCACTGCACCACCAGGGAAGCCCTAGACAAGCCTTTTTCTTTTCCTTTTCTTTTTTTGATGTGGACCATTTTAAAGTCTTTATTGAATTTGTTACAATATTGCTTCTGTCTTATGTTTTTTGGTTTTTTGGCCCCGAGGCATGTGGGATCTTAGCTCCCCAACCAGGGATCGAACCCTCACGTCCTGCATTGGAAGGCGAAGTCTTAACCATCGTACCGTCAGGGAAGTCCCCAGACAAACCATTTATGTTAAGTGCCCAACAGCCACACATAGCTAGGGCTACTGTGCTGGACAGCTCAGCTCTAGTGCCTTGACCAGCACTGTCCCTGCTGGCCTAACCAACACTGTCTCGTGTCCCAAGCCACTGGTAACTCTAGACCAATCCTCTCCCCTAAGCTCCAGGCTCAGAGAGCTAGCTGCCCTCTCAGCCCCTCCACTTGCCTAACAAATCTCTGTAAGTTCTCCAAAACTGCATTCTCATTTTCCACCCCCAAACCTATCTCCACAGCCCACTCAACTCAATGACATCACCATCCATTTGTTGCTGGAATTAAAATCCAAAGAGTTATTCTTTTTCTTCACCCCCACCCCACATCCAAGCAGTCATCAAGTCTTATCGGTTCAGCCCATAAATACATCCGATTACTTGCCTCCATCTCCACTACGACCACCCTCGTCCAGGCCAACATCATCTTGCCTGGACTATTGCACTCACCTCTAAACTGTGTCCATTCCTACCCTTCCACCCCCTCACTCCACACCCACAAGGAGCACAAAGGGATCAGACCTCTCACATCCCTCAGACTGCTCACATCTCTCCATCAGCTTCACAGTGCCTTCTAATAAAATCTAAACTCTCCTTGCTTTGCCACACCCTTCATTAACTGCTCCCTGCACCTCGCTGCCCATCACTCTCCCACCAGACTTACACTGCAAACATGCCAAACTCATTCCCACTTCCCTCTGTCTGGAATGTTCTTCCTCGAGACCTTTGCATGGCTGGCTCCTGCTCATCATTCGGGTCTCTGAGCGGCCTTCCCTCACCATCCTATCTGCCAAAGTGTCCTCATCCTTAGTCATTTTCTATCCCATAACCTTGTTTTTATTTTCTTTATAGCATTATTCGTCACTCCCTGAAGTTGCCTTCTGTCTCCTTCCACTAGCACATAAGCTCCACGAGAGAAAGAATTTCCCTTCTGTTGTCCACTTCTGTTCTAGCAACTAGAACAGTAGCTGGCACACAGTAACCTAGGAATGAGAGTGTGAGTGAGTGAATGTTATTCCCTCCATCTGGAACACTCTCTCCATTGCATGGTTGGTTCCTTCTCCTTCAGGTCTTAGGTTAAGTGTCACCTGCCCAGGGAGCCTTCCCAAACTGCCCTGCTTTATTTTCTATCTCAGCTCAAAGCTGCACTTGTGGACGGCCCACAAATGCTTGTTGGACAGACAGCCTCCTGGCACCTCCCAGCCCCCACCCGGGGGTGTCCTGCCGGCCCCGCCCTCCTCCGGCTCCAGGAGCTGCGGCTGCCACCTCGTGGACCACAGGCCCCGCGCCTGACGGGAGCAGGGCCCCCAGCTTGGGAGAAAGGGGACGGGCCCGGGCAGATGGAGCAGACACCAGTCTCCGGAGCAGGGCCGAGGCTGAGACCCCCTCGCCCCCCTCCCTCCCCGCGCCGGCAGAGCCTCCTCCCTGAGAAGGTCTCGGAAGGCCCACGGGCCGCGCTGCGGGCGCCTTCCGCCCCGGAGTCCCCGCCCCGCCTGGCCGAACCTCCGCCACCGGGTCAAAGCTGCAGGCCCGTCCCCGGCCCCGCGCCGTGGCTGCTCGGAGCGCCCCCGCGTCCCGGGGCGATTCTCCTTCCCCTCAGTCTCGGGCCGCGGGCTTCGCGGTCCGGCTGCCCCGTCGTCACCGAAGCCCGGGCAGGGGCAGGGACGCGGCCCCGGTCACGCCGTCGGCCCCGGGCGACCTTCAAAGGCGACGGTATCCCCTGCAGCCCAAGGCAGGCCGCCTCCGCCCCCTCCTCCTCCTCCGCGTCCCTCCGTCGCCCCAGGGAGGCCACCGAAGCCAGGTGGTGACCCGCTTGCCCCCGGGCCTCCGCGCTCGCTCCCACCCACGGCGCGGAGCTCCCGCCACCGGCCCCCAGAGGCCCCGCCGTCCCGTCAGGGTGCCGCCGCCCGGCTCCTCCCGCCCCCCCGGCCTCGACACGGCGACAGAGCCCCGAGGTGGCCCGAGAGGCCCAGTGGCTGACGAGAAACTTCGGGGTCCACTAGCCGTGTGACTTGACCAACTGACCTACTGACGGGCTGACTGACTGGCTGACTGGACCGACAGATTGACAAACTGACAGGATTTCTGATGGGATTGACAGGCTGACTGGATTGGCTGACAGGCTGACTGACGAGACTGACAGGTTAGCTGACAGGCTGGCCGACAGGATTGACAGGCCGAGTGACTGGACGGCTGACTAGATTGACTGGCAGGTTGGCAGCTGCGGGTGTTGCCGTGGCCTCTCAGCCTCGGCCTCCGCCTCCCGCTCACTTCACGCCAACTCACCCACCACCAGCGGGTTCCTGAACCAAAAGGCGCCGAGGTGGGCGGCCCCGACGTCTTTCAGAGGCCGAGCCGGAGCCCTTAGGCAGCCCGCGGCATCACCTGGTGGCCGCGCCCGGAACGGAGGGGAGGGGTCGGGGGGGGGGGGTGGTAAAGGGTTGTGATGGGCGGGGCGATGGGGGCGGGGTAAGGGCTATGGTGGGCGGGGATAACGGTAGGGCGTGATTATGGTGAGCAGTGTAGGTGGGCGGGGATAGAGGCGGGGCTACGGCTGGAGAGTGGAGGGGCGGGACCTTCGCTCTGCCCCTGGGTCTTCTTGTCCTCCCCGGCAGAGCGCGCGGGTCCCCTCTGGAGCCTGAGCCGCGCGGCAGGTCTGTCAGGCGACCTGATGGGGGAGCGAAGTTCCCGGCTTCCTTAGACCCGCTCCCGCCAGCAGCCTGGGCCTCCCGGCTGCGGCAGGGGACGGCGGGACCCTTCGGGGGCCGGGCCGACGCAGAGCTCCGCAGGGGTGAAACCTCTACACACGCGGAGCCCCAGAAGACTCTTGAGGGGCCTGGGGGACCTGAGTGAGCAGGTGGGGACAAGAACCGGTTGAATTTGCCTTGTTTCTGTTACTGGGCCCAGTCCTCACCCCGAGTTGCTCCCTACCACCATCCCGCTGCCTCTCAGCAGCTCACCTGCCCCCTCACCTGCCTTTCAAGGGCCTGTCTGGAGCGTGGCGAACACCGGCAAGCCCCCTAGGTGGCAGCAAAGGCCCGAGAAAGTGCTCCCAGAACGGACCCTCCCTTCCGCCCTAAACCCAGAAAGGCAGGGTAGAAGGGAGCCACCTCGCAGAGGAGAACTGAAGTCCAGAGCGGCAGGACCGTGCTCACAGCACGCAGCGATTTGAACTGTGACTTGTGTCCCAGGAGAAGAGACACAGGAGAAGAGGACAACAAGGAGGGGCCAGAGACCTGCCATCCCAACCATGTGACCCAAAGGATGTCCTCACCTGTCTGAGGCTGTTTCCTTACCTGTAGAATTAGGGACAAGAAGGGCACCTGCTTCACAGGATGTTTTGAAGATTAAATGATATGCTGCAGAGAAATCACTTGGCACAGTGCCTGACACATGGTAAGTGCTCAGCAAATAGTCACATTAATAAACGTAAAGCAGCTTCCCATAGGCCTCCAAGACCATACCTAGCTGCTACCTGAGTGTGATGGCTTTGTTTAATGTGTCAGCTTGGCCAGGTTACAGTCCCCAATTATGCAATCGAACACTAATCTTGGTATTGTGATGAAGGTAGTCAATTTAATCAATTGACTTTAAGGGAGATTATCCTGGATAATCTGGATGGGCCTGATAGAGTCCCATCTGGAAGGCCTTAAGAACAGATCTGAGGGGACTTCCCTGTGGTCCAGCGGTTAAGACTCCGCACTCCCAGTGCAGGGGGTGCAGGTTCGATCCCTGGTCAAGGAACTGGATCCCACGTGCTGCAACAAAGATCCGGTGCAGCCAAATAAATAAATGAATATTTAGAGCTGAGGCTTCCCTGAGGAAGAAGAAATTCTGCCTGTGGACAGCAGCTTCCACCCTTGGCAAGAGTTCCAGCCTGGCTTTACGACCACCTAGAGGGGTAGGATAGGGAGGGTGGGAGGGAGACACAAGAGGGAGGAGGTATGGGGATATATGTATAGCTGATTCACTTTGTTATAAAGCAGAAACTAACACACCATTGTAAAGCAATTATATTCCAATAAAGATGTTTAAATAAATAAATAAATAAATAATGGATTGTGGGATTGGAAAAAAAGAGAAAGAGTTCCAGCCTGAGCCTCACAATTTCAAACTTGCCTCACCAGCCCCATACTAACATAAGTCCACTCTTTGCAATAAATCTCTTAATTTGCACCTCCTCTTGGTACCATTTCTCTGGTTGAACCCTGTAATACACAGAGGAAGCAAGGGTGTGTGTGTATGTGTGTGTGTGTGTATGTGTGTGCTGGAATCACAGGGCCCAATCCTCATGTTTATTCACTCCTTTTTAAGGTCAAGGTAGGGGCTTCCCTGGTGGCGCAGTGGTTGAGAGTCCACCTGCCGATGCAGGGGATACAGGTTTGTGCCCCGGTCCGGGAGGATCCCACGTGCCACGGAGCGGCTGGGTCCGTGAGCCATGGCCGCTGAGCCTGCGCGTCCGGAGCCTGTGCTCTGCAACGGGAGAGGCCACAACAGTGAGAGGCCCACGTATCACAAAAAAAAAAAAAGAAAGAAAGAAAAAAAAAATAAGGTCAAGGTAGCCTGTGCCTTTAGGGGTCTGTAGTTGGAGGCTAAAGCAAAACCATGGCTGTTTAAAGGCAGGGCTGGGGGGCGGGCCAGGAGGTGGATGCAGCAGAGGGCCCAGGTGCAGGCCTCTAACTCCCTTGCACCACCCCTGCCCCCAGGCTTTGGCCTCCAGGGTGCGACCTGCTTGTTTCCAGGCTTTTTCTAAGATCCTCTTTTCCCAAGGGAGGCCAGGCTCATCCTCCTCACCCTGCAGCGGGCGTAGGATTGGAAGGAAAGGTATAAACCGTGCTGTCTCCCCGGGAGCCAGCTGGTGAGGAGGCTTCTCCCTCTGTCACCAGCCAGTCCTCGTGTCCCCGACCCTGTCTCTCCCACCTCTGTAGCACAAGCCGTGTGTCACACGCACACCCACATTCCCACCCTCCTGCTCTAATCCCAACAGCTGCTGACATCCATCCATCCAGTCTACACTGGAGCACCATGCTGAGTGCTTTGCTCACCTCATTCAGCCTCAGCACAAACAGATGGGGTGGGAACTCCTACTGTCATTATTCCCATTGTACAGAGGGGGAAGCTGAGGCACAGAGGTGGCTCCTCCTGGGGAGAACAGCCCCCAGGAAGGGCCCTGAAGATCCACTGAGAACACCTGCGGTAGAGAGAAAGGGGCTCCGATCATGAAGCTCTGCAGAGCTGAGGGGTCTTGTCCCTTCTCAGACCCTCTGTTCGTGCCTCAGCACAGATGAGGAAGGTGGCAGGCCTGAAGGTGCTTGGCTTCCCTTCCTTCCTTCTTCCACCAGGAAACCGGGGAGGCTGTGGAACATGGTCTGGGGGCCAGCGGGTGGACTCCGGGGTCAGCAGGCCTGAGTCTGAGGCCTGGTGCAGCCACCTGCGAACGTGAGTGAGTCCTTCAGTAAGTTCTGAAAGCTGTCTGAGCCTCAGTTTCCCCATCTGTGAGATAGGCCAGTGAGGAGCTCCTGCCCTGGGTTCCTGTGGGGACTGTGAAGCAGCTGGCACTCGTCGGCACTCAGGCTTCAGGCCTCCAGGCTGTTCTCCCCACTTTTATCAGGGGGCTGGTGGAAGTGAAGGCCCTTGTCATAAACACAAGAGGTGGTCATTATTACTGCTCCAGAGACTTGGTCCCGCACCCCCTAAAACCAAACCAAAGCCTGCTCCTCCGAGGTCACGGCATTAAGGAGGCACTCCTTTTAGAGGCCGCCCCTACCCCTGCCCCTCATGCCTCCTTAAATGTCACACCCTGGACTCTTCTCTTGCCCACCTTAGCAGAGTCACTCTCCACCCCAAGGCCCTCATGCCATCCAGGTGTCTACCTGACACCATGCCATCCAGGTGTCTACCCTACCTGACCCTCACTCCTGGACTCTTCTCTTGCCCACATTAGCAGAGTCACTCTCCACCCCAAGGCCCTCATGCCATGCCAGGTGTCTACCCTACCTGACCCTCACTCCTGGACTCTTCTCTTGCCCACCTTAGCAGTCACTCTCCACCCCAAGGCCCTCATGCCATCCAGGTGTCTACCTGACACCATGCCATCCAGGTGTCTACCCTACCTGACCCTCACTCCCTATCCAGTGCCCCAGCAAATCCTGTCAGCTCAACCTCCCAAATATATGCACTTCATCCCTCCATCTCCCTGTCGCCACTCAGCTCCCCACCCCCCAATTTCCCTCCTGGGCAAACTGCTCTCCACTCTGCCCCACACAGATTTTGAAGATGCAAACAGGATTGTGTCTCCTCCTGCTCAAAACATGTCCATGGGGCTGCCCAGGGCTCTGGCCTCCGACGCCCTGTGAGGCCTGGTCCCTACCACCTCTCCACCCTCGTTTTACACCTGCCCGCTCCCTCCTGCCCTGCAATCGGCCACCAGCCTCCTTTCGGTTCCTGCTGCTCAGCACACTCCCTCTGCAGATGCTGTTCCCCCTGCCAAACAGACTTCTCCCCACGCCATTCCAACCCCCTTACTAACTCCTCTCCCGCCCTGGCTGCTTTGGGCACCTGTGTTGAACACGCCCCTGGTGCTCTCTGCCTTCCCTTCTGAGCGCTAAACTCGGGCTGCACAGCAACACTCACCGGGTGACTGCGCCGTTACCTCGGCCCCACCACACACACACACACACACACACACACACACACACACACACACACACACACACACACGACTGTGAGCTCGCTTAGGCCGGTTTGATCACTGTGGTATCCCTGGTGCCCGCACACAGAAGAGCAGAATCCACGCTTATAGGATGAGCCATAGGTGAGGGAGTGAGGCAAGGCACCTGCCTGACCTGGGCAGGGGACACATGCCCTGGTTTGCTGGGGGAGGCCCAGTTTTCATCTGTCATCCAGTATAATAATAATGGTGCCCTTATTCACTCTCAAGTGTCCCAATCTGGTGACATATTAAATGGTCAGCCTAGTTATTAGAAAGGAGAAGGGCTTCACCCCAGAGCTTCTGCTCCTTCCCAGCCCCTGCCCTGGCTTCCCATTTTTTCCCTACAAGACCAAAGCTTTTACTTCTTGTTCTTGAGATCTTTTTCTTCTGTGAATAATCTCCCTACATTGTCCCCAAGCCCCCAGAAATAAATAAGAATTCTATTTGTCCCTTTTACTGCAGAACTGTCCTCCTGGAGGGTTGCCATGGTGACCGAATGATGTCACTGCCCTGGAAACAGTTGCCTAGGAGATGAGTGATGTCACTTCCAGGAGATGACTGCCATGGAAACCCTCTTGGAACTAGGGGGTGGCCAGGAAAGTGAAGGAGGGGTGGAGGGCGGATGCAAAAGGGACAGATGTGAAAGGAGGAAGGAAAAGGGAGGGGGGAGAGCAGGAAAAAGGCCAGGAAGAGGATGGGGACCATCCCAGAGCAGTTGAAAATAACAGAGAATCACAGAATCTCCAAAATGCAAAAGTGCCTAGAGACCACCCCAAGCACCTGCCTCGTTTTTAGAGGCCGCTGAGAGGTGAGGACACACTCAAGGTCACACCACCAGTTTATAGGTGATGTTAGAACCAAGCTCAAGGGCTCATGGCCCTCGGTTTCTTACATGGCTCATTGGTAGATTTGGGCGCAGAAATGAAGGATTCCTTTTGGTCATTTCTTTTGTCAAAATTCCGGCCTCAGATCAGTCATTTACTCATGAAGTCAACAAATTCTTACTGTGAGCTGTGTGCTAGATGCTGAGAAGAACCTGAGTGGCATTTTCATAGTTACTGTATTATTTTATATTTTTATTGTATCCCCCACTAGTGTTAGCCCCACAAGGACAGGTAATTCACCAAGGTATCCACCCCCAGCACCCTGCCCAATGCCTACCACATAGGAGCTCAACATGTTTGTTAACAAGACAGGTGATGAATGCCATCATGTGGTGCAGACCCACAGTACAGGAGCCCAGAGAGGGGCTCACAGTAGCTGGCAGGGAGGTGGGATTTCCTAGGTAGAGTTTGAAGAGGCCAAGATCAGAAAGCCATTCAGGAAGGCAGAGTAAAGACCTGAGCCAAAGTGAGAGCAGGCTGAACAGGTGGGTCCAGCTGGGCATGCTGTGGTCCACGTCTTCAGTCATCCTGTAGCTGTAGCCCCTACAGGTACCTCCCTTCTGGTAGAAGGAGCCCCGAGGATCGGAGGAAGACAAGCATCAAGGTCCATGTCCCTGGATATGCCTGGGGGTGGGGGTGGGGCAGCAAAGAAAAAAAAAAAAAGGCTGATCCAGCTGAAGAGGCAAATGTAAAGAAGGTAACAGAGAAGTGGGCTGGAGGGAGGAAGAGGTCCCATCAATGGAGACCTGGACTGTCAGGCTTCCAGCCTCTGCCTGAAGGTGACACATTCAAGACAAGAGCAAGGGCCTTGGAGCCCCACACAGATGCTCTGCCCCTTCCCAACTGCGTGACCGCATGAAAGTCACTTTTCCTCTCGAAGCCTCCTGACTGGAGCTACAGCCCAGTTCACAAGAATGTTAGCTCTGAATTGAAATGCATGTAAGGCCCCACTTTGCAGGTGATCGCTGAGTCACCCGCAGAAGGCAGTCGGCAAATGTCCTTTCCCTCTCCCTCCTGGCACAGCCTCTGCCCTTCAGACCAACATGGGAGCTGTACTTTGGGAAGATGAACTTGACAGTGGATTCCTTCGTCTTTAGCTCCCCAGCCTTTTGGAGCCCTTCCTTTGCTTGGCAACACAGGGGCCCACGGTCCAGGGGAGGTGGAGGGGAGAGGTGCCCGGTGACTAGGAATAATCAGTCAAGTCTGACTCACAACCGCCCGGCAGGGAAGCCTCAACCAAATCAGAGGTTTCATAAGAGACGCCATTTCATTAGGCCCTGAAGGAAGGATTTGATTTGGGTAGGATGTCACAGAGGCTGGAGAAGAAAAGACAGAGACTAGAGAGGCAGAGGGGTTAGCTATTGTTATGACTTTTCTAGAACTCCTTTTCTCCAGGTGGGGATCAAAAAACCCATGGTGTGGTGGGAAAAGCCTTGAGGTAGGACTGACCCGGTTTTATCTCAGTGTTACCTCTTACCAGCTACGTATACCAACTGATACCTCATCTCTTCATCTGTTAAAAATAGTATCATTCTGGGACTTCCCTGGCAGTCCAGTAGTTACGACTCTGTGCTTCCATTGCAGGGGGCATGGGTTTGATCCCTGATCGGGGAACTAAGATCCTGAAAGCCGCGAGGCCCTTGTATCATTCCTACCGTCCAGGGTTGCTGTAAAGACTCAGAGACCATGCACTTAAGGTGCCCAGAACACACAAGGTGTTTGAAATGGTTGTTTCCATCAGCCCAACGGCTGTTCTTTGTAACAGATGATCTGTTCAGTCCCACTCAGCTGTGACTCAGTGCCTGTGCCTGCCCCATAGTTTGGAGGTCTCCTGAGAACTGAGGACCCCCTCAGCCTCTGAATGGCACGTCCTGACTGCTGAACATAGCCTATTTTACAGAACCAAGAGGCATCCTGAGCTTCCCAATCCCAAGTGACTTAAGATGGCCAAGTATTTATCCGACAATAGCTCCATTATCAAGAATCCTACCCTTTCCTCCAACTCAAACAAATGGACCT
Source organism: Grampus griseus (assembly GCF_964374135.1). Taxonomy (NCBI): domain Eukaryota; kingdom Metazoa; phylum Chordata; class Mammalia; order Artiodactyla; family Delphinidae; genus Grampus; species Grampus griseus. The sequence goes on along the minus strand of NC_139006.1, from coordinate 24,082,519 downwards.
TTGAGCAGGGTTTGAGGAGTAATTGAAAATCTGAGCATTAGTTAGCATCAATATATTTAAATTTCCTTTCCAAGTATAATTCATTCAACTCTAAGTGAAAATATTAAAAGCACTCAAAGTGTCCCCATAATAGGATGTGTGTCACATCCATTTTTTCTTCTCAACCCCAAGACTGTGGCCTGGTGAAAAGAACCATAAACAAGGATTTAGGGGACCTGAGTGCTAGTTTAGGTTCTGTCACTAACTTTGCAGTGAGACTCTGGGAAAGCCATTCATTTCTCTGGTCTTGTTTCCCTTGCAGTAACACTGAGATGACCCCATCTCATTTCATAAATTTATCTTGACAAGCTTTTTTTGTCTTTTTACTTTGATACTGACAAGTTTTAAAACATCAGAGTGTGCAGAACTGGAAGGAAGCCTTTGAGATCACACAATAGGGAAGGAAGGCTTCAGCTTTACGCCACGTGTAATTTCAAGTCCTCTCAAAGAACCCCATTTACCACTTGTAGGGCTGACTGGAATTGTGTGCCCATACTTCCCCACACCCCATTCCAAGACCCAAGAGGATGCCTTGCACATGGTACTTTGGGTTGAATTAAATCTTATATTCCAAATCCTACTCTTAAAAAACGAGGGGCCTGAGCCTCAAAGGTTGTCGGCTGCCTGGAGCCTACCAGAGGGCAGTTAGGACTCTGAATTTAAAGGTCGTGGGCAGAGGCCGTCCTGTGGCACCAGCTGATTCCAGAGGTCCACCACCTCTGCACCTCAGTTTCCTCCTCTGTAAGGTGGGAACAAAACTTTCCACAAGATGGTTGTGAAATGAAAACGTTAAGTGCTTTTTCTAAAGCCCTTTCTGTGAAGTGCACTCCAAATGGACGAAGTTTCAACGTCTACGAATTTTTATCAAAGCCAAATGCCTTAGGCACATAAAGCTCATGGCCTTAAAATACCTGACCTGCTAATTGAAGCAAAACCCGTAAGGATTTTTCCTGGCAATTAGGTCAACTTGAAATAGGCTTCCTAAGGACTACTTATTAGGATGTGGGTCATCCCTCTACTTCAGGATGAGAAAATAGGTTAAATGTCCACCCTCCACCACAGTGTAGGTTCAAGGACAGAGGCTGGGCGTGGCCACCTCCACCAGTCTAGTGTCAAGCTTCAGTCAAGAATAAGGTGTTTAGGGCCTTTGTGTACCTGAACCAATCCACTCGACAAGCATGTCCGGTCCTGAGCACCACGCTGGAGGGGACAGAAATCGTGAGTGGCTGGAGTCCACATCACCCGGGGAAGGAAGAGTCCACTTGGTGATGCAGGGCCTCAGGAGCGGCCTGAGGTGCAGGCAGATGGGGAAAGTGCACTAGAGGCCAGGCCATTCTCTTTCTTAAACTCAGAGGGAGGTCTGCTGTCTTATTTTTTAAAGAATACTCAAAGCTTTCTTAATAATGATCACTAAAGTTTATTTCAGGGATCCCTAATTAACATTTTATTCCATCTAGTGCAAAAGAATATTAAGAAAAACTGAGAACATGTACCGACTTTGGGTGATACCTAGCAACCAATGTTCCAGTAGGCCGAGTGGAGCTACACCCTCAAAGTCAGACACACACCCCTTCCAGAGGGGCTGTGCCATGGAACACGGCATTGGGGTCTGCTCGGCCCCTCCCGTACAGGCACCAGCAACAGGAAGAGGGGATCAGAGAGGCTGTTAGCTGGGTTCACACAAAACTATTTAAAATTCATGAGTCTTTTGTGTACACTGCAAAATGTGTGATGGAATCAGGGGGCACCAAGACTCGCTATTCCAGAAATGCTTCAGGGTTTGAGAGATCAAACCAGGATTCCAAGCGGTGAGCCGTGATAGGGCTCCTTGAGAGCAGGAAAAACAAAGACCATACACACAGAGATGATATCCCCAAAGCAGCATTTATTTACCCACTGAATTCCAAAACATTTAATTTAGAAGTCTGGCATTTCATAATTACCCATCTTGATCGACATGGGCTGACACACATGGCGCTGTCAGGATACACAAGGACAATAGCCAAATAGTTACAAAAAAATAAATCCATGATTCTTAAACAGTCGCAACCAAAAAAAAAAAAAGTTACAGGTATCAAAACTTTAGATGCATTGCATTGAAAAGAAGGTTTGTGCACATCATAATTTAAAGAGGCAAACAAGGCGCTACTGAAACCTCACGTTAAAGTTTATTATTAAGCTGATGGAAAGGAGCAAGTGGTCTCTCATATCAGCTTCCCTTAACAGTTTTCCATTAGCTAAGAAAGAGGTGGGAGGGGTGAATTCACTTTTGCATGCACAGATGTACTGCTTTAACAAAACACTAGCAGCTGGTTTTAAGTGGACCATTTAAATACCAACTGTAGCCTGTGTGGTAATTCTCCTAACTTCCCCGAGGCTTTTCGCCTGCACTTCACCTAGATCAGCAGGCATAGGAAAATGCCTCCTTCAGAATGCACCTGTCTGCACAATTCAGAAAGGGAGCTCCTGTGGGCTCAAAGCAACCATCAGTCCAGCAATGCCCATAAATTTATCTGGAACTGCTTCCCGGGGGCAGAGAGCAGATCTGAGTAGCTGTGCTGCCATACAGATAGGTTTAGCACTAGATACTTAGTGACTGTGGTGAGGAAGGACCGGTGGTGATGGGGTCGGGGCGGGGGTGGGCCGAGGCGCTCAGTTGCCTTCTCCGGCTTCCTCGTCCTGCTGGTCGCTCGTCCAGAGGGTGAGGTTGTCTCGCAGCAGCTGCATGATGAGCGTGGAGTCCTTATAGGAATCCTCGTTTAGTGTGTCCAGCTCGGCTATGGCGTCATCAAAGGCTTGTTTGGCTAAGAGGCAGGCCTGCTCGGGCGCATTCTGGATCTCGTAGTAGAACACGGAGAAGTTGAGGGCCAGGCCCAGCCGGATGGGGTGTGTTGGCTGCATGTGCTCCTTGCTGATTTCGAAGGCTTCCTTGTAGGCTGCCTCTGAAGCTTCGACCACACTGTTTTTCTTCTCGCCAGAAGCCACCTCTGCCAGGTAGCGGTAGTAGTCGCCCTTCATCTTCAGGTAGAAGACCTTGCTCTCATACTGGAAGTCATTGCAGTTCTTGATGAGGAACTTGTCCAGCAGGGCCAGCACGTCATTGCACACTGTTTCCAGCTCCTTCTCGATCTTCTCCCGGTAAGCCTTAACCTTCTCCAGCTTCTTCTCATTCCCGTCAGCCGTGGTTTTCTGCTCGATGCTGCTGATGACCCTCCAGGAAGACCGCCGGGCACCGACCACATTCTTGTAGGCCACAGAGAGGAGGTTTCGGTCTTCATTGGAGAGAGGTTCGTTGAGCTCGGTCACCTGCAACATCCCCAAAAGATAAACACTGAGACCCGAGTCTGAAAACCCTGGAGAGAGATCTTCCCTTCAACCCAGTCAACAACCCTCCTCAAAAACAGGATTACGGACAAGCCACTCAAGAAAAACCAACTGGACAAGGATCCTATCTGAAGGGAGACTGCAGTCTAACAGAAGAGATAGATATTAACTCAAAATATTAGTGATAAGGACTCTGAAAAAGTCATGATAATTTAGGCCTTCTAAGATGCCGCCTTCACCTTGGCGGAGGTGTGGGGATAAAGATGTTGATGGAAGGTTGTGAGGTGCTGGTGCACAAGGAGGTGGTGGGGAAAAGCCCTGAGGCTCAGCTATTCTGCGTAAGATATTCTCACAGTAAAATCATACAATTCCTTTGTCAAATATCCAAAGGTTATCACAGACTGGAAGTCCACTTCCAGCTTTCTATTCTAGAAAGAACCAATCACACCTCCCTCAAACACTTATTAACAAAGAAGAGTTTCCCAGATGAGCTCAAACACCACACAGATCTAGTGGCCAGAGTTTCACCCTGGTTACACGTGGAACCCACTGGTAAACCCAGCCCTCCTCCAACCCAAAACAGATGCATTAGTGACAATAAGGTGTCCCCAGCCTCTGCTGAAAGGAGGCATAACTACTCAGCAGCAAGCTTTACTCTGACCTACCTGACAGGAAACCCTGACTGCCCATCAAGGATGGAAGCACCAATTATTTTAAGTGGAAACGTTAAATTTCAAATTCTTCATGATGCCAACTGCAAGCAAGCCAGCTGTGTCATCAGTAGAAGGAACACTGGACTTTGCTGTGCTGAGCTGTGCCACCAAAAAGTCATGTTGAAGTCATAACCCCTGGTACCCATCAACGTGACCTTATCTGGAAACAGGATCATTGCAGGTGTCATCAAGTCAAGATGAGGTCATACTGCATAAGGTGGATCCTATATCCAATGACTGGTGTCCTTATAAGAAAAAGGGAGATCTGAAGACGAAAGCCATTGCCATGTGATGATGGAGGCAGAGACTGGAGTGATGTGTCTACAAAGGCCAAGGATTACAAGGATTACCAGGAGCTACCAGAAACGAGGAGGGGCAAGGGAGGATTTTCCCCTAGAGCCTTCAGAGGGAGCACAGCCCTGCCAACACCTCGATCTCAGACTCTAGCCTTCCAAACTGTGATAAAATACATTTCTCTTGTTGTAAGCCATCCAGTTTGTGGTGGCTTTGTTTGGTGGTCCTAGGAAATTAATACAGATTTAGAATCAGAAAACTCTGGGCCCCAGCAAAGCCACTAACACACTAAATTGGCCTGTATCTTCTATAAAATGGGGGGATTCCTCAACTATGTTACCTACTGGGAAAGGTCTTTAATTTTAAAAACAGAAAAAGAAAAAAGAAGAGCACTTAGAAAACCACAAAACTCAACAAAAAGGCATTACTTAAATCAAACTATAAGGACAGAACTTGCTCCAATGGAAGGGAAAAGCCAAGTCTGATGGAGAAACTTATTAACAACATAATAAAACAGACACGCTTACCATGGATTAAGAAGACTGAGCAGCAGAGAATCAGAAGTTTAAAAAAAATGAATTAAAAAGGATGATAGGTCTATTTGAAAAATTAGTAGTTCAAGAACATAAGCAACAAATGTAATCATTAAACGTGTAAAATTAGAAAACTTGTGCCAAGTTCTTAAAAGTGAAACACGCAACTGTCTACCACCACCTCCCTCCTCAACAAATCCCAGACAAAATAAAAATACCAGCTCCCTCTTCTAACTTCCCCATTTCCCTGTCCCCAGAACCCCTACTCTTCTGCTGCAAATCATTAGCCAGGGATGGCCTCTCCCTCTTTGCCTAGTCAATCAACCCAACCCACTTCCTCCTTCAGCGTGGTCTTCAGCTACAAGCCGCCCCTGACATTCCCCAGGAGGGCTGCCTGCAAGCCCGGCTCCTCATTCCTCCCCACAAAGACAGGAATGGTCTCCACGCTGGTCTGGGGCAATCCCCTCCTCTCTACTAATCCACAATCCATGCTCCCCTCAAGACCTGTAACCCCACTAGTTTTCTCCTTCAGGGAGTGCCTTTAAACACACTTGCTTACTAAAAGTATAAAGAGACATTGTAGATATTTTTCTGATAATTTGGCCTTTTAAGGAAGCAACCCTTATAAATCAAAATTCCATCTCAAATACTAAGACAAATCTCAGAATGCTTGAATCCTTTAGCATGACACTTTTCTAGGCCAATATTCAGTAAAACAAAACATGAGGCAAGAAAAGAATTTGAAAAGCTCCTCAGATCTTCCAATAAGTAAATCCAACTAAGGCCACTTGATGTTAAAATGCAAATGACATCCATAAGGAGCCACTATATACTTCATCCTGCGACCAGTAAAGCTGCTTTTGTTGGACTACTGCAAAGACACCTCATAGTATGTCCCCAGAGCACATCATTAAAATTGAGTGCATATCTGAAATATTTATATATCACACAGTGTTCGCACAAGGGGTGGTATCATTACTCAAAAAAAATCTTAAGGGCTTCCCTGGTGGCGCAGTGGTTGAGAGTCCACCTGCCGATGCAGGGGACACGGGTTCGTGCCCCGGTCCGGGAAGATCCCACATGCCGCGGAGCGGCTGGGCCCATGAGCCATGGCCGCTGAGCCTGCGCATCCACAGCCTGTGCTCCGCAACGGGAGAAGCCACAACAGTGAGAGGCCCGCATACCGCAAAAAAAACAAAAAATCTTAAGACATCTACAGTTTAGCCTGAGCTAGCTGTGTGACATTCAACAGAACACAGCTTTTCTGGGCATCAAAAGTCAAATAAGGGGGACTAGCCCAAACAGTCTCCAAGGACTTCTTCAGCTCTGAAATCCTAGGATTCCATTTTTCCTGAGCAACTATAACAGGTGTGGTAAGGCCTGAGGTCAATACTATTGAATATCAACATAAATGTGGGTGTATCTGTAGGTTCCAGGAATCCGAGGATCCCTGCTCCATCAGGAATAAAATGCCAAAAAAGGCTACTGGACAATATTTATGACACCTTCACAAGAAAAATCACTGACTAGGAGTGTCAGTGTTTATGTAACGATCACCTGGTGGCCTGCCAGTCTGAATGAATCACTATCGGCATCAGCTGAGTGTGACTAACGGCTACACAAGCATTGTTCTCAGAACCCCAGCCAGGGCCTAACTAGGAAATAACTGGATACGTTTAAATATAGTGTGTTTTAATACTCCTGGATTACAGCTCGGTTAACAAAAGGAAACTTATGGGAGGAAGACAGTTTTATTACTTGATCAGATAACTAAAGAAAATTGGGAGTTTTCCCCAGATTGGAAAATTACGGACTGAAGTAAAATCAGATGGTCTATTAAAACAAGATTTACAGCCAGTCTTGGCTGGTGATACTTACTGCAAATAACCTTCGCTAATGTTAGTTAGCACGAGTTCCCAACACTTCAAATTCCAAAGTACGGGAGCCAGGAGACTTCAAGAGAAGTCTCGTCACCCACTAAGAGGCGCAGACACTGGGAAGCAAATGGTGTAGGGAAAGGAAAGCAGGAACGGGTCCCAACCACCCTAAGACTAAACCAGCGGGATGGCCATCTGCGGAGTCTACGGAGATGATTTACTGCATCTCAATAATCACAAGTTTCCAACTGGTTTCTAATAAGGAACAAAGACTAAACACGGATTTCTCGAGATAGAAGAGACCCAGACAAAGGTTCTCAACCTTCTTTCTACTCCAACTCCAGTTTCAACACTCTCGTTTCCGTCGCACACCAGGTGCGCCCAGTGCGGCCACCCCAGACATCATATCTTCACGTGGCTGTATCAGCTGCAAGGGGTTCCACCACCTCTGCTTGCAGCCACTCTGCTGTCTTGTTCTCCTGTCCACCTCCCCACCCCAGGTAATCCTACTTACAGGCTTCCTGAAAACCTTAAATTGATGGACCCTTCCCATTCAGGAAGGCTCTCCTCTCATCTCCTTTGAGGACTGGACTCCCTGCCAGCCATTCTGCTCATGTACATCCTCACCACGCAGCCTCTGGCTGCACCAACTCCTTTCACCCATTTTCTCTGCTCTGGACTACACAGCATTTCTGAAAGTCACGAACAACCTGGTCGACTACGAATTCATTTATCTTCCTATGACACCACTGGCTTACTCAAAAATCCCTAAGGGCCTCCTCCCACTAACTCACAAGGCAATAAACTATGTGTTTGTGAGTAAAAATAGACCCACTGCCAAAAACAGCCCACGGACTATTTGGGAAAATTTAAAGTTCTCAATCTGGGAAACATCCAACCTCAGAAGGAACACTGAGCAAACAAAAAAACATCACCCCTGAGCTGCCAAGCCACACTGCTCAAGTTGGGGTTGATGCGACTCCTCCTGAACAGCGCTCTCATCCTTCACAGCTACACACACACAGCACAGCCACCACCCCGAACTTTATAGCTACCCACACCCACATGCTACCAGCAAGCTTGCTTTTGATATAAGAGCTTATAACAGAAAAAAACAATCCTCATGAATAATTATGTAAACATAACCACATCATAAAATCTTTAAGCTTCTTTGGCAGAACCCTGTATATATTAAAAAAAAAAAAAAAAGAAAAGTGAGCTTGAGGGATGAAAGCTTTTTTGGCTGACTGTTTCCCAAGTTAATGCCCCGAAAGTGAGGATTCTGCCTGTACCCCAGCTGGCAAAGCACCTGCCATTGGTCACCACTTGCCCAAGCCTGGAAAGACTGCCCTCTGTCTAAACCAGGGCGAGACTGCAGTTCTGCAAGGCTGGGAGAGGGGCCAGCTTCAAGCTCAGAGCAGGTGAGTTCAGGTTATGAATATTCACTCTAAGCTTAACATTAGTCAAAATAGCTCGCTTTGTATCGTTAAGAGACCACCTTTGTCTTGCTCTGAACATAAGTAAACATTTTCACAGGTCTTGGCAGGCATTATATATAACCCCATCTGAACAGCGTCACTCTACCCTACTGCCCCTGAGGCACCAGGATCGAAGGCTTCAGAAGCTGTGCCAGTTCCCATCACAGGGAAGTGCCAACACCCACCACCAAGGAGGGGATGCCACTGCGGCGAGGAGTGGGAGGGGCAGCCTCAACCTGGACACCTGGGAGCATCTCACCAACAACCTAGACACTGAAATTTGGGGGCCTCTAGGCTTACAAAATATACTAAAAGCAATATGGAAAAACAATTTCCTAAAACACCACAACTATAATGTAACATAGTCTTGCACTTCTCAATTCATAGCAAGAACTCAAATTCAATTAATACTTTGCTTCTTAAGCAAAAAAACTGGTCTTCAAGAGAAGAGCACAATCCAGATGAGTCTGCCTTTCATGCTCCCCTGCTGCAGCTAAGAACCGTAAGTGGTAGATTCTGTTTTTAATCAAACTTGGCAAAAATGACTTACATCTAATAGAGGGAATTATTTGTTCAGTAAGCCCACTTATGTTAATGGCTTGGAACTTAGTCACCAATGATGACAATGGCTAATAGACCAGAAAGTACACTAGAAAGAAATATGATTCCTTAGCCTCATGGGGCATTGTCACAGTGGTTAAAGTGATAGCTCTAAATTTGAGAGTTCAAATCTTCCCTTTACAACTCAACCTTGAGAAAATTAATCTCTTCAAATCTCATTTGTAAAATGGAGTTAATAACAGGATCCATCCAGAGTTGTTCGCAAGATTAAATGAAAATGTACACATGGAATAAAAGCTACCATTTACTAACTGCCTAATAGGTAAAATGATAAATTTCATAAACTTGATGAATTGTAACATGGAAAACACATCTGGGGTATCCCCTCCCAAACCGTTTTTCTGGAAAAGTGTGACACTGCAGTCTACCACTAATATTAAATTCCAGACAATGATGAGAAAATACATTTTTGGTTTCCTTAAGGGAGTAGTGAGGTGCTTGACTGTGGGAGCTCTTCCGGGGATAATGCAGCAACCCCAAATCCAGATGGGGACAACTCCCACGTCAGTGCAGCAAAGCTATGTGAACTGTTCACCAACTGAAGTGTCTTTTAACTGAGGATATTGCAAGAATAATGCAGAGACTTCTTCCTTCCTCAGTCAATACGTGACAAAGCGATACTTACATGGGAAACACGACTTGCTATTTTACATAGATTTCAAACGGTCCTACCAATGTGGCTTTAAGATGTCACACTAACCACAATTCTGGTACACCTCAAAATCATCCCTAGTTTCAATAACTGCAACACGGGTTAGGTCTCACCCTGGGCCACTCAGCTGTGCTCTCCTTTTACATACCACCTGCTCACTTCCCCACTTCCCAGGATCTCACAGCTGTTGGAATAACAGCCTCTGGCCACTGGTTGGACCTCTTCCCCTCCGACCCATTTCCTTAAGCTGCAGCTTTGTTGCCTGCACTTAAGATTGCTACAGATATTCTTCAAGTCCTTCAGACATATTTCTCCCCGTCCTTTGTCAACTTTGTAATCAATGTTAAAACACACCATGCCATCCCAAACAATTTTGACATTTTAAAACTTCATGATTGCCCCTATGTTTTAATATAAAAGATGACCAAGGGCAATAAGTGACATGACTGAATTATGTCTGTCCATGAATATTCACTAGAAATCTATCTGGTTAGTTACTCTCTTTCCTTAGAATCACTTAGTATTATGCACAAGTATTTTTATGCCACTTTATGGGTTTATCTCGTAGTTCTCATAAGATGGTACTGTACTCATTTTATAGAGGTTATGAATTGTGTAAGGGCATTCCAAGCCTGGTCTAGAAAGGACTTGGGTTCGAGAATCTTTCACAGTGTTTCTTTCTAGTTAAGGGACAAGGTATGAGATGGGGGAGAGCTGGAAGAAACGTCTTTACTTCACTTCAAAAACATTTCTTGCCTCTTCAAATTAGGACGAAAGGCAGGGAACTGCAGTTCTCAACTGATGTGAGCCAACACCTTTGTTTCCAACATGCGTGATTTCTTAAAGCCTTACTGACAGCATCCTCCAGGTGACGCTGGTAGCATATGGAACATCAATCATTACAGGCAGGCAATATTATTAGCTACCATTTAAATTATAAAGGAAACAGAAAACAAGTTAGAAGAATGAAAGCTGAAAGCCCACTTGATAGTAACACGAACATTACAACTTACACACTTTAGAGGACCAGAAGACAAGAGATGTGAGCTTCAAGGTCACAGAGTGGTGGCATCAGAACATCCCCTCACTCAGGTGCGGTAGAGAAGCCTACTTACCTGCCCTGAAGAAAACCCACACAAGCCCAGAGGGTTATCAGAATTCCAACTCTTTCCAAAAGCTATATTTTAGGTCTATGATATTAATGAAATAGGGACTGAGTCTTCTCAATAAAATTAAGAATTTAACATACAAATATCAACTTAACAGGTAAAACATGAGAAACAGTTTTCCACTGACCCTTGCCAAGTCCTTTCCAATTAATATATTCCATTAATTTAGATGACCAAAAAAAATTATTTAATAGAGGAAACAGGCATACTGACCAAAAAAGTTCTTATTTTTTAATAGGAGTTACCTTGAGGGAATGTTTATCACAATTCTGAAATGACATAATTAGAGTATGCACTGAATTTTCAATGGCCTATCCAACCCATCAATCATCTCAGATACAGATATTACATATTCCCAATACATGAAAGGGTCCATTAGTTTGCAAAATCCTACCTTAATGTCTCAGAGAAAATCTGTGTACACAAGTAGGTAGCTGCAGGAAAGCATCTTTCAAGCCTGCTTTCGAAGACCAGAAAACCAATTATTTTCTCTCCACAAACTGTATTCCATTCGGTTACACCTCTGTATTCTTTCCTTACTTCCAATTGCAAGTTGCCGCGGGTTTCCTATAGCTCCAGAACTACATTCTAGTCATTTTCCCTTAGCCTCAATTCACTTTGCTTCCAGCCCCATCCCTTCTTTATTCCCCAAAAGGCTCCTAAAACTGCGGCCTTCAAAGTGCCACTTGCAGGATAGGCGAGGGCCTCGCTAAAATGTCCAGAAAGCGGCCTCAACCGCACAATCCCAGTTCCACTCGGTGACTGGGGAGAAGAGGCGCACTTAAGTGTCACTTGCTGTGTGGACAGAAGTGGCTTTATCCCAAAGAAGATTAAGCTCAGGACCCCTTCCAAGGAAATGCACTCAGTCAGTCCTGTTTCTGTGAAATTTGCTAAACTCATATACCCTACTTTTTTTTTCTTATAAGACCCCCAGAATTACACAGACTTCAGGTCCCAAACCTAAATCGTCCCTGGTCTGGATGAAAAGCTCCTACCTGGCCCACAACACCATGATCAACTCCGCATCACCAATGAATCAACAAATGGGTGGTGGTGGTTTCCAAACACCTGGTTCAACGTGTGACGTGAACGACATGGAAAAGATAACACTTCTTACCTGGATAATCCTAAACACGGACCTCAACAACATGTTTCATATATTAATATCAAAAGCTTTAAAAGGAATTTTTCACATGACTCTGAAATTTTACGGAGCCTCGATATTTGTAGTTTTTTCTTTAGGAAATCCCCTCCCAAGGCCCTAAGAAGGGCAAATGAGCTATATAACCCAGGGCAGTAATTCTTGAACTTAAACCCAATAGCACTTGCCACGAGGGCTGGTTCAAGTGCAGATATGAGTCCCCCCCCTGCGAGTTTCTGAGTCTGTAGGTCTAGGGTGGGGCCCCGGCGGATCCTCCCACGTCTCAGGAGGTTGTGCACTGGGTGAACATGGCACGTTGGCGGCCGCAGCTGTGGCTCTACCCCTCTGTGACCTTGACGCAGAGATAAGTAATGTTTATTAAAAGAAAACGTGAACTACTGTGAGGAGACAGGGACAGTGGGAGGGTCACCGGAACTCTAGGTCTCAGACACGCAGGTGGTATCTAATCCACCGCATTGGCCAGGGTGTGGCCGGCCGCGACTCCTTCCCCGGAAACGGAGCTGCAGACGAGTCTCCAGGGGTCTCGGGAAGGCAACGGCACAAGGGCTCGCCTCCCCCAGGCGTCAGGACCCGTTTTAGTCTCCGGGCAGATGGGCGCAACATCCAACCTGGGAGGGGGCCCCAGGCCCGCCGCGCTCCCGCCCGCGTCCTCGTCGGACTTCAGGATGGGGGGTCTCCGCACACAAAGCGGACCCCGGGCGCGGGAGAATGGAACCAGAACGATGCCGGCGATCAGAGCAAAAGCGGATCGACATTACACCGAGTTCAGGTCGTGGCAGAGGAAACCAGGAGAGACAGGGCGCCACTCACTAGGTGATTCTTTATTACAAGTTGGGGTGTGTGGAGGAAGGCGAGAAGGGGTGACCCAGCCTGGCAGAACGGTCCAGGAGGAGAAATGCGGCTCCCTCACCCTCCCTCGAGCACCCTCCCCCACCCGCGGCTCCGAGCTGGGATGCCGCGACCCCCGCCCACCCTCGGGGTCCCCGCCGCGCCCCCTCCCTGGACACCCCCCAGGCCCGGCCGCAGGAAATGGCGGGGCGCGCGGCGGGCGCGGGAAAAGCAGGCTGAGAGCGGGCGGCCGCGCCCAGTGGGGCGGCGGGGTTGCCCCTGGCCCAGAGGGGGCCGCCGCCCGGCTGCCCACCCCTCCCCTGCGCCGGGCCCCCGGCCGGCCGCCCAGGCTCCCGGCGCGCTCACCGCCTTCATGGCGGAGGCCATGTCGTCGTAGCGCTCCGCCTGCTCGGCCAGCCGCGCCCGCTGAAGGAGCTGCTCGCGGTCCCCCATGTCGCTGAGCCCTGCCTCGCCTCGCGCCCCGCTCCGCTAGCTCGCCCGCTCGTCTTCTCCGGTCGCACGGGAGGCCGCCGCCGCGCACGCGCACTGGCTCGCCGGCCGGCCCAGGCTGCAGGCAGCAGGTAGCGCCGCTCGCCCTCTCGCTGGCTCGCCCCGCGCGCTGTGGCTTGCGCCGCGGACGCCGCCTAGGGAGGACAGGCGGCCGCGCGGGGGGATGGGAGGACGAGAGGACGCCTGCGCAGTGGGAGCGGCCGGGCCGGGCGGCGCGGTGCTGCGCGAGTGGGGGGGGGGAAGGGCGGGCCAGCCCTAACGGTCTATTTCAAGGTGACGTCACCTTCTATAAATAGCTGAGGCCACCGCCCCGCCCCAGAGCCGCGCAGGCGCCTAGCGAGTGCTGCATTTTACCGCCGCAGAGGTGGAGGTGGGAGAGGGGAGGGCTGGGGTTGGGAGGGCGGAGCGGGGGTGGGGGTGGGGGCCTCGGTGATGGCAGCCGTGCAGTCTGCGCACTGTCACGACCCCACCCGGAAAGGCGTCTCTGAGTCCAGGTTAGAGGTCTGGCTTGAGAAGGGCCCCCAAAGCAAATAAACCTAGTGCTTGGGGAAGCCAGGAGGCCGCGTGCTGGAGGGACGGACGTGCCCCGGACCCGCCCCCGCCCAGCCTGGCCGATGGGTTTCTAGGGGCCACACCCTGAGCTTCGGTCAACACTGGCCGGGCAGGATCAGGTCCGGCCTTTGGGGACAGCCCCAGGTACTTTCACTCACTGCGTCCCCTTCCTGGGAAGTGGCCTTGTGCAGACTGTGCCCTCCACGGGAGGAGAGACTGAGTGGCCCCGCTGGGACGGGTAAGAGTCACCACACACTTGCTAGGAGATGGGCCGGTGCTAGGCCTTTCCAGGTATGATCCTATATAATGCTCACAGCCCTCCACCCCTGGTGGGCCCTGCTGGCCTCCCCGTCTGTCAAAACCAGACTAGTGACTTGCTCAACGTTACACAGCCTATAAGTGGTGGCAGGTTCCTCCTGTGGCAAAGAGGAGAGTGGACCAGCTGGTCACTGAGCCCAGTCCTGGCGTTCCATGCTGAGGACCCCTGGTGCCAGGCGCTGGTCTGGGTCCCGGACAAGGGAGGAAAATCCCAATCACTAAAGCATGGCCAGACTTAGTACAACATGCCAAGGAGAGTGCAGGTGAAGGAGCCTTATGTTCTCTGAGCATTTTATTGAGCACCTACTGCATGCTCAGCACTAGGGGAAGGAGTAGCCACAGAATAACTAAGATACAGCCCCTGCCTCTGAGAAGTGGAGGTCTAAAAACCGAAGAGCAGGTAAGCTGGACCTTGAAGGAGGTGAGAGTCAGCGAAAAGGTATTAGGGAGGGGGGTCCAGCAAGGGTGAGGGCTTGGTAGTGAGGATAGAAACAAAATGGGGAGGAGAGAGGCCTGGCAGTGGGACATGAGATGGGATAGAACAAGATCATGGAATGTTTTCAGTGCCAGGCTGAAGATTTAAGACTTTATCCTTAAGTAATCAGGAGCCACCAGAGGCATGGAAGCCATATTTCAGGCCCAGAATCTTGCTCCACAGAGTTAGATGCATTAGAAGGGAGAGGGAGGGACTGGAGAATGGGCCTTTTCTGGACCTCAGTTTCACCGTCTGGAGCACTGGACTTGAAGGACTGTTTAAATCACTGTAGAATAGGAGAAATCCTGGAATGTCAGAGCTGGCAGGACCCTTAGACTCACCACGGTCCAACCCCTTATCCTACATAAGGGGAGAGTGAGGTATCAGGGGGAGGAGAGGCTGACCCCAGTTTGCACAGCCAGCAGAGCTGGGACCTTCATACTAGGTCTCCTGCTTCCTGGGCTGCCTTCTACCTGCTGTGATGCTACAGTGAGGACCTCAGTACCCATGACACAGCGTTTGGGAGGAAACCCCCACCCCAGGCTTCTCCATGCTTTGAGGATTCGCCTTTGCTAACTACAAATGCAATCGAGGTTAACAAACCAGGCTGATCTTTCCCCTAGTGAATATCGTTAAAGAGTGTGGTAGATAATAACTTATCATCCACCGTGGGCCTGATGAGGACAGATTTCCGTGAGAGGTGGAGGAGGGCCAGCACTGGGGGGACCTCCACAGTTCCTTCCAGCCCTTAGAGGGGTTAGAGCCCTTCTAACTTCTTATCATGTTGGACTGAGATTGATTTCAAAACAGTAAAAATCAGATAGACTGGAGCATTCTAAATAACTGATTTTGACATTCATAAATGTCAAATGGGGGACAACTTTGGTTCGCCCATAAAGCTTTGCTTTCTTTCTCACCAAACTTCACTGTCTCCACCTCCTCACCACCCACCCACCACCCCCACCTCAGCCCAGTGTACTCTGGCTCTACCCCCACTCCTCCATCTAGATGGCCCTTGCTGTGGCCACCAATCCAAGGTCACTGCACAGTCCTCACTTTCCTGGCCCTCTTGGCTGCACTTGGCACAACTGCTCGCCCCTCCTTGACAGGCTCTCCTCTTAGCTTTCATGACCTTGCACTCTCCTGGCTCCCCTCTGCTGCTCCAGCCACTCCTCTTCTGTCTCCTGTGTGAGCTTGTCTTCTCAGCCTACCCGGAAATTCGGGGGTTCCTCAGAGCTCTGCCCAGGCCCTCTGCCTTATCCTGAGCGACCTTATCCACACCCACTCTTGAACGGAAGGGGACATCTACCATGTTGCCAGCACTGGGCCAGGTGCTTTGCAGAGATGGGCATATTTTTTCCCTCAAGATACCCCTGTAAGGTAGGTAGGATTTCCATTCCCATCTTACAGATGAGGAAACTGGCTTGAAGATGTTCCATGTCTTGAGTAAAATCACACAGCTGGTAATCAGCAGAGCCAGGATTCAAGCTCAGTTCTGTCAGACTCCTAGGCCTGATGGCCCCACGATGTCGTGAGGTGTGAGCTGACAAGGGGTCAAGGTGTGACTCCCCTTTGGGGATCATTCAGATTGTAAAAAGCACACACAAGCCTCCCTCTTGTAGCTTATACACTTATCAGCATCCATCTCCTTCACCCTTGGGAGAGAGCTGCCCACTCCCCAAAGTCTTGTAAATAAAGCCAGGATGACCACCTTGGATAGGTCACCTACTCCCAGGGGTCTAAGTCCTATCAAGCAATGTAGCTTTTGAACAATTTCCAAGAGGGCCTCTGAACCAAGGCAAGGGGGCTGATGATCAAGGTCAGACACACTGTGTGGCCCCCAGAGCTCCGAGCAGGTACCCAGAGCAGGGGCCAAGTCCGCTGCATCTTTACCTGGCGGGGTCTCACTCAGGGAACAGAGCAACACTCTCCCCCCAGCTATCCAAGGACATGTGTGTGATGTGATGGGGAAGAGGATCTGAACTCAGGTCTAAATCCTGCTCTGCCGGTTACCAGCTGAGTACCCTTGGGGAAGCCCCTTTTATTTTTGAATTTAATTTATTTTTTTATACAGCAGGTTCTTCTTTTTTTTTTTTAATTTTATTTATTTATTTATTTTTGGCTGTGTTGGGTCTTTTTTGTGGTGCGCAGGCTGCTCATTGTGATGGCTTCTCTTGTTGTGGAGCAGAGGCTCTAGGCACGCGGGCTCAGTAGTTGTGGCGCACAGGCCTAGTTGCTCCGCAGCATGTGGGATCTTCCCTGACCAGGTCTCGAACCCGTGTCCCCTGCATTGGCAGGTGGATTCTTAACCACTGTGCCATCAGGGAAGTCCTTAGCAGGTTCTTATTAGTCATCAATTTTATACACATCAGTGTATACATGTCAGTCCCCATCGCCCAATTCATCGCACCCCACCCCCAGGAAACCCCTTTTAAATGGGACTGACCATCCTGTTTCTTAGGGTTGGGGTTCGGCAAGAGCACATTCACACCCTGCCTGCACCAGCCATCACAACTGTAGAAATTTCCTTGCTGCACCCCACCCTGAGCCAGTGGTAATGACTGCTTCTCACGCAGGACTGGATTTCCAAAGCATTGCCAGAGCCCTCTGCCAGAGCCCCGTGAATAGGTGACCCAGAAAAGGCACGTCCTGCTTTTTTCCTTGGGTGTCCTGGGACACTCTGAGCTCCCTGCGAAGTCTGGGTGCCAAGGGACGTGTTACAAAGAAGCCCTGGTATTGTTCTGGAGAGATGGCGTTCACACTGTCAGCATGGTTACCGGCTTGAGACGGAGGGGCCACCCACCCACAGGTTCGTGTCACCCAGATAGAATTTTCTTTCCCCTCCCCCCCCAAATGCAGACCTCCTGCTGCCCGGGTGAGCCAGCTGATCCCAAGCCAGTGATGATAGCACCACCACCAGGAGCAGCAGCTCTTGCTGTTAATTGCTGGCTGTCTGACTGGCTTGGGGGTAAACACTTGACCCGCCTGTACCAGCTCCCCAAATCCTCACAACTCTGGGAAAGAGGCTGTTAACCCCATCATATGGAAAGGGAGACCTAGAACAGTCAGGTGCTTACTCAGTGGTCAAGGCGGTCACCCGCGGCCTCCCACTCATGGCCACTCTCTGCCAACTGCCTGGGCCCCAGTGTCCTTTCACTGATACCAACTTCCACCCCCTGTGTCTAAGATCAGCCTGAGTGCACAGATTTTAGGATCAGCCAGAGCCTCCCGCCACTCTTTGAAAGCCCGCTTTGGGAGCAGATCGGCTTCCATGGCAGCTTTTGGCATTAAGAAGTGTGAAAATGTCCTGGTAGCTGCAATCTGTGAGCTGGCAGAGCTCAGAGCCCCATTCTCAGCACCACCCCCCCACCACACACACACACAAGTTTGTTCAAAGGAGCTCAGCTCTGGGGGAGAAAGTGAAGCTGTTGCCTATGGAATCGCAGTTAAAATGAGGGTGAAAAAGGCTTTTGCTTCAGTTCGGCAGATGGTCAAGGAACTTGTGTTTCTTAGCCAGAATTTTCTAGATCCTTTGGCTTTAACCATCTGGATAATTGCCTCAAGCTTCTGTGTGGTTCTCACTAGGTCGCCCCAGGTGGGACGGGCTGTGGTGGTCCGGGGAAAGCTGGAGGTCAGAGCCTGGAGTGCGGTGACTTCCAGTCTCTGAGCCTTGGATTTCCTGTCTGTGAAATGGGAGACTACACTGGCTTGGATGGCAGAGTTCTGTCTTTTTTCCAGCTCTGAAGTTCTAGGGTATGTCACCACTGGAAGTTCAGCAAATGACATGGCAGCTCAAGAGGGTGAAGCAGGGATGCCTCACAGGCCCAGTGTCTGGACCACATCCATACAAGGAGTGGAGGAAAGTAGCAGGACCTACTCCACAGCAGGCCACAGGCAGCGGTGGCCAGCACACTCCCACTTGGTCAAGGAAATGTCGGTGTTATCGTTCCGACTTTACAGATGTGGAAGCTGAGGCCCAGGGAGGTTAAGTATCTTGCCCAACTGCAATGCAGAGAGCAGGGAGCAGGAACCCAGATCCAGACCCACTCCACCATCACCATTCTTTCCATGCCCACCCCGACCTTCTGAGCACCTGAAAACGTTCTTTCAGTCTTTGAGCTGCACACATCAACAGCTGTCATCAACTGCTGCTTAAATCATAACCTTGGAAGTGAGGGTGAGGTTTGCTGAGTTTCCACCAAGGTTCCCTGCCAGGCAACTATGCTACAAAACAGCTTTTCCTCCCCAGTATGTTAGTAGGAGGCAAGCAGATTTCTACAGCCTTCTGTCTTCTTCCAGACAACAGTGGTGGGCTGGCCCTGACTCAGGAGACAAAGGGATCTGGCAGCACCAAAGACAGAGGAGAAGGCTGACTCCAGGGGGCTGGTCTCTGCAGATAGCCCTGAGCTGCCGCTGGGGTCATAGGTAGGAAGGACACGCTTTTCCCCTTAAAAGATACAAGCTCCTCCACCTGGCCCTTCATGGCCTGGCCCTGGCCCACCTTTCCAAGCTCAACACCTACTTGTTGGACATCCTAGGACCACCGGGCTCACAGAGCCTGCCCACAAGTTTCTACCAACCTTCCCATTCTTCTACCTCTTCCTCTAAGTCTTTAATACCCAGCTGAAATCTTACCTCCTCTAAGGAGCTTTCCCAGGTCTCCACCAAGAAGCACTGTCTCCTTCTGCTCACTCCCACTGTGACTCTGGAATCCACCACCTTCATGGACTTCTTTTGGTAGGATTGGTGTTTCCTGGCCAGCTACTAGGCATCAAGCCCTGTGCTATGCAATTTCACCTAATCCACGATCTCATTTAATCCTCATGACAGTTGTGAGGTGGGGAATTCCTCTTGTACCCATTTAAGCAGATGGCGAAAAGGAAGCTCTCTTACCCAAGGTCTTGGAGCTAATAGGGGCAGAGTCACTCTTTGTCACTTATACCACCTGCTTCCCACTTCATAAGGAAGTTGGCATTTCCCTCGTAAAATGTAAACACTGGAGGACAGGGCCTGTGTTTCATTCATCATCTGAGGCCCTGGGGTGCCCCTCTTCATGAGTGCTGAATCGAATCTGATCACACCTTGTGCCTATTGCAGAAATGCCACCACAAGAGCCCTCTTTGTGAGTGGCCAAGGCCTTCCAGGAGGGAAACGCTTTAAATTGGCTGATAGCTAACTGACTGGCAGCCTCGTGGAAGATAAGACCGGGGAGAGAGCCAGGGGGAGGGAGGCAAGATTGCAGGGGCTAGGAGGGGCCTGAGAGGAGGAGGAGGAGGAAGTCTCCTGGATGAATTTGGCCACCTTGCAGTTACTTGGAGTATAAGATCTGGAGTTGCCAGACGCGGCCTCAAATCCCAGCTCTTCTGCAGTAGCTGGGATAGCCTGGGCAAGTCGCTGCACCTCTCTGAGCTTCAGTTTCCTCATCCGTAAAGTGGGCCTGTCGCTCACGTTGAACCTCCCACCCCCGGGGCTGATGCCAGGAGGAAAGAGGTTGTGGATGAGGGAGAGAGTGGGTGCTGCCTGCCAGAAGCCTGTGACAGTGCTGTTACTGCCTTTATTTAATTAATCAATTTATTCATTCATTCATTCATTCATTTTTGGCTGCGTTGGGTCTTCGTTGCTGCGCACGGGCTTTCTCTAGCTGCAGCGAGCGGGGGCTACTCTTCGTTGCGGTGTGCGGGCTTCTTATTGCAGTGGCTTGTCTTTGTTGTGGAGCACGAGCTCTAGGCGTGCAAGCTTCAGTAGTTGTGGCACGTGGGTTCAGTAGTTGTGGCTTGAGAGCGCAGGCTCAGTAGTTCTGGCACACGGGCTTAGTTGCTCTGCGGCATGTGGGATCTTCTGGGACCAGGGCTCAAACCCATGTGCCCTGCATTGGCAGGCGGATTCTTAACCACTGCGCCACCAGGGAAGTCCCCTGTTACCTCCTTTATATGGGACAGTTGGAGAATCAGCCCAAGCTGAAATGCCCTCCCTGTGAAACCACTGGGCCCTGAAGGCCTGGGGGCAGCATGGAACTCACAGAATCACAGACTCACACTAAGGATCTTGGAGACAGCTCAGGCTGGCTTGCTTTCTCTGAGAGACAGCACTGCATGATGGGCCATTAGTCAGCTCTGCCAGCAGATGGGCCTGGCTTCAAATGCAGCCCCCACTTGTATGTGGCCTGGTTCCTCATCTTCAATATGGAATTAAAAATAATTCCTCTGCCACAGCTCTTTGGGAGGATCAGAGACCCAGGCAATGAGAGCTGGTTTTAGTGTTAACTATGGGGAACTGAGGCTCAGAGAAGGAAGAAAATTCACTCACAGTCACACAGTAGATTAGCAGCAGAACAAGGTCTATGCCCAGGCTCCACCCCAAAGCCAAGGCCTGGGCTTGTCCTTGGACAGCTGCAGCCTTACCTCAAAGAAGGCCGAGATGGGGAGTGTTGAAGGCCGAGGAATTCACACTGAGATCTCTTGTGATATTCTGTGTCTCGCTGAGCTGAGGCCACTGCTTGGGTTGCCTATGGCCAGAGAATGTCAAAAAGCCCGCGTCAGAGCCTGGGATTGTGTGTCCAGCCTGGGGTCTGATCCACAATATTACCCAGGGCTTTGTGATGTCACCCCTCTGAGCCTCAGTTTCTCATCTCGCCAAATCAGAGTAAGCCTCCATGGCACGGTGAGGAATTCTGTGAAGGCACAGAGCTATTTTCATAACAGCTACCACTGAGCTCTTGTCCTGAATCAAGCCCTGTGCCATCACTCGCCATGGCTTCGTTTGGTCCTCATAACACCCCTGTACAGCGGAAACCCAGCTTGTAGATAAATGGCTGGGAAGGGGTAGAACCAGGGTCTGAGCTCCGATCCTGTTCCCTCTTCCTGAAACACTCATCCCTCCTCTTTCCAGACCTAACTCAGGCTCCTTCTTTGGGTTCAGCATAGTCGTAGCTTCCTCTGGAAGGATCCCTCGGCCACAAGCTGGGTCGGGCACCTGCTCTGGCGCACAGTGCTGGGTCTGCCCCTCTGCGTTGAGACTGTTTCTCCCTCTCCTCCACCAGACGGGGAATCCCATGATGCAGGGACCTTATCACGCTCATGACTGTATCCCCAGAGCCTAGAACTGTGCTTGGCATACAGCAGGTGCTCAATAAATATTTGCCGAATGACTAAAGGCATCGTGCCAGCATCGGGATGCCAGCCGGGCCCCGAGGGAGCAGGGGAGATGGAAGGAAAACTCCTGGACTCCTGCCACGCCTTACATTAGCGGCATCTTCTCTGAGTCCGACAGCCAGCCCCCTGGGACGCCATTTGAGCCAGCTGAATTCCAGGCACTGCTTCACTTTGGAAAGGCAGCCACAGCCCTCATCAAGCAGCCCGGTAATTGACGTCACAGCGGTGCCAGGAGCTGCCCCGTTAATATTTAATGCAGACTCCACTGCGGCAGAGCGGCAGGCTAGAAGGGCTGAGGGGCCTGCAGAGTCCCCAAAGGGTCGTGAGGAGGGCACAGATGGGAAAGGGCTTCCTAAACCGGAAAGCCCCCAGCAGATGAGCATTACACCAATGCGTTTTAGCCCCTGGCTTAACTCAGAAAGAGCCAGGGCAGCACGTGCCTGCCATGGGACAAGGAGACTGCTGACTGAGCCCTGGTGATAACTATGTGGGGGATTAGGGACTCCCGGGGACGTTTCCTGGAGACAGTGGAGGACAGAGCCCTGGCGCCGGCCAGACCTGGACTCCACCCCAGGTTTGCACTACGCAGCTGTGTGACCTGGGCAGCAGCTGCACCACTGAGCTCTCAGTTCTCTGATCTGTGCAATGGGCATAATGATACCCTCCCTGAGACGCTTTTGTGAGAATTAACATGAACGAATGATGTAAAGGACCCAGCTCATCACACAGTAGAACCTCAGCAGATTCTGGAGTGCCTTCTCCCAAACCAGGTGTGTGGGTGTTTCTTGCATTCATCGGCTGAAGTGATGTTGGAAGGGAAGAAGGAGCAAGGTTTGGACTTGTCACCATGGTGGGGCACCACCCCAGAGAGGCATCAGACAGAGGATGGACAGAGAGCCCAAGATGGCAGGAACAGAAGGGCCCTTTTGGACCATCTCTTCTGATTGAACCCCTCATTTGACAGAGGAGGATGCTGAGGGCCCCAGAGGGAGCAGACCAGCCCAGAGGCTCATGCTGCAGAGCCGGGGTCTGACCTGGTCTGCAGTCACCGGCCTGAGACTGCATCCACTGAGGGATTTACCCAAGGCCACCCTCTCAGTGGAGGAGGCAGGTGACATGATAAGATGCTCTGTTCCCTGGCCTCTGCTTCTCTGGCCTGGACAAGGCAGGAGCCTCATCCTCCCCACCCGCTTCCTGGTCTCCCTCCAGCGTGTTTCCCCACAAATCCCGGGAGCTTCACAAAATGTAAATCCGACCACGTCATTCCCTGCTTAAAACGCTTCTGTGGGCCCAAACTCAGGGTTGCCAGAGAAAATACAGGAGGCCCCATTAAAACTGAATTTCAGATAAACAATGGTTTTTTAGTATAAGAATGTTCCAAATACTGCATGCACATAATTATACTTAAAAATTATTTGTTGTGGACTTCCCTGGTGGTGCAGTGGTTGAGAATCTGCCTGCAAATGCAGGGGACACGGGTTCGAGCCCTGGTCTTGGAAGATCCCACATGCCGCAGAGCAACTAGGCCCATAAGCCACAACTACTGAGCCTGCGCGTCTGGAGCCTGTGCTCTGCAACAAGAGAGGCCGCGACAGTGAGAGGCCCGCGCACTGCGATGAAGAGTGGCTCCCGCTTGCTGCAACTAGAGAAAGCCCTCGCACAGAAACGAAGACCCAAACGAAGCCAAAAATAAATAAATAAAATACTGAATACATAACTACTTTAAAAAAAAATACTTGTTGTTTATCTGAAATTCAGAGTTAACAGGACAACCTGTATTTTTATTTGCTAAACCTGGCAACCCTACGCAAACTGCATTCAGGAAAATGTTGGAGTGTTTAACTGGCCTCCGAGGCCCATTTGGGCCCCAAGCTCATCCTTTCCCTCTCTTCCACATGAACGCTCTGCTTCAGAAATGGCTCTTTGCCTTTATTTGAGAGTCCCGGGCTCTCCCTCTCCTCTGGCCTTTGCAGATGCTTCCTTCCGCTGGAACCATCTCAGTGCCTCCACGCCTCCTGCTGCCCCACCATGCTTGACCTGACATCCTTCAGGCCTCCGAAGGGTTGCTGCTTCCTCCTGGAAGCCTTCCTGGCTCTCCAGGCCTGGGCAGTACCTCTTCTGGGTTGCCACCGTGCCTTGGGCAGGTCCTCCGTCTGTTCTGGTCCCTTGATGGAGAGTAGGGATTCAGCAGACATTTGTTGCATTTGCTAAATTCCACAGCCCCTCGCACTTCCCCTAGCAAAAGTTTCCCCTCTTTCATCCAAGTCCTATGTGCTCAGATGTCACCTCTCCTCAGAGAGGCCTTTCCTGACCATCCTGGCTGAAACAGGACACACACACCTGCTGTCCCGCCCCACCCTGCCCCGGCCCCACCAGTCACTCCCTGTCCCGTTACCCTGTCTCATCCTGTCCACGGCTTTTACTGCTCTCGGGAATCACGATTTATTCACTTCTGGACCCACCGTCCCTCTCCTCCACTGGGCAGCAGCTTCCACAAGGGCAGGGGCCATAATGGCTCGTTCCTTGCCGTCTCCCTAGCATCTGTGGGGTGTCTAGCCCAGGCAAGATGCTGCAGACCATGGCTCGTGGTGAACTCGTGGGCCTGCCCCTTGCTGGTGTGGGCCTTAGGGGAGCAGAGTGGCGGGCATGAGCTCCCACCTTCCGTGTCCTCCAAAATCAGTACCCTTGGGAGGGCAGGAGGGCAGGCCAGGTGGCTGGCCTCTGTTTCAGGGGCAAGAGCTTCTGGGAGCACAAGCTGAGCAGGAAGGAAAGAAATCTGCCAAAACATTCATTTTCGGCGGGGGCTCAAATTCAGAGCAAGGAAGTCATTGGGTTTTCTCTCCTCTGTGTTGATTGCCAAGTGCCAGCTGCCCAGCCACGTCCTCCTGAAGGGTCGCAAACCTGGGACACTAGGCAATGGGAGACAGTGTTGGGGGTACCGAGTCACTCCTTGGCAGCCAAGGATTTCTAAATCCCTAACACAAAGCAGATCCTCTGAGCTTGTCTTTTCCAGCAACAAAAAATAGGTCCAGCCACTGCCTCCACTGAGGGAAAAATGCACACCCAAGAGCAAAAGACTCTGCTCTGCAATGCCTCTTAGAGCTACTGTTCTGCATCAGAGAGCCCATCACACTGTTCAAGCCAGCCTGCTTTCGAGTCAGGGGGCCTCCTGTCTGAATTGTGGCCGCACTGTTGACTGTGTGACCTTGGCACGCAGCCTGACCTTCCTCAGCACCAACCTCTGCATCTGTAAACAGTGGACAGTGACGACCCAAGGCTGCAATGAAGAGTCAGGCAGGCCCTCAGCACAGCTTCAAGCACAGAGCAATGTTGAACTGATTGTAGTTAACTTACTAGTGTTTCTTCTCCTGTCCATGTAGGGGAATGGACAGCGAGGTTTGCAATGAAACAAGGACCCTTCCTGGGGACTAGAGCCAAATTTAGGAGTTGCCTGGCAGGGACTGGGGTTATGATGTGAAACCCTTGGTCCATGTTGGAGACATTGGAATGCTTGATTCTATTCAGCCACTGTTCTCTAAACAGATGAGAGGACCCCTCAGAGCATCCCTCCAACCCTCCTGGAGGCCCCCTGGTATGGATAAGTCAATGGTTTGTGGGTAGAACCCTGACAAGGATTCAGGAGGCCTGGGTTGGAGTCCCAGCTCTGGCACAAATATGCTGTGTGACATGCAACAAATCACTTGCCCTCTCTGGGCTCTGGTGTCCTCATCTATAAAATGGGTCATTCCTCCCTTACTTACCAAACTCACAGAATTGTTGGGAGAATCAGATAGGAGAGTGTTTTAGAAAGCATTAGCTGTTTGATGAATTAAAGGAAGATTGTTACTAAAACTGAAAGGACTACAGGAAATGTCTGTACCTTCAGCTCTGTGCCTTTGCTATGAACCTAAAAGTGCTCTAAAAAACAAAGTCCATTTAAAAAAAAAAGGAACCCTAGATTTTCCACCAAAGACCCTCTAAAGCCTTTAAGTCAGGCAATATAATGCGGGTTCAGGTTCTAGCTTGTAACTTGCGTGACTTTGGGCAAATCAGTTAACCGCTGGCACTGCCAGAGGTTTGGTTTTCCTTCTGCAGAGACAGTAGCCCTGGAGCAAGAGAAGGATTGGGAAGATGCTGCAAGATACAGGATAGATGAGATGAGGCAGAGAAGCCCAGCAGCCTCCCAACACCCTGGACAACCAGGGAGGAGGGTTCCCCACCTGAATTTGAGCTGAGGTGGGGGCTACCTGTTCCAGTTTGCATCCCCTGCAAGCAGCCCTCTGGATCTCAGCTCCACCCCAGGTAGATAGTGACTCAAGTTGTTCTGCAGAGACTGGTCCCTCTGCCCCTGTTGCTATGGCGCTGCAGCACAGCCTGGCCAATCAGGAAGGAGATGTGTATCTGAGCCTCTGTTGCTAAAGCCGGAGCAGGACGCCCAGCCAATGGGAAGGGCAGCAGAGTGGAGCCACCGTGGAAACCTCAGCCGCGAGATTCCAACTGGGTTTTTGTCTCCATGCCTTATTTGCTGGGTTTTCTACATTCCTTTTTTGCAAAGAGCATCTTGCAGCCCTTGGAGGACACCCAGGGGTCACAGCAGGGGTGCATGACCAGAGGCATCTTCAATAAGTCAGAAAGGACCCCAGCTCAGCAGGACACAGCTTCAGATGTCCCTTCATCACTCTTCTCCCAGATGCTCAGCATCACCTGTGTCTATGATCTTAGCCCATCCCCACAGCTCTACCTAGCCCCCATCTGTCCTAAGACATGGAGGTAGGCTGCAGAAAAATCCCCACCCCCAAAGTAAGCAGAGGACCATGGGGCTCACCCCAAAGGGTGCTCTTCTTCCCTGTAGCTTTGTGGCTCTACACAAACTGTTCCTTCTCTTCTGCTACGTGCAGGGTCGGGCAGGAAGAGAGAGAGAGAGAGGAGGATCAGACACAGGTGCTGCACCTCTGTAAAATCAGAGGATGGGGCAAGCGGGCTCTGTGAGTCCTTTCAGAGCTCACATTCTAGACTCAATGCTATTTTAACCTTCAGGCTCTGGATAAAGGGGATCTACAAGGAGTAACTTTCCAAGGGGGAGCCCTGTAAATAATGCCAGTGGACACGAATAAGACTCAGATTGCGTTATGCCCTTAAAATGCCTGACCAGCAGGGCTGTCAGTTGTAGAGCTGAAGCCCACAGGGGTGAAGCTGCCCCCTCAAGGTCACACAGCTACCTGGATGCAGAGCCAAGACTGGAAGGCTAGCTCCCCGGCCCAGCTCTTCAGCCTGCAACGTGCAGCCTCCTTAAACCAGCCTTCTCACCCCTGAGCAGGCGTTCAGGGAGCGGTGCACACCCACACTCCTGACACCGTTATTTTGCAAACACAGACTTAACAACAGCAAGGGAAAGTGTGTCCCACCCCTTCCCTGCGCTCTCCTGGCTTTCACTCTGTTGCCTGGCAACAGTTCCATCCAGAAACCTGGGTATCATCCTAGGCAACTCCCTCACCCTCATTCTTCCCACCACACACATCTCCCCATCATGTCCATTTATCTCTTAAATGGCCTCACGCACTCCTCCCCTCCCCAACCCCTTCCCAGTCCGAGGTTCCATCATGGATTTCCTGGACAACTACATTGGCTTCTCACAGGTCTCCTGTTTTACACCTGCCCGTCCCATCCCCCCACTTCCATTTTCTATAACCATAGCCAGATGGTCTTTAAAAAATACAAATCTGATCATGTCACCTGATGCTTGCTTAGAATCTCTAAGGATAAAAATCGAAATCCTGAACATGCCCAGGAGGTCCTGCATCATCGGGCTGACGCCCCCCAACTTCATCTTGCCATGGCATGTGCTCTGCCCTCTCTGCCTGAAACATTCCCCACCCCCAATACACTTCCAATTCTTCTAGTTACTCCAGCTTGCCCATGAGTTCTCAGTTCAGTGGTCACTTCCTTGGGGAGACTTTCCTGACCTCCCTGTATAGGTTGAATTGCTCTGTTTTGGACTCTCCTGGCACCATGAACCCCTTTGACCTGTAGCACTTACCACAGTTGCAGTTTTACACTTATTCATGTCATTATTTGATTCATATCTGTAAGCCCTGCCCCCCTTGATGTAAGCTTCGAGTGGCTTTGTCTTGTTCTCTGCCTGAAACATATGGATGGATGGATAGATGGGTGGATGGATGGATGTGTATGTATGTATGTGCGTGCTATTGGATGATGGACAGGTGTATGGCTATATGGAAGGATGCTCTTATTTTCCCCAGGTCACTTAGAATCTAATCATATCTCCCTCTATTCTGTGGCAGCCAGTCCTGCGCATACAACATGCACCAAGCATCTCTCATGAGCCAGGAATGTGCCCACAGAGCCATGGGAGCCCAAGGAAAGAGATTGCCATGCCCTTGAAATTTAGGTAATAATAATAGCTACTGAACTTCCCTGGAGGTGCAGTGGTTAAGAATCCGCCTGCCAATGCAGGGGACACGGGTTCAAGCCCTGGTCCGGGAAGGTCCCACATACCACGGAGGAACTAAGCCCGTTGAGCCACAACTACTGAAGGCCACGTGCCTAGAGCCCGTGCTCCGCAGCAAGAGAAGCCACCACAGTGAGAAGCCCGTGCACCACAACGAAGAGTAGCCCCTGCTCGCCGCAACTAGAGAAAGCCCGCACGCAGCAGCGAAGACCCAACGCAGCCAAAATTAAAAATAAATAAATTTATATTTTAAAAAAATAGCTACTTACTAGACCCATACTTAATAGATCACTATATGCTCTCCTCCCTGGAAGCTCCCCACTCCTTCCTCTCTACTTATCCAGACCCAGGCAGCGTCTCAAGGTTCAGTTTAAGTGTTACCTACTTCCCTGATCGCCCATACTCAGAAACGCCCCAGCACAGCCGTCGGGGCCACTCTTGCCGGTCCTTTCTCATAAGTCGCTTCACATTATCCTTTCTCTGTGATTCTGCTGCTCTCTACCAGACTCTAAGTAAGCTCCCTGGGGGCAGGATTCACAGCTCCTAAAGGCCTCACGCCCTTTTTTAATCCTCACAGGACCCTGAGGGTGGTAATACTTACCTCCATTTTAAATAAGAGGAAACAGAATTGCCCAAGGTCACACGGATAGTAAGTGGTGAAACCGGTGCTGAAAGCAGGTTGAATCTAAGACCAAGACCCTTAATTGGTACCCCCCAGGCCCGAATATTTTCTCCACCAGGCCCCAATGGAGCTGCCCCACCTGTGCCTGAACACTGCCGGGTGGGGCAGCCTTATCTGTTGTTGAATACTTGCCTGTCAGAAACTATTCTAAGCCTTGAACGTGCCCACCTGAAACTGCTCCCCAGAGACCCCAGGGGTGCAGGCAGAACAAGCGTGTCCCCTCTTCCACATGGCAGCCCTTTGGTAGTTTACAGCCAGCTCTCATGTCTCTCCTGCATCTTATCTTCTCCAGGGAGGGGCTGCAGAGTGGAGAGACAGTTAAACTGGAACCAGCAAACCTGGGTTCTCATCTCTGCTCAGCTGCTGTCCACGGACCAGGAAATTTCAAAAGAAATTAAGTAGGTGATTTGACAAGCCAGGACATTAAGAAGGAAGAAAGAGAGAGAGAGAGAAAGAAAGGAAGGGAGGGAGGGAGGGAGGGAGGGAGGGAGGAAGGGAGGGAGGAAGGAAGGAAGGAAGGAAGGAAGGAAGGAAGGAAGGAAGGAAGGAAGGAAGGGAGGGAGGGAGGGAGGGAGGGAGGGAGGAAAAGAAAGAAAAGAAAGAAAGAAAAAAAAGAAAAGCAGGGAGGGAGGAAGGGAGGAAGGAAAACCTATCACTGGGACTTCCCTGGTGGTCCAGTGGTTAGGACTCCATGCTTCCGCTGCAGGGGGCACAGATTCGATCCCTGGTCTGGGAACTAAGATCCCATATGCCGTGCAGGAAAAAAAAAAAGAGAGAGAGAGAGAATCTTATCACTACCTCCATCAACCTTATTTCATAAACGAAAGGGCATCCTGACACACAAAAAAGGAGGACAATCTGAGAATTAATTTAGCCTTATGAGAACACCCTATAGTGTCCCTATTTTTCTCATTTTGCCATGTCCCGACTCAGACTCGAGGCAGGGGGATTGGCCCAGGACTGAAGCCTGCGGGGACCTCTGTTCCAAGCAATCAAAGGAAATACCGTCAGCCAGAAAAACCAGAGCAGAGCACTCGGCCTTCAGGACCCCAGAGTTACCCTGTTTTGAGAGGGAAGGAAGAGCTGGATGTCTGGCCATGAGCCAGCAGAGCTCAGGAAGCCAGACAGACTTCCCCATCGCGTCGCTGCTTCACATCCAGTTTCTATCTTGGCTTCACCGAGCAAAGGCTCTCCCAACTTCTGTAACTCTGTGGGCACTGTGTGAAAGAAGGCAGCACGCAAGCAGCGGCTGCCCCAGGCCACGTTGCAAGCAAGTGGACCCTACTGGAAGTCAGGAGGGCTGTTCCAGCTCTGTGGCCAGAGGCCGGTGAGAAAGGCTGGTTGGTTCTGCAAAGGCAGCAGATTTTCTCTTGGGGCGTTGTGTGCCCAGCCCAAAGGCTTTCTCCCCACTCCTTCACTTAATATTTACTGAACACTTACCATGTGCAAACACCGTGAGTACAAAGGTGGGCAAAGGGTGACTGGGTCTTTGCTCTCGTGGAGCTTAGGGTCTCGTAGGAAAGGCACAGATCGATCCAGGGAAGGAATGAGTGCCCGCTCACAGCTATGAAAAGGGCTGCAGCGCAGGTTCACAGTGCCTGGGGGCGTGCAGGGAGGCTGAGAGGCAATGGCCACACTGAGGAGGCATCAACCAGGGGCAAGAGGAGGGAAAGGTCATGCCAGGCAGAGTGCCTGGCATGGGACGAGCATAAATCACGCGAAGAACTGACATGAGGCCCATGTGACTGCAGGGAATGGAGCAAGGGGGAAAGTCATGCAAGGTGAGGCTGGAGAGGGAGGTGGGGCTGCCAGGCTGCTTCCAGGGGCTTGGTCTCTTCCCAAGTGGATTAGGAAGCCACTGAAGGGTGCTGAGCAGGCAAAGTGGCCCGGTAAGTGTTATTACTTGAAGGCAGAGAGGAAACACCAGTCAAACTGGTGATGACAGTGGTGATCATGGCAGTAGAGCTAATGGTACTGAAAGCTGGGTCCCATGCACTGCAATTAAGCCTCTTTCTGCATTAATGTAATTCTCACATTCGCCCTACGAGGCGGGCACTGTTACTATCCCCACTTTACAGCCGACAAAACCGAGGCACAGAGAGAATAAGTAATTTGCCCAAGGTCACGTAGTTTGTAGGTGGTAGAGCGGGCAGGTAAATGAGCAACCTCTGAGCACTTAAAGAAATTACTGTCTTCAAGAAGTCAAAGTACAGGGAACTGCTGTCCTACAAGAGAGTCCGGGGACAGCAACCCGGGATGAACCTGATTTGTAGCTTAGGCCCTTGTGGTTGGTTCTGTGAACAATCACTCACTGAGCGCCTACTGCATGCCAGGCACACTGTAGTAAGTACTGAGGACGTGAAGGGGATGAAAAACAGTCCTGGAACCTGCATTCCAGTGAGGAAAGAAGACAGTGCACAAGTGTGCCAGTGATGCAGGTGGTTTTGGGTGATGACAAGGGCTGTGTGGGGGAGATAACAAGGCAGTGTGATGGGCAGTGGCGGGCAGAGGGGTGGTGCTTCTCTAGACATGGGAGTCAGGCAGGGCGACAAGCAACACCAACAATGAGGAAGCAACAGAGCCATGATCTTGGGAGGAGGATTCCAAGAAGAGGGGAGAGTCATGCAAAGCCCCCGAGGCGGGGGCAACCTTGGGACTTCCACGGAACAGAAAGAGGAGACACTGCATGGTTCAGAATGAACAAGAAGAGGTGAAAACGGAGATGGAGGCTTCCAGAAGCCCAGGCCCCATAGGGCAAGGAGTTGGGGTTTCATCCCAAATTGTTGGGAAGTCACTGGAGAGTTTTCAAGCAGGGGAGGGATGCAACCTGTTATGTGTTTGAAAGACAGTATGTTGGTTGCTGTGAGGAGAATAAATTCTTCAAGGCAAAGGAGGATGCAGGAGGACCAGTTTGGTGGCTGCTGCATCAGATAAAGGTGGAGATGGGAAGAAGGGTCAGATTACAATATATTTTTGCTGATGGATTAGATCTGGGGGTTGAGAGAAGGAAATACAGAATAACTCCAAGGCTTTCAGCCTGAAAAACTGGGTAGATGATGGTACAGTGACTAAAACTGGGAAGACTGTAGGTAGAGCAGGTTTGGCTGGGAGCTGGGAGGACGCAGCTAAATCAAGAGCTGTGTCTGTTTTTTTTTTGCTGTTGTTCTTGCTTTTTTTTTTTTGGCCCTGTGGCACGGCTTGTGGGATCTTAGTTCCCTGATCAGGAATTGAACCCCGGGCCCTCGGCAGTGAAAGCATGGAGTCCTAACCACTAGACTGCCAGGGAATTCCCAAGAGCTGTGTTTTAGACACAACCAGTTTTTTATGCTCTCAGGTCTCTAGAGACCAGCCAAGAAGGCAGCTGGACAAATGGGTTGGAGTTCAGAGTTCAAGGCTAGAGGTCTACATGGAGACCCACAGGCATGTAGATGGTAATTAGAATTACAGGACCAGGTTGCCCAGGGAATGAGATGCAGAAAGGAGGTCCAGGGGCTCCGGGCTGGGATCCTCCAACGTGCGGAGACTGGACAGGGGCCCAGAGGCCAGCAAGGGAGGTCACGAAGGAGGCACAAGGAAAGCCCACCGGCTCTGCACCAACCAACCCTGTAACCTCAGGCAAGCTGCTCTCCCCCTCCAGACCTCAGCTTCCTCTCTGTAAACCAGAAGGGTGGCCCCACCCATCACTGAGGTGCCTCTAGCTTGTGTGACATTCCCGCAGCCCCTTGCCGGATGAAGAAACCAAAGCTCAGCCTTGCCCACCTCGTTTCCAGGTCTCCTACAATACCCTCACACCAGATGAAATACAAAAATACAGCAAAACCCAGCCCAAAGGGCCACTACCAAGGGGCAGGGGGCAGGGCAAGGTCACGGCGACCTGGAGTAGAATCCAGACTCTGCCACTTGTCAGCTGGGTGACCCCAATCCTCAGTTCCTTATCTGTAAAAGTGGCCAGTAATACCCAGCATGAGGGGTTGTTGCTAGAACAAAGCCAGGTAGCAAGCAGAGCACCTGCATGGCTCCAGGCACGTGTGCCCCGGGTCAGGTCCTTTCCCCTCTAGGGAGATTCCTTCCCTGAATGAGAAGAGAGGGATTCCTGGGTGGCTCTACTGTTGCAGAATAATGCAGTCCTGCTGCCAGTCAACCCCGGGGCTGCCAGCTCTGCGTCACCCCCGCCCCTCGCCTGCAGGCACGTGGCTGCCATCACAGAGACTAGCTGATCAGTCATCTGCCGGAACCTGGGGCGCCACGGGGGCTGGGAGGTGGGAGAGGACATCGGCTCCTAGGCTGGCCATGGCTGTGGACCAGAGCCTCTTCCCAGGCTGCATTAGCGTGGCTGGCAAAGGGCAGTGAAATGACAGCAGGGAAATGCTTTATCAGAGAGCTAGTTGGAACTCGGGCCAATGTGTTCAGCCCTGATGACGGCTCCTGGCTCCGTGTCTCTTAGAAGCAGCCCTGGACGGGGGGTGGGGGTGGGGAGGCAGGAACTGCAGGCACAGCCATTGGAGGGGGAGTCGGGCTGGAGCCTGGATTCCTGGCCTGCCTCGGTCACAATTAGACTAATGGCTGCACTTACAGGGCACCTCCACCGTGCCAGACGCCGCGCCAGTGCTTTCCATAAAGGCTCATCAACACCCCTGCAAGGACTGCAAACATGTTCCTACTGAAAAGATGAGGAAACTGAGGCAGAGGGAGGAGGAGAAAGGCTTGCCCAAGGTCCCCCAGCCTTCAACACTCCTCTTGAGGATGCATCCAACAGGCGGAAACCCTTACATAGCTTGCAAGATCTTGCGTGATCCGGTCTCTGCAGTGACACCAGTCCCCCTGTCCCTCTCCCTCCTGCCCCCCAAGCTTCTTTCCATCACAGGGTCTCAGCCTCTTCCAGCCAGCTCTTCCCCCTCTCTGTCGTCTCTGCCGTTTGCAAGCCCTGCCATCCAACAGGCCTCCACAGAAATGCCCCAGAGCCTCCCCTGAGCCCCATATGTGGTCGGGGGCCCGTCAGACCTCCCACAGTGGCCTCTCCGTGGTCTTTGGAGCACTTTTCACAACTATTCTTGTTCCACAGCCATAACCATAGTTATTTGTGTGGTTTTTGTTCATGCCCTTCTCCCTCCTGTATCCACACAATGCCTGGCACACAGATGGTTCTTAATATATTGGTTGATGGGAGAGTGGAGGTTGAGTGTGTGAACAATGAATGAGTGAACAAACCACAAATGAACTTCCCTCGTGCAGCGATGGGCTGGCTGTGGCTCTGCCGGGAGACCGTCTCCCTTAGAGCCTAAATCATAAAAACTGGAAACAGTATCTTGCAATCACAGGGATGCTGCCCAGGGAGGCGTGCACGGTGGGAAGTAGACCCCAGCTCCCTGTGTGGTTCCCCAGACCAGGCCAGCTTCTCTTTGTCGTCCCCCAGTCTCAGATCCCAGCGGTGGCAGCCAGGCTCCTGCAGGAGGTGGTGGTGAGGGGGTGGTTGGACTTGCCTCCTGTCTTGCAAGGGGAAGTGTGCCCCATTTCACTTCTGCTTTGAGGTGAGACACATCCCGTGTGTCAGACCACCCTGGAGTGCTCCCATCCTCCGAGCGCCAACAACCAACGGTGGCTAGTGCGGTGGTCAGGCCCTGGGGAGGCCAGACACGGCCCTCATCACTGTGCAGGGAGTCTAGGCCACAAGCCCTGTCCTCCCTACTTCCAGGACGTGGCTGCCCCACCCTGAAAGCCACTGTTGGTAGGCTGCTTCCTCCCACATCCCCCCCTTCTCTCTCTAAGGGAAGAGCTGTGAGGTGGAGAATCCCTGAGCCCAATCCTTCCTCTGCCATGTGTGTGCTCAGTAACCCAGGGTAAGTCCCTCCACTTCCCTGAGAAGCGGGGGAACTGCCCTCAGGCTCCAGCACTAGGACAATGGATGCACACTAGCTTGGGATCCAATGTTACTTTTCTTCTGTTTTCTTTCCCTCCCTTCTCAAGCTTCCAACCAGCTGGTGGTGTACCAGGCTCTCAGTGGACCTCCAGACACATTCAAATCAGAACGTTTGGACGGCCTCAATGCCCCTTTCTCTAGTCTTCCCCAGCCCCCCTGTGCAGAATTAAGTCCCCTCCTCTATTTCTGTAGTGCTTTACATGTCTGCTGCCCTCCACCAAGAAAGCAGGGCCACCTTGGTTCGGCTTTGCATAAACGTTGGGCTGAAAAAATGAATTCAACCGATTCTAAATGAGCACCTTTGTGGGATGGAGACCCGCAGTGGAGGATACAAGATGAGCAAGATGTGCTCTCTGCTCTTGGGGAGCTTAGATACAGCTGGAGAGGCAAGCCACATGTACAAGGGAAGGGAAACACAAGAGCCGCATCATAGCACGTGGGCGCTAAATACAACCAGGATTCTGACCCTGGTTCTGTCGATAACCTGCTATGTGCCTCTAAGCAGGTCTCTTAGCCACTCTGGTCTTGGAACCCAGCAAGAGAAATTGCTACAGGACATTGGGGATGGGGATGCCATCAAGAAAGGATTCAGATCTCCACCATCAGGGGCAAGTGGCGGGCCCTCTTCCTCCAAAGTCACAGGAGGGAGGGGCCCCCCATCTGGACCGCTTTCCCCATCAGAATCTAGTTCAGGGCTTCTCAACATCAACACTACTGACATTTGGGACTGAATAATTCTTTGTGGCAGGAGCTGTCCCGTGCACCATACGGTGTCCAGAAGCAGCCACTGGATGCAGGTAGCACCTCCCGCAGTGTGACAACCAACTGTCCCCACATGCCCCTTGGGGGTCAAAATTGCCGCCAGCTGAGAGGCCGTGGCTCTCCTGATTCTCCTCCAGCGCTGTAGCCAGGGGCTGGACAAATGTTTCTCGGGCTTGCCTCTGGCAGAGCCCTGCTCGCCCCCTTGAGCTTGTGTCAGCTCAGGTTCTGAGGACACAGGGCTTGAGGAAAGGCAGGACATGACACCTTGAAAAGGGGCCCCTTCCCCAAGACAGCAGCTGATCACGCCTCCCAGAGCTCTCATCCTGGGTAGGAGGAGGACCCAGGATGTGAACCACTAGGGTTGGATGAACACAAAGGCACTAGGGAAACATTTCTCTCCTGGGATGCCACGGGCTTAAAAATAAAATTTTCTGCTGCTTAAGAGACATTTGAGGATGAACAGGGGTGGGGGCAGGGGGACGGGAATGGAACCTGGATAAACAACCTGGTACGTGAGACTCCATTCCAGTCACAGCCGCCACAAGCTGCTGAGGGATCGACAGGGACGCCAGCCCTCTGGGAACTCAGCTTCCCGTCAGTTGAGAAGGGGAGGTCTGGAATCTTGTGGGCCCCCAGGTTTCACCCAGACTCGCTGCCAAGGGAGACAGCACTCAGAGAGCAAGGGGCCTCCCCTCACCTTCGTGGGGGAAGAGGGCACCTTCTTGGAAGGACAGTGTCGTGATTCCCTGAGAAACAGATGGATCTTGCTGCAGCCAGAGAAGCAGGTGGAGGTCAAATTTAAAGGCTGGTGTGACTGAGTTCATGGTACCCACACATTCCAGGCCAGGCTTAGGGCCAGTGTGAAGGCCAGGAGCTGCCTGAAGCACTTGCAGGCTGAAGTCAGGGGCCAGAGGGGAGGAGCCTGGGGGGAGAGGAAAGACCCCGCCCCCTTCCTACCAGAGCCTTGAGGCCATGTCCACACCTGCACCCCAGCAGGGCCGCACCACACACGGAGCATAGTCAGCCAAAAGGGAGAGAGGGGCCCCCAGGACGGAGCAGAGGGCAACACCTCACTGTCCCAGCTGCAGCCGGAGGGGAGGGGGACAGCACAGCGGGCAGGGCTGGGTTCTGGGGCCCCACAGACTTGATTCCAGCCGCTGTCGGCTCTGTAGCCTGAGGCTCCGCCACCTGGGGCTCCTACCCCACATCTGGTGTGACTCCGCCAAAGATTACAAGATGGAAAGGCATGTAAAGTATGCTACACTGCCCAGAACGCAGGGAACCCTCGAGAAATGGGGCAACCATTTTTATTTCATGCATCTGAAACTATTCAGTCTTCTCTCCCACTCTTTCCACTTTAGCAAAACCTCGTGGTGTCTCAGGTGTGTATTGTGTACTTGTTCCTCGTAATACCTGAAGTTTCCATTTTGTTTTGATGGGTCTCTTCCTACAAATGGGAGACGGGCTTCCGTGCCTCTCCAACATAGAATTTGGCAGTGTTGGCCCATCGTTTGGGGGTCCCGTGCCTGTAGGGGTCCCGTGCCCTGGGAGGTTCTCTGTCCACCCCTGCTGCCATCGTGCTGTCACTTGTCGTTTCACCCTGCTCTTGAGTTCTCTGCCTTCCGGTGTGTGGCGACCTCTGTTCTGCTGATTTCCAGGCTGGTTAGGCCTGCGTGTAAAGTAAGAGGGAAGAATCCCAGAGAAGGGGTCTGCAGCAGCGTTTCTCAAATGGACCACCAAGACCGGAGTCACTCGAGCATCTGTTTACAGCGCAGAGTCCAGACCCCTTGAATCAGAATCTCTGGGGTAGGCTGTGGAATCTGTGATTTAAGCAGCTCTTAGGCACAGGAGCCTTGAGGAATCATGGGTGGGACTAACGCAGCTCCTTCTGCTTTGAAGCCCCTTTGGCTGATTTCTCGTTCCTTTGGTAAAGTGATGTGTTTCTTTCCCCATCATGTTTTCTGCAACCCACACCTGTGTGATTCCTCACCCCAGACTCACTACTACGTCCAGGAGGCTGACTGGCACCGCCCCAGGTGTACAGGGGCCCATGTGCATCCACCTGCCCCCAGCACAACCACAGAACTGAGAAATGTCTCCAGAGCTGCCAGCCTCGGGCCACAACCCTGTTCCCAGTGGGCAGGAGCCAGGAGGCCCTTCTTCCTGCTCTTAGCAACGTGGCACCTCTGCCAACAGAGGAAACTTCCCAGCAGAAGTTCCTGGGACCCAGATAAGGCAGAACAGCCACAGCTGTTAGAGGAGTGCAGCCTCTTGACCACACCGACTCCTACACATACTACAAGGCCCAAGGCTCCTTCCTCTTTAAAGACTGCCTCGTCCATTCCTGCCCTCTGTGGTCATTCCCATCTCTAATCCCCTGGGGTTCACAGAGTCCCAGGCAGTCATCATCATCGTCATAACAGCTCATGTTTAGGAAGGGCTCACAACCTTCCAGGCACCGTCTTAGCTCTTTATGCGAATTCTCTCGGGCAATTTTCACAACCCCATGAGGGTATTATTGTCTCATTTTTCAGATGAGAAAACCAGGGCTCTGAGAGGCACAGTAACTCACTCAGGGTCACATGCTGGCAAGTGGCCCTGCTGGAATCTGGATCTGGTGCCTAGAAAGGTACTAGGCCAGGAGCCGGAGGTCCTGGTTCCTCCTGCTGGTCCCACCCTGAGCCTGGGGCAGGTCACTGTCTTATCTGGGAGAAAATGAAGAGGTTGGACCAGATGTCCAAGAACCTCCTGCTCTGGGGCTCTTGCCTTATGGGACCAGCCTCATCTCCAACCGCAGTGGGGTGACCCAAGGCATGTCACGCATGTGTTGGGGACTCAATGGCGTCAATTCTCAACACGAATGAGTGCCTTCCAGGAGTCAATTTAGGAAGCCAGACCGGGGATCCTTTCAAGGTGTTTCTCACAGTTCTTGTGTCCCTCCTACATGCTGGACCCCGTGAGGGGCCCTGCAGCGTGCACCAGCTCCCTTGATCTCACCAACTCATTCTTCTCTCATTAGCTGAAGAATGTGCCAGAAGAAAGTCCCAGCAAGTGAGCTGAAACGGGTCAGCAAATAATGACAGTGTCGCAAGCACAGAAAAAGAGAAACACTCAGAGGCATGCTCGCAGGTTTGTGTGTCTGGGTGGGGGCTGGGGAAGAAGCTGAGGCCACACCATTCCTATTTAATAGGGGAGGAAACAGGCTCAAGGGACAGAACCATCCCTGGTTCTCACAGCTAAGAGATGGCAGGGCTGGAATTTAAAGCCAGGTCCTTTTGGGCCCAAGCCCACTGCTTTTCTCTTTCCACCAACTAATGGCTATCACATCCTTACACCCGGTGGTGGCCTTGCGATCCGCACCTGTCCTCCGAGTCTAATCAAACCTTGCCCTCCCCAAAGGCCGGGCTCCGCACCTGGGCAGCAGGGAGGGAGGGAGGTGGTGGGCGGGCCTGAGGGACAGGTGGGAGTCTGATGGAGGAGGACTGAGTTTGACTCCCAGGTTCGGTCTTGGACAAGTGGGTGGAAGGAGGTGTGGAGCAGCGGGAGGAGGGATGCGAGGGGAGCAGTTCGAGGGCACGTGTTTCACGCCCAGCTCCCAAGGATGGGTGACTCGGGATTCTAACTTGTCAGCTGCCCCTTCTCCCACCAAATCATTCTCTGAGCCTTCTCCCGGGTCATCTTTGGAAGAGGGAAGAGGGCAGAAAGCAGGGGCGATTGCTGGCCTTACACGCAGGACACCAAGGATCATAGGTATGGCGGTGGGTGACCTGATCTGAATGGGCCAGCGGCTGCCGTGTCCACACAATGACTCAGGAAGCTGGCTCGGAAGCACGTGAAGACTCCCGGCCTGGGGACATGAGGGTGGGCAGCCTGCATTTGTGTACTGCCTGCTGGTAAGTCAGCTCTTTCATATACATCTGTCTTTAGATCCTCCAACCACCCTGGGAGACACCCTCCCATTTTATAAGTGAAGGACACTGATGCTTAGAAAGGAGCAAAGATTCAGCAGAGGGAAGGGAAGGCGAAAAAGGAAAAGAAAATGGGTTTTTATGGAGGACCTGCTACATGCCAGGAATCAGCAAGTGCGGTCTCACATATGTTAACAGACCTATTCTTTCAAAATCTCTACAGGCAGCATCAACACCTGCATTTGCAGAGGAGAAAACAGGCTCCATTGAAATAAGCTGGAAGCCCAGGGAGTGAGGGAGAAATTCAGATGGGACACCCAGTGCCTGGCCCTCGAGCCCAGAGCTCATTCATTCACCCCATGCGCTGGGCCAACAACCACTTCTCCAGCATCTTCCATTAGGCCAAACATTTAGGAAAAAAGGATGAACAAAATAGTCAAGCCCCCTGCCACGTGCCGCGTGTGGTGGGAGGAGGGCAAGATGCCGTAGGAAGACATGACGGGGTCCCACGGAGCTTCTCTGGAGAAGGGACCTTTGAGCTGAGGGCGGATGGATGACGGCCAGGATGAGTGAGGAGTGTTCCAGGCAGATGAAACAGCGTGTGCCAAGGGTCTGAGCCCATAAAGAGTTTCTGACGTTCCTGGTGGCTGGAGAGGAAGCCTGGGACCAGATTGTGCAGCTATGTCTAAGAGCTTTGAAGTTCAAGTCACCAAAGAGGTCTAAATAGGTGGGAGGAACAATCAGAGTGGTGACTGCCGAGTGGAGAAGGGCCTGGAGGGAAAGCAGAGACCAGGTGGGAGGTGCTCCTAGCCATGCAAGAGGAGGAAGAGGTGAGGGCCAGGCTGAGAGCGGCTGCAGGGCTCCTGGGAGAGGGGTACGGACTTGCAGGCCATTGAGGTGGTAGATCAGTAGGGCTTGTGATTAACTCGGGGTGGAGGGGAAGTGGCGGGAGGGGAAGTGGTGGGAGCTGTCAGGTCCCCCACCCTCTACCCCCTGGCCAGTGAGGGCGGGGCTGCGGTTGAGGACCATGCGGAGTCTTATCCCACGGAGCAGTGGGTCCTAACCTCAGCCAGAGTCAACAGAGGCTTCCTTGGATTTTTTTCGGAATGCCACATTTGTGCGTCATGCCAGGCTCACCTACTTAGCAAGACTCGCCTCCCACAACCAGGCCCGCGGGATCCCAGCACCTCGTCCTGTCTGCTCATGAGGCCTGCCCGGAACTCTCTTCTCCTGCCCGAGGGCCCGTGAAGAGAAACCTTTCAGTAAACTCACAGCCAGACCCCCAAGTGAATTCTGGAGTCCTCCCCAGCGTCTGTGGCCGCCTCATCGGCCTCCAGGGCCCCAGCGGCAGGGCACGACTGCCCAGCCGAAGACAGGATTGCTGCTGCCCGGTACCAGGCTGGGGACAGAGATGCCACACGGGCCAGTTTATTCCTGTTACTGCTCTGTACAGGTATATACAGTTGGTGTGAGCCTATGGTACATTATTTCACAAAGTTATCTTACATCCTGTGCACACTCCTCCTGGGCGAGAAGTACCTGCGGGCGGTGGAGGAAAGGACGCTCACGGGAGC
This sequence comes from Grampus griseus, assembly GCF_964374135.1. NCBI lineage: Eukaryota > Metazoa > Chordata > Mammalia > Artiodactyla > Delphinidae > Grampus > Grampus griseus. The sequence goes on along the minus strand of NC_139006.1, from coordinate 24,041,511 downwards.
CACTCTGTTGCTGAGGACGTGCACGGGGGCGCCCTCCCACCTGCTCCCGGGTGCCGGAGGCTTCCGCAGTCTTTCTCCTGGAGCGGATAGAGGCTGGCGGGGGCCAAGCAGCACCCACAGCCCCCACCACCCCAGCCTGCCTGACCCCACCGAGTACCATCAGCAGCAGGACAGTATCCCCCGGCCCCTCGCCCCCCGCCCATCACGGGGCGCTGGCGTGCATCTTCTCCAGGCAGCTCGTCCAGAAGGTCACCAGCCGGTTGTCACGGTTGACGCAGAAGTCCGTGAAGTCCTTCAGCAGCCGGTCAGCAAACCTCTCGTCGCCGGTGGCGCTGGAGCGCCAGGTCTTGGTCAGCATGGTGTTGTAGGCCCAGCTGTAGCCCACCCTCTCCTCGCAGAACAGGCTCTGGCTGGCGGAGCTGGTGGAGTTGCGGCGCCGCCGTGGCTGCCCCGAGAACTTGCGCTTGGAGTAGGGCAGCTGCAGGAACACCGTGCCTGTGGGGACAGGGGCCAGGTCACAGCTCCGGGAAGGAGGGAGGGAGGGTGCCCGGGCCAGCCCCCCGCCCCCACTCTGGGGCTCCCGGTCCTACCTCGGCCGCCCCAGACCCCGCCCCGTCCACACTGCGCCTGGAGCGCCTCACCTGTGACGTGGATGTACTGAGGCTTGGTCTCAGCAGGGAAGTTGAAAGCAGAGGCAGAATATTTATCTTGAACAAACCCAAATCTAAGGGAAGGACAGGGAGACAGGCCGATGAGGGCCCCCTGGGCTACAGGGACATGGCGGGGGGGGGCGGGGGGGCGTGCTGGGGGGAGCGAGAGTGTGGCTAACACGACTCTCCGACGGCCATGGGATCTGGAAAGTCTCTTTCAGGTGGAACATTCAGGCTGCTCCTCACTGTCCTCACCACTTCCCACCATCCCGGCCCCCTTTCCTCTCTGGTGCTGAGAGCCTCTCACCTGCCCAGCTCTCCCTCCTCCAGCCTTCATCTCCACCCAGCCACCCCCCACTCCATCGCATCAGCCCTCCCCCCTGCGCCCACCCCCAAGACTGTCAGCTCCCCCGGGGAAGGCCCTTATCTTAACTCTGCTGAGCCAGGCCCCTCTCCCCTTCCTCTCAGTTCTCCCACACTAAGCACACAGTAGTTCTCAATAAAGGTTTTGCATTGAGAAATATCATAACTGGAGTCCTTTCCTTAAGACGAGGAAAGCTAGGGCCCTGCCTCGCTGTGTTCTGGAAACAGGCATCCATGGCTTGTTCTATTCCTGGTTTTTTAATTTCCACAAAGCGCATGTATTACACTTTACCTGCTAAGTGCTGTAAAGGATGCATTGGCAGATATGGCCCCTGCCCTGAGTCTGAGGGGTTTATGTAATGAAGCCTGTGATGAGGCAGAACTATAGCAGGGAAAACCCTGTCTCCCTTCCTGGACTGAGCTCCAGGGAGGTGCTGTGTTGCATCCTCTACAGAAGCTGCTGGCTTTACACGGGCACTTGATAATTATTTACTGAAGAACATGTGAAGTCAGACGCATAAACAGATCGGCTGATGGGCACTGCCAGCTCATCACTGTCAGCTGGTTCTAGCACATGCAGGAACGGCTCTGGAGTCTGCCCTTCTTCCTCTCTACTTTCCGATCAAGGCTCTCTATTTACTCAGCGTGGATCAGCAGGACCTGCTGACAAACTCGTCTTCCTCATAATAACTACTATCTCCTGGGGCCCTACTAGGTGCTGGGAACGTCAGGGAACCCTCCCAACAAACCCGGTGAAGGGGGAGAACTCGAAGGCAAAGCACCTCACGGTTCCTCAGCCAGATGCCGGTGGAGGCCGAGGTGAACCAGGCCTGTCCGCTTCCCACATCAAAGTCCTTTCCCACCTACCTCTTCATTGACCGCCCCAAATTGCACCCCCTCCTACTGGACGGAGGAAGTCAGGTGCCCTGGCATTCATTTCACAGCCTTTACCAAGCATTGAAGAAAAGGGCTGAGTAAGGTCTAAGGCAGGCCTGGGCCAGCTTGGGTGGGGGAGGCTGAAGAGTCCGGACTTTATCCTGCGGTTGGTGGGGGGCTGTGCACGGAGGGGGGTGTGCCAGGTGGGGCGGGGACAGCTGAAGGCGCCTGAACAAGATGATATGACACTGAAGCAGGCACAGGAGGCTCTGATTTTCTATGAATAACACAAGGCAGCAACCGGACACTGAGTTAGTGATGTTCTAGAGACCCAGCTGGACCGGCCTGGGGGATACAGCTAAGCCTAGGAAAGGCTCTCCCTGGTATACATATTAGGTACCAGTAAATATCTACTGAACGTATCTATTGCTTTTTAACCATTCATTGTCTTCTCAACATGTGTCAAGAGGCTCCTGACAGATTCTACAGTTTTTCACCTCCTGGAGAGTTTGGCTCCAGGTCCTGTAGGAGGCTGAGGAGAGAGCTCTCTGCTCTCCTACAAACTGGAAGAAGAGGGAAGCAAGTCTGAAAAACTACAGCTCCAGGAACCGGACAGGTGGTGCTCATCTCTGAAACCAAGGCAGAGGGACTAGTCGGAGATAAGCAGTGAATCTGTCACTGGTGGACTGGGTCCATCTCCCCAGAAAGGGAATGAACTGGGCTTCGCTGTGGTAACTGCTATTTGAGACAAACACTGATGCCTCCCCATGCTTCCCTCTTGCTAAGGGACAAACCTGTGTGCAATGGCTTCCTGGAAAAGGTGCATTCGGTCCCAGTATGTTTCTGGTTCAAAGCCTAAAAGGAAAAAAGAGTAAATGCCGAGTTGTGATTCCAAGATTTGCAAATCTCCCTGGGTCCAGCCTTGGGTATCCTTCACTACTCTTGGCAATGCTCCCCCCTTGAGCCTGAGCTCTGCTTTTTCACACCACCTGCTTTCAGAAAGACCAGCCTCCACCCCAAGGAGGGATATCCTAAAGACAGTGACAGCCCTCAAGCTTCATCAGGGTCTAGAAAGGAGAGGAATATGAGTCCTCAGCGACCCGTGTGAGCTACTAGAACTTGGTATAAGACTCATTCTAATGACCGTCTGTGCCAAAAGCGGAAAGGAGCAGGATATTAAAATACAACCAAGAGATAAGCTTGAAATGAATGTCATTTGCTTCTAAGGAGAAAACAAAAATCCCAATCTTCCATTTTAGGGGTGGGGAAATTGAAGCAAATCAATATAAAATGATTTTTGGAAATGTGATCAGCTGGGGAGGGGAGGGGAGGGGAGGGGGCAGGGCAGGTGAGTGCCCGCCCCCACCGCCCACTTCGTGCTCCAGCCTGGCTGGTGTGAGGACAGGAGCAGGGTGAGGAGGTGGCAGGGCTGAGGCAGCTGTCACACAGCAGAGGCAACAGGCCGGGGCTGCTCTCGGGATCAAGGTGTGGAGGGCTGGGGCAGCAACCACATGAGACCTCGTCCCAGAGGCCAGGGGTGCCTGCAGGGGCTTTGTTGCTCTTTCTGTATTTGGAATTTTATATCTAGGTTAGATTTGAGGATTCTGGGTAACCAAAGAGCAGAAAAGAGAAAAGACTTTGGCTTTAACAGATAAAAACAGACAGTGTATTCTTGTCAGATTTTTAAGATTTTGAATTCCCTATTATCAGAACGGGAGATAACAGGAAGAGAGGTGGCACAGAAGCAAGAAAATTGATTTTTAGATTCAAGTCCTTATTCCTTTCAACTAGGACTCCTTTCGTTCAGCTGTAACCATGGCAACCAACAGGGGATGCTGGTCTTGAAGACTGGGTTACGACTGGCAGGGAAAACCATCGGTTCACACAGAAATGTCCTCCAGTGCCAGCCCTGCGAGCACCCCTGCGCTGTTACAGCGAAGGTGGAAAACCCCAGAAGAGTCTTTGGGTGGTATGGGGGGAGATCTCGCCTTCCCCTCAACATGTTAAAAACAGCAGTAGGAGGCGGTGCCTGGCTTAAAGTCATCAGATGCAGACATAATCACCTGCCATTTCAGGACGGCAAAAAACAGTCCCCCCTCGGCCACACCATGAGGGTAAATGAGAATGTGTGTGTGTGGGGGGGTTGGGGGGTGCTTTGTAAACCCTAAAGATCCCAGGATCTTCAGCCTCCAGGGGCCGGGGGGCTCACCTGGAACCCCAACTATCACTTAAAACACTGTGTCTATACACAAATGTCTTCCAAGATGTAAAGAATGTACAGGTGGGCCTTTGGAACAAAAGCTCTTTGCACCCCGGGGGTGGGGGGGCCGTTTCTCTGCCACCAAACACAGCACAGACTCATAAGAACTCAGGAAAAAGCATCTCCTTCACCTCAAAAGTTTTTTTCTCCACACTGATAATTTCTACGCCTGAGAGTCTACAGGGCTCTGACACACCAGCAGCAACTCTAGCTTTTCGTTATAAAAAGATCATCCATGAGCTCATGGGGTGCTTTGTAGGAGCTAATTACATGCTCACTGAAATGAGTGCTTGGTGATGAAAAGTCCATGCTGTGTGAAGTCAGCTCATCCCTCCATCTGTCTATACCTGCCCTCAGAGTCTGGTAGACGAGGGTGGAGCAGCGGGTGGGGTTGGCCCCATGGTCTCCATTCCGGGGAAGCACTCTGAGGGGGTCCCGCGTCCTCCAGGTGCTGACGCATCTCAGCTTTGCACAACAGCACACTGTGTCCTGTTTTTGCTTTCAATGCCTCCCATTTCTGGCCTTTATTCGTGGAGCAGCAGATCCAAGCCTCCAGTGAGGATCAGATTCCTGCCGCCCAAACCAGTAAGGCTGGAGCAGAGAGAGGAGGGTGTAGGGAGAAGCCTGGTGCTGCTCGAGATTTACAGAGCACAGCGCCCTCTCCCACCCACCGTCCCCTCCAGGCCTTACGAGGGTCTTCTTGAGCTAGTGAGGCAGCTCTGGTCACCCCCATTTCAGGAATAAGGCATTTGAGGCTCAGAGACATTAAGTGACTTGCCCAGGGTTGCTCAGCCACTAAGTGAAGAATCAGGATTGAAACTCTGGCCCCAGCACTTCCCTGGTGGCGCAGTGGTTGGGAATCTGCCTTCCAGTGCATGGGACACGGGTTCGAGCCCTGGTCCAGGAGGATCCCACATGCCATGGAGAAACTAGGCCCGTGTGCCACAAATACTAAGCCCGTACTCTGGAGCCCACGAGCAACAACTACTGAGCCTGAGTGACACAACTACTGCAGCCTGCGTGCCTAGAGCCTGTGCTCCGCAACAAGGAGGGACCACCGCAATGAGAAGCCCGCACACTGCAACGAAGAGTAGCCCCCGCTCGCCACAACTGGAGAAAGCCCGCGCGCAGCAACGAAGACCCAACGTGGCCAATAAATAAATAAATTTATAAAAAACAAACAAACAAAATCCTCTAGCCCCCTGACTACAAGGCTCCTTCTTTTCACTGGCCCGTGAAAAGCTGGCCTCCATTTTACCAAATTGAAAAAAAAAAAAAAAAAAAAGCTGGCCTCCAGGCGCCTCGAGAGGCGACCCTGGGGGAAGGGTCTACGTGGGTAACAGGCCCTCCGGAGAGGGGTGTCTCTTACTGTCAAACAGGTGCTCGCTGCCCTCCTTGAGCAGGCAGCTGATGTTGAGTGGGATGAAGAGCTGGGCCCGGAGCGGGTCGCCGTACAGGTAACTGGGCAGCGCAAAGGGACCCTCCAAAACCGGCACCAACAAAAAGCCACAGGAGGTGGCCTTGCGATGCCAACCTTGGACCTGGTGGGAAGCACAGAAACACACAGCGTCACCTCCAAGTTCATTCTGACAAGAGAAGTAACTTCCTGAGGAGTGAAGCCACCCGAGTGATGGCCTGCGTATTGATCCACAGGTTCACTGATTAATGTCCACCGGCTCCAGACCCGCCCTGGGAGGAGGAAACACAGTTGAACCTCCTGTGAATCCTTGGAAGACCGGGAGGTAAGCGCATGGCTCCTCACAGCCTGAGTTTCTGCAACTTCAGGGGCTCTTTCGGGAGGAACAGGCTAGAGAGAGCTATGTCCTGCCTCTTCTTGCTCCATAGGATGTTGGAGGAAAGTCACAGGATATAGGTTAAGTCCTTCTAATTTTGTCCTTTATCAAAAATTTACTAAGTCCAAAGTATCAAATAGGAAAACAATCCACTCAGGCTGGCTGAGAGAGATAAGACGCGGGCTGCAAGATGATCATGGTGGCCTCTGGCCAAAAGTGACAAGCGCTGACCTCGCAGAATGAGAGCTGCTCTCTGCAAGCTCCCAAACGCCATCTGTCTGAAGACTGACCGAGAATAAAAGTTACTGGGGCTTAACGACAAACCTCCCCACTCTTAGCTTTTCTCCCAGGAACACTCCTAACCATGACCAAAACACCAAGGTCTCTGTTTGACCAAGTAATTTCTAAGGCTTATGTAATATTTATCTAAATAAAATGTGGTTTATAACAAATGTGGACATGGCCTTAAAATAATAATTAACCTACACTCGAGATTCTTAAAAACTTAATAAAATCATGATAAAAATGAGCAGCTTTCAGTGGGTTTTACATGAATTGATGTGCAAAGTGTACTTTTTAAAAGATAGATGCTAAACTCCTCTGAGGAAATAAATACTCTTCTTCCCGCCAAATTATAACTGTATCTCTGTGTGTGTGTGTGTGTGCGCGTGTGTGAGTGAGAGAGAACACTGTGGCTGTGTGGTTCTGAGACAGTGTCACCTGGTGGGGCTTCTGAGGAGGACGCTATCGCACTGGGCCAGAGGGTTAGTTCTGGCTGGAGGGAGTGGTCATCCCAGCGCTGACCCGCTGGGGAAGAGCTGGTGTCCCCTGCAAGCTGAGCGGAATGGGCAGCTGGGCGTCTTTTTTGATTTGGACCTTAACAATGTTCCCTGGATGGGAGTGTCTCCATGGGAGGGGTCCTCAAAGACAGTAATGCCATTTGGAGGCAGACAGGGGTTGGGCAGACAGAGACGTAGACCAATCTCTTCCACGTCTTATAGGGATAAAACTAGGCTTTTGAGCCCCGGACAAAAAAACCTGTACGTTGCCAGCCGACGCTGTGCTCCTTTCCCTTTGGTCATCTCCTAGGCTCTTCCAAACTCTTTTTGAACTTTCCAGCTGCTTTCAGCTGTGCAATGAGATGTTTGGACCAGTGTTGGAGGGGCGTGGGATTCAGTTGAAGCCACAGAGAAATACTCTTTGGGGCTGAAGGAGAGAGCATATAAAAAAGGGTAGGAGACCATAAAGATGGCTCACGAAGGCTCCTGGAAGACACTGACAGCTCGGCTAAGGAGCATTTATTTTAGACACACAGCCTGGGATGGGGGGTGGCCAGGAGCAATGAGTGACCTGATGAGGCAGCTGGACCACGGTGGACGAGAAGCAGAAACAGTCAGGAGACCAACTGAAACAGGGCTTCTCAGCTTTGGCACTTGAGACACTGGGGCTGGGGGATTCTTTGCCGTAGAGGCTGTGTTGTGCTCTGTGCTATAGGATGATGGGCTACATCCCTGGTCTCCCCACCACCCGCTAGACCCCAGGGGCACCCCCACCATTTGGGGCAAGTAAAAATGTCTCCAGATATGCCAAATGCTCCTAACAGGTCACAACCACACACCTCCCCCACCCCTGTAGAGAACCAGTTAATAGCAGTGATATTCACGAACAGAGGATTGTGTAGATAAACTATGATACAAACAAGCAACAGAGTATTCTGCAGCCCTTAAAAATAATGAGGCAATGTCTTCCAAATTGAGCTGATGTAGTGTGTTCTTGGTTACCAAAATACTCAGGTAGCTTTGGAAATTTGAAATGGTAAATATTCATGATGTATAAAAAAAACATGATACAGGGACTTCCCTGGTGGTCCAGTGGTTAAGAGTCTGTGCTTCCACTGCAGGGGGCGCTGGTTCGATCCCTGGTTGGAGAAGTAAGATCTCGCATGCCACACGGTGCAGCCCAACAAAAACAAAACACATGATACATAACTATAGAATCTTAATTACATAAAAATGGATGCTTAGTTGCATAGATACATAAACGGGACCTAGAAGGACGTGTCAGACTCTAAAATACTTGTGATTACGGATGACTTTGATTTTTTACTTCTTGTGTTTTTTAGTTTCCTATTACGCACATGTTAACTTTTAAGAAACAAATGTTATTTTAAAAACTTTCCCCCCAAATGAGGCAAAACAAATTAAAAAACAACTACAGCGAAGCCGACTTATTTATATTGATACAGAAGATATATAGATGATAGGAAAAGCACAACATGAATAGTAAATATTCTGAGCTACTATGTCTGTTAAAAAAAAAAAAAAAAAGTAAAAGTAACAGGGCCTCTATATGCACAGAATCTCTCTCCAAGTACCAGCAAAGTGGCAGGGCAGTAGATGGAAGTCCCAGGGAACAGGGTGAGGGTGGGAGAGAGGGTTACATTCTGCTCTGCACCAGTGATTCTCAGCTGGGGGCAATGCCTCCCCTCCCTGGGGACACAGCAATATCTGGAGACATTTTTGGTTGTCACAGGAGGGTATGCTACTGGTATTTGGTGGGTAGAGGCCAGGGATGTTGTTCAACATCCTACAATGCACAGGCCAGGCCCCCCCATGACAGAACCATCGGCCCTACGTGTCAGTAGCACACCAAGGGTCAGAAACCCTGATCTACACACCCTTTTCGACTGTTTGAATTTTTCACTATGCTTAATTTTTTGAAAGAGGCTAATCCAACGGTCCACGTGAAGGTAATAGGAGCCTGAAGTGAAAACCATTTTTTGAGTGACGTGAATCTCTACCGAGCACCTGCGCGCCCGTCTGCCAGGTGAGCCCAGGCCTGACCGCACATAAGGGGGTCTCACCATCTCAAAGAGCACAGCGGCGGTCACCGCCATCCAGTGCAGCTTGATCTCGAAGGCCGCGTTCAGTGAGAAGTTGCCGTGGTAGTAACAGCTGCACCACTCCAGTCGGTCTGTGCGGTTGTTCACATCCACGTCCAGGGTCACGGTCCTCTGCTCTGGGACAGTGGCAGCTACATGGCAGGGGGGGAGGTTGGTGGCCGGGGGGAGGGAAAGGAAGGCAGGGGGTGAGGAGGAAGAGAAAACAACTGAGCATCCAGATGTGAAACTGCAGATTCCAGATGCTTCCTGGAAATCAGCTAGTCCAGGGCTCGGCAAATGCTTTCCATAAATGTCCACGTAGTAAATATTTTAGGTTTTGCAGGCTACAAGGCCTCTGTTTCAACTATTCAATGCTGCCGTTACAGTGCAAAAGCAGCCTCAGGTTTACCTAAACGAGTGGGCGCAGCTGTGTTCCAGTAAAACTTTACAAAAACAAATGGATTTTTAGGGCAGTCAGGCTACTCTGTGTGATACAATAATGGTGAATACATGTCATTATACATTTGTCAAAACCCATAAAATGCACAGCACCAAGACTGAACCCTAAGGGAAACCATGGGCTTTGGGTGATAATGATGTGTCAGTGTAGGGTTGTCGATTGTAACAAGTATCCCACTCCAGTGGTGACGCTGATAGCAGGGGAGGCTGTGCATGTGTGCAGGTTGTGCGGGGCGGGGCAGGGAGTATATGGAAACTGTACTTTCTGCTCAGTTTTGCTGTGAACCTGAAAGTGCTCTAAAAATAAAGTTTATTATAAAACAAACAAATGAACAAACAGGTGACAGGCCAGATGTGGCTGGTTAAACCATAGTTCGCTTCCCCTAATCTAATCCAATTCCTGATTTACAGATGAGGAAACAGCAACCCATGGAGGAAAAACGTCTTGGCCAAGATCAGAGTCAGAACCTCAGCCAGGCTGAGCCCCAGATCTTCCAATTCCAGTGACCACGAAGGGACATGATGGGACACACAACCCGGACCACAGCGAGGAGAAGGTCTTGCTTTTCTGGTTTCAACCCAGGAAGGCAATAGTTCTATAATTGTTTCTCAAGAAATGAAAACTCTTAATGAAGGCTAACGCTCTGTCCCAACAACCGTGTGCTGCCCAAGGATGTCAGGTCAGTGCCAAAGTGGCTCATCCAATCTGGGCTCCTGCTCAGAAATCCTTCTCAACCAAGACAGGGGTGTTTTAGAGACGGGTCAGACTGTCAAGTTCCTGACCAGACTAAAGGCCCAAAGCGGGCTCAGAAGTAAGAAGATTAGGGCTCTGCTCCACCTGGCTGGGCACTGCCACACATGGGGCTTCCGCAAACTACGATCGGACCCTCTTTCTCCCCTGCCCCCTTGAATCCAGTGACATTTCTCTGCGGCAGTCAGCTTAGTTCTGGGTTCTGCAGGTAGAAGCCCCGAGTGGCTTTTATCACACACAAGTAACAGCTCTTAAGTCAGCAATTTGAATGAACTTGTGCTGGGGGGGCAGTGGAGCTGCCGCTCGGACGCTGAACGGGACCTGGGCAGACCAACACTCAGCTGCGAGGTACACAGCTTGTCATTCTCTCAAAACCAGAACGTGCAAAAAAAAAAAAAAAACCAGAACGTGCAAAGTGGGAGACACTGTCGACTTGGACTGGGAAGACCTAAGCCCTGCTGTCCAAGCCCTGCGCCCCTGAGAACATTGCTCCACCCCTCCTGGTTTGGCTCCTCGTCTGCAAACTGAGAGGGCGCCCGTCCAGCTGCTCTGCAGAGAAGAGGGGAGGGTCAAGTGAAACATGGATGAGAAGGGCTCTCGGACTTCCCTCCTGCCTTCTCCTCTGGCCACCCTCCCTTGTGACTCTCCTCCTTTCCTCCTCCTCCTGTTATTCCTTCCTCCCAGTTTAAGCCACGGGCTTATCACCACTGCTCCATCAGAGGTCTGCCTAAGACTCCCATGGACGCTGCTTAAGCCTAAAGAACTAGGTGGCTCTGGTGCTAAAAGTCTCATCAGAACGAGTTTCTGTCTCTGCCTCGTGTTCCTGACGCCTGACACCGCCAGAGGAACCCTTTACTGAACAGCCCAAACTCAAGGAAGGAAGTTTGCTCTCTGGGCTTGGACAGTGTGTTCTCTGTAGGTGAAAAGCCCCGGTCACAAAAGAAAGGGCACTCAGAAAACACCAGCAGTGACCTTGCACATGTCTCCTCTCCCATGTGGCACGTCAAGTTCAGAACAGGCTGGTCTGAGGAAGCCAGAGGAAGCGCACTGTTCAGCCTAGTGGTTACGGGCTCAAGATACCACTGGCTTCACTCCTCAGTAGGGGAGGTGACAGTGCAGACGCTGTGGGCTGAGGATGCTGACAATGGTGTGAGTCCAGCTGAGGTGCAGCCCCTGGCCAATTCTCTGCATCTCTTCTCGACTTCCATGAGGACCGGCTTGTTCCCCTTGGGATAGGGAGATATAGCGAGGCCAGTGAATAAGGACAAACCCAGGCTGAGCATCCTTCACCCGTGTCACAGAGACGGGTTGTCAAAGACCTGAGGAGGGGATCGGTGTCACAGGAGGAGAAAGAACAGCATCTCAGGGAGGGGAGTGAAGGTAAAGGTAACAACCAGCTCTGCCCACCGACAGAACGAGCAATCTCAGGAGTGAGTGCCACGTGGGTGGGAGTTTTCAAAGAGCGGCTGGCTCCCCACTCCTCAGGGCTGCTGTGGAAGACATTCAAACATCAGGGTTTGGACCGAGGTGCCCTACAGCCCCTTCTGAGCCTGAGATCCGGTGGGCTGCAAGAGAAGGCTGAGAAGTAAAAGGCGTGGGACTGGCTCAAGGGATGCAGTGCTGCCTCTTCCGGGGTCTCGGATCCCCTGAGCTTCACGGCTCAGCGACACAAGATGACAGGGGTGGGGAAGTGGAGCCACCACAGACCAAGCCAGACAGGACCATGTGCCGCCGTCAGGCATTTCAAAACAGTTTTCTGCTGCTAACTTCCAACTGAGAATTAGGAATGTCTAAAAAGGAACACATCAAAATGAATGAACGAAAAAGGGAGCAGGTCATAAATGGTACAAAGGCCTTCTTCCCCTTCTATGTCATTTTGATTTTTTTCTGAGAAAAATACTCAACACTACAGATAGACCAATTTCACTTAAGTAAACAATACAGTAAAAGTCTATATTCTAACCTGAAAAAATGCTGGGAAGAAGGATCTCATGTCCTAACACAGAGGTGGGAGGGGTGTTACTGGAGAGAAGTAGCTGTAATAATGCCGTGTTGGGTTTAAAAGGAAAAGAAACCCACTTCCTGTGGGAGGGGTGGTGGGAAAGGAAGCTGATGGAGTAAAATTCCACTATAACAATCATGGGAGCCATTGAAAACCTAGTAAGTGGATGTTTTCCCAGAAAACATGCACATATGAAAGATTCTGCCTAGTTTCAGAACCACCGACCCTCCTGACACCCCTGTACAGGGTGAAGAATACCCCAGGTTGATAAACTACCCGCTGTAGACATAAATCTCTTTGCCCCTACTCTTCCTCTTTTTTGGACATATTTTCCCATATGCTTTTCCTTTTTGACCACACTTTTTGAAGTAACTAAGAACCAAAGCTAAACCAAATGACACAAATCTCATCCTGAGCTTCAGATGACGGCAGTCACGAGAGGGTTGTACCAGCGGCTGCGGGAGAAGACTTTGGAAATGAGGATGTCCCTAGAGAGACTGTCAAGATAGCCTCCAGAACCAAAATGATGACGCATTTCCCAGAAGCAGTAACCCTAACCAAGGGGTAAGTGCAGCACACGGGCTGGGACCCTGCACACACACCCGTGGAGACCTTGGTGAGAAGCAGTGGTCTGTCCCCTGCCTCTCGCACAAAGCACTGGCCACACTGGCCCTGAGCAACTCTGAGAATCTGGAAACTGTGACGACTTGTAGCGTTTCCATTCCACCAGCTAGGCAAGCATTCCAATTAGCCGGGCACTTCTGGGCTAACCAAGTAGAATGGGGAATTTCCCTGGAGTTCGGCCTATGTTACGTTTGCTTCCCTCCATCCAGAGGGTTTTGAGGGTCTCTCCAACCTGCCTTTGAGGGAAATCTCACGACGCCCTGCCTAGGGCACGCATTTTCTAAAGACGCTCACATCTCGACCCATCAGTCCGGTCCTTGAGAGCAGAGGTCACCACTGTTCAATAAGCAGGTGCTCACCCCATCTTAGGGCTGCAGGAACCGAGGAAGGGAAAGAAGAATCCCGGTGTGCATCCCTTGATGGGGTAAGCACATTTGGGGAGGGAGGGCAGAGAGGAGGGTCACGCACAGGGTGAGTGCCTGGAGTGGACACCTCTGAGGTCTTCTTCTTCTGAGGTCCTAGGATGTTGTAGTCATGGGACAGCCTCTGGCAAGAGCTAAACCAGCAGTGAGCACCAGCTCACGTCCCCTGTGTCCTGAGCCTCTTGGGAAAAGTGACCACACCGTCTGTCCTCTCCTATCCATAGAAGATTAGTGTCCTGCCCTGATCTGACAACTGCTGAGCCCTGTTGGTTTGTTGGGACAATGATGAGCTCGACCCACTAGGCTGGTGAAAGCCGCACAGGAGCCACGGTGCTAACAGTCACAGTGTGACAGCCACGGGGGCCCTAACCCTGGTTCCCGTGGCACCGCCCCTTTGGCTGCCCCTCTGCTCAGCCACCCGCCAGTGTGTCCCCGGGCTCCATCTGCTTGGGCACCTACCTAAAAGCGCAGCTGCCTGGCTCCGGCCCCCAAAGCTGCGGCTGAAGGAGCTGTGCCTGCTGGCGTAGGAGGCTGGCCGGCTGGGCAGCCAGGGCAACAGGAAGGCAGGGATCTCCGAGTGCAAGAGCTCCTCGGCCACGAAGGCCACCTCAAACCACTTGCGCTGGAAGCTGGCGAAGTCGTCCACCGCCGTCGTGTGCCAGGCAGTGGGCTGCTGCACGGCCACTGGGAAGGGCAGAGGGGAGGGGGAGCCCTCAGCACAAGCTCTCGTGTGCTCACCGGTTCACGCCCAACACGGGTGAACCTGAAAACACAACGCTAACGAGCCAGACACAAAAGACCACAGAGCGTGTGAGCCCGCTTGGGTGAAATGTCCAGAACAGGCCAGTCTTCAGAGACAGAAAGCTGACTGGTGGTGGCCAGGGCCTGGGGGAAGAGGAGTTTTGGAGGGAGCCCTAATGAGGACGGGGTTTCCTTTCAGGGCGATGGAAGAGGTCTGGAACTAGATAGAGGTGGTGGTTGCATGACACTTAGAATACTCCATGCCACTGCCTTTTAAAATGGTTAGTTTTGGGAACTCCTTGGTGGTCCAGTGGTTAGGACTCAGTGCTTTCACCGCAGTGGCCCAGCCAGATTCAACCAAGATCCCGCAAGCTGTGCCCCACGGCCAAAAAAAAAAAAAAAGCCAAATAAATAAATAACTAAAATGGTTAGTTTTATGTTATGCAACCTCTCCTTCAATTAAAAAAATATTTTATCCCCAGTTTCAGACCTCTAATTTCAGAGCATGTGACAGTAACTGGGGGTTTTTCACCTTGAAGGTAAGGTGGGTGTCTACTGGTCAAACTCAGAATTTAAGGGAAGAGGGGTGATGGACACACTTGGTGTCTACGAGGAAAAAACCTAGACGGATCCACTTCCAATACATGCTTGGATAAGAGCGCCAGTGAGTGGCACCAGCCGCTTCATCTGATGGAGTATTCCCGAAGCCCAGAGGCCGAGAAGCTGTCTGTCTGAAGGGTGGGAGTCACTCCCCTCCAAGGTCCCTGTGTGCTCGGGAGGGACTGGAGATGCTGGTCGGAACCCTGGGTGCCTGCAGCTCTGACCAGGCTGGAAATTGCTCCCCTTCTGGGAATTCCTTTTATTCATTAAAAAACAAAATACTTGAAATTTATCTTGGAAAGCTTGCTAGTCTTCCTGGAGGAAGAGATGGAGTCTGAAGGCCCAGCAAGTAAAAAGTGCTCTCAGTTAGATGAGAGCTGTCATGTTATACTCAGACCCACCTGCACTGGGTGGGGGTCGGGGGCGCCGTGAGTAAAAACAGTGACCAGCAAATGAGCCGCGGGCATTTCCTCATCATTTGCCTCAGCCTCTTTTAGGCTTATCTTCCATCCACACTGTGCTCACCAAGAATGTACTGTGGCTTTAAGAAACCCTTTGTCACTCTGGTGATGCTCAAAGTAAGTACAGATGCTCAAGGAGGCTGACGGATCCGTCAACTTAGGGGACAGCATCACACGAGGAGCTCGAGAAGCACCGTCATTTAACGGAGCATGTCACCAGGAAACACCTGCCCCACGGGCAACAGTTCGCCTCACCTCGCTCAGGCTCTCTGTCCATCACTATCTTGTAGAAATAGAAGCCATATATGAAGGTCCGCCAGACTTCACCAGAGGCGTGTGTGATGAGCTGCTCTTCCAGCATTTTCTAGAAGGAGAGACAACGAAGCTCTGAAATTCCTGCAGGGGAACATCTCAGAGGTGCAGCCCTCAAACCCCACTCTCCACCCCCATCAGCGGTGACGACTGCGCTGTGTTAAATGCTGTGCCTGGTGTAAATTATATTATAAAATGCAAATGCATAATACAGTATCATCAGATATTTCAAACATACAGAGAAGTATAAAGAAAATCCAGGTCATGCCATCAGCTAAATTCAACTAATTTAACTTTTTGCTATACAGACTTCAGAGATTTTTGTTTAAAAAAAAAAAACATCTCGGGAATTCCCTGGCAGTCCAGTGGTTAGGACTTTCACTGCCGAGGGTGTGGGTGCGATCCCTGGTCGGGGAACTAAGATCCCGCAAGCTGTGCAGCGTGGCCAAATAAAATAAAAATTAAAAAATCTCTATGGAGTCTCCCATGTCTCACTCCCCTTCCTCTCTCTCCAGAAATAAATGGTTAGCGAAATGTAATTCTCATGCATGTTTTTAATAATTTTATTATATAGACAAGTATTGATCAAACAGCACTGATTCCCCATGGGGGCCTCTGTGTGGACAGTACGGTGTGAACCGACCTCTCCCTTTCCCCTTCTCTCGAGTTTAATTCCAGTTCAGAACAGTGTCATTAAATTCAGCGAGTGCTTGCTCAGTGCCTACCATGTGCCAAGCAACACGGCGGGCACTGGTGATGTGGAAACACACAGTAAGGGATGGCCTGCGCTCGGGGGGCCTGCTCAGGGCGGAGGACGAATGAGATGTGGACCCCACTCTGCTGTGCCCAGCGATCGACAGAGGATGCGCGGGGTGCCAGGAAGATGCTGAGGCAGAGGGAGGGCACTGCCTGAGGATCCTTCACAGAGACTCCCCCAAGGTTCAAAAGCACAGATTCTGCCCAAAACATTTCAGTTCCGGTGGCAGATTATGCCCGATGTTTAAGTCAAGGTAAAGTAGTGCCTTTCGAACCAAGACCTGCTCTATGATTCGTTGATCCCAGACAGGCCTCACACTGACTAAAAACAGACTCTTACTCCACCTGGTGACCTCATTACTGGCGAGGGCCCCCGCTCTGTGGTCTTACCTGCATGATGTCGATGGCCATGGCCTGCGTCTGCACCCCATCCACGTTGTTCACCAGCCAGTGTACCACTTCCGCACTGATGAAGCAGCACGGTGAGAGGCCCTTCTGCTCAGGGAGCAGCTGGACTCCTGTCCTGAGTTCCAAGGCGGCAACAAGCAGAAAGAGAAGGTAAAAAAGAAGGGACCCCCACTAAAACATTTGATATCTGAAGTGAGGATCCCCACAGCTCAATTTCTCCACATTAATCCTAGACTCAGAGAAATCCCTGTGACAGGACAAAAGAAGGTGTTACAGGGGAAAAGGAGAAGGGGGAGGAGAGAACCTGGCCTTCAGAGAACACCTATGCTTGTCGGGCGTTACACTGGGTAATTTACATGATTATTTCATTCAATCCTCACATCGATCCTGTGAATCAACCATTATAATCCCACTTTACAAACAAGGTAACAGAGGCTCAGAGAGGTCAAGTGACTCACCCAAGGTCTCACAGCTGCTGAGCGTAGTCAGGTATAAACCCACCAAACCACGCTGCCTGAGCACCACCCCAGCTTGGGCCATGGGATCCTCCCACCCCTGCACTCATTCATGAAAGAAGCCACTTACGAGGGGTGCTTCATGGCCTCCAGGATCTCCACCAGGGTGGAGGAGGACGTCAAGGAGCTGGCCGCCAACTGCTGAGAGCTGTAACACAGAGAAGCAGAGTGAAATTCCCGAGTCTTGACCCTCTTGCTTTGCTTCTTACAGAGCTGGAAACCAGGCTGATATGGACACTGAAGGCATTCAAGCAAATTCTGGACAGTTACATCCTGGAGATATCTCACAGGGGGGTTCCTGCTTCCAACATGTATACATTTAAAAAAAAAAAGGATTCAAAGTGGTTTTGTGTCCAAACTTGCTTCCTTTAATAAGCATCTCCCCTCTGAATAATACGTCAGGCTTGATCCCTTCCAAGAAATCTCTCTAGAAGAATGTTCTGGACCTTTCACACATCACATCATTTAATCTCACCAAAGAACGCTAGGTAACATGGTCAGAGCACAGGGGGCAGAATCCCAGGATCATCACCATCAGCTGGAGGGCCTCTGGTTTTTCTTGGCCTAAGTTTCCCCATCTGAAAACTGGGGATGATACTGTTCCTGTCTTCCAGGGTTGCTGTGAGGTTAGTGTGTGTAAAATACTGTGCATGGGACTGACACCCACAAAGTCCAAAACGGTAGACCATACTAAACACAGTGACAGTAACATCCACCCTTTGGAACTTGGAGATGTAAAAGGAGCTGGTGAAGGTCAGAGCTGGGAAGCGTCAGGGTCATCATTTGAATCCCGTCTGTCTGCTCCAGCGCCCAGATCTTTCCGTCACCTGCTGCCCGAGTTCTTCCTCGATGGTACTATGGTCCCTTAAAGATGCTTAATACTCAGCGACCGAGCCCAGATTACTGGGCATGGGACACACAGGGCCACCCATCACACCAAACCTGGGGCTTATCCGGAAGCTCCTTAAACCCCTCCCATTCCTCAGTCCCAGCCTCCTCTTCCTACTAGGCAGGTCCAGGACCCACTGGAGCATTTCAGAATCTCAGGGTTAAAGAAGACTTTAAAGATCCTGGAAGTGAACTAATGCCTGAGTCCTCGCGACAAGAGTCTGGACAGAGGCCGCTCCATTGTGTGAACATCTTCAGTGGCAGAACCAGCTGCTTGGGAGCTCTTTATCGTGAGGTGGAGTGTGTTCTCTGTAATTCAGTCATTGGTCCTGATTCGTGTTGTTTTTGGCCTCTCATCTCCAGCCTAAACATTCCCAGTTCCTCTTCCAAAAGCAGAAGAGAACCTGCCACGTGAGCAACGAGGAAGCAGAGAAGTGCACGCCTTTCCTGTGCCCTGGGCTGCCGGAGCCGAAGCGTCTGCCAGACTTGGCAGGGACGTGGGCCTGGGGAGACGACAGAGGCCAGACAAGGCCAGGCCTGCGGCTGCCTCCAAACTGACCACCTCTACCAGCCAGTATAGACGAGATGCAAGTAAATCCAGCACAGGATGTGTGACGTGCAAAGGAAACTGCGTGGCTGCTGATGGGGACCAGCCAGGTGAGCTGCCTCAGATGACCTTCTGCGCTCAGGTGAAAGGTCCAAAGTCATGTCTCTTAGACCATTTAGCTGAGGACCACTCAGTCAGTGCAGTGAGGGAACAAGAGCAGACTGGACAGAATTACGATAAACCAAACGCAGCTGGGAAGGATATAAAAAAGAAGTTTCTCAAATTTGACAACAGCATTAAAAGCTGGGCACTTCCTCCAGCAAATGAGCTCCAAGCAGCTTCTTTTCCCCCTGGTTATTCAGGAACAAGAAAAGAGCCACGGAGGGACTTCCCTGGCAGTCAAGTGGTTAGGACTCTGCGCTTCCACTGCAGGGGGCACGGTTTCCATACCTGGTTAGGGAACTAAAATCCCATATCCCACACAGCGCAGCCAAAATTAAAAAAAAAAGAAAGAAAAGAAAAGAGCCACATTGGGGCTCTTAATCGACCCATTCACTGTTCGTCCATTTCCTCAGGTGGCGTGGACTGACTGCACCTGACATAGGCAAGGCATCGGGCCATGGGCGCCCCGTGCAGCAGGACGGGTTCGCTCTGGGCCCCCTTCCCGAAGCCCACTCCTGCACAGTGCCTGATGCTTCTCTGTGTCTCTGCGGCAACCTCTTAGCTGTCCTGTGAGGAAGGCAGGGCACTGACCACTAGCCCTGTCGAAAGGTGCTGGTGAGGACCGACTGTCTGGGCTCCCAGATATAACTTGTGGCCGAGTCAGACCTTGGGCCTGGGATCCGGACCCCCGGCCTCTGCAGCCTTTGAGGTCAGACCAGCCTCACTGCCCAGGAGCATGAGTTTGGCCTTTCTGGGTCTCACCTGCTGTCACTGGAGTTTGCAGAGGGGAAGCCCTGTTCCCCTGAGCTCTGCGAGTTCCCAAAGGTCTGGCTGTTGCCTCTGTCCACGGACTGGCCTGTGCTCACCCCCAGACTGGTGCTGTCCGACATCGGGGTGGCCGTCTGGTCCACAGACACCTGTAGGAGATTTAAAAGTTAACACCAAAGGGAAAAAAAAAATCTTTCAGGCTATTCACACGCATGGTCCTACCCATTCCTCTCATTCCCAGTCCCCACTAGTCCCTGGTTGAGGAGCTAAAGGAGTCCAGGGACCACCCTGCTGGCGTGTGCCCCCTTCTATCGGAGCCAGTGGGGGGGGGGATTCCTGTGCCGCAAACTGAGGCCACGGGAGGCCAAGGTGCACAATGAACCCCTGGGACCAGGACCTGACTCAAACCACAAGATTTACACTAAAGAAAACCCCCACCAAGGGAGTAAAGAAGTCAACATCTTTCCTCAGGGCTGGGAGAAGGGAGAGAGCACGGTTAGAGACAAGCAGCTCTCCTGGCCCCCAGTCTTCCTCACTCGCGCCTGTCGCAGGTGGAGTCAGTCTTCCCATTTGCCCAGGTTCACAGCTCAGGTGCATCTGAAGCTCCCTTCTCCAGCTTCACCTCTAGAGGCCTCGTCCTGTGGCCTCCCGTCTGCCGACTCCCACGACCCCTCAGGCGTGCCTGCCCCACCGCCTGGCTCCCACTGACCCCCCCACCTCACACACACCCTACCTGTGAGCACTCCAGCTTCATCTTCCTAAAGGATAGCTCCAATCTCATCACTCCGTTACTGTGAAATCTTTCAAGACTCCCCACAAGCTACCGAACTGAGAACCGACTCGCGGCACCGGAGCTCTGGCTCAAACTGCCCCATCCACGCTCACCCACGGCTCTGTTTCCAGCCGAGTCAACCCTGTGTGTTTAAAACTGTCTGTGTGCCCCACCAACCTGCGACGCCCTTCCCCACCACCACAGGCTACAAACGCTGTGTTTCAAATGCTGCTCCCTTAGTGAAACATTCCCTGACTCACTCTGCCCCCATCCCCAAACAGAAACTGTCTCTCTACTTTGGGTCTCTGACCCCTGCCTGGGAGCTGCCAGGTTTTGCTTCATGTCATGGTTTTCTATCTGTCTCATTCCCTTTAAACGGCCTGGAGGGCAGGACTATGACCTGCCCACCTAGAGAGGCTGCACCCCACAGCAAACATCTGGAGAGAACAGCAAGCCTTCCAGAGCACTTCTGGAAAAATCTAAGACTCCTAGTCCCTCTTACATGGGGTTCTCGAGTACTTCCAGAATGGAGCCTTATATTATCAGATACTCTATTGGATGATGGAAAAATCACTCCTTCTAAAACAGGGAGTCTCGGGACTTCCCTGGTGGCGCAGTGGTTAAGACTCCACACTCCCAATGCAGGGGCCCCAGGTTTGATCCCTAGCCAGGGAACTAGATCCCACATGCATGCTGCAACTAAGAGTTCACATGCCACAACTAAGGACCTGGAGAACCACAAGTAAGGAACCCACCTGCTGCAACTAAGACACAGCTCAACCAAATGAATAAACAGTAAAAAATAATAATAATAAAATAAATAAAACAGGGCATCTCAACCACCGCATTATCGCCGTTAGGGGCCAGATAAGCCTTTGTTGTGGGGACCGTCCTGTGCATCCTCGGGTGCTGAGCAGCTCCCTGGCTCCTACTCACCAGATGCTAGTAATGACCCCCTTATCATCGCCCTCTGCTCCAGCTGTGACAAGTAAAAATGTTTCCAGGTATTACCAATCGTCCCCTAGGAGACAAAATCACCCCTGGTTCTAAAAGAACCAATTGGCTCTCCTACATCAGGTTCAATGAACTGCCAAAAAAAAAAAGGACCAATAAGTCTTTGCCAGCACCATAAATACTGAGAAATGCAGCAAGAAGCAGTTTGCAATTACCAGCTACCACCTGCCCCCAACCAGTAAGACTTAGGAATAGATGCTACACCGAAAAATTAAGTTAGAAGCTAACGGAGGGGACTAGACTCAGTTCTCAGGCACAGAAGCCTCTAGGTGCTGCCTCTCTGGTGGGGTCATCTCTCGTCTACTGCCCCTGAGAATTGCCCCACCAGCCTGAGCCAGGAAGTGGTTAAGAATTATCCTCTAAATCAGAAATTGGCAAATATTTTCTGTCAAGGACCAGATGGTAATTATTTTAGGCTTTGTGGGCTATAAAGCCTGTTGAAACTTATACAGTTTCTGTATAAGTGAAAAAGCACAAAAGCAGCCATCAATGATGTAAATGAAGGGGGTGTGGCTTTGTCCTGATAAAACTTTATTGACAAAAGCAGATGGTGGGCCAGATTTGCCCCACCCCTGCTCCATATCACACAACGTCCATGTTTCAAGAGGCTGCTCAGATGGGACTCCTCTGGTGGTCCAGTGGGTAAGACTCTGCACTCCCAATGCAGGGGGCCCAGGTTCAATCCCTGGTCGGGGAACTAGATCCCACATGCATGCCACAACTAAAAGCCTGCATGCTGCAACTAAACATGCCTCAATGAAGATCCTGTGTGCCACAACTAAGACCCAGTGCAGCCTATATAAACAAATATTTAAAAAATAAAAAAATAAAAAAGAGGCCACAGAGAAAGGCATTTTGCTCAGATCTTAATACCAGGAAAAGTTATGCTTCTCCCCAACAACTGGTTTGTCTTTATCTCATGACCACTCTGAATCCTGGAACAGATGTTTCCCACTTTTCTTTGGCTACCAGGAAGTGCAGAGCTGAATTTAGCAGGAAACTCTAAGTACGTTATAAGACCTTGTAGGATGTCCTGTCTTGTTTTTTCTTTTCCTGAATTTCCCCATCTAGTCACATTTTTATTCTGGAGGTTGCATTTATTTCCATAATCCACCCGAAGAAACTTTTTGGAATAAGACCAGTGGGAAAAGACAGACAAAGAGATGGACAGAACCGCCGTTGTCTCACACGGAGAGCTGAAAAGAGCCAATCAGAGGGAGGTGCTTGGTCTGGGATGGGTTTTGTCTTAGGAACCTCATTCAAAACCTTCCTTACAGAAGGACCCCATTAAACCTGTGCAGATGGGACCTTCCAGAGGTGAGTTTAATCTCCTGTCTCCTCTTTGGAGTAGGCTAGATTTAGTGACCTGCTTCCAGAGTATAGAAAGGGGAAACAGCAGCTTCACAGTGGAGACAGCTGGCAAGTACCACGTCACCAAGCGATGACGGTTCACGTCACCAATGATGTTGTGTGGACCTTGTGGACCTCCATGGGATGTGATGAGATGGGTACTTCACCTCTGAGGATTCTTTTCAAAAACCTATAACTCCCGTCTCGCCGTGAGAAAAACATCAAACCAACCCAGATTTGGAGACTTTCTACAGGATATCTGGCCAGGACTCCTCCAGACCATCAAGGTCATTTAAAAAAAAAAAAAAAAAAACCAACCCAAATAACAAGAAAAGACTGAGAAAATGTCACAGACCAGAGGAGACTGGGGAGACATGGCAGCTAAATGCAACATGGCGCCCTGGATTGGACCCTGGAACAGAGAGGACGTTCACAGAAAAACCAGTGAAATCCAAACAAAGTTTGGCACTTAGTTAATTAAACAAACAAACCAACAACCCTCAGCAGCAACACCAACCCCTTCTCCTCCCACCTTCCCACACGCCCAAAGCTGTGGGAGAAGCTGAGGGAGGGGGCTTTCCCAAGGACGCCTCTGAGATGAGCATTAACCACAACACGTGCCCGCATGGCCCCCAACCCCATGCCTGTCAGAGCCCTGCTTGCTCCTGCTGGAGGACAACCAGCCACCAGGACACAGCAGGACCCGCCAGCCCAGCCCTCAACTGTGCATTGAGGCCAGCGTCCCACCTGGAGACGAGGTGGGTTAAGCAGGCCTCCTGCCTCCAGCCACCCAGCACCATCCGGGCACAGAGAGGCCTCGTAAAAGCACTCATGACGGAATCCCATATACCTTGCAGAGCTGGAGAATAACCCCAGCCCCACAGCCAGGATGTTTTCCAGGGTTTATATCATCAGAGAAGGAAGGAATATCACCCCTCATCAAAACCCTCCCCTGAAGTTTGCGATTGACATGTACACACTGTTGTATTTAAAATAGATAACCAACAAGGACCTATTGTATAGCACAGGGAACTCTGCTCAATATTATGTAAACCTAAATGGGAAAAGAATTTGAAAAAGAATAGATACATGTATATGTATAACTGAATCACTTTGCTGTTCACCTGAAAGTAACACAACATTGTTAATCGGCTATACTTCAATATAAAATAAAATGTTAAATAAACAAACAAAAAAAAACCCCCAAAAAACAAACTTCCCCTGCCCTCATGGTGCTCACCCTCTGGGGGTGAGGAGGGGGGAACAGACATCAAACAAGCAACAACCACAGGGTGTCGTGTTCATCCCTGTATCTCCCACGGCACTCAGCACAGCTCAATTTAATTTCATGTCAGTACAGAGCGCTCCCTTACTACATCTTACACGGGATCATTTTTTTTTTTAATGGTGGGTAACATAAACTCCTCATCTCTGTTTGCTGTTTCCAATTCCAGGAACTTATCCACTTCTGTTCTTCCGGTGAACTCCACCACGTGAACCTGTGTGGAGTATTATAGGATGTCTAAAACAATTCTCTCCCGCTCTGTTGATTTATCTTAGGTTAAGTTCTAATCTAAGTCTGAAGCTTTTCACAAGAGGGTCTATTGTTAGAAAGTAAAAGGTTAAAAACTCCAACCGGAGTCTGTTTTAAACCACAAGGGCAGGTTGCCTCCTACGGATGGTGATCGCTGGATTAGGACTCAGAAGCCCCAACGGGGACCTGCCCAGGGTCGCGCTTTCACTGGGAAGAGCCCAGCACAGACCCAAGATGCCCTCTGGCCTCCCAAGAAAGGGAAGACACCAGTGTGAACTACAGAACAGTGGAGGGGCTCTGCCACTTGCTAGTTCCGGGCCCTTTGACCAGGCAACATACTTAAGCCTCAGTTTCTTCATCTGGAAAATGGGGTGATAGTACATGTACCTCATGGACTCACAGGCTGTTTGCAAAGCCCTTTGCACAGTAGCTGGCGGAGCACGTCCTCAATCCATGTTGGTTTTCTCACTTCCATCAAATAAGGGTTCCTAAACCTTTGCCCCGAACCTCCCACGTCCGTCCTCCTGAGCCTGCCCTGCTCTGCACAAACCTCTCCTCCCTTTCAAATCTCTGTGACCAGGTCAATCACATATACTCAGGGGCCTCAATAAAGGGCAGGGAGCCCAGGTTCTCTTCACCAAGATCTGTCAGCACAGCAATGACTGATGCTAATTATGGGGTGGGGGTAGTGAATCAAGCATCTTGGTCTTGATTTAAATCCCAGCTCAACCCTGTACTGTGTGAAGCACAAGTTCTTTGGCCCTCAATTTCTCCATCTGTAGAACTGGGATAAAACTTCTGCTTAACTCATAGGCTACGCTGTGAGGATGAGATGAAATAATACTATGAGCCTGGCACATAGTAAGTGAAGAGTTTTAAGGCTTGGAAGCCCCTTGAGATGGGTCCAAACCCTTTATGTGACACGCGAGTTCAGGACAGTCCAGAGGCAAGCTGCCCAGGGACACACACCCTCAGTCTATGACAAAGCACATGCCTGGTAGTAATTGCTTGCTCTGTTCTTCACCACTTCCTGCCGCACTGCTATAAATTTATCTGCTTGTACTAGGAAGAACAAAATAAGAGTTCTGTCCTTAAGTCAGCATGTATCATGTTGCTTATGTCATATGGCCAAAAACACCTAAATAGGAAGATGCTGCCCCGTGGCCAAGAGTCAGTGGCAACACATGACAAAGACGGGAACACATTAAGCCACACGTGCCAACATGTTTTCTGACGTTAATCTCCTCATCCCCCTGTGTCACCACAAACACCAAGAAAGGAAATGCACCTCTGAGACTGAATTCAGTTTCAACTGCCCCTCAAACTCGGCTTCGGCCCAATTCCACGCGTTCAGAGCCGAGCTGAAGGCCAGGTCGCGGCTTCTGCGACGGACAGGCATGCACGGGCCTCGGGGCCCTGGGGTTGGACTGACCTGCGGGTAGAAGGTGGACGATGCTGTGCGTGGGCTGCGAACAAACTCCATAAAGAAGGCCCCGTCCTGAGGTCAGAGCGGCAGGAAGCGGCAGCAGGTGCGAGGGGGCGGAGGGACGGAACGTGGCCCAGCAGCGAACCATCGGGGAAGGAGGGGGGGACGAGAGCAAAAAACAAAAACAAGGAGGGAAGGAGAGAAAGAAGGGCACATGAGGGGAAAGGGAAAAAAAAAAGAGAGGGAGAGAGAGAGAGAAAGAGAGAGAGATCCACCCAGGAGGAAAATATCCAAATGCGAAGCATTAGCAGAAACTCACACCTTCCTGGGCAGAATATCCCAGTGGGGTGGGAGCCAGCACCTGGGGGAGAAGGTGTGTCCAAGCGCCTCAGATCTCATCAGAGCCTGGCTTGGCTGCTTGCGTCCTCCCACATAGCTCTGAACATCCTCAGACCTATGCCGAAGGGAGGAGAAGGCCGCAGGGCAGCTTGCAGAGGGGGGCATGGGGCAGGATTGGGGGCAGCGTCCTGGCCTCCCGCCTGGCTGGGTGACCAGCAGGCCTCTGGGAGACGCACGGAGGCCTGACGTTTGCGTTTCCGCCTGTAACATGGCAGCCAGATGGGAGAAGAGGATTCACTGCAGGAAAAGTTCTTTTTCTTTTTTTTTTAATTTTCTGTATAGATCATATATTGAAAGTGATGATATTTTGGATACATTATGCAGGAAAAGTTCTTGTTTAATTTTCTGAGCAACCTGGGAACACAGGAGCAGCAATACCTTCTCCCCACTGGTTGTGTAACAAAATCATATGCAGTCCCCGGGAGGGGCTCCTGAAGCAGCCTTCCCCTCCCCACCCTATTCTTGTGGGGTTCAAGCTGCCGTGTACTTGAAACATAAATGACAGAGAGAACTTTTCCAAAGACCCACTCCCTCCCTCTTTCTTAAGGTCAAGAAGTGTCCTCTTGTCCCTTCAAAATCTTTTTACTTTTTATGCTTTATTATCACTGAAATTCGGAAATGCCACTTGATACACCTGAAGGTCCCTGCTTTCCTAAAACTTTTTAAATTCTAAAAGTAGAATCACTGAAGTATTTCGGTGTCCATTTTACCAGGACTGCTGCCACGCCCATCAGCCACTAGGAGCTCAAGTAACGAGCTGAGGAAACACATGTCTGCGGAGATGCACACTCGGGTACCCTCTACACATCCTGACACAGCTGCTGCCTGGAGAGTGCTGGGCCATCTCCTAACACCTCTGCTTCTCCTGGACCACTTGGGAATCTACACCCAGCAGACCGATGGCTATCCACATGGATTTCAGTGTCCAGCTGGAAGATGAAGGGAGTGCTCTAGACCATGATCTCCTATTTGGCTGTTGGTGTATTTTAACCATAATGCTTGTGGTTCTGTAATTTCTGTACTTCTCAGTACTGTCCCCCGCACTGTTTCTAATCCTCAAAGACGGCAGTGGGTGGACGTAACAGCTAGTGAACAGCACACAGGCACTTGTGTGTTCTCACGTTCTATTTGCGTCCCTTCTCTGCCAGAACATACAGAAGCAGAGGTGCTCACGCTGCTGAGATGATGTTCCCGTGAGTGAGGACAGGTGAAAAGACTTTCTTCACCAACAGGTCATTCTTGACGCACAGACTATCCTTGGGACTGTACCTAGAGTCACTGCCTCAGAGCTGGGTTTGCGGAAACGACAGCCTACAGCCTAATCCAGTCACCTGGTTATTCCAGCCTGTGAGCTGAGAACCATTAAGATTTTAAATGGTTACAGAAGAGCCCACACAATAGCCTTGATCTTCCCTCTCAGCCCACAAAGCCTAAAATATTTATTGAGGTTTGCTGTCTCTGGCCTATGGATGCCACACACTGCCTGCAGCCTCAGTTGCTACTTTTTCTCAGATTTTAATCCCTCCATCCTAGAAGTCTAATTCTAAGAACTTACCCTGTAGAAACAATCAGAGATGTGATCAAATAATTATGTGCAAGGATGTTTGCAGTATTACTTGTAATTGTGATACACTGCAGAATAATTATACAAACTTATGGAATAATTGCCAAAAACTATTTTTAAAAATCTGAAACCACCATTTTTTTAACAAAAAATGAAGTTATAAACAAAGGTCTAATCATGTGATGAAATATTATATAGTTATTTTTTAAAATCAAACTTTGGAGAAATAATGACATGAGGAAATTTTCACGATGTGAAAGTAAAATAAATAAATATGCAGATGGATATACAAGCTGACCACAATGTTGAAAAATAAAATACATCTATTGAATCTCCTTCATTTCCGAGTGAGAGAGACCAGGTAAGAGAATGTGTGGCCAGCTCACCCTGCCACATCAGAACGATATCAGATTCTGAATTTCCAAGGAGAAGGAGTTGGCAGAGACACATCTATTGGTCTTAAAAGCTACAACAAGCCTGACCTGTGGAGCTTTCAGCTCCTCTACTGTACTTGCTATTCCGTATAGAGGCCAAAGCCTCAGGTTTTGGTTTCCGTCTCCCAGGATGCTCCCGTCTGACTACTTCTTAGGAGTCTAAGCAAACTGATGGGAATTTCATTCACCAAAGAGTGAGCTCTCCCAGAAGCTGCTTCAGTCATTTTCTACCTCCCTCCCGCCACCAGGAGGGCTGAAGATGGGGCTGAAGGAAAACCAGAGGCCAGTGTCACAGCTTGAGCCAGATCTCAGATAGATAGAGTTTAGCTTGACTGATTTACATCTGCTTTCATCTAGCAGTTAGCGTCCTTACAACCGTGAGCAGGCAAGTCCCTGCATCAAAATAGCAGTGCTGCAAAGGATTCCTCCAAATCCTCAGCACACTTAGTCCTGGACTCATGGGCTGCGTGTTACCCTCCATACCGGGTCCCTGAGCGCACACGCCAGCCCCCCCACCGGAGGGGCTCCTTTACCTTTCGTGGGCTGTCCACGTAGGTGGGAGTCATGGCTACGCCGCTGCTCTCGGCTGGGGGGGCGGAGCTCTTGCCCCCATGCACCGCCACCTGCTGTTCTCCCAGGCACCTGAAAGGGGGGAAAACACAGGGCGGTCCTTGCTCAGAGCCCCCTGGGGAAGGACCCATGTTAACCACAACGAAGCGAAGGCAGCTCTGTTGCCAACACCTTCGAAACACGCTCTTCCGCTTTGTTAATCCTCAGGCCCTACGTGGTGCCCTTAATTTCATTCATTGTCCTGAACAATCACCAGCTGCCACGGAAAATCAGAAAACAGCTCAATTTTAAAAGCCTCTTGGCAGCACCTGGGCTTATGTATTACTTTGAAAAGGCAAGTGACATGGTTTGAGTGACTCTGTCCATGAACACCATTTTTTTAACTCTCTGGGAGAAACTTTTTCTCAGTTTTTATTAAATATACCAGCAGAAGCACATTCTGAACGTTAGGGCTGCGTTACCATTCCGCATTAACTAAACAGGGTGAAATGTGTCGACTCTTTATACATTTTGAAGATCCGTTAATCTTGCAAATGCACACACTTGAGCCCTCCCCACCCCCCAAAAAAATGCCACACACTAATCTAACAGGCATTTATCTCAGACACAAGACAACTATGGTTTTCTTATGACATCTCCTCCCATCTCAGTTCTGGTATCCATAAATGCCTACTTTCACATATATTTTCCTAATTTTTTTTTCCGTACTAAGATAAGCCATGAACTATGGTAACGTAAATGCTACCCCCAAATTAGACTGTTCTAATATACCATTGAATTTTTATTTGGTAAGTTCCAGGAGACTCACATTACAGTCTAAAGTGCTTCATTGTTACCATAACACACACTTCTCGTGGTGGGAACTTCGAGGCGCCACCCAGACCCTCTGCCGTGGCCCTGCTGACACGGGAACTGGGCATGTTGTCCCCCTCCAGAGACGGCCCAGCTGCAGAGCCCGAGCCCCTCCCTGGGCTGCCTGTGGACAGTGAACCATCACCAAGGGGTGTAAAGGCCTGGCCCTGTTGGTCCAACCTGGCTCATCTCCGAACGTGGCTCTAGCTCCAGGGCTTGAGGGAGTTGCCCGAGGCCGTCACTGGGCTTTCCTGCATCTCAGCTTCTCCCTCTGTCCCCTCCGCCTTCCGCCCGCTCCCTCCCACGGGGGCTGAGCCCACGACTAAATTCTGTCTCCATCCGTTTCCCCTGGAAGCCAATTTGTGACATTTCCCTCATCTTAAAGCCTGACACATCTCTTACTGATGGTGAAGTAACCTCATATCGGAGATTAAAAATCAGTTTCCATAGTAACCTGTTACACTCTCTCTTTTTGGTTTTTGTCATGGAAAATTTTCAAACCCATATGAAAATAAGGAGGATAATGTAATCGAACTCTTATCTACCTGGACCCCAGAATTATTTATTGATAGAGCCAATCTTGTTTCATCTATCCCTATCCACCCGATTATTTGGAAGCAAAACTCACACATGCTATTACTTCATCCACAAACACTTCAGTATATATTGTATCTTTAAAAGATTTTAGGACTTCCCTGGGGGCGCAGTGGTTAAGAATCCACCTGCCAATGCAGGGGACACGGGTTCAATCCCTGGTCCAGGAAGATCCCACATGCCAGAGAGCAACTAAGCCCGTGTGCCACAACTACAGAGCCTGCATTCTAGAGCCCGCGAGCCACAACTACTGAAGCCGGTGCACCTAGATCCCGTGCTCTGCAACAAGAGAAGCCACCGCAATGAGAAGCCCACGCACTGCAACTAGAGAAAGCCCGCATGCAGCAACGAAGACCCAACGCAGCCAAATATAATAAATAAAGTTTTTTAAAAAAAGATTTTACTGTGTGTTTGTTCAAAACAGGATTCAGTTAAAATCCCTACAATGCAGTCAGTTATGTCTCTCAAGTATTCCTTAAGCTAAAAGCTCCACTCATCCCTCCATCTCCCCGCAATTTATTTGTGGAAGAAAGTAGCTCACTCGTCCTGTAAATTTACAGTCTGGATATGCTGATCATATCCCTTTATTGCTTATCGTGTTCCTCTGCGCCCCATACTTCCTGAGCACTAGAAATTATATTTAGAGGTTTGAGCACATTTAGGTTTGATGGGGCAGTAATTCTTCCTCAGTGTGTTGTGTGCTTCTACATGGAGGCCCACAGCATCTGGCGATGTGAGCGGTCACTGGTGATCTCTGCTAGGTCCGTGAGCGCATCAGAGCCCACATGTGGTAATGTTCCAGCGCTCCTTCTGGACCCATTAGCTGGAATATTGGAGAAAGACACCTCCTGCACCAATCACTTGGGGACTCAGAGGTGTAATTCATATAAGAAAAGCAGACTAAAAGCCTGACTCTGCCTGGTCCACGTACAGTGCACTGTCTCTGCACCACATCGTGGTGTGCTCCTCTGGGCCTCATCCGCAAACACACACTGGGACGCTCTCCTGCGCCTCCTGGGGGCTGTGGCCTAGCCCGTGGCTGGGACAGTGGTGGCAGGAAGCCTCGGTTGCCCCCCAGGGTCCCCTCGTCTGATGCACATGACAACCCCCAGGTACTGAGCTGCCATCTACGTGCTGACCCGTGGACTAGGAGTCGGGGATTCAGAGACAAGTAGGACCCGTCCTTGCCCTTGGAGGTTCCTTGTCTCACGGCTCAGGAGAGGGGATGTCACAAAAGGACTAGCTGTACTGTGCAAGTCCACACGTGAGAATACGCATGGGGCACGCTGCCTTCTTCCCAGAGGCCGCGACAATTGCCACGTGGGCTCTCTCCCTGCTCTGACTCCCTGACATCAGTTTATCCCCATCTAACAGGAGCCGCAGAGCTGCGGACTGGCACCTGCAGCCCAGACTGCCCACAGCCACGCTCCTGGGGCCTCTGCCTCCCACGAGAGCCTGACAACAGGTGCACGCCTCCAGGTAAAGACCCAGGAGAAATGGAGGAAACAGACACGCGTGGTAAGATGACAGGACTACGGGTGAAACTTCTGAAACTCTTCTTCGTATGGCTATAACAGTTTTCCATAATAAAATTGGATCTGCTTGGTGTAGCAAAACAATAAAGAAAAACACAAAGTAAAAAATGCCGTGTGAGCAAACGTCACGTAAAGGTCTCGCTCCCTCTGCTCGGCCTCCGGCTCTGAGAAATCACACCACATCACCCAGGAGCGGTCATCTGTCCTGCCTCCTGCTGTGGGGTCAGCTGAGCTCCCCACACACACCCAGGGACACTGCCACCCCAAAGTACCAGTGCTCTTCAAGTCTGAGCAGAAAGAGGCTCCTTGGGGTGCACTGAACGATGACTCACTGACACATTAAAATAAGATTCCCCTGCCCCCAAATTCGCACCCCTCCCAGCAACATATGTTCCTTGTTCTTTTTTCCAGCAGGAAAGGTCTGTGATTAGCTACAGGGACAACCTGCCAGGTGGAGTTCTGGGGTCTTTCCTTGGTCAGATAAAGGTATTTTCTGGAGGCCCCAGTGCCCTCAGTAATGAGCCCGACCTACCCCAGCTCTCCTCCTCTCATCTGCTCCCCTGTCACCATGGCCACGCTCTTCCCTTCTCTCCCCGCATCCCTTCCTCTCCATCCCATCCTCACCCTCTAGCCTCTTCTGCCTCTCGCCTGGACTAGTGAGGCCTCTGCCTCCTGGGCCCACCCACCAGGCCTTCCTGTACATAGGACCCATCTCTGCAAACACCACTTCTGCCAAAGATGCTGAATGAATATTACATGATATTAAGGAACTGCTGTGACTTTTTAGGTAAATTATGGTATTACAGTTTTGCTTTAGGAGTACTTATCTTTCAGAGATGCACACTGAAATATTATAGACAAAGGGGTGTGATGTCTGGGATTTCATAAGAAATAAAAAGGAAGATATGAGCAAGCAGGATATAAATGAAACAAGATTGGCCGTGAGTTGATAATCATTGAAGCTGGGTGATGGGTAAACAGGGATTTAATACACGAGTCTACTTTTTTTTAATCTGTTTGAAATTTTCCATTAAAATAAACTTTCAAAGGGTCGCTCTTGCTATGAGAATGTGTAAGAAGAGCCTGGAATCCGATTTCCCATGCTGTCTTTGCAACTGCATCTCCCACTGGGCCTCGGGCTCACTCATGTTACCTTCTGAAAGCTTAACATATTTGGGCTCCTGTGGGCATGGCACAGACCCCCTCACCAGACAGACACCAGGAAGTACAGCAGGGATCTGATCTGGCTGGAAGGCTGGAGGGGGCAGGGAAGACCTCCCAGAGTAGGTCCCACCTGCTCGTGGCAATGTTTTCTCCTTTTCCCCAAGTCCTCCCCCTACCCCCCATATAAATGCATCCCTTTCTACAAGGACATCTTAAATCCTACCTCCTGTGACGCCGTCCCTGCCCTCCCAAAGCAAGATGTGGTCCCACGGGGGTCCTAAGAGCTGCAGCACCTACTGTTTACAAAGGGACCACATACTCAAATGCCTAGAGAAGCTGGTCAGGTGGCCCTTGTCTGAGGGGCCAAGACAAGTCCAAGAGCAGACGGCGTGCTGGTTCTACAGTAAACCAGGGGCACTAGTCCACCTAAAGTGCCAGCCCGTCGTGGCTGGGCTTGAACGTGGACCCAGTGGTAACTGAGCCTCCACCACTTCGAGCAAAGTTGGATGTTACATATTACCCATAATATAATTTCGTATTACATTATCTATATTTTTTATACAATATAACCATGTTATATATTTTTTCATGTAAGAATTCATTAAGAAATCAAGATTTTTATATGAAATCTTCAAACGAAAAAAATTTGGCTCAAATATTTAAAAAGTATTTTGTGTTTTTAGGGCAATGTTAACTACTCTATAACGGTGGCTACATGTCATTATAAGTTTGTCTAAACCCATAGAATGTGCAACACCGAGAGTGAACCCTGATGTAAATAAACTGTGCTCTTTGGGTGACTACGATGTGTTAATGCAGGTCCATCGATTGTAACAAATGTACCGTTCAGTGAGGGATGTGGATAATGTGCAGGGACAGGGTGTAGATGGGAACTCTCTGTACCTTCCATTCAGTTTTGCCTTGAACCTAAAACTGCCCTAAAAAAGAAAGTCTATTAAAAATACAAAACAAACAAAAGCGCAACCAACCAACAAAAAAACACCTTGTAGACCAAACCAACTGTATCTGTAGTTCAAATCAAGTCCCAGACTGCAAGTTTTTAACTTCTGACCTACTTCATGACATTCGACACTTACCAGGTATTAACCTAGCTTTTTTTTCACATATGTGTCTTTTTGTCAGTTACTGGCTCCTTGGTAGACAGAAGTCACATTTCACCGCACTGGGGCCTGGGGGATGGGAACGAGTCTCTGTCCACCAGGTACTTACTTCTGAGTGGCTTCCATTTCCAGCAGGGCAGACAGAGCTGAGGTTCCCTTCTTCCCAACCGGGGGGCCGGTCGACTCGAGGGAGTGGGTAGGGATGGGCCCAGCCATCTGCAAGCCTTTCATGGCGGCCCCCTTCTAAAGCATAGAGGAGGAGACAGGCCATCAGATGCTGCTGCGTCTGCTGTGCCTCAGGCTCTGGGAGCCCACCAGTGCAGTTGGGGAAGACGGGGTCTCAGGATCAGGAAATGCCAGGAAACGGCTTTTTGCTTGAACTGAAGGTCCCAAATAGCTGTGGACTCAAAACACACTGCCTCCTTGAGGCGGTTTACGTATAGCATCTCATTTTATTCTCAATCAACGGCTCAAGGATTTCCTTGTAAATAACATCACATCTAATTTAAGGAAAAAGAAGCTAAGTCTCAGAGAAGTGAAGTAACTTATCCCAAATCGCACTGCAGCTGGAATTCAAACTCCAGTTAACTGACTTCAAAACCAAGGTTCTGGGCTTCCTTGGTGGCGCAGGGGTTGAGAGTCCACCTGCCGATGCAGGGGACACGGGTTCATGCCCCGGTCCGGGAGGATCCCACATGCCGCAGAGCGGCTGGGCCCGTGAGCCATGGCCACTGAGCCTGCGCGTCCGGAGCCTGTGCTCCGCAACGGGAGAGGCCACAACAGTGAGAGGCCCGCGTACCGCAAAAAAAAAAAAAAAAACTAAGGTTCTTTCCACTACATAAGCTCTCCCAGAAATGATGCTGTGTACGAGAGGCAGCTGGCCTGGGTTAAAGAACACTGAACTTGAGGTTAAAAACAAAAAATAAAAACACGGCTGATGATGGAACACTACTCAGCAATGGAAAGGAATGAACCGTGGATTTCAGCGACAAGTTGGATGAACCCGAAAGGCATTATGCTGAGTGAAAGAAAGCAGCCTCGAAAGGTTACATATCGTATGATTTCACTTATAGGACATTTGGAAAAGACAACAGTATAGTGATGGAGGACAGACCAGTGGCTGCCAGGGGTTAGAGATGGGGGACAGTGTGACTCTAAAGGGTAGTGTGAGAGTTTTTTTGCACTGATGGAACTATTCCATGTCCTGATTGTGGTGGTGGGGGTGGTTATGTGAATCTATACATTTGTAAAATTCACAGAGCGGTATGTGTACACACACACACACACACACACACACACACACACACACACACACACACTCTCTGAATCATCCCAGATCAGCCCTTTCTTAGCTCGGTGTCCTCAGACACATCCCATCACCCCCACGAGCCTCAGCGTCCTCACTGGGGAGTGAGTGGTTGAATGAAGGCCCAAGGGTGCAGGAAACACTACAAGTGACATTGCCGCTGTCACCCTCTTGAGCGAGTTTCTATCCAGCAATCCAGCACCAGCAATCCAGTCACATAAGCAGCTGTGCCTGATGCCGGGTCCCCAGTGGGGAGCTCACAAAGGGCTGTATCCTCGGGTCAGATGCGTGGCCCCAGCCCGGTGGCTGGCTGTGTACCCTGCTTCACCCTGCTCTGGAGGAGAACCCACTTCTTTGGACTGAAGATAAACGCTGGGCAGCTGTGGAGTAAAGAAACTGGCCGGCGAGAGGCCTCAGACACAGGAGGAGACGGTCCCTGCATCCCAGACCGGGCCCAGCCCCCAAGGGGTCCGGGGTGCCTCACCCGCATCATGCGATCGGAGCGGTGCCGCCGGCGGATCCGGTTTAGGCCCTCCACGAATCGGATGAAGCCATCCAGGAGCTGCCACTCCTCCTCGTCTGCCCGAGGCCTGTCCCCGTAGATGTCACAGTGGGCCTCCCCCTCTGTGATGCGCTTGGTGGCGGTGACACAGGCTGGCAGCAGCAGGAAGCGGGTCCTCCAGAACTTCAGAGACTCAATTAAGCTACAGAGGGCCAGAGGGGAAAAGGGGTGGTGGTGAGAAAAAGTAGATGATAAAAGCACCCCAGTAAGCATCCCATCTCAACACCCACGCCCCCGGGAGTGAGGGTGCAAGCGTCCATCTGCCCAGGAGCACGTGCTCATCTGATGCTGCATTTCACGCAGGCTGAGAGGTAAGAACTCCAAGGCTGCTTTTACTTTCTATCCCAGAGACGTCAGAATGCTTCTGTGCACCCAGGCCCAGTGCCGCTGTGGCCTTTTATCATCACAACCATAAATCATGCGTAAAAATGAAAAATTAAAAACAAGATGTCACAGGGAATTCCCTGGTGGTCCACTGGTTAGGACTCGGCACTTCCACTGCTGTGCGCCCAGGTTCAATCCCCGGTCAGGGAACTAAGATCCTGCATGCCTCGTAGCATGGCCAAAAAAATAAAATAAAATAAAATAAAAACAAGAGGTCACAAAGCTTTTATATATAGAATGGATAAACAACAAGGTCCTACTGTATAGCACAGAGAACTATATTCAATATCCTATAATAATAAAAAAACAGTGAAATAATGCTATTTGCAGGGATATGGATGGCCCTAGAGATAGTCATACTGAATGAAGTAAGTCAGAGAAAGACAAATATCATATGATATCACTTATATGTGGAATCTAAAAAAAAAAATGGTACAAATGGACCTATTTATAAAATAGAAATTGAGTCACAGATGTAGAAAACAAACTTATGGTTACCAAGGGGGAAAGGGGCGGGGAGGGACAAATTGGGAGACTGGGATTGACATATACACACTACTATATATAAAACAGATAACTAATAAGAACCTATTATATAGCACAGGGAACTCTATTCAGTACTCTGTAATGACCTACATGGTAACAGAATCTAAAAAAGAGTGGGTATATGTATATGTATAACTGATTCACTTTGCTGTACAGCAGAAGCTAACACAACATTGTAAATCAACTATGCTCCAATAAAAAGAAAGAAAAAATCTACATTTATATGAAACCATCACATTGTACACCTTAAATGTGTACAATTTTTGTCAGTTATACCTCAATAAAGCTGAAAAACGATTTTTAAAAAATCCTATGATAAACCATAATGGAAAAGAATACAAAAAAAAAAAGAATGTATATATGTGTATAACGGAACCACTTTGATCGACAGCAGAAATTAACATAACATTGTAAATCAACTAGACTTCAATTAAAAAAAAAAAAGATGTCACAAGCAGTCAGGAAAATGTGAAGAGCACTGACATTCCACCAAAGAGCACATCTTGGGACTTCCCTTGTGGCACAGTGGTTAAAACTCTGCACTCCCATTGCAGGGGCCCAGGTTCGATCCCCGGTCAGGGAACTAGATCCCACATGCATGCCGCAACTAAGAGTTCACATGCCACAACTAAGGAGACTGTGTGTGGCAACTATGGACCCAGAGAGCCACAACTAAGGAGCTCATGTGCTTCAACTAAAGAAGCCCGTCTGCTGCAACTAAGGAGCCCATGAACCACAACTAAGGAGCCCACCTGCTGCAACTAAGAGCCGGTGCAACCAAATAAATAAATAAATAAATATTTTTTAAAGAAAGAGCACATCTTCACCAGGTTTTTTGCTGTTGTTTGTTGTTTCATGCGGTAAAATATACATAACAAATTTACCACTTTAATGATCTCTAAGTGCACAATGCAGCAGCATTCAGTACATTCACACTGTTGCACAACCAGCCACGTCCATCTCATCACTGAGTTTTTAACCCAATGCAGATGTGCTATTTCCCTCCATTTTCTTTTTCTTTTTTTTCTTCTAAAACAGGCATCATTTTGCAATCAGGAGAAAGGACAGAGACATTAAAATACGGATACACACAAGGCGGCGAGGATGGAAAGTGAAATCGGGGTCTCTGACCTGAAGTCCTCGGAGCCGGCAGAGCAGATGTACTGGTCTAAGTAATTCCACTTGTACTCCTCCAGCCGCTCGTGCGAGAATTCCACCCAACAGGAGACAAACTCCGAGTCTGAGTGGGAGGGGCAGAGGCTGTAGGTGTAGTGGATCTGGGCAGATTCGTAAGGGTACCTGAAAAACAAAGGGTGTGGCCTGAGGTCCAAACAAGGATCCCCCCCTCCCCCCAAGTCTCCTGTACCTTTTCTGTCTCAAGACACTTAGCAGTATCCTTGGCACTCAACCCTCGACCACAGTAACCAAAACTCATCCCAGGGAACTGGTAATGGAGATTTCTCAGTTCTTCTTAAACTTTCTCATTCTTCTAGCCTCATACTCTTTATTTTTAATTGGCATGTTAAGACTCATGCTAAACATTATAAGCTGGATCAAATCCCTTTTGGAAGTAGGTGAGCTACAACCATAAAATACAACCCTAGAGAGCAAAACAGTAACTCTGAAAGAAAAACCAATTACTCAACCTCCTTGGTTTGAATTACATGTTATACACATAATTCAGTATGTGGACAGTATGTGTTAGAAACATAACTTAGTAGTTTGACATAATTTAGGACAGAGCTGGAAACTTTAAATACCCAAGGACTCACTTGGGAAGGTATCGTGTCACTGTGATCATCTTATCCTTCAGTGTGACTTTGTGGAAAGTTCTGCCCATGCTCAGCCAGTACTGGTCTTCCTCCTCAGGGCGGTTTCGGGACACAAGGCCTAATAGGGAAAAAAATAAATAATTTCCTCCATCTGGTTGAGGGTCATTCCTTTAACAGGCAATTGCTTCTCTTCCATATAGATTTAGAAAAGGAGAAACAAAAGAGGCAACACTTTCTTTCCAGGGGCAGTTTCATGGAAAAGAAATATTCTTGGTTTAAAAAAAAAAAAAAAAGTCCTGAAGTGGGCAGATTTTTCCGTTACTGAACCAGCCAGCAGGAGGTTAGAGCCTGGGGGTGCCTACAACAGCTGGCCGAACAGCCCAATGCCTCATCCTCTGTGAAGGAAAGTTCCGGAGTAGATGTTAATTGGCTAAAATGGAACTCCACTCCCCTCAGGCACAAGCTGCCACCCGGCATCTGAGGCCCTCAACCGCGGGGGTGGCCAACCTAGCTTTCGGCCCTCAGCCCCCATGACGCCCACACTGCTGCACCACGTTTCAGACTTATTTGCTTGAATTTCCTTCTCCAAACATTTGCTCCTGTTGCTTCTTCTGCCTTCTCTTCCTGGGCGACTGTCGAAATCCTAGGGATCATTTAAGGTCACCATCAAATGCCACTTCCTCCAGAAAGCTATCAGACCCTATCAGCGGTGAATTCTACCCTGGATGTAGCTCCTTGTGTGCCTCTGTCTCACACCCTGACAAACCAAAAGTTCCAGGAGGCCAGGACCCAAATCTTGTTCGTCTTTGTATTTTCAGTAGCACCTGATAAAGTGCTATTTCACAGAAAAGGAAGTAGGCAACCTGGATGGAGCCACTGACACGAAAAGCAGATCCATCCCACTGCTCTTGGGATAAGAACAAAATCCTTCACGTGGGCCTGTGCAGACTGGGTCTCCTGACATCTCCGGCCACATTGCTGGCTTATTCCCAGTGCTCTCCACGCCAGTCTTCTTTCGGGTGCCTAGAAAGTCTCATGAGGTCTTCCAGCCAACAGGGCCTTTGCACATACTAACCCTGCTGCCTGGCATGCTTGGCCCACCTGTTCCTGCCCTCCACTCCTCTCTCACTAAAAACTCCTGCATGTGTTTCAGGTACAGCAGCAGCTCAAACATCAACTCCTCAAAGAAGCCGCCCCTGACTCTCCAGATCAGATCAGGTCCTGTATTAAATATTCTCGCAGCCCTCTGATTTTTCCCTCACAGTCTTTATTGCAACGTGGAATTGTATATCATAGTTTGACTAATGTTATTTTCCCCCACAGAGCAGGAGCTTCAAAAATATTAATGAGGGGCTTCCCTGGTGGCGCAGTGGTTGAGAGTCCACCTGCCGATGCAGGGGACACGGGTTCGTGCCCTGGTCTGGGAAGATCCCACATGCCACGGAGCGGCTGGGCCCATGAGCCATGGCCGCTGAGCCTGCGCGTCCGGAGCCTATGCTCCGCAACGGGAGAGGCCACAACAGTGAGAGGCCCACGTACCGCAAAAAAATAAAAAAATAAAAAAAATAAACTAATGAGGACTTCCCTGGTGGCACAGTGGTTAAGAATCTGCCTGCCAGTGCAGGGGACACGGGTTCGATCCCTGGACCAGGAAGATCCCACATGTGGCGGAGCAACTAAGCCCGTGTGCCACAACTACTGAGCCTGCGCTCTAGAGCTCACGTGCCACAACTACTGAAGCCCACGCACTCTAGGGCCCGTGCTCCACAACAAGAGAAGCCACCGCAATGAGAAGCCGGTGCACCGCAACAAAGAGTAGCCCCTGCTCGCCACAACTAGAGAAAGCCCGCGCGCAGCAATGAAGACCCAACAGAGCCAAAAGAAAAAATACTAATGAATGAATGAATGACCACAGTCATATATTCATCAAGGCACACTGTCGTACACCAGGCACAGTGGTTTTCGTGGTGGAGGACAACAAGATGCAGCTGAAATCATCCTGGCACTCAGAAAGGTTACTATTCAGTACAGTCTATAATGTGCGAAAAAGGCATCACGTGATACATATCACAAGGGGCTTTTAGAGAAAATCCAGAGGGAATCCAAAGCTTTGTCGTGAACAACAGGACCTGGACCGGAGGACTGCTAAGCTCCCATTAACAGGTCCATGCTTCTTTGATCCTCTAACCAGAGGAGATTTTTTTTAAATTTTTGGTTGCTTTGGGTCTTCATTGCTGCGCATGGGCTTTTCTCTAGTTGCGGTGTGCGGGCTTCTCATTGCAGTGGCTTCTCTTGTTGCGGAGCACAGGCTCTAGGCAAGTGGGCTTCAGTAGTTGCATCACGCAGGCTCAGTAGTTGTGGCTCCGGGCTCTAGAGCGCAGGCTCAGTAGCTGTGGCACATGGGCCTAGCTGCTCCGTGGCATGGGGGATCTTCCCGGACCAGGCTCGAACACGTGTCCCCTGCATTGGCAGGCAGATTCCTAACTACTGCGCCACCAGGGAAGTCCCCAGAGGAGCTTTAATGAAGCCAAAGATGGCCTGAGGTTTGGTGCTGGCTGGTTAGGGAGGAGGGGAGCTCATTAGCTACAAGGAGGAAGCAGGGGACTATCAGATGCTCAGTGATGGTTCCAGGAAGTGACCGCCGCTGTGTGGTTCCAGGCCCCTGCATGTAATTCTCGCTGCCTGACTTGTTTCAGAGGAGCCCTCCAGAGCCCAGCTCTGACTCAGCCGGTGCCACTGAGTCTCCGCCACTCACTAGCCTCTGCCACTCAGGGACAAACCATCCCAGCTTCAAGTCACTGAGCTGCAGTGACAAACAAGAGAACATGAATCCAGAATAGGAAAAAAACCGAAAAAACAACAAGTATAAACTTGAGATTCAGGTAACATGAGAAGACCTACTGTGTCAGGCACTGTGTGAGACATAAACCCAGGCTCCTGGGTCTGGAATATTCACCCTGTAGTTTGACAGCTCAGCCCCTGCTTGGCTGCCTGGGACCCCGAGGTACTGCTCAAGCCAGGCTGGAACTTCCTGAACTTGGTCATACCCTCTACCTTAAAAGGAGAGTTTTAAGATAACTCCGAACCCAGTGGAGAGTTTAATTCTCATGTAAAGTTAGATTTAGAGGGAAAAAAAGTGTGTGTTGAAAAACAATGACTCCTAAATGTATGTATTCCCTACTATCTTGAGAACCTGCTTGCACAAACTTAGTAGAGAAGAGAAACTACAATCCAAAGAGGACAGCTCACCACGGCCATAGAGCGGGCTGCTGCTGAGCGGGGGCGGGCCAGCGGGGCTGGGCTGCTGTGCCCTGGGCTGCACGATGATCTGGTAGCCCTGCATGAGCCGCTGGCAGACAAACTCCTCAAACACCTGCTGAGCCGTCATCTGCACACCTTCCTCGTCCCTCCTGAAAAGACAGACGGCTGTTCACAGGACATGCCTGGCCCAGGGCCGTGTGACACTCATAGAGTCCCCCGGTCCTTGGCTTCATCCCCATGAGCCAGCCCTGATGACCCTTCTGTGGTGGTAAGTGAAACTAACGATTTGTAAACCAGTCTTGGGAGAAACAAAAGCTGCGCGCCTTTCCTCTGCCACCAACCTGTCGATGTCGGCCTCTGGGAGGAGATCGTAGCAGCCCTCTGTGTAGTCATTCTGCAGGCCCTGGCGGTCGGGGAAGTAGTCCGTGGTGAGGGGAAGGCACGCCGGAGTAGTGAGAGACTTCCAGTCCACGCCAACTGTGCAACAGAAGCCTGGCACTACAGGGGGAGCAGACAGCGTCAGAACTGCCTCGTGTGAACAGGGAGGAAGGTACGTGTAGTCACCAGGCAGGTGTAGGATGGCGGGGTGGGGGGTGGGGGACAGGGGGAGGGACGAAGGGAGGGGGAAGGAGAAAGTATGTGGTGACAGGTGATAAAATTGCCAGGAAAGGGGTGGGGGGGGGGAGAAAGAGAGAGAAACAGAGGCTGTTAGACAACGCAGTGCTTATCCAATCCCATCATGCAAATGGGATGCACAGCCGATACTTTTCATTTACTGCTGATCATGAGCTACAGCCGCGATGCCAGTGAGGTTACCGCAGGGCAGGCCAGGCCAGGCAGTTACACATCGAAGCAAATCAACATTCCAAGACCGGAAGAGAGGCTCGAGCTGGAAGCCTCCCCTGGGCTGATGGAGAGGCTGGGTGGGGAGAGGAGGAGAGCGCAGCCGGATTTTGGAGCTGGAGTTTGGAGCGAATAGCACACGGGAGCAGAATTCAGGAACGCTTTCAGGATGGCAAAAATAAGTCACAGATCCAAAAGGGTAGGAAGAGGAATCAAGGAAGGATGTCTGGGAGTTACAAGGCCGGAACTTTAGGAGACAGAGTTTAACAATCTAGAAATGAAAGCTGCCATCAGCAGAGTGGGCCCGACCACAGGGGTCTGTCCAAAACCTCCTGCTCTTTGGGTAAAGCAGAGTTTCTCCACCTCGGGGCATGAAGGCTATTCTAGACCAGATAACTCTTTGTTGTGGGGGCTGTCCTGGGCATTGTAGAATGTGAGCAGCATCCCTGGTCCCTACTCACTAGATGCCAGTGACATCTTCTGGTTGTGAAAACCAAAAATGTCTGTAGACATGACCAAATGTGCCCTGAAGTGCAAAATATTCCCCGGTTGAGAATCAGAGTTAAAGTAATGGGGCGGTAATCTCTCTTAAGTCATTTAAGTGAAAATTATTTGTCAAATCTCCATGCGAGGGAGCAACGAGCAACAGAAACACTCCGCGCCTCTGCCTCTGCATTCCCAGTGAGACCCTCACGCACCTCACTTCTCGTGGTGCCCTGTGACTTACCGTGTGCTGTACCCCCTCACATCACCTCCTCCGAGCAGGTGTGGAGGCATCATCGGCCCCTTTAAACACCTGGCCGAGCCGAACCCACCACAGGTCACAGGGCCAGAAGCCACTCTGCTCAGGGATCTTTCCTCCATACAGTGACCGACACACACCACCCAGGGCAACAGAGCCTCCCTGAGCCCGGAGTTAGGGACAAGAAGGGGATTGCACCCTGAGTCCCAGCAGGAAACATGCCCTGTGTGGCAGCCCTGCTTTGGGGAAGATGACTTGACCTGCAACAGGCCTAACTCCATGGTCTCCACTCCAGGTCCTGGGCTGACTTTTGTTTGGTTGGTTTGAATTTTATTTTATTGTGGTAAGAACACTTAGCGTGAGATCTACCATCTTAGCAAATTTTTAAGTGTAGTGGAGGGTAGGGTGAGGCAGGGTGGGATGAATTGGGAGAATGGGATTGACATATATACACTAATATGTATAAAATAGATAACTAATAAGAACCTACTGTATAATAAATAAAAATAAATAAAATTTAAAAAAACAAACAACAACAACAAAATTTGTAAGTGTCCAATTCAGTATTGTTAACTGAGGACGGTGCCGAGCAGCAGGTCTCCAGAACTTACTCATCTCCCAGGACTGAAGCTTTACGCCCACCAATCAGCAACACCCCCCCTACTGCCCACCTCCCCACAGGTCCCAGGCAATCACCACTCCACTCTCTGAGTCTATGCTTTTGACTCTATACAGGTCTTGTTAACTCCTTAATACTTCAAGAACTCAAAACACAGCCAAGGGGGAAGGGGGGAGGGAGAGAGATGGACTGGGAGTTTGGGGTTGGTAGATGCAAACTATTACATTTAGGACAGATAAACGACAAGGTCCTAATGTATAGCACAGGGAACTATACTCAGTCTCCTGTGATAAACCATAATGCAAAAGAATATGGAAAAAAAAAGTCCATATGTGTATAACCGAGTCACTTTGCTGTACAGCAGAGATTGGTACAATGTTGTAAATCAACTAGACTTCAATTAAAAAATAAATAAAATTTTTTAAAAAACGACACAGCCCACGATAACCTAGTTAACACCCCAATTCCCCATAGGGCAGACGAGGGATGAATTTGTTCACATTTCTTGGTTAGAACCAGCAGCAGAAGGTGGGCACACAATGCAGCCCCCGTGGGGAGGCCAGAAACAGAAGACACTCTATCACTGTGCCTTCTTACATCGTTCTGGCCGTCACCAGCTTCCTGACCCTCAAGATTATAAAAACCTTTTAGAAATGGTATCTGCGGGCACACACTGAGATACGGAGAATTCAAACCCCGTGGTGAGAAAAGCTCCCGATTCTTAGCTTGATGATGTTCTTTTCATGGGTAAAAGGTCTGTGTGGCCTCTTTTCTACCTCCAGTATCTTCAGGCCCTGCAGAGGCCTCTGAGGAGGTCCCACCTCAGAATCATTCAGTTAACAGTAATAAACACAGATGACAAAATCCAGTGCTGGGGTTGTAGAGAAGAAACAGGCTCATCTATTCAGGGCTGGCAGCTTTCTAGAAAACAATCAATCTGCCAACTATTCTTTGGAATATATTCCGAGGATCTGAACCAAGAGAAAAAAACACACCCACTGCACCATGCATTATATGCTAAAAAACTAGAAATCACCCAAATGGCCACCATTAAGACATGATTATCCAAAGCACGATTTAATAATGTGTTTGATATTGCCATGAAAAATGACCAGTATGCCGGACCTGGAGAAGTAGTGAAATGATTGTTAAGTTCCTTAAAAGTGGGGATAAAAAGACTTGGTGATGTACATATATCCACTGGTCACAGTGAAGTAAAGCAAAATCAACCAAGCAGTAGAATTTTTTTTTTTCTGGTCTTTTGCTATTGTTGATATTTAGATGTTCAGCTATTTCAAT
The DNA here is from genome assembly GCF_964374135.1 of Grampus griseus. Lineage (NCBI taxonomy): Eukaryota > Metazoa > Chordata > Mammalia > Artiodactyla > Delphinidae > Grampus > Grampus griseus. Next base: position 23,996,609 of record NC_139006.1, on the reverse strand, counting down.
AGACAAGGATGATCAAAGCAAATGCAACCCAGACAAACACTTCCAACTACAGGGATGTAAACAGTTTCAGGTCTTATTCCTTCCGACTTCTCCCCAGAGCCATCATTAAGCATTTGAGAGCCAAGGCCAGCTCTGGGAATTCCTCTACCCTTCCTGTGTGGCCCCGAATCACATTCCAGAACAGGTCATTTGGCCTCCCTGCCACTCATGTTCCATCGGAGAGGCTGCAGAGTCTCCCCTCTCCCCTCACCACCCAGAGACATGTGAACTTCCAGACCATTCTCTTCCCAAAGGGCTCCCTCTTGCTCCCCCAGTGCCTTGACCATCCACCCCCACGCCCCCACCTCCCTGCCACCTTCCCCCGTCAGCAGGCCCCTCTTACTTGGGTCTGGAGAGGTAGAAACACTGTCCTCTAAAGCATCCTTATTCTGGGTCCTAGGATTCATACCTGTGGAAAGATGAAAAGAATCTGTGTCAGTGAGACTCATTCTGCAATAAAAGTTCTGACCAGTTATGGTTTTTAAAAAAAGCCCCAAACTGTAGCTAAAAATAAAAAACCAAGTACAAATTCTGTGCTGAGTATCTCCAACAGCACAAAAGAATCCATCAAAGAAAAACGAGCAATCTAAAGTTCGGGAAGGAGCCAGAACTTTACTCTGAGGTTATCAATACTGTTCGCCTAATGGGACCTTTAGGGCACATGCACAAAAGCAAACAGCAACCCACCACTTAGAATAAGAAACGGGACGGGGCTTCCCTGGTGGTGCAGTGGTTGAGAGTCTGCCTGCCGACACAGGGGACACGGGTTCGTGCCCCGGTCCGGGAAGATCCCACGTGCCGCGGAGCGGCTGGGCCTGTGAGCCATGGCCGCTGAGCCTGCGCGTCTGGAGCCTGTGCTCCTCAACGGGAGAGGCCACAACAGTGAGAGGCCCGTGTACCGCAAAAAAAAAAAAAAAAAGAAAAGAAAAAAAACAGAAACAGGACGAATTTCAAAGTAATTTCAACTAATTAGAGCAACCTTTAGCAAACACAAGGTGACCTATTTAAATTTAGTCCACTTAACAGTCATCCTCTGAAATTTTCTTTCCTGAATCATGGCTTCCTGGAATATGACTTATGCATTGAAATGCAATGCATTTCAATGCAACTTATTGACTGAAAAGTAATAGAACTAATTTCAAAACACACATTTCAATATTTAAATGTCCCTTTCAGGGCTTCCCTGGTAGCGCAGCGGTTACGAATCCGCCTGCCAGTGCAGGGGACACAGGTTCGAGCCCTGGTCCGGGAAGGTCCCACATGCCACGGAGCAACTAAGCCCATGCGCCACAACTACTGAGCCTGCGCTCTGGAGCCCGTGCTCCGCAACAAGAGAGGCCACCGCAATGAAGAGTAGCCCCCTCTCGCCGCAACTAGAGAAAGCCCGCCTGCAGCAACGAAGACCCAACGCAGCCAAAAATAAATAAAAATTAAAAAATTAAATGTCCCTTTCAAAACACATTTACTAGGGAATTCCTTGTCAGTCCAGTGGTGAGGACACCGCGTTTTCACTGCCAAGGGCAGGGGTTCAATCCCTGGTTGGGGAACTAAGATCCCGAAAGCCGCGCGTTTACATTTACTAGAAAATTAGGATAGGACTGGAAAGATCCTCACAAAACTGTCAACAGTGGCTATCTCCTAGAAGAAAGCTGGAGGAAGTGGTGGGAGGGAAAGGAGATCTTTGGCTTTTTACTGTAAATACTTTCGTGTCAGCTGAATCTTTTCTAACAAGAACAAATACTTACAAATCCCTTGTGAAATTTTTGAAAGGACAAGCTACAACCTGTGAGAAAGTATTTGCAAATCGCACCTCTGGCAGAGGACATGTATCCAGAACACATAAAGAACTCTAAAAACTCCAGAGCAGGAGAACAACCTGATGAGGAAATGGGCAAAAGATATGGACACACATACAGAAGGCACGTGAAAAGATGCTCAATGTCATTAGTCATTAGAGAAATGGCAAATCAGAAGTTCGGTGGGATACCTCTGCACCCGGGTCTCTTGGGATGGCTAGAAGGACTGCTCAAGCCAAGTGCTGACCAGGATGTGCAGCAACAGAAACCCTTATCCACTGATTGTAGGAATACAAAATGGCACACCACTTTGGAAAACTGTTTTGCAGTTTCTTTAAAGGTTAAACATATATTGACCATTTGACCCAGCAATCCCACTCCTAGGAATTCACCTAAGAGAAATGAAGATTGATGCTTACACAAAAACCTGTTATGTAAGTTATGTAAGTGTGGCTTTATTCACAACCCAAATGTCTTCCACCTGGTGAAGGGATAAACTAATACATCTATACAATGGAATAAGATATGGCAATAAAAAGTACTGAACACGACTGGGGATGCCGGCAACAACTTGGATGAATCTCGAATTATGCTCAGTGAAAGAAGCCAGACTCAGAAGGCTTCAAGTTGTATGATTCCATGTGCAAGACTTGCTGGGAGAGACTAAAGGGACAGAGAACAGATCGGTGGTTGCCAGGGGAGGAGGGAGGGATTGAGTACAAAGAAGCAGCACAAAGAATCTGAGGGGTAATGGAAATGTTCTGTATCTTGATGTTTTTGTTGGTGCTTATGACTCTATGCATTTGTCAAAACTCATAGAACTGTACACTAAACAGAGTGAATTTTACTGTATGTAAATTTAAAAGTAAATATATATTTTTTTAATTCAGAAAGATGATGTCACTTGGCCAAAACAATTTTAGAACTTCTTTTTTGGAGCTGCCTTCAGTAGATTTTTAAAAATTACTAGCCATCATAATAAGAAGATACAATCTATTAAGTCAGAAAAATAACAGTGCTTCATTTTATTCAAATCCACACTGAGGCAAATGTGAGGTAGGTGTTATCCCTTTTCCACAGATAAAGAAACTGAGGCACAGAGAAGTTAAGTAAGTAACTGAAGATCACACAGTAAGGAAGTGACACCTGCATTTAGACTCTTTCTGTGCAACTCCACAGATGCTTTATTTCCTGACTATCCAAATGGGTCACCAGTTTTCATCTACTGAAAACGTTATCTGTTCTCTGCCAACAGCCAAAAGCCATTTGTAGCTAAATTTTCTGAAAAAGCTAGCCTGACCGACAGCATCCATTTTCACACAAACACAAAGCATAACAAGGAAGCAATGGGGTGGTTTTTCTTGTCTGGCCTGAGAACTGGTATGAAGGCAATTATAAAACCGGCATTCTCCGAGCGATGCGAGCAATAGGAGAATTACTAATACATCGCCTCATGGGTTTGGATTCTAAATTTCGTCATCGGAGCACCTTTTTTTTTTTTAACCCAATCCAGACTTCGACTACAAGAACTGAAATTCTTACCCTCATAAAGAAACAGTTCAACTTAAGAATTGTGTGAGCAACTGTTTGAGTTCAAAGAGGCAACCCATCAAAGGGTTCTCGGAGCACCTCTGGCTTCTAGGCCCAGAGCAGACCTGCCCATCTCTAAGGGATAAAGCATGTTCAGCCTTTTGTGCCTCCCCTGTCTTCCGTCCCCAAACACATTTTATTTGAAAGAAATGAAAAGAATTTAATGAAAAGAATTAGAAGAAATACATATTTTAAAGGCTTCTTCGAAGCTACTTTCACAGTTTCCTTGCAGCTCAAGCCCAGCACACAGCCTCTCCCTGCAGCTCTGCCTCTGAGGCTCAGCTTTAGGCCCGCAGACTCACCACTGGCATGTGAAGAACCCAACGACCTGGGAGGGCGGCGGGGGAGACCTCCTGGGCGGGCGGCTCTGCTCCAACCTAACATTTGGGAATGAACCTCACTCTCAAAGTTGAAAGCCAGACGCACCGCTCGGGGAGCCAATGCTCAGAAGAGCCAACTCAGCTCTGTCTCTTTTCACAGCTGTTCGGAGTCAAGCAGTGTGAATGTGTTCTCTGGTTGCTAACGTTTGGCCAAAAAAGGTAATCCGTGTGGGGCCTTTGGGGCTGCTTCCAGGGGACACCTGTGCCTGGGGCGAGTCACTTCTTCTCTCTGGGCTACAGAGATGGTACTTCCCCACAAACACCCAGCCTGGCCTGGGTGAGTAACTGTGCGCTCTGATTTACTTTGCCTGGTAGCTCTCGGTCCAAATCTGCTGCACGTATCTAAAACTCAACACAAACACCAAGTTGCAGATTCAGAGTCCCGACAGTAAAGAGAAAGAAAACTTGGCGTCCACTGATTTTCTTTATCAAAATTCTCTAGCACAGGGCTTCCCTGGTGGTGCCGCGGTTGGGAGTCCGCCTGCCGATGCAGGGGACGCGGATTCGTGCCCCGGTCCGGGAGGATCCCACGTGCCGCGGAGCGGCTGGGCCCGTGAGCCATGGCCGCTGGGCTTGCGCGTCCGGAGCCTGTGCTCCGCTGCAACGGGAGAGGCCACAATAGTGAGAGGCCCGCGTACCGCAAAAAAAAAAAAAAAAAAAAAATTCTCTAGCACAGTTACCCCCATCAGGGGGATGACACTGACAAGTCTTATAAACGGGTGCCCAGTTAAAGAAACAGAGGGATAAACGCTGCCTGCCCAGACCAACCAACAACCTGGTTCCTGCTGGGCAGCACAGGGCCAGGAGGGAAACCCGCAGAGATGCCAGCCCTGTGAATCACAACTCACCTATGAGTCAGGTCCAAATGCAGGCGAAATCGGAGTCACGCCTGCATGCCTGCTCATGGTGCAAACCGCCAAGGCCAGAAGGCAGAGGTGGGTCACAGATGAGGTTTTCCCGTTTCTCTTCCATTTTTTAATGAGGGAAATGTTCACTAGTTTTGTTTCGGCCCCCACTTTGTCCCCAGACAAGGACCCAGTGTGATAATTTTGCCCTGAAGGAACCCGATCTACTTCTGGTCCTTCAACAACTCTGTGAGGCAGGCAGGCAGGTGAAGATCTTTATGTCCATTTCATGATCTAACTTCTATTTTCCAAGGGTCACTCTGAACCACTGTGCTGAAAATAAACTCTACGGCAGGGCAAAGGGAGGAGGCTGAGAGACCAGTTAGCAGGCCACTGCAACAATCCAGGTGAAAGATGAAGGCCTCTTGGGTTGGGCTATGACTGGTGGAGTGATGAGACATGCTAAGATTCTGGATATACCTGAAGGTAGATCTGACAGTAACTGGTCATTGCACACGGTAATACAAATTAGAATGATTTTCCCTAATTTCTCTCTGTGGCTAGCTGACATAATTGATCAAGAAGTACAAGAGCAGGCTTCCCTGGTGGCGCAGTGGTTGAGATTCTGCCTGCCGATACAGGGGACACGGGTTCGTGCCCCGGTCCGGGAAGATCCCACATGCCGCAGAGCGGCTGGGCCCGTGAGCCATGGCCGCTAAGCCTGTGCGTCCAGAGCCTGTGCTCCGCAACGGGAGAGGACACAACAGTGGGAGGCCCGCATACCGCAAAAAAAAAAAAAAAAAAAAAAAAGTACAGGAGCAAAGACTAGAGTCAGTTCCCACGCGAGGCCAGTGCTAGACCATCTCCTCACGAGCCCCGGCCCCTTAATTTTTTAAATTAATTATTAATTTATTTTTCTTTGGCTGCGTTGGGTCTTCGTTGCTGCACACGGGCTTTCTCCAGTTGTGGCGAGCGGGGGCTACTCTTTGTTGCGGTGTGCAGGCTTCTCGTTGCGGTGTGCAGGCTTCTCATTGCAGTGGATTCTCTTGCTGAGGAGCATGGGCTCTAGAGCACAGGCTCAGTAGTTGTGGCGCACGGGCTTAGTTGCTCCGTGGCATGTGGGATCTTCCCAGACCAGGGCTCGAACCCGTGTCCCCTGCATTGGCAGGTGGATTCTTAACCACTGTGCCACCAGGGAAGTCCCAACCCTGGCCCCTTAGAAAACACATGCTCCTGGTCACAAAGGGACTGGGCAAGGGTAAGGATGACCCTATTTAACTATATCACCCTGACTGGAGAAAGAACCCAAGGAGCCGACACCTGCTCTAAGAAGCTAAACACTGTAGGACATATTTACGAATTGATAGCTCGTATACCAATTAAACAGAATAATTATGTGGGTTGTTCAAATGCTGTCATTCTGGCAGCTTGGTTTTAGAAGTATAAATGTCTTTGTCAATAAACACACTAAACACTGTGAGGAGAAGATAAATAAAGATAAGCTCTTTCAGTCTAGTGGAGAAGCAGACGCAGAAACAAACAGTGGGCCCAGGATATGCCAAGTGTACAACTGCGTCTGGAGTTACGTGGAAATGTGCCTCACACCTCCTGGGAGGAAGCAAAACCACCAGGGAGGGCTCCAAGGAGGAGGTGTTGTTGGAGCTGATCCATAAAGACCAAGTGGATGTTTACAAGGCAGAATCAGGGGTTGAAGATAAAGGAAAAAGCATATTCTGTAGACGGACTAGTCTATGCACAGAAACATCAGGACAAAGATCTTCTGAGAAGGCACAACAGCTGGAATATAAACTGTGTTCATCTAATAAGAGTAATGACAACAACAGCTCTCGTTTGCTGAGTGCTCACCATGCGTGCCAGGCACTGTCCTTAGCGCTTTGCGTGGATTATTATCACACTTAATACTCAACCCTCCTCACAGATGAAGAAACCGAGGTACAGAGCAGTTAAGTACCTGGCCCAAGGGCCTCGCCGCTCTTTAGAGGTGGAGTCAGGACTCATGTCCTAAGATTCCAGAGCCTGTGTTCTTCCCACATGCAGGGCTACGTGGGAGTAGAGGCAGGTGAAGGTGTAAAGGCAGGTGGGGCCCAGGTGACGACAGGCGTTACAAGCTGTGAAGAACCAATAAACGGTTCATATGTGGGACAGAGAGGGTGATCAGACCAGACCCGCATTTGGAAATGGCCCATTGGTGACAGTACAGGAGATGGATCGGAGGGGACACGAACAGAGCAGGAGGATGATTTGAAGGCTACGGTGACAATCGTGGCCAGAAATGACACGGGTCTGAAACAAAGCAACGGTGGTGAGAATGGAGAATGTGGCCCAGAGTCAGAAAAGGAGGGGCAGGTGGGCAGGTGGGGGGGACAGCAAGACGTGAGCTCAGCTGCCGGTAATTAAGGATGAGGTAGCCGGGGGTCATCCAGGTGGGGAGGCCCGTCAGGTAGATGGATCTATGACTCAGGAGCCCAACAGGGAGAAGGTGAGCCCGAGGTGCAGGGGGCAGCAACCGCTTTCCCAATGCATGTGCACCAGGGAACTCTTAGCTCAGAGGCCTCTAGGATGGTGTCATTTGAGGATCTTCCACACCAATCGCTGAATAAGGATTCTTTGCAACTTCCTGCTTTTCCCCAGACTAGATTGTAAAGTTCCAAGACTCGTCTTCTGAGGAATCATCTGGTCTACGTGAGCTACCCACCCCAGGCCCGGAAGCACTCCACGACCACTGTGGGCAAATCCTGGTGCTGTTACCACCTGAGCCCATGGTTCCCCAGCTTCAGGTCACCAGGAAACTCGCTCAAAGTGTGGTCCCATGAGCCCCAGAGCAGCCCTCCTTGGTACAACCTGACCCCAAACAGCCAGGAAGGTCAAACTCTGGGTTCCTATAAAATGGCTCCTTCTTTTAGCAAAACAATAGAAACGTTGCCTTTAGCGTATTCTGAAGGTACTTTAAAAGAGTCTGGTAGACAAGTAACATTTTTAGCCCCCTGAGTACAGGGATAAAAAGTATCTTACTCACCCCCCAATTTTTATTCAATTTGTTTTCTCATTCAAAATAATGACAGAAAAGATGCACTAGAAATAGGAAGGAAATAAGTATAATCCTTTAGTAATTCTCTCACTGCCAGTCCAGTTTCCGAGCCTTAGCTATAGGCCTCTAGAAACGTCGCTGGCTGAATCCACCCGTGAATGGAGGAAAACTTCATTCACCAACTTAACACAACTTCACTTTCATTACGCCTTCCTTAAGCCAAGTTCCACAAATGCAGGTTAACTGATAGAAAACTAAGACACAAAGTAGCAGCACCATTTTTTCTTTCCGTTTTAATGTTTTTCATATTCATTTTGTATAATTATCTGCCCTTTGAGGCTTTCCAAAATCTGCCCCCCACCCATCCAAATTCATGTTCCCCTACCCCTGTAAAGTCTCTCTGAACACTGCTGCTGAAATCAGAAACAGCAGGACACCTGGCTACTGGCTTGAGCGATTAGTGTAACATCTCCACACCTCTGGGTGCTATGCTGCCGTATATGTAAAATATACTTAATAACCTACTGCCTACTGGGATGATCGCGTAAGATAACAGATATACAAGTGCTTCCAAAAAGCATAAACCCTGTATTAATACAAGTTCCTACTCTCCCTCCACTTAGAATCCCTTACCTTCTCACTCTCCTCCTGACCAAATTCTACCCCTTCGCGTCTGAGATGCGTGCCCACTTCTGTAGGCAACAACGTCACCCTTCTCTTCTCTGAACTCGTAGGTGGAACCACACTGCTCCCTCTGGGTCTCTCCTGATTGTTTTTATGGGGGTGGGTTTGCCCACACACACACACACATGTAATTTAAAGCTCTCAGGCCTGGTGTTGCCCACTACAGTGATCTCATAAGCAGCCCTCAATCATGACTCACTGACAGTCCAAGGATAAATGTGTTCTTGACCAACACGTTCTCGGCTAAAAACGTAAAGTGCAGCCCATTTATAATTCCATGCATTATACAGCACTGCTTCTAAATAGGTCACCCGAAATTGTGGCTGAAATGATCCGGAAATAGACATGGCCCTGCTTTTCTGGTTCCCACCTCGCTTCTAGGTGTGGGCCTGCTCTGAGCATCCCCACTCTGTTACCTCTTGGGTTGCTTACCTGCACCACTGCTGCTGAGCAGGCTGACAGGAAGCTCTTCTGTTCCAGTGAAGTTCAAGAAGGATGTGCCATCGCCAGGCTGGTGGGAAGCGCTGTGCCTGCAGAGAACAGAGCCCAGCCGCCTGGCTTAATGTGGATCATCACCTCTTTTATCCTGCTCACCCTGTCTCCAGGGGGTTTTCATCAAAACCAGGCCTGAACATTTGGCCACACAGGCTGGCAAACACTAAGACCCATACCATGGCCGCCAGGCTGCGGGGCTTGGAGTGTGTGCCAGCTCTGGTCTCCTGCCCTGGCACCCCAGCTGCTTCCCCACTGCCACGTCAGATGCCTGCCCCCTCCGTCCTAAGCCTCCCCTTGCTGATACCCACAGGACAACGTGAGGTGCTTGAATAGAGGTACCAAGTTAACCTGGGAAAGAGGTTATGCCCTGCCTGTATCCCTCATCCATCCCATGGGATGTTGGGATGACTGAAAAGGGATCAAAGATTGCTCTTTGCAAAGGTAACAGATCACAGCAACAGCGGGTAGTGTAGCATGGACTCGAGCATGTCAAGGCTTAAATGACTTTCTTCCTAGGCTGACTCTCCTCGGATGCCTTGTAACACATTCAGGATCCTGGTTTGAAAAGACTTGTTTCTATAAACACAGGCCTTGGTTTCCATTGCTTTTAGCATCAACTTCTTCTAAACCCAACAGTGGAATTCCTCAATGACCAAAATGACAAAAGTCATAGACTGACTGCCCAAAACACACAGCGGGAACCACCTGCCTTGGAACTCGTTTTCTCCCATGACTGAGGATTAGGAGAAACTCATGTCTGAGGTTGACAAAGCGTGTTTTGACTTAAAGCAGAAGCTAAAGCAGGGTCTGGGGAACATCTCTGGCAAAAGCATCTCAGGCTATTTGCTGTGCACTGGCCTGGTGGCAGGGACGACGCTGACAAAGGAAAGGCCCGCACGCGTGCACACGGTGTCTCCGAGTCTCACGAACGTGACGTTTCGCGGGCAGTCTATTCTGCTGTTGCCCTGGGTGCCCGAGCACGTTCTCGCAGTACCTCCCACCCAGTACCCCGTGCCCGGCCTCACCTTCCAGTGGCTTCATGGTATGCCAACTCCAGCAGCTCTGCAGAGGAGTGGGTCGGGTCCCTCTGCCCGCTGCCCTGCAGCTCTGCCATGTTCTGTCGGGTCTGGTGATGGATCTGGATAGCCTCTCCAGATGGTCCTGCCCAGACAAAGATCCACTGAGCATCATTCCCCCGACAGCCAGTGCTGTGTACTTCACCTCAACCTTCCTTCCTTCCCGCTGCTGGGACGCGGGTGATTGAAAGGCGACCACGCCACAGAGGCACGTCCTGTCTGTGACCCTCTGGCTCCCAGATGGGACATCGCCTCTTCCAAGCAAGGCTCATCCTCCTGTGAGGCTTCAGTCTAAAAATATTTTGGGGTCCTCTGTCTCGCACATGTCAACTGAGACACAGTAAAGAAAGATAACAGTATGGGAGACAAGGGTCCCTCCCAGGAGGGTCAACATGGGCGAAACGAGAAGGGACACACGAGAGAAACACCGATGACTCTGTTAGTACCTGAGATGATAACAGCTCCTACTTCAAGAGCAGAGGACGCACAAGGGCAAAACGGACATCGAGTAGGAGCTAAGTGAGAATTAGTTGCGTCTACGGAAACATGCTTCCTGGAGAATGATAGGTTTCAGAGCTGACTGTCCAACCAGGTTAGCGGGGATTGAAGAAGAGGGTATTTGGGCAAACCCCAAACGTGGAAGAGGCAAAACACAAGCTGGAGGCCACAAACTCGCTTGGGAAAGAGAAAAACCTCTGAGGATGGGGGTGAGGAGGCGGGAGGCTGGGGAGCCTGGCAGAGGAGGGCCTCGGCTCTTAGAGGGCCAGGTGGGCAGAGTATTTAGTAAACACATTTAGCTTTAGAAAAGCATGGGTGATGGGGGTGGGGGGAAGCACAGAAGCAGGAAGAGCTGACGGTCATGGAAGAAACATCAATAGTTCTCGTAAGAGAACTTGAAGGGAGCCGGTGGGGATGATGATGGGGAGGAAGGGACACCAGAAAGAAACAGGTAAGGTGACAGATTAGGATAGAGATAAGAGGGGCAAAAAGGGGGTTGGGAATGACCCCCAATTACAGCCAAAAGAACCAGATTCATTGCTCACTTATTTAACTTGTAACTCCGAAAGCAAGTACCAAAGAAAATAACTAGACACTTGCAAGCATTCAGCAGGATGGCTTCCTGAAAACACCCAGGAGGTTAATGTACCTGTTCCTCCCCAGCCCAGTAACAGCCCATCAAGCTGAAGTTTAATTTTAGCCACAGCTTTATAAAACCTTACTGTCATCTTCTTTAGGACAGAACACAGATCAAAAAGGATGAGCTCGGAGAAACAGTGAATTTGAAAAAAAAAAATTTATTTTTTAGTTTTGATTGGTTTTGAACTTTATTTAAATGGTATCATACAGAAAGTACACTTTTATGGCAGGCTTCTTTCATTATGTTTGTAAATTTAAACATGGTTTGGAATATGGCTGTAGTTTGTTTTTATTTCAGCTTCCCATTATAAAAAATAGAACTCGTTTATTTTAAGCTTTTTTTCCCCAATTTATTTAAACTAAAAAAAAAAGAAAAAGGAAAAAAAGAAATTGTTCACCCATTTCTCAAAAAAAAAAAAAATTTTTTTTTTCTGCTGTCAGAGACCCTGAGAGGAAACAAAGTAACATAACTCCGTGTAACCAAGACTGTAACACTGACATCCAGAGAGTAAGGAAAGGAAGGAGTGAACAAGAAGAGGGACTTTCGTCTCAGGAAAGAAAGCAGGTGGCAAAGCACAGTCCCTGTCAAACAGAAAAAGGAGCCCTTGGGTCTACACAGCTGGCTAGCTACAAAGTCCTCAAGGATCCTCACAAGAGCCCCGGGACAGACAAAGTGGGCGTGGCCACCCCATCTTCCAGGTGGGGCACCACAGGTGCAGAGAAGATGACACCCTTGACCAAGGCCACTCAGGGGACGCCAGGACTAGGAGTTCCCAGTCAGGGCTCTTTCCCGAGCGCCCAACTTACCCACAGGAAAAGTGTGCATCCAGCGCCTCCTGTTGGACGTAAGCTTCATGGGCATCCGCGAGGGTGCAAAGGGGTTGATCAGTGCCCGCTGGGGCATGTATCCCCCAGGTCGAAAGTGCAGCATGGACTCTGCGCTGCCCACGTGGAACCTCCCCGGCGCACTGGAGTCCCGCTGTGGTGGCTCCATCATGTTCTCCAGGACATCTGCCAGTTACCGTGGGGTGGGGGAGGCACAGAGAGAAAGCACAGGGTCACGGTGAAAGCAGAACTAGGAGGACAACCTGCGGAGGCTGACAAGGACCTTGGAGAGCGTACATGTTAGGGAACGAGGGAAATGAGTGAAATCGCCAAACTATAAAGGAATGAAATAATGGGTTTACTTTTTAAATACCTGGGAGAAGGGGGTTCTGGTTCCTAAATTACTGGCCCAGTGAAGCCACACCCAAACCTGATGGGGAGGACCACACATTGCCTGGAGACCTTAGATGTTGAGCTGGATGCAATGACTCAATAGTGGGTCTTGAGTTGTCTCCCTTTGGGGATGGGGCGGGTGCATTCTGCATGTGGGAGGAACAATACATGTACATATTTGGTGACCAGAAGGGCAGACCCTAGCAGAGATAGCCAATGTGTTCACTAGACCTGTTTGATTTTCCTCTGAGACACACAAGGAGACTGTAGTTTCCAGTCCCTTTGCACTGGGGCCAAATAACTGAGTTCCAGCCAAGAGAACACAGGCAGAAGTGACATGCTCCACCCGAAGGCCTGGACCACAAACCTCTCCACGCATGATCTCCATTCTCCTCTGCCCTGCTGTGGAAACTTTGGAGACCAGTGTTGATGACCATGGCATCCCGGGATGGAAGGACCATGGGGCCCTGAGTGACTGGGTGGATCAGAACCCCCTCCCATTAATGCAGTGGCCTGGAACATGAGTAAGCAATCAAACATTACTGTGTTAAAAAAACTAAATTCTTGGGAGAATAGAATGAAGAAATGGATGCATCCAGCCTTGACCAGGTAAGGAGATGGCATGATATTTAGACTCAACCTGTCCCATTCAATGGCAGACAGGTCCCTAACCTGAGTAGATCAAAGAGCTGAAACCTACAACCAACTCTGTTGGTGAGCATCCCATGTTTACTAAGCAAACACCCAGGTTAGAAAGTGGGTCCAGCAGATACAAATTCCATGGCATCAAGGAATGTCTTGTCCACCATTATCTACCCAATTCCTACCAAAGAACATGGTACATAGTAATATTTAATTCCTCAAGCCATTGTGCATGCAAGAAGAGAACATTCAGTTCTCCATGAAAACTGTATTTTTCACTGTAAATTAATGAAATTGATGGTCCAATTTATCAAATAAGAAAGAATACAGTCTAGTTAGTTATCATGGAAATAAAAGGAGAGAACTCAACTTTAAAAAAGGTGAGTACACACTTTGAAAAGGATAAGAAATAGGACTAAGGGCTAAAATGGGTCAAAAATATGGGTAGAGGAAAGGGGAAATGTTTCCTATGCTACACTGGGTAGGTGGATGGGTGAGAAGCCCTAAATATAACAGAGAAACTGGAAACAAAGGCCATGTGGATGGCATTGCCTGACACCGTTCCAGTGAATTGCTTTTTGGCTTTTCCAATAAACTCTCACATATCATTAAGGATGTTGAAATCAATTCTACCATTCAGATAACTTTTAAGAAAACTTGTTTTCAGGGGCTTCCCTGGTGGCGCAGTGGTTGAGAGTCCGCCTGCCGATGCAAGGGACATGGGTTCGTGCCCCGGTCCGGGAAGATCCCACATGCCACGGAGCGGCTGGGCCAGTAAGCCATGGCCACTGAGCCTGCACATCCGGAGCCTGTGCTCCGCAGCGGGAGAGGCCACAGCAGTGAGGGGCCCTTGCACCGCAAAAAAAGAAATACTTGTTTTCAGAGCTACTTGGATTGGGACTTCCCTGGTGGTGCAGTGGTTAAGAATCCGCCTACCAATGCAGAGGACACGGGTTTGAACCCTGGTCCGGGAAGATCCCACATGCCGCCAAGCAACTAAGCCTGTGCGCCACAACTACTGAGCCTGCACTCTAGAGCCCATGAGCCACAACTACTGAAGCCCACGTGCCACAACTACTGAAGCTCGCACACCTAGAGACCATGCTCCACAACAAGAGAAGCCAACGCAATAAGAAGCCCGCGCATCACAACGAAGAGTAGCCCCCGCTCACCGCAACTAGAGAAAGCACACATGCAGCAACGAAGACCCAATGCAGCCATAAATAAATAAATATATATATATAAAATTTAAAAAAATAAAAAGCTACTTGGATTAAGAGCAAATTTATCTCCTCAGAGGAGAACTGGCTTTTAGAATAACAAAGGTTTTTAAAGGATTAATGTGTAGTTTAACTTTTACTACAGACCCTTCTAAGAATATGTTTAACAGAATGGGAATATAACTGTCATGCAAACTCAGAAATTTCCAGAAGGTGGGAAAAAGCTAACCTAGAATTTTTTTTTTTTTTGGCCGCAGAGTTTGCGGGATCTTAGTTCACCAACCAGGGTTTGAACCCGAGCCCTTAGCAGTGAAAGCGTGGAGTCGGGGAATTCCTAGAAATCTTCAAATGTATTAAAATTCTTTTGAATACTAACCCTAATTAATGTAGGTGACATAGGTTATATTCTATAGTTGTGTAATTAAACATCTCCTTTCTCTTTCAGAATTTCCTTTTTATACTTTGAACCAGTTTAAAAAAAAAAAAACTTTTTTCAGCAGTCAAAAGATTTCTGGCTGTTGGCTCAGTGTCTATGGTGCCTAATGAATGAAAGATGAAAGCACCCTGCTCCTCGGTCCTCAGGCCCCAGGAGCCACCAGTTTCCCCTTCAAAGTGCTGGGAAACACCCCTCACCCTTTGGGAATCCTTCCAGGGCAACAGGAGGCAGCAGTGTGCACACAACAGTCCTAAATCAGTGATTAAAAGTCAGGAGGGCTACTCCTCCATTTAGAAAACATTCTTGAAATATCAAAATTATGGAGGAGAATGATTAGTGGGAGGGTATGGCTCCAGAGGGGTAGCAGAAGAGAGGCCGTGAGGATGGAATATCTTAATTGTGGTGTGGTTACATATGTCAACACATGTGCTAAAACTTCACAGACACACACACACCCACAAATGCATGTACGACCAGTGAGCTCCGAATAAGCTCTGTGGATTGTACAAAGGTCATGTTCCTGGTTTTAATACTGTACTAGTTATGCGAGATGTTATCACTGGGGAAAATGAGTGAAAGCTACACAAGACCTCCCTGGATTTTTTTTTTGGCATTTCCTATAAATCCATAATTATTTCACAACAGAATGTTTTCCAAACAGGCAGGAGGGGGCTGTATACTTGAGTTGCAGATGCCACTGGATGGGTAAGATAAGATATAGGAAAAGCAGCACCTGTGCTCCCTGGGCCATGCCAAGTTAACAGGTCACTTGAAGTGGAATAGAGGAAAGAGGCTGTTTTAAGTGTGGCTCGAATGGAAATGCTAAGGAAATAAGTAAACACTTTAACCTTAGGCCTAAGAAAAGCTCTACCTTAACATATGGAAAGGTAGACATTTATAGGGAAGAGAGAAGAAAGGGCAAAGATGAAAATAGTATAACACACACACACACACAAACAGCTAAGGCCATTCGTACTCACTGCACCTGCATGGAAATAATTAACACATGGGACTTACAGCCCACACCTATCCATGGTCCCGCCCATCCCCGCTACAGGAAGGCAGCTATCCCCACCCTGCCCAGCCCTGCCCTCTGACCTCGAGTGCTGGTGTAGCCCAAGGAGCTGCTGACTTCATACTGGTGCAGGTGGGGGTGAGGGATCATCAGGATGTTGGCGCTCCTGCCCAGGGAACTGTCGTCAGAAGCCTGGCTCCTCACCTCCTCTGTGGGCAGCGGCTGGCCAGGCAGGGAAGGGCTGGATGAGACATCACAGGAGCTGGCGCTCTTCCGACTGTGACTCTCCCGCTCTCGCACGGACCTGGTGGGTAGAGACCAAGTCACACCAAGCGGGGGGTGCTGTCCGACCTAGAGTTACAACTCCCAAATGGATCCCCAGCCTGGGCTACATGGGAGGCCAATAACGAAAACCCCCAATGGGATCTCCGAGGAGGTAATGTAGGAGGGACTCTGCCCTGAGCAGCTGGAGACGTCGTGGAAGAAACGGGGGAGATGACTGACAGTCATCCAATGGCCGGAGTCCCAGGATCAGAGTTGTAAAGAAGCAATTGCTCAGCCTGACCCCACCTCATCCCACCATCAAGCTCGTGTCACTGAGAATGGGGTTGTGAACCGATGTCACCCAAGAGGAAACACACAGCACAGCCTGAGATGTCTTCCGGCATCAAAAATTGAATCTAAATCTAATCAAGCCTCTAGAGATAATTGCCAGTTTACAGCAGATTCAGAGACAACAGGAAAAGTTAAATGTCATATGGAAATAAACAAAGGAAGAAAGCAAGACACTCTGCGGTCACAGAAAATGACATAAGAGAAAATGCAACATGTGCATCTTCTTCAGATCCCAACTCAAACTAAGTAACTGTAAAAATCACAGTTTTGAGACCATTGGGAAATCTACAGAGGGACTGGCTATCAGGGATATTAAGGAATTAGTGTGAATTTTGTTACCAGTGACAAGGGTACTGTGATCAGATTTTTTTTGTTTTATTTCTTATTTGTTAGAGAGACACATGCTGAAATATTTACAGGTTTAAAAAAAAAGAAAAGGGGGCTTCCCTGGTGGCGCAGTGGTTGAGAGTCCGCCTGCCGATGCAAGGGACACGGGTTCGTGCCCCGGTCCGGGAAGATCCCACATGCTGCGGAGCGGCTGGGCCCGTGAGCCATGGCCGCTGAGCCCGCGCGTCCGGAGCCTGTGCTCCGCAACGGGAGAGGCCACAACAGTGAGAGGCCCGTGTACCGCAAAAAAAAGAAAAGGATACCTGATATCTGTTTTAGAATACTCAAGCGAAATTTCAAATGTGGGAGAAGTGATAAAACAAGATTGACAACACACTGATAACTGTTCATTTCACTGGTCTGTTTGAATGTTTCCTTAATAAAAATTTTAAAAAACGTATGCCCTTATTAAAACATGAAACTCCCTGAGGGGAAAACCTCTGGAAACAGCAGGAAGAAGGATCAGCAGGAGAGGAGCCCAATGGGGTACAAAATTTCAGAATGGAAGAGTCAGCAACCGCCGATAGGGCCACCGCTCTGGCATCAGAGCTGTTCTCTTTCCACCTGGAAGGATTTTAAGGGAGAGCTTAAATGGAACATGAAAATAGATCCCATGGGCTGACTACACTTTTCATTATTTCAACAGTAAATATTTAAGCGCCAGCATATGCTCAGCCCAGCGTGGGGATAGAGCACAGATTAGGGCACAGTCTGTGCCCTCAAGGAACACAGCCTGAGTCTCTGAGACACCAGGTCTTGCCGTCTTTGATCAGAAGAAAGAAAACCAAGGATCTTGGACCATGAAAGGGTTCTTAGACACTCAAGAAAAGCACCGCCGAGGCCCTAGGCAGCATCTATGTGCAGGGGAGCTGCTGTTAACAGCACTCACTGTGAGCTCTAAGCATTCTCGGGACCAGACATCAGGATGGGATGAGGGGAAAGGACAGAAGAAGAGCACGTGGCCACTCTAAGCCCATTTGTCACAATGTGAAGAGACGGAATATTCCTCCAATCAGTGATTCTTCCAATCAAAGCACACTTTCCATGTCTAAGAAATGTGGAAAATGGACTCGCGGTACTTGGTCAACTAGGGAAAAAAATAAGCTAGAGCTCTGTTTCACATTTCATTAAAAAAAAAAAATTCTATATAAAGAACTAAGTATAAAAACCAAGACCGAAAAAGTATTGGAAGAAAATACAAAAGACACGTTTCTAACCTTGGAGTGGGGATGGCTTTCTTACACAAGACCCAGAAATGAGTATGTTGGTAAATCTGACTATATCACAATGAAAAACTACTACATGACCAAAATACCATGGAGCAAATTTTAAAAACAGGAATAAAGAAAGAAAAGTCTCTCGCCCTCTGGGAATAATAAACCTAAAAGAAACTCTGGGCCCTGGGATCGATCGGTTGATCAATCTATCTATTTACCTATCTATCTATTATTTATTAGTGGCCGCCTATCTATCTATCTATCATTAGTGGCCTCCCAGTGAAATGAAAATTCCAGAATTCACGAATTGCTTCTCTTGGCTAGAAAAAGCAGAATGCTCTCCTTATGAGGGGACAATACTTCATAGCAAACATAGCTAACAAAATGGCTGGGCCAGAGAACCAGAAAACAGACTCCCTAATGATCCACATACTACGGCTTCCACTTGGCTAATTTTAATTTAAGATGTTTTCAAGGTTGCTCTCATGCAGGTCCCTACTGGGCCTCAGGTTTTCCTAATCAGCTTCTACATCCACCCCAAAGTGCATCTGGCAGAAAACCTGCAGGTGGCGAGGCGCTGAGCCCGGGATGGGCCTGGCAGCCTGAAGACTTGCGCGTCATAAGCATCGTAATCCACTTGGATGGGAAGGGTGTTCTCAGATTCTTTGGGAGTCCCCAGAGCTGAAACACACAAATAATACAAACTGTCCTCAAAACACATTTCAACAAGAGGTCTTCGGATGGTCTTCATGAAAATCTGCAAGATATAGGTCATCATCACCATCTCCCCCTGAAAATAATGGGATAATAACCCATTCGTCAGGTTACTAAGATTAAATGATTTATATGTCAAAGCGATATAGAGATTACTATTTACTAGCATTAAGTAAAGGCAAGATGATGGCAGCATTTCCTTCTGTGATCCCACTTTAAAAATATCATCTTGGGCTTCCCTGGTGGCGCAGTGGTTAAGAACCCACCTGCCAATGCAGGGGACACGGGTTTGAGCCCTGGTCCGGGAAGATCCCACATGCCACGGAGCAACGAAGCCCGTGCGCCACAACTACTGAGCCTGCGCTCTACAGCCTGTGAGCCACAACTGCTGAAGCCTGCACACCTAGAGCCCGTGCTCCGCAACAAGAGAAACCACCGCGTTAAGAAGCTCGCGCACCACAACAGAGTAGCCCCCGCTCACTGCAACTAGAGAAAGCCCGCGAACAGCAACAAAGACCCAACGCAGCCAAAAATAAATTAATTAATTTAAAAAAAATAAAAATATCATCTTAATGTGTATATTTAGTCCTTTAAAACTTTCCACCCGATCCCTACAATTGACCTATGGAAAAGAAAAATAAGGTTTTGTTATCACCCATTTTGCAGCTGACAGGACAAAAATATACAGGATCACTAAGGGACCTTCCAAAGATCACACAAGGGGAACTCTGGTCTCCCAAACTTGGCTGTGAATTTTTTACGCAACCTCACAAAATCTTGTTGCCATGGGTTAGGTGACTCTTTCTAAAAGTGATGAAAGGAGAAAAAAATACTCACACGTATCACGGCCATTTTTTGCTTTCTCAGAGGCAGGCTGCAAAATTAAATAGAGTTTATCACTCCTGGGATTTGCTTTGTTGTTTATTTATTTAATGCAGAAAACTATAAAGTACTAAGACAAATTTCTCAAATGCTATTCATGACCACTGGGGGATAGGAGGTTTCTTAGGCCCAAAATAACAACATCAGTGACAGTCCCTAAAGGCTCTGCTGGTGGGTGAAACCTACCTTCTTTCCGGCCAGTTTTATTCGTGGGGTGAAACTATTACAAAAGAGCTGGCTTTTGGATGTGTAGAAACTGCAAAAGAAACAGACAGGGTCATTCATCTAAACCCCTTTCTTTCTTTTTTTTTTTAATTAATTTTTTTTTTTGGTCATGCCACACGGCATGCGGGATCTTAGTTCCCTGACCAGGGATCGAACCTGTGTCCCCTGCAGTGGAAGCGTGCAGTCTTAACCACTGCACCGCTGAGGAAGTCCCTAACCCCCTTTCATTTTAAACCTCAAGACACAGCTGGAATCCCAGCCATGGATCAGCCCTCCCAGGAACACCTTTGTCTCAGGCCTCACTGATCTTCCCAATTCTTTCTTTTGTAATTACTACAAAACATTAATTATGTTTTAAAATATTGTTCTATTCCTTTTTTTCCTATAAATTGTCTCATGTGCGCTAGTCCTGATTCCTAACTGGATTAGAACCTCCTCCTTGAGCTGAAATTAGCAGGAACACTGAGGCCTGGTCTCATGCGAAGAGGAGGCATGGGGATTTTTCTACAAATGGAGAGGCCCAGGCCCTGTGCTGGTCCACTATGGTCTGTGTGAGTTGGGAACAGGGGGAATTGGGAATAGTTGTGGAAATAAGTCCTTCAAACTTGTTTTTATGTTTTTCACCATAGACTGTTCTTATGTCACAGCCATGGCTTTGCATATAGAGATGCTTTAAACAAATGTTAGAACTTTGGTTTCCACATTCTCGTCACAAAAGATTTTGTCGTAAGAACTTAACAGGTTTGAAGAAAAAAATGGCAAGGAAGCTAATGGAATCCCTGATCCTCTACGGCGAATCCAGATCTCACCCACCTGTGGTTTATCCAGTGAGGGATATTGTAGTCATCACCCAGGCGAGAGTCGCGAGGGCCACTCCGATTGTGCAGCTGAAAGGGAACAAGGCAGGGCCCAGGTCAGCTGGAAAGCAGGTAGGGCCCGGAACTGTTCCAGCTTCTCTGATTCTAACTATTCTCAAGACCACCCTGCACTGGAACCTGGCTTTTAGTGAGCACTGCAAAATCAATCACCTTGAACAACGGGACAGCATGCAGTGGCTGCTCCCCCATGCACACCAAGTCCACACCGATTCCTAAAAAAGGAAAGACAGAAAGAGTTGGTGGGGGGGGGCGGGCAGTGTAGAGATACGTATCCCAATCTATTAGCCGTGTGATTTAAGTGGGTCAGGGTACAAGGCACAGCTGACTTATTCTCCTCACCAGCTCTGCCCACGTGGTTAAGAAGTAAATAGGTGCATTTTGTCTGTGTCCTCTTTACCAAGTCCCACCGCATCTGCCACTAATCAGTGCTTGACAGCTTTTGACGGCCTTGCAGATCGTGATTTGTCAAACAGACCGCCAGGCCTCCATGACTACAGTTTCAAGGCCCGAAAGGAAAGGGAACCTTGTCATCTCAGTAAAAAGCAAAATAATCCACATCATTCAACAGAGTTTCTTTACTGGCCACCAGGATTTACGTTCCCAACTCCATCTTGTTGTTAGAACACAAATCAAATAGGGGGAGGGGGTGCAAGCCGGAGACGCACAGCACATCCCAGAGGGAGGACCGGATGATCCCATGGCGCTTCCCAGGATGGGCTGATGGACGCTGGATCCTGGAAACAATCCCCCAAAGGGGTTCTCCAGCGTCAAGTATGTTTGGGAAACTCAGAGTGCCAGTTATGTCCTCTAGAGATAAACAAGATACACTAACATATTCAAACTGGCAATTAGGAACTCTGCCGAACTGTGCACAACCCAGCATGTCCCAAGCCGACTGACCATGGAACTCTTTTTTGTCACCTGACATTACTCATGTCCCCAGATCCCGATGGGTAAGGGTAAATCAGGCTATAAACATAGCAGCGCCCCGGAAGCATTACCGTTATCTATCATCCGCTGCTTGGTCAGGATCATGAGTAGCCGGTCCACTTCGAACACACCCACCCCGGGCGTGATCACCACAGACATCTGCCCAGTTCGGTCAAAGTTGCGGTTGATGTAGTGCTTGTCAAACACTTGAAACAAAGTAAAAAGTCCTCCTGTGAAGATGCTACAGCTTATCAGAAACCAGCCAGTGGCAAGCGTCTCCATGCTCTCAGACCATTTTGTCCATGTTTCTGTTAGAGCAGTTGTCACCTCCCGGCCTGAATTCACTACTGTCCTTCCCCTTCTACAGTAAGAACTGCTTGAATACAGGTCTATGTCCCTGTTGCCTTTGTTAATACCCCTCTTCGAGGCTGAATACTTGCCTTGTGCAGCCTTAAGTATCCAAATTTCATGTCGCTAATTTAAACCATCCATAAATGGATCTGTATTGAAACTTAGAAGAATCAAATATTGATTTAAGACAATATTTGAGAGAGCTGACCAGAATCTTGTGATGACTTTTTAAATTTGGCAAGTTAATTCTTACTTCTTGGTTTTTTTTTTTTGGCCGTGCCATGCCACGCAGTTTGCAGAATCTCAGTTCCCTGACCAGGGATTGAACTTGTGCCCTCAGCAATGAAAGCAGAGAGTCCTAACCACTGGACCGCCAGGGAATTCCCTAATTCTTATTCCTGAGCTGTGCGGTTTTTACTATGGAAATTTAGTGCCATTCAAATGTGACAAAAAGGCTTACTAATAAAAGACCCCATGCTCTAGAATCCCTAGCACCTGAGTACAGACACAGGGGCAGGCGATACACACAGTAAAGTGACCACACACCATCTCTTCTGTCAGTTGCCAGTGATGGACAGACACCTAACCAGAGCTGGGAATGTGGAATTCTAACCAGAGAGCAGAGACAGGGTCACTGGGAGCTGAACTCGTGTCTAGGAATTCCTGCTGCTGCGGTTCCCAGAGCCACCCTCATTCCCACCTTCCTCAACAAGGTGTTCAAGCCTTTTCTGGCTGCCCCAAGAGCCCCTGTATCCTTAGAGTAAACTTCCTTTTTTGTTTGAATTCAGTAGGTTTCTGTTATCTGCAAACAAAGTATCTCAGCTAACACATAAATGCAGGGAGAAACGTTTGGAAGAAATCACATCACGCTGTTAACAATGGTCCCTCTTGGAAGGGTCTGACAGTGGAGGGAAGGGGGAGATTTTCATTGTACTTGATATACTTCTCTAGTATTTGAATTCTAGGAACAATGGGCTCCTTCTGTAATTTAAAAAAAAAAAAGTAAATTAAAAAAAATTACCTGGAAGCAACTGAAGGATGGAGTGGAAAATAATAAGAACGCAGTTTTTAGGAAAACAAAGGGCCCAAGGAGGACTTTCTCCAGCTCTTTACTCTTGGATCACCATGAGAAGCAGATGAGAAGAGGAAGTTGATTCCCAACAGAAAACCCAAGAGCTACATGGTAGCCATTAAAACCATCCAAACAGAAGTTACTGCTTTCAGTTAATCTGGGGGGTAGGTAGGTGGGGGCATCACCAGCTAGGTCTGGGTCTCTGCACATTAGTAAAAAGAAGGTCACAGCCATGTGGTCAGCAAGACATCCGCTCACTGTGGCTGGCGCCCTTACTCACCATTGAATGACAGATTGATGGCCTCTAGGTAGTTTCCTTGTGCTGAGGTAGAATTGTCTCCTTGAGGAAAGCCCTCTGAAGCAAAAGACACAAGAGAAGGAACAACATCTCATGAAAGATGGACTCGTAAGAAGCAAGTGGGGGGATTTCTCTGGTGGCGCAGTGGTTAAGAATCTGCCTGCCAGTGCAGGGGAAACAGGTTCGATCCCTGGACCAGGAAGATCCCACATGCCGCAGATCAACTAAGCCCGTGAGCGACACTACTGAGCCTGCACTCTAGAGCCCACGAGTCACAACTATTGAGCCCATGCGCCACAACTTCTGAAGCTCACGCACCTAGAGCCCGTGCTCCACAACAAGAGAAGCCTCCGCCATGAGAAGCCCGCACACCACAACGAAGAGTAGCCCCTGCTCGCCTCAACTAGAGAAAGCCCAAGCACAGCAACGAAGACCCAACGCAGCCAAAAATAAAATAAATAAATTTATATATAAAAAAAAAAGAAACAAGTGGAAGGTGCCTTGATCCACAGGCCCCTCCCCCTGCAGAAGGGACGTGACTGAACTTACTGCACATGCAATGACCAGCGGGACCCAACCAGACATAGAAACCCGGCCAGAAGCAGAAGCCATACTCAACACTGGAAGGGAAGCAAGCAGGAACCTCTTGGTCCCCCAGCCTCCATCTGACACCTCCTCCCCTGCTGCACCTTTCAGCACATAAATGCAGTACCTGCCTGTTCCAGTCGCACCAGCACTGGATACTGGATGAAGAGCTTTTTAATGGTCACGAGGAGGGAGGTCCACTCTTCTCTCCTCTCATTCTGCACCACCACCCTGAAAGGAGCACGATCACAAAATAGGTATCGAGCAGTGATGACACACAGGACATAGGGTCCCTTACTGGGTTCAAGGAAAGGAGAAGAGGGGACGCCTGGAGCTGGGGTCATTTATCATATAGCAATATGTAGTAAAGTCGAATGCCTTTAACAAACGTTAACAAAGAAATGTAATTGCATCAAGAGAGTGAAAATTAAAAATTGAAAACAAAAAATATAAAAACATTTCAAAATTGCCTAGAGATTATATAAATGCCCAGTGCTGTGCAGGGAAATGAACATTCTTACAGACTGAATTACAATTAGATAGCATATACGAAAAGCCTTAAATGAAAACATCCATATATGTGTTTTTACACAGACAGCCAATAAACATATCTAGGTCAGGGAACTAGATCAGTGGAAAAGGATGGGTGGGAATCTGCTTACTGTATACCTCTGAACCTTTAAAATTTTGAACCATGTGAATGTATTCCAAAAAATAAGTAAAATTTAAATTGAAGAAGAGAAAGATACATTTCCATTTAATGTTAGGAATTTATCCTAAAGAAACACACAGGATCCAGAATAGCCAACACAGTACTGAAGAAGAACAAAGTTGGAGGACGGACACCATCCAACTTCAAGACTTATATGAAGTTACAGTAATCAAGACAATGTGATATTGTGAATGAACAAATAGATCAATGGAACAGAATGGAGCCAGAAATAGACCCACACAAATATAGTCAACTGATCTTTGCCAAATGAGAAAGACAATACAATGGAGCAAAGATAGTCTTTTCAACTGGTGCTGTAACAACTGGCCGTCCACTTAAAAAAAAAAAAAAGGAAGGAAGGAAGGAACAAGGAAGGCAGGAAGGAAGAAAGAAAAAAAGAAAGGGGAAGAAAGAAAAAAATCTACTTGCAGTCTACCAATCAACAGCATTGGGATCATCAAACTCTCAGGATCCATCCCAGAACTTACTGAATCAGAACCTACATTTTAACAAATTCCCAGGGATTCATTTGTACACAGCGGTTTTAGAAGCACTAGTACAGTGGACCACAAACACTAAAAAGGTGCTTTATAAATAACTCTACTGAGCTGATATTTAACATACTCTCTACAAAAAAAAAAAAATCTAGACACAGACCTTACAGCCTGCATAAAAATTAACTCAAAATGGATCACAGACCTAAATACAAAACATAAAACTATAAGACTCTGGAAGATAACACAGGAGAAAACCTAGATAACCCTGGGTATGGTGATGACTTTTTAGATTCAATACCAAACGCACAATCCATGAAAGAAAAATTGATAAGCTGCACTTCATTAAAATTAAGAAATTTCTGCTCTGCAAAAGACAGTGTCAAGAGAATGAGAAGACAAGCCACAAACTGGGAGAAAAGACTTGCAAAAGACACATCTGAATAAATGACTATCATCCAAAATATACAATGGACCCTTAAAACTTTACAATAAGAAAACAAACAATACAATTAAAAAGTGGGCAACAGGGCTTCCCTGGTGGCGCAGTGGTTGAGAGTCCGCCTGCCGATGCAGGGGACACGGGTTCGTGCCCCGGAGCGGCTGGGCCTGTGAGCCATGGCCACTGAGCCTGTGCGTCCAGAGCCCACGCTCCACAACAGGAGAGGCCACAACAGTGAGAGGCCCGCGTACCGCAAAAAAAAAAAAAAAAAAAAAAAAGTGGGCAACAGACCTGAACAGACACCTCTCCAAAGAAGATAGACTGATGGCAAATAAGCAGATGAAATGATGCTCCACCTCATACGCCATCAGGGAAATACAAATTAAAACAACAATGAGACAACACTATATACCTATTAGAAAGGCCAAAATCCAGAACACTGACAACACCAAATGCTGACAAGGATGTGGAGCAACAGGAACTTTCATCTGTTGCTGGTGGGAATGCAAACTGGTGCAGCCATT
Source organism: Grampus griseus (assembly GCF_964374135.1). Lineage (NCBI taxonomy): Eukaryota > Metazoa > Chordata > Mammalia > Artiodactyla > Delphinidae > Grampus > Grampus griseus. The sequence continues at coordinate 23,970,661 of NC_139006.1, read as the reverse complement.
TTGGAAGACAGTTTGGTGGTTTCTTACAGAATTCTTATCATATAATCCAGCAATTGTGCTCCTTGTTATTTATGCAAATGAGGTGAAAACTTATGTCTACACAAAAACGTGCACATGGATGTTTACAGAAGCCTTATTTATAACTGCCAAAATTTGGAAGCAACCAAGACTCCTTCAAGGGGTGGATAGTACAGCCAGACAAAGGTCCATTATTGAACGCTAAAGAGAAATGAGCTATCGAGCCATGAAAAGACATGAAGGAAACTTAAATGCATACTACTAAGTGAAAGAAGCCAATAGGAAAAAATTACATATTATATGATTCCAACCATATGACACTCTGGAAAAGGCAAAATTATGGAGACTGTAAAAAGATCAATAGTTCCAGGGGTTGCGGGTGGAGGAAGGAATGAGTAAGTGGAGAACAGAGGATTTTTAGGGCAGTGGAAATACCCTGTAAGATACTATAACGATGGAGACCTGTCATTATTCATTTGTCCAAACGCAGTGAATATACACCACCAAGAAGCCCATTTTTTCATCTTGTTTGTTTTGGGTCTTACCCCTGGTTTGACTTTGCAATCCAAAGGGAAGTACTTTTAACACTATGATATGTGTTTCTCCAGACCCTTTTCAGTTTAGCCTGTTTTAAAATTGGACGTTCCTCTTTTTAAATTTTTGTTTTTAATAAAATCAAATATACTTTGGTAGAGAAAATAGCACTGTGAGCCTGCATGTACCTACCACTCATATCCAACAATTATCAAAGAGGATTACATCATTTTTAATGGGATGGCTGTATAATATTTTGTCAGTCTGAAATTCTACCATAATTTAATTCTTTATTGTTTGATATTTAATTTTTTTCTAATTTTTAAAATTATATGTCACTGTGAGAGACAGATACACAGTTATGCATCCCTGAGTGTTTCCTGCTTTTTTTTTTTTAATTCAGACTTTTTTTAGAGCAGTTTTAATTTCACAGCAAAATTGAGAGGAAGGTACAGAGATTTCCCATATACTCCCTCCCTTAACACATGTTTCATGCCCCCCTCACCCAATTATCAACATTCCTCACCAGAGTGGTACATTTGTTGAAATTAATAAACCTACAGTGACACACCATAATCACTGAAAGTCCATGGTTGCCCTTATTCTTTAGGAACAAAATGTTTTAATATCTATAGTTTGCTCTTAAGTAAAATGTAGCCAAAAACCAAATGAAGCGGGGCTTCCCTGGTGGCGCAGTGGTTAAGAATCCGCCTGCCAATGCAGGGGACACGGGCTCGAGCCCTGGTCTGGGAAGATCCCACATGCCACAGAGCATCTAAGCCCGTGTGCCACAACTACTGAGCCTGCACTCTAGAGCCTGCGAGCCACAACTACTGAGCCTGCGTGCTGCAACTACTGAAGCCAGCGCTCCTAGAGCCTGTGCTCCACAACAAGAGAAGCCACCGCAATGAGAAGTCCGCGCACTGCAACGAAGAGTAGCCTCCGCTCTCTGCAACTAGAGAGAGCCCGCGCATAGCAACGAAGACCCAATGTAGCCAAAAATAAATAAATAATTTTTTTTAAAAAATGAAACAAATATGGCATGATAATAACTGTTTAATCCAGGAATTGGGTATATGGGTTCATTATATTAATTCATTATTCTTTTCTGTGAGTTTGAAACTTTTCACAATAAAAAGTTTGGAAAGTCTAATTGCAATGTGGTATCCTGCATTGGATCCTGGAACAAAAAAGGTACATAAGCGGAAAAACTGATGAATCTGAGAAAAGTGTGATATTTAGTTCATAGCAATGTACCAGTCCTCATCTCGTAGTTTTGATAGATGTACCTTGGTTAGGAAATATTCACAGAGGAAACTGGGTGAAGGGTATATGGGAACTCTCTGTACTATCTTTGCTACTTCTCTGTAAACCTAAAATTATTCCAAAGTAAAAAGGTTAATTTTTTTTTTCTAAGTTAGGGAAGAAACAACCAAGGGAAAACAAAAGGCAAAAGCAACCCAAACATACTTATAGAAGTCTTCATAGAATCGCCCCTTGTGATCCTGCCTAATTGAGGCTCGGTTTATTTCAGGAAATTCATCTGAAATAGAGAAAACAACATATACAGATCAGATTAAAAAGAGAAATTCAGTTTCTCCGCTTCCCCCTTCTGGGTTGAAGAGTCGCATCACTCACACACACACACACACACACACACACACACACACACACACACACACACACACACACACACACACACACACACACACACACACACACTTATGTATCTGTTAAGTTGGTTTTAAGATGAATCACAGCCCACAGACTCCTTGAATCTGCTAATGGACTGTGTCATTTTCCACTCTACCCTACCCTCTAACAGAAAAGATGGGACAGATGGAGCAGTGCCAAAGGAAAGAAAATGATAAGGAATGAATTGGGATGGGCGTGTGGAAAGCTTAACAAAAAAATAACTGTAGGAGACTTACGCACCAAGAGATTTTGCATCATAGAAAGTCCTAGAAAATAGGACCACTGTCACTTCATGACTACAGTTCTTCTCCTAGGGATGAGTAGAGAAAAAGAGGACTCAAGTTTATTCCATTTACTTCAATTCTGGGAGGCTTGGGGGCTCAGGCATTGGGTAGCATCATGTAATTGTAGACTGCGTAATGCAGTAGACACAGCTCTGCCAGAGTCAGAAGGCTGGGACTGACTCCTGCCTCTGAAACTACCACTACATGACCTTGGGCAAGTTATCTAAAGTCCTAGGAATGTGGAAGGTGTTTTGAAAACTGCAAATCACGGGACTTCCCTGGAGGTCCAGTGGTTAAGACTCCATGCTTCCACTGCTGGGGGCGTGGGTTCCATCCCTGGTCAGGGAACTAAGATCCTGAATGTCGCACAGCACGGCCATTAAAACAAACAAAACCCTGCAAATCACCAATAAGTTGGGGGTGCTGTCTCCCAGCTCTTGATTTGGCATAAAATAGATCAGCCCATTGTCAGAGGATCATGGTATTTGTACCTGCTTCATGGTGTTTTTTAATTTCTTCAGGACTGTGGTTTAGGGAAGAATGGAACCCATGGTGGTGGATGTAAGCACCAGACACTCCCACCTACTGCCAGGGCCATAGGACGAGGACTGGGTGCTGCTCAAGATGCACAGGTTGAAACCAAGGTAATTACCTTTGGACTGCGATGGGGACGAGTGAGAATACACATTTCCATGCAGTCTGGAGTTCAACATTCTACAAGTAGGGTGTTTACAGACGGCATGAAATTTGGCTTGCACCAGTGAGCCAGAAAGCTCAGTTTCAGTTCCTCCTGGGTCTTTGAAGACAACAGCCTATACTGACCAACCCCATCTCGAACTGATCTTACTAACCACACAATTCAGCATTCACCGTATAAAACAACATAATGAACATAACATGTCACCTTATATTCTTCCACCGATATCTCTCAAGTAGACAGAAATTCCTAAATACAAGCCACAGTACCAAGAGCAGACCTTCACTAGCCATCAACTAATTTATTGGATGCCTAGTGCTCCAAACACAGCTCCAAACTCATCTGATTTTGGTGTAAGTTTTACACAGGAAAAGTGCCTGACAGTGGGCTGGTGTGGGCATGAGAGCCTCTCAACTCATGTTTAATGGAGGAGGTAACATACAACAGTGGTGACGTGACTCAGGATTACAGAAACAAACAGGACGGCCCAGGAGTTACGACCTCAGGTGAGCACTGGATGAATGGATGGAACTGGATTAGAATCCTCGCTCTGCTTTTTCGGGCTATCGATCACAGGCAAGTTACCTAACCTCTTTCAGCTGTACTTTCCCTACCTGTGTAAGAGTGACAAGAGGATGAAGTGAGATAAGGAGGGTAAAACACTTCCCACAATACCTGGTATGTGCTCTTATATTTAGGTCTCTGATTCACTTTGAGTTAATTTTTGTATATCATGTGAGGTAAGACTCAAAATTCATTCTTTGGCATATGGATATTCAATTGTCTTGAATCCATTTGTGGAAGAAGCTATTATTTCCCTCATTGAGTGGACTGCACATTCTCATCTAAAATCAACTGACCATAGATGTATGGGTTGATTTTTGTACTCTCAATTCTATTCCATTGATTTACATAGATACCTTTATGCCAGTACCACACTGTTTTGACTACTGTGGCTTTGTAATAAGCTTTGAAATTAGAAAGTGAGAGTCCTCCAACTTTCTTCTTCTTTTTCAAGATTGTTTTGGCTCTTTAGGATCCCTTGCAATTCCACATAAATTTTAGAATATTTTAACAATATTAAGTCTTCTAATCCATGAACACGAGTTATTTTTCATTTATTTAGGTCTTCATTCATTTCTTTCAGCTATGTTTTATAGATTTTAGTGCATAAACCTTGCCCTTCCTTGGGTAAATTATTCCAAAGTATTTTATTCTCTCTGATGTTCTTGTAAATGGAATTGTTTTTTAATTTAATTCCCTTTAAAATTTTTTATTCCTTGTTTTAATTTCCTGATCAGATTGTTCACTGCTGATGAAACACAAATGATCTTATGTGTTGATTTTGTATCCTGCAACTCTGCTGAATTTATTAGCTCTAATAGTTTTTGTTTTTGTTTTTTTATGGATATTTGGGGGTTTTCTACATACAGGATATCATCTGTGAAGAAAGATAGTTTTGCTTTTGCTCTTCCAATCAATATGGATGCTATTTCTTTTCTCTTTTCTTTCTTCCTTTCCTCCTTTCCTTCTTTCCTCTTTCCCTCCTTCCTCCCTCCCTCCCTCCCTTCCTTCCTTTCTTTCTTTTTTCTTCCTTTTTTCTTTCCTACTTGCTTTGGCTAGAATTTTCAGTAAAAGGATGAATACCAGTGGTGAAAGCAAACATCCTTATCTTGTTCCTGATATTCTTAAGGTGGAACATTTTCGGTCTTTCACCATTGAGTATGATGTTAGCTGTGTGTTCTTCATAAATATACTTGACCATGTTGAGGTGATGAAGGTAATTTAAATCTAGAGTCTTATCAATTTAGACTTTAGCTAAGGTACCTCAATTAAATTCAGCTTAATAGAAAGAGTAAGTTTTTAAAATCTGAATTGAATAATGTTTACGCAATGAGATTTAGTGCATGAGAAGAAACGTACCTTCCATTTGGTAAAGAGATCAGCAAGGAAACCATTCACAGCTTTCTCAAAATACAGATCCCCTGAAAAGAAACAATAGAAAGAAGGTGGGAATTATCTTTATTTCTTGCTTACATTTTCTTCTCTCAGTAAATTAACAGGAATAGGACTAGTCAAAGAGAAGGTGGTACTGCTACATCCTAAAAGCATTTTCAACCTAGACTTTCTATGGAGCCAAATTTAATATTTACCTCACTCAGTAAGAGGTCATAGCTTCAAGGTAAAATACAAGATTGAAAAGCTTTGATGATTGAAAAAGACAGTGTATCTTCAAAATGAGAGAACCGTCTAACTTTTAAATATAATTATTCTCACAGTGACGCTTCCAGTTTGTTTGAAGGTGATCTGGTAGCCCCTGGGCCTTCACTAAATTACCATTTGCAGTTTCTGCTGTTCTTGAGTATCCAAGATGCCCTACATCAAAAATTAATTTGTAATTTTGCTAAACACAAATTAGAACTGCATGCACCATGAGGCTGGTGTGTCGGGCACAGTGTCCACACCTCATAGCAGCTTTACTGTACTCCACTTATTGTGTAGTAATTCTAATAAAATGAGACAAACTTGGTGATTTCTGTGAGTGATAGGACATAAGATGAAAGATATCAAAGAAGTGCTGGTTCCTGGCCATAGAGTCACTCCCTCTATGACTTTTGATCTATGCTTATAGAATAATTGAAGATCTGAGAATTCAGATTTTTCATTAATGCTTTACTACATTTCATGCAATTCACTAGATATATAAAATATTTATCTATTTTAGCATTTGAGGATTTGTTAAGATCTCAGGACATATCTTCAGAGAATGCTAAGAGATTGCTGTAAATGATACCAACTTGGGGGAAACCAGAAACTTCTCCCCATTAGCAGTTATGACCCGCACTTAGGAACAGTACCATAAATATCAAAATCCCACATTTCACAGCTCATCTGAATAAATATGTAAACCATAGCTGACGTAGAACGGAATACCACCTGAAAGAAACAAAGACATAATTGCATTAAAAAGCAATGATGGATAGAATTTCAGTTCTGCAAAATGAAAAAGTTCTGCAGATCTGTTTCACAATGATGTAAATATACTTAAAACTGCTGAACTGTATATTTAAAAATGGATAAGATGCTATATTTTAGGACTTCCCTGGCAGTCCAGTGGTTAGGACAAGGTGCTTTCATTGCTGGGGCCCGGGTTCAATCCCTGGTCAGGGAACTAAGATGCTGTAAGCTGCGTAGCACAGCCCAGAAAAAAAAAAAAAAAGCTAAATTGTACATGTTTTTTACAAAAAAAAAAAAAAAAAGCAATGCTGGAAGATTTCTCTTAATTGTGAGACATGGAACTTCTAAAAGCAAGCTCCATCCCTGGCATCACAGGCCATGAGGGGAAGATTCTGTCCCTACCCTCTAGGAGCTCACGGCAGAGGATAAAGACATGCAAAACACTGCAACTATATACAAACATTCCTTGAAGCTTCCCACAAGAAACGTTGGAGAAGGGGCAGTGAATCTACTGGGAAAGTCGATGAGACCTCATTACAGAAGGAGAACTTGGGCTAAGATGCACCAGTTGATGAGTTGTTGATCTAATAACTAATCCACATCATACCCCTCTCCATACCCAGAATGCCTCCAGGAAAAGCCCTAGTGGTTTCCCTGGCCTGTGTGCTTTACCACAAAGCCCTTTCTTTACCCAGCCCTTCCCTCCTCCAGCAGACTTTAAAGAGCTTTGGTGGGAAAGCAAAATGTATAAAATGTGTAAGTTGCAGGCATCAATACTCCCTTTCCTTTTACATTTGCTCCTTCGAATCTTTTGTGTGCCAGGTAATTGAACTGATTATAAAGATTATCTCAAGTAAAAGAGCCTTGGGACATTAAGTGCCAGGAGGTATGCCAGACAACTTTGGGATATAAAGGTAAAAGACACAGTCCTTGCCCTCAAAGCGCTTGCAGTCTGGTGGCAAGGCAGGTAAGAAACGCATTCACCGGAGTGTGACAAGTGCTGATATAGATATATGTCCCAGGTGCCACGGGGGCACTTCCAGCCTGGTGCATCCAGGGAGGCTTTCCAGGAGCAGGGAAGCCTGAGACTAGTGCTGAGGGATGGATGAGAGGCTTGGGAAAGGGGGAAGGCGAGGAGCAAGCACCGCAGGCGGGAGAGAGCAGCACGCAAAAAGACACGGAGGCAAGAGAGCACGCTGCCATGTTGGAGGGATGGTGAGCGGTTCCCGTGGCTGGATGGGATGGGGGGCTACATGGGAGAAGTGACAGATTAGCTCCAGACTCAACTGCCTCCCCTGATTTTTCCACTCGGCTGTCCAGACATCTCACAAACTGAAGTTCCCCTGAATGACTCCTCCCTGGCCTTCTCCATATGATAAATGGCACCGCCATCTCTCCACCAGCTGCTCAATTATTCCTTTCTTCACTCTTCACACCCAACACATTAGCAAGTTCTGTGGACTCGACCTCAGAATGTTTCACCAATCTGCCCATCTCTCCCCTGCTCCAGTGCCCAGCCTAGCCCACGCCACCACCTTCTAACTTCCTAACTCATCTCTCTGCTTCCACTCTTGCCCCGACAATCAACTCTCTGCTCCAGAGCCAGAGGGGCTGCAGCGGGTACTGTGGACGCCTAGCCAACATCCTTCCTTTCTAAGTCAGAGGAAGCTGATTCTATTCTGGGAGGCAAGGGACCCGCCAAGAGACCAGACCTCCAGGCATGCTGAGCAGTTCCACATGACTCAACCCTGGTCAGTAAGGTATAAATGGAAGTGTGTCCTGAAAGGAAGCTGACTCGGCTGGAGCGTGCCCCGTTGTTGTCTTTCTTCCCTTCTTCCCTCCTCTGCCTGGCATATGGATGTGGTCACAGCAGCTCCAGCCAGACCACGGAAGCCCAATCCTGATAGGCAGAAAAGGAAGGCAGAAGGGGCCTTAGACCACCAGTAACTGTGACGCTGTCACACCAGCCATAATTTGCCTACCCATGGACTTCTTTTATATGAGAGAATAAAGCTGACCTTTAAGTATCAATTTGCCACCGTAACTCTGGGAGTTTATTTTTTTTATACAGTATTATTTTTTAAAATAAATTTATTTATTTTTGGCTGCATTGGGTCTTCGCTGCTGCATGCAGGCTTCCTCTAGTTGTGGCGAGTGAGGGCTACTCTTCGTTGCGGTGCTCGGGCTTCTCATTGCGGTGGCTTTTCTTGTTGCAGAGCGCGGGCTTAGTAGTTGTGGCTTGCGGGCTCCAGAGTGCAGGCTCAGTACTTGTGGTACACGGGCTTAGTTGCTTCGCAGCATGTGGGATCTTCCCGGACCAGGGCTCAAACCCGTGTCCCCTGCATTGGCAGGAGGATTCTTTAACCACTGCGCCACCAGGGAAGCCCACTTTGGGAGTTTTGTTCAACAAAATCCAACTGAATGAATAAGTGATCTCTTAAAAGCGTAATTCAGGTATCATTCCCCCACTTAAAATCCTTCAATGGGGAATTCCCTGGCGGTCCAGTGGCTAGGACTTGGCGCTCTCACCGCCATGGCCCCAGGGTTCAATCCCTGGTCAGGGGACTAAGATCCCACAAGCCGCTCAGTGGGTAAGCATGTGCCAACTTATCATGGTCTTTATAAGCCATACTTAAGAGTCAATTCCCAGAAAACTGGGGGAAAGATCACTGTAAAATACCAATGTATGCCCAGTAGAGTGGCAAAAACTTTCAAAATCTAAGACCTGGTGTTGTAAAAAGTGAAAAACAAGATTTTATATATGGCTACTAGGAGTTTAAAATGGTCCAAAGAGTTTGAAAAATAATTTGGCATTACCTTACAGAGTAGAACCTATGACCCAACAAATATACTCCTAATCAATGATGAAAAATATAGTGAGTACAAACGAGATAGCTAAAGTGGGGGGGGGGGGAAGAGAATACATTTTAATCCACTTTAATAAAACTTAAACGTGAGCAAAACAAATAATATACTGCGTAGGGTAAAATACATATGTATTATCACTATGTAAACAAGGGAATTACAAAAATAAAATTCAGATAGTGGTTACCTCTAAAAATGGCCCCAAGTTCTCAACTATTTTGCTTGCCCAGGGGACATCTGGTAATGTCTGGCGACATTTCTGGTGGTTATGACTTGCAGGGGGTGGGGATGGGCGCTACTAGCACTTAGTGAGTAGAAGCCAGGGATGCTGAACACCCCACAATGCACAGGACAGTTCCGCACAATGTTACTGCCCTTGGGGCCCAGGTGACCCTTTGTTCTGGAGGGCTGTCCTTTACACTGTAGTGCGTTCAGCAGCATCCTCCACATAACCCCAGTTGTGACGACCAAAGATGTCTCCAGACTTTGTCAAAAGACCCCTGGGGAGGCAGGATCACCCCTGGGTTGAGAACCAAAGGGAGGCTGGGGGATAGGAACACGGAAGAGAAGACAGGTGCTTTCACCAGCGTGGGTAACGTTCACAGCTGTTCAGTTTGGATTTTTCCAACTGGAACAGAGTCACAGGAGGAGATTCCTTGGCAAAGGTCTTTCTTCGTGTTTACCAACACAATCTTTTACTGAATTTAACTTTCGCTATGTATTAGTGGGCACAGAAACCTGCAAGCTAGATGTTCCATCTCTACATCTGATATTAAACGGAAGAAAATGAAGATCAACCCCAAACTGGAGAGATCCAACTGTAAAACACTAGAATTTCAGGAGTCCCCAACTATATTACAATATTATCCAGCTGAGCAGATAGTAGCTGGTCACCAGCTTGATCATGAGATCAAGTTTTTGCTGGTTTCTGTTTTGTTTTTTGATTTCACAACTTATAGACATAATACCACGGGGAAACAAACCGAAAAAAGCACTTTATCACCCTTACCCTGGTATCTTCGCTTATATAACCACACATGACCTTCTCATTCTTGACCCACAGCTCCCCGGCCTGCGCCCTGAAAGGAGAGGCACACGCGTTATTACGAGTCCTACATAAACCGAGAAGAAACAGGGGTGCCTTTGGGGTGTCTCTCTCTACTCTATCATTTACACCCAAATGACCTGGCCAGTTACAGATTTCCAGAGGGCCATGAACAGATTACACAACATAAAGAATTCTCAGAGTACGCTGAATCTGTACAACAGGAGCTCTTAATTTGGGGGTCTGCAGACAACATGTGGGTCTAAGGAAGGGCTTCGGGGAACCCACGAACCTTCTGAAATGATGCAAACTTTCCTGAGCACAGAATTGTACCTTCTGGCAAACCTCAAAAGGGCACACGTCACAAAAACAGTTAAGAGGCACTGATGAACAAATTTGCTAACCCCAGCTTTGAGTCAATGAGTTTCAAAAAAAACAAGATCCACTGCAGTATCAAATTAGAAGATAAGAAAGAAGTCAGGGGGCACAAAGGGACAGGGTCCCTATTCAATGAAGGCCATTTTGCTGAAAAATTTTTATGTCAATATTCAGTAATGTAATATTATGTCTTTTCCCCCTGCTTCTTTATTCTGTTTTTCATATTGTCTACAATGAGCAAGCACTGTATGTAAAAATACTTAGCATAGGCCTGACACATAGCATGTGCTGAACAAGTGGTACTTGACAGTATTAATTCTATAATCAGGACAGGTGTGTTGAGACTTGACACCATAGAATCAGAGCTCAAGTCAGAGAAGATCCCAGAAGATCCTCTGCAGTGGGGCAGATCTAGCAGGAAAACACCCAAACTGGATGTTCCAATGGGCTTTAAGTATGACTCTCAAACAGATCTGTCTGCCCCAGGACAGCTGGGAAGTCAGGGCCAGAAATTATTCAGTGTTGCTCCCTCTGGCATGTGAGTTAGAAAAAAACAACAAAAAAAATTTTTTTTAAGTTAAAAAAAGTAGGCAGCTAGTCAGTAATCTCCAAAATTATATCTGGGAAAATGGTATCTCTTCACAATAAGATCAAATAGACTAGGTTTCTAAGTTCAATTTTTAAAAGATATTTATTTTTTTACTGAAGTATAGTTGCTGTACAATACTATATGTTACAGGTATATAGTATACTGATTCACAATTTTTAAAGGTTATACTCCATTTATAGTTATTATAAAATATTGGCTATATTCCCCCCGTTGTATGATATATCCTTGTAGCTTATTTTACACCTAATAGTTTGTACCTCCCACTCCCCCCCAGCCTATAATGCCCTTCCCCACTTCCCTCTCCTCACTGGTAACCACTAGTTTGTTCTCTATACCTGTGAGTCTGCTTCCTTTTTGTTATATTCACTAGTTTGTTGTATTTTTTAGATTCCTCATATAAGTGATATCACACAGTATTTGTCTTTCTCCGTCTGACTTATTTCATCTAAGTTCAATATTTTAAAAAAGCAGAGTGCTGTTAGGAGATAGATTTTAGTGCAATATTTTTCTTTAAAATTTTTCTTCAATTTTTTAAAATACTGATTTTGAAGTTTTTTTGTTTTTTTTTTTAAAGAATACATTGTGAATTTACTGAGAGCAAAACAAAATGTTTACTTTTAAGGAAAAATAACATTTCAAAGGTAGGGTCTCAAGGTAATAAAACTACGTCCTTAACTGTTGACTAAATTACCAGATTAAAAGGCTAAATTACAGGGAAATTCTCTAATAATTTATTATGATTTGATTTTATTTTCTCATATGAGGCCCAGAACACTTTTTTTTTTTTTGGAAAAGAAAGTGACTTTTGATTCAATGTAGAAAGACTATAAATTTTTTGGAAAAATGATAGAAGATTTTGTGGTTTACATTTAACCATGAATGAGCAAAATATTAGGACAGATCTTGAAAAGTCTAAAACTGACATTATGTCAGGGTGTATGAAGGCACTTACATGGAGAAACAAGGAATTTAATTATGAAAGGGATTCTGAGAGGGTTTCTAAACCAGGACTCATCAAACTGTAGCCTGCAGACCAAATCCAGCCCATCTCCTGTTTTCGTATGGCCCACAGCTAAGAGTAGATTTTACATTTTTAAATGTTAAAAAAAAAAAAAAAATTGCAACAGAGACCTGAGACTCACGTGGCCCAAAGTCTAAAATATTTACTATCTGGTCCTTTACAGAAAAAGATCCTAAACCTACCACTTCATTTTGCAGAGGAACAGATGCAGAGACTCCCTGAGCTGTACAGCATCACCCTGCTAACCACTGGTGCTGCAGGATGGAATACAGGTTTCCTGACTCCTGGCCCACCACCTGGGAGAGACCAGCTTGTATTTGATGGCATAAATAGGTTGCATTTCTTGTTCTGCTTGAGACTTCATCACTTCTTGAACTGTGCTTTAGTTGCTAAAATTTTTTCAAAGAATTTTTGACCTTATAACAACTTCTAAAACATCCCCTTTCGGAAAGAAAAAAATGAATCTTTTATCCTTTCTTTCTTTCAGGATCAGTAATTCAGACTAACCAAATAGCCCTCATTGCTGGTGAAAGGTCTTTACAAAAGGATTCTGGACAATAAAGGTAGGAGGAATGGCTGAATTAGAAAATCACCATCTTGCAATAATCATCAACAGATGAAACCATTCTGTGAAAACCTGATGGGGAATTTCATAACAGGGGACCAGGCTGCATCACCAGAATCCAGTGGTCAATCTCACATTAAAAGTGAGTCAACCAGATGTAAATATGCTTGAGTATATACAGTAAATTTCAAGAAAGACACAGTTTCCTCTAGGGAAAAGGACATATTTCTAACACACTTTTTTGGTGCTGTTAAGCCTTCACTATGTGGATATTTTGATTTTTGAATTTAGAGGGGGTTTCAAAAAGTCCCCTTTTCTCTCTTCTCCACAAACTGAAATACAGAAATCATTTTAATAAATCAAGAGCAGTGTGATATCTCTAAAAAGGCAGCAAGTCAGGAACTATTGTGCTAGTCATTTTATGTCTCCAAACCTGTTTCTTAGACTGTAAAACAAGAAAGTTTGATGAAATATGTTCATCTAAGGCTTTTTCCAGTTCTAAACTTGTGAGTCTATCCCTCCTTTGTTCAGAATACAAGGCGGCTTCAGCAACATCCACCCATCTTAAAACTACTATATAGTGCATTTCGGGGTCTTTTGGATTGTTTTAGCTACCACAATCTAACGTTTTAAGCGATTGTGTATTTTATTATAAGGATGTCCTCATGCCTCAAAGGTTGTATGTAGCAGTTACTGCACTACATGCTATTCCCAGTTACAAGCTAATAAATCAAGAGTGACATAGTATCTACCTGATGCCAGCGAATTCCACCTTCTGAGTGATATAGGCACATGTGCTGACCTAAGGGAAAAGAGAGAGAGAGAGATTCAACAATACATCAAGGCCATGAAAGGTCACAAAGAACATCTCCTGGCTTTCGAATCTCTTCTATTAACCCAAAGTTCAATTAACATGGGAGTAACAGATTTATCCCATAGGAAAACGTGTTGGGGCAGGTATAACAGTAGGTTCTCACGGGTTTGGCAAGTATAGACAATAGTAAAGACCAAGTGGATAATAAGTGGCCAGCTTCAGTAATATACTTATGTTCACACACACTTGCATACATATGTACATTTACATATGGAACATTTATTTCTCAGTTTAGAAAATGGAACCTTCTCCCACCAAATAAAACATGAGCAAAGATATCTCTTTCTGAAAATATACACTGTATGGACATTCTACCTATGATTTGTTGTTTCATAATAGCCAAAAAGTCCAAAAGGAGGATTTTCAGCAGCAGCTCACAATTCTGATGAACTGATCATGTTCAGCGGAAAATGTCCATTAAAAATAAATAAACAAGGGCTTCCCTGGTGGCGCAGTGGTTGAGAGTCCGCCTGCCGATGCAGGGGACCCGGGTTTGTGCCCCGGTCCGGGAAGATCCCACATGCGCGGAGTGGCTAGGCCCGTGAGCCATGGCCGCTGAAGCCTGTGCTCCACAACGGGAGAGGCCACAACAGTGAGAGGCCCGCGTACCGCAAATAAATAAATAAATAAATAAATACACAAGGAAAATGGAAGGAGGGTAAAGCAAAAAAGCAGTCTAACCTGGAAGGAACAAGATCTGGGTTCCAGGGACTTCCCTGGTGGCGCAGTGGTTAAGAATCTGCCTGCCAATGCAGGGGACACGGATTCGAGCCCTGGTACGGGAAGAGCCTGTGCACCACAACTACTGAACCTGCGCTCTAGAGCCCGCAAGCCACAACTACTGAGCCTGTGTGCCACAACTACTGAAGCCCACACGCTTCGAGCCCATGCTCCACAACAAAAGAAGCCACCGCAATGAGAAGCCCGCACACCGCAATGAAAAGTAGCCCCTGCTTGCCGCGACTAGAGAAAGCCCGCGTGCAGCAACGAAGACCCAATGCAGCCAAAGATAAATAAACAAAATAAATAAATTAGTTTTTAAAATGTTAAAAAAAAATTAAAAAGATCTGGGTTCCAGCCCAGAGTCAATTGCTTACTAGCTTTCTCATCTTAACTCCTCAATCTCAGTTTTCACATCTATAAATTCAGGATAATAAATGCCTGTCCACAAGAGGAGATGCGAGGAGCAAAAGAGATCAAGTGAAAATCTGAAAACCAAAGTTCAAATGTAAAATAATATTACACTCTCCCCATTCAAACCAAAAATGCAGAGTTAAAACTCTCTGATAACAAACAAGCAAAACAAAGCTTATAAAAACCATGAAAAGAGAATGGGAGGAGACATACAACATGTTTACAGTAATTGTCTGTGATGCTGGAATCAGAAAGGATTTTATACTCTTCTCCATACCAGATCTACATCTCCCTGGTGACATGGATTATTAACATAATGGAAAAAGTAACACACTTTTTAAAAAATAATATCTTACCAAACTTTTCTTCAGTCGCCACATATCCCCACGGCCAATATATTGATCCTTAAAGGTTAATTCCACTAGGTCAAGGGTCACATCCTAAAAGGGATAATCAAATATATGTCTCTGCTTTTCTCTGCCATACTTTATAGTCTAAGATAACACTCACTCACCATGGAGAAACCTTTTGACAAAAGGACAACTACTGGAAGACCATTCAGTAGTAGAACCCTGACAAACAGAATTTTACCCTGCCCAAGAAGGCTTTGGAGGACAGGTAAGTCTCCAACAGATACTATAGCTGCTGTATCATGTGTGGTTAAGTGCAAAGGGCACCAGAGTAGTGATTCTGTGTTTTAGTCTTGATTCTGGCACACAAACACGACATTGAACTGTGGGCTTTATTTCCCTAGATAATGTCAACAATATCTTTTGGACAATGATTTTTACCTCTTAATTTTATAGCATCATTTCTCAAAGAAAAAAAAGAACACATAAAGAAATGTTAGTATTTTTATAGAAAATTTTACATTTAGCTTCACAAACACACATACACATACAGAATCTTTTTAGGACAAGATTTTTAAAAAGGGGTGAGGATTTTAAATGCAACCTACATTCTACCTATAATCTAAATGACCTATGTATGACCACATATTTAATAGCCTAACACTATACTTAAGTAACTCATTATTTCCTTAGAGACCTAATCTTGAGGAAGGGTGTTAATCATTCCTCAAAAGATATTCAAATCCAGAACAAAGACACACCTTAGGGTCTACGACATTCACATACACATCTTGATAAGGTCTTAGCCGAAACACTTGAGTCACCGTCTGGTCCACACTGATAGTTTCTGAAACGGGAGAAGGAACCTGGATCAGGTAAATATATTTGAATCCATAACTACTCAGACATTCAACAAACAACATCCTTTGCCAAGGGCAAGACATGTTGTCAGCCTTCAACAGCTTAAAACTTAGAGAGTTCTCTGCTTTTCAGGTGAAATAAGACCTGAACCCAAGCAATTAAAAAATGAGAGAGACAAACAAATAATACAAAGAGACAGAGATAGAGACAGACAGAGAGAGAGAAAGGAAAGAAATTAAGAAGCAACATAAGAAAGTTCGAAGGGTTGTGAAAATTCAGAAGAGGAAATCATTCTTTTGGAATGAAAGTAGCAGGGGTAGTTAAGGAAGAAATAAACTTTTCAATGAGCCCTTAAGTCTGGTAAGTAGGAAACTTAACAGGTGGCAGGAGATGAGGTAAGAGTAAGAAGGACACTCAGGGTCTAGATTTTACTGACTGTTTTCCCAACAAGTTAAAAAATAACAAAAGAAGTGGTTGACACCAAAATCCTTTAGAGCAAATTAAAAGTTTTTCCTTTTCTTTTAAGTGCCAGTTAAGGAAATACTTTATTAGCTATCAATAAACATTTTAGTTCCTTGATCAGTACGGTATAGTCATTAGAGGAAAAAAGAAAGGATTTGGATCCAGAATGAATAAGTAGAATCACTGCTCTGGCTCCTTCACTTACTGACTCCAGGCAAGCCCACTCATACCGGTAAGACAAAGCTTCCTCACTCTCTCAAGAGTTGGTGGGAAAATCAAGAAAGATAAATGACAAACAGGGTTTCCCTTGTGGCGCAGTGCTTGAGAATCTGCCTGCTAATGCAGGGGACACGGTTCGAGCCCTGATCTGGGAGGATCCCACATGCCGCGGAGCAACTAGGCCCGTGAGCCACAACTACTGAGCCTGCGCGTCTGGAGCCTGTGCTCCGCAACAAGAGAGGCCGCAATAGTGAGAGGCCCGCGCACCGCGATGAGGAGTGGCCCCCGCTTGCCACAACTAGAGAAAGCCCTCGCACAGAAACGATGACCCAACACAGCAAAAAAAAAAAAATTAATTTTTAAAAAAAAATGACAAACAGCTCCCAGCACAGTGCCTTGCACAAGTGGCAGGTAATCAACAATATATGTTCCTCCCCTGCCCCAACCCAAAGTAGGTACTTAAATATTTTGTGAAGAAAATATAATATTGAGAAAAGCATGCTTTGCCAACAATCTTTAAGTGTAAAGCTTCACCTATTCAGATTAACCGTCCTCTTGACTCTAAATATAGTTTTTTCAGTGCCCTCAAGATGCTAACAAATGAGATTCCTTGGCAATTTTGATATCTGACAATATTTTTTTTTAGCAGGAACACAATTTGATAAGGAGAGAAGTACTGTGCCCTCATTCCCAGAGATTGTGAAGAGGGGTTTCTTACAGTTTCTCAAACAGTAAAGTGTAAAAATCTTAGAGAAGCGAGATGGAATTTTTACCTTTCTGCAAATCCTCCTTAAGTGACTTGACCTGCAAAAGCAGAGGGCTGGGGAAAAAAAGAAAAGCAACAGAGAGAAGGGATGTTGTCAGCAGTAACTAACCAGCTTTCTTCACCACCCACAAAACACAAACAGATCACTCTGGACATATTCTAACTGGCAGCACAACAATTGGAGAAAGTTCCCTTAGAAAACAAACCCTGCACTTGTATTAAAGGAAATGGATAAATGCTACAGAATTGTTCAGCGTTGTCATCTCAGCTTTAAAAACAAAAAGAATGGACCACTTTTTAAAAGATGATTGGTTTATCAAATCCTGGAGGGCAGGAGCATTTTTATCCAAAGGCAAAGAGCCATCTTCCCCTTCAATCCCCTTAGACACAACATCACCTGGAAAGAGAGGGCTGCCCAGTTAGTTCCCTGCTCCTGTCGGAAGCTCACCTGTACTCATCGTTGGGGTGAGCAATCTCCACAATGTCTCCAAGCTTGATGTAAGGAAACACTTTGGGGTTCACGACTAGCTCATCATCTGAAAGACAATTCAGCCATCTCAGGCAGCAAAGAACTCACTTGGGCAGCAGGTTGCTGTGTATGTTTTCACACGGGGTCCTTACAACCCCATCATTTGGTATTATGACCCCATCTTGCAAGATGAAGTTCCATTTAAAATTGAGATTTAGCTCAACTGAAGGATTTGCACAGGAATCCAGAGCTAGTGAGTAGTTGAGGGGGCCGGTGTTCGGGGACCTTTGTCTCCAGAGCTTTTCCTACTAGCCCACTGCTCCCAAGGAGAGGGTAACTCTTCTTCTTTGGGAATTAGGTCTCTGCGGCAATCCTTGACTCCCTCAAATAGCATGTATCTGGCATATGCCAGGAACAAAACAGCCGGGGTCCCACATACAGCAAAATCCTTTCTATTTACAGTGTTCGCAGAACTTCTAAAAATACTGTCTGAATGTGACCCTCACAATAAATATTTGGATCTAGCAGAAGCAAGGAAATGACCTAGGAGATAAAGCAACTTGCCAAAGGGTAGATAGCTAGTAACAGTACACCAGGACTGGTTACTAGTCCAGGGTTCCTAAACAAACCACCTCTCACACATGAAAATCAAGCCAGAGAAAACACCCTGGACTTTGGAGGGCAGCACCTGATCAGGGGAAAACTTCATATATCAGTTCACATTAGAGTCCAATGAGACCCTTAAAATATAAGGAGAATGTGATTTCATATGTTTATCTACCCCTGCCCCCCACTGGGGGTGGGGGAGAATTCTTTCAAATATAACAAACTCAGGATCATAAAGATAGGGTGATTTTTTTTTTTTTCTGTTTTAGCTTTTAGGGAAAGACATGGCCTTCAGTTATGCTAAAACCATGACAAATAAGTATGTCCAGATTTCAAATATAATCAGACCCAACAAAAATTCAGCCTAGGAAAGCGAAGTACTGGGTTAATCCCACAGTTGCTTTTTTTGTATATTGTTTCCATTGACAGATGTATACCAAATCCTCTATGAAGTCTTCCCCTAACTTCCACAGTCTGAATTAAGCTCCCTGAACACATATTCCTTCCTGCTCCATTTTATCATTTCCTTTTTGCATGTCTGTCTCATCAAGCTGAAAGCTCCGTAGGGAGAAGGGACCTTGTCATATTCAAAATCTTTATGTTTGGTACAGGTATGTACTTAATAAATACTTGTTGGATGTATTTTTTTTTTTGGATGTATTTTTTAAATTTGATTTTTACTTTACTCATAGAAATACAGTTGATTTACAATATTGTGTTAGTTTTCAGTTGTTCAGCCTAGTGATTCAGTGTTTTTGCAGAATATATTCCATTATAGGTTATTACAAGATAACAAGTGTATTCCCTGTGCTATGTAGTATATCCTTGTTGCTTATCTATATATAGTAGTTTATATCTGTTAATCCCATACGCCTAATTGTCCCTCCCCACTTCAGTAACCACAGGTTTGTTTTCTATGTCTGTGAGTCTGTTTCTGTTTGGTTTTTTTAATAAATTTATTTATTTATTTATTTATGGCTGCATTGGGTCTTTGTTGCTGCGTGCAAGCTTTCTCTAGTTGTGGTGAGTGGGGGCTACTCTTCCTTGCAGGCGTGGGCTTCTCATCGCGTTGGCTTCTCTTGTTGCAGAGCACAGGCTCTAGGTGTGCAGGCTTCAGTAGTTGTGGCACGCGGGCTCAGCAGTTGTGGCTCTCGGGCTCAGTAGTTGTGGCTCTTGGGGTCTAGAGCACAGGCTCAGTAGTTGTAGCGCATGGGCTTAGTTGCACCGCAGCATGTGGGATCTTCCCGGACCAGGGGTCAAAGCCCTGTTCCCTGCATTGGCAGGTGGATCCTTAACCACTGCGCCACCAGGGAAGCCCTGTTTCTGTTTTACATGTACGTTCATTTGTATTATTTTTTAGATTTCACACATAAGTGATATAATATAGTATTTGTCTTTGTCTAACTTATTTCACTAAGCATAATATTCTCTACTTCCATCCATGTTGCTACAAATGGCAGTATTTCATTCTTTTTTATGACTGAGTAATATTGCTGGATGTATTTTATTTATTTATTTTTCTTTATAGTCCTGCAGCAGACTGGGTACAGCACAGAGCTACCTTTGTCTTGTACACGTGAAAAAGAAGACTCGCATACATTGTATATACACTGTATATACTGTAGCCTTGTATCTTTCCCTCCTCTGTCAAAAGTTATTTCTGTTGTGCATTCAATTCTGCTCCACAAACGTTTAGCCAGCTTCAGCTGCATACAAAGTACAGTGTTAACAACAGACTGTGGTTTTAGCAGAAATAGTGTTTTAAATATAGCAATGCTTAGTATATCCTTCCTGGTAATTACAATGGTTACATTTATTAAGCAGGTAGAAGGAGCCTGGTACTCTACTAAATACTATACATACATCATTTTACTTTATTCCCGTAAGACCTTATGATATAGAAACTATTATTTTCCCTTTTTGGCAGTCCTGGCCTTTGGGTGGCTTATACATATATAACACAGGAGCAAATACATACTAAAATACAATTTTAAAAACACTCACTGTGTTGTTAATTCTAATTTCTGAAGTAAATAAGGTTGTTAGGACAGAGGGAAATTTATTCCTTTACGAAAGAAAAAAAAATCATATGAGTAGGTGCTTTTCTATTCTACAGGTTTATAGACTCAAGGTGCTAAGAGAAATGGAGAAATTATTCTAAAGAGCTGGAATTTGTAGTTAAGGTAAACTAGGGGCTTGCCTGAGGTCACAGGGAAAGTTAGAGGCAGAGCTGATACCCGGATTCATGTTTAACACAGGACAAGATGCTGTGTCCTGCCCCATCTCACCGTGCTTCAGAGCCAGGCAAAGGTTCATGCTTTGATCATACCTGTCTTATGCACATCCACTACTTCTTTCATTAAACATAAGTTTCTCTTATCTGCCAAACCAGTGCATACTGGAATTTTGCAGAACATACACAGTAAATAAGTAATAAAAAGATACAAACAAATCAACAAGGACCTAGCACAGAGAACTATATTCAATATCTTGTAATAACCTGTAATGGAAAAGAATATCTAAAAAAAAAATCTATATATAGGTATATATATCTATATATCTGAATCACTTTGCTATATATCTGAAACACAACACTGTAAATTAACTATACATTAATAAAAACATTTAAAAAGCAAAAACAAATGAAGAGTAGTAAGCTGGCAATATTCACAAAGTTTGTTAAAATGCAGGATGCAAATGCTTCTAGAAGGGGCCTGCTACTCTCCCCACTACAGTATCACTTGCTGCTTCACTCAGTTAAGCTACCTGCTTAGCCTCGATTGTCACGAGTCAGTTTGAAAATTTCAAGGCACCGGACACATCAGAACCTCGGCCAACTTACGCAACCCCCCTAAGACCAATCAATACTGACCACTGCCCCCAAAGCCCTTCTTGTGGATGACAAGTTTGTAGACCTTTGTTGTTCTCATCTTGTACTGTTGTTTCCTTCAGCTGTTCCAAGCTTGGGGGAGAGAAATCATCTTGCCTCCCTGCCAGTGAAACACAAACAAAAAGGCTGGAATGTCAGACTTTTCTTTGCAACTGCTCTTTGATTTCAGGGCAGTGAAAATACTGCCCTTGCTCAGCTGAGAGGTGGCACCAACCCTCGGATGAAATCACTCCTCCAATTACCAGGAGGGACGTTGAACAAACAGAACCAGTGAATCTGGAAACGAAAGGGAATTCGGGCCAGGGTCTAGTCCAACCTCCAAGAAGATATTTTATCACACCCTAAAGGGAAAACTTGGAGTGAATGAGGCATTCATTACCTTGCCTCTATATAAACCAATAACACCCAAATATTAAAGAGATCTTAAAAGAGATTAGGCACACAATCTGTAGATGAGGAAAGTGAGAGCCAGCGCAAGGGACTTGCCCAAGGTCTCTGAGACAGAGAGGCATTCCCACTGCTCACGTTTCGCCATCGATGTCCTGGGCAAGAAGAGTGTAAACAGAGGAAGGCTCATTACCCAAACCTCCATCTGCACAAACTCTCAGTGGTTCCTCCCCGCACTCTCCACCCCCATTTCATAGCTGAAGCCACGGAGGCTCAGAGACGGAGAGAGACTTGCCTAAGGTCACACAGGGGGTTGGGGGTGGGGCCAGGTTTCGAACCTGGGCCCCGGCCCCTTTCCTCCTGCTCCCCAAACCCGGGCCCCGGGCGGGCAGCTCCACTCACCCGCAGCTCCGGAGCCCCTTCCCGCTTGAGGCCGGGGTTCCGGGGTCCGGACCCTGGCCAGGGCCCCCGCGCCTCCTCGGGACGCCCCGCCTACGCCCGCAGAGCCTGTGCAGATCCCGAGCCAGAGCTGCAGGCGCCAGCCGCCCCGCCCCGGCCACCAAGCGCTCACCTGAGAAGCCGCGCGGCTCCGGTGGCTCCGCCCCGGGGCACCGCCCCCTTCCCGCCCACCCGCCCTGGGCCGCTCTGGCCGGGCCTCCGCCTCGTCTCGGTGTCCGCGCCACTTCCCCATCCGGGGCTCGTGCCGGGGGCGGGGCCTCGCGTGAGGCCTGTAGGTCGGGCTGCCCACCTGCGTTTCCCGCTCCCGAGCTTGAGGGCCGTCGTCCCGGGGAAGGAAGTCCTTTTCCTCCAGACGTTCCGAAATAGATCCGAGCACAAGCGGTTCTCTTCCGACCTAGTGATTTCCTCAACAGGGCAAACTCGGGCGAATGTCCCCGGATCTGTAAACGATGTTATGGACCCTCACCAGGCCTCTCAGGGCTACTGAGAGGCACAAAATAGAGTTTCTGGGAGAACTTTTGTAAAATGCAAAGGGCTAAGCACGTGCGATGGCCCCTGCTGGGAAGTATCCACTTGAGGGGCTTTTCAAATCCTTCCAAACCCCAAGTGGTGTTCCGTGCTTCTGTGGTTGTTAACAATAGCTACCAGAGCTGTCACAGACATTCTTATGTAATCGTCACATCTCTTTTAGGTGGCATATACTATCTCATTTCACAGACAGGGGAACAGGCTGAGGACACCAAACTCCTTCAAGGACAGATCTTGACCCAGTGGAGTCCAACTTGGCTCCGAAGGCTGAGCGTTTAACCAGCAACCTCGTGTCTCACCCAAGGGTTCAGCCTAAGCCCTTATCTGTTGGGACATCTTTCTCTTCTCGAGTTAAAAATCAGAGCTGTGTGGGCAGTGCCTGAAGCTGGCCAAGGGCTGCTGGCAAGTTGCCAGCTCCATCTAATTGACCAACCGTTTTCAGAAATTTTCTGAATGTTGAAATAAAAAAAGCATCACATACCACAGAAGGACTAGGGAGTGAGTGAAGGATTCGATTCGGAAGTTAACTCTTAAATAATTGCAATTTTTTATTTTTTTATTTATTTATTTTTGCGGTACGCGGGGCTCTCACTGTTGTGGCCTCTCCCGTTGTGGAGCACAGGCTCCGGACGCGCAGGCTCAGCGGCCATGGCTCACGGGCCCAGCCGCTCCGCGGCATGTGGGATCTTCCCGGACCGGGCACGAACCCATGTCCCCTGCATCGGCAGGCGGACTCTCAACCACTGCGCCACCAGGGAAGACCTAATTGTAATTTTTTAATAGTAAAGAAAAACATGTAATCAAGCAGACTGCAACAGTTGCAAAACCTGTCAAGGATAAAATGTTAAATATAAAATACATGTTTATGTTGCCAATTCGGGGGGCACACCCAGATCCCCCAGGCTGTTTTTCAGTAGCTGAAGTCCTTCCATCCCAGAGTTTAGGGGACTCGCTGTCCCTGGCCCTCAGGGGAATTTGATTCCGTCTCCTGAGAGATTGGTGTGTCGTATCTTGGAAATACAAATATTTCACTTTTTAATTTGGCAAAAATTTGTAAAAAACCTTGACGAGTTTTGAGATTTTAAAAAATTGCCTAGGGAATTCCCTGGTGGTCCAGTGGTTAGGACTCCATGATCTCACTGCCGAGGGCATGGGTTCAGTCCCTGGTGAGGGAACTAAGATCCCACAAGCCATGTGGCCAAAAAAGTCTAAAGCTGGTCAAAGTTAGGGGTTAGGGAAGGCTGGAGGGGGTAGCTCCCAGACTGGAGAGCCAATGGCCTTCGTTCTACAATGTACAATCACTGTGCTACAACCACATGGAGGATTGCCTGTTTTTAGCTGTGTGGCTTTGCACAGGATACTTCTCTTTCCTCAAATTTCTCCCCTGACAGATGGGAATAAAAAGTACGTGTTCTTCCTCCTTCACAAGGTGTTTGAGGGCCAAGCAAGGTGAGGGACATGTTAAGTCTTTGAAATTAGAAGAACTTAAAGTGCCAAGTAAATGTCACCAAAAGCATGGAATTTGTCAGGAAATTGGCTCTTCTCGACTTTTAGGGGATTGAATTATATATATATGATGCTTCTTTGGGGTCCCTTTGTGCTTAACACAGAGCTAGGAGCAAGACTGGGACTAGGGTGTGGTAGGTGGGGCTAATGAGACACTTGCCTTATTTAGAGCACAAAATGCTAAGGGGGTCCCAAAAAACTCAGCAATGTAAATAATGTGATTTTTGTTTTTAAAAAAAGAATACAAAAAATCCATGTTGAACAAAATATCACATTTTTAAAGACGAGATCAATAATGGTGCTGTGCAGTAATATTAGATCCTGAGGGAAAAGACAAACCAGTAATACTGAGTTTCTCAGATCCTCTTCTATAGGCACATAGTTGCCTGAGAAAGAACTTGAGGACTTGGCTACTATAAGTGTAGAAATGTTCTAAAGTGAATTTCTAGTTAATTCATCCCAATAGCATCTGTGGTAGCCTGTATGTGAACTGTGTATGTATATAGACGATGGATGGACTTACAGGCTGTAAACAATAGGGTTGGCCTTTAGGTGTGTATATCTCCAGCCCTAACTAAAGCTGGGAAAACCACTGTGTTAGATAAAATGGTCCACATGTTGACTGGTTCAAGGATACGTTGATTAGAGAGGAGAAAGTTAAAATCTCCCACAAACCACCAAACCTCTAGCTCTGTACTCAGCCAAGTTGATAAGCTCCAAGAGACAACAGATTTCTGTTTAATACAGGGCTGTGTGATTTGGGGATTGATTGCATTCTCTGGACCGTCTCAATTCCCTCTTGAATAAACGTTCTTTTCTTTCCTTCAAATATCTGTTGAGTGCCTGCTTGTGCAGGACACTGCTCTAGGTGCTGAGCAAAGAGTGATGAACAAAACAGACAAGGGCGCGAGGGACAGATGATAAACAAGTCGATAAACATGAAATGGCAATTTTGGCTACTGTTAAAGCTATGAAGAAATTAAAACAAGATGCCAGAAAGGAGATGTATCAGGGGAGTGACATGATCTAAAATACTGATTCCAGGTATAAAAAGATATCTTGGGCTGCCAGGGTAGAAGCCGGGAGGCCCGGAGAGTTGCAGCCGTTCGGGCCAGAAAAGAGACTGGACCAGAGTGGTCTCAGTGGAGTCAGACACTGGACCTGAAGCTCAGCAGGAGCGGAGTCAAAAGATGTGTTCCCCTTTAAGAGTCCTGGCCGCAGGGGCGGGGCAGAGGCCGCTGGAGCTAGCCGAGGGCGGGAGGCTCCACGCGGGAAGAGCCGCCCCAGGAGAGCGCGCGCGCAGTGCGGGGGCGGGACCTGGGCGAGTCCGCATGGCTAGCTCGGGCCCCGGATGAGGAAGTGCGGGGCGACCATAGAGACGAAGAGGCGGCGGCGGCCGGAGCGCCCCCGGGCTCTCGGCTCCGCAGGCTCAGGTAGACTTGGAGGCTACGGGGCAGTGGCTGCAGAGGCTGGGCTGGCGGGGCGAGCGCGGGCCGCGGAGCCGACCTGAGGGTAAGAGGCCGGGGGCGGGAAGGCTTCGGGCGTAGCCGCCCCGCCGCACTCCAGTCTGAGTGGACCCTTCGCCGGGCGGTGCAGGCTGAAGGGGAGCCCGGGCCCCCCGCCCTCTCGGGGCGCCGAAGGGAACGCAGGCTGCGCTGCGGGCGCGGAGCGACCCGGGGAGAGGGAGGAGACCAGGCCCCGCGTCGCGAGGGGAAAACGGCTTCTCCGAGTCATGGCTCCGGCGGGGGAGAACGATTCCTCTTCGACCTCGATACGGCGGGGGACCCCCAACTTCTCTCCTCGGGGCGGGCGACGCCCCTTGTCGTGGGCGAACGCGCTTCTCCGGCTGCGGCGCTCTTGTCAGCAGAGGGAGACTCGCTCCCGGGGTGCGAGAGGGCGATTCTGAACTTATTTTCAGGAGGGATAAGATCGCTCTCGATTTGGTCAGCGCCCCCCAGGTGGAGAGGAAGACTCAAGTTGCCTAAAAGTGACAGGGGGCTCTTCCTTCCCTGTAAAAGATAGATTTATCTTCCCTTCTTTATTTTTTATCTTTACCCTGATACAGAGGGAGGAAGACCCTGAATTTACTTTATGGTGTTAGTCAGCCTTTCTCCCCTCCCCCAGTCGTGTCCACAGAGGGAGCCTCGCTTCTCCGCCCCCGAGCTTCTTGGTGTGCCTGGAGCTCTTTTCCCTCGCACAGTGAAGAGCGTGGCGTTTGAAGTGTGATGGATGCAAGCCCGCGTGTGTCCCACTTCCCACCTTTGTGACCTTGACTCATTTCTTAACCTTTTGTCAGTCCTCCCATCTCTAATTTGGGTACTCTCTTCAAAGAATTGTCCTAAGGGCTAAAGGAAATTTTGTGTAAGTGCTTAGTACATAGTAACCTTTTGGAAAACTGTTGCTATTACTGTTACTTAATTTTTTTTAAAGGAAACTAGTATCTTCCACAGAGAAACACAGATTTTTCCATGCATGTCTCTTCCTCCCATCCCTCCCCACCCCCATCACTTTCTGAGGAGGCATTTCCCCGGGGCAGAGAGACACTTGTACTGTCTTAGATCCGACCACACTTCCCAAATTAACAAAGAGGGCCTCAGTTAGAATAATCTGCAAAAAAGACTGCTTTTGGAAGCAGGTCTGTACTCCAAGAGGGAGACCTGATAGGAGAAGCCAACCTTTCCTTTGTCCACAGAAGCTATCACTCCTTCCCGACTGGTTAGAGATGCCCTCTCCCACTCCCCCTACTTGCTCTAGTGACGAAAAAGCTTCCTTCTATCTGATGTGCACACCCCCCTACACCCAAGATGGAGATTCCAACTTCTTTCTCTTGCTCTCCCAAGAAAAATAAGACTCTAGACCTATGAGAGAAGGACGCTTTCCTGCTGTATATTTGGAGTGGCACAGATGGTTTCTTTTCTCCCCTTCCTTTGAAAAAGGAATGAAAATCTTTTATGCAGACTCTTTGTCAGTAGAAATCAAGAGCATTTTCACTGTTTCACTCCCCATGTGGAGACAGAGGGATCCTTTTTCTGCATGCTGATAAAGGGAGGAACGGGGGAAGCCGTGCTTGATGCTATTGAGATTTCTTGTGCACTCCGTGGGGAAGAGCCAGGCCCTGTTCGGTATATGGACTTCCCTGCCCCACTTTCAGTTTGTCTAGAGATCTTCAAAGATTCTTCTTTATCTGTTACTCAAGAAGAGGCCCCCTTCTCCGAATTCCCTCAGGGAGGGATTGGCTACAGTGTCCGAATCTTTGGAAAAGAAAGCCCCTTTCTCAAGGTGAAAGGAGTGTGGTGAACTTCTGAGGGCCTGATCGTTATTGTGAGTATTGTCCCTTGTCACAAGTGTGGTAGTGCCTAGTGTTATTAACTGCTTCGTTTGGTTAAGAGCAGCCCCTTTGCTTTTGGAATTAAAGGGAAGGGAGACCATCAGATGGGATTATTGGGGCACATGGCTTTCTGTTCTGTTGTTTTCTTTGTTTGGTTTTTTTTCTTCTTTTGCTTACTGCTGTAAACTTTGTACCCCCAGAACTTTTGTTTTGGGGCATGTTTGAATGACGAAAGTTGCCCCTTTGTCAGGTTTTTAGTATTATAAAATGTATTCTAATGAGGCCGAGAGCTACAATGTTAATCTTTCATTCCTAGTTTCCCCATCCTCCCCTTGGCTTTTGTTATTTGGTGGAATGGGAATTAACACTTCCAGATTGCCTGAAGACACACTGAAGAACAGCTTTCTATCTTTTTCGTATGTAAAGTGTTCTTAAATTACCTCGTTTGCCCTTGAGTACTTGCAGTGGGGATTAATCTGAGCTCTGTACCACTTTTTGTTGGTGTCTGTAGGTCTGCCGTGCTGAAACAAACTGGGATAGAAAAGTTATTTAGAGTCTTGGGATTTTTACGGGTAACACAATGTTTTGCGATTATTTTGTTTAATTTGTCCATTTTACATGTGAAAAACAAGCCCAGGAAAGTTCAGTGACACACTCAAGGCCGTGCAGCTAGTAAGCGAGAGGCAGGATAGGGACCCTGATCTCCCAGCTTGGAGACCAACAACTAGACTGCTTCCCAGCACTGATTCTGCATTTGAAGCAGAAAGCCTGGGAGATGATAATTCTCAATTCAAAGGGCTTTCTTCTTTTATTGGAATAATTATACTGCATACTCCTTATAAACGTTAGTCTTCACCCCCATCCCCACCCCTGGGATAAATCCATCCCCTAAACAATGTAATTCTTATTTGTGTTAATGGTAAATATGACAAGCTAATAGCAGCAGGAGAGAGTTGTTTGTGAATTTATGGGTTATTTTCTGCTTACACCTCAAACTAGGTAATTATCTGTGTCTTCACCCAGTAGCTTGGTTATAAATCATTAGTAAGGATTAAGCCATAAATCCCTGTCTACATTTTATAAGCATGTGTTACTCTTTCCGCTTACTTCAAGTTTATTTAACACTTTAGTGTAAAAACTTTTATGATTGAGGGAGAGAGCTGACATTTGGAAAGATACTGATAAAGGGATAATATACTTACCAGTTATTCTTTATTGCTTCATATTTGGATCTTGAGATATAACGTTTTAAAAAAATTTTAACATGTGTGATAGACGCTCATTGTTAAAAAAAAAAAAGTACAGCATGCAGATAAGTTATCCATGGTCCCATCACCCAGGGTAACACTGTTAATATCTGGCTTATAGTATTTAAAACAATTTTCCTATATGGATATATATTTTTCCAAAATAAAAGAATCCTAATATTTATCTAGCTTGATAAGACATCTCAGGCAGCTTTCTATGGAGAGGTATATTTCTGTACCATCATTTTTAATTGCTCCATTGCATTCAGAAATTTAAAGAACTTGAATGGTAGAATTCTGTTGTTTCTGCAGTCTTGTGGCATTACCAATGTCTTGATAGAGGGAGAAAGTTGAGAGGACAGTTTAGTGATGCGAGCTAGTGAGTTGAGAATAATTGTAAACTGCTGCTCTAGGCTTGCATCTAAATATGACTTCACCTCTGAGGGTTCCAGCTGAGGCACTTAGCTGTTCTTGGTGACTCCACTTCACATACTGCTGAGAAACTTGAGGACCAGAATCACGCTGCAAAAAGGAGGGAGTGTCTGTTTTGCTTCGACAGCCGACGTGCCTAGTTGTTTTACAGGTTGAAAAGTCTTATAATTATGTCTCTACCAAACAAACGTATCAAGAGATGGTAGTTTTGTGGCGTTTGGCTTTTGAATATTGGAAGTTATCTTTTGGTGACCAAGCTTTACAATTCTGTTTTGGTCCACACCAGTTTACAACATAGATGGAGGTGTAGGAAAGGTAATGGCACTGTTTCTCCTGAGGAATATTTTGAGCCATTTTATATGATTATCAACATTGCCTCTTTGTGATAAGCATCTGCTTAGGAAGCATGTATTTGTGCGTGATTTTGTGTTCAGAACAAAATCTTGAGTTAGGACTGTGGGGTTGGAAAGGAGTGAGATTTGTTAGAGACACAGCTGGAGTTGGGACCGTTGGTACAAGCGCTAATTGAACGGCATGTGGATGGTCAGACATGATTACGTCTGAGGATTCAAGTCTGAGCTCTGGGGTAACGGGTGCCATTACTAAGAGAGGCAGTGGGATCAAAAATAAGCATATAATGCTACCGAGAGCCTCTTACTCATCCTGTTTCTCATAGCTGCTTGCATGTAGCAATACTCGATTATTCACTGCGTTGAATGGGTTCTATTTTAGGCTTGTTACGTTTGGGGGGGGTGCCATCCTTGTGAGTGAAACGTAGGTCACAGCTTGAGAAAAAGTTGGGGCTAGGGACAGATTTCTTTCTTTTAAAAAAAATCAGCTGTATTAAGATGTAATTCATATAACTTGTAATTCATCAACTTAAATTGTACAATTCAGTAGTGTTTGGCATAGTCTGAGTTGTGCAGCCATCACCACAATCAATTTTAGAACACTTTTATTGCCCCCAAAGGAAAAACTGTCCATCAGCCACTCCCTGTTTCTCCAACTCTTCCAGCAGTAAGTGGTCACTAATCCACTTTCTGACTCCAGATTTGCCTGCTCTGTACATTTCGTGTAAGTGAGATCTTTCGTGGTCTTTTGTGCCTGGCTTCTTTTACTTACATAAGGTTTTCAAGGTTCATCCATGTTGTGTCATGAATCAGCACATCATTTCTTTTCATAGTTAAGTAATACTCCATTGTGTGGATAGACCACATTTTGTTGATCCGTTCATCAGTTGATGGACATTTTGATTTGTTTCCACTTTTTGGCTCTTGTGAACAGTTCTGCGGTGAACATCCGTGTACAAGTTTTTGTGTGGGCATGTGGTTTTTGCACATGTTCCTCAGAGTGGAGTCGCTGGATCATGTGGTTACTCTGTGCTTAAAGGGACAGTTTTGAGTCATCCTGTTAGCAGAGAAGCTGCACGAAAAGGTGAGGTCATCAAAAAAGTGAATCCTGGGAAGGGAGGTGTATCGAGGGTTGAACTTGAGAACACCCGTACCCTGGCAGGCAGGGAGACCCACGGAGCTCGTCTCCACCTTCTCTTCTACAGTAGTCTTTCCTGCAGTTACTCTTTTGGTGCATATGTGGTGTGACAACTAAAAGCTGGATTGTTATCTGTCGATGGGAAAGGGAAACTGAACCAAATTAAAATGGAGCACTTCCAGCCTTTTGGGAGCGGGGGCATCAAATAGCAATTTCACTTTATCCCTTAACCCCCACGTATACACACACACACACACACACAAAATGGCTTAAAATCTAAAGTACCCCTAGAAATCCAGGAGCTAGAGGAGAAAGGGGAAGACTAGCTCCAGAAAGGATGCCTTTGTCAGCACGGTTTATGAAAGTCCCCTGTGAGTCTCACCTCACTCCTTTGCACGCCAGTGCATCTCTCCTTGCTTCTCCTTTGGATTCAAGTTTCTTCACCAGCCCTCCCGTGTTACCTCAACCTTATGGACCAGCAGTCAGCTTTCCTGTAATTTCTAGTTTTCGTATTTAAGTTAGTGGTATTGCGTTATGTCCTTTCACCTTTGAGTAGGGTTCCTTGAAAACACTAAGGCGCTCGCTCAGCAGATGAGAGCATAGGGACGTGAGTAAACCAGCCACCACAGGTTGGAAAACCAGGAGGAGGGCAGAATGGTCTGGAATGAGAGGACCTGTCATCTGCCCTTCCTCAGCCCCAGCTCCAGTCAAGACAGCACAAGCCAGTGTGGGGGACCTTCTGTCAAGGAGGAACAGTCGTCAACCCAGGAGTGCTCAAGGAGCGGGCTGCTCATTGACGGGGGAGGCAGAGCGTGTGCCTTTGTGTAAGCGGCATCGGTGGACTTTCCCCTATAATCAGGGTACAAACAGACAGGGCCCAGGGCCGCTGGGTCGTAAGGAGGGAGTTACGTGGTGTCTCGGAGAGTCCCTCATGCTTAAAAATCTGATCGTGGTCGGTGGAGAGACGGTGAGACAGCCTAACAGTCAAAACAGTTCAGTAGCAAGCTCTGGGTATTACTTGTATGTAACATGTTTATTTTGGAGAAAGATGGACATTAGGAAGTGGTGAGAGTACATCTGAAACATCCTTTCCTATGTACATTTCGGCCAAAGGAATCTGCTGTCGGTACTTCCGATAAATTCTTGTTATGAACTCGGAGATTCCAAAGATTTCTCATCTCTCTCCTCCTGTTTAGGGTTAAGGAAAACATCAAGAACGAAAGTGTGCAGTATCTCATTTGGTTATCATTTCCGCCTTGGTCAGGTCAAGTGGATTTTGTGGTGGAAACCACACGCGTTTGGTAGACTAAAATGGAAAAGTTACCGGCCAGGAGACCCTGGTTTTGGGTGTACCATTCCCAATCTGTGTGTGTTTGTTTTGATTACTTTAATAATACAGTATCATGAACTACTTAAATATGTACATTTTAGCAAATAACCCATGTTCCCATTACCCAATGTGAGAAGTGAAACATGACCAACACAGTGGAAGCCCTGGGTGTCCCCCCTCCATCCCTCAGTTAACCATGTAATGTTTTAGGCAGGTCACCTTTACCCTCTTCAGGTGTGGTGTTAGAACCTGTAAGAGGAAGACAACAGCCGCCCTGCTTAGCTCACTGGGTTGTTATGAGAATCAAATGAGTGGTGTCTGTGAAGGCACTTGGAAAATCTCGAGGTGCTGAGTTGAAGTCAGGAGGGATTTGCCCAAGAGCTGATTTAGTCGTGTTGGGTGCCAGCCTGCGTAGACACAGCTCAGGTGTTTAGTGAGCACTTTTCTCTATATCTTCTTCCAAAGAGAATTCTTAATGAAGAAAAGTCAGTGAATCGAATTCTTCAGAGTCCCTCAGTATATGTTAATTCAGCAAATATTTTCTGAGTACCTTCTATGTGTGAAACAACTATTCCAGGCAACAGGGATATAGCAGCGAACAAAACGCGCAAGGTTCACAACCTGAAAACAATTCAAAAACAATCTTTATTTTCTTATTTACATTGGGTCTATCCTTGGACCTAGACATGTCTTATTCTCATCTACATTTGATGAGATCTCACTTAAATCCAGATTTATACTAAGAATTGTTCACAAGGCAGTATTTGCATTGAAATTAGACATGTCTATTAAAGGTTTAAGGTATTTATTTTCCTCAAACTCAGTCTCTTACAGAGAATTTTTTGGTGCCAGATAATGTTGGCATTTGAGTTAGAATTTTTTGCCTTTGTTTTAGCCAGTTTAAGCTGAGACAGCTTTCTACTACCGTGCAAGGTTTTAAACTTTTATCCCTTCCTTTGATTTGTGTCAGGGTGAGCCGTTTGGTGTAAAAGACTTGACTCCATATCTGCATCTGCCCCCATGCTGTCATCCGGCGTAGAGACCCAGCCCGTTCCACTCGATTCCTCCATGTCTGCCGAGGTGCAGGAATTATACTCTGAACTCCCAGTGAGTGTCTCCAAAGAGCTTCATGCTGACCCTGAGCCAAGTGCGATTCCAGATGTAAAACCTGGAGCCTCAAGCTCTCGTATAAGTCAGAGTAGGGCAGTGCCCTTGGAGCTGCAGAGGACTCCTGTGGAAAGTTGTCGCGAAGAAACCCCTGAGACCTTGGACCATGGGGGTGAGCCTGGGCGGTGTGGGCTGGTGGACCCCACAGCAGAAGGTTCTGTGGCTTCTGGGATCTTGGATAGGGAAGTGAAAGCCAACAGCATGGAGCAAAAGGTCTTCAGAGATGGAGGGGACCAGGCGGAGAGTGTAAGAGACCCCTGTGAGGGAGCAAAGGAAGACACACGTCAATATTCCACAGCTGCTGAAGAGAAGCTCTGCCCCAGCCAGGTAAGAAATGAGATCTTGATGCAGATCAGTTGAGTGGGAATGGCATCTTTCCAACTGGACTAACACTTCTTAGAATAAAGTACAGAGTCTGACAGGTAGCTTATGATTTATTCTTGAAGCATTTCCAAAATGTTGATTTTGATGTTAACTTTCTTTTGATGATTTTTAAAAACATTCGTGTCGCATCAGACACTTGAGGAGAGGAAGTGCTTATCTCATGAAAACGTGTCAGTCCTCTGACACAGCTACTGTATATGGAATGTTGAGTCTCTTTGTGATGGTCGTGTGGGATTTCTGTGTCTGATGTTAAGGAACGATGTGTACTCGTTCCTTGGGTTTTGGTAGCGTCATGGTTAGGATAGAGTGAGGTGTCACAGGGGTATCTTTGAGGGAGGCTGTTGACCCAGCTAGGGCTTCATAGGATGGATACCCTCGTGGGGTCTCCATATTTCAGAAGTAAGTCCTAAGCTTTGCAGGTCTAGAAACTTGACATATCTTTTGTACGTCAGAGGTGATGATCTCCAAAAGACTGATCCAAGCTACCCCCCTTCATGAGAGGTTGAAGCTTAAATCAGAAAGCCAGTTCTTTAACTAATACACAGTGAAAAGTGGAATCACTGCTTGGTGTGGCATGGAAAATCCCATCTCTGTGAATTTGATATTGGAATAAGAGGGATTAGTTAGGTGAGACTAATGGTTAGTGAGCTAAGGTAGCCTGATGGACCCCAATTCCTAAAGGAAGTTTTACCTGCCAAGTGGACTAGAAAGCTTACTCTTTGCCCTGGATGGTGCCTTAGATCAAGAGTTAGTAAACTTTCTGTGTAAAGGGTCGTAAAGTAAATATTTTAGGCTTTGCAGGCCATATGGCCTCTGTTGAAACTACTCAACTCTGTCATTGTTGCTTGAAAGCAGGCATACGTGATTCTTACAAAAATTAGTGTGGCTGTATTCCAGTAAAGTGTTGTCTATAAGCACAGGCTGTAGTTTGTCAACCCCTGCTCTATGTACTAATAAATTCGTATTCTCTGGGCTTCCTGGGCTAGGAAGCCCATTCCCCACCTGATAAAAATACATCATTTCTTTACACAGGTTGCAGGGCAATTGACTGTCATTAGTAGGCTGCGTATATTAACCATAATTAAGAATAGATAAAGCGTGAAGTAACAGTTGAAAAAAATATCAGATTTTATGCTGTGATGCCCTATCCTTAAAAATATAGTTAAATGAGCAAGGTAACAGACCCAAAGTTCCTTACTCCTTGCTATGGTGGGCTGCATCTAACAAGATGGAAAGTTTTCTTCGTGTAGAATTTGATATAAAATGAAATTATGAGTATATAAATGAACACAGCATACTTATATTAGTGCGTGTATATACATACATATATACGTACCACCCAACTCGAGAACTAGAAGATTACTGTCTCCCTATTCCTTTTCTAAACCATTCCCTTTCTCCCTTTTAACTCCACCAGAGGTAAATTCTATTTTGAATTGTGTAAAGCAAAATGAAATTTAATAGATATAAATGCAAGATTTTGTACTTGGTTTTCATAAAGGGAACTACACACAAGTGGAAAACAGAAGTGAAAAACAGAAGCCCTACGCGTTTTAACTGGTTAATTAGAATTGACTCTGTAGCTGCCAAGAAAAGCCAGTTTGCTCTTAATATACATTAACAAAATGTGTTGCCTGGACAGAGGTGGTGGTTGTGTGCTTGTGTGCTGGTTCGCCTGTACCTAGAGTATCATCCTCATGGTTCTCTCTCCCCTACCCGCCCCAGCATTCAGATGAGCTCAAGATACAGGGAGGATGGGGTGGGGAGCAGAGGGGAAGCAAGGAACGAGATAGTGTTGGGGTTCCTGGCCAAAGCAGAGCCTGTCCCTTCCTTTTCACATTGAGCCTGGGGTCATGTGGGAGGAATGTATTCATGGATAAGAATTCACACTAAGGACACAACGTGAAAATACCCCATTGGAAGCCGAGTTGCTGGGTCTTCCTGAAAAATCAGGAGGAATGAGAGAAGCCTTTGCAACTTTGGAGGGTTGAGCAGAGCAGTTCTGTTGGGCACAGTTAAGCTCAGGGGAAGACGGGTGGGACGGTGGCAGCTCCTGACATTCTTAGGTCACAGCACCATTGGAAATCTGGATGAATGCTGCAGGCCTCTCAGAAAAGCAGACATGCCATCCCGGCAGGTCTGCAGACTCCAGACATCTTTGGACCCCAGGTTAACTCTTGCTAGATGGCAAAAACACCACAAACATAGTCAAAAGACAACTGACACATTGGTAGGACATATTTGCAACGTATATCATGGATAATGGGCTTATATCTCTAATGTATAAAGACCTCTTAAATTGGGGAATGAAAAAACCCAATAGAAAAATGGAGGAGACACTTGAGTAGATAAGTCACTGCGTGCATGTGTGTTTGTGTGTGTGTATTGTGTTTAAACACATGAAGATGGCCAACCTCACTCATAATTAGAGATGCAAATTTAAACAACCCATGATACTACTTTTATGAAACCTATCAGATTGGTGAACATGAAGAATTAGGACAACACACCTGGTCGGCAAGGCTGTGAGGAAAAGGGCTGTTCTCACACATGGCTGGTGGGAACGCATACTGATACAACCTTGCAGAAGAGGAATTGGGCTACACTTAACAAAACTATGCCCTGACCTGTTGACCCAGAACTCTCATTTCTAGAGAGTATCTACCCTGAAGATACACCTCCCACAGCATAAAAATATGTATACACAAGGGTATTGTTTGAAGCGTAGTTTATTATTGCAAAATGTTGGAAGCAACCTAAATGCCCACATATAGGAGACAGGTTGAATAAACTATGGTATATAAACATCCTTCCCTGGAGCCCTGTGCAACTGTAATAAAGAATGAAGATCTCCATGTACAGGTACAGGTGTCCCCTAGACCGCTTCTGTGTTTGGTGATTCTCTGGAATTCACAGGACACTGCACATGGTCATATTCACAGCTAAGATTAATTACAGTGTAAGGACATAAAACAATCAGCAAAGGGAAGAGGGGCATGGGGGCAATGTCTAGAGGAAATCACGCACAGGCTCCCAGGACTCCTCTCCGAGTGTAGTCACACACACTTCACTTCCTCTGGGAACAAATTCTGCTCATACACGTGAAATGTCTACCATGGAAGCTTGTTAGAGTTCAGGCTGGTCACATGGGCATCCTCTGGCTGGCACATACCAAAATCCCAGACGTCACAGGAGGAAAGCAGGGGTTCCCTATGAATCACATTGTTGCATAGGTGTCATGAGCCACTCTGATCATTTAGGAAATAGTGGAGACTCTCCTGCAATCTAAGTTCCCAGATGCTAGCCAAGGCTACCCTTGTAAGCATGCCTTTCTTAGAATAACAGTTAGGCCTGCTGCTGTTAACTCTTCTGCAAAGGAGGATATACTAAGTGAAAAGAGCAAACTGTGAAGGACTTTCTACAGTATCCTCCCTTTCATGCATGAAAGAAGGGGAAATAAGCAAGTGTACAAGTGTATGCTCATTTGTATAAAACACACACATGTGTACACACAGGAGGGATGAGCCAGAGAAGAACCATGTCACTTCTGTGGGGTTCCTGCCCCCCGGATGCACAACCAGGATCTAATCATGAGGAAACATCTGAGAAACCCAAACCAAGGGACTTTCTTTCCAAAAGTTATGAAAGATGAATACGTATGGAACCCTCTCAGTTGAAAGGAGACTGAGGAGGCATGATGACTAAATGCATTCTGGGAGCCTGGATTGGATCCTGGTCCCGAAAAAGGGTGTTATGGAGCCATTAACAAGATTTGAATAAGGTCTTAAGACTAGTTAGTATTTTATTAGTGTTAATAACTATACTGTGGTTATTTAAGATGTTAACATTAGGGAAAGCTGGATGAAGACTATACAAGAAATTTTTTTGATCAATATTTGCAAGTTTTTGGTGTATGTAAAAGATATTTCTAAATCAAATGTTTAAAAACTTTAAAAATATTATAACAATTAAAAAACAAAACAAAAACCTCTTCTTGATAGAGGGAGACAGAATTTAACTCAGTATGAGAGGTGCTTTTTAACAGCTAGACCAGTCTAGACATGGCTTAGGTTACTCGGGGAAGTCCTATTTATGAAGAGGCTCAGTGACTGTTTGTCAGGAATATAGCAAAGGGGATTCTAACTCAGACAAGCAACCTCAGAGGTGTTCTTTTCCATGCTGACATTCTGTGATTTTGTTCTAATAGTTGATTTGCCTTTAGCAGCATTCCACAAAGCTTTTTCCTTCAGCTGTTGTTCGTCTCAAACCAACAAAGAGGCCCACAATCGTGCACTGGCTCCAGTTTGGGGAAAAGTACTCAGAGGTTATCACTTAACCCACTCTTCTCTGTTCCCTCTGAACCAAAATCAGTCAAGGCGGAAGGGTACTGACTTCAACAGAGCTCGGCTCCAGGAATAAGAACTTGCTGTGGTTGTGAAGGACGGCCACCTACACTTTCCGGCGTGGATTGCATGAATTAAATGAATTTAATGAAGTTAAGTCTGCTTGGTGAATTTCCCAGTTCATGGAGAAGAACAGCACCAATATTTAGAATTAGAAGTTTACGCTTTTTTGTACCTTGGGCCCTGATGAAGCCTAAACTGTTTTTGTTAAATATTCATTTCATTCACTCACTTAACCTCTCAAGGTCATTATTAGTTGTGTTTGTGTTTTTCTGTGTTTTTTTTGGTTGTTGTTGTAAAAGAAAAACAAAGTACATGTTATTTTATGAAGCAACTTATTTTTAAATGTTGGTCTTAACTTTTTTTTTTTGGCTTTTTTTACTGTGGTAAAATACATATAACATTTACCATTTTTATTATTTGTAACGCTTCAGTGACATTAAGTACATTCACATTGTTGTGTAACCATCACCACCATCCATCTCCAGAACTCTTTTTATATTCCCAAATTGGAACTCTGTCCCCATTAAACAATAACTCCCCATATGCTCTCCCCCAGCCCCTGGTAACCCCCGTTCGCCACCTTTCTATGAATTTGTCTGCTCTAGGGACCTCATACAAGTGCAGTCATACAGTCTTTGTCCTTTTGTGACTGTACTTGACGTTTTCTTTAAAGATCCACGTGGGGCTTCCCTGATGATCCAGTGGTTAAGACTCTGCGCTTCCACTGCAGGGGGCAAGGGTTCAATCCCTGGTTGGGGAACTAAGATCCTGCATGCTGTGTGGTGCAGCCAAAATATTTTTTTAAAAATTTAATAAAAAATAAAAAAATAAAGATCCACTTAAAAAGTTAAAATAAATATTCCAGCCATGAAATATTTCAATCATGAAAAGTTAAACCAGCAAAAAAATCATTCTTTCCTGCCTTATGATTGTGTCAAAAAGTTATAAGGACCTGTAACTGGTACTTTTGTCCTTTGATCTGGGATGTTCTGTTATCGGGAGGGGAGAAGAAAGGCAAAAACAAGAAGGGGAAAGAGTCTGGGAACAGATGCGTGGAAGGGACAGCTGCAGGAGCCACGCTGAGTGGTGAAAGAACCGTTCAGCTGTGACCTCTGCACTCACAGGAGGAAGGTCAAGAACTACGGTGCACACAGAGGTTACGGACCAGGATACGGAAAAGACTGGTCTTATTTAAGAATAAAGTGGAAAGATGGGTATGCGACATCCCACACAGGTGATTTGACATTGAAAACTTTTTTTTCCTGATTTGAACAACCAACTTTCTTTTTCTTTTTTTTAACTGAAGTATAGTTGGTTTACAACGTTATATTAGTTTCTGGTGTACAACGTAGTGATTTCGTTTTTGTTTTCTTGGCTGCGCAGTTTGTGGAATCTCAGTTCCCTGACCAGGGATTGAACCCAGGCCATGGCAGCAAAAGCCTGGAATCTAACCACTAGGTCATCAGGGAATTGCCCAATGTAGTGATTTTTGACATTTTTATAGGTTATACTTCATTTAAGGTTATTACAAAATATTGGTTACATTCCCTGTGCTGAACGTTACATCCTTGTATCTGTGAAAACTCTTTATACCATGCTTTGTTTGTTTTTCTTGGTGCTTAGATGTAAGCTGTACACAGGGGTAGATCTGCCGGGGTGAACGTGTTGTAAAAGCTTTGGCTTCAAGATACATCATTTGTGCTCAACACAGACACAGAAAAAGTTCTGAATTGTCTGTTAGCGGAAACATATGAAGACTCAGTATGCATCTTTTGACAGATATTTGAAAGCATATGGACAGGAGACATCAAGTCAGGAAGCACAATGGCTGTTGATCACCCGAGGCATGTTATGCTATTGGAGAAACTTCTTATTTAATGGCATGTTCAGAAAAGACCCAATCTTGTGCAATTTATGTGACTTTACTTAAGGGAAAGGCTGTTATGCTAAATGCCCATTAAGCTTCCTTCCTCATCACCCTAAGCGTCTCTGATCCTAAGGGAAATTTGCAATAGTGTGAAGCAGCTTGCTGTTTGCTTAAAAGGAAATCTTGTTGGAAATAACTGATTTTCAGTGATTTAAAGGTGAAAAAATCTGAACTTCACACTCTCAGTAGTACAGTTGGTGGCCATAAGGTGTTCTCCCGGTCTGCCAGGGTACCATGGTCCCCACAGTGATGGTTTGCCGTGGTTCTCAGCTCATATTGTTAAAAGTGTGTGACAAACAAGTGCCCAAAGCACCATTCACATACTGCTGGGACTTAAGGTGGAACTTTCTCCTCATTAGTTTAGCAGTTCTCTTAGATAAATCCTTGTGGCGGACTGTTACTAAATGCCTTACCCAGCTAACGTGATTGGTGCCTCATTTAAAGTTTCTCTGAATTGAGATACATGGAGGAAAATTCCTTTTTAGGCTCAGTAAAGATTTAAAGTTACTGTCCTACAGCTCTTCCTTCCTAGATGTGCAAGCGTAAGAAACTGAAAGGTCCATCTAGAGATCCAACATCTTGTTTATTTTCAGTGTTCTTCACTGTGAACACGATCACTGCTGTTCCCACAAGTGCCAGGAAATAGGAGGTATCTCATTTGCTCTGTGTTGGGGCCCTATTGTGTGTTCAGTGTGTCGGCAGTCCCACCTGAAGCTGGGACCACCACTGCTCCAGCTTAGGAAGCTCAGTCTTGGAGGGGGTCAGCGAGATCTGCTTACAACCAGGGCTCATGGCTCAGGTGTACCTCAGGCCCTGAGGAGCTTATAACTACCCTGCTTATAAAAGCTGAAGGACCTGGTGCATGTTCATTTCCCTCCTAAAGATATTTGTGGGGTTTTTTTTCTGGCTCAATACTAGCCTCATAGGAATGAATCAGTATTGCGTCTTTTCCAGGATAAACAGCCAGCTTTTTTTAAATTATTATTATTTTATTTAATTTTATTTATTTATTTTTGGCTGTATTGGGTCTTCGTTTCTGTGCGAGGGCTTTCTCTAGTTGCGGCGAGCGGGGGCCACTCTTCATCGCGGTGTGCGGGCCTCTCACTGTCGCAGCCTCTCCTGTTGCGGAGCACAAGCTCCAGACGCGCAGGCTCAGTAGTTGTGGCTCACGGGCCTAGTTGCTCCACGGCATGTGGGATCTTCCCAGACCAGGGCTCAAACCCGTGTCCCCTGCATTGGCAGGCAGATTCTCAACCACTGCGCCACCAGGGAAGCCCCACAGTCAGCTTTTAATGGGAAATAAGATTATAGACGAACAGTAAGAATGGTTTTCAAGACCCTCCTAAAATCTGCCTAAACTTTGGAGAAGTATTTTAAGTTGGTTTTGATTCCAAGCAGTGGGCAAGAGGATGACATGTTGGCTGTGCCAGGCTGAGGCAGAGAATTTGCTGTCAGTTTGACAAATTGCACTATTACGTGGCATTTCGTATTTTATATAGTTTATATAATGCTACAAACTACTGCAGTTATCTCATTTGATTTTGCAAGAGGCATCCACATGAACTTTTATCTTGGAAACAGATTTTGCAAGGAATGTTAGGATATTAACGATCAGATGTCAAGATTTAGTAAAATCTAGATGGTAGAGAGAAGTGTTTAGGACTTGACCTCTAGGAATCCTGAAACTTAGAACACTTAGCTGATAAAATATTGTAGGAAAAGGACATTGTGTCTGACAAATTTCTTCAAGTGTTTCTTACATGGTCGGTTGGCTCGAGGGGATGGAGGGAGTTAGTTGCACACAGGATGCTTACGCTACACGGCCATTGCTCGCAAGTGGTCTGTTCTGTTCCTTCATCTGCGTTTGGAACCCAAGGCTGGTTGAGCTCCCACCTGATCTGAAGATCACCCACTGCCGTGGTGCTGGTGGTTGGGGGTCCCTCACATCTGAACTCAGCCTCACACTGTTTTTCAACCCTGTCAATTCCTGATCATATCTAGATTTAAAACTTTGTAGGGTCCACAGCCCTCTGTGAGGGGAACTTGTTTTTCATAACTCAGAACCTTTCAGGAGAAGTCAGCAAGGCAGGGGGAGAGAGGAGTCTGTCACTCCTGGCTTCTGCTGCTCCCTTTCACTGTTAGGAGTCGTGGCTAAGCAGGGAGACGGTGGCGGGGCGGGGGGGAGATGGCTTGAAGCAGTCAGGTAGGCACTCCACCAGGGTGTGTGCAGGCTCCAGCTAAGACACCTCCTTAGAGCAGCAGGTGGGGCCAGACTAAAATCCCAGCAGTCCCTCCAGGAGCCGGAGCCCTTAGGGTTCATCATATGAGCTCACCAGAGTCCATGGGAATCTGAGGGGACCTGTATGCTGCTGGCAGGTCAGCTCTCACTGCAGTCTCTTTTAGGCCCAGAAGAGCTTACGGTGGTCACTCCAGATGACACTGGGCTCTGTTGGTGACAGTCCTATTGGCTTTTCTCACAGGAAAGTGAGATCTAAGGTCTAAGGTCTACTGGATGGTGAGAGCTTCTGCTCATGGAGCACCCGTCCTGACGGGGCATCTTGCGAGGTGTCTGTGGTCCCCATTTATAAAACCACGTGTAAGCATGCACTCTGTGCAGCAAAGCTAGCAGGTGGGAGTCCTGCGGCTGGAACGGAGCTGCATCTGACTCCTCACCCCTTGGCTTTTGCTCCAGCACCCGGCCTTTCCCATAAAGTATTAACCTGAAGAAATACTCTAAATAGCATCTAATCTAACACTTCAGACATTCAGTCTGAGAACTGGAAGTGTGGAGGGTAGTATTTTGGAGAAAGGATCAAAGGTAACTACAAATAATGATGTTTTCTTAACCTCTTATTTTGAAATAATTTGAGACTTACAGAAAAGTTGCAAAAGTAGTGTGAAGAATTCCCATTACCCTTCACGTGTATTCCTCACATGTTAACATCTTACCACATTTGCTTTTTTTCCCTTCTGAATAATTTGAGCGTATAGTTGCAGACGTGATGCCTAAATACTTGACTGTGTATTTCCTAGCAAACAACGGCATTCTGTCAGGTGACCACAGTACCCTAATCAAAATCAAGAAATTAACACTGATCAGAGTACATTTGGCCAATTGTCCCACTGAAGTCTTTTGTAGCAAAAGAAAAGAAAATGCTTTCTTGGTCTAGGAAAAGTCCAGGATCATTTGTGGCATTCAGTTGTCATGTTTGTTTAGTCTCATTTAATGTGTAACATTTTCTCAGCTCATGACCTTGGCACGTGAAAGAGTACAGGCCATTTATTTTGTAGAATTTTCCTCAGTTTGGGTTTGTCTGATGTTTCCTCATGATTAGATCCTGGTTGTGCATTTGGGGGGCAGGAACCCCACAGAAGTGATGTGGTTCTTCCTGTGCATCCTCTCAGCAAGCGCCTGGCATTGAGGTGCCTCATTCCTGGGCAGGGGAAC
The DNA here is from genome assembly GCF_964374135.1 of Grampus griseus. Taxonomy (NCBI): domain Eukaryota; kingdom Metazoa; phylum Chordata; class Mammalia; order Artiodactyla; family Delphinidae; genus Grampus; species Grampus griseus. The sequence continues at coordinate 23,927,323 of NC_139006.1, read as the reverse complement.
TGCCATCACCTGGTTCAGGTGGGGTCTGCCAGGCTTCTCCACTGTGAAGGTACTATTTTCCCCTTCATAATTATTAAGTATCTCGTGGGGAGATATTTTGAAACTATGTAATATTTCTGTTTCTCATTCAAACTTTTAGCAACTAGTTTTAACATCCATTGATGATTCTTGAGATAATTATCACTGTGATGGTTGCCAAATGCTGATTTTCTAATTCCATCATTCCTTCTACAGTAAGTAAGAGCTTTTCTTCTCCCCATTTACAAATAAATTGGACCTGGCATCACGCTAGAATTTATACTCTTTTGGCCAAACGTGGTAACACGTAAGTTCTGTGGGAGATGGTTGTTTTAAGTTCATGCTGTGCAAAAGCATTCCACGCTGAAGTTGCAATAGAAAGTGAAGGAACAGTCCAGCTTTGTACATGACACTCCACGCCAGGCCTCTTCTCTCACTTCCAGTGATGATGCTTTATTTCCTCCTGTGTCCTCCTGTATTTGCCATCACTTTGATCTTCTGTTTCCACCACAGAACTTTGCTTAGAAATGAAATGGTTTTCCTTGTTTGTTGTTTTTTTTTTTTTTTTTTTTTTTTGGTATGCGGGCCTCTCACTGCCGTGGCCTCTCCCGTTGCGGAGCACAGGCTCCGGCCGCGCAGGCTCAGCGGCCATGGCTCACGGGCCCAGCCGCTCCGTGGCATGTGGGATCTTCCCGGACCGGGGCACGAACCCGTGTCCCCTGCATCGGCAGGCGGACTCTCAACCACTGTGCCACCAGGGAAGCCTTGTTGTTGTTTTTGTTTTGGGGTTTTTGGGGGGGGATTTTTTTTGGTGGAGAATGTGGGCAGTGATTTTTTTTTTAAGTGCTGTAAAAGTTATCAAGCATTGTAGCAGTGATTTTACCATCTGTCAGTTTAAGTGAGTGCTGTGTCAGAATCTTTTACTTACCAGTTAAATCCATGTGAAAAAAAAAATCTTCGGACAGAGAAAAAGGTGACCCAGAAGGAAACTTTGATGTGAGCAGCCATCATTGGTCTGTCAGTGTCTCCAGCTGGTCAGCCTGGTCGGACCCTTTCCTCACGGGGCCCCATGCCACACATGCGCTGCTGCTGCTGCCCCTTCCCATTTTCCTGAAGTCCCTCTGTAGGTTGTCATTGATGGTGTTCCTCCTTATACCCTCCTCCAGTGAACAGGGATGAAAAGGAAAAATAGCCCTTCCAGGAAGTTTGAGAAAAAAATGAGTATGTGATGCTGAGAATGGTTAGGGACTGAGTTACATTCAACTTCCTGATAGTTTCCATTCAGATTTTCACTTAATTAAGATCACATTGCATCAGTGTGTTTCTTGATTCGGAGGATACTTACAGGGTTTTGTTTGGATCTGCAGCCCAGCATTCTCAACCTCTGTTATTGTCCAGACCTTGGGAGACTTGGCTTTTCAAGCTCAAATTCTAGAGAAGTGGAAGTTTTATTGATTATATTAATTTGAATTTGAGGTTTGCTTCAGTTCCCAGTCCTTGTGACTGCTAGCAAATTTCCAGGAGTTGGAAAGAAGACTCTCAGAGAATCATTGGCATTGGTGAGCTCGGGTGTCTCTGGATCCTCCCTGACGGCTGGATTTTCTTACCGCAGGAGGACCTCCTGATGCAGGCAAGCAAAGAACATCTATGCACGGACCTCCCTGAAGATGGTCTGAGGAACAAAGGTATTTATTTCTCTCACATCTTTTCCTTCTTCCATTATTAAACACACAATTTTAGTTCACACTGGGAACGTGAGGATTTTAGGTCCCTGCCTTGCCAGATGGACTTCACTGTAGCAGCTCTTGATATCATTGCCCACGGACGTACTCGGAGGCCCCTGGTATGATAGAGCGATGCCTCATTTGTGACAAAAGTTTGCTTCCCACTTTTTCTATAATGAGTCCCCATTGACTGTGCGTTGAACCTTAATGCTGGTGTGAAATCTTTCATTTGACTTTATAAAGCTGCACTGCTGTGTGGAAGGGTTCATGTGGACGGGGAGGAACCACCGCTGGCTGTGTAGGGCATCCTGCTCTGTTCTCGTGGACGGCGTGTCCACTCCCGGTCACCATGAGAGTTTGCAGAACAGTTTCTCACTTCCGTTACCTCGTTTACTCCTCAAAACCATTGTTGAATATGGGCATCTGAGATACTGCCTTTAATTTGATTGATTGATTGATTGATTGATTTGATTGAGGAAGAAGCCGAGGCCCAGAAGAGTGCTGAGCCAAGATTCTTCTCCCACTGCCCCAGGCTGAAAATAATCTTAGGCAACTTTAGCGAGGACTCTGTGTATCTATTTTATAATTAAGGTTAACAATGTAGAATAATCAAAACTGCAAAAAAAAAATTCAGCAAATATGTTTGTGTGAACATTTTGTTACTGTGATACAACGTCAGATTTGACTCTGCTTCTTGGCAGCCTGGACAGAAAAGGAAGCACAGACCATCCCTATGAGAAAGGACGCTTGTCCCAGTTTATCACCCTGCTTCCTGCTGCTGGAGATTCTCTCTGTGGCTCAAAGCCTTGGCTGTCCAGTAGAGAGTAAAGTTCTGAAGATGAGAAATGTCGCTTTGTGCATGTCTCACCCAGTCTCAGGGCTTTACTAGGGATGCAGTTTAGTGCCATCACCTGTACCCGCCTGGATCTTTTTTTTTCTTTTTTGGCGGTACGCGGGCCTCTCCCGTTGCGGAGCACAGGCTCCGGACACCCAGGATCAGTGGCCATGGCTCACAGGCCCGGCCGCTCCGCGGCATGTGGGATCTTCCCGGACCGGGGCACGAACCCGTGTCCCCTGCATCGGCAGGCGGACTCTCAACCATTGCGCCACCAGGGAAGCCCCCACCTGGATCTTTTTAGTGGGGCTCCAGTACTGGTATACTGAGTCGTAGGTGTGTTGGTTTATTTTCACCCACATCTTATCACAAAATTCACTGTGTATGTTATGAACTACATTTAACTACTTTCATTTAACCACTGAATGGACCTTTTAAACAAGAGAACCAGAGTTATTTTCTATGACGAAATCTGCATTCTCAGACTTACCTGGGTACTCTCCACCTAAAAAGCTGGTCCCCACTGGACCTGGGTAAGTTGAGCTCTTCTGAAAAGTGTTCTTAGATAAACTGCTCTGTGGCACTTTTCTTCCTGTCCTAATGCCATTCTTCTTTAGTGACTTAAATTGGTAAAATGAAATTGTTTTCCTCCCAAGCCATAGGGAAGGTTCTCAGGTTGATGTGGGGGAGCCTGGAAATGGCAGCTCTGCCTGACTTTTAGCAGCGATGGCCTAGTGCCCGACTGTGAGACGTTCTTCCATGCAGCCCCCGAGAACCTTGCAAGTTGGCCCTGTGTTACACTTGCGGGAACCAGCTCGGCTGTCCAGTGTCCCAGGCAGGCATGGCCAGGCAGAAAGGAGGGTTCTAAGCAGGCAGGTCTCCGCAGGAATTGAGCCCTGGGAGTGCGAGCAGGCCGTGCAGCTGCCACCAGGGATTTGAGTTAAACAGATGCACATGCTCTACTGTCTTGTGACCAGCATTTCAGCTTGCTTTGCCAAGGTCAAGGTCAAACATTTACTAACTTACCATTTACTACAGAATTGAGAAGTAAATGATGTTTCTTGGAAATCTGGTTGTACTGTCTCTACAGGGGCCCCAGCGGCCAAAATTTTCACTCTGCCGTGGATTGTAGCTCCTAGTTTTAGACATGTTAGATATTTTAAGTTTTCCTGATGGAAATCTAATGGATCCTTGCTACCTTTGTTGTGAGCGTTTGTACCGTTGAGCACTGTGCAAATTGCTATACATAGTTTTGTTTATACTAAGTTTTGCTTATTCTGAAATGGGGGCACCTCTGAGGTCAGTGTTCTGTAATAATTTATAAATTTGCTGAGGGGTGAATTTGGGTCCCCCGTACTGAGCTGTCTAGTAAGTGACCCTCTTACAGCTCCCTTCTCTGTGTTGTTTTTCCTTCTCTCTATAAATGTCCCGTTCACAGCACACTCCCAGGTTCACATGGGATTCCAGGCTTTTGAGGCTCTTTACAGTCGTTCTGTCTGCTGTGGTTCAGTGAAGTAAAATGAGAACACGATTGACTCTTTAATAAAAAGGACCTTTGTGTTAACCAAAAGGAGTCTTTAATTTGTAGAATGCTATTTTGCATATCATTCCCTATTTCTTGATTGCCGTAAGGCAGATCCGAGAGAAGCGGGCATGGGGACCAGTGCTGGGTGTTAGTCAAGAGGCCATTTCACAAGGGAAGAATGTCCCATCAGGCCCTCTGACTGTGCCTCTCCCTCCCTGCTGTTCTGAGTGTTAACCTGGCTGTTTCACCATAATTTTCTGTTCAATATTTTATAAAACTAATGTTATCAATTCTTTTTTCCTTGTAACTGGGCTTGATTGGGAAGGTTGCGTAAGAAAGATGGAATGGGCTCCAGGAAAAATACAAATATTAGTTCCCACTAATTACTGTGAGACTTAGTTCCCATAGTAACAGTCTCCGTTAAGGCTTATGTGGGAATCCTCTGAAATAGTAGGGTCACCAGAAATTGGAAGAGTGTTGAGGAAGTAAACTTTGATGCAGAGGTGAAAGCATCAAGGAGGGAAAAGCTACCTTATATAATTTTTGGAACTAGATAGTTTAAATTATTTAGAATAACTAAAGTTGAAACAATCTTTTCATAGCCTCTATTTCTATTATGTGAATAAATTAAGCATTTTAAGGAGATGGAATGAACCTATCAATAAAGCCCTTAGGTGGTATATGCATTCAGATTCTTGGAGTTTACTGATCTGTTTGTATAGTTTGGAATTACTATCTCATGTTTTGTATTCCCTGTTTATGTCATTATGCTCCTATAATTTACATTTTGGGGAGTGGAAAGTTGAAAAATCAGCCAGTACCACACCCATTTAATAGGCTACAACGAGGAGGTGTAGACATTTGGGGAACTAGTTTTTCATTTAAAAAAAAATTAAGGTATAACTTACATATACTGAAATTCACCCTTGTTTTGGGTGTGTATATGGTTCTGTGAGTTTTGAAAAATACATACAATTGTGTAATCACAACTGTACCAGCACAATCAAGAAATAGAACATTTCCATCATGCAGCAGTCTCTTGCAGGCCCCTTTCATAGTCGGTCCTTGCCACCCCCAGCCCTTGGCAACCACTTATCCATGTTATTTCCCTATCGTTTTGACTTTTCTAGAATGCCCTATACACGTAATCATGCGGGGGAGGTCTGTGAGCCTGACTTTGTTCATTTAGTGTAGTGCATTTACAATTAATCCACAGTGCTGTGTGTATCGTAGCTCATTGCTTCTTACATCTGAAAGGTATCCTGTCGTCTAGTTGTATCACGATTTATCTGCTTCTCATTCGAGGGAAATTTGAGTTGTTTCCAGTTTTGGTAATTATGCATAATGCTGCGGTAAACACTTTCATACAAGTTTTTTTTTTTTTTTAATTTACTTTCATTTATTTATTTATTTATAGTTTATTTTGGCTGCGCTGGGTCTTAGTTGTGACATGCAGACTTCTTAGTTGCAGCATGCATGCAGGATCTAGTTCCCTGGCCGGGCCCCCTGCACTGGGAGCATGGAGTCTTACCCACTGGACCACCAGGGAAGTCCCTTGTACAAGTTTTTGTGTGAACTTGAGTTGTCATTTCACCTGGGCAAATACCTAGGCTTGGGACTCCTGGGTCATTTGGGAAGTATGTGTTTAATTTTACAAGAAATTACCAAACTGTTTTCCGGGGTGCTTGTACCCTTTTTTATTCCCACCAGCAATATATAAGAGTTCCAGGTGAGGAGTTGAATGCTATCTCATTGTTTGTTGACTTATCTGGAATTCAGAAAGCCAGGTGTCCAGTGGGCAGTACAAGCATAGGAGGTGACGGAACTTATAGGGCTCTCTGCCGCAATCCTACCACCAGTAGGCAGCCTTTGTGAACCTCCACCAGAGAGCTTCCTTTTATAAGGCATTTCAACATTGCTAACCCATTACACATCTTTCCAAGGACAAGATGCAGGATAAACCAAAACTTACGTCATATTTAGTTTCCATGTCTAGCCACTTAAATTTTGATCCAGGAAAATGTTGTCATGGAAATGCTATTGAATCTTTGTCAACCTCCAGCATGTCTGTCCTGAAGTAGGGTCATTTGGAGATAACACCAAAAAGGTGTCTGAGTTTTCTGATGTAACTTTTATTATAATTGGAGTATGAGCACTTTTTGAAAAAACAATTTCATGGAGATATAATTTATAGACAATAATTTTCACCCATTTAAAGTGTATACTTCAATAATTTAATTTTTATCACTTCCCAAGGAAACCTTGTACCTGTTAGCAGTCATTCCCCATCCCCACATACCCCCAGCCTCCTCCAGTCACTAATCTACTTGTGTCTCTGTAGATATGCCTGTTCTGGACACTGTATAAATGAGACCTTACAACATATGGTCTTTTTGGTTTTGTTTTGTTTTGGCTGCATCCTGCAACTTGCAGGATCTTAGTTCCCTGACTAGGGATCGAACCCGGACCCCAGCAGTGAAAGTGCCGAGTCCTAACCACTGGACCACCAGGGAATTCCCAAAATGTTCCAATTTCTCCACATCCTTTATCAGTTATATTTTATTTATTTTTGGCTGCATCGGGTCTTGGTTACTGCACGCGGGCTTTCTCTAGTTGTGGCGAGCGGGGGCTACTATTCCGTGTGATGTGCGGGCTTCTCATTGCAGTGGCTTCTCTTGTTGCGGAGCACAGGCTCCAGGCTCATGGGCTTCAGTAGTTGTGGCATGCGGGCTCAGTAGTTGTGGTGCATGGGCTTAGCTGCTCTGCAGCATGTGGGATCTTTCCAGGCTAGGGCTTGAACCTGTGTCCCCTGCATTGGCAACCGGATTCTTTAACCACTGTGCCACCAGGGAAGCCCCCAACAGTTATCTTTTGTTTTCTTTTGAATAATAGCCATTTTAATGGGTGTGAATTGACATCTCATTGTGGTTTTGATCTTCATTGCTCTTATGACTAATGATGTTGAGCATCTTCTTGTGTGCCTATTACCGTTCATATGTCTTTGGGAAAATGCTTATTCAAGTCCTTTTCCCTTTTGTTTTTCTTTTTTAAAAAACTAATAATTTTATTTGTAAAGCAGTGTAGGATTTACAGAGAAATTGAGCAGATGACACAGAGGGTTTCCATCCCAACCTTCACTCCCCTCCCCACCCCACGCCCTCCCACGCCCCCCCCCCCGTTTCCCCTATTGTTAACGTATCAGTATTGTATATTTGTTACAGCTCATGAACCAGTGTTGTTATACAGTTCATAGTTTATTCTGATTCCCTTACTTTTTCCCTAATGTCCTCTTTCTGTTCTAGGGTCCCATCTAGGATCCCACCTCACATTTAGTCCTCTTAACCCCTTAGGCTCCTCTTGGCTATGATGGTTTCTCACACTTTCTTATTTTGGGTGATGCTGAGAGTTTTGAAGAATGCTGGTCGAGTGTATTGTAGAATGCCTCTCCATTGGGGTTTGTCGGATGTTTTTCTCATTAAGACTAGGGTTATTTATGGGTTTGGGAGAGGAAACTCCCACAGGTAAAGTGCCACTTTCATCACATATCAAGGGTACTTACTATAAACGTGAAGTGGTGTTTGTAAGGTTACTCCCCCTCCCCCTTTCCATACTGTCAGCTCTTTGGAAGGAAGTCACTATGTACAGACAACACTTGAGAAATGGGGAGCTCTGCTCCCTCTGCCTATTTTTAAATTAGACTTTTTGTCTTTTTATTGTTTAGTTGTAAGACTTCTTTATATATATTAAGTACAAATCCCTTATCAGATGGTTGATTTGCAAATATTTTCTCCCCACCAGTGGTTTGTCTTTTTGCTTCTTGATGTTGTCCTTAGAAGCACAAAAGTTTTGGGACTTCCCTGGCGATCCAGTGGTTAAGATTTCAGTTCCACTGCAGGGGGTGTGGGTTCAATCCTTGGTCGGGGAATTAAGATCCCACATGCCACATGGCACGGCCAAAAATTTTTTTTTAATTAAAAAAAAATGTTTAAAAAGCACAAAAGTTTTAAAATTTTTTAAATTGATTAATTTAACTTTTTTTTTAAAAAATTGAGGTCTAGTTGATTTACAATATTATTTTAGTTTCAAGTATAAAAAGTTTTTAGTTTTGATGGAGTCCAGCTTATCAGTCTTCCTTTTTTTAATCACTTGTGCTTTTGGTTTCTTAGCTAAGAAATCATTACCTGGGACTTCCCTGGTGGCACGGTGGTTGAGAATCTGCCTACCAATGCAGGGGACACGGGTTCGAGCCCTGGTCTGGGAAGATCCCACATGCTGCGGAGCAGCTAAACCCATGCACCACAACTACTGAGCCTGTGCTCTAGAGCCCTTGAGCCACAACTACTGAGCCCGAGTGCCACAACTACTGAAGCCTGTGCGCCTAGAGCCCACGCTCTGCAACAAGAGAAGCCACCCAATGAGAAGCCCGTGAATCGCCATGACTAGAGAAAAGCCCACATGCAGCAACAAAGACCCAAGGCAGCCAAAAATATAAATAAATAAATAAATTTTTAAAAAAGAAAGAAAGAAATCATTAACACAAAGTCATGAAGATTTACTCTTGTGTTTTGCTTGTAAGAGTTTATTATAGTTTCAGCTCTTACATTTAAGTTTATGATCAACTTTGAGTTGATTATTTCGTGTGATGTGAGCTAGGGTTCAAATTTATTCTTTTGCATGTGGATATCCACTTTTTCCAGGACCATTTGTTGGAAAGGTATTCTTTTTGGTCCCTTTGTCAGAAATCAGTTAACTGACTATAAATGTTAGAGTTTGTTTCTGGACCCGGGGTTCTGCTGCATTGATCTTTATGTCTCCCCAGCGCCAGGGCCACACGGACTTGATTATTGTAGCTTTGTAGTAAGTCGGTTTTTTTTTTTTTTTTTTTTGCGGTACGCGGACCTCTCACTGTTATGGCCTCTCCCGCTGCGGAGCACAGGCTCCAGATGCGCAGGCTCAGCAGCCATGGCTCACAGGCCCAGCCGCTCCACGGCATGTGGGATCTTCCCGGACCAGGGCACGAACCCGTGTCCCCTGCATCGGCAGGCAGACTCTCAACCACTGCGCCACCAGGGAAGCCCTGTAGTAAGTTTTTAAAGCAGGAATTATGAGTCTTCCAGTTTTGTTCTTCAAGATTGTTTTGGCTGTTACGTGTCCGTTGCATTTTCATACCAGTTTTAGGATGTTTGTCAGTTTCTGAGAACACAAGCACCATTAAGCAGTTATCATAGAACTACAAATCCAGGATCTTCAGCTGAGGTCATGAAACTCCTGTGCTTCTTAAGTGGGCACATACCTCACAGAATACACATTTCACCCTCCAGTGTACCTAATACTTCTAACACCTTCCCTCATTTAATTCTTCTTTCTGCTAACATCTGTATGTACCTGCCAGTCTCCAGGATCACGGTTGGGTACTGAGTACACAGCGATCATTAAGATCCAGTTTCTGCCCTCACATACCTCCAGTCTCATGGAGCTGATAAATGAGACACATAATTGAGAAACAGCCTTACAGAGGCTTTGATAGAGATGTTGTGCAAGGGAGTGAAGTTCCAGGGGAGTGGTTCGCACTCACTAAGCGTGGACTCCGTCTGGCACTTCTGACAGTTTTACCTGTCAGAAGTAACGGACAGGTCACCGACTCATCTAATCTTTACAAGTCCTGTGATGTGGATACTCTTTTTCTCCCACATTACAGATGAGTACCCAGGTCAGTGTTCCATGGCCTTTTGAAAACTTACTAATAAATAGAAAACTTTCTTAAAGGCTCCTTTAAAGTTCTTTGTGATTTCACAATAAATGTGATTAAAAACAAGCCAAAAGAGTAGGCAGAGTATCATTTTGCTTTCGTGCTGTCCACAACCCCTCTTCCCCACCTGCTCCTCTGCTCACCACCTGGGAAGTAGCTGCTCCCCGGCCTCCCCACTAAGACTGGACGTGTGGAAAACAGGCGGTCTTCCAGCAGGTGGGGGCTCTAAGCGTGAATCTTGCCTTAAGTGCCTTGCACAGTAAATGGTTTGGGGTTGGATGAAGAGTTTTAGTGTTTTCCTGAGTAGATATAGTGAGGGATAGGACTAGTGTGGTGAGAGGAGTGAGGGAGAGGCCAGAATATACATGACCGGTTTCATGAATGCTGCTGCGTCCAGCAGAGAGACATAGTAAAACCATTTGGAGTATTTTGCTTAGAAATTCATGAATAGGTTAGAATTGTCTGCTATGATATGGAAAGTGGGTCAGTTTCAAAGATAAATACTCAGTGGACCATTAGGATTTCAAGGCTGCCTTTTGTCAGTGATTGGTAGCTTTGCACACTTACGGAATGCAGCACACATTTATGTATCTAGTATTTGGTGACTCTGAGTATTTCTAAATGCTGTGTCCTAGCCTAGTTATTAAGGTTATCATTTAAGCTATTCTCAGATTCAGTAAAATAAGAATCAGAGAGAGCAGAACAAAGGAAAAACACTTCTCCTTTATATGGCAGGCACTGTACCAGGTGGTTTGTTTGTTTGTTTGTTTGGCGGGACGCGGCCTCTCACTGTGTGGCCTCTCCCGTTGCGGAGCACAGGCTCCGGACACGCAGGCTCAGCGGCCATGGCTCATGGGCCCAGCTGCTCCGTGGCATGTGGGATCTTCCCGGACCGGGGCACGAACCCATGTCCCCTGCATCGGCAGGCGGACTCTCAACCACTGCGCTACCAGGGAAGCCCCCAGGTGGTATTTTATATGTATCATTTAATTTAATCCTCAGAGTAACACTGAGGTAAGTATACTTACCCTCTTTTTACAAAGGAGACTCAGAGAGGTGGGTGACATCACAGAGCCCAGCTGGCTTGCCTTCAGAGTCACTGCTCTTTCTCTCAAAATTGCTGCTCTCAGAACTAGTTAAGAAATGGCCAGGGAAGCCCTAGGAAGACATTATTAATAGCATTTGCTGATGTCACCCAACTGTAGTCATTTATTAACTTCACAAATATTTATTGAGTGCTATTACATACCAGGTATTATGCTAGACAGTAGGGAGGTGGAGAGACTAAAACAAACTTGATCTTTCACCTCGTGGAGCTTATGTTCTAGTGGGAATTAGATTTGTAGATGGATTTGCATTTTGCTTTATCTGCTTAATGCAGGTGTCCTGTTATGTACATGCATGTATACGTACATGCATATACACATTTACATTTACATTAATGTGAATAGCTTCGGGTTTGTTTTCTGTAAAGAGAGAAGGATGAAAAATCTTTTGTAGATTAGCACGTTTGGGGAACTTCTTTATATTACATTGTGTGCCTAGAATTTCAGAGAAACTCTGTGCAGTAAACTCCTTCTTTATGAATGTGTTTATATTCTGCTTAGAAAGGTTTTTTGTTTGTTTTTTAACATTTTGTAACGGAAAATTTCACATTTATTCAGCAGTGGAAAGGAGAATGTATTAAACCGCTGTGTACCTATCACTTACCTTCAATAATTACCAACTAATGACCAGTCCTGTAGGGAGGCAAGCGTTGCAGGTAATTGGGTTCAAGACTAATATTCAACTTAAAGAGTAATCTCTTTTACATAGGTTTTATGTATAACTGTTCTTTGTCAAAGAGATAATTTTATCTATTGTTTACTCAAGTGTTAAGAAGATGGGCATTTAGTAATATAAGCTATTTTATTGTGAGTCTACTTTATTAATGCTTTAGGATGGAAGCTTCCTAAGATCTGAATTAGGCATATGTCTCCCCATTATATTCATTTGTCCAGCTAGGTAAGTGCATTTAAGTAAGTAACATTTAAAGAAAGGCATTTGTTCAGAGTAACCTCTTTCTTCCAGGTACTCTTTTGGCCCTCTGTCATATTTTGCAGAGAAGAACAGGCCAATGGTATTGTAACACTAACTTTGCAATTCTCTTTGTGAGTTGGGTCTTTTTTGTTGCTGCCGTTTGGTGCATGATTAAATTTATGATGATATAGCAAATGGTTTGTTTCTTTTAATGATTACATATTGATTTGGATTTCTTTCTCTTGTGCAGAAGGAAATGTACAAATTACAGCTGAAACTCTGCTAAAATCTACTGAGGAAGTACAAGGTATGAAGGTCAGTGGGACTAAGACGGATAATAATGAAGGACATGAGAATGGCCATGTAAGTAAAGGTCTCTCAGCTGGGTGCAGCGGATACCCAGAAATAGACAAAATCACGACCAGTGGTGAGGTTTCAGAGACTAGCACATTAGTTTCCCTAGAGCCTTTAAACTCTGTGGACCCTGGATTAATAGAAGCAACTAAAGAAAAAGAATGTGAAGAACTAAAAACCTGTCCTCCTTGGTTGTCATTATTACCAGGGAAGAGTGCCATTTCCAAAGTGGACGATGGAAAGGAAGAGTTGTGTACATTAAAACTTGTCTGTGAAGCAGATGACAATCGCCAACAGGTTCCTGGCCACCATAGTGAGAGACACAGTTCTGCACGTGGTAGTCCCAAAGCCATGAGAAAGGTGGTTATTGTAGAACCCTTAGAAGAAAATTCTGAAGTTTCACATTTCACATCATGTTTGTCTGGTCCAGAATCCAGAACAACATCCTCAGAAAAGTGTGGTTTTGATGGTGATAGCTTGCCAAAGGGATCTGCTAAAAAGACAGACAGTTCCTGTTTTGATGGGGACGATCAAAGCAAGAACTTGGCTTCTAGAGAAGAAAATGAACAGCCTTTGAACCCCAGGAGTGAAAGAGAGGAACTGTTTCTTGTTAATGCCAGGCAAGCAGAAGAGGATGCTAGTGGTCACTATTCTAGAAAAAAAGAGGCTGTTGACTTCCCCAAAGAAAATATCCACGATCACTACTGCCCTCACGGCAGTATCCGTACAGACTGCTCTAGTTCTTTAATGCCCAATTCTTTTACTGAAGCCACGGAAATAATGTTTAAAAAAAATGATTTAAAAATCACTTTAGACATTCAAGATAACTTGGCAAATCATGAGGACCATAGAGGAACTTTTGCTAATATAAGCTATCCAGGCGCACACTCTGAAGAGAACCACTTTTCCTTCTCGATGCAGATTGAAGAGCCAGAACAGACAACCACTATAGAGCCTGGTATGTTAAGGGAAAAGATTTACAGTAAAGACTCTGACTCCTTAGTCAGCACCCAGAGAAATCTGGAAGGCAGCACCCAGTTAAATGAAGCATCACATGATGGATTTCTGATTGAAAGAAAATCCCCTGTGAGTTTAATGCCAGAGGACCAGATAAGTTCTATAAATGAGGTGTTGAAACCCAAGAAAGACATTGCTCCGTTACTGCCAGCCCTAGAATTTGATGACAGACCTGAGTCAGAAATAGCTGTACAGAACTCCCAGGACGATGGTCCCCATTTAGAGAAACAGAGCGCTGCATGGGAGGTGAATGAACTTCCTTATGCCAACGAACTAGTTGTAAACAAAATAGGAAGTGAATGTGTTTTAAATCAAGTGTCCCTTAATTCTCAAAACCATGCGAAGTTGCCAACTGACAAAGAGATGCCTGTAGCAGCGAGCGTGGGCTCCCGACAGAGCCAGCACCCTCCGTCAGAGGATGGAGCAGATGTCACTGCTGGTACCCAGACTGTTCCTGTAAAGACAAAAATGAAAGACATCTCTCCACCAGGTGACAGAACCTGTGGTGCCTCTTCAAACAATCCCACCTTAAACAGCAAATCAGAAAGCCTAGAAAGAAAAACTGAAACAGCTGATTCAGGAGCAGAAGGTCTGCATTCCAGACTTCTCTCAAATCAGAAAGAAGCAGCAGGCTTGCCTCAAGAGGTCTCTGCCATGGAATGTCAAAGCATTCAATCTCGGGATCTCTCTAGCTGCCCTTGTGTAAGAAAAAACGTCCCAGAGGAGAGCGCGTGTTCTGCCCATGCTGCCCTGGAGCCCAGCGAAACCATCCTGGGAGTTGAGAACTGTCTGATAACCAAGTATGAAAATGCATTTCAGCACAGCGATCACCGCCCCCAAGGGAGAGAAGCCTCCGTGGAAAGTTGCATCCATAAAGTGAGTTGTACATCGGCGGAAAGCGAGCCAGATGGGGGAGAAACTGAAGGCAGGCTTCCAGGAGGTAAGATCAGAAACGAAATGACGGCAGGCATGTTAAATAGTGAAGCTCCAAACAGGACCATCCACTCCACCTGTCACATCCATCCCAGCGAGGAAGGGCTAGAAGAAGAAGAACAGGACACACCCAAAGAGACTGTGTTTTGTAAACATAACATCTGTGATTGTGCCGCACAGGAATTAAACCAACCTGCAAACATTCCAAGTCCTGAAAAATTGTTGGACCAGTTTCCTACTGTTATGTTCCCCGGTGTTAAAAACATGAACCAAGCAGCTGAAACTCCTGAGCAGAAGGCAGATGAAGCCCTCGGCTGCCAGAGTAACCCAAACAGATCCAATGAATGCAGAAGTGAAGATAACCCAGCTAAGGAGACACTAGGCAGCGACCAGAGAGAGGTGGTCGCAATACCTAATGGAGAGGTGAGCCATAGCCTGAAGGATCTGCCAGTTGGTTCAGGCAATAACAGCTCATCGTCTGGTGGAAGCCTGAAGAAAGGGGCCTTTGAAAGGATTTCTGGTTGTGAGGAGCCCATAGACGGTATGGCAGACATGGTCTCCACAGGCTGTAGTGTTAAGGACACAGAAGGCGTTCTGGACATAAGGGCGTCTAGTACTCTTGATGGGGGTGCAAGGCAGGATGGGCCAGTGTTAAAGGAAACCTCAAGGAGTGTGCTGTCACAAAGAGGAGAGCCTATTGCTGCATTTATGGGAAGGATGGACCAGGATTCAGATTCCCAAGATGCTGCTTCCTCGACAGCAGACTCTCTCGAAATTAAAAAATCACGTGAAGAGAAAGTATGCAGATTGTTAAAAGACTGTGAAATGGAAGTGTGTCCAGACTCTTGTGCCCCTGAGACAGGGTCTGTGGCAGATCATAAACCAAATGTAAGAGTATTGGAGAGAATAAATGTGTCTTTAAATTATATTCATCTTGAACAGCAAGCTAAAGAAGCATCTCTGAGAGAAACACAAGGAATGATTGAAGGATCAAGACTAGAAATAAATTCTGAGCACGACAAGGGAAATGCCATTGGAATTTCCTCAGAAGAACTGACATCTTCTGGACACCAAGATGAGAACTCTGTTCCCCCGGGAAGCCTGAAATCCACTGAGATAATTCCTTTGTATCCGTTGTCTCAAGAAAAATCAGAAACAATTATGAATAGTGAGGAAACTGACCTGAAAAACCTTTTTAAACCAAAAGATGGTGAAATGCCCTGTGAGAATGTAAAGGACTGCATGGTCCTGCCTGAGATGAAAGGAAGAGCACCAAGGGATAAGAGTAATCCTAGCAAAGAAAGCGGCACAGACCTCATTGTGGAAAGTTCGCCTTTGACGATGGAAACAGAAGCCGAAGTGAAAAGAGAAGAAACTACAGAACACCAGAGGGGACCACGGGGTCAGTTTCCTGCTGTGGAGGAGTCCGAAGAGATGACTGTCAGAGAAGGTGTTCATGGTGATAACATGAGCCAGGTGTCTCAGACCCATCTTAAACCCCCGAGGGTGCTGCGTGTTGCTGAGGACCAACAGAGCCAGAAGGTTTCGGACTACAAGGAAGAGGAACAGATGCATCAAAAAGAAGCACATGCAGCTTTGGAACGATGCACATCATCTAATATGTTGTCAGATGAGGCGCAAAGTAAGAGCCAACCTAAGGATTGCAAAGCTGAGCCCACCGTGGTGAAAAATATCACCCTAGCAAAGCTAGCCACAGGCGGCGACACTGCTGCAGGGTTTCAGAAGCTGAAAGACCCAAAGGAGGAAAGCTTGTGTCGCCCATCAAAAAAGGACATTGAGTCCTGCGCAGGCCCTTGCCTCCATGATGTCCCCCGGAAAGCACAAGACCCCAACTCCGCTGGGCGTGATGAACTACACGGTGCCTTTGGGAACACTTCACATCAGAAAGGAGTGCTTCCCTTAAAGAAGCAGCCCCACCGAACGTGTAAGAAAGTTTCCTGCCAGGAGCTAGTCAACATGGGGAGGAAAATAAGTAAAATCAGAAATTCTACATTTTTAAAGAGCTCCTCTGAAACCATCCCCACAAACGCATACAGATTTCTCAGTTCACATACTGTGTCTGCACCCACGCAACTGGAACCTGAAACAGCCCCTGCCAGGAGCCTTGTTAGCCACGTACCAAAGCAGAAGGCCACTCCAGGCCAGCCCTCGCGTAGCCTGAATGTTCGGAAGCCTACCAAAGAATCAGCCTTATTCAGCAAGCTGTCCATCCTTGCCTCCAGACTGGCCCCAGCCACGAAGACCCAGAAGCTGCGGTATCGGCGGTGTTCCTCTGACCTTCTTCCAGTGGCTAAAAGCTACAAGCGGCTCAGATACAAAAGGCTCCTGGATGGGTTTTCCTACAGCACAACACAGCTGAATCCATGGTTGGCACATAGTGATTGGGACAGGAGGCCTAACAGTAAACCCTTGACGCTTTATTCGCTCGAAGCCATCAAAATGAGCTTCATAGATTTGAGCGACAAGATGCCATCCCTGTTGTTTGGTTCCGAAATCTTCCCAGTATCCTTTCACGTGAAGTCGGGCTCCGAGTGCGGGACCGAGTCCCCAAGGACTTTTCCCGAGCACTGTGCACCCGCGAGGCTCGCCTTAGGAGAGGCCCGCCGGTGCCCATCTTCACCTCCCAAGTGGACCTTCTCTTTCTTCTTGGCCCACGACTGCCCTGGGGTGGCCATGTTCAGGGAAGACCCTGGCCTGTACTGTCAAGCAGGCGCCCAGCCTCCACTGCAGCCTCCAGTTCCTCTCCAAGACCATGGAGCCACCACCATAGTCCAGACCAGAGCGGGCTGCTCCGTCCTTGGCCTTCACACACTCCTAGCACTTTGTTCCCCAGGATGTTACCGAATCTGGACCAAAAAACGGAGCTGCTCTAGCCACATGCCCACCATGCAGAGGCTCTTCCTGACCCAGTTTACCCAGGGTCTGAAGGGGTTACGGTCTCCCACCTCCATAGCAGACAAGGTCTTCTGTTCTCTGCCCTACTCGGTGGGCCGAGTCCTGTCCATTTGGAGCCAGCACGGGCCTTCTGCCTGCCCCTTCGAAATCTCTGCTCTTGATTCCTCTCACAGCAAGCGGCAGCCACCTCTGGGCACCATGAGCAGGTAAAATCCGTCCCCTGTTCTTTGCTGAAGTCCCATGTTTGCATCCTACCATTGGGGGGAGGAAAGGGCGCTCCTGAAAATTCAGGGCACAGAGTCTGTGCCTGCCATTTCCTGTTTATTGCCCAATCTCTGCTAGGAACATGCAGCAGTAATTCTGAAGTGTAGCCCCCTCTAATTTTCCTGAAGGGTCTAGATTTCTTGCAGAACCCTTTATTTTGTACCTTCCTTTGTTCTGTCCATTTAATTCTGTGAACCATTAAATCTTGAATCTCTCCTTTTCTCCTCTTGCTCTCACCTTGCAAAGAACATATCCCATTACTATAAGTAGTGACTTGTGACTTGTAACTATTACTTGTTCACAAGGTATTATAACAGCCTGCACCTAACTCAGTGGTTGGTGTGTAAAGGATACAGAAGAAATACTTTTTAAATAAACTAATTAATTACATAGGCATCACCAAATCTAGTTTAGGAATCTATGTGTTTCTTTCTGGAGCAGGGAAGCTTCAGAGATTGGTGTTTACATATTAATAGCTATAGAATTTATAGAATTTTAAGTGAACTGGAAAAGAGTTCTTGTGGTTTGACCACTGAGAATAGTTGAAAATAATTTCACCAATATCATTTTACCTTCTAATAGGAAATGAGAGAAGAAAAAGAATTTGGGAGTTACATCCCTGAAGATCTGCTTTAGGCATAATAGTTAAATCCTCCTATTTGTAATCCTCTAGATGAACAGAAACTTTAAACATCATTTGGTTTGCCCTTATCATTGCTGTAGTTTAAAACTTCAACACCAAAAAAGCCTTAAAATTCCAAACGGCCTGGGAGAGGCCTTGTTGTTTGTGTGTCTGGGCAGAGTCTCTCATGCAGAATCATTCTGTCATTGAAAAGCTTCTGGGGCATACTGTGAAGTTACCCAGCATCTTAGCAGAAAACTAACTAAATAAAAGAGCTTCAGAAAGGCACCCCAGAACCTGATTGTGAGTCTTGTCCTGTAGGAAAACAGGAAAATGTTCACTTCTTATCAGGCAGCCATAAAAATAAAACAGGATGAATCAAATTGTTTTAAATGATGGTGCACTGCTTCTGTTGCGTAGTTTGTTTGCCTCTACAACAAACTCTGCTCTGTGTCTGTAACACTCAGTTTTAAATCATGTTATCTTCTTTAAACTATGTCCAGTCCTAAGGTAGCATGGAGGGTAGTTATTCATTTCACCCTGTGAAGGTGAATGACCCTATGACCCTTTTCCCTCTTCCAGAACTCTTTCCCACCTGACTTTTCTGTTTTCTGGTGGGGAATATTTTCTCTCTCCCTTAGATCCTGTATCTGACATTTCATTTATTTTATTTTTTAGTTTACTTTTAATTTAATTATATATATGTGTGTATATATATGTATTTTATTTTTTTATTATTTTTTAAAATTTATTTACTTATTTTTGGCTGCGTTGGGTCTTTGTTGCTGCACGCGGGCTTTCTTTAGTTGCGGCGAGTGGGGGCTATTCTTCATTGCGGTGCGTGGGCTTCTCATTGCGGTGGCTTCTCTTGTTGCGGAGCACGGGCTCTAGGCGTGTGGGCTTCAGTAGTTGTGGCATGTGGGCTCAGTAGTTGTGGCTCACGGGCTCTAGAGCACAGGCTCAGTAGTTGTGGCGCACAGGCTTTGTTGCTCCGTGGCATGTGGGATCTTCCCGGACCAGGGATCGAACCCATGTCTCCTGCATTGGCAGGCGGATTCTTAACCACTGCGCCACCAGGGAAGTCCCTGTATTTTAAAGATTTAATTTTTTTTTTAAATATATTTATTTTTGGCTGCGTTGGGTCCTTGTTGCTGTGCACAGGCTTTTTCTATTTGCGGCGAGTGGGGGCCACTCCTTGTTGCGGTGCGCGGCCCTCTCATTGCGGTGGCCTCTCTTGTTGTGGAGCACGGGCTCTAGGTGCACGGGCTTCAGTAGTTGTGGCACGCGGGCTTAGTAGTTGTGGCTCGCAGGCTTTAGAGTGCAGGCTCAGTAGTTGTGGTGCACAGGCCCACTTGCTATGCGGCATGTCGGACCCTCCTGGACCAGGGATCAAACCCATGTCCCCTGCATTGTTGACAGGCAGATTCTTAACCACTGCGCCACCAGGGAAGTCCCTATTTTTTAATTGAAGTGGTAGGGGTGGTGTTTGTGGGAACTTTTTTTCTCATTGGCTCTAAAAGTGCCTTAACATCATATATATCCTTGGCTTAGAGCTTAGAAGTTTGCTGTGTTTGTAGACACACTTAGAAATGTTAAGCGTGATAAATTGGGGAGCCGCAGAAAGCAAGACTTAACCAAGATTAAATTAACTTATGTTTCCACAGCGTTTTCTCATTTGAACCTCATCCTCCAGCACTCCATAATATGGGTCAAACAGACATCTTTTTTGCCTTTTTTTTATAGATGATGAGACTGAGGCACATGTTTTTTTCTAACTTGGGTCACTCAGCTGGTTGCTGTGTCAGCTGAGCTAGACCCAGATGAGGCCTCTGATTTGGTCAGCCCTTTTCGCAGTATTCCAGATTGGTGCTAAGCTCTCTAACAATCTGATTTATCTGTGTTTCAGCCATTGAACAAATTTCTCTAACTTCTCAGAGGAGATGGATTATATGGTCATTATATAAACATCTGATTAATTAAACCTGTACTGTGTCTAAATTCAGTAGAAATGGATACAAGCTTTACTTTGAGGGGTACCAAAAGCTCTCCATCAATGCATATTAATGTATCTATAAGTGATTAATACCATTTTTCATCTATAAAAATCAAAGCTTAATTATAAAGGAACTAGCCCTGTGAACAGTTTTCATCTACATGGCCATGTTTTACATGGAACTCGGCTTTAAAGATAATAAGGTTTCTTCACAATTTTTTGTAAGTTTATAGAAATTGGCAGATTTTATTTTAATACGGTTAATACAGAAGTGAGGAGTGTATTTTTATCTTTAAATTACTTTTTAAAAACTTTAACATACACGTTCAACAACTTGATTAAAAGGTATAAGGTTAAGGGTATTCTTGTCCTCCTCCTTTCTCTTACTGTCCTCTGTATATCTCTCCCTGCCTTCTTTCCATTTAAGTTAGAATATAATCCTCCTGTCAGCCTGCCTCCATTCCAGTGATGGGCACGTACATGTAATTCTCATGCCTGGGAGGGAGGTTTTCGTCTTCCTGGGTGACTGACACTTCTCGTCTTCCTTGGGCTCTGATTGAGCATCCTTCCAAACCCACGGTACACCAGAGCCTCTCCTGCCATCCCGCTGCCCTAACCTGCCTCTCGTGTACTTTTGCTCCACTTCAGCCACACCGCGTTACCGTCCGTGCCTCTTCCGGACCTGGAAGCTGCTTACAGCACCAGCGGCAGTCATGTGAGGTGAGGCTCCAGTGGCGCCTGGCACGTGAGGGCTTGTGGTTTGCAGTGTGTGTGTGAGTGAGAGAGAGAGAGAGAGAGAAGTGGGGGACGAGGGCACTGGTGGCTGGTGTGGGTCGGGCATGGTATAATTCTGACCTCTTGTTCTCCTTCTAAGCCTGATCTACATCTCTCAGATGAACAATCTGAGGTTCAACCTGTGTAACTAAAGTTGTGTGATCAATCCCATTTATGAAAAAAACGTCAAAATCCCTAGCCAGCTCATTGTACCACAAGTCCCCTTAAGATACTGCTCAGTCATTTAGCCGATTTCAGTGCCCGGATGGGATTGATGTCGTCTGAGCACAGTCCCTTTGTTCAGTTCACTAAATGTCTTCTTCCCACAAAAAACCTGTTCCTTTTTACGTCTTTCCTTATTCACTGCATCTTCCTTGTTCGTTATTCCATCACAGTGAAGTGGATTGACCACATTCTCGTCGTTTTTTACATGTATAGACACAGGTGTGTCCAGAAGTGTCAGGAGGACAGGTTTACTGGGAACGTCATTCAGCTCTTGTCTGGATGTTAAGACGAATGTGCCAACATAGAAGGTGAACCCATCCCATGTCGTTCTTCTCTGTCTCTCTCTCCGTGGTGCTAGGCTAGAGCCTCCATTCCCTGCCTTGGTACCAAAGTCTCGCTTGGTAACAGACTCAGCTGTCAGCAAGCTCCTGCTTTCAGCCTCCGAGTTCCCGGTTCCTGGATTTGATGAGCTGGATGGTGTGACAGCCCCGTGCCCCCGACCACAGAGCAGCCCCCCAGAACAGAAAGAGGTAAATTTAAAGTGCCTGTGGGGTCAGGTGGCGGTAGCACCACAGATGATGTGACAGGTACAGATGGGCCCCTGAGTCTCTTTGCTACCACCTTACCTTCAGCTGAGTACGGGAGGTTAGCAAGACACTAAAGGATACCTTGAATCTCTTCTTCCTCGTCGCCTTCCAGACCCTTTTCTCTTGATGACACATTTAACAGTGTTTAGAGAACCGAACCACAGAGCGAGAAGCTTCATGCATTCAGAGACGAGTGAACAATGGTGTGCTTCAGTTTTGCAGTATCTGCTGTCTCCAACAGTTGCAAATTTCCATATTGATAATCTCAGTATCTGAACTGCATGTACAGTAACATAAAGGGGGTGGTTGCTGAAAACGCTGTTGTCAGGAGTGGGGGCGGCGGGGGGTGGGAGCTTTGTCATAAACTACTTCCTGAAGTCATCTGTACACTGAGGAAGCAATGCGATGGGTGTCAGGAAAGGGGACTTCATATATTTAGAATGTCTTACAACCTGACCATCTTTCTTCTTAAAAATAGACTGAGCCGGAGAAGAGGCCAAAGAAGGTCTCACAGATTCGCATCCGGAAAACCATTCCTAAGCCAGACCCTAACCTTACCCCCATGGGCCTTCCTCGACCCAAAAGGTGAGCGCCGTCTCTAACATGCATGTGTGCACTTTTTTGGAAGTTGGCAGAATATAATGACCTTTTGAATGATCATATACTCTGAGCTTTTGTTATACTTCTAGGAATTTATCCAAAAGAATTCATCGGTACTGTGGCCAGAGATTTGTGTGCAGGGATATTTGAACGCGTTCTCGATCACTTTTCCTGAGCTCTCTATGCCGGGTGCTGTCGCTCTGTGTACACAGTCCCAGTTCATCCTCCAAGGGTGCTGGAAGGTAGGCACAGCCGTCGTCCCCAGGTTTAGGTGACGGTGCCAAGGCTCAGTAGCTGAGAAATCTGTGTTAGGCCTGAGTGTCCCTCATGACAGAACAGGTAGTTCCTGTCTCTCACAGGTCTTACCCGACCCCACAGCCCAGGCTCACAACATTCTGTGCACAAAACTGGGAAGGGACCTACACATCATGAAGGAAAGATGTCTTTTTTTTTTTTTTTTCCCCAAGAAAATGCTAGATCCATGTTATAGTCCATAGTATAGCCTTTAAAAATTTGGATTCTAAAGATTTTTATGACAGAGCTGATTGCTAATTCCTATAAAGTGAAGTGGAAAGAAAAAGATTACTAAATTATATATTGGTTGGGCGTGATTCCAAATTGTGTATTTGACATGATTCCAGTTTGGGGATGATGTATATTACACAGATACTATGAAGATATAAACATTTTTAAAAGATCTCCAGAGTTATGTTTTCTTGTGATGGATTTCACTCCTTAATTTCTCATCAGCAAATGGAAGCCTGTGTCCCTTGATTAACCCAAGGTAAGTTATTTCACCTTCCTGAGCTTCAAGGACTTACCTGTAGAATGTGAGTAAGAATTCCCAACACTTAAGATTGCTGTACAGTCCAGTTGAGAAAAAAATGTGCACTATATCTATTTTATTGCTTCACACAACACAAATGTGATAGTTAACTGTTACTATGATTTACGTTCCACTTTTCCCACGTGGTTCTTATCTTAACGTGTTGTGTTTTTATACTATAGTTCTTTTATTGATCATCCTACCATGTCTTTTCAAGAGAAATTTTTAAAGTATTTCAGATGTCCTGGGTTGAATAGTACTTTTTACTAGAATGAAATAGGGTTCAGAATCATGGTATTCTCTCTTGAATTTTTGTGTAGGTAGAAGTTCTGGAAAACCTTATTAATAAAGATAGGTAGTTGGGAGTGCAAAGAGTTTTAATAGAACAATGACATTCAATCCTTTCAACTTCTGTCAAGTAATATCAAAAAATCACAGAGTGATCTATCATCAAATCATATGTAATGATTTATCACCTAATCTTTTTTGAAAGCAAAGAATCAAACAGTGCTGACTCACTTGGGTTCTGTCACCCAGCCTTTGGAGGCCAGCAGTGGCTCAGTTTATGGGACGTGCACCGAGAGGATCTGACCAGTTTCAGATACCTAAGAATTCTATGTTACTTTCTCACTTAAGGGCACTTTATTTAATCCTATATAATGAAAGGGTTGAAAAATACAAGATCTTCAATAAATCTTTACCTAAGACATCTTGGTAAAATGCTTTTATTACTTCAAATACACTTTTGTATAGACACTTTGAAGGTGCCGATTTAGGGCATTAAATTTATGGAAAATTTTTGAAATACAGCTTACTTGGTGAAGGCAGTTTTTATTATTCAAGCCCATTGGCCAAATCATTCTTACTTCCTAACTTTTCTGCCTTCCAATTATAATATAGTCATCCCTCAGTATCCTCGGGGAATTGGTTCCAGGAGACCCCCCGATACCAAAATCCACAGATGCTCAAGTCTCTTACCTAAAATGACCTGGTACAATGAATACAGCCTCCCCTCCATGTCTGTGGGTATGAAACAGTAAATATGTTAATATTTACCTTCAAGAAAATCATACAGACCATTGAAAAATAAATTATGGTACACTTCTTGTAACGTAGATTTCTAAAAGCCGTAAGTCAAAATTAAAGTTATGTATAAGAATTTCCCATTTTTTGAATTTGTAATAAAGCAATGTAATTTATAGCTAAAATAATAAATTATGAAGTGAGTATGTTAGAAAGCATGATATTGCTTCAGTAAATGTGTATACATGCATGAATACTCATTATTAGACTTTTAGGAACAGTTAAGAATCATGTAAAAAATCAGAAATAAATCCATCAATTTATGTAAATCTCATGATTGCTTCAATATTTAATGTAGGAGAAAAGTGTATCACTGCAAACCAATTGGCATGGCAGCTCATATAATTTTTGTTGTTAACAGGAAGTAGAAGTTATAATATTTTGTAAGATGAATGATTGACTTAAATATTTCCTTATATGATTTGATTAATGTTCTTCTAAGTGATAACAGACTGTGCATGAGAGTTGAGAATAGTTTGAAAAGACATTGTGTACGGTTAAATACATGACCAAGCTATTTTTGGTGTTTGAAGCTCTCTCTTTTTTTTTTTTTTTTTTTTTTGCGGTACACGGGCCTCTCACTGCTGTGGCCTCTCTCCCGCTGCCGGAGCACAGGCTCCGGACGTGCGGGCTCAGCAGCCATGGCTCACAGGCCCAGCCGCTCAGTGGCATGTGGGATCCTCCTGGACCGGGGCACGAACCTGCGTCCCTTGCATCGGCAGGCGGACTCTCAACCACTGCACCACCAGGGAAGCCTGAAGCTCTCTTTCTTAAGTAGGCATTGTTTGATGATAGTCAGGAGGTGAGTGAGGCCAAGTCCCTCTGACAGCCCCATTCCACACCATATCTGAAATTAGGCTGAGTCCCCTCTTGCTAAAGCCGCTCTTCTCTTAGCGGAACCGTGTGTAAGGTGGGGAAAGACACGTCCAAAACACGTTTACGGTGATTTCATTAATATCTGAGGAGGACCTAGTGAGATCAGTGATTTTATTCAGATACCAAAGTAGAATTCAGGGTGGATAGGGGCTGTTCTAAAAGAATTTGTGAGGGGACTTCCCTGGTGGTCCAGTGGTTAAGACTCTGCGCTTCCACTGCAGAGGGCATGAGTTTGATCCCTGATTGGGGAACTAAGATCCTGCGTGCCGTGTGGCGTGGCCAAAAAAAAAAAAAAAAGAATTTGTGGGAATGGAGACGTTTACATGAGTGTAAGGACACTTCTCAGGTGTGTCACGTGCAGGAGTTTAAAGATCAGGAGATTGATTACCCTAGAGCTGGGTTTCAGTGTGTCTGTGGAAAGTCTTCTAGTACACTGGTGTGAGGACCCCTGGTCTAGCAAAACCTTAGGGCTTTTACCTTAGTATCATGTTATTAGTCTAGGTCCAGTCAGGAGATAGAAACCACACAGTATTTTAAACAGGGAAAGTTTAAAGTGTTAAAGTGTAACAGGAGAGTAACTGTTAAGGTGTACCGGGAATTCTGAAGGGCATCCTAGGGCCAAGGGAGAAGGGGGCCCTCTCCCCAAGATTGAAGTCTGACTTTGTTGGAGAAGGTGTGGTTGCAGCCCATCGGATAGCCAGGTTGCTAATGCCAGAGCTGGGCGAGCAGGAAACAACAACAGTAGCCTTCCAGGGCTTGAGCTGAGGCTGGAGGGCAGGCACCCGGGGTGTCAGGGTGCTGCTGCAGGTGCGTGGTCTGGGGCATGTGGCGTTTGCTCCAGGAGAGTCACAGGAAACAACCCTCAGGATGTTGGGGTCCCACTATGGGCTTCAGTCCCCGAATGCCCCATCTGTGGTGTGGTGGTCACCAGGTTAGTGCTGCAGGGGCATTGGGGAGGGCTCTACGCTCTGGCTATACAGCTGGGGCAACTGTCCCCATCCAGCCCCGCCCCAGACATCCCAGTACACGTGCACCCATGATGGACCATGTGGCAGCAGCAAGAAGAAAAGCTCCTTTGCTCCTCCAGTGTCCTCCAGTGCCTCCTTCTGCCAAAGCTCAGCACCAACTCACTGTGAAGAAGAAATGCATTAGGAGTCCAAGATGCCATTGTCACAGAGCAGGTACTGAGGGTGCATTCTGAGCTGAGAAGCAGTAATTAGATAACTGGTACATTCCAGTAAACGGTAAAAATTTAAACACATTCACTTGACCAAGAACTGTTCTTTTAGGAAGAGATATGAATAAATGGAAAGGAATGTATTTAACACAGTTATAGAAATCAAGAAGCAAGAATAGCCTGGAAAATTCAGAAAAGGAGTGAAATAAGAGTACTAGTCTTAAGAGATCTTAAAATATATTGTCGTCTCAGTAATTAAGACAGTATGATGCCAGAGCATAAATATACAAATTGGTAAAGCAAAGTCCATAATTAGATACAAATACATAGAGAAATTTAGTATGTGACAAAGGTGTCCCCTCCAATCAGTGGTGAAAAGATGGACTATTCAGTAAAATGCTACTGGGACAGCTGGATGGCCATTCTAGGAGTAATAAAGCTGGGGGACTTCCCTGGTGGTCCAGTGGTTAAGACTGTGCACTTCCACTGCAGGTGACACAGGTTTGATCCCTGGTCCAGGAACTAGATCCTGCATGCCGCAACTAAGAGTCCATATGCCCCAACTAAGACCTGGCGCGACCAAAATTAATAAATAAATAAATATTAAAAAGAAGAAGAAAGCTGGATCTCTACCTTAGACCTTTCATCAGAATATCTTCCAAATAAAATCAGACTTAAATGTAAACAAATGAAGCCGTAAGAATAATTGAAGAAACTGTAGGAAATGGTTAAGTATAACACAAAATTCAGAGCCATAAAGTAAAAACCTGAAAAATATGTCATAAAAATCTATCACTTCTGCTGGGAAAAAAAGAAACCAACTATAAACAAAGTCAAAACACAAACTCTTAATTAACTAGATAGGAAGAATCCTCTCACAGTGTATACATATATCAGGTCATCACAATGTACACTTGAAATGTCTTACAGTTCTGTGTGTCAGTTACACCTCAGTAAAGCAGCATCTAAATGAAAAATTTTAAACAGCTTTATTGAGAAATAATTCACATACTGTGTAATTCCGTGTGTTTTAGTATACTGGCAAAAAACGATACTAATCCCATACAGGATCAATAAAAAGAATTTCATACCTAACTTCAGAAAGAAGTTAAGTATGAAAACTTCAGACTTCCAAAGACAAAGAGATAACCTTAAAAGAAGCCAGGGAACCTTATAAATGTATACATCAAAATCTTCAAAATAATAGCAAATGGAATCCAGCAACGTATTAAAAAATGATTATACATGTGACCAAGTGGGATTTATGCCAGGAATGCAAGGTTAGTTGAACACAGGAAATTAATCAGTGGAGTATACCACGTTAATAGAATAAAGGGGGGAAAGCACATGATTATCTCATTAGATGCAGAAAAGGCATTGGACAAAATCCAACACACTTTCATGATAAAAACACTCCATGAACTTCAGAATAAATAAGAGGGACTTCCCTGGTGGTCCAGTGGCTAAGACTCCGAGCTCCCAATGCAGGGGGCCTGGGTTCGATCCCTGGTCAGGGAACTAGATCCCACATGCTGTAACTAAGAGTTCGCATGCCCCAGCGAGGATCCCACACATAGCAGCGAAGATCCCACGTGCCGCAACTAAGACCTGGTGCAGCCAAATTAATATTTTTTAAAAAGGGAGAGAGAGAGAAGTAAGAACTTCCTCAAATGAATAAAGGGCATCTACCGGAAAACCCGAAGCAGAAATCCTACTTAATTGTAAAAGACTGAAAGATGTCCCCTAAGATCAGAAACAAGACAAGGATATTCAGTCTAGCCATTTCTATTTAACATTCTGCTAGAGGTTCTAGACAGGGCAATTAAGCAAGAAAATGAGATAGCACTCAGAAAGGAAGTAAAACTATCTTTTCAGTATCTTGTATATAGAAAACCCTAAAGAATCCACTATTAGAGCTAGTGAATGAATTCAGCAAGTTTGTAGGATATAAGATCAAGATACAAGAAAAAGAAAAATAATTGTATTTCTGTACATTAGCAATGAGCAATCTGAAAATGAAATTAAGAAAACAGTTCCATTTACTGTATCATCAAAAAAAAAAAACCTAGGGATGAATTTAACAAACGAAGTGTAAGGCTTGTTCAGTAAACACTACAAACTACCAACTACTGTTGAAAGAAATTAAAGATCTGAATAAATGGAAAGACATCCATTCATAGATTGGGCTACTTAATGCTGTCAAGAAGTTAGTACTACCCAAGGCAACCTACAGCTTACTGCAATCGTATTATAAAATGTCGACTACCTTTTTTTGCAGAAATTGACAAGCTGATCCTAAAAATCCTGAAAATACAAGTGGCCCAGAATAGGCAAAACAACTTTGAAAAAGAGGAACAAAGTGGAAGACTCACACTAACCCATTTCAAAACTTACTACATGCACAGTTAAAAATAATTGAGGGCTTCCCTGGTGGCGCAGCAGCTGAGAGTCCGCCTGCCGATTCAGGGGACACGGGTTCGTGCCCCGGTCCGGGAAGATCCTACATGCCACGGAGCGGCTAGGCCCGTGAGCCATTGCCGCTGAGCCTGTGCATCCGGAGCCTGTGCTCCGCAGCGGGAGAGGCCACAACAGTGAGAGGTCTGCGTACCGCAAAAACTAAAATATAAATAATAATAATAATTGAAATTGTTTTGTATATTTTACCACAGTAAAAAAAAAAAAAAACACAAACTTAGTACAAAGCTTCAGTAATCAAAACAGTGTGGTGATGTGTAAGGATTGACATAAAACCAACGGAGGGGACTTCCCTGGTGGCGCAGTGGTTAAGAATCTGCCTACCAATGCAGGGGACACAGGTTCGAGCCCTGGTCCAGGAAGATCCCCCATGCCGCTGAGCAACTAAGCCCATGCACCACAACTACTAAGCCTTCACTCTAGAGCCCGAGAGCCACAGCTGCTGAGCCCGCGTGCCACAACTACTGAAGCCCGCGTGCCTAGAGCCCATGCTCCACAACAAGAGAGGCCCACGCACTGCAACGAAGCCTGCGCGCAGCAACGAATACCCAACGCAGCCAAAAATAAACTAAATAAAATAAATTTATTTTTAAAAAATGGAATAGGGAATTCCCTGACGCTCCAGTGGTTAGGGTCTCCATGCTTTCACTGCCGAGGGCCCGGGTTCAATCCCTGTTTGGGAAACTAAGATCCCATAAGCCAAGCCATGTGGTGTAGCCAAAAAAATAAAAAGTAAACCAATGGAATGGAAGCGTTTGGTGGTTTCTTATAAAACTAATCATACTCATACCATACGATCCAGCAATGATTCTTGGTATTAACCAAATGAGTTGAAAACTTATATTCATATAAAAACCTGCACAGAAATATTTACAGCAGGTTAATTCATAATTGCTAGAATTTGCAAGCAACCAAGATGTCCTTCAGTAGGTGAATGGATACTAAATCATGGTACATCCAGACAATGGAATATTATTCAATGCTAAAAAGAAATGAGCTCTTAAGCCATGAAGAGGACATGGAGAAACCTTACTGAAATACTACTAAGTGAAAAGCCAGTCTGAATAAGCTACATACTGTATGATTCCAGCTATGTGACATTCTGGAAAAAGGCAAAACTATGGACACTGTCAATGAATCAATAGTTGCCATGGAATAGGGAGGAGGGAAGGAGGAATAGGTGAGTACAGTAATTTTTAGGGCAGTGAAAATGATTCTGAATGATACTGTAATAGTAGATACATGTCATCATACATTTCTCCAAACCCACAGAATGTGCAACACTAAGAGTGAACCCTAATGTAAACCATCGACTGTGGGTGATTATGATGTGTCATTGCAGGTTCATCAGTTGTGACAAATGTTCCACTCTGGTGCAGGCTGTTGATAATAGGGGTTGCTGTGCTTAGTAGGGGAGTTGCAGGGGCTTCCAGGCAGGGTGTTTATGAGAACTCTGTCCACTCAGTTTTGCTATGAACAAAAACTGCTCTAAATAAGTCTTTTTTGTTTTGTTTTGTTTTTTTATGATAACAGATAACCCACAGAATCAGAAAAAGTGTTTGCAAGTCATATATCTGATAGGGCTCTAGTATGCACAATATATAAAGACTTCTTACAACTCAACAACAAAGTGACAGCAATGCAATTTTTTAAAGTAGGCAAAGATTCTGAACAGGCATTTCTCCAAAGAAGATGCAGACGAATGGCCAAAAAATTTTGCTCAGCATCATTAGTCATTAGGGAACTGCAAATCAAAACCACAAGATGGCTCTCACCACTAGGATGGCAGTAATTTTTTTACAAATAAAAACAACAAAATAAGTGTTTGCATTGAGGATGGGTAGAAATTGGAACCTTCATACATTGCTTGTGGGAATCTAAAATAGTGTAGCCACTGTGGGAAATAGTTTGGCAGTTCCTCAGAATGTTAGAGTTACTATATCACTACTTCTAGGTATATGTCCAAGGGGAATTGAAAACATGTTCACACAGAATCTTGTACATGAATGTTCATAGCAATATTCTTCATAACAGCTAAAAAGTAAAAACAATCCAAATGTCCATCAGTTGATGAATAGATTAAGAAAAGGTGGTCTATCCATAGAATGTTAAAATGAAGTACTGAGACATGGTACACCATGAATGAACCGTGGAAACAGTGTGCTAAGTGAGAGAAGACCGACTCCAAAGAGCACATACTGTATGATTCCATTTGTATGAAGTGTCCAGAATAGGCAGAACCATAGGGGCAGAAAGTAGATACGTGGTTGCCAGGTGCTGGGGTAGGAGAGGGTGGGTGTGACTGCTCGTTGGTCCAGGGTTTCTTCTGTGGGTTGTGAAAATGTTCTGGAATTAGTGGTGATGAATCACATTGTGCCTCTACGGAAATCCACTGAACCGTAACTTTAAAGGGTGAATTTTAGGACCACCATCACCTGGCTGTGAGGAGAGCCTATAGGTGCTCCAGCACAGGATCGGGGGCGCTGCACCCACTGACCACCAGGCCCCGCCACATCCTTCCAGGAGCCAGATCTGCCACGGCATGAGCACAGCAATGTGCTTTGGGGGTCACAGTGGCATGGTCCTCACAGGAGACCCCTGGGACCAGGGCTTGACCCCCGAGCGAGCCCCTCAGAGCCTCAGTTTTGTCAATACTAGAATAGCACAGCCTTGCTTCAGAATTGTGTCAAGATGCTTCTTTACCAAGGGGAAATCAAGTCGTAAAAACAGATCAAGAGGCGGAGGGAGCAAGGAACCACCAGACAGAAGATGCTCGAGCGTAGACTCTTGCCAGAGCCACTCTGGGCAAAGTGGCATCTGCACAGGAAGTGTCTACTTTTGAGGACATCTACACAGCCCACCACCTCCAGTGAGTGAAGCCCCTCTGAGGAAGGCAAAGCTTGTTGAGAGCCTAGGAATCCCAGAAGCTGAACTTGGCGCTTCAGCAGTCACCTCAGCTCAGAAACTGGACATGGGTGCACACTACCCTGATTTGCTCGTCAGAATGACTGTCAGAAGCCTAATCTTTCACTTTCCAACTACCCATCCGACATCCTTAATCTAATGTAGCTATTGCTGTCGTTAAGAAGCAAAGTAACAGTTGTTTGTTGGAAATCCCTGTGAAAAATCGTATCCATGCTATTATTTATGTATTTTTTCCACAAGTATGTTCTTTGCTGAATTGGAATTGAACCAAACTGAACCTCAATTAAGATTTTCAAAAAGCCGGGAAGAAACTAAAGCACAATGCTGAAAAGTTTATTGCTGTGCTGTTCAGTCACTCCTTAACTTATCTGAAAAAGGTTTAAAGCACAGAAACTTTATAATAATTTGCTCTTTTGTAATAAAGGTATTGTGCTGTCTGAAAATAAGTTTCTACTAAGAGTGGTGGCCTGAAGGTTGAAGGTATTATCTTCTACATAGTACCAAAAACTAAGAGTGAACAAACAGATTGAGCACACTCATAAAAATAAATAATAGGGTGGCTTCCCTGGTGGCGCAGTGGTTGAGAGTCCACCTGCCGATGCAGGGGACACGGGTTCGTGCCCCGGTCCGGGAAGATCCCACATGCCGCGGAGCAGTTAGGCCCGTGAGCCATGGCCGCTGAGCCTGCGCGGCCGGAGCCTGTGCTCCGTAACGGGAGAGGCCACGACAGTGAGAGGCCTGTGCACTGCAAAATAAATAAATAAATGAATGAATGAATAAATTGGTGAATTTTATGATATGTGAACCAGGGCTCCTTGAAGACTGGCTACAGGTCTAGGGCAGGAAATGCATGAGTATAGACTGTCTTGTGCCAGAAAGTGATGAGCTCTCAAGAGGCGACTGGGGTCATGTTGGAGAGACACAGGAACCAGTTTGAAGAGACTCTCAACTGCCACAGATGAGACTGTCTGAGCATCAAAAGGAATAATAACTGCAGTAGATTGAAGCACATGAGATATGTTTCAGTCCAATAGTTCATAATGAATGAGTTCACAACTCTGGCTGTATTTGGATGATAATAGGGAAACAATTCATTGTTTTGTAAACTGGTAAATAAAGGGAAAGAACCAAGCATACAACCCACTTTTCCTGTGCAAACGGTACGTCAGGGTTACCAAAGCATGGATGAGCATGAAGTTTTCTTTAGATGGAAGAATTCTCCCAGAAGAATGATAGACTGTCACCATGTACAATCCTAAAGAACTAATAAATATATTCAATGTTTATCAGTGGCTGGCTGCTAATACACAAAAAGGGTGACAGCTGGGTATCACGTCCCTCGTGATGGACACCTAGAAGTCTATCAGAAAACCCAGAACACCTAAATCTGATCATACCTCTCTATTTAATTACCAGTCCATAGGAAATACCTGTAGTATTTTCCATATGTTTGGGTCAGAGGCGCATGTTAAATGACATCAGTGGGATGTAATCAAGAAAATCTAGACTGGGGAAGCCACAGACTAAATGACCTGATTTCTTACACAAAAATTTACAAAATAAAAAGGCAAAATAGGACACTACTAACATAAATTGGGACAGTATTGATCAGACTTAGAGGTTCCAGGGATTTTGTGTTGTTTGAGAGAAGGGTTTATAAGTTAAATATGCTCATTAAAATTTTTGCCAACCACTAAAAGAACAGAA
Organism: Grampus griseus; assembly: GCF_964374135.1. NCBI lineage: Eukaryota > Metazoa > Chordata > Mammalia > Artiodactyla > Delphinidae > Grampus > Grampus griseus. Next base: position 23,894,099 of record NC_139006.1, on the reverse strand, counting down.
TATGTATAAATTTCAAGCCAGGAGAGGAGAATATAAAAAGAGCAGTCAATTAAGCAGAAGAAACATTGAAAAAGTAGGACGAGAAGAAGCTGTAAACTAAGATAATAGGTACAAATCCAGTTATATCCCTCCAAGTAAGTATAACTAGACCAAATCTCACAAAGTTGAAGATTGATGCCCTGGAAAAGAAGATCCCTTACTCATTGTTCTCATGAGACACATCTAGGACTCGTCTTTTACTCTTGGAAAGTAAAAGAATGGAAAACATAGAGTTGGGAAACCAATCTTGTCTCTCTTACGAGACCATGAAGAATTTATTTTTTTCTCTTTTCAGGTTAAAGAAAAAGGAGTTTAGTTTAGAAGAAATATATACCAACAAGAATTATAAATCTCCTCCTGCAAACAGGTAAGTACCTATGAGCAGGAAATAATAGATTGGGGGGCTTCCGAAATGATCGATGTAAATCTCCAATCCTTGTGCTTTGGAAGGGGTTTTATGTTCAGTTCTTCCAATACCGGCGTCTTGAAAATAACTAGAATTGGTATTTTTAGTTCCCAGCACTTGAATTGGGGTCAGTGGTAGGATGGGAAAGAGATGTGTGTCAGGTTAGGTAGTCTCCTTTTCGTTTGTACTTGGTTTTTAGCAAATATGCCGGCTGTCTTCAGGACCAATAAGCACTGATCTTCAGATGTGACTCCAAACCCAAGTACAGAAGGCATTTCACTTGGCTACCTTTGCGTCTAAATCAGTTCAAGTCATTGAACATTTATTAAATTCCTGTAGCGTCCAGGATGTAGCAGGAGAGTTTTATCCTAGAGATAAAACTCTGAGGCATTGATATAAGACTATTCATTACAGCATTGCTAAATAATAGGAAAGGATTGGAAACAACTTAAAATATCCATTAATAGCGTTCTCATTAAATTATAGTCCATCCTTGTAATGGGATACACTGCATAGCCATTTAAAAGAATGAATCAGATACCTGTGTACCCAGCTGGGGCAATCTTAAACGTTATTGATAGGTCAGAGTGGCACAATGCATAGGCCAGTGCATGTAGTTTGCTGCCATTTGAGTAAAGAAGAAACCATAGATGCTGTGGGTCAGCAAACTACAGGCCGGGTCCAACCAGCAACCCGTTTTCTTTCTTTCTTTTTTTCCAGCCCTGTGAGCTAAGAATGGTTTTTATTCTTTTAAAGGGTTGTTTAAAAAACAAAAAAGAATATATAGCAGAGACTTGTGTGCCTCGTTAATTTTAAGATGTTTACTACCTGGCCCTTTACCCAAAAGGGCTGACCTCTGATGATACATGCTTACCTATGCACATCTGTACGTTGAGTGACTTTGGGAGGATACACAAAACACTGTTGCTGCTGTTGCCGGGGTGGGGAGTGGGGGGGGGGGTTCATCTTACTTTTATTCTTTACCCTCCTGTCCAGTTTAAATTTCTTCACTATGTTGCTTGTACTACATATTCATAGATATATGTGTTTTGTCATCAAAAAATAGCTGCAGACCAGAGGAAAGAGCTGTCAGGAGCAGTTAGCCTTTAGCGCCCATTGACTGGGAGGGTTGGTGGCCCCCAGGGTGAGCATGTTGGTGATTCTGTTTTGTGCTCCACCCTTAGGTGTTTAGAGACCATCTTTGAGGAACCTAAGGAACGGAATGGTACGCTCATCTCAATCAGCCAACAGAAGAGGAAGCGAGTTCTGGAGTTTCAGGATTTCACAGTCCCACGAAAGAGGAGGGCTCGCGGTAAGGTCAAGGTGGCAGGCAGCTTTACCCGGGCCCAGAAGGCGGCGCTGCAGAGTCAAGAGCTGGATGCTCTGTTGATACAGAAACTGATGGAACTGGAGACCTTCTTTGCCAAGGAAGAGGAGGAGCAGGAGCGGTCATCCGGTTGTTGAGAAGCGATTCAGGTGGGGGGGTCTCAACTTTAGACTTTCCCGGCCTCCTTGGAAGAGGTTGCCTAATTTTGCCCTACTGCCCAAACCACTCAAAATGCAGACTATGGATTTTTACCTATTTCAAGGTGCAGCCTTTTTAGGAACTGGTGAAAGAGGGTCCTCTAACTTGTACTGCTGAGTATAGAACCTCAGGAACGCTCCCTTTCTCCTGGAAATGGTCCTGAATGATGTCGGCCTCCTCCCCACACTCTCTGCCATCCACGGAGGAGGACACCACATACCTTCAGTAACACTAGGTTTCCAAGGACTCACAGCATTTGCACGTCCATGTGAAAGTTCCGCGTTGTTTACGGTGGTGCTAGACCAAGGTTATTTAGACATGTGGCCTAGGGAGGGGGACCTGGCGTCCTGTCCCATGTCTCACCGGCTCATTTCAGTAGTTGAGGAAAGATGAGCTGCTGTGTTTTCTAATCCTTTGAGCCCATCTGTCCAGAACCAGGTTGTGTGTGTGTGAGTGAGTGTGAGTGTGTGTGTGTGTGTGTGTGTGTGTGTGTGTGTGTGTGTGGCTTTTCCCCATCATTTTCTCCCCTCTGTGACTGTGGGTCACTAGTGCCAGAGGAGCCCGTCCAGGCCCCATTCGAAGTAAGTTGCACTTTTTAATGTGGTAGTGTTGATTATTTTCATTTGTTTTATTTCCCTTTTTTTGTTTTAATTATTGCTGCATGTTTGGAGCCTTTAAATGTGATTTTAAAGCAGTTTTTTAAGACATCAAGGAGAAAGACAGTACACGTCTTCAGAACACATGACAGGCATTTGACCTGGTTTGTCGGTGTGTGGTGTGGGGCGGCCGAGAGCCGTTTTCCCGTTGACGTGTTCAGGCAGCCCCTTCCCCGCCTCCAGCTCCTAGTGCGACTCATTTCTCATCTGGGTTCTCATTCTTGCTTAAGTAGTTGTATTTATTTTAATGACGGAAGTAAGAGCAGGTCTCTCCCCCAGTCATTTAAAAAGTTGGAAGCTTGGGTGTGGTCTTAGTGGGTTTCATCTGAAGTGGTGGTCCATGACAGAGGCATCCACGATGGCTCAGGTGGTGATTAAGCCAACCCAGAGCGTTTGCAGCTGCCAGAGCAGCCCGCTCCCTAGTGGGGAGGAGGACAGTCTGGGGTCACGAAGTTCCATGGCCAGCCCTCTTGGAGGGCAGCTCACTGTACTTTGGGCTCCTGCGTCAGACCTACTGTAAGTTTGGTAGAATGCCAGACAAAGGTCTCTGGGTTTCTCCGTTTCTGCCTGCAGCAGTCTGTGGGCAGAGGACCAGAAGCGTGCTGTGTGAGGCCACAAGCCCGGAAGTTTCATTCCTTTCCCACTTAAGGCCTATGTGCCCTTGCCTTGCTTCCCCTCCTCCCCTTCCCTTGTGTTTTATCTTTTCTCTCTCTCTCTCTCTCTCTCTCAAAACAAGAGTGCAGAGAATTAACATTCCTTGGCTGGTGAGTGGGATGCTAAGCCCAGCCTCAGGACATTGGTCACCTCTCCCATCCTCCCAGGAGCCACTGCCGTGGAGCAGCGCCAATGGGAACTGTCAAAGCTCCAGAGACATTTTCGAGTCAGTCTGTGAGAGGAGTGAGTGGTGCCGTCCTGGATCATGTCTCCTGGGTCCCTTTGGTTTCCCTGTCTGTCAGGGGATGGGAGGATGGGGTGGGGGTGGGGGTTTCTATGTGCCTTTCCTTTGCAGGTTGACAGTCTGTGCCACACTGGAGCAGAAAAACTGACAGTGCGAGAAAAACGAAGTGCCACGTCTGTCTTGTAGGTCCAATGCCTCAGACAGAGCATTTCGTAAGTGAAATACACACCTGGTGATCCATGGAGGCTTCTAAGGCCACAGCCACGTAGCATTAGAGAGGAGCCTGGCTTCCGCACCAGCTCTGAACAGTGCAAACCAGATGCTGCCATCGTGCATTCGCTTTGCCCAGACTGTGTAGACACGACCTGTGTTTCCCCTCAGTACCTCTCCCTTCCTGGGACAGGGTCCTTAGACACAAATGCTTCTCTCTGTCTTTTTGCTTAAGGGAGTGAGATGAATTTGTGCCCTTGTACAAACGTTTTTAGGAATTTCCTGCTGCACAGCTTGCAAACTCCCAGCAAATCTACAGAGCCCTGTTTGCCAGCTCCATTGCCAGTGTAGATGGGTCTGCAACGTGGCAAGCGTGGCAGACTGAAGTTGACGTGGGTGCAGCTGTGGCATCACCAACATTACGGAGATACAATTTCAAGTTTGCCCGTTGCAGGAGTGGCACTTGTCAGGGCCAGGAGCAATGATTTGGAACATTGGCGTTTGGAATGGGGGCTTGGGGGAAGTGGAGACCTGGGTTCCTTCCTTGTCCTGGGAACATAGGAAAAAGCTCCGCTGAGGCCAGCCCTCTCCTTGTAATTCTTGGCGTGCATCTGGCCAAGGCCCTTCCTCATTCCAAAGTTAAGAAGGGGCCCCCACTGCAAACTTGAAATTGCGTACCTGAAGTTGCCACATCGTGTTCTAGCCGTGCTCAGCCATACCTGTCTTAACATCCATTTTTACCATTGGCCTAGCCAGCTGCAGTGCTGTCTGTGGTCCTCGGAGCCAGCCACCTGCCCATAGCTACAGGAGGTCTGGTTCTGGGGTGGGACTTGGTACAGTTTCTGAGTATGGGGACTTACCACCCAAAGACACTTAGTGTTTTTAATATGGGAAAGAGGAGAAATCTCAGGTCCAATCAGGGTTCTGCACGTCAGCTTTTCACTGAAACTTTCAACTATAGTGTTTTCCATCTGTCAGTTTATAGCTATATTTGCCCCCCCACCTTCCCCCTCCTCTTTTCTTTTGGTTTCATTTCTCTATTACTTTAAATGTACCTCATCACCTGTTCAAGTAGATTATGTCCACTTTTTTTTACTGACCTTATTCTAAGAGCTACAGCTGAGGGAGGTACAGTGGAGAGACATACAGCGTTTGCCTTACTCGGAGTCTGAAGAGCTCAGAAACTCATGCTGTGAATCCTGAAACAGCGCTCCTCCAAGAGCTGTGAAAAACATGATGCTTTGTCACAACTTTGCCTGAAAGAGTCTTTTGCGCGAGTGCCAGAGCCAACCTGAGGTAGATTCCAGATCCCACCCTCTGGGCATGATCCTACCCCTGTGGCTGGTTCCCTGTCTGCCAGGCTAAGGGCTGCACAGAGTGCAGGACTGGGGCTGCCGGTCCAAGGCTTGGTGCGGCCTGATGGAATGCAGAGCCAGTGCTCCGTCTCCAGGCTGGGATTTCATCTCATAATCAATGTACATCAAGATCCGCGAAAGACAAACTTTTAGACGGTGGTACTTTTCTCCCATTCCCTGGGGGCAGAGTATGCAGTTGGTGCTTTCTTTAATTCCCTTGTGTTTTGTTTCTGTAAGCTTCCCTCACCCCGGTATCATGGAAAGGACCTCTGAAACACCACATCATGGGTGGCTGTATCCAAAGTCTTTAAGTAGTTGGCCAGAGGTGCGGAGTATCCTTTCCTGGATTCATGCGAGGGAAGGGCTCCTTGCCACGACTGAACTTCCTGTATAAAAAGCTGGCCCGGAAGAAGGCTTGATTTACTGAAATCAAAGTTTAGTACTATTATCTAGCCACAAATTGATCAGCAAAGGCTATTTATTTTTATTGTGAAGTGAGGGCCCCCACATAGCCTGCCATCTAGCACAGCACTCTCTCAGATTGGATGTTTGTTCATTGTGTGTCTCCACGAGCCCCTCTCTGGTGCTGAATCGGATTTTAATTCTTGGCAAGAGGCCTCAGCATCATTTCCTTGGGCTGGTCTAGGCCAGTAAATAGCTGCCTGAAGTGTTTGTATATTATCATGGTCAATAGTTCAGTGACATTTGTACATTTTTGGTAACATTGGCATACATGATGCCCCTGCAGTTCCTTTTCTGTTTGGTAGTTTGTGACTCTAAAATTCCCACTGTTATGTGTGTTAATTTATGAAAATAAAAAGGAATTTTTTTTGGAAAACCTTTCAAATAACTCTCAAGGCTGTTACTTTATTCTTATGGCTTCATAATAAGTTAAAATTCTACCTGTAATATCATGAGGTTGCTGTTGTTGGTTTTTAATAAAACATTCCAAAGTTATATATATAATCCCAGAAGCATTTTCTCTTCCAAAGTGGTCACCATTTTCTGAGGACGGCGCTGTGCTCAGAACATGTGTAGAGCTCCACCTCTGGGTGGCCTTCCAAGACTGTCGTGGAGCTTTTAAAATTTACTCAGGTGGCAGATCATCTCTTGGGAGGGACTTTAGTATTTGGAAATGCCAAGACTCACTCAAATGAGTCACACCCAATTAAGTTAGGTAGGGATGCCGAGCCAGTATTCTAGGTGTGATTTTTGAATAGTGTTTATTTTCTCGCATGGCTGAGAAATGAAAAAGCAATAATAAATTCAGGTCAATGGGGCTTCCCTGCTGGCGCAGTGGTTAAGAATCCGCCTGCCAATGCAGGGGACACGGGTTCGAGCCCTGGTCCGGGAAGATCACACATGCCGTGGAGCAACTGGGCCCGTGTGCCACACTACTGAACCTGCGCTCTAGAGCCCGTGAGCCACAGCTACTGAAGCCCACATTCCTAGAGGCTGTGCTCCACAACAAGAGAAGCCACCGCAGTGAGAAGCCCGCGCACTGAAACAGAGTAGCCCCTGCTCACCGCAACTAGAGAAAGCCTGTGTTCAGCAACAGACCCAACGCAGCCAAAAATAAATAAGAAAAATTCAGGTCAAAATGTCAAATATTAGCAACATATCTGGAATAAGAGCTTAGCTTGCTAAGGAGGCTACTTGGGAGAGTATAAATATGGCGGAGCACATTCATTTACTTTTTTTTTTTGCGGTACGCGGGCCTCTTACTGTTGTGGCCTCTTCCGTTGCGGAGCACAGGCTCCGGACGCACAGGCTCAGCGGCCATGGCTCACGGGCCCAGCTACTCCGCGGCATGTGGGATCTTCCCGGACCAGGGCACGAACACGTGTCCCCTGCATCGGCAGGTGGACTCTCAACCACTGCGCCACCAGGGAAGCCCCATTCATTTACTTTTTAAAAGGTCTTAAAAAAAATAAAAAGGTCTTGCCTTTTAGCTCATATCCTTCCCAGCTGTACATGAGGTTAGGTTGCGAGTCCTCTGATTCTCAACTCTTTGTTTAACCAGTGGAAACTGGTGAAAGAATGACTGAAAATAAGGCTGTTTAACACCACGCCTACGTGTTCCAGAAAGAAGCGAGATTCCTGAGGATGTTCTTCCTCTGTCCAGAGGGAAAGCAGTGCCCAATGTGCCTTCCTGGCCTTCTTCCAATTCTTGGATTTCTACAGTCAAGACCTCTCTCTGTCCTCCTGCCTGGCAGTTGTGTTTCTGCTGCTTAGGTTTCACAATTACCTGGATAAGAATCCTCTCTGCAATTTTTCTTGCTTTAGAAGGAAGAGGCCAGTGATCACCTACGGCCCTGTCATTCCTTTAGCACCCCCATCACAGAATCTTAGCCTTGGTAGGGCCTCCTGAGAGTAAGAGGTTCAAACCGATGGGAGAATCCTCCACCGTGTCCTGCCCTCTTCACATGGTGGAGACCTCATTTCTTCAGTTCCTTCTGTGACTTCTCTTGAGAAGTGTTCTAGAAAACTCCCAATACTTCAAGCAACTTTCAGGGTCACCGGTGAGTCTTTCTAACATCCTTCTCAAACTTACAGAGTCTTCTCCCTCCTTGCCGTCAGCTGGTGCTTCTGCTTCCGCGTTTTCCTGAGGTGGAAGCCGTTTGTATAGGACTTCCATGCGGACCCTTTTTGCAGTTCCTTGGCCAGCGCCGGCATGGTCCTCCCTGATATGTTCACCCAGCGCTCTCTGTGCCCGGAGGGCTCTTCTCCCACACGGCCACATGGTTCCCGCAGGCACTGTTCAGATCTCTGCCTTCCCAGATCACTCTTCCTAAAAGTGTATCTCCCCCCACCCCACATCCTCCTTCTGATGCTTTCTTTTTCTTTTTCCTTTTTTTTCAGGCCGCCCCTGCAGCCTGTGGGATCTTAGTTCCCCGACCAGGGGTCAAACCCGTGCGCCCTGCATTGGGAGCATGGAGTCTTAACCAATGGACCATCAGGGAACTCCCCGACGCTTTATTTTTGAGGCTCCTCTCTGGTCCCTCCTGTGACCCCTCAGGCACCTAAAACAGTGCCTGGTATAAATCGTAGGGGCTCAGTAAACACTTGATGGGTGAATGAATGGCCGCCTTCATTAACAGACCCTGTTGCTTGACAGAACGGCCGAGGTCCTCTTCCTCCTGCCGATTCTGAGTATTTGAAGACCTCGTAATTCCCCTCCCTTCAATTACTCTTCAAAGGACCAGTCGCAGGTGAACCGGGAGCTTTTCTGGTGCAGCCACACCCACTGCTGACCTCGCGCCGTCTGATTGGCTGTAGCTCACAGGCTGGGCGGGGCCAGTCGAGGAGTTACCACCTCCTGTGAGATCTACCTGGAAGGTAGGTTCACGCGGCCCAACCCGGAGCCTGCATCCCTGCCTCTGGGCACGGGCATGCTGGGATGCTGAGGGTGGAGGCTCATGTGGATAAGAATCGGCTTGAGAATCTTTCTCCCTTTTGCATTTTCATTTCAGATTTTGGGAGAGGGTAAAATGGTCTGGAAGAATACAAACGCGGCGGCAAATAACCCAGGTGCTGCAGCAGCCGATGAGTTTTTCCCCTACTGCTGCCAGCCTAAGTGATCTTTGTAAAATACAACTTCGCACTTGTCAGAACCACTGCCCTAAAATCCTTCTGCGGGTTCCCCTCGCCCCCACATAAGGATAGTAACTCGGCGTTTGTTGAGCTCTGACCAAGTGCCAAGCATTCTGTGTTTATTACCTTCTTGAATCCTCACAACAACTTGATGAGGTAGATGTTTTTAATCCCCACTTTGTAGATGAGGAAACTGAGGCTTAAAGACATTAGGCGGCGCCTGTGTGGTAAGTGTTAGAGCCCAGGTCTATTCCTGCCCCCAGGATCTGCTCTAGCAAACCAGACACCTCCCCCGACACCTGCCTCTCCAGCTCGGCTTCCCACAGGCGCTCCACACTCTGAATTTCCTCTAGTTCCTCAAATCCTCCATGCTGTCTCTTGCCTCGAAGCTTTTGCACAAAAGCTGTACCATCAGCTGCAAATATTCTTTCTCCCACCCCTTCACTTGACTGCCTCCATGTCTTCAGATCTCTGGAGGTTTCCCCCACCTGTTCCTTCTCCCGCTCCCCTCCCTGTCAGGCAGGCTTCTTAGCTGCTCCCTCAGCCCACACCCCCCCACCCTCTGAACTGCCTGCTGTAACTTCTGCACCCCACACCACCCTGTGAGCTTCCGGAGAAGCCCCACCGGCTACATTTATCTGCGTACAGGTCACGCACCACAGTTAGGTCTGCAACACAGCTTTGGAACAACTTTCACAATGTTCTCTAAGAGGCCGGGCGCTGGAGGTGAGGCCCCCCACCCCCCCCCGTGAACCCGCCGCCTTCCTTACAGTCTCCTTTTTCTATCTGCAGCTCCTTATGGGTGTGTTTGTTTCCATCGCTGCTTCTTCCTTTTCTCCCAACTTCTCTCCCTCCCCCTCTCTTTGTCCAATACCTCTCCCTTCTCCTCATTAGACACAATCAAGAACTGATTTATTGTTTTAAAAATTTATAGAACAGAATCCCAAATCAGGCACATATTGCCTTAAAATCGTAGAACTTTATAGCTGGAAAGAGGCCTTAAAGCTTTGATATATAAATAATTTACATACACACAGACACATATATGTATATATTCTTAAAATTTAAGAGGGTTGGAACACGTCCATGTGTATACATATATATGCATATATATATACACACGTCCACGCTTATATATATACTTAAAATGTAAGGGGTTGTATCTTGATGTCTTTTAATTTGTTTTGTTGTTGTTCACTGTTGAAAAGTGTTGATGACCTTCCCCTGCAGAATTGTGCTAGGGATTTCTATAGGAAGTTTCTGTGCCCACAACCTATGTGGAGCCTCAGATATGAGATGAGGTGCTGAAAGCCATGACCTCCACTCCTCTGGACTGGCTGGGTACTTGCTTGTCCCTTTACCACCTCTGAACTCGTCAGCAAGCCTTCCCTGGCCTTTTCCACAAAGATTTCCAGTTCTCCAAAGCCCTCTGTGTCTTTCTCCACCAGGACAGTTAACCTGATCCAGGTTCCTCTGATTCAAATCTGAATTCTTGGTAGTAACTGAAGGTCAAAGAGCATAAATCATCCTATGGAGATACTTTTCCCTTTTGGTAAACTATATCCAAACCCTGTCCTTTATGTTTTTTTGTGAGGCTGTGGCCGGCCCCTATCTCTGATGCCAGGACAGAGGCCCCCCAGGGAGGGTGCTCTAGACCACAGTTGAGCCAGCTTTCTCTATGAAGGGTCAGATAGTAAATATTTCAGGCTTTGCAAGCCATATGATCTTTCTTGCAGCTACTCATCTCTGTGGTTGTAGCAGGAAATCAGTTGTAGGTGATATATGAACAAATGAGTGTGGCAGTGTTCCAATAAAACTTTATTTACAAAACAGGCAGTGACACCTAGTTTGCCAACCTTCACTCTGGAGGATAAGCATCTCTACTTGTACTCAGGAAACTCCTCCCCCTAGGATTTTACCAGGGGACTCACCAATCTAATGTGTTTCTAAATGAGAAGACTTAAAGGAAAAATGAGATGAAACAAAATCTGTCAGCACAATGAAATCCATATACTTACCTTGACCAAAGAAGACCATTGTCAACACAGAAGTAGCTGGAAGCCTCTAGTCCAGTGCATGTCAAAGGGCTGCTGGGAGGTAGCCAGGGGAGTCTGGAGCAGAGGGTTCCATCTGACCATGGCAAATTCCCTGGAATCTATCTCAAGCAGCTGCACTGTTTCCTCCTCCTTTTAATACAACTAGGACCTGGTGTGACAGTAGGTGGGCTGGAAAGAAAAGGGTCATGTCCCTCACTGTACATCGAGCCTGGGCTTTAAAAGGATCATTCCAGAAATGGTCTCTGGAAAACAAAAGTAGAAAACTGTTTTTTCAAAACTTGCTTGGCTGCAGTACAAGTCAGAGAGAAAATGGAAAAGTTTTCATGGAACAAACTAATAAAAAAAAGAAAAAGAAAAAAAAAGTAAATCAGTAGTTTTTGGTTTTGGTTTTCCCAGATATTTTCTTTTTCTTGATGTATAATTTACCCACTGGAGAATGCACAGAACTAACATTTATTATTTGATGAGGTCTGACAAATGTACACCCATGTAACCACCACCCAGATATTTCCATTGCCCCAGAAAGTTCCCTCAGGCACCTTCCAGTTAATCACTCCTGCCTTGAGGAAGGCAACTATTCATAATTCTATCCCTCTAATATTATAGTTTTGCCCGCTCTTAAATTTCATAGCACTGCAACCAGACAATGTTACTCTATGGATGTCTGACTTATTTTGCTCAATGTAATGTTTTTGAGATTCATCCTCCTTGTTGCAAGGAGGATGTGAGTTTGTTTGTTGCAAGGAGGATGTGAGTTTGTTCATTTTGTTGCACAGTCACATTCCATTGTATGAACACACCATGATTTGTTCATCCATAGTCTCGCCCGCTGATGGACATTTGTGTTGTTTCCAGTTTGGGCATCTTACGAATACAGCTGCTATGTACATCCTCATGAAAACAAAATCTAATAGAATGAAGTATAACAATGTCATCACAAAAGGCTAGAAGAGAATAAATAGAATTTAAATGTTCTAAGGTGCTTGCATTGGCCAGGAATGAATAAAAGTATAGGCAAACCTCAGAGATATTGGGCATTGGGTTCCAGACCACCGCAATAAAGCTAATATTGCAATAAAGTGAGTTGCACATGTTTTTTTGTTTCCCAGTGCATATAAAGTTATGTTTATGCTATACGTTAGTCTATTAAGTGTGCAATATCATTACATCTAAAAATATACACACCTTAATTAAAATTTTATTTTTAAAAAGTGCTAACCATCATCTGAGTCCTCAGCGAGTCATAATCTTTTTGCAATAGTAACGTCACAGGACACTGATCACAGATCACCATAACAAATATAATAATAATGAAAAAGTTAGAAACAGTGTGAGAATTACCAAAATATGACACAGAGGCACAAAGTGAGCAAATGCTTTTGGGAAAATGGTGCCAGTAGATTTGCTAGACAGAGGGTTGCCACAAACCTTCAATTTGTGAAAAACCACAATATCTGTGAAGCACAATAAAGCAAAGTGCAATAAAATGAGTATGCCAGTACTAATTTACATACCATATTTTTGGTTGTAAACAGTCAAAGATGGAGAGATTTATCAGGTCCATGGATTGGGAGGCTCAATATTGTTAAAATGTCAGTTCTCCTCAAATTGATCTCTCGTTTCAACACAGTCCCAATCAAAATCCCACCAGGCATTTTGCTAAAATTGACCAACTGATTCTAAATTTTTTATGGAAATGCAAAGGACTTATAAAAGCCAAAATAATCTTGAAAGTGAAGAACAAAGTTGAAGAATCCATGCTACCTGATTTCAAGACTTATAAGTAAAGCAGCCATAATTAAGATAGATCAATGGAACAAATGGAAATCTTTGGAACCCAGAAATAGACCCATGCATGGATGTTCAGTTGATTTTGGCAAAGACACCATGCAATTCAATGGGGAAAGGAAAGTCTTTTCAGCAATAGTAGTGGAATAACTGGATAAGTGTATGGTGAAATGAACCTAACTTCATACACCTGAATCAGTTTGAGATGAAAGTAATAGTCCAATTCTCTCTCATAAAGTAGATACAAAAATCCTAAACAGAATATTAGCAAATTGAATCCAGTGATAGATAAAAAGGATAATACACAATAACCAGCAATGTCAGGTTGATTTAACAAACGAAAATCAATCAATGGACAACTGGATAGCCACAGGCAAAGGATGAAGTTGGATCTTTACCTCACACCATATACAAAACTTTTTTAAACTTTAAAACTCTTAGATGAAAACGTGGTATAATCTTCATGACCTTGGATTTGGCAAAGGATTCTTAGATATGACACCAAAAGCACAATTAACAAAGGAAAAAATAAATGAGATTTCATCAAAATTAAAAACTTTTTGCTTCAAAGGACACCATCAAGAAATGAAAAGACAACCTAAAGGATGGGAGAAAATACTTGCAAATCATATATATGATAAGGGAATTGTATCTAGCATATATAAAGAACACAACTCAATAATAAAAAGATAAATAACCCAATTTAATAATAGGCAATGAATCTGAATAGATATTTCTACAAGGAAGATATGCAAATGACCAATAAGCACATGAAAAATTTCTCAACAGCATTAGTTATCAGAGAAATACAAATCAAAACCAAAATGAAACACCACTTCATACCCATTAGATTGGATATAATGATAGTCATTTTGAAAAGAGAGAAAATAACAAGTGTTGGTGAGGATGTGGAGAAATTGGAACCTTCATACACTACTGGTGGGAATGTAAAATGGGGCAGCCACTTTGGAAGACCATCTGTCAGTTCCTCAAATAATTAAGCTATACAACCCAGCAATTCCACTCCTAGGTATACACAGAAGAAAAATGAAATTACATGTCTATACAATAAACTGTATATGAATGTTTATAGCAGCATTTTTCATAATTGCTAAAAGGCGGAAATGACTCAAATGTCCATAGCTATGACTGGATAAAGGAATGTGGTCTATCCATATAATGGAATACTATTCAATCATGAAAAGGAATGAAGTACTGATACATGTTACAACATGGGCAAACCCTGAAAATATTATGCTAAATGAAAGAAGCCAGTTACAAAAGTCCACATATTATATGATTCCATTCATATGAAAATGCAGAATAGGGACAGAAAGATTATTCTGATTTCTCCACATCCTCATCAACACTTGTTATTAACTGCTTTGTGTGTGTGTGTGTTGAAATATAATAAAATTTACCATTTTAACCTTTTAATTCATTTTTAACTTAATGTATAATTCAGTGTCATTCAGTACATTCACATGTTAAACAACCATCACACTATCCATTTCCAGAACTTAATCATCATCTCAAACAGAGACTCTGAACCCATCCCTCTTCCCTGTCCTCTCAGCCTCTGGTAACCTTTATTCTAATTTTTGTGTTTATCAATATGCCTATTCTAAGCACTTCATATAAGTGGAATTAAACAATATGTGTCCTTTTGTGTCTGGCTAATTTTACTTACCATAATGTTTTCAAAGTTTATTCCTGTTGTAGCATGTAACAGTACTTCATACATGCTTTTATAGCTGAATAATATTCTATTATATGGATATATCACATTTTATTTATTCATCTATTGAACCACTTTCTGGCTATTGTGAATAATGTTGCTATGAACATTGGTGTATAAGTCTCTATTTGAGTCCCCGCTTTCATTCTTTTAGATTATACCTAGGTGCTGGATCATGTGATAATTCTGTTTAACTTTTTGAGGAATGACCGAATTGTTTTGCACAGCCATTTTACATTGTTACAGCAATGCAAAAGTGTTCCAATTTTTCCACATCTTTGCCAACACTTGTCGCTTGTTATTTTCCTTTTTCGATAATAGCCATCCTAATGGGTGTGAAGTTGATATCTCATTGTGCTTTTGATGTGCATTTCCCTAATGATTAGTGATGTTGAGCATCTTTTATTGGTCATTTGTATATTATTTTTTGAGAAATGTCTGTTCAAGTCCTTTGCCTATTTTTGAATTCGGTTATTTTTTTTTTGTTGAATTTTAGGAATTATTTATATATTCTGGATACCAGACCCTTATGAGATATATTATGACTATTTTCTCCCATTCTCAGGGTTGTCTTTTCACTTTGTTGACAGTGTCCTTTGATGCACAAAACTTTTTAACTTTGATGAAATACAATTTATCTTATTTTGTTGTTGCCTGTGCTTTCGGCGTAATATCCAAGAAATCATTGCTGAATTCAATGTCATGAAAATTTCCCTTATATTTTAAGAGTTTTATAGTTGTAGTTCTTAGCTTTAGGTCTTTGATCCATTTTGAGTTAATATTTGTATATGGTGTAAAGTAAGGGTCCACTTCATTCTTTTGCATGTGAATATCCAGTTTCCCCAAATGCGTTTCATTTTGAAATAATCTCCCCCTCCCATTTTTTTCTTCCCCCTGGTTTTGAGTTACTACTCTCAATTGAATAGTAAAACCAATTCTATACTTTTTTTTTTCCTCCTCTTCAGACTTTTGAAAACCATAGAGGGAAGTGTCTCCTCTCCAATAGGAAATCTGCTCCCTGTTAGGCTCCCTGTAGGGCCCCGTTATGCCCTAGTTGAGCTTAAATAACCATGTAGAAATAATTGCAGTTACCAGGCAACATACCCCTCCTCCTGTGTCAAACGCTTGGTGAAGACAAGTGCTATTAGAAGCTTAGGGGAGAAAAAAGAGGAGCTGTATTCCTTCAGTTTGGGGACCCATACTCAGCCAGATTGTAGGCAAAGGGCTTAAAAGGAAGGATGTTAGATCATGGGTTTTGGAATCAGAGATGTATGTTCAAATTCTAGCTTTTCTCCTTTATAGCTGTGTGCCCTTGAGCGTTCTAATGGTTAACTTTCCTGAGCTCTGTTTTCTCTATCTTTAAAATGAGAATAATTCTCAGGGCTGGCTGCCGGTCTCTAGTCTCTGCCCACTAAAAAAAAAAAAAAAAGCTTATACTACTGAAAAGTCTATTTTTCCTTAAATCTGAAGATCAGGAATCTTTGCAGGAGCACGCGCTATCACACCCGGCACCTTGTTCGACGACTAATTGCACTTCTAGGTGATCCAAGACCTCTGGTCTCTGGACTCCCAGATAGTACAGCGATGGGAGGTAAGAATGAGACACCATGCATGCTAAGTCATCAGCACAGAGCCTGGCACTTAGGAAGCGCTAAGTCAATGGTAGCTGAGTTGTGGACGCTCTCAGTTTCCCCATCCGTAAAATGAACGATTTAGCTCAGTTGATCCATTCTCGGACCTTGAGTAAATCAGATTTTCCAGGCAGATGCGGAAACGCACGTCAGAAGGAAATAGGAGAACTGGCAACGCTGTGCCCAGGTCCAGGTTTAGCACTGTAAGCACCGCCACCGGCTGCACCTATCCGACCTAGCCCATTAGCTGCCGGAAGTGTCAGGCAGAGGGTACCCGGAGCAGCCGGGGGAGGAGCTTAGACAGCTCCGCCCACACACGCTCCGCGTTCTTCATTGGCGCTGTGAGTTCGAGCTCGTGACGTCACGCGCGTGCGACCAGCGTGTAAAAGGGGGCGTGTCCCGCCGAGAAGCTGGGGACAAGATGGCGGCGTCCGTGGGGCCGGGTTGTTTGAGGTTGCTGCGCGGGGTCGCGCCGTGGCGGAGCAGGTACAGCTGCTTGGGGACCTGCCGGGGGGTGGCCCGAGCCAAACTGGGGTCTGGAGAGAGGAATCGTTTCTCTGTCGCGGGCTCGCCCTGAGCAGAGCTCGAGTGGAGACGTAGGCACTCACCTTAACCTGGAGCTCTCGAGCAGGTGCGACTGCCGCCGGGTAGGGCGTTCCGCGTCTATCCTAAGCTCTCTCTCCTTGCCCTTTTCACAAGGGACAAAAAACAAAAGATATAAACAAAAAGACCCAACCAGTGAAATAGGCTGTGTGCCCGCCACTTATAGCCGAGGCAGGGCTGGACGCCTCTTTCTCAGGGATTCGTGTTGCTGGGAGGGGCGGCGTGATGTGGGAAGAGCACTGGACTGGGAATCGGGCGGCTTTCACTTCGGATTCTTGGTCTTTGAAGCGAGAGGGTTGGACTCGGTTATCTCAAAATCGTCCATGATGGAAATGGGGTCTTAGTTACCCTGGTGACTCCCAACTCTTAGGTTGTTAGAGGGGTCATCTAAATCAACCTCTTTTTGGAGTTAGCAAAATTGAGGCCATGAGAGAGGAAGGGACTTGCTCAGTTTCACCCGGCCAGTTAGTAGCAGAGCCGGGACCCCTACCCGGATACCTCTGTCTCTCTCAGGCAAGGACCTTTCCCTCAGGCTGCCCACCGTGAGGACATTCATTATTCGAAATAGCTTATGTAAGAACCAGCTTGGGAACATTTGGACTCTCAGAAAATGGATTAAAATGTTGGTAGCTATGACTCACAGTCTGCTGTTCCGTGTCATTTCAAAGAGCTAAGGTTTGAGAGACACACAGTACTTTTGTGTTTCAGGCAACCTTCATTTTGTCAGCGTTGACCAAAGCTTGCGCTGTAATTTTGGGAAGTAAGGACACTGGTTTCGGACTGAAAGGGAACAGAAACTGTCATTGCCCTGAACAGGAAGCTTCACTCTATTATTAACTACTCAGAAATGGTGTAACTTTCTCAGGAGGGGGCTCTGCAATGTGATGGTAACTGTTAGGACTTGGACAGGAGAGTCTCTGTGGTTTTAATATTGTTACCAGGTGTGCTGTTTATGAGTCAGTAGTGAAATCATCTAAAATGTGTCATAAGTTGTGTCATAAGTTGGAAAGACTAAAAAATGACCCTCCTAAAATTTTTTCTTTTTTTTGTTTTTGTTTAACGATGGTGAGGAGGATGTACTGCACTCATTATCATTTAAAAAGGGAAAGGGAAAAAGAGTCATAACTTTAGTACCAGTGTAGGTAGATAAGACGGGATTTAGGTGCAATTTAAGGAGGGTGAGGATTTGGGTACAATAAGAACTCAGTTTTCAAAGGTATTACATATCCAGGTGGGAACTATATTTAGATGCAGAAAAACCCCAAAAGAGAACATTTCCATGATCTTTAAGTAAAGCAGTGTCTGTGAGACATATGTTTGAAAACCTCATATTGCAGGGAAGTTTTTCAGTACCTGGGTGATAGGTGACAGGTGAGAGAACCAAAAGAAGGCAATTATGGGTGATAATTTAGGGCCATGTTTCCCAAATTTGTTTGATGAAAAAATGGGGTGGGTGTTTATCAGAAAAAGAGAGTCTCAGGTATATCCCCCAATACTGCCAAATTCAGGTTCAGTAGATGTAGGTTGGGGCCCCGGCAGCTGTGTTCTTTACACGTGTCCTGGATGATTCTTAGGTTCAGGCAAGTATGGACATAGTGCCCAAGGAGTGGTTGCTTGTGCAAGACTTTCCTTCAGGAATACTTATGACATTCCTACCACTGCCAACTGCAGTGCCAGGGATCGGGAGGGGGAGGGAGAGCAGGGGAAGAGAGAGGAATTAAAAGATATAGGCCTCATGTTTAAAGAACTTTACAGTTTAGTGGCAGAGCAAGGAAACATTACTAAATAATATGAGATAGAACGTGGAATGAGGCCTTCAAGAGGCCTGCCCGTTCATTTTCAGAACTTTCACAGTTCTAAAAAGCAGGAGAGACACAAGGACTATAGTTAGTGTTACCACCAGGGGTGATGTTAAAAATAATTTAAAACTATGACAGTGTGGACACAAACCATTCAGAGTGGTCACAGACAGTTAATATGGCCATCCCAGTGTGTGCCAGCTGAATATCAACTCTGTTACTTTTAATAATAGTAATATGTAACTAGGTGCCAGGGCCTGGGCTTAAGGTTTTATGTGATTGTCTCATTTATTCCTAATGAGGTAGGTCCTGTTTTTACAGGTGGAGAAACTGAGGCTTAAGATTAGTTAAGAAATGCCTTAAGGTCACACAGCTAATTAATAAGTGGCAGGATGGAGATTTGAGCCGCACAATCAGACTTGAGTGCTTAATCCTGGGCTTTAATTGCCCTCTTGCAGGAGGCCCATGTGAGTTCACCATGTAGACGGTTCATGTGATTGAACCTAGCCAGCCGTTCATTTCTCTGAAGCTTAATCTCACTGCTGAGATTGAGGTCCAGGGGGAAGACAGACAAACCGCTGCATTTGAGGGGTACAGACAGTAAACAAATGAGTGAATATATATAAAATCTGTTCATTTCGGGTAGTGAGAAGTGTTACGAAGAAAAATAAAGGCAGGTAATTAAGGGGTTAGAGAACGCTCCAGAGGGACAACTTTTGGGCTTGTGGTGAGGAGAAACCAACCAGGAGGAAGCATTTGAGCAGAGAACTGAATGAGGAGGGACTGAGCCAGCTGGAGGGGTATGCCCAGCAGAGCAAACAGCAAATGCAGAGGCATGAGTGTGCAAGGAATGGGGGCAGGTGAGTGAGAAGGGAAGCAGCAGGAGGTCTGAGGGTTCAGGGAGGACCACTTACATAGGGTCTCGTCTTATTTTCTGTTTTGAAAAGGTCACTCTGGCTGTTCTGTGGTGAATGGGACACAGAAGCCAAGCAGGGAGAACAGGCTAGTGCAGTCCTTCAGTGCAGTGATAGATCTGGTGGCTCAGGCCAGAGTGAGAGTGGTGGCAGAGAAGTAGGCAGATACGGGTATATTTTGAAGGTAGAGACTTCATGCCTTGTCACTGGATTGAATGTGGATAGTGAGAAAGAAAGGACTTACAAAAGGAGTCCCTAGGGTTTCGACTTGTGCAGTTGGGTGAATGGTGGTGCCTTTTTTCTGAGATGGTATATTAATTATAGCAGTGTTGCTGTGGTAACAGGTAAACTCCAGCATCTCAGTGATTTAACACAGTAAAAGTGTTGGTCTCAATCATGTAAAGTCCCAGTGGGTGCTCCTGATCTGCAGGACAGCAGTGATTTGAGGACCCATCTCCTGACATCTTTAACACATGGCTTCCAAAGGTCTGCATGTTTGCATCAAACAGGCTGAAACGGGACAGCCTGGGAAGGCTGAATGGTTCTTACAGTGGTTAGAACTCAGTTATGTGGCCACACCCTATTGCAAGGGAGACTGGGAAATGTAGTCTGTTGGGTAGAGGAAGTGGATTTAATAACCATCTGGCTAGTCTCTGCCACAGATGGACAACTCTGGGGGTGGAGCAGGTTGAACGGGAGTGAGGGAGTGTCAGGAATTCTGTTCTGGACAAACTCAGTTTGAGGTGATTCAGAGTGGGGATGTTGGGTAGCCAGGTGGAAATATGGTCCAGAGGTCTTTGAAGGAGCAGCGAGGGAGTCCTCAGTATCTGGCTATTTAAAGCTGCAGGACTGGGTGAACATGTCTCAGGGAGAGCACAGACAGAGAAGAGGTCTGAACCCTGGGCACGGCAGCTGTTTGAAGTTAGGGAGAGGCTGGAGAGGTAGGAAGATCAGGGTCCCAAAGGCTAAATGTGTTTCAAGAAGGAGAAAGTGAATGAAGTCAAAAGATACAACTTATAAAATACCTAAGTCCTGCGGATGTAATGTGCAGCATGGTGACTACAGTTAGCAATACTGTATTGTATATTTAAAAGTTGCTAAGAGAGTAGATCTTTTTCATCACAAGAAAAAAGTTTTTGTAAATATGTATGGTGAGGGATGTTAACTAGACTTATTGTGGTGATCCTTTCACAATATATGCAAATAGGGAATAATGTTGTACATCTGAAACTAATATAATGTTACATGTCAATTATACCTCAGTGGGGGAAAAAAAGGAGGAAGGGCTCACCAGTGGCAGATGCTGCTGAGAAGTCACATAACACGAGGTCCAAGAAATATGTGTTGGGGTTGACAATGTGGGAGTTGGTGACCTTGACAAGAGATGAGGTGGTGGGAACAAAAGCCTGGTTGAGTGGGATTAAGAGGGGGGGAGGGGAGGAAGTGATGACAGGGAACATTGCTCTTTTAAAGAGCCTGCAGTGGGGTGGACAGTGTTTCTGTAAGATTGGAGAAAGTACAACATTTATATGAGGATAGGAATGATCCAGGAATGAAAGACAAGCTGATGCAACTGGGGCGTTTGCCAGGCACTTGTTCCAGGAGCTGGGGCTACAGCAGTGGACAAGAGACCAAGACTCTGCTCTCAGGAAGATCCGTATGCAAACCAGCCACCTGAGTGCCGTGCATTGGGTTACAGTGGGTAAATGATTATCTCCCACTTGTACCTCCCCCAGCCCACACCCCCTTCCCCACAAAAAAAGCCTTTTTCAACAGTCTGCAAACGTTGTTTCAGTTAGGGGGTTCAGCAGCAATTCTGGAACACACAATGTAGCAGTGTGCACAACAACAATACAGCCTTTAGTCAGATTTTACACTTCTTGTTCTTATTCCGTTTGGAAGGCAGGGTTTTAGGCGCTTAGCTTTTGCAGTGGGAGTGCCCAGTCTAAGAGATGAGCATTGTTCACTGCTGAAAGAACATTCAGATACTGCAACACACCCTCCTTTGTGTTAATAACTGTCCATCCACCTGGCCTCTGAGGGGGTGGTGATTGTCATGGTCCCAGCCTTGTTCTCCATACAGACCTTGCTTGCCTGTAGGAGAATCAGAGTCGTCATGTTACCACCATGCTGTGAGAGTGTTGTTAAGTCAAGGAAATTTCATGTGAAAAAACGAAGGTGTTTAAATCTGATAAAATCTACAGGATGTCTGTGTGAGACATAACTACTGACTATCCATGAATGTCAATATCATTGTATGAAAGTCATAAATGCAGTTCTGTTCTCCACAGAAATAGCAGTTTAGACATTTATAGAGTAAATTTCTGCTTCTCTCATAAAGGGCTTCAAGGGAAAAAAAAACACTGACAAGGACATAGTTTCTTTACTTTAGATTTCAGGCCAATATTTGGGGGAACTTAAGTGCTATCTGAATTGAAGGTGGGGTGTTTGCTTTTTGATTAAGGAGAGAGCCAGTTCACTAAAAATTCATTCATGCTTTCCTTGCTGGCCAAGTCACTTATTGCCACTGGGTATATGTCCAGTTTCCCTGGGTGAAGAGGAAACAAAGAAGAGAAACAAAGAATCGGAAATAATATTTTCTTAGAGCTTGAAGCCATGAAAGTAGTCATTTTTTTCTCAGAATGCCTGAAAACCCTCTTCACTCTTTGAAAGTAGCTTTTGTGGCAAAGTAGCCACAAATATTAATTTAAAAATTCCAAACCAGTTGAGCCTTCCAAACTCAAAGTAGATTAGAATAGTTCAGCCTGGTTTGTGTCATTTCTTTTCCAGGGCAAACATTTAAAGTTTAAAATTTTAGGGAATTCACTGGTGGTCCAGTGATTAGTAGGACTCCACACTTCCTGCTGCAGGTACCATGGGTTCGATCCTGCAAGCTGCGGCGCAGCCAAAAAAAAAAAAAAAAAAAGTTTAAAATTTCAACCACTTTATTAGGTTCTTTAATGAGTAGGGGTTAGAGGCTACAAGGCTGTGTATAGCTCTTTGTTTGTGGTGAGGAAACGTATGGCTTTGTGTAAGTGCCGGGTTTACTTCTTATTATGCTCTTACACTTAATTAAGAAAAGAGCAGCTTTGTGTGTGAAAAAATTTTAGACTTACAGAGAAGTTATAAAAATAGTACAGAGTATTCCCAAATACCCTGTCCTCTGATTCCCCAAATATCAACTATATTTGCTTTATCATTCTCTCTCCCTTTTTTTCTCTTTGTGAGTGTGTGTTGGTATATATTTTTTTCTGAAACACTTGATGTCCCTTTACCTTTAAATATTTGAGCCCTTTTTGTATAAGGACGTTTTCTTATGAAAACCACAGTACAATGGTCAAAGCCAGGAAATTAACACAGACACAATACTATTATTGAATCTATAGACTATATTCAAATTTTAGAAGTTGATCCACTAATTTCTTTTTAATTAAAAAAATATTTAATGCTTCATTTTTGCTTGATTGTAGGCGCCGTCACTGTGAAGACATTGCCCTGAGCCATTTCCTTCAGTCCTTAAGGAAGCTGCCTCTCAGAACCTTTTCCACAAGTAAGTAGCAATTAGAGGCAATGCTGGCCTCTCTGCTTCAGTTTGTCAGTAAATTGGGATAAACACAGCACATATTTCATAGGGTTGTTGTTAGAATCAGATGGAATTGTGCTTGCAAAGTGCTTAGAGTACCTGGCGTGTAGGTACCACTGAAGCATTATCTGCTGTTATCTGATTGTTCTTACTGGCTGTGTAGTATTCCGTCGCATGACTGTACTGTTTGGTGTTGGACATTTAAGTTGCTCCTAGTCTTTTCCTATTACAGACAGTTCTGTACTAACATATTTTTGTGCATCCTCAGGATAAATTTGTAGACTTAGAATTACTGGATCAAAAGGTTTATGTATTATATAATTTGGTATTTAAGCCAAATTACTCTTCAGAGAAGGTTGTCCCAGTTTACACTCCTCTGAGCAGGATGTGCTCATGAGTACATCAGTTCCCCACACCCTCATCAGCACTGGATTATGAACTTTTTGGATCTTGTAAGCAGCTATTTGAACCTGTACAAAAATGTATATTGTCTTTATTAACTAAAAATCCTTTTTATTCTATCATACTGGAGGCTATTTTTGACTGTCCAGTAATCATACCTTGGGAATAAAATGAGATGGTTAATGAGAATAAAAACAAAAGGCTTATTAAGGTAGTTAATAGGGGCACATCTGGGTGTTACTTATTTAATTAGGACTTGCAGGCTGGAACACAGGAATCACTTGAAGGGTTCAGGGGGAGCCTCAGAAATCAAGCCAGAATCTTGGATCTGCAGAAAAGCTGTGCTTTTTTAAAGTGACAAATGCAGCAGAGAGGCGGTCAGGAGTGGAGGGCACCCTCTGCTTACTACTTCCTGTTGGAGGAGTAAAGTAAGCCTGTGGAAGGTAAGAGAAAGACCTATAGTTGAAGAAAGGTCCAGTGTAGCAGAAGCATGCAGGAGAGTGTGACCAGTCAGCCTAGGGTGCTGGTTCAGTGCAGGTAGGGAGTGTACAACAGTTCTCTCATCATCAAATATTTCAGAGAGAGGGAAAAAAAATGTTTCTTGCTTTTTGACAAGATTTTCTGGTCAGAGGTAGAATATTTAGTTGTTAAGTAGTAAGGGTTCATTAGGAGTAATCAGAAAATGGAGGAGATTAATGACATCTATACTTGTTCATTTAAAAAAAAGAAACAGGGCTTCCCTGGTGGCGCAGTGGTTGAGAGTCCGCCTGCCGATGCAGGGGACAGGGGTTCATGCCCTGGTCCGGGAAAATCCCACATGCCGCGGAGCGGCTGGGCCCGTGAGCCATGGCTGCTGAGCCTGTGCGTCCGGAGCCTGTGCTCCGCAATGGGAGAGGCCACAACAGTGAGAGGCCTGTGTACTGCAAAAATAAATAAATAAATAAAAAATAAAAAAATAAAAATAAAAAAAGAAACAGCAGGAAATTCCCTGACGGTCCAGTGGTCAGGACTCCACGCTCTCACTGCTGAGGACCCAGGTTCAATCCCTGGTTGGGGAACTAAAATCCCACAAGCCTCTCGGCACGGCCAAAAAAAAGAAAGAAAGAAAGAAAGAAAAAGAAACAGCAACAACCAAAAGGTGGTGGAGGGACAGGGACAAATGGGCAGGATGATTTCCTTCCATTGGAAGCCAAGGACAGGATGAAGGTTTTGTGCAGGCTACTGAGAAGTCAGCTCTTGAGATTTTGTTTTAACAATAACTTTGAGATACAATTTTCATACCATAAAGTTCACCCTTTTAAGTACGCAATTCAGTGTTTTTTTTAATACTTACAGAGTTGTACAACCATTAGCACTACCTAATTTTAGAATATTTTCATTCCCTCCTCGCCCCCCCCACAATAGTAGCACTTGATCCATTAAACTGTCACTCCCCATTTCTCCCTACCCTTAGTCCCTGGCACCCACTAACCTACTTTATGTCTCTCTAGTATGTTTCCTATACCAGACACTTCAAATAAGTGGAATCATACAATATGCAGCCTTTTGTGGCTGACTTCTTTTACATAATGTATTCAAGGTTCATGTGTAGCATGTGTCATTACTTCATTCCTTTTTTCCTTTTTTATTATCAATATTCCATTGTATTGGTATACTACTTTTTTATTCATTTGTCAGTTGATGGACATTTGGGTTATTTTCACTTTTTGGCTATTATGAATAATGCTGCTGTGGAGCATGCATGACAAATTTTTGTGTAGATGTATGTTTCACTTCCCTAAGAGCTGAATTGCTAGGTCATGTGGTAATTTTATGTTTAACATTTTGAAGAACTGAAGCCCCATTTTACAATCCCATCAGCAGTGTATGCGTGTTCCAGTTTCTCCACATCCTTACCAACAATTATCTGTCTTTTTGATAAAACCATCCTAGTGGGTGTGAAGTTGTATCTCATCATGGTTTTGATTTGCATTTCCCTGATTACTAATGATGTATTGGTTTGCTAGGGCTACTGGAACAGAGTACCACAAACTGAGTGGCTTAAACGGTAGAAATTTATTCTCCCATAGTTCTGGAGACGAGAGGTCCAAGATCAAGGTGTCATAGGGCTGCTTCCTTCTGAGGGGTGTGAGGGAGAGCCTCTTGTCTAGCTTCTGATGGATTGCTGGCAATATTTGGCTTTTTTGGCTTGTATTATAGAAGCATCACCCCGATCCCTGCCTTCGTCTTCAGATAGCATTCTCCTTGTGTGCGTGTCTGTCTCCAAATTTTCTTTTTATTTTTTAATTTATTTTTTAAAAATTTATTTACTTATTTGTTTTCTGGCTGCGTCGGGTCTTAGTTGCAGCATGCAGGATCCTTCATTGCGGCGCATGGGCTCTTCGCTTTGTTGCTGTGCGTGCACAGGCTCCTCTCTAGTTGTGGCGCGTGGGCTCAGTAGTTGTGGTGCGTGGGCTTAGTTGCCCTGTGGCATGTGGGATTTTAGTTCCCCAACCAGGGATCGAACTGGTGTCCCCTGTACTGTAAGACAGATTCTTATCCACTGGACTACCAGGGAAGCCCCAAAATTTTCTCTTTTTATAAGCACACTAGTCATATTGGATTAGGGCCCACTGTGCTGACCTTATTTTAACTTGATTACCTCTGTAGAGACCTTTTATCCAAGTAAGGTCACATTCTGAGGTGCTAAGGGTTAGGACTTAAGCATATGAATTTTAGGGGGACATAATTCAACCATAACAGATGTTGAGCATCTTTACATATGCTTACTGGCCACTCATATATCTTCTTTGGAGAAATATCTATTCAAATTCTTAGTACGTTTTAAAATTGGACTATTTATCTTTTATCGTTGAATTGTTAGAGCTTACGAGATTTTGCATTTGGGAGAATACTACTGTCCAGTCAGAACTGGGCCTGGATCGTAAAAGTAAAATCAGAGAGCCTGCGTGAGAAATGGTACCTGTCCCAGTCCTGGCCCTGTTGGTATCCAGCGGGGCAACCTGGATTCGTTTCTTGACCTCTTTGCAATTCAATGTTTTCATCTTAAATTCTGTAATTATGGTGGCATTTGGGGTGCACTGTAGTGTCACAGGAAAGAAGCTTGTACCTTACTAGATAGAATTTGGAGGCAGCAGGGTCTTTTCAGTGACTCAGGGCTGCACCTCCCTGTCAGATCCCTTCCGGGTCCAGTCAGCTTTGCTGAGGGCTTTTCCCAGCCCTCCTGTTGGTGCTGTGTTTGCGTGACTCATACCCGTCCCTTTTCTCAGGCTCAAAATTTTCCTGCTTTTTGTTACAGATGCCAGAAAAGTCCACACTGCCCCTGCCCGAACCTTGTCCCTGCTGCGCCCCCTGCTCTTTTTGGTCGCGACGGGTGGCGGGTACGCAGGTTACCGGCAGTATGAGAAGTACCAGGAGCGAGAATGGGAGAAGCTGGGCTTGGAGATCCCGCCCAAACTTGCTGGTCACTGGGAGGTAACAGGATGGAACCACCTTGGGTTCTCATGGAGCACAACTGCCTGTCACTTTGTAAATTGCTCCAAAGTTAAACTGTTTGAAAAAGTGAAATGTGCTTTCTTGGAGCTCACATCTCCAGTGGTTTTGGGGCTATTACAGAAGTTATACCTTGGGCCTCATGTCCGGCTTCCCTCTGTCTCCAGATCCACCCCTGGTCTCCCCAAGGCCTCCGAGTGGAAATTTCCTGCTGTTGAAATATTCAGAGCTCGTGCCTTATACTCAGGCTGGCGTCCTGACAGTTCACGCCTTCTCAAGTCTGAGGATGAGCTGGAAGGGTTGGACTTTTGTGATGTGGATAAGTTCTCACCAGAGACCAGACTGAAATCATCAAATTCCTTTATCGTTACTGCTCAAAATGCTCTCCCCGCAATTGGGCCGTGCAGTTGGGGCGGCCTTCGGTGTCGTTGTACCTTGTGTGATACGTAATGAACTGTCTTACTCATCTGTGCTTCCTGAGGCCCAGGATATCTGACTCAGAGCAGACATTCAGTAAATACTGAAATTGAATATAAAGGTGTAAGTTTAAAAATTGCTTTCTTTTTACCCATAATTTAACAAGTGAAATATCTGAAATCAATAGACCCTGATAGCTTGGGCAACAGAGGGGGTGAAAGCAGAGACGATGGTATTTGGGATGATGCATTTGGATTTCCCCATGAGCTGCGCCATATCAGTAATCCAGCTCAGCTGCACCCAGCAGCCAGGGTCCCAGTCCTGAAGGCAGGTTCTAACCATGCTCCTAGTAGCTGTGTGGACTTGGACACGTCACTTGCCAAGTTTTCTGTTTTTTGGTTGTATATTACAGAGTCCTTTTTTACAGAATTGTATAGTATGTGAGTCATACTTTTTAAGTATGCTGAACACTGTTTCCCATAACATTGGTTGTTTCCTCTGTAAACATATCCTTCTCCTTCAGACTAGTAAAGTACTTGTTAAGACTGTGATTCATGACCCCACTCCAGTGTTAAACCCAAGCTGGCTTCGCTCTGACCCCAGGCATCTGTCAGGCTGACCCACCTGGTAACATGCCCACCTGCTTTCAGGAAATTCCCACTCATTTCAAAGGTATCCCAAGAGAATCTACATTTGGAAGAAATTTGCTACTTCCTCATTCATAAAAGACTAATGTCAGTAGTTTTTCATAGCATCCACTGTTTGTATAATTGGGATTACTACCATATATGAGTCAATACCTGAAAAACGATTATTTGTAAAGAGGACAGGGTTGATTAGCTTCTAAGTTCTAGGCTCTGGACAGTGACAGGACACAGGAGCAGAGTGGCCTAGTACAGTGAGAAGTCTGAAGCCCCTGTTGGTAAAGAACTGGGCTTAAGTTAGGTCCTGTTCTTTCGGTGGAATAAGATGCCTCCTGGGTTTGCAAGTTGGGCAGCATTTCATTTATGAAGGGGAAATGGTCTGGGCTCAGAGTAGATGCTGTAAGATTTCAGGAGAGGCAGCAGGTTTGGGGGGGAGGGGCAGGTTTGAGGGGCAGTTCTTGAATGGGCAGATGGGGGCTGGATCTTAGTCCCACCCCCGGCTCTACCTAATCACTGACACCTCATATGAAAAATGAGAGAGTACCCCAGTCTGGCTGATCCTCAGAATTGTTTGGGGAGCTTTAATGATATGGACTCTTTGGTCTCAGCTCACTCTAGAGATTTAGAAACTTTGGGCAAGGCTCAAGATCTTTGTTCTTACAAGGCCCTGCGGGTGATTCTCATAAGTCAGATTTAGGAATCATGGGCAGATGAGCTGTAAGGGTCCCTTCAGGGCTCCATTAGTATGTGGCAGGTGAAAATTTCTGGTGGCGATTTTGCTGGAATATAATCCCTTCCTATCCCTGAAGTCAAGTCTGGCATCTCCAGAGCTAAGAAAGAAGACAGGTTGGAAGTTACTGCTGAGATGGCCTCTGGGGTCAGTGGCACAGTTGAGGTGACTGGGTGATTTTTTCTTACCAAATAGTGTTTTCTGGGTTTCCAGGAGACAGACATGGGCTGTATAGCCATCCCCACACATGAAGCCTTCCTATTAGCCCCTCTTGGTCAGAGTGCCAGCAGGAAGCCTTTGTCCTTTCCTAGCTTGTGAATTTCTCTTGTTGCAGAGAACCCTCTGGTCTTCCCTCTGTATCAAAACTCTCAAGAGCATGGTTGTAGTACCTTATGTTGAACAGCACCTCGCAGTTTTTCTGAACCCTTTTAGTTACAACAGTTCACTGAGGTAGGAAGGGCAGGTGTTAGAGCTATTTTACAAATGGAAAGACTAGTTGGTGGCAGAATAGGTTCCAGAACAGAGGTCTATCGATGCCAAATGCCGTACTCTTGGAACAATAAATACCATGTTGCTCATAGAAGGTGCTCTTAGTATAGGAGCTCGACGGTGGCAGTGAGAGATGGAGGGAGGGCTTGCTGTGTATTTGAGGTACCTCCATTCTCTGGGGCTGACTGTTTAAAATGGGAGGTGAATTTGAGTGGCCTGACTTGAACAGTTGTTGTCTGCGATAATGTGACGAGCATTCACATTATCCACCGCCCCCCCGCCCAGCCCCCAGCACAGCACTCCTGAAGAATTCATGCTCACATCTTTCCTTCATGTAAATAGAATTTCCTCTTTTTTTTTTTGAATTTCCTCTTTTTGGTAACAGTTTAGAGGAAACCATAACTCCAAAATCTATGCTGCCTCACTCCCTGCAGGCTGTCCTCTGGGCTGGGGTGGGTGCAGCGCTCACGTAGGAGCAGTAAGGAGGGAGGGACAGGGTGTCAGGAGACTTGAGATCTGGGCAGCAGCAACTGCGAGGCCTTGGGTGAGTTGTGTCACCTTGGGGCTTCTGTTTTTACACATTTAAGAAAATGTTTCTAAGATTTTTGCCTGATCTAAGATTCATGTTGTTTTTATGGTAGAAAAGAGGAAAAAAAAAGTTCATGCAGGGACTTCCCTGGTGGCAAAGTGGTTAAGAATCCGCCTGCCAATGCAGGGGACACGGGTTTGAGCCCTGGTCCGGGAAAATCCCACATGCCGCAGAGCAACTAAGCCCGTGCGCCACAGCTACTGAGCCTGCGCTCTAGAGCCCGCAAGCCACAACTACTGAGCCCGCGTGCCACAACTACTGAAGCCTGTGCGCCTAGAGCCTGTGCTCTACAACAAGAGAAGCCACTGCAATGAGAAGCCCGTGCTCCGCAGCAAGAGAAGCCACTGCAATGAGAAGCCTGCGCACTGTGACGAAGAGTAGCCCCTGCTCGCCACAACTAGAGAAAGCCTGCGCGCAGCAAAGAAGACCCAATGCAGCAATCAATCAATCAATAAATTTATAAAATTAAAAAAAAAAAGTTCATGCAATCTGCTGAGTAGAAATGAAACATATGTGTTTGCTGCTGTGGGATTAAAGGGAATTCTGTAACTAGCAACAAAGTAACCTGTTAAGGAGAGTGGAGTCTCTGGAAGCTTTCAGGAGCATCCAGGTTCCAGTAGCTCCACTCTTTCTCTCTCTATATATATGGCATCACTTTCCCCAATGTGGAAATAGCTTTGTCCTTTTTCTACTTATAAAGATGTGTTCATCTACAAAAAATAAGGAAGTGTTGCAAAATATGAAGATGAAAAGAGTTGATGACCTGTAATCCTACAACCCACAGGAAACCAGTTAACATTTTGGTGAACATCACCCTTCTAAACTTTTGGCTCTGTTTAGGAGTATGTATTGTTAAATTAATTTTTA
The DNA here is from genome assembly GCF_964374135.1 of Grampus griseus. Taxonomy (NCBI): domain Eukaryota; kingdom Metazoa; phylum Chordata; class Mammalia; order Artiodactyla; family Delphinidae; genus Grampus; species Grampus griseus. The sequence goes on along the minus strand of NC_139006.1, from coordinate 23,863,673 downwards.
TTTTTAGTAAGATAGTTTAAAAATTTTAAATAAAATATGATCATGTGAAAATTCAAATAGTAAAGAAGGGATTACATAAAAATGAGCCTTCCACTCTCCACCCCGTCTGCTAATCCCATTCCTGCTCTCCAGAAGCAAGCAAGAGTTTTTCATGTTTTTTTTTAAATTTATTTGTTTATTTTATTTTTGGCTGTGTTGTGTTTTCATTGCTGTGGGCGGTCTTTCTCTAGTTGCAGCAAGCGGGGGCTACTCTTCGTTGTGGTGTGCAGACTTCTCATTGCGGTGGCTTCTCTTGTTGCGGAGCATGGGCTCTAGGCATGTGGGCTTCAGTAGTTGCAGCACGCAGGCTCGGTAGTTGTGGTTCACGGGCTCTAGAGCGCAGGCGCAGTAGTTGTGGCGCATGGGCTTAGTTGCTCCGCAGCATGTGGGATCTTCCCAGACCAGAGCTCGAACGTGTGTCCCTTGCATTGGCAGGCGGATTCTTAACCACTGCGCCACCAGGGAAGCCCCAAGCAAGAATTTTTAACGTTTCTTGTGTATCTTCCAGAAAGTCCCTCCATACTTACATATTTATTGAAAGTTGATTTAATTTTTTTCCAATTTCATTGAGAAACAATTGATATATATCACTGTATATGTTTAAGGTGTACAGCATGATAGCTTGATACATTGTGAAATGATTACCACAGTAGGTTCAGCTAATATCCATCATCTTATATAGATACAATAAAAAGAATATAAAGAAGAAAAGAAAAAAGGAAAAAAAAAAGTTTCTCCTTGTGATGAGAACTCTTAGGATTAACTCTCTTAATTTTCCTGTATGTTAATACAGCAGTGGTAACTATAGTCATCATATTGTACATTACATCCCTAGTACTTATTTCTCTTACATCTGGAAGTTTGTACCTTTTGGCCACCTTCCTCTAATTCCCCGCTCCCCCTCCTCCTCAGTCTAATCTGTTTTTCTGAGTTTGGTGGGATTTTTTGTTTTGTTTTTTGTAAGATTCCACATATAAGTGAGATCATATGGTATTTGTCTTTTTCTGTCTGAGTCATTCCACTTAGCATAATGCCTTTAAGGGCCATCCATGTTGTCGCAAATGGTAGAATTTCCTTATTTTTTATGGCTGATTAATACTACATTGTAAATATATACACCATAACTTCTTTATTCATTCATCACTGATGGACACTTAAGTTGTTTCCACGTCTTGGCTACTGTAAATAATGCTACTGTGGTGATTTAATTTCTTTTTTTAAAAAAAATTTATTTATTCTTTGCTGCATTGAGTCTTCGTTGCTGAGCGTGGGCTTTCTCTAGTTGCAGAGAGCAGGGACTACTCTTCGTTCTGGTGTGCCGGCTTCTCATTGTGGTGACTTCTCTTGTTGCAGAACACAGGCTTTAGGCACGGGCTTCAGTAGTTGTGGCTCGCGGGGTCTAGAGCACAGACTCAGTAGCTGTGGCACACAGGATTAGTTGCTCTGCGGCATGTGGGATCTTCCCTGACCAGGGCTCAAACCCATGTCCCCTGCATTGGCAGGTGGATTCTTAACCGTTGTGCCACCAGGGAAGCCCTGATTCAATTTCTAAGTCGACTTTACTGAGGTATTGTTTACATGCAATAAAACCCTTTTTAAGCATATAATTCATTGGTTTTAATAAATATATAGACTTGTGTAATCACAACCACACTGAAGATATAAAATATGTATCCCTTTGCAGTCAGTATCCACCCATGGTTCCAGGCAATCACTGATCTGCTTCCTATCACTATAGATGAGATTTTTCTTTTAAGAAATTTTATTTAAATGGAATGTACTCTGTTCTGTGTGGTTTATTTCGCTGACCATAATGTTGAAATTCATTCCTCTTTATTGCTGAATAGTATTTCATTGGGTGGATATGCCACAGTTTTTTTTTTTAATTTTACTTATTTATTTTTGGTTGTGTTGGGTCTTCGTTGCTGTGCACGGGCTTTCTCTAGTTGCGTGAGCGGGGGCTTCTCTTCATTGTGGTGCGCGGGCTTCTCGTTGCAGTGTTTTCTCTTCTTGTGGAGCACAGGCTCTAGGCACGTGGGCTTCAGTAGTTATGGCACGAGGGCTCAGTAGTTGTGGCTCTCGGGCTCTAGAGTGCAGGCTCAGTAGTTGTGGTGCACGGGCTTAGTTGTTCTGCAGCATGTGGGATCTTCCCGGACCAGGGCTCGAACTCGTGTCCCCTGCATTGGCAGGAGGATTTTTAACCACTGTGCCACCAAGGAAGCCCCACATATTATTTTTAACCCTTCATCTGTTGGTGGACATTTGGGTTGTTTGCATCTTTTGACTATTATATATAAAGTCTATATGAATATTTGTGTTTAAGTCTTTGTGTAGACATTTGTTTTCATTTCTTTTGTGTAAATACCTAAAAGTACAATTACTATTCATAGGTAACTGTGTATTTATAAGAAACCACCAAACTGTTTTGAAAGTATTAATAGTTGTTTTACCATTTTGTATTCCCATTAGCAATATATGAAAATTTCTGTAATCTTATTAGATTCACTTATTCTAGTAGCTTTTTGTAGAAATTTTCATTGAAGACATTCTGGTTTTCATTTTGGAAGTTTCAAGTTGTTCTTTTTTATGTCTTCCATTTCTCTCATTATGATCATATTTTCCCGTAAATCTTTGACCATATTGTGCTTGTTTATTTAGCTGTCTCAAAGTCCTTTTCTCCTTTTCATCATCTTCTGTCATTTTGGGGTCTATTTCTTTTTCTTTTTTTCAAAAAATAAATTTATTTATTTATTTTTGGCTGCATTGGGTCTTCGTTGCTGTGCGCGGGCTTTCTCTAGTTGCGGTGAGTGGGGGCTACTCTTCGTTGCAGTGCGTGGGCTTCTCATTGCGGTGGCTTCTTTTGTTGCGGAGCACAGGCTCTAGGTGTGCAGGCTTCAGTAGTTGTGGTGCACGGGCTCAGTAGTTGTGGTGCACGGGCTCAGTAGTTGTGGCTTGTGTGCTCTAGAGCTCAGGCTCAGTAGTTGTGGCATACGGGCTTAGTTGCTCCACGGCATGTGGGATCTTCCTGGACCAGCGATGGAACCCATGTTCCCTGCATTGTATTTTTGGCTGCGTTGGGTCTTTATTGCTGCACGCGGGCTTTCTCTAGTTGCGGCAGCAGGGGTACTCTTTTGTTGTGGTGCGCAGGCTTCTTGTTGAGGTGGCTTCTCTTGTTGCAGAGCACGGGCTCTAGGTGCACGGGCTTCAGTAGTTGTGGCTCATGAGCTCTAGAACACAGGCTCAGTAGTTGTGGCATACGGTCTTAGTTGCTCTGCGGCATGTGGGATCTTCCCGGACCAGGGCTCGAACCCGTGTCGCCTGCATTGGCAGGCAGATTCTTAACCACTACGCCACCAGTGAAGCCCCATCATATTGTTTTGCAACCATTACCACTATCCGTTCCTAGAACTTTTTCATCATCTCAAACAGAAGCTTTGTACCTTTTAAATAATATTCCCTAGTCTACCTCCCACCCAACCCCCTTAAGCACTGTTCTACTCTGTCTCTGTGAAGACTGTTCTAGGTTCTTCATATTAGTGGAATCATACATTTGTCTTTTGGTGTCTGGCTTATTATTTCACTTACCAGATTTTCAAGATTCATCCATGTTTAAAGCATGTTTCAGAGTTTCTTTCCTTTTTAAGGCTGAATAGTATTCCATTTTATGGATGGGCCATGTTTTGTTTATCATCTATTGATAGATAGTGGGTTGTTTCCACTTTGGCTGTTGGAATAGTGCTTCTGTGAGCATTGGTTACAAATATCTGCTTGAGTCTTTGCTTTCAGTTCTTTCGGGTGTATAACTAGGAGTGGAGTTTCTGGATCATATGGTCAATCTATGTTTAACTTTTTGAGGAACTGCCAAACTTTTCCACAGTGGCTGTACCATTTTATATTCCAATTCGCATTGTATGAGGATTCCACTTTCTCCACATCCTCACCAACACCTTTTTTTAAAAAAATTTTTGAATTTTATTTATTTTTTTATACAGCAGGTTCTTATTAGTCATCAATTTTATACACATCAGTGTATACATGTCAGTCCCAATTGCCCAATTCATCACACCACCATCCCCACCCTGCCCGCCGCTTTCCCCCCTTGGTGTCCATATGTTTGTTCTCTATGTCTGTGTCTCAACTTTTGCTCTGCAAACCGGTTCATCTGTACCATTTTTCTAGGTTCCACATACATGCATTAATATACGATATTTGTTTTTCTCTTTCTGACTTACTTCACTCTGTACGACAGTCTCTAGATCCATCCACGTCTCAACAAATGACCCAATTTCATTTCTTTTTATGGCTGAGTAATATTCCATTGTATGTATGTACCACATCTTCTTTATCCATTCGTCTGTCAATGGGCATTTAGGTTGCTTTCATGACCTAGCTGTTGTAAATAGTGCTGCAATGAACATTGGGGTGCATGTGTCTTTTTGAATTATGGTTTTCTCTGGGTATATGCCCAAGAATGGGATTGCTGGATCATATGGTAATTCTATTTTTAGTTTTTTAAGGAACCTCCATACTGTTCTCCATAGTGGCTGTATCAATTTACATTCCCACCAACAGTGCAAGAGGGTTCCCTTTTCTCCACACCCTCTCCAGCATTTGTTGTTTGTAGATTTTCTGATGATGCCCATTCTAACTTGTGTGAAGTGATACCTCATTGTAATTTTTTTTTTTTTTTGCGGTATGCGGGCCTCTCACTGTTGTGGCCTCTCTCGTTGCGAAGCACAGGCTCCGGACGCACAGGCTCAGTGGCCATGGCTCACGGGCCCAGCCGCTCCGCGGCATGTGGGATCCTCCTGGACCAGGGCACGAACCCGTGTCCCCTGCACTGGCAGGTGGACTCCCAACCACTACGCCACCAGGGAAGCCCCTCATTGTAATTTTTGATTTTCATTTCTCTGATAATTAGTGATGTTGAGCAGGTTTTCATGTGCTTCTTGGCCATATGTATGTCTTCTTTGGAGAAATGTCTATTTAGGTCTTCTGCCCATTTTTGGATTGGGTTGTTTGTTTTTTTAATATTGAGCTGCATGAGCTGTTTATATATTTTGGAGATTAATCCTTTGTCCGTTGATTCATTTGCAAATATTTTCTCCCATTCTGAGGGTTGTCTTTTCGTCTTGTTTATAGTTTCCTTTGCTGTGCAAAAGCTTTTAAGTTTCATTAGGTCCCATTTGTTTATTTTTGTTTTTATTTCCATTACTCTAGGAGGTGGATCAAAAAAGATCTTGCTGTGATTTATGTCAAAGAGTGTTCTTCCTATGTTTTCCTCTAGGAGTTTTATAGTGTCTGGTCTTACATTTAGGTCTCTAATCCACCTTTTAATTTTTTTATAATAGCCATCCTAATGGGTGTGAAATTGTATCTCATTGAGGTTTGGATTTTCATTTCCTAATGACTAGTAATGTTGAGCATCCTTTCACATGCTTATTGGCTATTTATCTCTCTTTGGAGAAACGTCTATTCAAGCCCTTAGTCCATTTTTAAAAATATTTATTTATTTATGGCTGCGTTGGGTCTTCGTTGCTGCACGCGGGCTTTCTCTAGTTGCGGCGAGCGGGGGCTACTCTTTGTTGTGGTGCGCGAGCTTCTCATTACGGTGGCTTCTCTTGCTGCAGAGCACGGGCTCAAGAGCACAGGTTCAGTAGTTGTGGTGCATGGGCTTTGTTACTCTGTGGTGCGTGAGATCTTCCCAGACCAGGGCTTGAACCCATGTCCCCTGTATTGGCAGGTGGATTCTTTTTTTTTTTTTTTTTTTTATTTATTTGGTTGCACCGGGTTTTAGTTGCGGCACGCATGTGGGATCCAGTTCCCCGGCCAGGGATCGAACCCAGGCCCCCTGCATTGGGAGCATGGAGTCCTAACCACTGTACCACCAGGGAAGTCCCGGCAGGTGGATTCTTAACCACTGCACCACCAGGGAAGTCCCCCTTTGTCCATTTTTGAATTGTGTGGTTTTTCGTTGCTGAGTTGCAGGAGTTCTTTATTTTTCTGGATACTAGACCCTTATCTGGTATATGTATTTGCAAATATTTTTCTCCTATTCTATGGCTTATCTTTTTACTCTCTTGATCATATCTTTTGATGAAGTCCAATTTATCTATTTATACTTTTATTTCCTGTGTTTCTGGTGTCATATCTAAGAAATCATTTCTGAATCCAGTGTCATGATTTTCTCCTGTTTTCCTCTAAGAATTTTATAGTTTTAAGTCTTATGTTTAGGTCTTTGATCCATTTTGAGTTGTTTTTTTATATCGTGTAAGGTTAAGTATCTGACTTCATTCATGGGGATGTGCAGTTTTCCCAGCACATTCCCATTGAATGGTCTTGGCCCCCTTCTGGAAGTCAGTCTCATTCTCTTGTAAATGACAGAGGTGATGTAACGCTCTGACAGAATGTTGGAGAACTGGGAGGACAGTCATGATTCCCATCCCTTCTCACCTGACGACTTGTTGCATAATCACGGGCTTTATTTTTCACTTGATGTCTGTCTGTTTTTTTAAATGGATATACAGTTGACCCTTGAACAATGCGGGTGTTAGCGGCACTGACTCCCCTCCCCCCAGCGACTGAAAATATGCGTATAACTTTACAGGCCGCTCTCGGTATGCGTGGCTTCACATCCTCCAATTACGTAGTACTGTAGTACGTATTTATTGAAAAAAGTCTGCTTATAAGTGGACCTACGCATTCAAACCTGTGTTGTTCAGGGGTCAGCTACTCCTGTTTTGTATCTTGCCTTTTTTACCTTATACATATTGCTACATATGATGATTTTGCAAGACTTCATGTAACTACATACGTTAAGTGGCTCTGCTACCATAGTGGATTCTGGTGCCCTGGTGGTTTTTACCATCGTGATTAACGTTGTAGAGCACATCTTTGCACGTAGGCCTTTTCCTCAGGCTGAATGCCTCAGTGTAGAATTGCTGTCTGAAGGGGTCTGGGCACCTGCACGATTTTTGCTACATGTTTGCCGTCTAAAACTATTGTACCTGTTTGTAATAGGCATTGTTGGGTATATGAACCACACTGGGTGTTACTGAAACAGTTGTCATAGATGAACACCATTCCTCTCTTCTTGCATTTGCTGCTTCATTCAACAGATCTTTGAGCTCCTTCCATATGCCAGGCCCTGTTGAGATGCTGGGGATCCACTGGTAGAGCTAGAGCTCCCATCCTCAGAGAGCTTCCCTTATTAGGGGCTGAGATAGCTGAGAAACAGATGGACACATGGACATGTCTAGTGGTTGAAAGGCCGTGGAGAGAACATAGGTAAAGGGCACAGTGTCTCAGGCTGGGGCAGAGCTGGGCTGGGACCAAGGCAGTCAGGGAAGGAAGGAAGGCCCCGCTTAGTGCCGTGTGGGCTGAGAGGGCATCTGAGGGGCCGGGAGAGTGGTCCAAGTAGAGGCTTGAGATGGATAGAGAACACTTGTCTCTGTTAAGGGAGAACAAAGAGCCCCTGTGGCTGGAGGCACAGAAGGCAGGAAGGTAGGAGGGCAGGAGGACCCGTGGCGCCAGCTCAGCCTGTCCTCTGAGTGAGTGCTGAGTGATCTGGGTTCTGATCCAGTTGTCCTGGCTGCTATGGAGACAGATTAGGGGACCTGTTGGGAGGCTCTGACAGGATCCCAGCAAGAGAAGGTGGTGGCCTGGATCAGAGTGGGGAGCAGTGGAGTTGGGGTAGGGGGGAGGCACTCGATTCTGGTATTTTTTTTATTGAAGTATAGTTGATGTACAGTATAAGTTACAGGTGTGCAATATAGTGATTCATAATTTTTAAAGGTTAAACTCCTTTTAAGGTTATTATAAACTATTGGCTATATTCCCTATGTTGTACAGTATATTCTTGCAACTTATTTAATTCATTAACTTATTTATTTTTGGCTGTGTTCGGTCTTCGTTGCCGTGTGCGGGCTTTCTCTAGTTGTGGCTAGCGGGGACTACTCTTCATTGCACTGCGCGGGCTTCTCATCCTTCTCATTGCGGTGGCTTCTCTTGTGGCGGAGCGTGGTCTCTAGGCATGTGGGCTTCAGTAGTTGTGGCACGCGGGCTCAGTAGTTGTGGCTCTCGGGCTCTAGAGTGCAGGTTCAGTAGTTGTGGCACACAGGCTTAGTTGCTCCGTGGCATGTGGGATCTTCCCGGACCGGGGCTCGAACCCGTGTCTCCTGCATTGGGCAGGCAGATTCATAACCATTGCGTCACCAGGGAAGTCCTTGTAACTTATTTTATACCTAATAGTTTGTAGCTCTTACTCTCCTATCCCAATATTCCTCCCCACCCACACCCCCCTGCCACTGGTAACCACTAGTTCTCTATATCTGTGAGTTTGCTTCTTTTTTGTTATATTCACTAGTTTGCTGTATTTTTTAGATTCCACATTCGATTCTGGGTATGTTTTGAGGGGAGAGTGGACAGGATGCACTGATGGATTGCATACGAGGGGAGAGAGAAATTGAAAATGACTCGTGAGTTTTGACTTGAATGGATGCGAGGGGTGGAGTAGCTCTTTACTGAGAGCAGTGGAGGAAATAGGGAACATCAAGAATCATACCTTAATACAGTTTGTAATTTGCTTTTCTTTAAATGTGAGTCCACTTCAACATTTTCATGTGTTTATTCTCTGTCTATACTGGCTCAGAGTATTTGTAAGTTTAACGTTTAGTCTGAATAGCACGGAACAAGGAATCCACCACATTCCTCTGGCTCTGGTCAGACCAGGAGTACGCCCTGCCCTTAGAACTGGAGCCTCGAGCAGGCCGAGTGCCACGCATGAAGGAGGGGACGCTTCCATGAGTTTCTTTTCAGGAACTCATGGTGTCCTTCCTGAAAAAGGTCAGGGTTTGGGGTCAAAGAGCCCGGCTACCTTATTTGGGCTACCTGGGCCTGGCGTTTGGCCTCAGTGGGGAGGGTGGTCGCCACCAGGCCTCTCTGGAGAACTGGCTTCAAGGGAGCAACACTGACCGGAGCTGGAAGGCCACCGCCTGTGCCCGAGCATCGCAGTCTGCGTTTGTGTGGCAGCTATGATTTCAGATATGCTGTCCTTTTTGTCCCTATAAGTCAAAGGGGGGAACAGACCTTCATAAGTGCTTCTTACCAAGAGGGGTGGAAGGTGTGTAGCGTCTGTAAGCCCAGGTCACCAGGTGACCTGGATGGCAGGTGTGTATGGGGGGAGTGCCCAGGTGTGCCGCCCCCCTCCCGCCGGGGTTTCCTGTTCCATGAAGGGTGGCATCTGGTGGCAGATTTCCCTTGGTCTCTGGTGCTTCTGAGGAGTCCTTTTTGCCTTCACGGGTCTTGAGGACAGAGGTTTAGGCGGTGGGGAAGCTGGCCTGGTAGAAAGGGGGGCCCTTTGGGGAAGAAGCCGTCCATGTGTCCCTCCTCCTGCAAACCAAGGAGCTGACTCTGCAGAGATGGGGCCCTAGGCTGCAGAGTGGGCTGTGGTCATCGGAGGGCTGCTGCCTGGACAGGAGGGAGGGGTTCGGCTCGGAACTGCCCCACCCGCCTCATGAAGCAGGAGTGGTGGGCATGATGCTGCCTCAGGGCCAGAGAGGCGCTGTGTGCTGAGTGTGGTCTTGAGTTTTTCTCCCTAGTAGAATTTAGAGGTTTTTCTGTGGCTTAAAGCAAAGTCTTCCAGTATTTTATTGTGAACACTTTTGAACAGAGTAGAAAAGTTGAGAGAATTGTTACCCACACACACTGCTTGAGTGACGAGTTATTAATGTTTCCTCGTATCTGCTTTGTCTCTGTGCATATGTACAGACTCTCCTCTGAGCCACTGAAAGTACATAGCAGACATTATGAAACTTCACCCCTAAACACTTCAGTCCACATCTGAGCACATCTGGTTTGTTGTCATCTCATCTGGCCATGGGGTGCGTTAGCACTGCTTCCTTGTTTCTGCCCTCAGTTTAGTATTTTTTAAATGTGAGGTGTGACTTTACAGTTCTGAAAAGGAATAAAGCCAGATCAGCCTGTCAGGTCTCCCACGTCGCTCACCGCTACCCTGTCGATCTGCACTTGGCATTTCCTTCGCTCCACGAGTCCATGACCTTGGACAGTGTAGAACATGTTTTGCATGTTTTTAAACTTCCTGTAATTTTTATAGCTTTATTGTTCCCCTCTGTGAACAGGCTGCTGTTAAATGAGAATGACATAGGTGTAAATAAATACCTGGTCCTATGCTGGCAGGGGGTGGAGATTCAGTAAGTACTATTTTACCTCTTACCTAATAGGTGTTGAGAAGACAGTTCTGGATGTTAAAATGGGCAGACAGTCAAGTTGGTGGGAAGTAGACCCTGCTGCCTGCCCAGCTCTGACCTCAGAGAATCCTGGCCTCATTCCAGGGCAGGAGGACATCTCAAGGCCTCAGGGACCTCCTTCGTGGTATGTGCCAGGAGCTGTGGCAGCCACTCCAGCCTTTCCTCTCCCTTGCCTCCTCCAGCCCAAGGGGGTGCTCTGTGCCTGCACCACTAAGGGGAAAGGGAATGGACAAGGCTGGGCTCCTGCCTGGAGGGAGCTTTCTGCTGGGCTTCCTTACCCTGCTGCACCCTCCTCGCTGCCTGGGTGGCAGAGAAGTCATCTGGGCTGGTGGGATTGCTAGGAAACATTCGAGAACACGAAGGGAGAATTTGGCAGGGCTGTGAGAAGCCTTCAGATGAAGGAATCACCTGAGGGTAGTCCGTGCTTGTCTGGGCTCCTGCCCAGGCTTCTGTGAGGCTGATAACCTGCCCCCTGGCTCCTCGTGCCAGCCTTGGGACACCGACCATCACCTCTCTTCTTCGAGGGGCCTCCATCGGCCCCAGGGAATGAGAATTAACAGAGAGCACCTGCCACCCCTGCCCCGCCACTCCCTTCTGTCCTCTGGCACAGCAGGGCACGGAGTTCACTCTGCAAGGAGCGGGGGAGTGGCAGTGGGTTGCCTGAGGAGGTTGGCCTGTCCACGGGTGCTGCGGCCAAGTGGCCTGGGGCCTGCAGAGCCTCGCAGTGACACTAGGTGGCACTCCCGCCCAGGGGAGTCCAAAGAAGGTGGGAGGACTAGAAATTAAGGACCAAGTGTGGGTGGCCGGAAGGGACCTCATTTGGGCTGGGAGAGTAAACTTTCCAAGGGGGTTTTTCTTACTCCCAGAAATTATGTTGAGTATTGTCTGGAATATTGTCCAGAAGGCATTTCCCTCCTGAGATGTACGTGGTGGAGGGCAGGTTAGAAGGCTGGGCGGGCTAATCTCAGGGCAGACCTGTGGGCTGGTTTATGAGTTTCCTAGACACCAGTCAGCCTGAGAGGCTTTGAATGATTACAGAGGAGTTCTGGTCCACGTGGAGCGGCCTAGTTGGTCATTTTACAGTGGAGAGCATCAGCGCTCCACAGGCCGCTCAGCGAATAAGAATCTGGGCTTTTGATCCAGACTTGTTTTTCCCCCTTAGGTCTAACTTCGGTCCTGCTGGATGCACTGCAGGCTTTGGGGAAGTCAGGACGGTCTTCCTGGATTTCTGGTTCTGGAATTTAGTGTTGCTAAGATTGTGTGTCAGCATCTTCCTGTGCTTTAACTCCTTTTTATTCCATCTCGAGTGGTGGTTGGTTGGAGCTCTGAGGTGAGCAGGGGTCTAAAGTCTCGCTGGGGCTCCGAGAATGCTGTGAGCCCAGGCTAGGAGGCTGAGTGGGCTGTGCACCTCCCTGCCTCCCAGTTCCTACTGGCGTCCCAAGGATCCCTCCAGCTTGTTACGGAGCACTTGGTTGGGCTGGATCCAGATGAGGGGGCAGGTGTGTGGGGCTGTGTCTGCATGTTGCTGTGTCCTCTTCCAGGCTGCTTTGGCTGAGCTGCCCATCTCTTCACAAGCCCTGTCAGCTCTCTTCCGGGTCTAAATGTTGCTTTAGAAACTAAATTCCCAGTGGTCAAAAGAAGCTGGGGTTGTTCAGCTAATCAGGCTCCTGAATTCCACATGCTTTTTGTGGTTGAGTAGTGGTGGTGTTCCCCGCTGGACCCTCCCCCTCCCCTAAAAAGTGTTAAGCTGGTTCATTCCATCCCACGTTGCCTGCTTTCAGTGGGCATGGGGGTAGGGTGCTGACCCTGCAGTGGGGTACCATCTAGTGGGGTAGAAAGATAAGGTGAGAATCACCCCACAGGTCTTGATCCCCGCTAGGAAGCCTACGTGCTGGGCAGGGGTGGACCTTGCCCACTGGGTCTTGTTTGCTGGTCTGCACCAGGGGCTTTTGTGTGTCAGGGTGTGTCTGCCTGGAGGAGAGGGGGTGGGGTGAGGAGCAGCCTTTGTCTTCAGGGTCGGGTGTATGAAGGAGCGAGGGCTTTGAGGGCTAGAAAAGGTGTCTGGAGGTGGCTTTGTGTTCAGTCTAGAGAAGCCGGCCCTCGGGTGAGGTCCGCAGCACGTGGAGGCCCTGGCGGCCCGGAGGGGTGTGTGGGAGGCGCTCACGGCCCAGGGAGCCCAGCCCCGCCCTCAGGAGGCACCCGCGAAGTCCTGTGGCCGCCTGCCGGTCGCCTGTTCCCGCCGCTCCCCTGGCCCCGCCCCTTCCCTTAAAGGAACCCCAGGCTGGGGGGCGGGGCGCGGCTGACTAGCGAGCCTGGTGTCCGGTCTCCTGCCGCTGCCCCTGACTGGGTGGAGCCGAGCCCCCGCACGCAGTCAGGCTTCCGAGGAGCGAGGAGCGGCGCCTCCCTGCGAGTTCAGCCGGTGCGCGGCGCCGCGGAAGCCAGCGGAGCGGACCACCTGCTGGTGAGTGAGCGGCCGCGGCCGAGACGTCCCGCGCAAGCGGAAGGCCTGCTCGCGTAGCCGGGAGGCCGGTCGCCCCTCACCGCTTGGGGCCTGAGGAGCCCACCCCCCAACCCCGATCGAGTGTGGCTTCCCTGGCCCCACACGGTGGGTCACGGGGCCGGGCAGGATGAGCTCACTTCCTTCGCGTCGTGTAGCATCTCCTTGCCTCCCGGCCCGGAAAAGGGAAATGTGGGCGTTGCGGGCGGCTCGATGTCCTCCTGCGCCCATTTCCTCAGTTCTGCCCGAAGGGTCTGGGACGGGCGCCAGAGGGGGAGGGAAGCAGCAGTGTTCCTCGGTGGGACCCGGACGTGCTGCAGTTGTCACCATGTACCAGCCAAGGGGCAGGAGGGGGTGACACTCTGCCCTTCCCAGGACCCCGTTCCCCGCTAGTGCCAAGGATTGCCCCAGAGAAGGTTGCTTTCCTTCAGGGGATTTAAGAAAGAGTCTTGCCGAGTCCTGTCCCCATCTCTACCGCCCTTGAAAGAGGTGCCTCTGGATCCTTCTCTCTGCTTCCTCTTCTCTCGCCCAAGGCTTCCCCAAGATGGCTCACCCGTTTCACCTGGGAGAATCCATTTTCCTGGTTCCCTACTTCTGACATTTTGTCAGCTTCTAGCCTTCGAACTCAGGGGAGGAATGGTTGGTGGCCCCACCTGGACACAGCTACCCAGCAGCCCTGCCCTCCAGAGCCGGGAGTGTGCACAGCAAGTCAGGCTGGGGACACATGTTTTGGGGGGCTCTGGGGGTTTCTGCTGAGGCTTCAGGCCAGGTAACTGGCACCCGGTGAGCTTTCCACCCAGGGAGCAGGAGCACATCCTTGTCCAGCTCTCGGGCTGGACACGTGCAGGGTTGCAAGGCCTTCATCTAGGGCGGTGAGGGGTGGGTGGGGATGTTGCAGCACCTCTGGGGTGTGAACCCCCAGAACAGCATGTCCTGACAAAGGTGAGCTCCCCCCAGCATGGTCCTGTTGAGCCATCCCTTCCTACTCACATCATCGCTGCCCCTGTGGTTTGGGCTCCTCTGTCAGAACTGCCTCCTCTGCCCTGTTCCTTCCATCTTCCCAGCGGTAGCAAGCTTCTGTCCTCCCAGAGCGTGGGTTTGGAAAGGGAGGGGAGGCACTGGGAGCCAGGTCTGGGGGGTGAGGCTGCACTAAGCTCTTGGATGGAAGAGAGGCATGGGGTTTCTAAGCAGAGTTGTTCTTGGCCTTGGTCACAGCTTTGATGTGAGACTCAGGGCGGGTGAGCAGGAGGAAGGACCCTTCGCATTTCCAGATGAGGAAACTGAGACTCAGAGAGCACGTGTGACTTGCAAGGCCTTTCCTAGCTCTCAGGGCGAGGGTGGGGGGAGGGCGTCCAGGATCACAGTAACCAGATTGTCCTTGCCCCCCACCAAAGCCTCTGTGTTCTCATGTTCCATATGGCCGTGTAATGACTTTAAAGTCCTACTGGTCATAGCCCCAAACTCACCTCCACAGAGTGTCCTTGAGACTCTCAGGAGAGAGGGAAGGGGTCTGTACTTCTCTGCTTCAGGGCGCTCTCCTTGCAGGCTCCTCCTTCAGGCCTGAACTCCCCAAGTTGCACTCAGGGAACCAGAAAGGGAGAAAGCTCTAGCTTGGCCTCCAAAGGCCACTGTAGGCGCAGAGGGCAAGTGGGGCTCTGAGATGGGGATGCTGGGAGCACTGTTGGTTGAGGAAGTGGCTCTGCTCCTGGGAAGTGAAAAGGGGTGACCTCTAGGGACCCCCTTCCCTCCGTCCTGCGGCTCTGAGCTAGTCAGAGGGAGTTGGCCTGTTTCCTGGTGGACAGCTGAATTCATGTCAGCTTGCTGGGGGCCTTTTGGGGAACACTGGTGATTTAAAAGAAACCTGACCCTGGTCTCAGTGTCTCATTTTAGAAGAGGAAGTAGAGTAGTGACAGAGACAGGACTGAGGCGTGAAGACCTCCTGCCCAGCTTCTCAGGGCAGTTCCTGGAGTCTCTCCAGGATAGCAGCTCCTTGGGCTGGTCCCCCAGAGTCCCCTCCACTGCCCTGGTGGGCTGTGTGGCCCAGTCAGGCCCCTGGACTGGAGGCCTTGGGGGAGAATGCAATGCAAAGGCACACACGGGGGATCTGCTTTGAGGTCCTGAGGTCTTGGGCCAAGCTGGGTTTGTCTGTGGCTTCCTGAATGTGCCTTTCTGACAACATCCTAGAGCGGTCAAGGTCCCACTGTGGAAAACTGGGAGGAGGAGGCCTGGCTCCCATCCCCGCCCACAAGGCGTCGCCAGCCCCCACTGTGAATCCCGGGTGTGCGAGCAGCCCAAGCTTTCTAGAGTTTCTAGAGTCGGGGAGAGAGCCTTGTCCTGGAGCCTAGCTTCAGGCGCAAACCTGACTGCCCATCACCCCGCTGGGCCTGTTTCCTGGGGAGCCACCGGGAGGCGAGTTTGGGGCCCCGAGGCTGGGAGGGCGGGGCAGGGCTGTGCTCCGCAGGTGGGTGGGGCTGTGCTCGGCAGGTGGGCTGTAGGAAGGGACTTAGCGGGACCTCAGCTCGAGCCTGGCCAGGCAAAAGCCAGAGTGTCCATGGGGCCTTGGGCAGGAGGAGGCCTGTGCGGGCACCTTCCTGCCATTCAACGGCCATTCAGCGAGGCGGGTAGCCTGGGGAGATGAGCTTGCCGAGGGGTCTTGGTCTGAGGTGGGGTGGGCCTTGGCAGGGGTGGAAATCCATGCTAACGTCCAAACCTTAGTCAGCCTCATCCAGCCCCATGGCCACTCACACCTAGAGATCTGGCAGGTGTCAGGCTGGCGGTTTTCACCTCCTTGGCTGAGGTGGGTTTGCCCAGGACCTCAGAAGTTCAGCCTGTGAGGGTCGAGCTATGGCCGAGTTGGGGCCTCCTGTTCGGTCTTGGCGTGGGGGCCTGGGCCGGGTCAGTTCTCTGCCTTCGGAGCAGCCCTGGGACCCCGCATGTCTTCATCTAAAGACGACGTGGGGCACGTGGGTTGGGGGCTGCGCTGGGCGGGGCTGTGACTCCCAGGCTGCAGAATGTTTGCTCTCCCCCTGCCTGTGATCTGCAGAGGCTGGGCGTCCTCTCAGGGAGCTGGGCGGCCGCGGACCAAAGTGCTGTTCCTCCCGAGAGAGATGGGAAGGCGGGGTGGCCGTTTTCCCTGAGGTCGCCCTGGTGCCCCTCTTCAGAGGAGGCAGGTATGGGGGACCCTGAGGCGGGGGCTGGGGACGACGACGAGGAGAGAGCCGGAGCAGGCCAGATGCTGGGGTCTCACTGCCGTGCCTCTCCCGCCTTCCTGCGCCCTCATCCCTCAGATGCTACTTTGTCATCTGAAAGGAAAATGGGTCAGGTCCCAGCGAGGGAGGGGCCGCCGGGGCCGCAGACAGGCCGACGCTGGGCGCCCGCCTGGAGCGCGGGGCTCAGATTCCCGCTTGTGCTCCTGGGTTCAGAGGCGCCGGGTCCCCTCCCTGCTGGAAGCAGGCAGGCAGCCAGGCCAGGGACAGAACGGGCCGAGGGCGGGGCCGGTGCGCAGGCCGAGCAGGTGTGTGATGGGTGCCTGTCTCTGCAACAGCCCTGATCCGTTGGACTGGACCTAGCCAGGGAGCGGTCCCCCAGCCGCAGCCGCCGGGGCGAGGAGCGGTGACAGCGCAGGAGCTCCGGGGGGGAAGGGAGGAAGGAGGAGAGACAAAGGGAGCGAGCCTGGCACTGCCTCCCTGCGCCGCCCACCATGTGTCAGTCAGAGGCGCGGCGAGGACCGGAGCTCCGCGCGGCAAAATGGTGAGATGCTGCGGGCCACGCCTGCGTCCTAACCTGGCCTCGCCCCGCCTTGACCTCCGAAAGGTCAGAGTTCACGTCCAGCGGCCCCGTGGTGGAGGTGGTGGCGGCAGCAGGGGGCCAGGGTACCAGCCCCCGCGGCTGGAGGGGCCCGGCCCGGGGGACCTGAGTCAGAGAGCCCATTTCAGGTACTGGGGGGCCAGCAGGCTGGTGGGCCAGTGTCTGCGCTGCGCCCCCACCCCGCTGCAGCGCAGCTCCTCCAAAATTGGTCCCTGTACTTATGCAGAGAGCGAGGTGGATGGGGGGAGCCCAGGGGAGAGCAGTGATGTGTCAGGCTTTGCTTGGCCCCTACCCACTTGCCAGACCTTTTTAAAGCTGGAGGGGGTGGGATGGGAGAGACAGTGGACACAGGGGGTCTGGTGAGCAGTGGAGAAGCAGCGCCTCCCAGGGCCACCATTGAGCTGCAGGGCCTGGCCTTCGGCTCAGTTCTCCATTTTTTTCTGCTTTTCATATCAGCTGAGGTGCCTCTTTGTTCCTTGGTTTGTTGAGCAATTGGGGGCAGAGGACAGAGCTTCTCTGAGAGCACACAGGCACAGATGGAGCCTTATTCTCCAGTTGAACGCAGTGTTTCTGTAGATGAGGAAACCGAAGCCCCGGGACATTCTCAGAGTGGGTAGCAGTGTGATCTTGTGATGGCCACACTGGGGCCTCAGGAGCACTTTCTAGGTCCTAGGCATGTGGCAAGGTAACTTGGGCCTCAGTGTCATGCCTCAGGAGGGCCAGGGTTCCGGTGGAAAGGCTCATCACAGAGTCTGGCTCCCTCGAGGCTGAGCCTGGCTTAATGCGCTGAATTTGAGCTGGTGGGGTCTGGGGAAGGCCCACCTACCTTTATTGGAAGGAGGGGCCTGGGTCAGGTGTATGTGGCCCCAGCAGACCTGGAAGGTGGCCTGAGGGTTGGCGGGGAGCTTATCCCCACCAACCTCTGGATCGTTTTGGAGAACCTGACCTGATGCAGAAAGAGCACGGGGATGGATGGAGCAGTAGCGTGCGTGTGTGTGTGTGTGTGTGTGTGTGTGTACACGCGCACTAGTGCTTGTGCATGTTTGTGTGTTCCTTTGTGATCTTGTCAGGCCCCTCAAATGAGGAAATAAGATGCTTGGAGCCATGAAGAGATTTTCCCAGATCCTGCGCTGCCAGGGGCTAAGGGGGATCAGACTAGCTCTCCTTGGAGCCTGTGTGGGCAGAGCTGGCCCCAGGCCGGTAGGGAGCCGCAAGGCAGGTTCTGCACCATCTTCCTGGTGCACTCAGCCCCAAGGTCCTCTCCGGGGTCCCTGCCAGGTTCAGAAGCTACTCCATCTGAGAGGCGCCTCACCCTGTGTGTCTCAGCTGACAGGCAGGTGGGGAGACTGGGAAGTGAGTCTGCCGACCAGAGGCAGCCAAGCCCCCACCTCAGAGTGGGGTTGGGATGAAGGAGTTTGGCCGGTGCTGCCCGACTCCATCGAGAGGCGAGCCTGCTGAGGGTGAGGTGGGGCCCCCAGTCCTCCACTGACCCTGGCTGTGTGCGGACATGTGCCCTGCAGGTTGTACTTCCCCCAGCTGGCCCTGAGGCGAAGGCTGGGACAGCTGAGCTGCATGTCCAAACCCGCCCTGAAACTGCGCTCCTGGCCCCTGACGGTCCTCTACTACCTCCTGCCCCTTGGCGCCCTCAGGCCACTCAGCCGGGTGGGATGGAGACCCGTGAGCAGGGTAAGTGTGCAGGGGCTGCTGGCCTGGCCTCCCCCCAGGCAGGCCTGAGGTTGGGGCCCAGGAGACCGAGGAGGAGAAGACATTTGTCAGATCAGAGGTGGTGCTGTGGGGCCTGAGCGCTCCAGCAGGGTCACATTGGAAGGCGAGCCTGTGGAGAGGGTGGGCTGCAGACAGGTGACTGTAACGGCCCACTGTCCACTGCCTGCTGTCTCTGCCTGCATTTCTGCCATGTGGGGACTCTGCTTCTGGAAAGAACCCACATTGGGCATTCAGAAAATGGTGCCTGAAAAGAGCTTAGGGGTGATTTTGAGAAGAATCCAAATTAATTTCTGGATGCCAGAGGGTGGTTCAGGGAGGCTGGAGCCTGTGTGGGCCCCTTTGAGTGAGGATGCCTTTGAGGACCCAGGAGCCCCAGGCAGGGCTGCGTGAGGGAACGGCCTGGCTGCGCCCGGCTCTCAGGCAAGCTGGCCCCAAGGAAGAAACCCTGCTCCCAGGCCCTTGGACAGCCCAGGTGGGCGTTGCCAGGGCTTGAAAGCTCAGGGGCACCTCTGGGCATTAGGCCTGGGGTCATAGGGCAGCCCTGGGCTGCCCCCGCGGATGGGCGTCAGCTGGGAGTGCTGGGAGCCGCTAACTTATTGCCTCTTTAAAGGTGTTTAAAGTTGGAGTGGAATTGCTTTTATGCTTTGGGGACTTGGTGTCTTGGTTGTGTTCAGCAAGCAGCAGCCACCAATTAGAAGCACGTCCCACTATGGCAGAGGCACTTGAGGTTTAAGAGGCTGCCCCTTCTGGGTCGTCTGGCCCTGAGTTTGGCTGGAGGGTCCGACTGAGAGGCCGAGTCCCCTCTGCCTCCTGGAGGAGCACCAGGTGGGGAGAGCTGTGTGGACAGGTGGGCTCGGCGGGCGTGTCCAGGTCCTCGGAGCGCAGGTGTCAGTGGTCAACCCGTCTGCATGAGTCCCCAACCTCAGGGTGGGGGGCGACGAGCACATGCGCTTTGGGCTGTGGACTTGCCCACACACCAGAGGCCTCTCCTTTCTGTGCTGGTCTGGGACTCGGGCAGTAGTGCCCGCGCCACGGCCTGTGTGACTGTGTCAGATCTGTTTGCCCCTCCCCACCTCAAGAAGTGAGGCTGTGTTGGCCAGTCTCCCCGGGGACTGGGGAGGGAGTGGGGTAGCTGCTGTGGGAAGTCTGCAGGAAATGGCTGACAGCTGAGCTGTAAGTCACTGTGTCACAGGCCTGGCCAGTACTGTGTGTGAGAGATGAGAGATTTGGAAGCTCAGTCTGGTTCCTGGTGAGAGACGACCATGTCACAAAGCCCTCGTGGGGACAAGCTGCTCAGGCCTCGGGAGGTGGCCCCCATGGGGAGGGGAGAGGGTACCGGCTGATGGGGAGGAGGGGGGTTGGGGGGTGAGCACACCGTGTGGCTGACTCACTCGGTGTGGCTGACTCACCCGCCTGCCCGCGGCCTGCAGGTGGCCCTGTACAAGTCGGTGCCGACGCGCTTGCTATCGCGGGCTTGGGGCCGCCTCAACCAAGTGGAGCTGCCGCACTGGTTGCGCAGGCCCGTCTACAGCCTGTACATCTGGACTTTCGGGGTTAACATGAAGGAGGCCGCCGTGGAGGACCTGCACCACTACCGCAACCTCAGCGAGTTCTTCCGGCGCAAGCTGAAGCCACAGGCCCGGCCAGTGTGCGACCTCCACAGCGTGGTGAGGCCCCAACCCCACCTTCTACTCCTGCCTCCGTACAGGCAGCTCTTGGCTGTGCCTTTAGGAAGAGGTGGCCTGGTGGGCACTCCTCCCAGGCCAAACCCCAAGAAGGAGGTGGCCCTGCCCTCTGCCCCCTGCCCTCCCCCACAGCGAGCCTCTCCTGGCCCTTCCAGATCAGTCCATCGGATGGGAAGATCCTCAACTTCGGGCAGGTGAAGAACTGCGAGGTGGAGCAGGTGAAGGGGGTCACCTACTCACTGGAGTCGTTCCTGGGCCCTCGCATCCCCGCTGAGGACCTGCCCTTCCCACCAGGTGGGTCCTGGCCTGGTGGCGGCCAGGCAGCTGTGCTGTGGCGTGGCTGCGCTGGATGTCAGAGGGTAGAGGGTGGGGATGGGAGTGGGTCCGGGAGGGAGGCCTGTGGACCAGTAGTTACTCTGCCCGCAGCTTCAGGCCTCCCTGGAGCCAGTGTCCAGGCTGCACGCAGGCTCCGTGTTGGGTAGCATCAAGTGCTTGTCTGAGCGCCTGGTTCGTGTCTGCCCCACAGCCACCTCCTGTGGCTCCTTCAGGAGCCAGCTGGTCACCCGAGAAGGGAACGAGCTCTACCACTGCGTCATCTACCTGGCCCCCGGGGACTACCACTGCTTCCATTCCCCCACTGACTGGACTGTCTCCCACCGGCGCCACTTCCCAGGTAGGCCTGGGCCAGCACATGGGTGGGACCTGCCCCTGGGGGACTCAGAGAGGTCCTCAGCTTCTTGGTATCAGGAGACGCAGGCTCCAAAGCTGTGAGGTGACTGCTGGGCATGGGTGGCAGGGGCAGGCTGGGAGCCAGCCTGCTCTGCATTTGGAATGACATGGGGGTACAGTGGGTCTTGGGCCCTCCCAGAGTAGACACACTGGGCTCTGGGAGGCTTGTCCTCCCGATGGGCAGGGAGTGGCAGTGTCTGTCCCCACAGGCTCCCTGATGTCCGTGAACCCCGGCATGGCCCGCTGGATCAAAGAGCTTTTCTGCCACAATGAGCGGGTAGTCCTGACTGGGGACTGGAAACACGGCTTCTTCTCACTGACGGCTGTTGGGGCCACCAACGTGGGCTCCATCCGCATCTACTTTGACCGGGTAAGCAGAGCCCAGACCCTGCCGAAGCCCAAGGGCTAGGCCACTTGCACCGTCTCCTGTGCAGCCAGATCCATCTGGACTGTAAGTTCTAGGAGGGCACATCCCCCACCAGGCCTGGCTGTGCAGAGCAGCTGCCCTGAGGAGGGGCTGGGCCCTGAGCTCCTGCTCTGCTTATCCCCCACCCACCCCTGTCTTGAGGTGGCTGGTGAGGGAGGGAATTAACTTCCCTTCCTGGCACTTTGCTTCTGCAGAAACCCAAGGGGAACTTGGGTGGGGCATGCTGATGGAGGCCAAGTGTGTGAGGGGTGCCAGTACCCATGCCCGCGGGGCTTCCCCTCTTGGTGTCAGTTTGCCCCTCAGCCCCCCGGGTGCTGGTGTTGTGGCACCGTTCGTACTAGTGAACAGTTGGGGGTCTGAATCCTCCATTTCCCTCCAGTTCAGAGCTGGTCAGGGGCTATCAGGTTAGGCCTAGTCCATGGCCTGAGCTGCTGTCCGGACCTCCCTTTCTGAGCAGGGTTGGGGACAGGTTCGGGACGGCAGCAGAGGTGTGTTCAAGGTCCACGTGCTCTGCCTCCGCCTCCCACAGGACCTGCACACAAACAGCCCACGGTACAGCAAGGGCTCCTACAATGACTTCAGCTTCGTGACGCACATGAACAAGGAGGGCATCCCCATGCGCAAGGGCGAGCACCTGGGCGAGTTCAACCTGGGCTCCACCATTGTGCTCATCTTCGAGGCCCCCAAGGACTTCAACTTCAAGCTGAAAGCGGGACAGAAAATCCGATTCGGGGAGGCTCTGGGCTCTCTCTAGAGCCTCTTTCATGGCCACAGCTGCTGAGGGGTCTTTTCCACAGAAATGTGAGGGTCTTTTCAAGGGGAACCTCTGAGGCTATCTAGGGAGGGGACCATCGGGTCTGACCAGGCAGGACCTGGGTGACTTCTGTTCCAGGGTGCAGACAAGGTTGTCAGAGCCCCTCTCATGTCCTAGACCTACATCTTCCCCCTACCCACCTGAAGAGAAAGTGCAGGCCAGGACGATTGATTCCCTCTTGGAGATTTTCTAACGTGTTGTATAAACTGGAGATTCTACATGTCCTGGCTGAGCATTCAGTTGTTCTGATTTCCGTTTTAAGATAAGTGGTAGTTAAAGTACCTTCTTGCTGCTCCTCCTATCACTGCTTTTTGGCCTCCCTTGCATGGGGCGAGGTGCCTCTTGGCACTGACTGTGGGTCCCAGACCAGGGCCTTTAATGCAACTGCTCCCAACCTGCTTGTTGGGAAAAGCTGTCTTCTCTCTTTGCACTTATGGCTGAATGCATCACCTCCGACTCTGCCATCAACTTCCGAGGGTGCTCACTAATGGTTCAGGGCGTTGCAGGCCCCGCTGAGTGACCTTCTGGAGCTGGCAGGTCCTCTTTCCAGTAGGCAGGACCCATCACCAAACCCCCTCAGTGGTGTCCAAAGCAAAAGGGGCAGGCAGCTAGCTGGTGGTGGCCCAGCTGGGGTCAGGGGAGAGCTTGGGTCCCCTCCCTGTAATCCAGACCTACAGAAAAGTTGCTGCTATTGATCAGGGGCTTATGTTGGAGGCAAAGGAACCTTGGTGGTGTATTTGATGTGTGGGGGAGGGGAGAATGTCAGTGCCTAGAAAACCCGTCCCCAGGCAACAGGTACGCAGTCCTTGGGGAGCCACTGATTGTGGGGACAGGGCCAGATTTCATGTTTCCTGGGGATGCTGTGAATTTCTCCTGCAGGAGAAGCCATTTGAACTTTTTCAACTGTATCAGTAGCACAGTATTTTTGTATGAAAAGTGGGAGACTTCTGAACAGTAATTCATTTAATTGCAACATTTTGAAATAAAAAAACTCGCTGCAGTTTTGCATTCTGTTCCTGGACGTGGGGTGGTGACTAGCACAGAGCCTGCCGCAGGGCATGGATGCGGGCGATACAGGTGCGGATGGGCTGGCGCTGGGCCTGCAACTTGGAGGCCAGCTGCTGGATCTGCGCTTCCACCTGGGGAGGTTGAGGGGGCAGGCTGAGAGGAAGCCCCGCCTGGGAGCCTTCCGGGGGCTGCCCAAGGTCTCACCTCCTGCAGTTCTTCCTGAACCTGCTGCTCTGCTTCCTGGTCCTCGGGCCTGGGCTCCTCCTGGCTCAGCTCCAGCCACTGCCGCAGGCTGCTCGCTTGCCGTTGGCAGGACCTGAGGGAGTAACGCACCTGCTGCCTGGCTTGGCCCCAGGCAGAGGCCCAGCACACTTCTGGTGTGGGTGGAGGGAGAAGGGCTCCTGTTCCACCATCACGCAGAAACGCCCTCTGTCCTCTTCCCTGTGCAGAGCTGGCCGTGTGGGACCTGCCCGCTTCCCTCTGATTAAGGTTGCTGCTCACACTGAGGGTCCCAGGCCTGGCCGTGGGGTATGTGGGCTGTGGACCCAGACAAAGCAGGGCGGCTCACTGCATCATCCCGTGTCAGTCACACTCGCCCGGTAGACCACCGGCTTCCACAAGACACAGGTGTAAAGTTTTGCTCAGCTTTTCCTGAAGGTAAGGCCAACCTGGGCCTTCCTGAGCAGGACGGAAGGGGAGAGGTGCCGCCTGCATGCAGGGGCCATCACTGGGCAGACAACTCCCCCTGTTCCCCATGGATGGGTGCCACGTGGGTTTCTGGGTCTCACCTGAGATTCTGCTTCGTGGTCTGGTAGTCCTGCAGTTGCTGCTGGATGTCCTCAAGCTCGGCCTCCAGGTCCATGTGGCCAGTGGCAATAGGAGAATAAGCTTGATCTTGACCATCCTCCTGTCTGGGCCCGGGCTGAACCCAGGGATTCCAGGTGCCGGGAGTGACCTGAGCACTTGAGGCACTGACAGGCCCCAGGTACACACCTGCAGTGTCAGAGCCAGGCCCAGGCCTGGTGCCTGTGAAGTCCCCAGGAAGGAGCAGACGGGGGTTGGGGACACTGGCCAGGGATGAAGGGGCCTGGGACTTAAGCCCAGGTATCGTCGGCTGGGCTGATGCCTGTAAAAGAAGGATGAACACTGAGCAGGGAAGTGGGAGAAAGGTGGGGAGCTGGGGCTCCCCACACCTGCACCTGCTGCGGCCAGCTCACCTGGTCCTGCCCCTTCATTCAGCACCTGACACCAATAGAGAGCCCCACGACCACCCAAGCAGCTGTTTCCAGCCTTACTGACCTTTCACACCCACTCCTGCAATGACCGTGCATTTCAGTGGCAACTGTTCTTGTCCAACCACAGCTACAACCCTCCTCCCTTCCCTCCTGGTGACAATGTCCTCTGGTGGGAATGGACACTCTCCCATCCCCTACCCTCTCCCCACCCCTACTTAGGTCGCAGCTCTTCAGGCACCAGCGCCTTGGGGGGCCCAAGCCCAATGCACACTCCTGCTTCCTCACCTCCTTGCCCGAACTCCTTGACTCCTACGTCACAGGCCCCAGAGTCTCGGCCCCACTCCTCCCCATGACCCCATCAGTTCTTTACCTTCAACCTGTGCTGCGAATTGTTAACTTTGATCTCCAGCCCTGACCTTGTTCCTGAAGGCCAGGCTGAATCTGTTGCGTTACCTCAAATCTGACAGGTTCAAGACACACTTGTGATGCTTCAGCTGCTGGGTTCCCACCCTCCGTCTTCCCTCTCACAGTAAAGAATGCATCATTCCCTGAGCTTTTCAGGCCGGAAACCCAGGAGCCATCCGCAATTCCTTCTTTCCCTCTTATCAGACTCATCAGAGCAAGCCCTACATAGTCTGCCTCCCACGACATCCACAGCCACCGCCCCCCAGTCCCAGCCACCAGCACCCTTTGCTGGACCCGAGCACAGCCGCCAACCATCCTCCACAACTTCCTGTTCTTAAAGTCCAGACTTATCACCAGGGCCTGTATGACCCTCCATGATCCACAGTCTCTTCATTCGTCTGCATGCTGGGGTTTCTTTTGTCTCCACCACCATGTAAGTGTCACGAGCAGGGATGGGCCTCGGGGGCTGTTCCCTGCTGTGCCCCTAGGATGCTGGCCCCTGCACAGGCCTCCCTGCATCTTCCTGAAGCAATGAGTACTGCTGTGGCTACAGCACCAAGCGCACAAAGGAGAGCACTGGCACGAAGACCAGACCAAAGAACAGGACCCCAGGTAACCAGGGGGACTTACCCAGGTGTGTGCTTCCGCCCCACGCAGCATGAAGGAAGAAGGGGGCAACAGCTCCAGGCCTGTACTCGCTGTGGGCGGCGGCTTCAGGCCAGGGGCGCTTGGCAGGGGGCTGCTTGGGTCCAGTGCTGTCTGGGCCTTTGCCAGGAAGGGTGTTGTCAGCGCAAGGCCTATTGGCTGGACCTCGCCTAGGCCATGCTCCCACAGTGCCTCAGGCCTGAGCAGAGGGAAGACAGGAGCTGGTCAGGCGCGGTACCCTCCCGAGGAGGACAGAAGGGGGGCCACTGGCCCTAAAGTCCCCAGAATCACACCACCTACCCCTGCGCCCCGAGGGTGCCACACCCCAGGGGCGTCTGGCTCTCAATGGGCTCCAGCAGGAAGCTTGGGCGTCGCGGTTGCTTTCTTGCCCAGCGGGCAGCATTCCTGGGAAGAAACACAGGCTGTTCCTCCAGGCTGCCCAGGGGCTGCTTGGAGCCTGAGACCTCTGTGGGGCGGGGTAATCCAGTCCGACCCCTTCCATCTTACAGGGAGACTGAAGAGAGAAGGAAAGGCTCCGCCCCAGGCATCCTACTGAACTTCTAGTAATTCCAGTGAGCCTGCTGGCGACGGGTGCTCCACCCATGCTGTCTCACTTGACCCAGGCAACCAGGCTGGAGCAGGCTCAGAGATGGGGCCCTTGTCAGCTACAGCAGCACAGCATGTGGGGATGGGGTGGGGCCAGGTCACAAAAAAGTGGGGTTTCCAAGAGGGTACCTGTTTCCTGGCTGTCACGGGAGACGTGGGGAGACTACCAGGTCTTGCGGGGGAGGGGGGCTGCCCAACGGCCCATTCCTTTGCTAAGGAACCGTACATTCTCTCCCACGCTCGGGAGGAACAGAGGCTGTGGTCCCTTTGGTTAGGGCCGAAGAATGGGGGCACAGGATCCTGTACAGAGGGTTCCGAGTGGCTCGGCCATGACCCTCGAGGCCCAGTGTCATTCCTGTACCATCCAAGCTTTGCCGCAGGTGGAAGCGAGGAGGAAGAGGTGAGGGAAGGGCTACTCACAGCTCCAGGAGTTGGGTGTCCCCAGCAGCCGATGGTAGGCTGTCCAGAGCTCCCCGAAGCCCACGAGGAGCTGTTGTCCTCTTGGTCTCCAGGGAGGCATCGCCAGCCCCAGCAGCAAGGTGGCTGGGAAGGGGACCCTCAAACGTCACTCTCCTGCTGCATACGGTGGACGTAGGGGGCTGAGGCTCCCTGCCCAGGCCCAGCGCCTTCTTCTTCCAGAGCGTGGCACAGCGACGGACCACGCGGTGGAGACTGTGGGCCGCCTGCAACCAGCCTCTGGTCAGGTCGTGCTGTGCCTACCCGCTCCCCACAGAAGGGTGGGGGACCCCGGCCCACCTGCACCTGCTGCTGGGCGTGCAGCTGCTGCCGTAATGCCTTCATGCCCGCTGCAAAGCACAGGAGGCGCGTGACGCCCTCCCGGAGGAGCTGCTGGTGGTAGGCCTGCACTGCCCGCTCCTGCCGCGCCTTCTTTCTCCTCATCTCCAGCACGAAGCCCAGCCACGCAGCCCACACCTACAGGGAGAGGAGGAGGTGAGGCCCAGCCCTCCTGCTCAGGCTCCCTCCACCGGGGCACGGTCCGCTCCTGGGACAGGGAGCCCATTACCTTCGCCTGTAGTGAGAAGGCCCAGAACCACAGGGCCCGCGCCGTGTCCTGCTGCTCCCGCCTCCTGTCCGCCAGCTACGGGCCAGAAAGGAAATGTCTCCTTAGGGAGGCCACCCTGACCCCATGGCCCCGGTCACTCTCCGACCCTCTCTAGTCAGCCCTGCCCTGAGGTGGGGGGGGGGGGGGTCAAGGAAGCTCTTTTGGGAAGAACAAAGGCCAGGAGCTCTGGGGTCGGGAGCAGTGAGGCAGTGCGCCAGGCTCCAGTGAGAAAAGCTAGGACTGCTTGCACTGCAGGCCCGAGGGTGAGGGACCTGGCCCACGAAGGGCCAATAAGCAGGACGCAGCCCCACTGGGTGTTTTATCAAGGCCTTGGCAAAGACCTAAAATGCATTTCCTATTCATTTCTGGATATTACCCTGACAAGTTTTCAACATGACACTGTAGAAACATGGCCCTGAAGTGACTTGGCTTTAAACAGATTCCAAGTGAAGGAAGCTGGTGGTGCCAGGAGGTGGCTGGGGGTGAGGGAACCCTGGGAAGAGGGTGGTATGAGAAATGATGAGCTAGAGGCAGGCTCAGGAGGCAGCGGGAGGAGGGGGAGCGAGAAGGGGCTTCTCCACGGCTCCCACCTGCTGTCTCCACTGGTGGAAGCAGGTCCGACTGAGTGTCTGGGCCAGGAGTCGGGCAGCCTGTCTCTGCAGAAGCTGGGGAGAGCGTGCGCACAGGGGGCTGTGTGCCCAGTGCAGCCAGGTGCCCACACCTGGAGCCCCTGTGGGCGGTGCAGGCTCCAGGCCCAAGTGAACCATCCTCCCACCACCAGGAGTCATCCTGGTTGAAGCCAAGGGCCTCCTGCCCCAGACAGGGGTGCCCAGATGCCTCAGTAGGTCACCCAGCTCTGACAGGCATGGTTCACACTGAACCAAGTTCTTTGCTGAGCCATCTTCCACCCGGAAGGCCGGCTTCCCCAGCCTTCACTGAACACCCAGAAGGGCAGCCTTGTGCCCGCAGGACTCCAAGCATCCACAACAGAAGCAGTTAAGTGCTTCTGGAAAGACCTTTTCTCCTCGCGATGCGGTCTCCTGGCCCAGACAGCCCCGCCGCACAGGGGAACTCGGGGGGTTGCCGTCTGCCTCACCCTCTTCCTGATGCAGCTCAGATGGTGCACCTTCCACCGGGCCACGGCCTGCAGCAGCAGCTGCCGGCGGTAATGCTGCGCGACCCTCTCCATCTGGACCCTCTGCTGGGCTGCGCTCCAGCTGCGGTCCCTCCAGCGCCGAAACCATATCCTGAGACAGCCTAAGGCGGGTCGGAGTCAGTTTGCTCTTTTGGAGGAAGTATCAATATATGGACGACTATGCAATGGTGAAAGTTTAGAGGGTGGAGAAAGCTGTGTGGGGACAGAACTAGGGTGTCAGCCCACACTCGGTGAGACACCACGTGTGGACGGTAGCCACCCTGGGAGGAGAGCTCCGGCCACCCACCTTCAGTGACTATGCACTCCCTGACTGGAACCAGATATGCTGCTTACCACTGGGCCCTCCAAGGACCCCCCGCCCCCAGCCATAATCCTGTGCACAGCGACCACAGGTGTGCCAGGGCCCCAGCGGAACTGCCCACAAGATGCTGCTGGGCACATGAACGAGAAGACCCTGGGTCTGAGGGAGTGGGAGGCAGTGGCCCCATTTTCCAGAGAGGAAAACGAGGCTCAGAGGCCCAGGCAGCCTGAGACAGGCTGGGGAGAAGCAAGGTGTCTGCTGGCCGTGTCCTGCCCGGGCTCCACAGGCAGGCAGGGGCCACACCCTGCACTGCATCTGTGTCACCAGATTCTCTCTTGAGGGAGCGAGCACTCTCTTCTGATTTTTTTCCTCTTCTTCAGCCCCAAGAGAAGTTTCTTTTAGAGAAAACAGAAGAGAGCTGACCCCAAGGCACAGAGGCCAAGATGGGGTTGTCCTCCAGAACCTGCCGGAGGTGGGCAGGGAAAGCCACGTTCACAAGCTTGGAGGCGTTAGCACTAAGTGCTGAAATTTCCCAGGTCCTGCTTTATGCGGGGATATCTTAGCCTCACTGGACCCTCGTGATCAACTCCAGAGGCAGGTACTATCATCCCCATCCACAGATGGAGACACCAAGGCTGAGAGGAGGCCGTGCCCGAGGTCGTATAGCCAGCAGGCGGCCCTGCCTGCACCTCTCAAGCACCGATCAGCGTGAGTGTCCACGACTCTGTCCTCCTGCACCACCTAGCCCAGCCCTGGACCGCTAAGGTGTGCCTGAGACTCAGAGGCCTTAATTAAGCCAAGACATGTTCCCACAGGTACTGACTGCACATCTTCTGTGTGCTGACAACACAGTGTCTTCTCACATGGTCTCCCCGGTCCTCTGTACCAGCCCTAATGGACACAGCGAGCCCAGGGCCAGCCACGTGCTGCCACCCCGTCTAAGGAAAGCTGCCGCCTGCAGGCCAGCGGAGGGAAGAAGCTTTAGCTGTGTCCTGTGCCTATCACCTCCCCACCGTGGCCGCCTGACCCAAACTGGAAGGCCCATGCAGCGCCGGTGCCAAAACTCTGGTCCAAGCAGAGGCCAGGGACGGGCTGAGCCCCTCGGCATCTTTCCTGGGAATGACTAGAAACACAGCCCTGGTTTCCGGGGCAAGGGGCAGCCTGAGGACACAGAGAAGCATGCTGAGGGCGGACCAGGTGCGGGATTCTGGACCCCAGGATTCCATTCAGGGGGAAGCAGGATCTGTGTTCATCAACACAAGAAAATAGTCAGAACCAAACCTAAGTGGATTGTCCTGGAACAAATGCTATTAAGCCAATTTAACAACGTGGTCCGTTTTCTCTCTGGTCTGATTTAAACCATTTCCATTTGTTTTCTCATTTATTCTAATAGGAGCTGCCTCTTTAGAGCATCAGACTCCCCGCAGCAGAGCCAAGGGCCTCTGTTTCCACGCATCTCTTGAACAGAGGCTCCATCTGGACCGTTTCCCAGGCTGTTTGTACGGCAGGTCATGGGACTACCTGGTGCCAACCAGGCAAGTCCCTGCTCCCTAAACGGGCAAGGAAGCGGACTCTGACACGACGGGGCTCACTTGACAAGCAGCCGCCGCCTTCCCATCAAAGCGCCCCACCCCGGCAACCCCCAAGTCCCCCGTTCCAGCTCCGTGTCTGCATTTCTCTGTAGGTCTCAAGCCTTGGTCTTTCATTTTAATATAAACTGGTTGGCAATCAGTTGGGAAGAGAAAGTGAAGATGTACTGGACTGAATAGTTACTCCCTACCAAGTTCACGTCCATCCTGGAACCTCAGAGCTGATGTTATTTGGGCAGAGGGTCGGTGCAGTGCAGTAACTGACAGCTAAAGTGGGCTGGGGCTGGGCCCTTAATCCCGTACGACTGGTGTCCTTCTAAGGAGAGACACAGATACACAGGGAAGACAGCCATGTGACAACAGGGCCGAGGCTGGAGTGACCTGTCTACAACCTGAGGAACAGCAAGGATTGCCGGGAGCCACCAGAAGTTGGACAAGGCAGGAAAAGGGGCCTCCCCTAGAGCCTTCGGAGGGAGCACAGCCCTGCCGACACCCGAGTTTGGATTCAGAGAACAATTTTCTGTTGTTTTAAAGTCTGTGGTCCTTGGTTACCTCAGCAACAGGAAGCTAATACACATGAGAAAGAGACAAGAGACTGAGGGGAAGCACCTTGGGAGAATAAAGAAAGCTGTGTCCTTCGCAGGCCTCTCCTCAGCTTCCGGGCCCACTTACCCCTATTCAGCGCCACCTGGGCGTCCCTGACAGCCTGGCCCTCCTGCTGTCGGTAGTATATCTGCACTGACACTGCCTCCCGCCACGCGATCAGGACCTATGGGCAGAAGAAGAATAGAGGGGTGATCACGGCATGTCCCGACTCCCCGGGGTCACCCCAGCTCTGCAGGCAGCTCCTCGTGGAATGAGGCCAGGTGTACGGCACTCACACACGTTCCAGAAAGCGCCCGCCGTCCGCGCAGATGGCGGGCAACCATGCCCAGCACCCTCGCTGGAAGCCCTGTATCTCAGGTGACGGGACCAGAGGAGCTAAACTTCATACCATGTCACGAAGAAGTCAAGTCCTCACGTGGGCTTTCATTCTACTATTTGTTAAATGGAAGCCTTACGTTTCAGGCACTTTCACATATGAGGTACATACGAAATCACAGTAGCAGAACACAGTAGCAGAACCAGAACACAGTAGCAGAACACAAATCACACGCCTGCTCCCCAAACAGTCACGAACTGAATCCCCCCACAAAGGCCTCCTCCCTTCTGAGCCCTGAAGCCAAGCAGAGTCCTGACCGTCCTTCCAGGGGGAGGGGACACACATGCTGGCCTCGGAGCATTCCTGAGAGCAGACTGCACCCTGACCATGTGTAATTAACACTCATCTGTGGAGGCTCCAAAGCTGTCAGCACCAGTCCCGGCCTGCCAGTGCGGGGCTCCCAGCGAAGTGCTTTCTTCTAAAACACCCCAGAGTCCAGGGACCACCTCTGTCATGTCATTTGAGTCTCCTGTCTAGTGACACGTCTTCTTCTCATAGCCATGTCCCTCCCCCAGCACGTGGGCCCAGGCCACACCAAGTGGCATTTTGGGGGCCACTTCCCAGCAACAATGACCAATGATCTCACATTCCTGGATGCTCTACAGAAAGCCCGCACAGTCACGAATCCCGCAAGGCCGATGAGCAGGATGGGGGAAAGGGGGCACCCAAGCATCCTATGCCCACACAAAGGGACAGAGGTGTGGTGACTTACACGATTTGTCCCAGCGGAAAATTCCATGTGTGTGGGAAATACTGGTTCTGGTAAGAGCTGGTTCATACTCACTACATGCCATGCTTTTGTTTTAACGGATATTGGTCCATACTTCAGTACAATAAACGAATGAAGAAACCCACCTGCGGGCACAGCTGTGTGTGGTGGAGAAGGGAGCCATCTCGTTTTCTAGGCTCCTCATTCAGCTCAAACCTCCACAGCCACCCCCCACGCCACCCCTCACAGGAACACGGCCCCCACCCCCTGGCGACCAGCTGGCTTGCCAGGGCTCACCTTGGAGCACAGGGTCCTTCTGTAGTGAGCTGCTGCTCGGGAGGCTTTCTTTGCTTCGTCCGCTTGGGCCACGGCATTCTCTCTCCAGCGACGTAATGCACGCCTGTGGTACATGGGGGGACAGGGTGACATGGATGTGAACAGTGCGAGGCTCTTCAGCCTGGTCCTGAATTGAGGTCTCCCTGTGCCCAAGTGTATCTGTCGCGCTGACAGCCACGTTTACGTTGACTCCACACCCTGCACACGGCTGAGCTGCTCTGTGCAGGTGCCATGGGAGCACCACAGGCACTGCAGTCTCGTGCATTCACGCACCACGGGGAACGCTAAGCCGTTTCCAGGTGACGATGACACAGGTGATGCATCCATGATAAGAGAGGTGGAGACGGGGAAAATGGAGGAAGGGCACGGGCAGCCTAGAACAGCATGTACTGAACAAACACAGAGGCAGGAAAAGAAAGAGCGGAAATGAGGGAGGGAGTAGTTTAGAGATTGGCTCAGCAGGAGCTGCGGGACAGGCTTCGGAGGCAGTGGAGCCGAGGGGTATAAGTGAGTCCACGGGTGTGAGAGACACAGATGGTCCCAGAGGCTGGGACAAAGGCCTGGAGAGCCGGGGGTGGGGGGACTGACTGGGAGCTTAGAGGAGGTGAAAAGGCGAATCCTGCAGGTCTGAACTGGGCAGGGAGAGGCGCTCAGACGAGCAAGACACGCAGGAGATGGCTCAGCTGCTTCCCAGAGGCCCTGCTCTGCACACAGTGTGGGTGCAAGACATGAGGGGCCCAGGAAACAGTGCTTGCTGTGGAAAAGCCAAAGCCACGCTCTGAGCAGCACGAGGCAGCCAGGCCCCATCGCCTGGCCCTCGTCAGGGCCCCCAACCCACCCGGGTCTGCAGTCTGTTCCCTGTTCCTCAGGTTGGGCTGGGGCCATGTTGACTCACCGCAGCAGCCGCCTCTCGTGCCGGCTCTCCCTGGCTGCCACCTCCTGAAGGACGCTCCGCACCCGGCTCTGGTAAACCTGCAGACGACCAGGAGGACTGGAGGCTACCCCAGGCCCACACCACTCCCCACTCTCAGGCAGCCGCAGAGGTACAGGGGCTGTGATGCCCAGAGCGCTTACCACAGAGGGCGGGGAGCGGGCAGGAGCCCACCCAACGACAGGGAGATGACTTGCTAAGCTCTCACCTGGTGAGTCCAACCACTGGACCCCTGACAAGGAGTCCCCCTGGTGGTAAGGCTGGTACCCTGGGCAAGGATGGGAGAACTTAGCTCTGCAGTTTAAGACCCACTGGCCAGGGCACTTGCCCTGAGTCTTGTGGAATTATTACTCTGTTTTGGGAGGGGCAGGAAGAACAAGGAAGGGAAACAAAGCCTCCAGAATCCCCCTCCCTACCAGGCAAGGAGATTTGGAGGAAAGCAGCATCTCCTACCCCCCAGGTCTGCAGCGCCCTGTACAGCAAGGTGTGCTGGCGATGCAGGTCGGCTCGCATCAGCTTCTGCTGCTCGGCACTGTGCAGGGCCAGGCGCTGCGGACACAGGAGACAGCTGGCTGCTGTGGGCCCAGGGCCAAGGAGGGCTCGGACGTGCCTCCGTTTCACACTTCGTTTGGGGGAGCTTGGGTAAGGTGCTTATTAACCTCCGAGCCCCAGCATCTGCCTCTATAAACGTGCTCCTCTTAGGGGTTTGTGAGGCTCACAGGGAGCAAGTGCCTGGCTGCGGGTAAACGCTGACCAATTTCAGCTTTAACATTTTTCATCCTGAAGAGGATGCCTGTGACCAGTTAGATCAGGAACTTTAAATTCAGAGCGTTACGGAAGAACAGCCTGGCAGCTAACAGAACATGGAACTGTGAGCCAATCATCTCATGAAACCAGGTTAGCACTGCACCTGCACCCTGGCCTCCTCCCCACACTCAGAAGCAGGTGGTTTCCGAGGGACCGTGGAGGAGACCGTATGTTCGCCCTGAGCCTGACACATGGCTCCACCTGCCCATAACCCCACGCGGGCCGCACTTGTGCCAAAGCCTCACCTCCCTCCACCTGCTCCAGGCCCAACACAGGAGCTGTGCCGCGTGGAACCGTGCAGCCCGTGCCCTGCCCGTCCTCCTGTGGGGAGACAGTCAGTGCTCAACCCAGGTCCTCCAAAGGCCCTCTCGAGGGGTACTCCTTCGCAGCCCCTGGCCCCTGCTCAGTGGTTCTTCAACATGGACGGGAACCAAGACCCTTTCAGAAGAGCTGCCAAAGGATTTAGGTTCTCCACCCAGAAAAGCACACATAAAATCAAATTTTTGTGGACAACTTCACAGGGCTCTGTATTCGTGTGGTAATAGGTAACTGAAGAGGAGGTTAAATGTGGCCAGAGTTTGAGAGGTGAGAGACCCTCAGAGCATGAAGTAGATCTAGAGAGGAACCAAGGCAGGATGACGCCTGCAGGGAACACAGGGGCACCTGCCCTGGCCCCTAACCACATGGCGAGGTAAAAACTGCCACGACCTGCCCCTGGGCACGGTTGCTTCGAATGGGCCCCAATCAGTGAGCAGGATGTAGCTGATGGACAGGACCTAAGATCCACAGGCACATCTGACCAGCCGAGTTCCTGAGTCCAGAGATCCATGTGGTGCCCCAGGAGCCTCTCCCTACAGCCCTGGTCTTGCTTAGACTGTTTCAAGTTGAATTTCCAGAACTTAAGACCAGAGTCTACGCTAACACGACCCCTCAGACTGATGCTCAGTGCTGCTACTACAGTCAAAGCTGCCCTGACCTGGGAAGGGCTTCAAAGGCAGAAGCGGCCACTCACTCTGTTCTGAGCCCTCGGGCACTCTCTCTCCAGACACAGAAAGCCTTCCTGAGCCACCTGAGGCGGTGGTGGGCACAGGCCACTGCTTGTCGCTGCCGCTCCAGGCGATGTGCTACTGCTTGCTGGCACCACATGGACCAGGACCTCCGCAGAAACTGCCGCTCTGCGTGGAGTATGGCCTGCGGCAGGGAGAGATCAGAATGGGTCAAGTAGGAGGCGACACAGAAGCCAGGGAGTCTGCAGGCCACAAAGGATGACCAAGGCAGAAGAACTGGATGTGCAGGAGCTGCTCTGGCCCAGAAGCCATCTGTAAACTCCACTGACAAAGGAAACAGATGCCCAGACCCTGCTCCTGCCTCATGAGTCCTGGTCACAGGCAGGTCGCCCTTCAGGGTGGGTCTGGGTCTGGATAGCATCCTAGGAGGGGAGGCAGTGAGTGCAAAGGCTTGAAGCAGGTCCTCCCGGTCCCAGTACCTCCTAGGGGAGAACCACTTACCATTCTCTCTGCCAAGCGGTGTTCTCGATGCTGAGATACCTTCTGACACCAAAGTGCAAACAACCGCTTCTCTAACATCACCCTAAAAGAACCCAAATGAATAAGAGTAAACGACTCCAAAAGAATGAGAAGTTCCAAATAATTGGATTTTTTCTTTTATACGCTTCCATTAAGAGCGAAATAAGCCTAGGTGGGGAGGAAGGAAAGCATACAATAGACAAAAACCCCACAAATGATCCAACACATTCCACATTATTTCTGGCCTCACCCAGACGGTACAAAAAAGACTCAGACTTTGAGACCCTATTTCTTCATCCACCCCACGTTGAATCACCAATGGTGCTCAACGCTCACAGTGAAAGTCTTTCCAGTCCATGCTGAGCAGCCAGGCTGCTGCTATACAAATTCTTGGGGGAAGTAGTTAAAAAAACAGATGCCAGGGCTTTCCTGGTGGCGCAGTGGTTGAGAGTCCACCTGCCGATGCAGGGGACACGGGTTCGTGCCCCGGTCCGGGAGGATCCCACATGCCGTGGAGCGGCTGGGCCCATGAGCCATGGCCACTGGGCCTGCGCGTCCGGAGCCTGTGCTTCGCAACAGGAGAGGCCACAACGGTGAGGGGCCCGCGTACCGCAAACAAAACAAAACAAAAAAAACAGATGCCAGACCCCCAAAGCTGAGCTGGGCCCTAGGAAATGGAATTTTAAACAAGTATTCCAGGTGAGGTGAAGAGAGAGACAGGTTTGTCACCTTTGCCTACTTGCACACCATAATGACATCAAAACCTGCAAAAGCAGCACTGGGATGACTGGTCAACAGCCTGCAGGGGATGTGTCTCGGCAAAGCCATCAGGACTGACACTGTGGGACAGAAGAAGACGGCTCCCCTGGCATTTAACCCATCAGACACACCACTCAAAACACTTCCAACCACGACACAGCAACTGGTCCTAGGCCTGCCCTCCAGCCATGTGTATTACAAAATGGGACAAGCTATATGAAGCACCTGCTTCCAGGCACTGGGCAATAGGCAATGCACACGTGATACTTAAGAGATGGGAAACATGCAAGGTTAGCCCCTTGGCTGCCCAGGCCCTCTACTGGGGGCAGTTTCTGGGCACTGGGGGCAGGGGAGGGAGTCCAAGGAGAGCACGACAGTCTCACTGAGCTGAGGCAGAGACTGGAGTTCGAGACCAGAGAGGAGGAACTGGGTGGACATGTGTGGCCTTCCCAGGTCTGGGCGGTAGTGACCCTACCCCACCCCCAGGCACGCTCATGGACACCTTGTGCCCTCCACAGATGAGGCTGCACAAGCAGACTCCATGAGCCCTAGCAGAGCAGCTGCTGCAGAGCTAAGAGATGAATGGAGATACCAGAGGTTGGACAGGGCTGGGAGAGGGAGTTCTGGCCTAGTCACAGTGAAGAGACCTCCCTGGGAACCTCAGACTCAGAAAGCCTAGGCCCTAAGAATAAAAGTCATGCCCTAACCCTGAATACAAAAATCAAAAAAGACCCACACAAAGAAAGAATAAAACCACACTGGACAGGATCAACAGGAACCACCAGAATAAACATGAACCGTCACCTGCCAGAACAAAATGCAACACATTGAAAAGAAGCTGAAAATAATGACCCAAATGTTGGAATTGGCAAACACTTAAAAAGAGCTATTATATGTAAGTTTTGTATTTTAATGAAAAGATGAACAAACTTAGTTACCAGACAGGGACTCTCATAAGAGAAACAAACTACAAAAAAAGAACTAAATGGTTTGATGGTTCCTCAAAAAGTTAAACACAGAATTACCATATTGATCCACTAATTCCACTCCTAGGTATATAGCCAAAGGATTAAAAGCAGGGACTCAAACAGGTGCTCACAGCAGCATTATTCACAATAGCCAAAAGGTGGAAACAACCTATCTATCAACCTGACCTATCTATCAACACATGGATGGAAAAACAAATTGTGGTATGTCCATACAATGGAATATTATTAAGCCATAAAAAGGAATGAAATTCTTACATGTGCTACAATACGGATAAACCTTGAAAATGTCATGCTAAGTGGACTAAGTCAGGCACAAAATGACAAATATTTTATGGTTCCACTTACGTGAGGTACATAGAATAGGCATTGCAGAGACAGAAAGTAGGTTAGAGGTTACCTGGGCTGGGAGTAGATGAGAGTGAAAAGTTACTATTTAATGGGTACAGAGTTTCTGTTTAGGATGATGAAAAAGTTCTAAAAGTGGATAGTGGTGATGACTGTATAACATTGTGAATGTACTTAATGCCACTGAATTGTGTACTTGAAAATGGTTAAAATGGTAAGTTTTAAAAAAAATTATCTTAATGATTCAGAGTTTATTTCAGTGGACTATTAGAACTGAAAATAGATGCATATGTATATATACATGTTTTAATTTAAAAGTAAATGGAAAATAAAGCCAAACAAATTGAAGAGGAAAGATTTGAGGAGACTAATCAACTAAGCATCTTGAAAACGTAACTTCTCTTTGAACTAAGAAATATTATATCCTTTTGGCAAGTCTTTCCTTTCAGTATAATAATAGCTATTAAGACATATAACTTATTTATTTTAGGTCCAAGAGACATTCACGGATTAAGATTAAAAGATAAATTCTTTCCCATTCCTCTCTTCTCCACATTTTCCTTCCATTTTCTCAGCTTTTATTTTACTGTCTGCTGTGATGCTATGTGGATAACTCATTTTTTAAAAAAGAATTTATTTATTTTTGGCTGCATTGGGTCTCTGTTGTGCACACAGGCTTTCTCTAGTTGCGGCGAACGGGGGCTACTCTTTGTTGCGGTGCACGGGCTTCAGTAGTTGTGGCTTGCGGGCTCTAGAGCACAGGCTCAGTAGTTGTGGCACACGGGCTTAGTTGCTCCGCGGCATGTGGGATCTTCCCAGACCAGGGCTCAAACCCGTGTCCCCTGCATTGGCAGGCAGATTCTTAACCACTGCGCCACCAAGGAAGTCCCCCACAACTCATTTTTGACTGAAATACTTCCAACTATCAAATGATACAGTAGACAAAAACACCAATTGACAAGACAATTAATTACCTTTACAGAAATCTTGCCACTTTATACTGAAATATTTAAAATCATGTTCTTCACACCAAAATGAAACTAATTTTATATTTTTAAAAAATTAATAATTACAATTCCTCTTTGGTTGTTTCTTTTGTGATTGTAATAAATACATAAAATACTGAGCAAACTTCACCTTTTAAAATATAAAATGGTAAGTTTTATGTTACATGTTTTACCACAATTTTAAAAATAAAAGGAAGCAAATGAAAATCCCAGAACTGATAAGTACCGTATCTGAAGTAGAAAAGTCACTGGATGGGCTACAAATTAGAAACTGCATAAGAAAGACCACTGAACTTGAAGACAGATCAAGAGAAAAGTATCCAATCCAAACACCAGAGAGAAAAAGGGAAGAAAAATATTGAACAGAGCCTCGGTGACCTGTGGGACAATATTAAGTGGTCTAACATAGTATAATTTGAGTCTCAGAAGGAGAGAAGAGCAGATATAGGGTAGATAAATTACATGAAGAAATAAAAGACTTCCCAAATTTGGTTGGAGTGGGGGTGGGGTGACACCTCTGATCCAAGCAGCTCAGTGAACCCCAAGCAGGACAAACATAAGAAAACTACACCTAAATACATCACACCCTAAATGCTGAAAACCAAAGATTGGTAAGAACATCTTAAAAGGAAAGGAAGAGAGACAGATTACATTCAGGGATACAATACAAATGACACGTGACTTTTCATCAGAAATAATGGAGGTGAGAAGACAACAGAACACTGTCTTAAAAACACTTGGACTGATTCACTTTGTTATAAAGCAGAAACTAACACACCATTGTAAAGCAATTATACTCCAATAAAGATGTTAAAAAAAAAACCAAAACAAAAAAACACTTGGAAGTGAGGGGATGGAGAAAACAACTCATTGTTCCGTAGCCAGGGAAAAGTCCTTTAAATATGAGACAGTGAAATGAGCATAAAACAAAAGCTGAGATGGTTCATCTCCAGCTAACCTGTACTCTATAAAAATGCCAAAGGAGGGCTTCCCTGGTGGCGCAGTCATTCAGAGTCCACCTGCCAATGCAGGGGACACGGGTTCATGCCCCGGTCTGGGAAGATTCCACATGCTGCAGAGCGGCTGGGCCCGTGAGCCATGGCCGCTGAGCCTGCGCGTCTGGAGCCTGTGCTCCGCAACAGGAGAGGCCACAACAGTGAGAGGCCCATGTACCGCAAAAAAAAAAAAAAAAAAAGCCAAAGGATCTTCTTCAGGATGAAAGGAAATGATACAAATAAAACCCACAAATCTACAAAAAGAAACAAAGTACACCAGATATGTAAAATATGTGGGTAAATATAAAAGACTATATTTTTTCTTCTCCTTATTTTAAAAAAATAATTCTGATTGTTTAAAGCAAAAATAGTAACATTGTATTGGGTAAAAAGTATTGTAGACACAAAATATATGACAACAAATACCATCAAGATAAAGAGGAAAGGAATTTTACTATTTTTATGTTCTTACATTTAACATGAAGTAGTACAGTAGTGTTCTAAATAGGGCTTCCCTGGTGGCACAGTGGTTAAGAATCCGCCTGCCAATGCAGGGGACACATGTTCGAGCCCTGGTCCAGGAAGATCCCATATGCTGCGGAGCAACTAAGCCCGTGTGCCACAACTACTGAGCCTGTGCTCTAGAGCCTGTGAGCCACAATTACGGAGCCCACGTGGCACAACTACTGAAGCCCGCACACCTAGGAGAAGCCACCCCAATGAGAAGCCTGCATACTGCAACGAAGAGTAGCCCCCGCTTGCCACAACTAGAGAAAGCCCATGTGCAGCAACGAAGACCCAACACAGCCAAAAAAAAAAAGTATTCTAAATAGAGCTGTAATAAGTTAATGATGCATATTGTAATTCCTAGAACTACTTTAAAAAATACAAAAGGTAGACCCCGAAAAGCCAAAGCAATCCTGAGAAAAAAAGAACAAAGCTAGAGGTATCATACTCCCTGACTTCAAATTATACTACAAAGCTATATTAATCAAAACAACATGGCACTAGCAGGAAAAAAAAAAAAAAAGACACACAGATTAATGGAACAGAATTGAGAGCTCAGAAATAAATCCACACATATATGGACAACTGATTTATGATAAAGAAGCAAAGAACATACAATGCAGAAAGGATAGTCTCTTCAAAAAATAGTGTTGAGGGCTTCCCTGGTGGCGCACTGGTTAAGAGTCCGCCTGCCGATGCAGGGGACACGGGTTCATGCCCGGGTCCGGGAAGATCCCACATGCTGCGGAGTGGCTGGGCCCGTGAACCATAGCCGCTGAGCCTGTGCTCCTCAACGGGAGAAGCCACAACAATGAAAGGCCCGCATACCGCAAAAAAAACCCAAAAACAAAATAGTGTTGAGAAAACTGGACAACCACATGTAAAAGAATAAAACTAGACCACTATTTTACAGCACACACAAAAATTAACTCAAAATGTATTAAACACTTGAATGTATGACCTGAAACCATAAAAATCCTAGAAGAAAATACAGGCAGTACAACCTCTGACATTGGTCTTAGCAATATCTTTCTGGATACACCTCATTCAGGCAAAAGAAACAAAAGCAAAAATAAACAAATGGACTACGTCAAACTAAAAATCTAGGTAGAAAGAACAAAATAAAGAGCTTATATCAATTAAAGAAAAATAAACAAGAAAATTAGCAAAAGTTGGCTTTTTAAAAAAACAAATTCTTAGCAAGACTGATCAAGAAAAAAAGAGAAAACACACAAACTACCAAAATCAGGAATGAAAGTGGTGGTATCATTCCAGATTCTACAGACAATAAAGGGCACCTTTTTAAATTAAAAAAAGAAAAAACAGAAACTCTAGGCCCAGATAACTTCACTAGGAAATTCCATCAAAAATTTAAAGAAATAATACCAACCTTAAAAAGTCTTTCAGAAAATAGAGGCAAAACATTACAAGAGAACTATAGACCAATATCCCTTGTGAAAGTATATGTAAAAAATTTTAACAAAACATTAACAGACCAAAATCAATATGTAAAACGGATAATACATCACGACCAAGTTGGGTTTGTCTCAGGAATACAAGGTTGATTTAACATTTGAAAACCAGAAAAACTATATGATCATCTCAGTAAATGTGGAAAGAGCATTTGGCAAAATTTATCCACCATTCATAATAAAAACAGTCAGAAAACTAAGAATAGAAGGGAACATTCTCAGTCTAATAAAGGGCATCTATAAAAAGCTAATGCCTCAACAGTGAAATACTAACTACTTTTGTTTTCCCCCTAAGATTGGGAAAAAGACAAGTATGTACCCTCTTATCACTTCTATTCAATACCTTATTGGAGATCTTAGCCAGTGCAATAAGAGGGGAAAAAAAGCATACAGACTGAGAAGTATAATTAAGTTACCTTTGTTTACACATGACATGGTTATTTATGCAGAAACCCTATGCAATTTTAAAAGGAAGGATGAACTAAAACTAGTAAGTGAATTTAGAAATTTAGAATGGTCATGGAACTCAAGGTATCGACTGTACTTCTATATATTAGGACAAAC
The DNA here is from genome assembly GCF_964374135.1 of Grampus griseus. Taxonomy (NCBI): domain Eukaryota; kingdom Metazoa; phylum Chordata; class Mammalia; order Artiodactyla; family Delphinidae; genus Grampus; species Grampus griseus. The sequence continues at coordinate 23,821,745 of NC_139006.1, read as the reverse complement.
AATTAGAAAATGAATTTTAAAAGTAATTCCATTTACAACAGCATCAAAAAAATTAGATATTTTGGAATAAATTTAACAAAATATATACATAACTTCAATACAAAGTTACAAAACACTGCTGAGAAAAATTAAAGAAAACCTATATAAATGGAGGATGTACCAAGTTCTTTTTATGGGAAGTCTCAATATGGTTAAGATATCGAATCTCCCCTAAATTGATCTATACAGATTCAGTGTTATTCCAAACAAAATCCCAGGAAGAATAAACTGATTTCAAAACCTGCTATAAAGATACAGTAATCAAGATAGTATCTTAATGGCATAAGAATAAACACATTAAACACATAGATAAATGAAACAGAAAAGAAAGTCCAGAAATAGATACAAACATATATGGCCGGGTTTCCCCGGCGGCGCAGTGGTTGAGAGTCCGCCTGCCGATGCAGAGAACACGGGTTCGTGCCCCGGTCCGGGAAGATCCCATGTGCCGTGGAGCGGCTGGGCCCGTGAGCCATGGCCGTTGAGCCTGCGTGTCCGGAGCCTGTGCTCCGCAACGGGAGAGGCCACAACAGTGAGAGGCCCACATACCGCAAAAAAAAAAAAAAATATATGGCCAATTGATTTTCAACAATGGTGCCAAGGCAATTCAATGGGGGAATGCAAATCTCAAGAAATGGTGCTGGACTGCATGTTGCAACTAAGAGTCCGCAAGCCGCAACTAAGAAGTCCTCATGCCGCAACTAAGAAGTCCGCATGCTGCAACTAAGAAGTCCACATGCTGCAACTAAGAAGTACGCATGCCACAACAAAGATCCTGTGTGCCACAACTAAGACCTGGCACAGCATGCATGCATGAATGAATAAATAAATATTTTTTAAAAAAAGAAATGGTGCTGGAAAAAACTGAAGAACAGAAAAAAAAAATCCTTGACTCCTACCTCATACCATATACAGAAAAAAATTCAAGATGATCACAGACCTAAATGTAAATGCTAAAACTAGAAAGCTTCTGGAGAAAATGTAGGAAGATATCTTTTGAGATCTTGGAGTAGGCAAATTATTTTAGAGAGAACCCCCAAATCGCTAATTATAAAAGAAAAAAACTGAGGAAATGGACTGTATTAAAAAATTTTTTAAACCACCACAATATAATTTTTCTACTTTTAATTTTTATTATTATTTTTAATTTCTTTTTTTTGGCCGCACTGTGCAGCATGTGGGATCTTAGTTCCCTGACCAGGGATTGAACCCGGGCCCCCTGCACTGGAAGCACAGTCTTAACCACTGGACCACCAGGAAAGTTCCCCTGGACTGTATCGAAATTAAACACTTCAACTCATCAAGAAAAAAAAAATATATATATATATTAATTCATTTCAGTACATATATAACCACCTACTTTGCTCTCAATTAAAAAAAATACTGTTAAAAAATGGAAAAGCAAGCCACACACTGGAAGAAAATATTTTTAATACCTAGTCCAATAAAAGAAATAATACGAACCAGAATATATTTTTAAAAAACTTCTACAAATCAATAAGAATTTTAAAAAGACATATGACCCAATTTTTTAAAAAGCGAGGAAAAAGACTTGAGCAGACACTTCACAAAAGATATAAAATGGTCAATGAGCACATGATAAAGGCTGAAAGAGTCAAAACTTGTCTGGTATTCAAAGAATGAAAATCAGTTCAGATTGAAAAGAAAGAACAAGTCTACCATTCATCAGTCACACAGAAAGCCAACTGCAAAGAAACACTGTTTCTCTCAACATCATGCAAGATGCCACAAGGACTCCCTCTTTGGGTTGTTATTGCTTCCTCACCAGTGATGCCCCAGACAAGCTTTGCTATGTCCATTCACTCCTGAGGATACTCATGACAGCTCTCCCTAGTGAGTCCCTCCTCAACTTGCCTCAGAAACAGCAATCAATCCAAAACAGATCCCTGTTTCTCTTAGAGTCTCCTCAGTTCCTTCAGTGGGAGCCCAAATATTACAAATTCCCTTCCCTCAGGTACAGCAGCAATCCAGAGTTCCTCTGGAATTCCCTCCTTCCTGGCAATCAATCTGACTTGGTCAAATTACAGAGGCTTCTGTTCCTGGCTCATTAGGCTTTAAAGAAATGCTGGACAATCATTAGTCATCAGGAAAATGAGACAGCACTCCACACCCACCATAACGGCTAAGTTAAAAAGACTGTCAAAAACAAAGTTGGTGAGGATGTGGAGCAACCAGAATTCTCAGATTTGCTGGTGGGAGCATAAAATGATGCAACCACCTGTAAGATTAAGCATAAACCCACCCCTGATCCAGAAGTCTACTTCTTGGTATCTACCCAAGAGAAATGAAAACATATTCCACTAAAACAAATGTTCACGGCAGCCTTACGCATAATGGCCTCAAACTGGAAACAACTCCTCTGTTAAAATGGATCAAAATACTGTCTTAGATTCATACAATAGAATACTACTCGGCAAATAAAAAACAGCTACAGATACATGCTACAACCTGGCACAATCTCAAAAACATTACGCTGAACTTTAAAAGACTTGCAGGCACAATAGAGTACGTACTGCATGATCCCACTGTACAAAGTTCAAAAACATGCAACATTAACCTAGAATGCCAGAAATCAGAACAGTGGTTATTTATGCAGGATAGGAACTGGCTGGAAAAGGGCTTGAAGGAGCTTCCTGGGGTGATGGAAATGTTCCGTATCTTGACTGGGGTGTTGATTATCCAGAGATGTAATTTGTAAAAACTCATCAATCTCTTTACTTAACATCTGTACCTTTCACTGTATGTAAATTTTAGCTCAACTAAAAAAAAAAAAAGGCAAACCAGTCTTGTCTCATTCTCAGTATAATATTTCACTGGCAGGTTAATAAACTACCATTTTTATTCATAATTCGAGATTCCACCATAAATTCCATCCGTATTCCTAAAATATTTTTTTAACTACCCTAAGAATTATGGAAAGATAGAACATACACATTTATTTAGAACTTTGATTTGCTAAACTCCAAACCAAACCTATGGATATTAACTTACCCTAAGAGTCACAAATCAATTCTAGGGGTCAGGGGACAGTTAATATTTTATGCTGGGCACTCTGCTTGTATTTTACATGGATTATCCCACTTAGTTTTCATGACAACCCTGTGAGATAAGGACTATTATCAAATCATCTCCATTTTAAACTTGAGGAAACTGGGGCCCAGAGAGACTGAGTGACTTGTTCAGGGTCACAGAGCTGGCAAGCATGGAGCAAGGGTCGGAATTCGGGCAGGCCTGTCGGCTTCTAGGCCAGGTTCTCAATCACTCTGCCTTCTTGTGAACCAGGACGGTGGGAACCTGAAAAACTAACTTTTCTAAAAAGATCTCACTAAACCCGAAAAAAATAACGCCTAGATCCTCTTCGCCATCCTTCAAGCCTCTGTGCTACTTCCTGCCTCTGATTCACCTTCCACCCTCTTGTCTCAAGTGATGGTTCTAAACTCACCCATGCCTGCCCCCCAGCAAAAGCCGTTTTAGGAGCTCCTCTTGGCTGCTTTGAAGGTACCCTCAATTTCTGGTCCCCACAACATGCCAAAATACGAAAAAGCAATAGAACCAAACATGACTCATTTGTAAAGAAAACAAAGGGGTGTGTATGTGTGTGTTTTCGTAGTGAAGCCATTTTTTGAATGAATCTTACACTAGACCTCAACACAGGAACTAAGGAAAGGCACAGCTGCTCTCTGCAGGGGAGGGGGCAGAGGTAAGTGCTAGCCCACGTCAGCCACTTTTCCTTGTGGCCACCCCCTAGAAACATCTTGAACTTCGTGTAAGGAGCCCAGGGTTCTGGCTGATCCTCTCAAACCAGCATTCAGAGTCCTCCAAAGCCAAGTTCACTGCAACTTCTCCCAATGCATGTCCCTCCCCCTTGTTTCACTGTCCTAAGTTGATGCACACTGTCCTCAGGGCAAACTCCCAAACTGTCAACGTACTAGTTCCATGCACCTGCTCAAACACCTGTCCATCATCTACCTGTAGGAGCAGGCAGCCCCTCAGTCTGGCCCTCCTCATCCCGCCAGCCATCCTCACCCCCAGCTCACAGACAGCCTCCCCAGGGCACTTCCCTCAGCACCAGCTCTGAGCTCTGGAAGAACTTGTGCTGACACCATTGAGGACACATGGGTCTATTCTCTTGAATTGTTCTTCAATTGTCCCTTGTATATCAGTCTCTCCTCCTCACCAAGATTTAAAGTTCCTACCCAGTCATCAAAAAAATATTCCTCTTGATCCAGTAGCAAGTACTTGGACTTTGGAATCAGGGAGACTGAATGTAAACCCTAGCTCTGCCACTTAATGGTTGCTACACGGGTGAGTCATTTATCACTTTGAACCTGTTCTCTCAGGACTGCTGTGACAAGGAAATTATTAGTGAAGATGATGATGTCACAGGCAAATGAGCTTCTATATTTTCCTTTTTCCCATCACACCGCACCCACCACAGTGGCCAACAGTTAGTCATTAATAATCTCTTCATCAGATTCCACCAATAGGTAGCACGGACCTGGCTCTGGGCAAGTTTGCCCCTGTGAGAGCTAAAAGGATGGAGCTCTGCTCCTTGCCTGTTCTAATTTTGTTGACAACGATAATTTCAAGACTTCAAAAAGCCAGGTCTAGCCGAACAGGAACCAAGCATTTCAGGGAAATCATGCTCAAGAAAGCCTGCCAAGGCGATGCGAGGTCCAACCACACTCTGATCCAGAAAGCTAATGGGCAGCTTTAATGCGGCTCACTGCGGCTTGTAACGAGGGAACGGGCATAAAACCAGGGCTGTTCTGAAAGCACTTGCTACACAGATAGACACAAGTTTTCCCAGGAGAAATACTGTCTTTTTCTGCTAGATGAGCTCAAAGAGCCCACATTATTGAAAATCAAGGAAGAACCAGGGTGTAGGGGACTGGCAGGCTAAGAAACAAAGCAAATGGCTATGTGGGTGGTAGAACTGAACCTGAGACACCTGGCCCAGGGCAGACAGGAGCCGCATGGTGTACCTGTGAAAGCGTGCTGCTCTGGCATAGAGGACTCTCTCCTGCTGGTGCCACTGCCAGAGCCTTCTCCATGCCTGGAAGGCCCCAGGGAGGGCTCGCCGCTGAAAGTGACTGTCTGCTCTGGCCTGCAACAGCTAAAGTAAAACAATGAATGACCTTTATTTGTACTTTACATTAAAAAGAAAAAGACCTTTCAGGGTCACACTCTCGAGGAAGGGATGCTTCCTACACAAACATTTTTTAAAATGAAAATCATTATTTCTAATCTTTGCCAACATGACAGGTGAAAAATGAAATATGATAGGTGAAAATGCTTCTCTTTAATTAAAAGTGAGTTAAGCATCTCTTTATACATTTGTCTATGTATGTGTATAGATATATATTTATCTAAACTTTTTTCCTATGGCCTAAGTGTTCATCCTCATTGCCCATTTTACTGATTGTCAGCATCTTAACTCTGATATATATGGGCTTTTTCAACCTTAAATTTATTAGTCCTTTGTCTCATGTGTTATCAATTTTGTTCCTACCCTGTAAAATATCTTTTGATTTTGTTTATAATGTTTATTTGTAGTACAGATTCTTTTAATTTGAATGTAATTATAAATTTCACTGATACATTAGTAAGAAGACAGACAACTGACATTAGACTATATATGCCTCCATGATCCAAAATTTGGGAGGAAAAGCATATACACGTGTGGTGGCTTTTAAAACAGGACTGCAAATTCTTTCATCCTCCTTCCCTTGAATGTGGGTGGACAGTGACTACTTTGACCAGTAGAGTATAGCGAAAGTGACACTAAGTGACTTCCCAGGCTAGGTCTTAAAGGGCCACACAGCTTTTGTCTTTTTCACTGGAACACTCACTTTTGTTGCCCTGAGCTGCGACACAAGAAGTCTGGCTACCCAGGGGCCACCATGCTGTAAGGAAGCCCAAGCCTCTTGGAGAAGTCATATGCAGGCACTCTGGTTAATAGTCCCAGTAGAGCCCCATCTTCAAGTAATTCCAGCCCAGGAACCAGACTTGTAAGTGAAGAAACTTCTAGATGACTCTAACCCCCTACCGCTAGGTCTTCCCAGTGGAGGTCCCAGTAATCACAGAGCAGAGACCAGCCATCCTTGCTATGTCCTGTCTCAATTTTTGACCCACAAAATCCTTAAGCATAATAAAATGGTAGTTGTTTTAAGCCACTGAGCTTGGGGTGAGTTTTTACAGAGCAACAGAAAACTACAAGCATTCCTATGTGTGTGTTTGTGAATACATGGGTACACACATTCCTACCCACACAGAGGAAAAAAAATACCAGGTTTACTCATCAAATGTCATCTTAAGAGGCAGGATTATGGGTGTTTTAATTTTTTCTTCTTTATGTCTTCTTATACTTCCCAAATTTTCTGTGATGTCTACATATTGCTTATGGGCATTTTCAAATGTAAACAAGAGTAGAAGCAATAGTATAATGAATCCCCTCAAACTTATTGCCCAGCTTCAACAATTAACATTCTTGCCATTCTTTATATATTACTTTTTAAATAGAAAGAAACCCATAATAAATAATATTTTTATCTTTTCCTAAAATAGAAGGAACTGATGAGCTCCTTGGATATCTAAACCAAGAGATAACATTCAGATTGTTAGCTAAAGATTTTTTAAAAAACAACAGCTGAAAAAACCCAAAACAACAGCTGAGCAGGGCTCTTACTATTTTTCAGACCTTCACTGTGCAGGCCGTGCTGGAGCCCTGTAAGAGATAAGGACTCTGACCCTCGACCTTCTACCAGTGCTGGGCGCCAGGGTCGAGGAGATCCCTTTTTTCAGGGAGAAACTAAATGAGACCCTTTACTTCTTTTCCACCTTGAATAAACATAACCTTTCAACTCTGGGGCTCATGTTCTTTTTCTAAAAGGGCTCTTTCTTCACATTCTGTTGTGCTTGCATTCAATGAGCTTAAGAGACCCAGTGGCAATGTCCTTTCCGAAACAGCCACATAATCCAAAGGGACGTGAAAGAATGTACCAATTCTAAACATTTTCTAGGTGTGGAAGGCAAAGGTGACACAAAAACAAGCCATACCCTGGGTTAGCCCCATCCAAACACCAAGAACTGAGGTGATCCTTGGGGAAAACTCTGAAGCAATCACCGGCAGCTCATCTGTTTGTTCACTCGTGTGTTCATTCACTCATCCAAATACTAGTCAGCAGCTACCCTTTGTCAACAGTTCAGGAGAAGAATGAGGCAGGACAGGCTGTACCCTCAAGGAGCCCCCAGCCTGGCAGGGAGGGAGGCCAGCCAACAACATGCTATGAGAAAGCTGCACGAGGGGTGGAGCAGGGGGAAGAGGTGACACCTGAGCTGAAAGGGCAGCAGGCAGATTGGGAAGCAGGAGCTAGCAGAGAATATTCAGGGAAGGACCGGCAGCTTGACTGAGTGCAGCTGTGAAGGGGCAGAGCGGTAACAGGAATAGGGAGAGAAGTAGATAGAACCAGCTCCCAAAGGAGTCTGTATGCCTCCCAAAACTGAGGAGCCAGCCAAACTCTTTAGATTCACTGTTAGACTCGAGCAGCAGATAGAGGAGGGGGTGGAGAGGACAGCACAAAAATAACCAGGAGGAGCTTTGTTTGTGTCCTCCCTGTTTCACCGCAGGGATGGCCAAACAGAGGTCTGCGTAGTCTACCTCCCACTGCAAGGCCTGTGCAGACATCATCAGTTGAACACACACTCCCCTGAGCCTGAACGTGGCCTGGAAAATCCTTCTCGGTTCAGCGCTACCTACCATCATTAGAGCCACCCTGGGGCTAAACTACAAGCCCCCCGAGAGCAGGAACTTTGCCTGCTTTGCATCACAGCTGTATCCTCAGTTCTTGGCCTGGCATCTAAGGCATAGCAGCCGCTCAGTAAGTCTTTCTAAAATGGAACTGAATCCATCTTTTTCTACCTGCCTTCATTAATCACTCAGCCTGACCCCCACCTCCTCCCACCACTGTGGGCACCTGTGTCTCACATCATTTAGCTCTGGGATATGGCACTCAGGCTCTGCACCTTCCCCAACATCTCCTGAAGGTCTCAGGAGGGGCTGGCTGAGTAATATAATCAACAATTTGGGTCAAGATGTGAATGGAATGGCTGATACGCTCACCACCTTCAGAGAGCAGCTGCATTTTCAAAGCAGATGAAGGGACAGGAGTTATGCAGACTTTCTGACATCCCTGGGGGGGTCTGGGGCAGATACCTTTGAGCTTTTCACAGTACCCTCTCTTCCAAATCAGAACACCAGACCTCTTGGTACAGGCCTTTCCCGAGAATCTTTCCAAAGCAAACGCATCCAAGAATGTAAGCCAACAGAGCTCCCTGCTCTGAGGAACTCCATACCTGCTGGGATCGCCTCTTCTGAGTATACTGTAACCACAATTGGAAACACTTGCGTAGCAATGTTATTCTGAAATGAAACACATAACACCAAGGTAACTGCCCTCCCACTTTCAGGTTTCAGGTTTTCAGAATTTTGTTTTGATTTTAAGGAAGGTAAATCTGGGCATAGGTACCTCTTGAGCGGTAAAGGCACCCCAGGGGTTTCATTCTAAGGGAAATAAGAACCTGTTTTCTGTCATGAAATCTGCCAAACCCCCACCTCGACTTTGGACTGTGGCTTGCCCCCCAAATTTGACAACTTTCTTGTAAAGGTAATTAGACCACCAAGCACAGTGTCTCTGGAACTCAGGTAATATGTATGAAATCCCCCAAATATCCTGAATTTTCTGATTTTACGGCCAAACTCTGGGGCCTGTTTAGGACCACCTGGGTCTGTGACATGCTTTCACACAGTGATACTGAGAGTGAGAACCACATTCAGCTTTATAAACCAGGATTTAGAATAATGATACATCCTGACAACTCCAAATTGACTCAGTTAAATATTGTGATTCTCACTGACTCATTAAAAAGTGCCCCAAAATTATACCTACAACTATGCAAAATAAGTTAATTATACTCTTGGGAGAGGGTTTACCGAACATTTCTTTTCTTTCTTTTTTTTTTTTTTAATTTTATTTTTGGCTGCATTGTGTCCGCATTGCTACGTGCAGGCTTTCTCTAGTTGCTGCGAGCAGGGGCCTCTCTTCATTGTGGTGCTCTGGCTTCTCATTGCGGTGGCTTCTCTTGTTGCGGAGCTCAGGCTCTAGGCGCATGGGCTTCAGTAGCTGTTGCCCACGGGATCAGTAGCTGTGGCTCGCGGGCTCTAGACCGCAGGCTCAGCAGTTGTGGCTCACGGGCCCATGCTCTGAGGCATGTGGGATCTTCCCGGACCAGGGCCTGACCCGTGACCCCTGCATTGGCAGGCAGATTCCCAACCACTGCGCCACCAGGGAAGCACTATCGAACATTTCTTGCAGCAAGAAAGTGAACAGTGGTTCCCTCTGAATAGTAAGACTAAGGGGTCGAAGGAAGGGGTCCAGGCATACTTTATTTTTAACTTTCTACTTCTTTCCTATATATTCTGAGTTTTTCTTGTGGACATGTGGTGCTTTTATTTATTTTAACTGAATGATTAACTCTAAAAAATTGAGGACACACTCTACACCCTCCAAGACCAAGCCACAAACACTCACTTGCCTGGGCCGTCTCTGTAACACTATCAATGCCTACATTCCACGATGGAACGTCACTAACATCTGAAAACTGAGGCAGTGGTAGCCGAGCACCAGCACAAACATCCTCATTCTACCTCCCATCCCATCAACCAAAAGGAAAAGGCAAGCTCAGGAACACTGGTTTACAGCAGGGCCTTTCTCAATCTGCCGCAGTAACACTGAGGGTGATGACGACTCCTGGAGACCAGCCAGTCAGTCACAACGGGCCCCTGGGGAGCCTGAAGGCCACAGTCCCTACCTGTAGTGGTCCCAGGCAGCACACAGGAAGGGGAGCTGCTCACTTTCCTCCCTCTGTTCAATCTGAGACTGCCAGAGGTTCCAGAACCTGTGCAGTAGCTGCAGCAAAACAGGAAGGAAACAGAAGTTGATTAAGGCAAAAGGTAAAATGATCTCTCTTGACCCATTAGTTAGCAAATCTGTAACTCCAGAAGACTGTAAGCTCCCCCAAAGCAGTAATTACCTCAATTTGGAGCACCCAACATATAAAAGATTTGCAAAATAATTATGGCCAAGCAATATGGAATTATTCTGGGCCAACATAAAAGGCAAAAAGCTGGATCTACCAAATCTATGTAAATCAGAATGAAGAAGGTATTCCTAATCTGGGCCCCATGGAAGACAAAGCCATTTTAGAAGTTAAAACTGATCTTATCACCTACTACTGCCTATAAAGTAGTCTTGCCAAAAAGTGTTTAACTTCAATCCAATCAAGCCCTGAGATCTAACTTCTAGTTTATAAGAGCTACACAGGAAAAAGGAAAATCAAATGATGTCAGAATGAAACAGAAAATTGGAGAATATGGAAGACTGTACAAAATAATTGGCATTCCTTTTCAAAAGGTTAATGTTATTAAGAAAGATAGTGTACATTATGCTAAGTGAAATAAGCCAATCACAAAAGGGCAAATACTGTAAATATGAGGTACCTAGAACAGTCAAATTCAAAGAGACAGAAAGGAGAATGGTGGTTGCCAGGGGCTGGGGGAGGAGAAGGAGAATGGGAGTTATTGTTTAATTCACAGAGTTTCAGTTTTGCAAGATGAAAAAGGTTCTGGACGTGGATAATGGTGATGGTTGCACAATAATGTGAATGTACTTAATGCCACTGAACTGTACACTTAAAAACGGTTAAGATGATAAATTCTGTGTATTTTACAATTAAAAAATAAACATGTTAAACAAAAGAAGTGGGGGTGGGGGGACTGTTATTGACTAAGAGTCTTAAGAGACATAACCAAATGTAGAGTGAGCCATCAATCCTTAATTGAATCCTGGTTTTAATAAAACAGCTATAAAGGCATTTTGGGGGCAACTGGGGAAATTTGAATATGGGTTGGGTATTGGTTAATATTAGAGCATTACTGTTCATTTTGTTAGGGATGATAATGATACTGTGGTTATGCAGGAAAATGTTCTTACTTTTGGGCAATGCATACTGAAATGTTTAGGTGTAAAAGTGTCATAATGTCTGTAATTTACTTTGAAATGATTTGGGAAAAAAGAGCAAATATTAACAATTGTTGAATTTAGATGGTAAAATAGAGGTTTATTACACTATTCTTTATATTTTTCTGTATGCTTGAACATTTTCACAATTAGAATGCCCCTTTCTCCTACACTCAGAAACACAATCTACAGGGGGAGATAGAATGTTTGTTGCCCTCAGGTAAGTTTAACTACTAAAGACAACAGACTCACAGTGCAAACATAACCAAAGCCTCCTGGAATGCAAAACTTAAAGTGTATTCCCTAGGTCAAGGTTGGAATCCACAGTCCCTGACCTCTGATTCAACTATCAATTTTTTTAGCAAACAGATAAAAAAATGGGATTAAACAAGAGAAGAATAAGAGTTTCTCTAGCCTCTGGCATAGATTACTAAAGAAAATGGACACTAAGGATTTGGCGTCTAAAGGTCTGAACAAACCTCTAAGCACAAAGGTTAAAAGAAAAAGAGAATGGCCATCAGAAGAGGTGACTTGATACAGAAGTGGACTCTCACCGTGACATCATGTTGCTGGTGAGCAAGATTCTTTCTTATTCGTTGGAGATGGGCACGGGCCACATTGTCTTTTAGGGCTCTAAAGCAAAAGTGCTGTGAAAAGAAGAATGGACACAAATCAGTGGTGTGTCTGTAACAATAAGAGCAATGCCCAAGAGGGTGGCAAGAAGCTCAGTAGTAGCTGTTCACAGCTGCTCCCATGTCCCAGAGAGTGTTTCTCTGTTTTGAGATTCTACTGAGAGCCTGATACAAGCCAGCCTGCACAGTAGACACTTAATAAATAGCTGTGGGACCACTCCCTGCGGTCCACAGATACTGCACAGGAACAAACACACCCGCACCTCTGACCAGGAGAGGTCCCTGTGACCCAGATGGAAACACCAGACAAAGGTCAAAACATCAACTCTGCCTCTCAGAAAAGAGACAGACTTCCAGCCTGTGGTGGGTTTTTTTTTTTTTTTTTTTTTGCCATGTGGGGTCAATGTGTATGCTTACACAATTATAAATGCAGTTTTGTAAGAGTAAAATAGAAGGGAGAGAAGGAATTTTGAGAGAAGGTGACTGGCGGTGGGGGTGGGGGTGAGGTAGAGGCAGGACATGCTGGCCTGGCTCCAGCTCTGTCAAAAATGCCTCATGTGTGACTAAGCAAAGCACATTCCCCCACAGCCTGGCTTCAGTTTTCTGAGACAGAAGTGAAGCAACTAGGGCTTTTCATATCGTGCTCTGTGGACCCCCAGAGGCTCCTGAAAGTGTTCGGATGCCATCTCATGTGGTGAGGGTGGGGAAGAGCAGCCGGTAGAACAGACACTACTCCCCAGACCTAGCTTTGTCCACAGCATCTCTACTTTGATTGATTTCGAAGACTAGGTTTCCACCACTTAAAAAGGGGGTCTGCCATGTAGAACACCCCAGGACTAGATCACTTCTAAGGCTCCTTTGCAGCCCCAAAACCCTCTGATCCCACACCATCACCATCTCTGATCCAAAATGAAAATAGGGACATGACAATGAAGGGAGGCTTCATGATGGAAGCCATCCACACAACCAGATGCACTTAAGGAGCATGACGTGGGCCAGGTCCCCCAGGAATGGCTGCCTGAGCGAGGCTGTAGCGCCCTTACCAGCAAGGCTCGCCTGTGGTGCTCTTCTGCCACCTTCCGCTGCACAGCTGTCTCTGCGCACAGCAGCACGTCTACCAGAGTTAAGGCTTCTTGTCTCAACAAGGTTCCACCCCAGCCCAGAGTGATCCTAGTGACCCATCTGAAGGGTCCCGGCTGCAGGAGATGATGGGCATGCCAGGTGGGCTGGTGTCCGCCTCTGTCTCCCCCTGACAACCCAGGGAAGAAAGAACTAAGGGGAACCATGTGAGTTACTTATCGGCCTTTCTCCCCTCTCATGCCCATTTCATGAGAGGCAAAAATAGTTGAGATAAACTGCCACCAGTTTGAGTAAACATTTCAAAATCTAAGCAGAACCTGCTCCAAGTTCTCCTGCATTCTGTTTTGGCATCACAATCCAGTCAGAAGTTTGTGCTAAAAACCTTGGAGTTATTTTCAAACCTTTTCTCCTCCCACCCCTTCCATCTTCTCAACTGCCAAGTCCATCTGCTGCCCCCCTAGGTCTCCCCGGTTCTGTCCCCACCCCCAGCACCGTGCAGTACACTTGACTTGGTCCCCCTGTGCCAGCTTTGCTGCTACCATCGAGCTTTAGCCTTTCTAAAGTACAGATCTGCTGCATCACTTCTCTTCTCAAAAACCCGCAGAGGATCCCCAGCGCCACTGGGATTAAGCCCAAATTCCTGACCACTGCACACAAGGGCCCTACAAGCCAGTCCCCAGCCTGCATCTACCTGCCCTCCATACCCCACAACTCACTGCAGACCCCGGTCATCACCCCTGGCTGCTCTTCCTCACCTACACCTGCATAAATGCCACTCCTTACACCTGAACCACCCTTCCCGACCTCCCTGTTGGGAGAACGTGTCATCCCCCAAGGCTTAAATTCAGCTCAAACATCACCTCCTCGGCTAGATCTCCACAGTAGCCCTAGCAGGACTTGATACAAACTTTTATGACAGCACTTATCACGCCACATTACAAAGACTGGTTTTCATGTCTACTTTCCCCACTAGACAATGAGCTACTGTTAGTCTCTAAGTTTCCCTGTATTCCAGAATTTAGGCAGGAGTTTAAAACAAAGCAAGAGTTCAGTGAACAAATAAAAGTGTGGGTGAACACCCAAGGCGGTCCAAATCCCACACCTGGGCACGTATTGCAGCAGGGGCAGTGATTAAGAAGGTGCACTGGAGTCAAAAGCCTGGCTCTGCCAATGAGTTTGAAAATCACTTAGCACCCCCCAACCTGTTCCCTCATCTGTAAAATGGAGACGGTGAGACCTACTCCACAGGGTTGCTATGAGGATTAATGAGATAATGCAAAATGTCTGCACACAGTAAACAGCTCAATGAATGGAAGCTAGAATCATAATGACAGGGCCATCAAGGACAGATGGCTTTCTGAAAAAGCAATGAAATGAAACAAATCTGAAACAGAAATGAAATGAAGCAGAAATGGCTGTGGCTATTTCTACCATCTAATGGGTAGAAAAAAGCAATGAAATGATAACAAAATCAGGGCAGTGGCAATGCCTCTGAGGGGGAGGAAAGGGAATGTAGTCAGGGAGGAGCAGACTGGGGTGTGAGCAATGTTCTAATTTTTTGAGTTGTGCTCATTTTACCATTATTCTTTAGACTATAAATGTTTGTTATATGCACTCTTTTGTATGAATATTCCCAAAATGAAACAAAATATTTTAAAAAGAAGTCAACAGAGATCCGAATTGTCTTAAACTGCTGGGTAACTACTTCCTATGTATCTCCTGACTCTTGTCTTATAGGCTGGTGAGCTCTTGCTGTTCTTGCTGTACAGACAGGGCTGGGTGGTGCAAAGGATACAGTGTTTCCAGTGAATAAAGGCCCTCCGCAGCACCATCCTCCTGGCCAGCCCCTCTACCCGCTCGTGGTGGATGTACAAGCTCTCCCTCCGCTTCCAGGCCCACCGCCAATCACAGAAGTGTGTCTGGAGCACAATGACGCAGTGGAATCCCTCAGCCATCTCTGCAACAGAGAAAATAGCTTAAGTGCTGCCCCCTCAAGGTTGGGCGATGAGCTGGAAGCACCTTTAAGACAGGATGAAACCCACTACTGGCAGGCATCAGGGCTTCAAGGCTGCTTGAAGAACGTTAGAATAAAAGGTGTTTTCTTGTTTTTTTGGCCGTGCCATGCAGCATGTGGGATCTTAGTTCCCCCACCAGGGATCAAACCCATGCCCCCTGCACTGGAAGCGCGAGTCTTAACCACTGGACTGCCAGGGAAGTCCCAGAATAAAAGGTTTTTAAACACGGGAGGAATCCCTTAGCTGTCAGTGTATCTCTTCTCTCCCAGCAAAGAGAAAAGGGTTCTATCAAAGGGCTGAGGCTCCTAGTTAGCTACTGAGGAGCAGTAATGGCAACTGCTGCTTTCAAAGAAGACTCCATTTCACTTTTGCCTCTTTATCAGTGTTTCCCGGATGGGATTTCAGGGTCTGAGTCAATGACACACAACTTGGTCAACATGCTGTCAAAGGCTTTTGTGAGCTTTCAGCCAGGCTGCTACAGGCTGCCAGCTCCATCTCCTTTTAAGACTAATTAGCAACTGGCCTGATGAGCTTAAGTCCAGCAAGTGGAAGGGAACTGGTCCTGCAATGAGAATGCCATAACTGGAGGCATGTTAGTCGGCAGCTCATCATTAAATAGCTTCATGCCTTCAACTTCCAGGCTTGGGCAACCAGACAGGTGGTCCCCCGTCACTATTTTCACACAGACACATTCCCTCTCCCAAGAGACAGTGTAGGCAGCCTAGGAGGTCCCACAGGGAGGCCTAGGGTAAGCAGGAGAGCCTAACCCTGTGGCCAGCACAGTGTTCAACTCACTGCTCTGTGGGCTCAAGAAACTGAAGTACAAAAAGTACCTACGATCATGACCTATTTATCATTACTTCTGACCTCTCTCGGGGAAATAAAACCATCAGAATAGTGTTCAAAAGCTCAACATCATAAATCACATGCATCTGCATAACTGAGGACAAACAACCCAAATATCTATTAATACAAGAATGGCTAGGGA
The DNA here is from genome assembly GCF_964374135.1 of Grampus griseus. Classification (NCBI taxonomy): domain Eukaryota; kingdom Metazoa; phylum Chordata; class Mammalia; order Artiodactyla; family Delphinidae; genus Grampus; species Grampus griseus. The sequence continues at coordinate 23,805,892 of NC_139006.1, read as the reverse complement.
CTTCCCTGGCGATCCAGTGGTTAGGATTCTGTGCTTCCACTGCATGGGGCATGGGTTCGATCCCTGGTTGGGGAACTAAGATCCTGCAAGATGCACAGCGAGGCCAAAAAAAAAAAAAATAAGGTAAGCCCCTCTCCTGTAAAATACAATCATTTAAAAACTAACATTTATTAAGAACACTTAAAGACACAGGAAAGTATTGATTAGTTGTGTGAAAAAAAAAAAGCAAGATACAGCCTAGATGGGAGAGGAGTCTAGGGGAGAATGGATACATACATGTATATGTATGGCTGAGTCTCTTTGCTGTGCACCTGAAACTATCACAACATTGTTAATCGGATATACTCCAATATAAAATAAAAAGTTAAAAATAAAGATACAAAATTGTGTGTATCATACTAATCATAATAATCACAGTATTTATAGCATAATTAAAATCCTATTGAATTAAATATTGATTAAAAAACAGAAGGAAATATCTTAACTGTGAATTGAGGATGATTTATCTTCCTCCTCAATCTCCTTTTTGAAAATCTGTGGTGTAACATGGTTATATCTCCCCTTAATAAGTTACCACCCTATTGGCAGTAACAGGCAACAGGAGAGTGGGCACTCTGACCAACCCTCTGTCCCTGGAGCTCAGGACTTCCTGCTCACCTTTCCGCTGCCTCTTCTCTCTGCGCACCTGCAGGTATTCCAGCCAGGCCCTCAGGGCTCTCCACTGTTGCCAGTGCTGATGGTGTTTCACTGCGGAGACCATCTTCTGCCTCTCCCTCCAGACATGCAGAAGCTGTTCCTGCCACCGTGACCAAGCCTGAAAACCAGAGAAAAGACAACAGTCAATGGAAGCAGGAAAACAGAGGTGAAGTACTGGTGAGGGAAAAGAGAAACACACACACTGGAAAGGCTAAAATTAGATACACACACAAGAAAGGCTAAAAAGGAGGGGAAATTCCCAAGGAGAATCGTAAGTGATGGGAGTCTGGGGTGAAAAGATCTTTAAGAAGGGTATTCTCTGCTTCCAAAAAGTAATTTTTTTTTGGATTAAGAAGGGGGGAAAAAAAAGGACTAATAAAATCAATGCATATACAAGAAGCAGGGACAATCCAAGGGGTGATATAATTAATTCAGATTGGGGATAGGAGAGGAGGGTCTGCCTTTTCTTTCAAAGTGGGAGGAAGCCTACGGTCAAGAGGCCCTTTCTCAGGGACGTTAGTCTCCAAGACGTGGACCTACAGAAACTGAGGGTCTACAGAAGGATTCCCTTAAGATGATCCATAAATGCACACCCTTGGGAAAGTCTTCGTGCACACTCAACAAAACGCATGCCCTACTTTGAAGGTGACTGTCATAGATGACTTGATACCTTCTCTTATACCTTATACCTTTTTTTTTGGTTTTGTTTTGTTTTGTTTTGTTTTTTGCGGTACATGGGCCTCTCACTGTTGTGGCCTCTCCCGTTGCGGAGCACAGGCTCCGGACGCGCAGGCTCAGCGGCCATGGCTCACGGGCCCAGCCGCTCCGTGGCATGTGGGATCTTCCCAGACCGGGGCATGAACCCGTGTCCCCTGCATCGGCAGGCAGACTCTCAACCACTGCACCACCAGGGAAGCCCCCCCACCCCCCCGCTTATACCTTTTTAAACCTATAACACCTCTTCCCCTTTCCTTCCTCTCAGCTGAATACCATTTTTCCTATTTCACCAAGAAAATAAAAGCAATCAAAAGACAATTTTCTCAAGCTCCCACACGTCCCCCACCTGCCAACAGGCTCTGCCTTCTCTCCTGTTGCTCTGGATAAATTGTCCACTCTCCCATCACAGGTTACCCCTGCCATGCATACAGCCCATCATCTTCTCAAGTTTATCACTCTGGCAATTCCCCCCACTCCCTTCTGCATCATCAGTTTCCACTCTCTACTAGATTTTTAAAATCAGCATTCGAGTGTGTTGTTATTTCTCCCTTAGGGGATGTGACAACCAAAAGCAATGGGTGACCTTTGATTGTACCCTGCACCTGACACTAAAAGAGCAACAATATACAGCTGCAATACGAACTGTATTCTAGATATTACTATATCAACATTACATTTCTTAGATATGACTGATATTGTGGTTATATAGAAGAACATCCTTATTTTTAGGAGATATGAGCTTAAGTATTTAGGGTAAACTTTATGTCTGCAACTTTAAAGCAACTCAGAAAATGTAAAAAATATACCGATACACTTGAGAGAAAGCAAATGTGGAAAGATGTTAAGGATGGGTTAAACTAGTGAAGAGAACCCAGAATCCACCTTTTCTGTGATTTGTTATTTGTCAAAATTAAAAAGTTGGGGATGAAAGATTATTGTCACACAAATACTTTCTGAAGGGAATAAATCAGTGATCCTCAAACCAACCACCGAACACCCCTCTCTAGACCACTATGCCACCCAGCTAACACCCAAGTGCTTTCCTTTCCAAACTCTTCAAAAGGGCTCTCTACCTTTCTCATTTCTCGTCTAAGCTGGTTTTCTTGAATCCTCTCCCCATCGGGTTCACTGAAACTGCTCTTATCAAGGGCATCAATGACCTCCACGTGGCTCAATCCGAAGGCCAAATCTCAGTCCTCACCTGCCCTGGCCTGCCAGAAGCACGTGACACAGCTCATCACACCTGCCTCCACCCGGCTTCCAGTATACCTTGGCCTCTCCTCTGTTCCTGCCGCTGATTCCCATCACTTCACCGGACAGGCTCAGCTCCACTGGCTATACCCATTCCCTTTGTGCTTTCACCTAGTCTCATGGCTCTAAATGTCATCTGCATGCTGAGGACTCCCAACTTTACATCTCAGGTTTGGACTCATCCTCAAGACTCCACACATATATCCAGCTGCCTCCCTGACACCCCCTCGTGGACATTTGGAAGGCCCATCAGGCTGAAGATACAGAGCTCAGAATGGAGCTCCTCCTAATCTTTCCCTACAAATCTGCCTCTCCCTCCAACACCCCCATTTCAGTAAATAGCAACTCCATTGTTCCAATTACTTAGGCCAAAAACCTGGGAGTCCTCTTAGACTTTTTCTCTAACACTTCACATCTTAACTATCCACTAGCAAATCCTGTCGGCAATACCTTCAAAACATACCCAGAATCCAAAACCATCTTCCTATCATCCTTGTCCAGAATCTCTCGTGGAACTTTGTAATCGCTTCCTAACTGTCCTCCCTGCTTTTATCCTTGATTTTCTGAGGTCTGTTCTTAACACAACAGCCAGAATTGTACTTTCTCATTTGTTGTGGTTATGTCACTTAAATCTCTCCATCTTATATGACAATTTCCCTCCCTGCCTTTTTTCTCTTCATGCTACCAATTTGTTAGAGAAACCAGGTCATGTACGCTATAAACTGTCCCACGTTTTAGATTTGTCCGATTGTCTCCTCCAGATGTCTCTAACTTGTCCCTCTGATCCCTGTATTTCCCATGAACTGATAGTCAGATTCATGTTTGGCTTGGTGGGAGTCATGTTCAAATTTTAGGCAAGAACATGTCTCAAGTGCTGCTGGGTACTTCCTGTTACATCACATTGTGGTTGGCTGCCATAGTTTTAGCAATGCCAAGACTGTTCCAGTGGCTTCAGATGGCGTTAATCTGATTCCTCCCTTATATTTCCCTGTTGTCTTTCCTCTGGGTGATTGCTGCCTAGATCCATTTTCTCACTGGGGTGGCAATTTTATAATTCTAATACTCCTGCGTTTATTAACTGAAATTCTATAAAGAAGCCTTACTCTCTCATTAACCCTCTCGTTTTTCAAAGATTAGTTTGTATAGGAAAGGCAGGATAAATGCTTGACTTTGGCCTTCATTAATTTCCAAAGAGTTGAATTAATGCTCTAACAACCCAAAATTGTGACCAATGAGCTTTTTTTTCTCATTATGAATGCATGAATTTTTACATATTTGATATGTTTTCAATCCACAGCAGTCATTATTCTTTTTGATGCTCAAATTGTTCTATCTTAAGCCTATGGGAGTCCTTCTGACACAACCCCATTAACCTCTGTTAATTTCCTCATACTCCTGCACACTATCTCCTAGGCTTATGATGTCTATTTCCTGCTCTATACCTGGAATCACCCATTTCTCCAAAAAGCCTCAGTTCCCTTTAGTGGGAAACAGAAGAGACCACAACTTGGGCACTGGGGATGCTAGAAGCAGTGCCAGTAACAAAGCATTTAAGTCTTTTCAGTAAATAGAGTTAGAAATTCACTATTTTAGAGGAAAAAAAACCATGAGTCCATACTGATATTGACATTTCCAATTTCAGATAACAGGGCTTTTGTTTAATTTCTGATTTTGTACCTGTAATCTTTCCTTTTACACTGAAAATCATGCTTCCTAATGACACAGACATAGTTATTTGCTTTATCTTACTGTAACAGATTCAACCCAACAATCCAAACCTGCTACTTACAATAAGACCACTGAATGCAATTTTAGATCTCTTAGTAGTTCTTTGTGTCCTTAGAACACATCCCACTCGGGATGAACAGCCAAAATATTGTATTTTAAAGTAATTCTTTTCTCTTTGTAGTCATTGCTACAAACTTGGTATGTTTGTTTCAGCGTGTTCTAAAATCCTAGGGATTGGTTCTTTTCCTTTTTGATTTTTTGTTTTTAATTATATCAAATATTTACATGGTTCCAAAGTTAAACCTATGTAACAAAGTAAATTCACAGAAGTACTTTGTTCCCTCCCTTCCCCCATAGGTAACCACTTTTCCTTAGTTTTTGGTTTATTTTTCCATTGTTTCTTCTTGAAAACAGAACACACACACACACACACACACACTCTCACTCTCACTCTCTCTCTCTCTCTCTCTCTCTCCCTTTCTCTCATCTCTCTCTCTCTCTCCCTTCCTTCCTCAAAAGGCAGCACACGATGAACCAGAGGGAGCCTGTTAAGAGGTGGGGTGTGATCACATTACTCCTCCTCTCAAAGCCAGTAGCTTCCCCCTCCCCTGGAAAAAGAGCCAAAGCCTTTATGGGCACAGCCTGCAGAGCCTTACTATTACATCTGCCTCCTTGTCACCTCATGGCCTAATCTTTCCTACTCTCCCTCTCACGCCCATCAATAGATCACAAGCTACGTCAAGTTCACGGGTGGGGTGACTCAATATCACAAACATGACAATTTTCTCCAATCTAATGTAAAAAGTCAGTGTACTATAATAAAAAATCCTAGTAGGCTTTGTTGTGGAACTTGACGAGTTGATCCTAAAATTAATAAGAGTAAAGAACAACTGCCAAGACAATTTTTAAAAAGAACAAGAATAAAGAAGATCTCTTTCCACATATGAAAACTTAAGAGCTATACAGTAAGATCAGGAGTAGTAATGAACAGTTAGCATTTACTGAGGATTTCCATACTCAAAGCATTGCTCTAAGCATATTACATGTATCACTACACTTAATCCTCAACAATCCTATGAGGTAGGTACCATTATTATTTACTTACAGATAAGAAATATAAGGTGGGGTGGTGGTGGGATGAATTGGGAGACTGGGATTGACATATATATACTAATATGTATAACCTGCTGTATAAAAAAAATAAAATTAAAAAATAAAATGCAATAAAAACCAAAATGCAATATTAAAAAAAAAAAGAATTTCCACCTGGGCAGTCTAACTAGAGAACCTCTGTTCTTTCCTACCTGCTTCATTAAATCATAATCAAAACAGTGTGTACTGGCTCAGAGATAGACAAATAGACCAATGGAATACAGAGCCCAGAATAGACCCATGAACAAATGGGACGTTGCTCTATAATGGAGGTGGACTAATAGTCAGTATAAAAAAGATAAAGGATGAACTAACCAGTAAACAGTGCTGCAGAAATTATCCATAAGGAAAATGACAAACTAGGACCCTGTTACACACAATTTATAAAATTAAACCCAAGATGGGTTAAAGACCAAACCATAAGATACAAGAATTAGGTACACTGAAAATAATAACACTTGTATGAAAAAAAAAACCCACCATAAACAAAGCAAAAAAACAGGCTATGGACTAGAATACTTGCAATGTACCTAATAGTCAAAAGATTAGTAAGCAGAATGTATGACAATGTCCACAGAGCAGAAAAAGGCAAATAACCCAACAGAAAAAAAGGAGTGAGGGATAGTAACAAGCTGAAAAACAGAAACTCAAATGGCAAACAAGCGTCTGAAAAGATGCTGGGCTTCATTAGGAATCAGCGAAATGTAAATTAAAGCAACAAGGAATTACCACTTCAGACCTATCAAACTGGTGAAAATGACCAAGTCTGACAATGCAAAGCGCTGATGAGGCCAAAAGAAATGGGAACTGAAATTTTAGCACATAAACTGGCACAGCACTGGAGCAAATAGGTGATGCTTGATAAGGATGACGAGATGATACCCAAAGAAGTTTCACTTCCAGGAACAAGAGAAACTCAGACTCTTGCACAGGGATCTGTGTTTAAGAGTGCTGTCTGCCACATTGTTTGTAATTGTAAAAAACATAATCAGAAGGAATCAACAGGTCAGCAGCACTGAGCAGGTAAATTGAGCCTTATTCAGTACAAAGGCATATTATAGGTAGTTAACAGATCTCTATGTATCAACATGGATAAACCTCAAAAATACACTGTTGCATTAAAAAAAAGCAAGCTGCAAAGTAAATGTACAGTATGACACCATTCATAAGTTTCCTAACAACACAAAGTCAGAACACTTATTCTTTTTTTTTTTAAATTATTTATTTATTTATGGCTGTGTTGGGTCTTCGTTTCTGTGCAAGGGCTTTCTCCAGTTGTGGCAAGCGGGGGCCACTCTTCACCGCAGTGCGTGGGCCTCTCACCATCGCGGCCTCTCCTGCTGCGGAGCACAGGCTCCAGACGCGCAGGCTCAGAAGTTGTGGCTCACGGGCCTAGCTGCTCTGCGGCATGTGGGATCCTCCCAGACCAGGGCTCGAACCTGTGTCCCCTGCATTGGCAGGTAGACTCCCAACCACTGCGCCACCAGGGAAGTCCAGAACACTTATTCTTTATGTATATGTATGCACACATTTTTACAAGTGCAAAAGAACACAAGAAAATGGGGACTTCAGTATCAGGGTACAGGTTATCGCTAAGGAGGAAAGGTGGCGGAAGGAAGGAAGTGGGGGGCTTGAACTGTGAATTTAATTACATTAAATTCTGGGGCAACTATGGAAAATGCTAACACCTTTTAAACCTGTATGTTGGGTACCTGGATATCTTTTAATATTTTTAATAAATGTTTTATATTTAATGTTTTTATTTTTGAAGTACATAATTTAATTTTTTAAAATTTTACATATCTCATGACGTTTGCCCTGCTTAGTTCAGAGATGCTGTGAGGATTAAGAGAATGACTTAAATTTAAGTTCTTGGTAAATCATATGGTACTTATCAGACACAAGGATTTTATTTATAATCTGCACTATAAAATTTGCCTTAGGGCTTCCCTGGTAGTGCAGTGGTTGAGAGTCCGCCTGCCGATGCAGGAGACACGGGTTCGTGTCCCGGTCCGGGAAGATCCCACATGCCGTGGAGCAGCTAGGCTCATTAGCCATGGCCACTGAGCCTGCGCGTCCAGAGCGTGTGCTCCGCAACGGGAGAGGCCACAACAGTGAGAGGCCCGCGTACCACAAAAAAAAAAAAAAAAAAAAAAAATTTGCCTTAGAGTCTCATACAGTGTGGTCCGTATCAGTGTTATCTTGATTGCTCACGTTTTTCATTGGATTTGATTCTGAATGACTCTCGGCTGTCTTCTAAGTTAAATCTAACCTCAAGCAATGAAAACCTGCTATCACTAAAAATATTCATTCAAATCTGTTGTTGCAAGCTTTGAAGGCAACAGTAAAAAAGGAATTCTAAAAGTGTTTTGAGCAATAGCAGCACCAGGAGAACGAGTTTATAGGTTCTCAAAGTGACTATCTGAAAGGGACGATAGCTGAAGTCCATCAGCGACAGAAAACCAGCCTCATTATGTTCCTATGCTTCTGGCATTTTCACATTCATAGCTCCCTCTCCCTCCTGAGAGCACAAGTCTACTGAGGACAAGGCAGCATGATAGTTAAAAGAACAGCTTTGCACTTCTCAGGCTGCCTCAGTTCAAATACTGGCTCTGACCTTTGCTAGGTGCATGACCCTCATTTGAGTTATTTAACCTATAATAATACGGGATTTAAAAAGTAATTTTGAAAATTGAGATAACACATATAAAACACTTAGTCCAGCACCTAGGACAGTAAGACCACAATAAATACTATTACTGCTCCTGCTGTTCTTGTTACCGTTATTATCACTGGCAAGAACTATGTCTATTTCCTTGCTACTGCTTCAGAAGACCTTATGAGTTCAGAGGTCAGCAAATTTTTTTCTTAAAGGGTCAGATAATACTTTTTTTAGGCTTTGCAGGCCACATGGTCTCTGTTGCAACTACTCAACTTTACCGTTGTAGCCTGAAAGCAGCTTAGACAATACATAAATGAACAGGTGTAACTGTGTCCCAATAAAACTTTATTTACAACAACAATCAGCTGGCCAAATCTGATCCATGGGCAAGTTTGCTGACCCCAATCTATGCTGTCTGCATATGATCTCCATATACTGCATATTCTTCCATGGATGATACAAAATGTTGTCAGATTAAAAAGCTATTACTCCTACAGGGACTTCCCTGGTGGTGCAGTGGTTAAGAATCCGCCTGCCAGTGCAGGGGACACAGGTTCGAGCCCTGGTCCGGGAAGATCCCACATGCCCCGGAGCAACTAAGCACATGTGCCACGGCTACCGAGCCTGAGCTCTAGAGCCCACGAGCCACAACTACTGAGCCCATGTGCCACAACTACTGAAGCCTGCGTGCCTAGAGCCTGTGCTCTGCAACAAGAGAAGCCACCACAATGAGAAACCCGCTCACTGCAACGAAGAGTAGCCCCTGCTCGCTGCAACTAGAGAAAGCCTGTGCACAAAAACAAAGACCCAACGCAGCCAAAAATAAATCAATAAATAAATGGAAAAAAGAAGTTATTACTCCTACAATATAGTAACACGCACTTATTTTTCTCCTCCTCCCTGTTCTATTCTCTATGACTGACTTGGCAGCCCTATAAGTACCCAGGAGACACTAAAAAGTGACTGAAGTTCAGAAAGCTTATCAAAGGCCATAAAAAAGCTTCACCAGAGCATACGTTTGGTACAGATGTTAAGCCTTTATAACTGACCAAAAGCTAGTGGCTTTCCCAAAAGGAACTCTAAGAAATAAGCAAAATTATATGAAAAAGCCAGGTTTTCTTTTCAGTCTTAGTTTCTTTTCTGCCCTCGTTTTCTAATTTGCTGTAGGAAAAGAGTAATGAGGAAATAAAGAATATACTGCTGTTTCTTTAAACATATTTATAATTAATTCATAAATCCCGTTCCGGCTCCACAATTAACAGGAGCTCTCTAAAGATTACTGGAAATCACATCTAGCATATTCCTTCCAGCGGCCTCTGTCTGTTGAAGAGTCCAGCCTTCCAAGTTGCCTCGCACCCCACTTCCATCCCTTGAGCTGCAGGGAGGGCCCAGCAGAGAGGCAGCAGCATGACGGTCAGCTTTCTGCTTGGGAGTCCGACCCCACCTGCCCAAGCTCCCACTGTGGGTATGGTGCCTGACGACGTGGACAGAGGACACCAAAGCCCGAGTCTGCTGGACTCACCTGCAGCTGGAGGCTCCGGGCCCTGTGCTTCACAGCCGAGGCATGGAGGGCACGGCCCAGGTGAACCTGTCCCAGTTGCCATCTCCACGTGCTCCACCACACCCTGTCAGAGAGCAAATCAAAGATGGGACCAGTCAGAGCAAGGCCAGCCAGAAAAGAGAAGGGCAGTGAGGGCTGGGCCTCAGACCCTGAGCTCAAGTCCCTCTCCCTAAACAGCCAAGAAACAGTTCTAGAGCTGCCAGTTAAGGGTTGGAAACGGATGGTTCCTAAGGTCAGATCCAGCCTTAGACACTACAGACATGCTCTGGAACTGAGCTTTTAAGACACTGCCATTTGGGACACCAGAGGACCACTGGGAACAATGCACAGTGGAATCAGTCCCATTATATAGCAGCTCATTGCTACACACACCTGGCTTTCAGAGTGGACTAACTCACCCTCCACTGTGTGGACAATGCTGCTGAGATGCAGTGCAAGGCAGCAGTTAAGAGCATGAGCTTTGGCATCAGAGAGATGGGTGGGTGAGCCCTAGTTCTGCTAATTACAACTTATACAGTAAGTCTCAGAAAGGTTGAGTAACTTGCCTGAGCTCATATATCTTAATCTGTGCAATAACAGTATTTCATAGTTTATGGTAAGGATTAAATGAGACACTTCACATTAAAAAATTAACACACACAGAAACTTAACACAGGGTTTTCTAGTAAGTACTCAATTAGTGTTACTTATGATTTAGTGAAAACCTGATCTCAATGTTGAACAAGTTATCAATAAATATTTATTAGGTATCAATTATGTTCAAAACATTGTTTTGGGGTTCTTTAAAAAATATTTATTTGGCTGATTGGGTCTTAGTTGCGGCGCGCGAACTTCTGTCTAGTTGTGGCGCACGGGCTCCAGAGCATGTGGTTTTAGTTGCCCCGCGGAATGTGGGATCTTAGTTCCCCAACCAGGGATCAAACCCACGTCCCCTGCATTGGAAGGCAGATTCTTAACCAATGGACTACCAGGGAAATCCCCAAAACATTGTTTTAAGGTGGGTTTTTATGCTGGTTTTCCAGTAGCATAAAGCAAAGCTGAGGTAAAGTGAACGCTGCTGATCTGTAGGGCAATGGAGTACACTCACCACAAAGTACTCCGCTGTCTAAACTCCAGGGCAGTGGTCTGCATCCGAAGTTTGGTCCTACGAAAAACCACGTAGATCAACCAGGACTTCCAGGCCTGTCGCATCTTTTGTTTTGCATCTAGATGGCACCAAAGAGATTTTCAAAATGGGGCTGGGGGAGATGGATCACTCTGGGTTAAGACAAAAGTTCAAAAGCTCTGACATCCCTCCTTTGAATATCTAAATTCCTCCAGTCTTCTAGTGCCCTCTGCTGGAAAACTTGTGAAGCTCTACAAAATTAATAAGGATGCAGGATGTGAAGAATGGTTATATAAGTGATAACATTTACAAAACTTTTAAAGGAAAATCAGTGTACTGCACTGTTCAGAAATCTTTTATTATAAAAGTCCTTATTTTTTTAGAGTTATATTCTGCAATATTTACACATGAAATAACAGAGGAAGCAGAGAAATGAATGTGGATATGGATATATGTGAGTCGATAATTATTGGAAGCTGGATGATGGGTACACGGAAGTTCATTATTCTACCTTTCCATTTTGTAGATATTTTTAAATTTCCATAATATAAAGTTAAAGAAGTCATGTTATAAAATTTACTGTTTGAAACAATAATTGTAAAGTAGAATAAGCAAGACAAAAGGAAAGGATACTATATGTATCTGTTTGAGAAACAGAATAAGAAGGACCAGTAATGATCCTGGAGGAAAGAGAATTTACTAAATATGGGAGGCACAAAAGTCCATAAGTCTCCCTTTGTGGTAAATTCCATTTTCATTATGAAAGTCATCACTGATGACATAAGTTTCTTTTCTTTTTAGAACACAAAGGAGAAAATAAAATTATGTAAAACATTTTGAGGACATTCTCCAAAATGTGGTCAGGATGACTAGAGCTATACTTTATATTTCATAGTTGTTGACAAGTCAAGTCAAAATATGAAAAAGAATTTAACATGCAGCTTCTTTGGGCCCACCTCAGACCTCATGAATCAGCACATCTCAGGCAACAAGGACTAGTATGGTGCTGTAGCTTAGAGTTTAAGCTCCTGAGTAAGATAAGCTGGGCCTGAGTACTGACCTTGTCACTGAGCTAAGTAACCTCACACCAGTTCCTCATCTGCAAAATGGTGCTTCCCTTCAAGGTATGTTTGCAAAGAGTAAACGAGATTATCTATAAAAAGAAGAAAATAAATCCAAGGAGATAAAAGAAGAGGTACTTATAATATTCTGGGGAAAGAGATGAGGCTTAATCTCAGGCATTGGCAAAGAAAAGATGAGTGCAAGGGACACCTCAGGGAGGCATGTTTTAAGAGAAGATAACTAAATGCTGTTACGACGAAGCCATTCATAAGTAAGGTTTCTTGCTTAGCTAGGAAAAGTAGGAAGAGCAGGTCTAAACGGGGAGCAGTGGACAAGCTGTACTGGGGACTTGCTGAGTTTGAGGTGCCTATAGGGCATTCATGTGAAATGGCTATGAGAAACAGCAGGCTGCATTATCATTTTGAAAGTTAGTGCCTTTTTCCCCTTAGGCTCCCCACATGGGTTTCTGGGTTCAACTCGAGGAATCAGACACTGACCAGAGCTAAACTGTCCACAAGATCACTAAGGGACAACCTGGACAAAGAAGATCAGAAGTAAGCACTGCAATGTGACACATGGCAGCAAGACAGACAACAGTCCCAAGTGCTGCGAGAGAAACACAGCCAGAACACTGCACCAGCAGGGCAGGAACAGCCAGTTCACACAAATCATGCTTAAGTGAGTGGTAGGTGCCAAAACCATGCCATATAGAGAAAACCATAGGGATATGATCACACAGGAGTTCCTGCTCAGAGATCACACATCCTGGAAAACAGGAAAGGGAATCGAACAAGTCTTCCCTTTGACTTGGAGTTATTCTCTCTCAGAGACAATGCACTCATCCTTCACAAAAGCTTCTGAGATTTTGTGAAGGCAAAAGTAAATCTGGGCTCTCAGTAAACTAGGAAAAGTGGGGATTTTCCTCAACTTGATAAAGAATATCTACAGAAAGCCTATAGCATACTTAATGGTGAGAAACTCAAAAGCTTTTCCACTAATCAAGTATAAGGCAAGGATGACCCCTCTCACTCCCTTTCAACATCATATTAGAAGTTCTAGCTAGTGCAACTAGACAAAAGCAATAAAAGGTATACAGATTGGGAAGGAAGAAATAAAACTGTCTTTGTTTGCAAATGACATGACTGTCTATGTACAGAAGCCAAAAAGAATTGACAAAAAAAACTCCTGGAACTAATAAGCAATTCATAGCAAGGCTGCAGGATGCAAGGTTAATATACAAAAGTCAACTGATTTCCTATATTACAGCAATGAACAAGTGGAATTTGAAATTAAAAACACACCACCATTCACAGTAGCACTCAAAAAAATGAAATATTTAGGTATAAATCTAACAAAACATATATGAAATCTGTGTGAGGAAACTACAAAACTGTGATGAAAGACATAAAAGAAGAACTAAATAAATGGGGAGAGAGTCCATGTTCAGGATAGGAAGACTCAATATTGTCAAGATGTCAGTTCTTCCCAACCTGATTCATAGTCAATGCAACCCCAACCAAAATCCCAGCAAGTTATCCTGTGGATATCACAAAATGATTATAACATTTATATGGAGGCAAAAGACCTGGAATACCCAACACAATATTAAAGAAGGAGGCTGGAGGACTGACACGACCTGAGTTGAAGAATTACTGTAAAGCTACAGTAACCAAAACAGTGTGATATTGACAAAAGAAGTGACAGATCAGTGTAACACAGCAGAGAGCCTGGCAACAGGCTCTTATAGTCAACTTATCTTTGACAAAGGAGCAAAGGAATACAATGGAGCAAAGATAGTCTTTTTAACAAATGGTATAGGAACAACTGGACATCCACATGCAAAAAAGACACAGACCTTACACCCTTCATAAAAATTAACTCAAAATGGATCACAGACCTAAATGTAAAACACAAAACTATAAAACTTCTAGATGATAATGTAAGAGAAAACCTAGATGACCCTGGGTATGGTGATGACTTTTTAGATACAACACCAAAGGCACCATCCATGAAAGAAAAGATTGATAAGCTGGACTTCATTAAAATTAAAAACTTCTGCTCTGCAGAAGACAATGTCAAGAGAATGAGAAGACAAGCCACAGAGTGGAAGAAAATATTTGCAAAAGACATATCTGACAAAGGATTATTATCCAAAATATACAAAGAACTCTTAAAACTCAACAAGAAAACAAACGATCCAATTAAAAATGGGCAAAAGAACTTAATCGACACCTCACCAAAGAAAATACACCCTAATGTAAACTATGGACTTTGAGTGATTATGATGTGTCAGTATAAGTTCATCAGCTGTAACAAATGTACCACACTGATGGGGGATGCTGATAATGGGAGAGGCTATGTATGTGTTGGGGAGTGGGTGTATGGGCAATTACTACCTTCCCCTCAACTTTGCTGTGAGACTAAAACTGCTCTTAAAAATAAAATCTTAATAAAGGAAAAAAAAAGACAAATGGAGACATTTTCTTTAGACGTGTACTTCCTTTTCTCACCATGATCCTCGGCTCTCAGGTACCTGTTCCTCATCTCCCGCTGCTGATGCACGTAGGTCTTCCAGGTTTGGAACATCAGGTTATACAAGTAATATCTGAGGAGCCAAAAAAGCAAATAGCGTTTCTTTAAAACAAAACAACTCCTAATCCGACATACCCAGTCCGTTCTGTACTTAGGAGAAATTAACCAGAACACTTCTGACACAAAAAAGCCAATCTATATCCTAAGCTAAAATTGGAGTGTCGTTCTCCACACCTTATATTATTACCAAGGAAGAAAGGTGTGAATTATCCTAGAATAACTTCACCTTCAGCACCCACAAAGCTGTGGCATTTGGAATGACAGTCATATCTCAATCATCCACACCATGTAAAACATAACCTCTCCTTTGCACTAAAAGACAGTCAATGTTCTCCTTCGTCTTTTCTGTCTCAATACATACATTATACACATTAAGTCGGTCAGTCCCAGGGCTTCCCTGGTGGCGCAGTGGTTAAGAATCCACCTGCCAATGCAGGGGACACAGGTTCGAGCCCTGGTCTGGGAAGATCCCACATGCCGCAGAGCAACTAAGCCTGTATGCCACAATTACTGAGCCTGTGCTCCAGAGCCTGCAAGCCACAACTACTGAAGCCCACGCTCTGCAACAAGAGAATCCACTGCAATGAGAAGCCTGCACCGCAAGGAAGAGTAGCCCCTCCTCGTTGCAACTAGAGAAAGCCGCGCACAGCAAAAAAACAAAAAGCACCCAAAAAAAAAAAAAAAAAGACTGTCAGTCCCTCCATATCTTCACTTCACCCATTTCCTAAAACTTGATTTCATACTCTGTCAGCTTCTTAGAACAATTCAGCGATGTCTGTATTTATGGATATCTGAAATATCCATAAATCAGAAACCCTGCCCCGAAGAGCTTAAAGACATGATTATAATGAGTGAATACCATTTGAAAAAGACACAATGTATAAGACATACTAAGTTTTTACTTTAAAAAAGGTATAGGGCTTCCCCGGTGGCGCAGTGGTTGAGAGTCCGCCTGCCGATGCAGGGGACACGGTTTCATGCCCCAGTCCGGGAAGATCCCACATGCCGCGGAGCGGCTAGGCCCGTGAGTCATGGCCGCTGAGCCTGCGCGTCCGGCGCCTGTGCTCCGCAACGGGAGAGGCCACAACAGTGAGAGGCCCGTGTACCGCAAAATAAGATGTATAAAAATACGTATGTGATGTAATTCCCAATTTTTACTTTTTCTTCCACTTATCTTTGGGACTACAAATGTCAAAGATTAAGAGTTTCTTCTCTCTACTGCTAAAAAAATAAATTTTTAAAGTTTTTTCTATTTTCTTAATGTTCTATATTGGGCATATATTTTCTCCCAATCAATACAAATTAAAACTTTATTATTTTACAACACAGAATCAGAAATTATACAGAAGTGAGAGTCAGTGAGAAAAACATATTCAAATCATTAGCATGATCATTACATAATGATTACTTGAATTAGAGGGGTATCTCTGTGTATATGTGCTCACAATGCACACAGTATTGTGTGCTTGGGCTTAATTTAGGACTTTGATCTTGCTTGCTCTAAAAAGAATTTGAAGAAATACAGAAAATAATCCAAAACTCTTCTCGTTGCAAGGATGGTCCAACCTTCACAAACTCAATCAATGTGATACCTCACATAATAGAATGAAAGAAAAGAATCATATGATCATCAGTATCTCAATATAATAAAGGCCACATATGATAAGCCCACAGGTAACATCATGCTCAATGGAGAAAGGCTGAAAGCTTTTCCTCTAAGATCAGGAACAGGACAAAGGTGCCCACTCTCACCACTCCTACTTAACATAGTACTGGGAGTCCTAGCCAGAGCCACTGGGCAAAAAAAAAAAAAAAGGCATTGGAATTGGAATGGAAGAAGTAAAACTGTCTCTATTTGCAGATGCCATGATTTTACATACAGAAACTCCTAGAGACTCAACCAAAAAATTGTTAGATCTAATCAATGAACTCAGTAAAATCATAGGATATAAAATTAACGTAAGAAACTAAGTAGCGGGCTTCCCTGGTGGCGCAGTGGTTGGGAGTCCGCCTGCCGATGCAGGAGACGCGGGTTCGTGCCCCGGTCCGGGAGGATCCCACATGCCGCAGAGCGGCTGGGCCTGTGAGCCATGGCCGCTGAGCCTGCGCGTCCGGAGCCTGTGCTCCGCAACGGGAGAGGCCACAACAGTGAGGGGCCCGCGTACCGCAAAAAAAAAAAAAAAAAAAAGAAACTAAGTAGCAATTCTATACAGTAACAACAAATTATCTGAAAAAGAAATAAATCAATTTCATTTACAATAGCATCAAAAATAACAAAATGCTTAGGAATAAATTTAACCAAGGAGGTGAAAGGTCTCTACTCTGAGAACTACAAGACATTAATGAACGAAATCAAAGAAGACAAATAAATGGAAAGGTATTCCATGTTCATGAACTGGAAAAATATTGTTAAAATGTTAGTACTACCAAAAGCCATCTATAGACTCAATGCAATCCCTATCAAGATTCCAATGGCATGTTTACAAAAGTAGAAAAAACAATCCTAAAATTTATGTGGAACCATAAAAGACCCCAAACAGTCAAAGCAATCCAGAGAAAGAACAAAGCAGGAGGCATCACACTTCCTGTTTTCAAGCTATAGTATATTATGGCACTGGAATAAAAACAGACAAAGAGACTAATGGAATAGAGTTGAGAGCCCCAAAATTAACCCAAGTATATACCGTCACCTAATATTTGACAAGGGAGCCAAGAATATTCAATGGAAAAAAGACAGTCTCTTCAATAAATGGTGCTGGGAAAACTGGATATTCACATGTAAAACAATGAAACTAGATTCATATCTAACACCACTCATTAACTAGAAATGGATTAAAGACTTAAATGCAAGACCTGAAACCATGAAATTCCTAGAAGAAAATATAGGAAAAAAGCTCTTTCACACAAGTCTTAGCAATGATTTTTTGGATATGACACCTAAAGCACAAGCAACAAAATAAAAAATAAACAAGTGGGACTACAGCAAACCAAAAGGCTTATGCACAGCAAAAGACACAGCCAACAAAGTGACAACAACAACCTACAAAATGGGAAAAAAATATTTGCAACCCATATAGCTGATAAGGAATATCCAAAATATATGAAGAACTCATATAACCCAATAGGAAAAAAAACAAATAATCCAATTTAAAAGTGGGCAAAGGACCTAAACAGACATTTTCCCAAAGGAGATATACAAATGGCCAACAGGTACATGAAAAGATGCTCAACACTACTAGTCATTAGGAAAATATAAATCAAAATCACAATGAGATCAAAATCACCACACACCTGTTAAAATGGCCGTCGTCAAAAAGACAAAATAGAATTATAATGTGCACCTAAATTTATATAATGTTATAAACCAATTTTACTTCAATTAAAAAAAGGAAAAGTAGGAAATTAGGTCTCCAAAAAATAAGACATAAAAAAGAAAAAAAAAGACAAGAGAGAACAAACGCTGGTGACGATATGGAGAAAAGGGAAACTTGTGGACTGTTGGTAGGATTGTAAATTGGTATAGCCACCAAGGAAAACAGTATGCAGGATCTTTAAAAAATTAAAAATAGAACTACCAGACAATCCAGCAATCCCACTTCTGGAAATATATCCAAAGGAAACAAAAACACTAACTTGAAAAGATATCTGCACCACCATGTTCACATCAGCATTATTTACAATAGCCACGACAGGGAAACAACCTAAGTGTCCAAAGGTGGATGAATGGGTAAAGTTGTGGTATCTGTATACAATGGAATTTACTCAGCCATTAAAAAATGAGGAAACCCCATAAAAACATACACATTAAAAAAAAGAGGGGGCTTCCCTGGTGGCGCAGTGGTTGAGAGTCCACCTGCCGATGCAGGGGACACAGGTTCGTGCCCAGGTTCGGGAGGATCCCACATGCCGCGGAGCGGCTGGGCCGGTGAGCCATGGCCGCTGAGCCTGCGCGTCCGAAGCCTGTGCTCCGGAACGGGAGAGGCCACAACAGTGAGGGGCCCGCGTACCGCAAAAAAAAAAAAAAGAAGAGGAAACCCTGCCATTTGCGACGACATGGATGGGCCTTGAGGGCATTAGGCTAAGTGAAATATATCAGACAGAGAAAGACAAATACTATATGATCTCACTTATATGTGGAATCTTAAAAAAAAAAAAAAAAAAAAAACTCAGGAAAAGATCAGATTTGTGGTTACCAGAGGCCGGGGTGGGTTGGGGGAGGCAGTCAAAAGGTACAAACTTCCAGTTATGAGACAAAGAGGTTCTAGGGATGTAATGTACAACATGATGACTACAGTTACCACTGCTGTATGATATATATGAAAGTTGTTAAGACAGTAAATCCTAGAAGTTCTCATTACAAGGAGCAAATTTTTTTCTTTTTTTTCCCCTTTTCTTTTTTTTTTGCGGTACGCGGGCCCCTCACCGTTGCGGCCTCTCCCGCTGCGGAGCACAGGCTCCGGACGCGCAGGCTCAGCGGCCATGGCTCATGGGCCCAGCCGCTCCGCGGCATGTGGGATTCTCCCGGACCGGGGCATGAACCCGTGTCCCCTGCATCGGCAGGTGGACTCCCAACCACTGTGCCACCAGGGAAGCCCTCCCCTTTTCTTTTTATTGTATCTATATGAGATGATAAACATTAGCTAAACTTATTGTGGTAATCATTTCATAATATGTAAGTCAAACCTTTATTCTGTACACCTGAAACTCATACAGTAATTAATATGTCAATTATATCTCAATAAAACCAGAAAAAAAATTTCTATCCTTCTGACCAGAAACATGCCAACAAGTAATTATTTGATAACGTGTATCAGTAAAATTAAAGTAATGTAACATGAAATCCTACCTATAGTGACAGTCAGCTCGAACACGGAGTTTCCACTCTCGATGGGAAACCCACCACTCTTCTTTCCATTCTTCAAAGACCTTCTGCAGAATTCTTTGCTCATAGTAAAACCTAGGGCAATGAAAAAAAAACCCAGAGAGACATAACTGACAATGTTGGAGCTGATATCTATTCCCAAATCACCATTTCATATGGCCATTGCTTTCTCATAGAAAGTGTGGTTCATTATTTGATAACACCAAAATAGATTAAAAATAGACATATTCAACTTTTTCAGATCAAAACTTTAGAACTACTTAAACTAGAAATGAGGCTAAGAACTTTTATACTCTAGATCTCACCAATTAAAGAGGTGAAAGTAAAAAAATCTGACTTTTCAAATACCATAAGTGAGTTGAGAATTAACATTCTCAATTTTTTTCATTCACCAGACTAAAAAATATATTTGATTAGTAAAAGATAGTAGCTACACTTCTCATTTACATACCCAGGAGATTAAAAGTTATAAAATAAGCAAATGTCTAATGATATTCCTAGGACTTAACAGAATATATTAGTTTAACTGAAATCTGACTAGCGGAGTTATAACAAGAGTAAAAGAGAAGAGAGAATAAGAAGGGAAAAAGCTATTAAGAAAGAAAGTAGCAGGGCAGTGAGACTGTGCTGATGCTAACAGGCATGGTCAAGAAGACTGGTAACTCAGGATCTCTGGCCTGTCAGTCACTCCAAATTTCTTTTCATGGTTCTGTAGGTTACTAACATGTCCTTCATCCTCACCCACTCACAGGTTTTAAAAAACTGGCTGGCAAAAATATACATAGAGAAATTCACCTCCCAATGTTTATTGCAGCACTATTTACAACAGCCAAGACATGGGACTTCCTGGTGGTCCAGTGGGTAGGGCTCTATGCTCCCAATGCAGGGGGCCTGGGTTTGATCCCTGGTTGGGGAATTAGATTCCACATGCTGCAACTAAAAGCCTGCATGCCGCAACAAAGATCCAGCATGCCGCAACTAAGACCCTTTGCAGCCTCAATAAATATTTTTAAAAACAAAAAAAACAATAGCCAAGACATGGAAGTAACCTAAATGTCCAATGACAGATGAATGGATAAAGAAGGTGTGGTACATAAATATACAATGGAATATAACTCAGCCATAAAAAAGAATGAAATAATGCCATTTGTAGCAACATGGATGGACCTGGAGATTACCATACTAAGTGAAGTAAGTCAGACAGAGAAAGACAAATAGCATATGATATCACTCATATGCAGAATCTAAAAAAAAAAAAAAAAAAAAAAGATACAAATGAACTTATCTACAAACAGAAACAGACTCACAGACTTAGAGAATGAACTTATGGTTACCGGGGGGAAGGCTGGGGGAGAAGAACAAACTGGGAATTTGGGATTGACTGCTGTATTTAAAATAGATAACCAGGGCTTCCCTGGTGGCGCAGTGGTTAAGAATCCGCCTGCCGGGCTTTCCTGGTGGCGCAGTGGTTGAGAGTCCACCTGCCGATGCAGGGGACATGGGTTCGTGCCCCGGTCCGGGAAGATCCCACATGCCGCGGAGCGGCTGGGCCCGTGAGCCATGGTCGCTGAGCCTGCGCGTCCGGAGCCTGTGCTCCGCAACGGGAGAGGCCACAACAGTGAGAGGCCCGCGTACTGCAGAAAACAAAAAAACAAACAAACAAGAGATGCCAACAAATTTTTGATGACAGAAAGCAGGCAGGTGAGTGGCAACTGAATCAACAGGTGAAAGAAGGCGGAGAACTAAGTGTTGGTGGGAGGAGAGTCGAGAGGCAAGGGGCTGGTGGCATGAACCCCAGAAAGGCATGGGAACAAGAGGTATCAGGAAGCAGGGAGCCCTGGGTGGAAATGAAAACACAGGATTGTTTGGAAGCCTGTGAGTAAGAAACAGTTAGGCCCTTGGATCCCATTATTCACCTGGGCAGACTCAGGCTTATCTCTGGAGAGGCTGAACCTGAGGGGCACTGGACTCTCCAACACCAGGCACAGCTCGGGAGACAGTCCTAAACTGAGAGTCTACATACTGAACAGTGAGACCCACATTCCCTCTCCTCTGCTTGCCGCCAAGCTTATAACCACCGCCCCCCGCCTCCACCCCACTCTACCCCAGAAGGAGTTTGAAGGACTCCTCTCCTCTGGGGAAAACTGATCAATGTAAGGGAAAAGGACTTCAGATACTGACAGATGGAGTTCCCCCAATGAAACTATCTGGTCTGCCTCAAAAGCCTAAAGGGAAACCCTCAGCTTACAAGTCCCTATACATACATTGAATGGGTATATAAGCTTCTAATATTAACTCTTAAATATGAGCAGACAATAAAAGGATCTCTTGACATTTGAGGAAAGACTACAACATGAGACAGTGAACAAAAGCACACAGGAAAAAGGAGCTTGGAAGAAACAGAGCAGTCAAAAACTTAGAAATAAATCATTACATTAACCTCAAAAAAATTATGAGCCTCCAGGATGTTATTTTTTTTAAAAAAGGACTATTCAGAGAACAAAAAAGAGCTCTTGGAAATTAAAACTATGATGGCAGAAATGAAAAAGAAAAGATCCATAGATAGGTAAAACAAAAAGGTGACTAGTCTATAGGCCACAGTAAGGACTCTGGCTTTTACTGTAAGCAGGATGGGAAGCTGCCCAAGGTCTGAGCCGAAGAGTGACGTGACTGGATTACTCAGACCGCCTGTGTGAAGAGACTGACTAAGGACAAGGCTCGGAGCAGGAGACCAGTGAGGAGGCTCCTGGAGTCATTCAGGGGAGACATGATGGCCCGGACCAGGGTGGTAGCAACTGGAGGTACTGAGAAGAGCTTGGAGTCTGAATCTATTTTGAAGGTTGAATCAACGTAATTTTGGCATTTGGCATTGCAATCGGGGAGTGAGGGAATAAGATACCAAGGATGACTCCTAGGTTTCTGACCCGAGTCCCTGGAAGGATGGGAGCTTCCTTTACTGGAGAGAGTAACACTCAGCAGGGAGGTCTGTGGGGAAGGTCTAGACTTTGGTTATGAACATACTGAGTTGTGACGTCTATTGGGCGCAGAGTGGAATGTCACGTGTGTAGCAGTCCAGGAAGAGGTCTGGGCTGGGTGTGTACCTTTGGGAATCATGGGATGAGGTTGACATGGTTGGGAGGTAGACAGAGAGGCAGTGCAAGGACTGGGGGTGGGATATTTAGATGAGGAGGAACCAACCAAAGAGAGTTAGAGGGGACAAAGAGGTGGAAGGGAAACAGAGAGAATGGTAACCTTGACGCTGGGAGAAGAAAGGGCTCCTTGAAGAAGGGAATGATGGGCTGTCTAATGCTTCTTGGTAAGTCAAGTGAGAGGAAATTTAAGAATTCACCACTGATTTTAGCAAATGTAGTGACCTTACAAAAGCAAAAACAATTTTGGTGGCATGATGGAATCAAAAGCCTCGTAGGATGGACTTGAGACTACAAAAAAGAGGTGCTGGAGAGGTTGGGGATGGCCAGGAAATGTAGAGGGAAGCAAAGAGATGGAGAGCTAGCTGCAGAAAGAAGTAGCATCAAAGAGACTTTTTTTCTTTCAGGATAGGAAAATAATAGCATTGTATGCTGGTACAAATGATCCAGTAAAGAGGGAAAAATTGATACAGAAGAGACAGAAAAAAAACTGCTAGTGTGATGGCCTGGAGTAGGCACAAGGGGAATGCAACGCAAAAGGATTTTGCCACAGATGCCACAGTTGGGAAAGCAGGTCATATGGCAATAGATGCTGGCGGTCAGTAGACTGAGTGATGGTCTCTTCTGTTACTTCTATTTTCTCAAGAAAATAGGAACCAAAGCCTTAACCAAGAATGACGAAAAATACTGATAAATTAAATACTATAAATGGACGTGACTGTTTTATCTACTTCCCAAATTAGCCAAGTAATTTTGTTCAGATCTTCTCTTCAGAAAAAGAGGTGATACTTCCTATTTAAGACTGCCTTACATATGGACACATACTGTATGTATTATTTTTGCCCTATTAATTCAGTGGTCATTTTGGTTCCATTTATTAATGATAAAACAACTCCAGTTTATAGAAGTTAAAACATTCTCCAAGCACATAAAGGTATTATTCTGAAGTTTCTGGTATGATATCATTCCCCTCTAACATTCCTAAAAGTGAGAAATAAATAATTCAATATGGAAAAAGACCAAAAAGAAAAAAAAAAAAAGCAAAGATTAATATGCCCAACTTTACCCAAAGTAACAAATAACCCACTTGATTTAAGAAGGGATTACAAGTTGAAACTGACCACCCCATCACAAATTTCAAAGTCAATGAAAACATAGTATCAGAATTACAATTCTGGTAGATACTTAGAGAAAAAATATTCTCACTCTCTCATTTTACAATGTGAGAAACTGAGGCCTAGAGCCGTAACTTAACCCCAGATCAAACCATTATCTAGGGTCTAGGTAAGAACCAAAATTCAGGTCTCCTAAAATCCAGTCCAGTATTCTTTCCTGCCACCATTCAAGAGCAAAGAAAGGAAAAAGAGTACAATGTGAATGCTCTAACAGTGAGGCAGACATCAGTCGTAGATACCCAACACCCACCGCCAAGCCTCTGCTTCCTCACCAGCATCCACTAGGAAGGCTGGAAAGGTTTCTCTCCCAGCCTCTTCAGAAGCTAAAGATGGCCAGTGACATAGCTCTGGCCAATGAGGCAGAAGCAGCTGAGGGTTTCTAGGAAAGTTTTGCCTTCCTGATAGAGACAGGTCCAGCTGACACCACCCTTCCTCCCCCTTCCTGTGTAAAGCTAGAACAGTCATCTTGCAACTATACAGTGTCATCTCTAAGGACAAAGGGCCAGTATACTAAGGATGGTAAACTGGAAAGGATCTAAAAGCCTGAGTCTCTGATGACATCACTAAACAGCTGAACCAATACCAACCTCCAAACTGTGAGAAAAAGCAAATCCCGATTTGTTTAAGCCATCGTCAGAATTTCTCTTACTTTGAGTCAAATGCATTTCTAACATAATCAGCGTTTCCCGAGTACTTGGAATATAAATAGATATTATTTGAAAAGAGGTTTCCAGTTAAATATGAGTCAAATATGAGTTTAACAAAATCAAGCAGGAAAAGGATTTGGGGAAGAGAGTGAAGGTGGCAACATAGTTTTTCAGTCTCTGAATCCCTACAAAACACACAGAGAAACCATGTAGCAAAACCAAAAACTCATGTATCTATTACAACAAAACTAGGTGACTAGGTATCCCTACAACCCCAAAATGCAAGCAGGTGAGGACAAATCACCCAGAGTCAAAAGACCACCATGGTATTAACATTTGTACAGAAGAAAGAAGGAGCGATGAAGGTGGTATCTGAGGAACCTGAGAACAGGAGAACCTGAATCAGTCAATAAGTAGTCACTGCAAAGTGCAGAGGCCCAACTTGAGACCAGAAGCTGAAACTGAGAGGAGTTTTGTTCTCTCCAAAACCAGGGCTCATGTAAGAGCTGAAGCTGCTGGAGCAGTCTGGCCCCAACAGTCTCAAAACCGACCTGACCTCAAAAACAGACAGGGCTTCATACTGAGGAGGAACTGCTGGGAGCAGAATAGAAACTGAGCAGGAGAAGGACAAGGAGACAGGAGGACAAGGAGGACAAGGACAAGAAGGACAAGGAGGATCAGACCAAGCGTGGTAGGGGAACAAGCCAGGATACCCCATAGAGCAAGCCGCCGCATCTGTGAACACCACGACAGAGACAGAAGAGGGAGCTCTGTGAAATTAGGAAAGCTTAACTAAACCTCACTTCACTCTAAAAGTTCAGAAAAATTAATATCATATAAAAGTGAGCAACAGAAAAGTAAATGAAGTAAAATCCTATACAAAGTTACTGTAGGGCTTCCCTGGTGGCGCAGTGGTTGAGAGTCTGCCTGCTGATGCAGGGGACGCGGGTTCATGCCCCAGATCCCACATGCCGCGGAGCGGCTGGGCCCGTGAGCCATGGCCGCTGAGCCTGCGCGTCCGGAGCCTATGCTCCGCAGCGGGAGAGGCCACAACAGTGAGAGGCCCGCGTACCACAAAAAAAAAAAAAAAAAAAAAAAAAAAGAAAGAAAAGGAGCAGAATAACAGGCCTATGGACAAAAAAATTATGCCAGAAAGATGTGCCCACAAAACAGGAAAATAAAAACAAAAACAAAACCCAAGAAAACCCTGTAACCTATCTCAAAATGAGCTAAGACGTTAAGAAAATAAACCCACACCCAGGCATACCATATTAAATCTTTGAATAATAAGTCTTCAAAAGAGCAACAATTAGATCAACATCTTACAAATGGAAGTCATAGAACAATGGAATATCTTCAAAATGCTGGGGGAAAAAACTGGCAATGTAGCCTAATATACCCAGTGAAATATCTTTCAAAACTGAAAGCGAAATAAAAACAATTTTAGACAATATCTGAGAGGATTCATCACAAGCAGACCTACTGTAAAGGAAATGTTCAGGAACATTTAAATGATAGAAAGAAAATCATCACAGATGGAAACCTGGAGATACAGGAAGAAACAAAGAACAAAAAGTGTAAACACATGAATAAATATAAATGAATACTGGCTGTGTAAAATGAGAGTAATAATGTTCTGCAGATTTTAAAATATAAACTGAATAAAGGGAATTCCCTGGCAGTCCAGTGGTTAAGATTCGGCGCTTTCACTGCTGTGGCCTGGATTCGATCCCCGGTTGGGGAACTAAGATCCTGTAAGCTGCATGGCCCAGCCAAAAAAAAAAATTTTTAATTTAATTTAAAAAAATAAACAATTAAAATACCTTACAATAAGGGCATATAAGTGGGGAGAGCGACAGGAGAGTTAAAGTGTTCGAAGAACCCTGCCTTGTTTGGGAAGAGGGCAAAAAGAAACAATTAACATTAGACCCCAGTAAGTTAAACAAACACATTATATTTGTTACGGTAGTCAGTAAAAGAAGGATAGAAGAGTATATAATTTCTAAGCTAACAGGGAGGAAGATAAATAAAATACTCAACTGAGTAAAAAAAAGAAAAACAAGAGTCTTCCGATAATGGCAAACTATGTTACTCCGATCAGTTCTCCCACTGAGAACAAGAAAAGACAAAAAAAAAAAAATTATTGAAGGCACGAAGAGCTACCAAGGCAGTAAAGAAGGGCAGGGCCAAGGTCCAGGGAAAGAAGGAAAAGCAGAGGGAGACTATGCCTCACCCCTGCAGCTGCGATGGGCTGTGGCCACATTGGGAGCCTCACTGATAAAGACACACGAAAAAGATGGGAAGAGCAAGGCCCTCCACAAGGTATACCAAGAAAAAATTTCAGAGAACACACACAGGCCAAATTTGCTTGAGAAACCTTGAATCAAGAGACCTTGATGTTCCAGATCAGGAAAGCCATACTGTCAGAAAAATGAAACAGGAAAGGGTATAGTAAGTGGAGAAGTGAAGGGTGAGAACCCGTAACATTTCAGTTTTTAAAAAACACTTACATTTTCAATGGCTGTCAGTTCTCTGAAACATTCCCTACACTGCCCCTTCTTTCTCTCCATCCCTCTGGCTTCCTGCACAGTGTCCCTGACCCCTTGCGATCAACTTAGGGCGCTGCAGCTAAAGCAATGTTAACCAAAACCCACAGCAGCAGGTGGTAGCCTAGAAAAAGTGAAGCTACCGGGCAGAGGGACTTACACTTGACTCAGTTTCACTCCTCTTGCCAATGCCAACTTTTTCCCCAGGTTCTGCCCTAGACCAAGTCAATCTGCCAGTCTCGCCAGGGACCTGAAAGAGCTCATTTACTTCTCCTGGGCAAACATTCATTCAAACTAGTATGTGTTAAGTTACCATTATATGATATACCTCCTGGAGGCTGGGGAGGAGCAGGGAAGGAATGCAACACATGCCATAGTAAAGGTTATATATGGGCTTAATACAAAACAAAATCCTAGAATGAACTCAACAGAAGTCCAGTGTTCTGAACTAATACTACCTGGCTTTAGAGGGAAATACTCTTCCAAAAGTCATTCGAATCCACAAATACAAGAACTTTCTGGCCATGCATCTGAAAGAAATGACATACACATTTTAAAACTGCATTTAGTTTATATCATCAATTTTCTGGAAAGGAGACGGAAACTTTAAGGTCCCAGGAAGTGGGATACTAGTATGAGTCAAAAGGTGAATCATATATAGATAATATTGCATCAAACAGAGCACAGGATGGGACAGATTTGTAAAGTTAACATCAAGCAGATTATTTTTAAAAAATACTTTCAGGGCTTCCCTGGTGGCGCAGTGGTTGAGAGTCTGCCTGCCGATGCAGGGGACACAGGTTCGTGCCCCGGTCCGGGAAGATCCCACATGCCGCAGAGCAGCCTCGCCCGTGAGCCATGGCCGCTGGGCCTGCGCGTCCAGAGCCTGTGCTCCGCAACGGCAGAGGCCACAACAGTGAGAGGCCCGCGTACGGCAAAAAAAGAAAAAAAAAAAAACAAAACTTTCAATATAAAGTATTTTGTTGATGAAGATTTCAGAGATGAGGGAAAGGAAGTACATGCTAGTGCTTTTGCTCATATTATTCTTCCTGCCTAAAACACCTGGCAAATGCCCACTTACCCACCAAGGCTCATCTTCAATGCTCACTCCTACATGAAGCCTTCCTGGACCTTCCCCAACCAAACAGAGCAAGTAGCTTGGTACTCTCAGACCCCGGCTCCAACCCCTAGTGTAACATTATGACACCAAATCCCAGGAAGCGGCTCGCAGGGTGCCTGTTGTTCCCTCTGCACTGTGAGCCCCTGAGAGCAGGGACCATGGCTCACAGTATCCCCAGCTAGCAAAGTGCCTGGAACACACAGAAAAAGTTGGCTTGTCTTGGCCAGTTGATCTCCAGGTTCAGCTTGGAATGCTCTTCCTCCTGCCCTTTACCTGGCTTTCTTACATTATCCTTCAGGACTTGGCTAAACTCCACCTCCTCCAGGAAGTCACTGCTGGCTACGCTGGCATGGCTCTTCTTGCCAGGTGGCCTATGGCACCACATCCTCCCTTCTCACAGCACTTACACTTCGCTGTTGTGGCTTGTTTAACAGTCTGCCAAGCCTACCTGATTTTACGCTTTCATGAGGTCTTGGACCAGGAATGTCTTATTCACTTTGTACGCTCAGCATCTAGCATAACACCTGGCTGGGTAGGCACCTGATAAATTTTTGTTGAATGAGTAAAAGGATACCTTTCAAAGACCTAATCAAGAGTAGCAGAAAATGATCATTTTCTTGGACTATGCTTAGACTTCTTCTGGAAGACTCTTTATAGCTTATACATTGTGGGGCACAACTGGAGACCATGAATGAAAACACTCAATGACAGATCTTACATCAGCAGATTCCTAAATATCTTGAACATTCTGCCATGAAGAACAGTCAGCAAGGTCTCCAATTAACTGAGATAAGAGAATAAGAATCATCCCCTCATTTTAACCAACAAGGGAGGACAATGGAAAAGTCACTGAGACAGGGGAGGGGAACCCTCGCAAGCTCACCTGATGCGCAGTTCTCTTAGCCGGCCCCTTCGGGTCCAGGCATATGAGGGATGATACTGTACAGGGTGCCTGGCCCTAGGTATCTCACTCCAGATCCCAGAAGAGGCAGAAGACTTCTTTTTGGACATTATCTTTGGAGAATAAGGTTTCTTAACTGCACCATCCCTTGAAGACCTTAAATTTGAGGAGTAAGGGAGAAAGGAGAGAATCAAATTATCTCTGCATGTGACGCAAATACTTTTTAACATACAAGTGAAATTAAACAGATAAGCTCATTGAGACGGAATGATAATAACTCCCCTTCAAGGACAATAAGCAGCCCAATCTCTGACAGAAATACCCACCCTATCTGGAGGTGGGTACTGCTGGCTCAGCTCTAAGCAGGAGCTATAGAGCTGGAGGGTACCTTGGAGTCCTAACACACTCTTTTTTAATGTGTCATTTAACGGGAATCATTTACAAATTGGAAACAGATTCCTTTACATAAAAAACTAGGAATGATTTTCAGATTGTGACAACTGTAACAATACACAACTACACACTTTTACTAAACACTAAACTTATGACTTTTAATTCCATTCCAGAAACATTAAGAGATCTTATTGGTATGAACACAAGATTTTTAAAAAATGTATGTCAGAGATCTGCCTGCAGGAAATACTTAGAGGCAACAACATTCCATCAGCAATAAGCAAACCGATAGCTCAAATATTGTTTCTAAAATACCATTGCCAACTAGTATTCCAAGTAATGGGTCCTAGGAAAGCCGTCTCTAAAAAAAATAAAATAAAACAAAACCAAATAAAATAAAATACCATTGCCAACTAAGAGGAAGCAGCAGTCCTTGGAAATATAGCTGACTTTTAGGTCTGAGACAAGGAAAATACAAGATGAGCCTGGAATATCTTAATGGGTCAAAAAGTAAAGAAATGATCAAAGAATGACAAGGGCGTGTGAAAAGGACACAGGAGCCAGCTTGAAAGGGCTCCCACTGGCCAAATCTGGGACAATTTCAGCAGTAATAGATTAAAACCCACCAAATAAAATACGAAATAAAATACGAATCCACAAAATACTGATATAAGTAAATAAATACATTAGGGAGAATGGAAAGCTCTACTTTGCAGTAGAATGCAATTAATAAACTTTTAGGAACCATCACAGTAGCAACTGATTCAGACAAGAATCATCAACGGATGTAAAAACAAGTGGGTGCTAGTTTGATGAGAAACAGGCTATTAATGTAATTTCAAAATATCTTGCCACAAGATACTTATTCATTTCTTTATAGTGGAGAAACCTGGCAGACATCATCTTAACCAAGTGATAAAAGTGAACATCAGGCTTCCCTGGTGGCGCAGTGGTTAAGAATCCGCCTGCCAGTGCAGGGGACATGGGTTCGAGCTCTGGTCCGGGAAGATACCACATGCTGCTGAGCCACTAAGCCTGTGCGCCACAACTACTGAGCCTGCGAGCCACAACTACTGAAGCCCGTGTGCCTAAAGCACATGCTCCGCAACAAGAGAAGCCACTGCAATGAGAAGCCGGCATACCACAACAAAGGGTAGGCCCCGCTCGCCGCAATTAGAGAAAGCCCGCACACAGCAACGAAGACCCAACACAGCCAAAAATAAATAATAAAAAAAAAAGAGCAGCCCCTGCTCGCCACAACTAGAGAAAGCCCACGCACAGCGACGAAGACCCAACGCAGCCAAAAATAAATTAAAAAAAAAAAAAGTTAACATCAATGGTAATAGGACCAAATATCCTGGTATTGATGCACTGAGAACACAGCATCACTTCTGCGAAATTCCTGCCAAAAATGCACAACCTGAGTTCAATCATGAAGAAACACTGAACAAACCCAAACTGAGAAATATGCATAAAAGGTAAGTGATCTGAACTCTTCAAAATGCTTAGGTCATGGAAGATAAGGAAATACTGAGAAATATTTCCAAATTAAAGGGGACTAAAAGTACAAAATGAACAAAAAGGGAAGTTTTTCTTACATTTTGTTTTCTTTTTGCTATAAATAACATTTTTGGAACAACTGGCTTCAACTTACTCTCAAGTGGTCCAGGGGAGGGGGGAAATACAGATATTTGATTCTCGTTATTTGCGATAAGTTCTATAAAGTCCATAAACACTGAGTTAGCGAATATACTGAACCATTGTCCCTAAGGGAAAATACATGGTTAGGTTCCTGCCAGCCTTCAAAAACATTCTCATCAACTAATCAATACAGAACCTTGTGGGCTTCCTTGGTGGCGCAGTGGTTGAGAGTCCGCCTGCCGATGCAGGGGACACGGGTTCATGCCCTGGTCCGGGAAGGTCCCACATGCCGCGGAGAGGCTGGGCCCGTGAGCCTTGGCCACTGAGCCTGCGCATCCGGAGCCTGTGCTCCTCAATGGAAGAGGCCACAACAGTGAGGGGCCCGCGTACTAGGAAAAAAAACAAACAAAACCTTGTTTTATGTGTACTTCTGTTTGAAGACACCTTATTTAATACATATAGTGAATCATTAAATTGAACTCACAGCCAACAGCCCTATAACTCATGCCTGAACAAAGCTCACCTAACATACACTTTCTTCTTAAGGTACATCACAGCGTTCCTGCACTTAAGAACACTAGACAGAACTTCAGCACTACGTTTGGGGGCCACTTTAAACAGCAAAACTGTCAACAAAAAGCACAAAACTGTGAAAACGTGGGACTACACAGACTGGGAAAAGGACCCTTGCTTAAAGTATGAGCTGAAACAAAAAGGCAGAACACTGCCTTGTTTGACCTCAGCTGGGAGCATGTGCATCAGTGAGTAAAATGTTTTGCCCCTCTGCACATGTCCACAAATGAAATGAAAATGCTGAGACAGACAGAGAGAGAGAGAGAGAAACAAACAGGCAGACAGACGAATGTGGTAAAATGTTAACAAGAGAATCTGGGAGAAGAAAGGTTCTTTGTCCTATTCTTGCAACTTTTCTCTAAATTTGAAATTATTTCAAAATAAAACTAACAAAAATTTTAAAAATAAGACTTCCATCCCACTCATTTTAAAATAAAAATGAAAGAGGCTCTAAAAAGTTAAGAGCCTATGAAACAGCAAATTGAGGGAAGGTGTGCGGGGACAGTGCCCTCTTGAAGCCCTGTTACATAATCAAATAGGTAGTCAGACTGGGAAGCCCATGCCTAAAAGTCCCTGCCCACTGCTCTCTCCTTTCATCAGACTCTGAGCACCTTCTCACCAGCTACTGAATCAGGCAGCAGATGAACTCTTTACAGCTCTGGAAATTTAAAGACCATAAAGATACCAACATTGGTGTAAGTCAGGTGGCTCCAGAAATCTAAGTTATTTTAACACCTAAAGGAAGAGATCACAAACTGAAACCACAGATTTGTCTATGTACATATGTGCCTGTTCCCCATCGCAAAACCTCATGATGATAGGGACCATTTTTATCTGCTAATATATACTGAGCCCCTAATATATTGCCAGGCACTCATAGTAGGTAGGCATATAAAATTTGTTAAATTGGTCTTCCCTGGTGGCACAGTGGTTAAGAATCCGCCTGCCAATGCAGGGGACACAGGTTAGAGCGCTGGTTCGGGAAGATCCCACACGCCGCGGGGCAACTAAGCCCGTGCGCCACAACTACTGAGCCTGCGCTCTAGAGCCCGTGAGCCATAACTACTAAGCCCGCGTGCCACAACTACTGAAGCCTGCATGCCTAGAGCCCGTGCTCCACAACAAGAGAAGCCACCACAACGAGAAGCCCGCACACCTCAACAAAGAGTAGCCCCCACTCGCCGCAACTAGAGAAAGTCCGTGTGCAGCAATGAGGACCCAATGCAGCCAAAAATAAAATAAAATAAAAATATATAAATATTTAAAAAATTGTTAAATTATGGAACAGAGGAAAGGCAGAATGATGGAAAGAAATATGAAACAGAAGGCATTTCAAAAACAATATCAGAATCCAAAAATCATGAAGAATGGGGGAGGAGAATAAAAACATAGGAATTCAATTTTTTTTTTTAATGTCAATGGGAGGACTGATTAGCCAAGAAATACAGAAAAATGGAAGTGAGGAGAAAGACAGAATTTGAAAATGTTCATCCAAAAGTGACAAGGGGGAAAGATGATAACTCTAATTTGAGGGACTTCCCTTGGTGGTCCAGTGGGTAAGACTCCACGCTCCCGATGCAGGGGGCCCAGGTTCGATCCCTGGTCAGAAAACTAGATCCTGCATGCACACTTCAACTAAGAGTTCGCATGCCGCAACTAAGATCCCACGTGCCGTGTCCCAGCACAGCCAAAATAAATAAATTAAAAAAACTAATTCGAAAAGATACATGTACCCCAATGTTCACAGCAGCACTATTTACAATAGTGAAGACATGGAAGCTACCTAAATGTGCATCGACAGACGAATGGATAGACAAGATGTGTATATTCCATATACACAATGGAGTATTACTCAGCCATAAAAAAGAATGAAATAATGCCATCTGCAGCAACATGGATGGACCTAGAGATTATCACATGAAGTGAAGTAAGTCAGACAAAGACAAATTTCATGTAATACACATATATGGAACCTAAAAAATGATACAAATGAACTTACAAAACAGAGACAGACTCACAGATATAGAAAACTTAGTTACCAAGTGAAAGGGGGGGGAGGGATAAATTAGGAGTTTGAGATTAACAGATACACACTACTATATATAAAATAAACAACAAGGACCTGCTGTATAGCACAGGGAACTACATTTAATGTCTTGTAATATCCTACAATGGAAAAGAATCTGAAATAGATATATATATGTATGACTGAATCACTTTGCTGTACACCTGAAACTAACACAACATTGTAAATCAACTATACTTCAATTTTTGAAAAATTAAGAAAAATTAGAAAAACAAAGAAGTGCCAAGGGGAAGGCATGCACTGACCAATTCATTTAACTGTTTACTTGGCAGGTGTATCCTGTAATGTTTGTTTATTCAATCAATATCAAGGACCTACTATACGCCCAGCAACATAGCAAGGCCAGGGGCTACGAAGACAAATATGTATTCAATGTGTTTCTCATGTCTTACAATGAGAAAATAAGACATTGATAGCTTACAGCAAGCATAGGACACTGACACACACCCAATATCTATAAAAGACAGTTTCTCAAGAGCTTATGGTGTATTGAGATGACAATGAGAATACCAATCGTTAAATGCTAAGAAAAAGGTAAATTTAGGGTGTTACGGGAACGTACACACTGGGTGGGAATAGGGCAGTCAGAAGAGGCTTCCTGGAGATCATATTAGAGTTGAGTTTGGAAATATGAGTAGAAATTAGCTGGGAGTAGGGAACTGGAAAGAGTTGGATGGGAATACTCGGCACATGCAATGTAGAAAGAAAGTTCACAGAGAGTCAAGGAACTCCAAGGAGTCCTATAGGACTCACAACAGGGGATCTCAGATTGCTTTACAGCAGAATACTTAGGGAATTCATTCCCTTCTCAAGGCTCCCCAACCTAAAGCCGCGGAGTATCTGAGGAAACAGAGCTTCATTTTAAGGCCATGGTTAATTTGCTTCAGAAGATGAAGTAAGGCAGGCCTGACGAGTACTCTGTGGATCGTTGGTAAACACTGTCAGGGTGTTGATTCAGCTTTCAAGGATGGATCCCTCTTCTGTGGGATCAGCAGGGGTAGGACCTCAGCAGCTGTGCTGGGAGCTCCATGTCCCACTTGATTAGAGCAGCAGAAGAAATTTGACTCACGCTGGATGAACCAGATTAATTCTCCCAGGACGGAATTTTGAGCTGAGACACAGTCTGAACAGGAGGTGGGGGGTGAAGCACAAAGATTGCACTGCTCAGGAGGAAGGGTCCAAACACTGCTGAATAGGTCTCTCCAGCTACCTGGCTTCCACCTTGTCCAAGACCTAGTCGATTCTATAAAAAACTTCTGTATGTTAGTTAGGATCCTAGGTTTCAAGCAATAGGAACCCAACTCAAATTAGCTGCTGCTAGTATAACAACAGGAGCCCTTCAGCAAAATTGATAACCTTTTAGCTAAAACCAAGAAAAAAGAGAGAAAAGACACAGATCACCAAAAGTAGGAATGAAAGAAAGGACATTATCATTGACCCTTCATAAATTAAAAGAATTATAAAGGAATACTATGAACTTTATGCCAACAAATTAGACAACTTAGAGAAAATGAATACATTCCCAGAAAAACACAAATCACAAAAACTGACTAGAGAATAAATAGAAACTCTGAATAGATCTATAACAAGAATTGAATTAGTAACTATAAATTTTCCTAAAAACAAAAGTCCAGATCTTGATAGCTTAATTGATGAGTTCTATCAGACATTTAAAAAATAAATGATGGGGACTTCCCTGGTGGCGCAGTGGTTAAGAATCTGTGGGAGGGAGGGAGACGCAAGAGGGAAGAGATATGGGAACATATGTATATGTATAACTAACTGATTCACTTTGTTATAAAGCAGAAACTAACACACCATTGTAAAGCAATTATACCCCAATAAAGATGTTTAAAAAAAAAATTAATTAATTAAATAAATGATACCAGTACTCTATAAACTCTTCCAGAAACAAAAGTGGTCAGAACACTTCTAGAATCATTCTTTTAGGCCAGTATCACACCCGGATGCCAAAAGCAGACAAAAATATGACACACACACAAAATATAGACCAATATCCCTTGTGGCTATAAACACAGAAATGATCAAAAAATATTAGCAAACCAAATCCAACATACAAAAACCATATAACAAATACTATGACCAAGTTGGATTTATCTTAGGAATACAAAGCTAGTTTAACATCTGAAAATCGATTACTGTAATACACCTTACTAGTAGAAAAAAGGACAAAAACCATATGATCATTTCAGTAGATGCCAAATAAATATTTGACAAAACCCAACACCAGTCATGATAAAAACTCTCAAGGGTCCCAAAAGAAAACAGATGACATACTAAACACAGGATAATTTGAGGATGGCATATTAACAAAGGCATGGGTGTAGACGAACCACTAGGGAAAGTGCAGGAACCTCAAGCTGGCGAAAGCGAAGGCAGTACCACCTCTAGGCCCAAAGGGATAAAAGAGAATAATCACTAGAATCCAGGAGAGTCATACAAAGTCTGCTACCTTATGAGGTACTGTGGGCTTCAGCAGAGGGACACAGCCAACCCAAGGCATCTTGCAAGGAGGGAGCCAAGGGGATAAATAGTCTGGCCTCACTCTCCTCTCTCCCTCCTCACTATCTCCTGACAGAGCACCTCTTTGGCCAAATCCAATGGGAAGCACTGGATACACGAGTGGAGATTAGATCTGGATGGTTATATTGAAGACAGCCAGCACAAAGAGGTAATTCCCTAGCTCACGTACTTCAGAAGAATTCTGAACCAGAGACTCAAGGACTAGAACCGGTGTCTCAAATTGTTAGCTCTTCCTGCTTCTCTCAGTGTGCTGACCTGCGTAACTCCTACAGTATAGGGTCCCCTATTGCCTATGCAGGGTGGAGACTGAAACAGCTGCTACAGCAACCCATTAGGTAGGTCTCTCTCTCTCTCTCTCTAATGCCTGTCTCGGCCTTAGAGGAGAACTTCTGATTGGCCCCATGCAGTCACATGCACATCCCTGAACCAATCCCTCTTAGGGGGCGGGATACTCATGAAGGGCCAGCTGCAAGTCACAGGCCCGCCACTGTGAGTCTGAGGTTTGTTAGTAAACTGCAGTCTCCTTCTTGTAAACTCCCTCCTTTTTCCTAGGCGAGCCATAGTTGGGAGTCTCCTATTTGGAATCAAAAGAACCTCAAAGCAGGCTGAAAGCAATCATAATCAAAAGTAGGAGAAAGATATACTAGCTAGCCTCGATGTTATAACTTCTCGGGAAAATCATCCTTATTTCAGCTCAAAGTCAAAATTTCAATGACAGATATCTCCACACACTCAAAATGGATTTTGACTGTAACATAAAGTATGAAATGTGCATTATACGCTATACTCTAGATAAGAAACCCAAAATACCAACAAAAAACTGTTACCCAAAATTCCTATCTCACTACCCATGATTTAGGAAAAAACTACTTTTAAAAAATTTATTATTTTCACACACAAAATATTTACAGGCTTTTATATGGGCCATAGTTTCAGTTATCTTTTTTGTCAAGTCCCATCACTCACCTGGAATCAACCTTCCTCTCCATTCTCCGCTTAATCCCTTTTTGATGAAAATTCAACCAGTGGCTTGATACACACTTCTCAGTGAGCAGATTCTTCATGAATCAAAAAGTCTTTTATCTTCCTCTTCTAACTATAAGAAAAAGTAGAATGAGAGTAATTTACCTGAAGCCTCTAAGGAGCCACATTCCTCAACAGCTACACATCAGCTTCTAGTCTCCTGCACCTCCTTCTTAATTCAACAATAGATGAACATGGGAAGTCACTGATTTTTTTTTTTTCTGGGCCTCACTGAGTGGCTTGCAGGATCTTGGTTCCCCGACCAGAGATGGAACCCTTGCCCTCAGCAGTGGAAGCGTGGGAGTCCTATCCACTGGACCTCCAAGGAATTCCTGGGAAGTCGCTGATTTAAAAACAAAATTTTTCATTGCATTTTTAAAAGTTATTTTCTAAGAAACAAAACTGAGAGGAGAGTGAGCCATACTAAAAAGGTTATGACTGACTCACCCATCCTGTTCAGGTGATGCTCCAAGACCTTCAACTTCCCTTCATAAGAACACCAGGAGAGGCCAAGATTTCCTATTCCCCCCCACTCCAAGATTAATATTTATGGTTGTCAATGTTATCTATAAGAATCTTCAGGCAGTTTTTGATCAGTGTACAGTTTTCATTTTCATTTAGTGATAAAGTCTACCAATAATATTCATTATGAACTTAATAAATAACATAGTTTTTATTTATTTCTTAGTACAAAGAATAGCAATGTTGTAGGTTGAATTGTGCCCCCCAGAAAGATATATTGAAGTCCTAACCCCTAGTACCTATGAATGTGACCTTGTTTGGAAACAGCCTTTGCAGATGTAATTATATATAAGTTAGGATGAGGTCTTACTGGAATAGGGTGGACTCTTAATCCAATAATGATTGGCGTTTTTATAAAAAGAGGAGAAGAGACAGAGGGACAGATACACACAGAGAGGAGAATGCCATGTGAAGACACAGACACACAAGGAGAACAGCATATTATGATGAAAGCTGAAACTGGAGTAATGGATCTACAAGCCAAGGAACACCAAGGACTGTTGGCAACACCAGAAGCTAGAGAAAGGCACAGAACAGATCCTTCCCCAGAGCATTCAGAAAGAGGATGGCCCTGCCTACATCTTGATTCCAGAACTATCAGACAATAAGTTTGTTGTTTTAAGCCTCCCAGGTTGTGGGTTTTGTTACAGCAGCCTTTGGAAACTAACATTAAGTAGTAAAACAAAAGAGGAAAATTTAAGTATGTGGTGGAGGAAAGCTAACAAACAGGGTGGACATGTCCCGTGTTGAGTAACTGTGATGCATTCATGAGACATTAATTCTAAAAGAATGAAATTACCCTTTATAATCAAGGTCACATATTTCAATGACAATCAGATAAGGAATCAGCCAGAAAAGAGAGTTTATCCATACAAAATGAATAGTCCTTATTGAGCTCAAACCTATGTCCTAGTCTTTCCGGTACTACATTCCAAGTAACAAAAGTCACAATTAGTGACTATTTCTGTAAATAAATTAAACTGAAAGATGATTCAAATAGAGATTTTTTTGGTGTGAAATATTGCTATAATAAATGGGTCACTGCCTTAGGTTTAATAATGATGCTATGGAATGTTTTCTGCAGTCAAAGACTCCTTTGACACTCTGTGCCAACATTCTAATTACTTTACATATCTGCCTTCCCTATTAGGATATAAATTCCAGGGACTTCCCTGTTGGCACAGTGGTTAAGAATCTGCCTGCCAATGTAGGGGACACGGGTTTGAGCCCTGGTCCGGGAAGATACCACATGCTGCAGAGCAACTAAGCCCATGTGCCACAACTACCGAGCCTGTGCCCTAGAGCCCGCGAGCCACAACTACTGAGCCCACATGCCACAACTACTGAAGCCCATGCGCCTAGAGCCCATGCCCCACGACAAGCCACTGCAATGAGAAGCCCGTGCACCACAACATAGTCCCTGCTCGCTGCAACTAGAGAAACCCCACGCGCAGCAACGAAGACCCAACGCAAAAAAAATTTTTTTTTAAATTTTTAATAAAGAATATAAATTCCATGAAAACAGGAGCCGTATCTGATCTCCTCATTACTGTATTTTCAGGACCTAAAACACTGTCTGGAAAACTAACAGGTGAGATACATAAATACTGGAAAGATCAGGACATAAGTTTGATCTCAGTAAGGACTTGTATGAATATGAACTTATGTCTGAGTTGGAATATACATAATGATAACCAAATATAAAAGACAGCCCAAGAAAAACAAAAATCATTAGGTGTGGACTCCAAGGTAAACCTACAGACTGACCTCCTAAGATGACAGTAAAGGATAAAAGGGTATAAACCATAAGGTCCAAGAGATGGGAGAAGAGATCACAGGAAATGAAAGATTTCCACAAATTTTTGCAACAACTAGGAAGAAAATTAACTGGCCTAACAGATTTGAAGAAGCGAAAACCTACAGAGTGGGATACCAAAGAGAAGCAGGCCAAAAGAATTCCCGAAGCGCTCAGAGCTAGAAGGAACAAGGAAAGGCGTTCAGAACTGAAGCCACAGGCCACAAATGAGGGGACTGAATGTAAGTCTATTTGGTGAGCATTTGGGGCCCCTAGTCTCTTCCCCAACCCTGCTAGGTAGGGTATCCAGCTCCCTCCCCCCAGCCTCCATTCAGAATTCTGGCAGCTACACTTCTTGGCTCCCAATCAGAAGACTGGAAGAGTCTTCTCAAAAGTAGATAAGACTTGGGCTTCCCTGGTGGCGCAGTGGTTGAGAGTCCGCCTGCCGATGCAGTGGACACGGGTTCATGCCCTGGATCCCACATGCCGCAGAGCGGCTGGGCCCGTGAGCCATGGCCGCTGAGCCTGCGCGACTGGAGCCTGTGCTCCGCAACGGGAAAGGCCACGATAGTGAGAGGCCCGCGTACCGCAAAAAAAAAAAAAAAGTAGATAAGACTTAACAGACTTTGAAATAAAGACATCTGTGCCCCACCTCCATCAATGAAAAGGCAGGCTTGCCCCTAGAGAAAAGCGCACAAACTGACAAGTGGGCTCAGACACTGGAAGCTTCCGATTAATTTCTCAGTTGCTGATACTCAAGTATGAACAGACAGTCAAGAATCACAAGACATTTGGAAATGACCTCCAACAAAAAAGAATGAAACCAAAATATGGGATTTCCCTGGTGGTTCACTGGTTAAGACGCTCCGCTTCAAATGCAGGGGGAATGGGTTTGATCCCTGGTTGGGGAACTAAGGTCCCGCATGCCACGCAGTGCAGCCAAAAATTTTTTTAAAAAAAGAAAGAATGAAACCAAAACAAAGGAATCCTGAGGAAGCGCCACTACTTGTGATGTATTCCTGCCAAAAACTTGAAACTAAATATCATCAAGCGTCATCTAGAACTAAGTACCATCCTACAAAAAATACAAGGGACAAATAAAAATGACTTTAAAATCAGCAAAATCAATGATGTAGGAAACTTTACAGGACAAACGACTCAGTTCTTTCAATAAACTGCTAAGGAAAGATAGGAAAACTTATACATTAAAAGAGACTTAAGATGCTTATTGGGACTTCCCTGGTGGCGCAGTGGTTAAGAATCTGCCTGCCAATGCAGGGGACACGGGTTCAATCCCTGGTCCAAGAAGATCCCACATGCCGCGGAGCAACTAAGCCTGCGAGCCACAACTACTGAGCCTGCGCTCTAGAGCCCGTGAGCCACACCTACTGAGCCCGCGTGCCTAAAGACCATGCTCCACAACAAGAGAAGCCACCTCTTGCTGCAACAACAGAAAAGCCCATGTGCAGCAACGAAGACCCAATGCAGCCAAAAAAATAATAATTTAAAAAAATAAAAATTAAGAAAATCATAATTAAAAAATTATTTTTAAAAGGATGGTTATCGGGCTTCCCTGGTGGCGCAGTGGTTGAGAGTCCGCCTGCCGATGCAGGGGACACGAGTTCGTGCCCCGGTCCGGGAAGATCCCACATGCCGCGGAGCGGCTGGGCCCGTGAGCCATGGCCGCTGAGCCTGCGCTCCGCAACGGGAGAGGCCACAACAGAGAGAGGCCCGCATACCGAAAAAAAAAATAAAATAAAATAAAAATTAAGAAAATCATAATTAAAAAATTATTTTTAAAAGGATGCTTATCGGGCTTCCCTGGTGGCACAGTGGTTGAGAGTCCGCCTGCCAATGCAGGGGATGCGGGTTCGTGCCCCGGTCCGGGAAGATCCCACATGCCGCGGAGCGGCTGGGCCCGTGAGCCATGGCCGCTGAGCCTGCACGTCCGGAGCCTACTGTGCTCCGCAACAGTGAGAGGCCCGCGTACCGCAAAAAAAAAAAAAAAAAAAAAAAAAAAAAAGGATGCTTATCAACCAAATGTAATGCATGGACTTTGATTCTGGATCTTGATTTTAACAAACTACAACTGTCAAACAAAAAAATATGAAACAATGAGGGAAATTTAAACTTTAACTTTTTTGAACTTAATGTTTTAATGAGTTATTAAAGAATTATCATTTTTTTTGCTGTGATAGTGGTGTTGGTTCTTTTAAAAGGATACTGTGTCTTTTACCGAATATGGAGAACAATTTACAGATAAAATATGATAAATTTAAGCACCAAAATAATTAAGGACAGTAATAAATTATAACACATTAAACAAAATGGGAATCCATGAGTCCAATCTGACAATAAAGGGATGAACAGATAGTTAGATAAATGAGGTAGAAAAGAGGGCTTATCCATACACAAAATGCCCAGAGACAAATGTGGAGGGAGTTGTAGAGTTGGATAACCCCCATCTTATGACAATCATGGAGAAAATGATTTAAAAAAAAAAAAAGCTAAAAAGTGATAAATGTGAATAAAGGTATATGGGGGTTCTCTGCATTATTTTTGCAACTTCTCTGAAGACTGAGATTATTTCAAAATAAAAAACAAAGCAAAAATACTACAGTGGCAGAGATATAAATGAAAGAAGATAGGTCATGAGTTAATTTTTGAAAATGGGTGTTGGGTACATACTATACACGGTTGAAATTCTTCATAATAAAATTTTTTAAAATTCTGGAGTAAACAAAGACAATATGGGAAAGAAAAGAAAAAACCACCAACAACAAAAAAGAAAACCCTATGATTAATATCCTCAGTGAGATAAGAGAACATATTATATACACATAGAATAAAATAAGGATATTATTTAAAACAAAAAGAGAGCAAGAAAGATATAGGAGAATCAAAACATTAGAAGGTGGCTAATAAAGTTGAAGAAATGTCCCAGAAATAGGAAGAGGGGGGAAAATGACGAAAGGAAATAAAGTTAGAAAATCAAAGGCTCAATCCAGGGGATCAGATATATAACTACCAGGAATTCCAGAGAGATATGAGAGAACGAAAGAGGAAGAAATTATCAAAGAAATAAGAATTGTCTCAAAACTGAAAGATGTAAATCCTCAGATGAGAGGTCCTGAACCAAGGCCAAATGTCACGGTAGATCAAACACTTTTTCCAACATGCAAGGAGAAAAGGCTTAAGATATGCATTTATTGAGAAGATACAGGAAAACTGGACATTATCAAAATTAAACATTGGTGGGACTTCCTTGGTGGTCCAGTGGG
Organism: Grampus griseus; assembly: GCF_964374135.1. NCBI lineage: Eukaryota > Metazoa > Chordata > Mammalia > Artiodactyla > Delphinidae > Grampus > Grampus griseus. Next base: position 23,763,088 of record NC_139006.1, on the reverse strand, counting down.
TAAGACTGCACTCCCAATGCAGGAGGCCCGGGTTTTGATCCCTGGTCGGGGAACTAGATTCCGCATGCATGCCACAACTAAGAAGTCCACGTGCCACAACTAAAGATCCGTGTGCCGCAACTAAGACCCAGAGCAGCCAAAATTAAATAAATAAATGTTTTTATTGAACATTCGTGCTTCAAAGGACATCATCAGGAAAGTGAAAAGAAAAAAAAAAAGAAAGTGAAAAGATAACTCAATGAATGGGAAAAATATTTGCATACTTGCTAAGGAACTTGTATCTAGATTATATTTTTTAAATTCCTATAACTCAATAATAAAGACAATTAACCAAATTTAAAAATGGATAAAGGATGTGACTAGATATTTCTTCAAAGAAGATATATAATCAGCCAATAAGAACATTGAGATGCTCAACACCATTAGCCATCAGGGAAATAAAAATCAAATCACAATGAGGTACCCATCAGAATGGGCATAATCAAAAAGACAGAAGGATAATAATAAGTATTGGTGAAGATGTAGAGAAACTGAAACCCTCCTACACTGCTGGTAGTAATGTAAAATGGTGCAGCCACTTTGGAAAACAACCTGGCAGTTACTAAAAAGACAAATACAGAGTTACCATTTGATCCAGCAATCCCACTCTTGGTATATATCTAAGAGAACTGAAACCGTATGTCTATACAAAAACTTGTATATGAATATTCGTAGCAGCATTATTCGTAATAGCCAAAAAGTAGAAGCCCAAATGCCCATTAACTAAAGGATGGATAAACAAAATATGATATATCCATACAATGGAATATTACTCAGCCATAGAAAGAAATGCAGTACTGTTACATGCTAAAACATGGATGAGCCTGGAAAACATTATGCTAAGTGAAAGACGCCAATAACAAAGGACCACGTATTGTATGATTCCATTTATATGAAATGCTCAGAACAGGAAAATCTATAGAGTCTGTAAGTAAAATGGTGGTTGCCTACAGCTGGGAGGATTGAAGGGAAACAGTGAAGTGACTTACTAATAGGTAAGGGTTTCTTTTTTGGGTAATTAAAATGTTCTAAAATTGATTAAGGTGATGGTTGGATAACTGGGAATATACTAAAAACAACTGAACACTTTAAATGTGTGAACTGTATGGTATGTGAATTATATCACAATAAAGCTATTAAAAAAAGAAGAGGAGGAAGTACTAGAAGTAGTAGTAGTACAGGAAAATGTGCTCCAAAAACCAAGGAAATAAATCAAGAAAAAAAAAAACAAAAAAAAACAGGGATCTGGGAACAGTGAATCTAAAACAAAAGAATAGTAAAAAGAAACAAATTCCAGGACAGATGTGAAAGTAAGTCTCTGGATTAGAACTGGGAACAGCAGGCACAGAGCCACCAGAACAGATTAGAGCAGAGGAGGAAAGTCTCCAGGAAAGAAATGGAACTGATGGTTTTGAGAGTATGCAAAAAATTACTGACAGGTCTATGAGAAATACTGAAGCATTCAGAAAAAAACATTAGTGATCTGTGCATGGAACACTAGGAAAATAAGAAAATAAGACAATTATTAATTCTCAGAAAAAATGACGGGATGTAAGAGAAAGGAAGAATTGCAGTTAGTCTACTTGGTTCAGCAGTGAATATCTGTTATATAATGTAAACACTGACTATTAACAACAAATTACCACATAACCACGTTGGTGAGATGAGGGAAGAAAACCTGTGCATTTCCCATGAATGGTCAACACTTAACGTGTAAACCTAACAAATCAAGAAATATCACCTATAAGGTTATTTACTTCCAATTTACAAATAACATCAGGAGGAACAGAATGGAAATTGGAATTAGAGCCTGGAGACTATTTTCTAATTTAAGGTTTTAGTATTAATTTTTAAATACACATGTGAATTCGAAAAATGTAAAAGTATCTTAAAGAAGTTTCTACAGTATTCTGCAGCTCCTAACAATAACTGAGAAATGAATGATCTTACTAAAGAAAAGCAAGAAAATACCCAAATTTATATACTAGGTCGCAGAATAAGCTTCAACTACTTCTTCCAGGAAGCCTTCCATGACACCTCCAAGTCTCATATTTCCATGGCACTTAGGCGGGTACCATGCCACCTAGAGTGTATAGATTAGATTCAAAATAGCATTCATGGAGCTGGTACTCTGTGCCAGGCACAGTACTAAACAGTTTTCATTAATTACCTGCTTTAATACAACCACCCCAACAGGTGGTAACCATCTTTATTTTAAAGAAGAAGTGCCCCAGGTCACCAGCTAAGTAGGACAGCTGGGGCTGGTACTCAGGGCCCTAACACGATTCAGTCAACGAATAACAAATCTTCACTATAATCCAGAGATTAACAATAAATCTGAACGGCCTCCCATCAAATAAAAACGGAGCACTAATCTCCCGCAGCGGGTGTTTGCCCAATTAGCCCTCGGGGCTCAGGTGTGGCCCCTACGGTCTGAAAACCCTCGCCCGTCGCTCGGCCACGCAGCAGGGATCCAGAAACCCCGAATTCGGATACGCGCACGCTAACGAGCCTTGCACTGACGCGGCACCAGCACCCGCCTGCGGCGCCCCAGACGCGCAGGAGGACGTCGGGCGAGGAACGTGGGCCCCGGGAGCCATCCTGAGCGCCCTTTCCACCTCTCCTCCATTCTCGGACCTCAGCCCCATGGGGAGGTAGCCTCACCTGCACTTCTAGAGGAGGAGGAAACGGACGCTCCCACAGGGCAGTCACCGGCCAGGCTCGGAGGGACGTGCGCTCGTCGCTGGGCTCCGGCCGGAGAGGCCGAGCACTCCAGCCTCACGCTTCAGAGAAATCCCGGTAGACGCGGTGCAGCCTCCTCAAGCCCGCGCGGCCTACGCCAGCCTCCGCGCTTTCCCGCCCCTTAAGACGCAGATCTCGCGCCGGCCCCGCCCCCATCTCCACGGCGACGCGGCGTGCGTGAGGGACGCCCAGCCCGAGACCCGAGAGACAGCTGAGCCTCATGGCAGCAGGCGACTCACCTCCCCGTGGCCGCCTTGGAGCCCCAGCAATGCGAGTTGGCCTTGAGGTGCGTGGATAGACGCGCTGTCAGGGCGGCCCCGCGGAGGGCTCTCTGCCTCCGTGGCCCACTCGCTTCTTTCACAGCTCAGCCTCCCACTGCTACTCTTAGACACGAGGAGTGGGAGCTGTCTTGAAGCGGATTCCCGAGTTACGCTTCGCGTGGCAAGCACCAGGAACGAGGCTCCCGTGTAGAGGCCGGCGCGGACCGAGGCCCTCCTTCCCCCACCTCCCGGCTCCCGCGTGAGCCTCTCTGGCTCTCGGTTCTCGATGGTTTCCGGGGAACGCAAGCCGGTCCCCGGGGCCTGGGGCGCGCGCATTCGTAGACTGGGAGGTCGTCAATCGACCGCGCGGGTGAGGGTTGCGCCGCCGGCGAATTAAGATTATCCCAGGTTGATGGCGTCTCTTAACCATTACTTTTAAAATGTAATTAACAAGCATTGTTAGTAAATAGTCATTAATTTAAAAGATGATCAGAGTGGGCCCAAATTTTAAAAAGTGGGGATGGGTAGGTAGGGCATTTTTTTAAATTAACGAATAGTTGGTTTACAATGCTGTTTCAGGTATACAGCAAAGTGATTCAGTTTTATGTATATATATACACTATTCTTTTTCAGATTATTTTTCATTATAGGTTATTAAGGTAGGGCATTTTTATATCCTTTTCTCCTGTGCTTCGTAAAGCATCATTTGAAAGCACTTGATATTTCTGGTGGAGAGCGCAAAACAAAGGCTAGCATTATGCATTTAAATGCCTGAAAGATTTTACATTTAAAAACATGAAGGAAAAAAAACTTGTTGGGTGCCTTGGTATTAGAATCACAGGTAATTTGCATTTTTGCTTTTTTTTACCTATGTTAATTTTTGTAATTAAAAGTGTTTAAAAGAAGTTCCATTTTAGCGGGACACGGGAACCAATCTTTAATCTGAAGTTATGTGACAAAGTAGTTTTTAAATAATTTAGTTACTTTCAAAGTCCTGATTAACACTGTAACTAATATTTACTTACTGTAATGTTACTCTTATGAGTACTTTATTAAATTACATTTATACAAATTATGACAATCCAGGATGAAAAATCAGTAAGCACGCTTTCTACATGATTTGCTGATACTTTGTCATGTACATTTACCACGATCAGCTTTGACTAATTTAGGAAGGAATTAAAGGCATTTGCATTTGAATTATAATGAAAATAATTAGTCCCATTAGGTAAGATTAGATAACAATATAGAATAACAATAGCTAGTGCAGCAGCGCTTGGTGATGTCAGACTCTTTTAACTACTTTGCATATAATAAAATCAAAGATGTAAAGTGCCAGAAAGGGTTTAGGCTCAGCAAATAATTTGCTCTATGGTCTTACAGAAGTCTCTTAATAATTTCTTTGTAGTCGTTGAATACATGATGCCGCAACTGTGAAACTGTTCAAATCCTATTTTCTTGGAAGTAGGAATTACCCTTGGAGAAAGAAAAGCTGAGTAGGAAAAAGCTCATTTAGAAAGGTGGAGAGCAGTGGAGGTCTGAGTTGAGGCTGCTCTCAAAATTTTTAGGTTTCTGATTTCTATTTGCTTCTCTGCTGTTCTTGGACTGTTAATTTCCCCAACTGACTGAAAGTTGGGAGTCCCCTTATGCCAAATTTTGAAACAAGAATTTGAACCTAAACCAAGATCTTACAAATATTTAGTAAAGAAGTAGAATCTTTTTTCTCTTACTCTCTCAAAGGGGGTTCCTATACTGATATTTGAAAATTCATTATCATTGCAAAAGGGGGCATTTAGAATTACAAATTATCATTCCTGCCAAAGAGAATAACATTCAAAAGCAACAACGAAACAAGGATTTGCAAGCATCTAGCTTTTACATGACACAGGTGAAAGAAGTTCACAGATGCCCTCCCTTAGTAAATGATTACCTTTATTCCTAGGTAATAATTGTCTTCTCCTTTAATAAGGATAGATTAAGGCTTTGAGAGGTAAGAAGTGAGTTGAGAACATGGTCCTATAAGACATTAAAGAAGAGCCTGGGGGAAGAGTACATCCTCCATAGGATAGACTAGAAGACACCCAGGAAATGAGCTTCAGGCCAGGCCTTTATGATAATACCTACAATGCCTTGAGCACATTTCATATATGGCTGGTGGTAATTTAAAAATATGCCCACAAATTCTGTGACACTCTTCCCGTATAAAGGTGTAGTCTAAGTCCTCTTCCCTTGAATATAGGCCAGCCTTAGCGATGCCTATCTAAGGAACAGCATGTGGCATAAGAGACAGTGACTTCGAGGCTAGGCTGTACAACTGTTTGGCCCTCTCCTAATTGGATACTTGCCTGGGAATCTAGCCACCATGTTATGAGGGAGCTCACGCCACAGAGAGACCAGGTGTAAGTGTTCCAGCAGTAGCTCCATTGGTTCCAGCTGACAGCCACCAACAACCACCAAACATGTGAGTGAGTGAGCCATTAGATGTTCCTAGCACACAGCTTTCCAGCTGATGTTGAAGGGAGCAGAGACCAGCTGTCCCAGTTAGGACCACCCCAAATTACAGATTTGGTGCAAAATAAATGTTGGGTTAAGCCATTGAGTTTGGGGATAGTTTGTTACACAGCAAAAGATAACCAGAACAGTGGTTTTAATGTTATCTCTTTAAAGCCTGAAAATTAGGTACTACTATCTCTTTTTGCGGTACGCGGGCTCCTCACTGTTGTGGCCTCTCCCATTGCGGAGCACAGGCTCCGGACGCGCAGGCTCAGCGGCCATGACTCACGGGCCCAGCCGCTCCGCGGCATGTCGGATCTTCCCGGACCGGGGCACGAACCCGTATCCCCTAGCATCGACAGGCAGACGCTCAACCACTGCGCCACCAGGGAAGCCCTGCTATCTCTCTTTCATAGATGAGTAAACAGGTTCAAAAAAGTGAAGTGACTGGCTCCGGTTTCACACTGAGTGGCAGAGCCAGAATTTAAGAGCTTCAAAAAAATAGGCCTTCTCCACTTCTCCACAGTGGCTTGCAGAGAGAGGATAGTTGTGAGAAACTCATTTTATTCATCATTACAGACGAAAAGAAAAAGTTTTCATAATTGTTTTGTCCGTTGCCAATATACAAGGACGGGAACTTAGTGCGCAATCACTGCCCAATCGGCTGATTTCACAAGTGAAGCTCAAAGAAAGTAGGCCCCTTCAAAGAAATGTAGACTTCACTATACTTTGGCGAGAAAAATTACATTTCCCTCCACAGCCATGTATCATTCCACTGTCCCACGGGGCAGAAACCGGCTCACACGTGATCTCCGTCAAACTTCTCCTCCCCGCATGGCAATTACTCTCATTTGTTCACAGAGGAGGAAAATTATATGTGCGTCTGTGTGGCCGTCAGCCGGTCTCAGCACTACATACTAACCACCTGACATTCGCAGTTTCATCTTTCACCCAAACGCACTTGCACTTCTTCCCGTGCAGGCTATGGGGCGGGAAAGAACATTTCAATGAATTTGTCAGTCGCCTGTAGCTCATTCAAAAGCAACCGTGGCAAGTTTGCTTATTAATGCAGCAACGCGTAATCTCGCTTATTCCTCATACACATAGAGGCCATTTTAATAAGAGCGAAACTCAGAAGTCAGAACTTTGCCCAAGATTACACCACCAGTAAAAAAATAGCCAAGGTTCGAACCCCAACCGGAAGGCGCACAGCCCTCAAGTTCGCCTAACTCAAGATTCCCGCTGCCGAAGCCCCAGGGTCCTCTGCCGACGCAAACCGTGCAAACGCAGCGGCCGACCCACTGCCCGACCGCGGTCACCCTGCCTGGAGAGCAGCCGGGCGGGGGTCGCGGGCTTCAAGCTCCGCCCCGCCCCGAAGCGCACGTGGGAACTGGGCGTCCTCCCCAGGGCTGCCCACGACGACCGCCTGAGCACACCTGGGAGGGTTTCCGCGGCCCCCGGCCAGGCCTCCTCCCCCTGCCGTCATCCCCTCCCGGCCTCCGCCTCCCCGCCACCGTGCGTACGCAGGGGCCGGCGCCCAGGGAGCGCGCCGCGATGTTTCCTTTTTCCGGCCGGCACCGCCGCGGACACCTCACATCCGGGCGCGCGTCGGCGAAGGCTGCGCTGGGGCCCGGGTGCGTGGAGGGAGATATTAAGGGAGAGGGGGCCGGGGAGGAGGGGCGGAGGGCTGGGTTGTGGTTACGGCGGCTGAAGGGAGACAATCCGAGCGGGTTGGGGGGGGCGAGAGCGAAGGCCGCGCGGAGCAGCCCTCGGACCGGCGCGGGCGGCGGGCAGGGGAGCGGCGGCCGAGGCACCGAGTAAGGGCTGGGTGGCGGTGGGGCGCCGGGATTCGGGGCGCCGCACGCCTGGGCCCGCGGGAAGAGAAGGGGCGCGGGTGCGCTGCGCCCAGGTTCGCGGGCGTGAGCGCGAGCGCCGGGGCGCGCGCGGGGGCCGGGCAGGGGCGCGAGGCCAGCGGGGCGGCCGGCTAGCAGCGGGCGGGCTGGTGGGGCCCGAGCCGCCGGGCTGGATGGCGGCGGGCCTGTACCGGCTCCAGCTCGGAGTGCCCAGGCCGGGGGATTCGGCCTCCCCGCTTCCTCCGGCCCACCTCCCCTCCGTGAGTACTGTCCCCGCCCATTCTCCGAAGGAGGCCGCTGGGTCGGGGCCTGCGCGAGAGGCCGGGGGTTGGGGTCTCGGCCAGGGGAAGCTGAGCTTTGGAGCTGAAGCCTGCGCTCGCCCCTTCCTTGCCAGGGGCTCCCCTGACATGTCCACAGGTGCGGCTGGCCTAGTGAGGGGCGCTCTGGCCCCGTCCCCAGTCCCTGGCCTCCGGTAACAAGGGGCAGCTGGCGCCGTCCATTGGCAAGTGACAGGCACTTTACCACTGCCCGACTTCCCGGATCCCCAGCTCCAGCCAGTCTCCTACCTGCCCCCACTACGAGAAACTTCCCCACTACTGCCTGAACGGCCCTCACGGGTGGCAGCGACTAATGTTGGTTTCTTTTTGTATTAAAACTGCTTAAAGGGTGGACCCTGATTTGGGCATGTTGCACTTCTCCTTTCCTTATCCTGTGATGCTTAGCTTTTTGATAGAAGAGGTATCTAAGTACCAGTGTTTCTGTTTCCAAGTGGGTTCTGGTTTATAGCGTAATTGTTGGGTGAGGGTTTTTTAAAGGTAGTCAGTCTAAGAGATATGAATTTCCGTTTGTTAAACAGTCAGGACTTATGAAAATTTATTGTTCTCAGTGACAGTTTTGTGCTGATTTCTTCCAGGTGCAAAGAACTGTAGACCAAGGAGCCATGGATAGAAGTGTGGGTGAAACAGAAAATGGAGATGCCTTCGTTGACCTGAAGAAGCAACCGGCCTCCAAATCCCCGCATCGCTATACAAAAGTAGGCTTTGTGGGCTTCCCTGGTGGCGCAGTGGTTGGGAGTCCGCCTGCCGATGCGGGGGGCGCGGGTTCGTGCCCTGGTCCGGGAGGATCCCACGTGCCGCGGAGTGGCTGGGCCCGTGGGCCATGGCCGCTGGGCCTGCGCGTCTGGAGCCTGTGCTCCGCAGCGGGAGAGGCCACAGCAGTGAGAGGCCCGCGTACCGCAAAAAAAAAAAAAAAAAAATGCTTTGTTATTAATGAAATAGTGTTTTATAGGTGAGGAGATTAGTAACATTGTGTAGGAATTTCGTTAGTATTATTTAAAGTGGTAGTCTCATTCTGACTCACTATGTGAACTAAATATTAACTAGATTTAGTAAAGCATTGCTTTGAACTTTTTTCTGCAGTGTGAATACCCAGAGTTTAAACTAGAATTTGCCCCTAAGTAGCCTTCAGGTGAAGGGAATATTGCCTCGATATTCCCTGTGTGAATTTGTGGATCAGTATATGTTGGCAGACAAATTCTGTAACAGCTGTGTAATTGATGTGTTATTGACTTACATTCCATAGAGTAAGGATTTCAGCTCTGGGATGCCTCACAGAAATCAGTGTCCTCTGTATTGATGTTTCTTTGAGAGGCGAACTCCCCACAGGAATACTCTGGTGTGCTTGCCTAGGGTAACCAGATTTTTTAATTCTTTTTTTTTTTTTTACTTCCTGTTGTAAAATGCATATGGACTCAACAAAAGTTAAGACTTCAAGCTAAAAACTTGTGGTGATTTAAAACTCCTCCAGATATCTCCTCTTTCAGGGGGGTGGGGGAGGAGGAATCACCTGAAGGTTGTATATTTATTGAAGCTATTGTTTCACTGTCCTGTGGGCTATTGAACATTTCTGAAGAGGTTGACTGGAGCAGTGAATTCTCCTAGTGCACTGAACTGTGTTGAGCTGGAGTACATAAAATGTGCATGGGACTGTTGACGGGAAGGGTTGTGTCCTAGTTGGGCCCATATCTGTTATTTCCCTGGTGTGAACCCCATCAAGGATTCTAATGTGGTTATCATCCCTGGCTTCCCAGAATACTGATTGGTTAGTATTTTAAACTCGGGCTTTGTTTGTGTACTGATGCTACTACTCTTAACTACTTGATAAACTATCCGATGCTATTGGAGTAATATTCATTTTTAGCATAAAAAAAAAAAACTTGAGGAAAAGAGTGTTTTCAGGTGTAAAAGAGTTTTGGTTAATTGCTGTATTAATACAATCTGTTTTGGCATGACAGAATGTGAGTTGATAGAAAGCACTTTACTTCTTCATTCAGATTTGGTCTTCCCAAATATAGTTTCCCTCAAACCTGAGAGTGCTTGTATAGTATTTCACAACTTAAATTCATTACCTAAAATGTTGACAGGTGAAATCTGAATGGAGAAAAGCTTATTAAATGAAGGGAAAGTGATTTAAACTGCGCTTATTGATATAAGCTCATGTGAATTCAGGTCTCCCAGCAGTTTTTGAATAAAAGTTCTGACTGGTACTTTATGTGTAGAGTCCAGGCATAGAGGCTTTTGAATCACTGTCACACACTCATCAGAGGGTAGTATGTATATTTCATCTTTAATGTATATGCATCTTTATGCATAAGTCATTTTTAGGAAGATATTATTAGTCTTTCTTAGTGTGGAACTTATATATGTCTACAGTAAAGACTGAGAAGCTCAATATTGCCCATTTTTGACAATCCAACCTCAGAATTCTGCCATGCTTAGATAAATGTGCCTTAAAGAAATTTTTAGGTTGACAGTTAAGTTTACATTCAATGGTCTTCTCTCCCCAATTTAGTTAGAAATAGTTTTACTTTCCACTTCATTCAAGAGTACTTAGTTAATGGCAATTTTAGGGTCATGTTTAGGCAGTGTTGGGGTATTAGGGTAGTGCTTTCATATATATGTTTCTCAACACTCTGGTAATTTTATGTGGGATTTGAGGCAAACTAAGCCTTTTTCCTTTTGAAGGAAGTTTGAAACAGTCCTATGTTCTGAGCACTATAATAAATGTCTTTTGGTTCCACAACTGGAATAATATTTGAGCCATCGTACTCCCTATATACATACTGGGATCAAACTATTGGAATAAATAAAACATTTAGTAATGTTTCTGCCACTTCAGGTTCACAAGCTAGAAAGTTTAGAAGCAGTAGAAGGAAACTGTTCTCAGTGATTTTTGTAAGTGATGTCTTGTCTGAAAACTTTTGTAATTGAGGGATTTGTAATTAACTACAGGGTCAAGAAAACACTGGCCAGATGAGAGGGTTTCTTAAGCTTTGACCCTTCTCCACTTAGTAGTATTCAGTTGTTTTATGGGATAACGTGAATAGTCTGTTCAGAATTCGAGGTTTTTTCCCTATGCAGGTGGAGGAGTTCAGATGTTTGGCGAGTGCTTTTCAAGGTAACAGACCAGAGTTTCCTGTGTGGTAGGACATCCTTTAGTCCAGCTAGCTTCTCAAACCTTAATGTGTCTGGGGATCAGCTGTGAACCTTGGTAAAGTGTGAATTCTGATTGTTAGGGCAGGGGTGGACTTGAAAATGTGGCCTCTTAACCAGCTCCCAGGTGGTGCCCATTCTGCTGGTCCACTGACCATGCTTTGAGTAGCAAGGCTTTAGTCTTCTGTGGAGAACTTGAAATATGGTGTTGATGTTGTCAAGCAACTCAGGTGCATAGTTACTCCCCAGGGTTCAGTTGGTGTCCATTGTGTTTCTATGAATGTCTCAGGAACTCAGGTTAGGGTCACATTGGGAATTTTCAGGCCTACTACTAAGCCTCAGTGATTATTAATTTGGATGGTTATGAGTAGCTTTATTATATGCACCTGCTATCCTGAGGGTCTCGAGCCCTTAATTTATAAACCCACTCAGGTCCATTTTGCCAGGCCAGATTCCTAAGATCAAAAGCTATGTTTTGGTAGTATTCAAATGTGCAATTTTTCTAAAGTGATTGCATTATGTTGAAGGACTTTGGGAGGTTATAGACTGGGGTCTCACATCAAAAGTCATGGATTAAAAATGGTTTAGACAGTGGTTCTCAAAGTGTGGTCCTCAAAACTACCATTTAGTATCATCTGGTAAATTGTTAGAAATACAAAATCTCGGGCCCCATCTCAGAGGTATTGAATCAAACTCTAGGGTTAGGGCCAGCCATCACTGGCTGAATAACAAGTAATTCAGAGAATTCTGACTCAGATTCAAGTTTGAGAACCATTAGTTTAGAAAACAGGAGGTAGTGAGGCTTATTAGTGGAAAATGTTTGGGACTCATTCAGCTTTTTCTTACCTTCATCAGTGGTCCTTGTTTACCAGTTCTTGAGATGTAGTACCTGCTCTTCTATCAGTGATACCATCTTCTGCTTGAAGTACAAAATAGAAATGCTTTGGCCTGTCCCACTATTCAGATCCATGTTTTTTTCTTCAAGCGAACAGACTGGTCTTCTTAGATCACAAAGTATTACGTACTTTGTGCTTTCTTCTTTGCTCCTGTAGCTTGCCACTGACTCCTTGTTGAATGCAGTCACCTGCCAGTTGGACACGGAATAAAAGCGGAGGACACCCAGAATATTCAGCTTGATACTGACCATTGTTAACCATGCATGTTAAATCTACCAGCTGAAAAATAGGTGTTGGATTATCTGAGCTATACCTGTGTGCTCTTCATTGCCTTGACCAGTTATAAATTGGCACCATTTTATTTGTCATTGTAGGGATCTTTAAAGGAGCCCACCCTAATTTGTGGCTGATGGGCAGTTGGTCACAGTGGTACAGCCATGTTTGTGTCTTTGCTTTGTTTCTTTGTTTTGTTTTGTTTGTTTTGGCCATGCCACACAGCTTGCAGGATCTTAGTTCCCTGGCCAGGGATTGAACCCGGGCCCCAGCAGTGAAAGCACCAAGTCCTAGCCACTGGACCACCAGAGAATTCCCTGTCTTTGCTTTAAAATCATTAAGAAAACAGATAAGCAACTGAATTGGACTGATTTGAGTAATCCTTCTAGCCTTCTTGGAGAGAATCATTTGCAAGACTTGAAGTCAAGCCTTTGAGAATACTCTTTGATTTAAATTCTAGGTTGAAATCAGTAGTCTGATGGTCAGTTTTTGCTATACAAAGATCTCATTTGATAACTTCATGGGTATCTCATAAACTGAGTTGAATAGTAGGCTCTAACAGGTGGCATTTCAGTGAGGCACTTAGCTATAAACTTCTAAGCTAGTATAAAAATAGGGGTGCCTGTTTATATGGGGGAAGGCAGAATTGTGGTACCAAAAATCATGATACCATGTTAATGTTTCAGCTGTCCAGAAACCTGACTGGAAGTTCTTAGAGGGGGCTGGCTGGCAACACCATAGATACTGTCTTCTGACTGCTCTTTCCTACCTGTTCCGATTTTAAGTCATCTTGAAAAGTTGGGATTAAGGGCCCTTGCCCCCTTGGGTATCCTCTCCTCCTTCCTCATGGTGGGAACTTCTAGCTAGATAATGAGCCAGTAATTTCACAATTGGAACGTCTGACATAGAAATCTGTGGTTCTAGCACCCCTTCCTAAATCTTTGGTTCAGGAAGGGGTGCTGTAAGAGGAGCTGGCCTAGGGGGAGCCTGCCCGAGGAGTTGGCAGTTCATTCAGGGTTCCCAGCAGTCCCACTGGACTGGGACAGACCCAACACTGAGTGACAAAGCTGCTGAGAGGGGTTGGGCACCTTCCCCTGTCCTCTCAAGAGAATCACTGGAGAGGAGAGGATAAGGGGCCACTGAGCCCCACTGCCTGGTTTGGGATCCCCCACTCTTCCACCTACTTAACCTGTGTTGCCTTCAGTCATATTCTCAACTTCTCTGACTCTCATCTTTTTCCCCTGTAAAATGCAGATAGAATAGTAGCTAACCCATAGGATTTTTGTGGGGAATAAATGAGAAAATGAATATTAAGTGCTTAGAAAAGTGGCTGGCACACAATAAGTGTTAAAAACTGCTTATGATGGGGGCTTCCCTGGTGGCGCAGTGGTTGAGAGTCCGCCTGCCGATGCAGGGGACACGGGTTCGTGCCCCGGTCCGGGAAGATCCTACATGCCGCGGAGTGGCTGGGCCCGTGAGCCATGGCCGCTGAGCCTGCGCGTCCCGGAGCCTGTGCTCCGCAACAGGAGAGGCCACAACAGTGAGAGGCCCGCGTACCGCAAAAAAAAAACTGCTTATGATGTAATAAAGGTAGGGGGAGATACTGAAAGGTAGCTTCTTTAGATACCACCTTTAGATCAAGGTGCTTATTTTCTAAATGTCACAGTAACCATCTCCATTTTAATATGAAACCAGAAAGCACTATGAAGATGTAATGCTACCACCCTAAAAATGATTTTCATAAGTTTCCTTCTGGTACTTATTTACCTGCTTACTTCATGTTTTACATTGCTTTTATCGGTTGTATAAACGCATTTAAAAGCCAAGGTTTATTTTTATTGTGTTGGCCAGATCAACAGAAAAAGCAGGGTTTCCTTTTTTTTTTTTCCCCCCATTCCCATTTTCTTAGCTTCACATAAATCCTTTCAATAGAAGAAAGTCTTTGCATCAAATCAGCCACCATTAGAGGCTTGGGTGAATCCAGGTGCTGAGTCCTGCTTATCAGCTCTGCAGGATCCAGTTTGCATCCTGATGTGCCTGTAAGAACTGTTCTAAACGGTGCCCCTTTAGCAACAAACCTCATGAATGGGGGATGGTGGAAGGTATCTCAGGCACCCCCTGTGTCATTCGTTCACCATTGCCCTGGCTGTCATCTATGAATGCCATTACCCCATTGTGATCTATTTTTAAAAGCTTTCTAAGCCTTTCAGAAAAGTCATGTGACTCATAGATTGAAATATCAGGTCAGTCAGCAACCATCTGAGAGCCTGATGGGCCAAGCCCAATGTTAGTGGGTGTGTGGAGGGTGGGGACTAGAAGAGGAGGTCAAAGGGGGACCCAACCCAAGCGCTGCTCCAGGGACATGTGCCTTCTTTAGGAAGAGCCAGGCACACATAGGTGAGATACTGGGGCACTTCTACGGCGCTCAGACCACTAACAGTAAAATAACAATATCCACGGTAATCATAAAAAGTTGGGCTTTTTACTCTTGTGAATTGAATTCAGCTCACGGAGGTAAAGAACATTTCCCCTTTCATCTCCTTCTATAAGTGACTTGTGTGAAATTCTATAATAGATTGTCATCAGAATGCATAGCTGCTTCTGCAGGGGATTTCTGCAGAAAGAAACTGTATAAGGTTTTAACCACTGTTGCTTTGGGCTTATACTCACATCATTTGCTTTCTACTTTAATTCTGATCACTGAAAGTGGGTGTCCATATTAGTAATTCCCAAATAGACTCTTTGGGAAGACTTGACACATTTTCTTTAAGGAAGGCTGCTAAAACTAAGAAAACGTGTTTATACTTCCTTGGGTGTGGGACTCTTAGCCAATTAGCAGCTTGTTCTTGCCTGGTCAGGTTTTAGTAACCTATGCAAAAATTAAGGTCTCTGTTGATAACTCTTCTCTTGTCCAGATAATAATTTTAGTGAACTTGTTCACGATGTAAGTTTCTGTGGATTGTCAGGACTCTACAAAAGGGTAATCTCACATTCCCTCCTGAAATACTCATAGGGAAGGAGCATTCCCAGTTCAAAATGGGCACTTCGAAGTATTTTGCCTTTAGCCAAACTTGAAGGTTTTCTTTGAAAATATCCCAGAGGGATTCCTTTCCAGGAATAGTTGCTGTTAAGGACTCTTGAGATGGCAAGTTCAAGAAGACTTCTTTTGAGAGATTGGAGAGCAGTGGGGCCAGGGACCACAGTCATCTGCCTGTGCTAGCCACTAAGCATGGCACACAGGAAGTGTTCTGTGGACAGTTACGAAAGAGCAAACTCTGTGTTGACTTAGCGTATGGTTTCTCTCCTCCGCACTTAACTGGGGGATCCTCTCAAGCTGGGATACCATCTTAAGCAACTTAAGACATTGCTGAAGGTAACAGGTTTAGTTCTCTAAACCCAATGAGGAGGATCTCATTTTTCCCTAAATGTTGGGGTGGACCTTGGGCCACATTTTGAGAAACGTGATTGGTTTAAAGCACTACTTTTTAACCTCTGTGGGGTCCATTGGAGGTCTTTGGATAACCATTGGAGATGAACACTCATTGCAGAAATTGCACAAATGCGTTTTGTGTATGGTTTCCTTGATGCTGTGAAACTGGTTTAAGAAGCCCTGGTCTTAAGAACAGTACCTGTAGTTTGACCTAGATGTTTAAAGTTATTCCTAGGAGCTATTCAATCCAAGAATTGTTTTGTTTCCCCAGTTCTCAGACTGTTAATAAAGAAAATTGCTCTTCATCCTCTGTAGACAGGTGGGCTGTGTTTTGGACATTGCATTTGGTCAGAGGCATACCGTGGCACAGTCGGTGCTGCTGGCGTGGTTGATGCCTGTGTGCAACTCGCCCACTGTTCCACTTTGTGCTCTTACAGGCCTGTCAAGTTTGTACATTGAGCATTCACACCTAGAATACGCCAAGCGTATAAAGTCAACAGAGAAAACTGGAATAATATGGGAGGGAAAATTAAAACATTTTTACCAACCTGAGCCACTCTTTTGTATCCAAGGGTAGTTGGCATTTATAAATCTGTGATTAGAGCAGTAAGTCTGTAACAAGAGAAATTAAACAAAACATTAACCTCTGGTAACTAAACCTCTTAGTTTAATTTACTTAAAAAAATTTTTTTTGAGATAGAATTCACATACATAAAATTCACCCCTTTTAAAGTGTACCATTTAGTGGTTTTTAGTAAATTCACAGAGTTGTACAACCATCACTACTATCTAATTCAGAATATTTTCATCTTGGCAAACAAACTACCCATTAACAATCACCCCTGCCCCTTATCCCCTTCCCCCAGGCCCTGGCAACCATTAACCTACTTTCTGACTCAATGGATTTACCCATTTTGAACGTTGCATATAAAGAGAATCTACGGTATGTGGCCTCTTGTGTCTGACTTCTTACACTTAACATAGTGTTTTCAAGGTTCATGTTGTACCATGTATGAGTACTTTATTCTGTTTTGTTGCTAAATATTAATTGTATAGGTTTACCACATTTTGTTTAACCATTTATCATTTGATGGACACATGGGTTGTTTAAACTTTTTGGCTGTTGTGAATAATGCTGTGAGCATTTGTGTACAAGGTTTTTGTGTGAACATAATTTTTCATTTTTCTTTGGTTTATAACTAGGAGTGGGATTGCTGGATCATGTGGTAACTGTGTTTAAGTTTTTGAAGAACTGCCACCATTTTCCACAGCAGCCGCACCATTTTCCATTCCCATCAGCAATGTTAGAAGGTTCTAGTTTCTCTACATCCTTGTTAATACTTATTTTCCCTTTTTTTAAAAATAGCCATCCTAGTAGCCATTACATGGTATCTCGCTGTGGTTTTGACTTGCATTTGCCTGATGACTAATGATGTTGAACATCTTTCATGTGTTTGTTGGCCATTTGTGTATCTTTGGAGAAAAATCTATTGATCTTTTACCTGTTTTTTAAATTGGGTTATTGTCTTTTTGTTGTTGAGTTGTACGCGTTCTCTCTATGTTCTAGACTCTTATTAGATACGTGATTTGTAAATACTTTTTTCTGTCCCATGGGTTGTCATTTCACTTTCTTGACAGTGTCATAGGAAGCAAAAAAATTTCTAAATTTGAAGTCAAATTTATCTTTTTTCTTTGGTTGCTTAGGCTTTTGTTGTCATAGCTAAATAACATTGCTTAATCCAAGGTCATGAAGATTTATACCTATGTCTTCTTCTAAGAGTTTTATAGTCATAGCTCATATGTTTAAGTCTTTGATACATTTTGAGTTTCTTTTTGTATATAGTATGAGACAGGGGTAAACTTTATTTTTTTGAACAGTCAGATTTACAGAAAAGCTGGAAACATATCTTATATTGGTATGGTACAGTTATTACAATTAACAATGTTGATACATTGTGATTAACTAAAGTCCATACTTTATTCACATTTCCTTAGTTTTAAACCAGTGTCCTTTTTCTGTTCCAGGATTCCATCCAGGAGACCATATTACATTTAGTTGTCATCTCTCCTTAGCCTCCTCATTTTCCTTTTTTGTAAGGCTTTTTTTTACCTTTGTTCAAATATTTTTTGATCCCCGCAAATAGAACATTTTGGTCCATCTACGTGTTTTGCGGCTGTGTTAAAATTTTAATCTTTGCAAGTTGACTCCTCAATAAATAGATAAAATCATTAGCATTTCAGCAAACAGCTGCAGTAATAATAGAAGACACCTATCACTTGGGCTCCCTATTATCATTTGGAGTTAAAAGTTTCAAACAGAGCCTCATTGTTTAGAAACTTTTTGTATATTGAGAATATACATATTTAAGTATGAAATATATTGCCCTTGGTTTAATAGTATACTAGGATTCTTAGTTTAATATTTGGATTTGAGGGTGGTGGAGCGAGGGGATATGTAATAATCTTTGGGTTGCTTCTAATAGCAGAAGATTGCTTTGCAGTGTTTTTTCCTGTAGTGTATAAGTATTTCCTATATTGCAAGGTCCTTCCTGTTTTTACTGGAAAATGTTTTAAGCCCTACTGTTCTTAGGATTTTTGTATTGTTGCATCTGCAATCATCATAACTACTATTGGTCCATCTTCCCCACCCCTCACCACCAAATTTGTGTCACCCCTGCCCTTCTGACGCTGTGTTCACCATGCAGATTTCACTGGACTCCAGTCTCTACTGGCAATTTGCAGGTGGTATGTCAGTACTTCGACAGTTTTTTCAGAATTTTGAGTAGCCTTTAGACATTTTCTTATATTTGGAATTCTGTTTATCTCAGACTTCCAAATTTTTCTAGGTATATCTACCCAATTAATAAGACATAATTCATAAATGAATCCTAAATAAATGTAAATAATTGATATTCTGGTTTTAAAACTAAAATGTCATCTTGTTCTAGGGCATTTTGCTATTTCTCACCTAATGGAGAAAACATTTAGGTGCCTCAGGTGTCTGAAGATACTGAGTAACTTCATGGCATGCTTATATGCTGTGATTCCTGTAGGCTGAGAGAGTAACTCTATCCCTCCGTATTTACCCCAAGATATGGGAAGCAGTGATCAGAGAAGCAGCAAGCATTCTGTTGTGAGGCCTGTGACGGGGGTGTTGGAGAGGCCACAGCACAATGGTATATGCTTTTTTGCAAGGCAGTTGTAGCATTTTACTGGTACTGAGAGTTTGGGAATTGCTGGGGTTTTTTTTTTGCGGTACGCGGGCCTCTCACCGCTGCGGCCTCTCCCGTTGTGGAGCACAGGCTCCGGACGCGCAGGCCCAGCGGCCATGGCTCACGGGGCCAGCCGCTCGCGGCGTGTGGGATCTTCCCGGACCGGGGCACGAACCCGTGTCCCCTGCATCGGCAGGTGGACTCTCAACCACTGCACCACCAGGGAAGCCCTGGGAATTGCTGTTTTTAACTTTACTATGAAAATGTTTATATAAAAAGGACGCAGTGGTTTTGTGTATACGCATGTGTATGAGCAGGTGTGCGTGTGTGCACACGTGTGCATATATAACCGCACATATTTCCTAGTTCTGCTGAGAGGGCCTAGAAGCAAATGAGGATACCCAGTTCCCAAATCTTGATTTATTATACTATTCCCCACTTAAAGGAACTTGGATTTCTCAAGAAATGGCTGACTCTGGGGTTAGGACAGGATGAGTACAACATAAGATAGAAAGTAAGAAAGTGCTTTTAAAAAATGATGGGGCATGTCAAAAGGATGCAGGAGCCTGCTTGAAGAGACTCAATTTGAGCACCAAAATAATTAAGGACATTAATGAATTATAGACCATTGGAAAAGCTGGGAATCTGTGAGCCCATGTCAATAATAAATAGGTAAATAAAAGGGGGAGAAGGGAGGGTTTGTATTTACAGTGGAATGCCAAGTGCCTGACTGGTAATTATGGAGGGAGGCCTACAGTTGAAAAATCAATATTGGTTTGGCTCAGAATCACCAGTAGGTGCTAAATTTATGGGGAAATTTTGATGAAGGCTAGAATATTTGGATGATTTTAAAGTGTCTCCCCACAGATTGCATACTGATTGCAAATGGGAATGTAGTAACTAAAGAGAAAAACTGGAGAATACCTTGACCAGGTGGTTAACATCAAGTTAACATCACTGATGAGGGGCACATGGGTGACATAGGCATCCAGAGGTGATGCTCTGAGGTGGACATCTCTTAGGTTAGTATTCTGCTCCAGAGATGCTTACCCTCAATCTAATCATGAAGAAACATTAGACAAACCTAAAATGAATAATGTTCTTTTTTTTTAAAAAAAAAAAGTAGGCTTTATTCTTTAGAAATGCTGATGTCATAAAAGACAAAAGAAGTTGTAGAAATGTTCCAGATTAGAGACCAAAGAGACATGACAACCAATATCTGGTTCTAGACTGGATCCTGTGTTAGATTCTAATAAAAGGTAATATAAAGGACATTATTGGGTCATTTGACAAAATTGGAATCCAGAGGGATAAAGTGTTATTGATAACTGGTTGTATAAAACTGACAACACTTCTCAACCAGGTTCTGCAGAAGTGAGCCCTTATGCTCTAAGGCATCCATTGTATGTAATAGATTCTCTTCTCTCCTGTGCATCTAAAGTGATACTGGCCAAGTATAATCCTTGGGAGAATGGAAAAATAGTCACTCAAATTATTTTCTATAGGGCTTAATTCTCTCATGGAGCCACAAAAAAAGGCTGTGAAAGAATATGCTCATTTTTAGGAAACAGGCACTGAAGTATTTAGGGGTAAAGGACCATGTACATTAAAAAAAAAAAAATCTGTCCCTTTGTAAGTTGGCATCTAATGCATTTAAGACCAGTCAGAATAGCTGAAGGTTTTATGTAAGCCTAAAGCTACCATGCCTTGATCAGCGTTCAGTGTTGTGGGGTGTATTATTGGACAGAAGTTTATGAGAGAGTGTGTTTTAGCAATAAACTGATCACTTACGTTATTTGCCAATTCTGCTTGAGCTTCTGCTGAGAACCTTGAGCTGACTCTGGTTCTTTCTGGAATAAGTCAGGGTGTAAATAAATAAGAACTGTATGAACTGCTTAAGGTAGACAGTCAGTTACTGATAACAAAAATAAGTTGAAAATATGTGGCCCAAGAAATATTGTTCAAAATCACCATATGATTTCTCTTTCTAGGAGGAGCTCTTGGATATTAAAGAACGCCCTCATTCCAAACAAAGGCCTTCGTGCCTCTCTGAGAAATATGACAGGTATCTGTGGGGGTCAACTTCTTGTTACACCAAACTTAATAAATGGAGTTGTATTGTTTTGCTGGAATTACAAGTGGGGAGATTTCAGGGGTAATGACATTGGGCTTCCACACAAATTGCACGTAAGCTATGAACATGACTAAATAGCATCTCACTGCACTGTCTTCATCGGCTTTGTTATTAATTAGCTGAAATTCAGAGATTTAAGCTGCAAGGAACTCTAAGGACAACTAAACCAATTCTCTTTCAACTAACTGGTGATGAAACTAAAACTAGAAAATGACACATTGGTCAAAGGCACCTTGTCAAAAAGCAGAATTAAGACTTCAACACAGGAGTCCTGACCAGAGTCTTTTCTCTCTACCAGTGGTTTTTTGCACTGTGCTTTGAGGGTCCTTCCAGGGCCTGCCTGGGGCAGGACGATCAGGAGGACTCTGGGCCTTCTATCAGTCCCCCACCCCTCACCCCCAAACAAGAGAGCCATTCAGATTTTTTGGGGTGGTTTGTTTTGTTTTGTTTTCGCCGCACTGTACGGCATGCGGCATCTTAGTTCCCTGACCATGGATGGAACCTGAGCCCCCTGCAGTGGAAGCACAGAGTCTTAACCACTGGACTGCCAAGGAAGTCCCCACATTAGCCCTTTTGCATCTTGGGCTCCTTCATAAGGTAGAAAGCTTTGGTTTGAGAAGGCTATAGCTAAAAATGGTCTGAAAGTCTCTTAGAATAACCCTACATTGCACTTCTTATGGTTAAGACGTTAAGGTCACTTTTTTTTTTTTCCCCCCCGGTACGCGGGCCTCTCACTGTCGTGGCCTCTCCCGTCGCGGAGCACAGGCTCTGGACGTGCAGGCCCAGCGGCCATGGCTCACAGGCCCAGCCGTTCCGCGGCATGTGGGATCTTCCCGGACCAGGGCATGAACCCGTGTCCCCTGCATCGGCAGGCGGACTCTCAACCACTGCGCCACCAGGGAAGCCCTAAGGTCACTTCTTAAATATCAAGGTAGATGGTTCATATTGGCCCACATTTTTAAAAATATATATAGTGTTTAATTTTTTGATAGACTAGCACACGCTTTTTTTTTTTCTTTTTTTGTGGTACGCGGACCTCTCACTGCCGTGGCCCCTCCCGCCGTGGAGCACAGACTCCGGGCACGCAGGCCCAGCGGCCACGGCCCATGGGCCCAGCTGCTCCGTGGCATGTAGGATCCTCCCGGACCAGGGCAGGAACCCGCATCCCCTGCATCGGCAGGTGGACCCCCAGCCACTGCGCCACCAGGGAAGCCCGCACATGCTTTTTTTAATTTTGTACATGGACAGTTCAGAAGATTGCTAAATCTGGACTCCTCACCACTTTCCCCGGGTGAGGGTGATACTTGAATAATGGCTATTCTAATTGGTTAGGAGTTTTTGCTAAGTCTCAGATTAGCTGGGGGTTTTCTTTGTTTTTGTTTAGTTTTTTCTTCATTAAAGCTGTAAAGGTTTTTTATGCCTCAAATTGAATTTTCTTGTTACAGCTGTTTCTTCTTGGCGTAAAATAGTTATCATGGGCACATATTCCCTTTGATTCTGAAGTGGAGACATTGTGCCTAATAATAATAATGAAAATAAGAGAGATGGAGGAAAGAGTTTCTCATCCTAGCAGAGCTAGAGTTAGGTACCAGATCGTTGGGCTCCAAAGCTTCTCCTCTGCACACTGTACCACCTGCCACCCCATCATTAGTGTGGGAGTAACGAAGTCAAACCCAGACTACACACTTTAGGCTCTTAAATAGCTGTCTGTCCTACTTGTGGGAAAAACTGAGACTGTACATAGAAATTCTGGAAAATATACACTAAGCCTTCCAGGAGCTGCTTCCAATAAGAGGATTAAGGGGCTTTTTCCTCCCTTTACTAATCTTCAGTAAACTGAGTAATCAATATTTATGGAGCATTTCTTTGTATAGGACAGGCATAGATACTATAATCCATATGCACCCCAAGGTTTGTGGTCTGGATGTTTCATTTATGCACAAACCACTGCTTTTCAAATGACTATTGCTATTATGTGAACAACAACAATGTATTGCTGAATTTATTAGTTGTTTTTATTTTCATCTTAAAAGAGAGAACCATTCTGATGGCAACCATAAAGTTTTATATTGGAAAGGGGTTTCCATAACCTGTCACCTGAAGTAGTAGAAATTAGACTACGTGTGTTATTCATGGTGCAAGTTCTAACTGTTGGTGCCCTTTGACTTGCAGTGATGGTGTCTGGGATCCTGAGAAGTGGCATGCCTCCCTCTACCCAGCTTCAGGACGGAGTTCACCAATGGAAAGTCTGAAGAAAGAGTTAGATACAGATCGGCCTTCCCTGGTGCGCAGGATAGTAGGTGAGCACAGTCTCTGAGAAGTGGGGGCAGCAGTTTTGGAGACAGTGCTCTTTGCTGCTGGCTTCATTCTTAGCTGTGAGAGTTTTATGCATTGGGAGAAAGTATCATTATCAGGAAACTGACTTAACAGTTTATTTCTTTTTTTTGAATTTTATTTTATTTTTTTAAAGTTCATTTCTGATTAGCAGAGTAAAATCATAGCCTTCCTATGTAGCAGTGGTGAGTAGACTGTATTAGGCTATGTGCTTTTGAATTAAAAGTACCAGGTCTTTCATTGAAGTGGATAGCTGAGTTAGATGTGGGGACCCTAAAGCTGCGCTGGAGAGCTGGTTATGCCCAGTCTCAGGTGAGACTTTTCCTCAGGTATAAGTTAGTTCTGGCAGTTCTTAATTCACAATAGAGTATGATCTGAATACTGGGTTTCAATGTGGTTTGCGACTGGAGTAAAGTTTGATCTTCCATACCTTTCCCCCTTTAAACTAGAAAAGTGAAATGGATAGCGGGCAATATAAAAGCTAGTCAAGGAACTAGTTGCAAGAGGGAACTCTTTTTGAGATGAGAGGAACACGCATCATAAAACCAACTTGGAACTGAACAAAGAAGATGGGGTGATGACTGTAGCTTGAGCTGTAAGACCCTTCTACACAGATGAAAACTTAGAAGCAACCTAAATGTCCAGCAGTAGAAATGAAGTTGAGTAAACTTTGGTATATCCATATATAGGAGTGTTCAGCTGTAAAAACATGTTGGAGACATGTTCACCAAGTTATGCAAAACTGTCTATTTTGTGTCTTATTTTTGGACGAAAACAGACAGTGCATGGAAAGTCTGGAAAAGTGCATACCAAAACATTTTAGGAAATGTTTCTAGTGAGAGGATTAAAGGAGGTTTTCCTCACTTGGACTTATCTTTAGTTTTCTGATTTTCCTAGGAAGAATTTTTGTGTGTGGTGACATGTTTTTCTTACATCTTTATTGAGGTAAAATTGGCATTCGATAGACTGGTACATAAATGGCACATAAAGTGTACCATTTGATGTTTTGACATGTGAATACAATGTGAAACCATTACCACAATCAAAGTAATAAGCATTTCCATGACAGCTAAAAGGTCCCTTAATAGCACCCCATGTGTCCCTTCTTACACTCCACCCCCGCCCCACAGGGAAGCACTGGTCGGCTTTCTGTCACTATAGATTAGTTTACATTTCCTAAAGTTTAACATAAATGGAATTATACAGTACGTATTCTTTGGGTAGCTTCTTCCACTCAAAATAATTGTTTTAAGATGCATTCATGTTTTGGGGTATATAAAAGTTCGTTCCTTTTTATTGCCTAGTAGTATTCCATTGTGTGAATTTGCCATAGTTTATCAATTTATCTGTTGATAGACATTTGGGTTGTTTCAAGTTTCTGACTATTAACCAAAACTACTCTGAACATTCACGTACAAGTCTCTCTATAGACATGCTTTCTTTTCTCGGCTGAATATCTAAGAGTCGGATGGCTGGGTTCTATAGTAGATGTATCTTTAATGTTTTGAGAAACTGCCAAGCTGTTTTGCAAAGTGGTTATCCCATTTTACATTTCCACCAGCAGTGTGTGAAAGTTCTACTTGCTTCACATCCTCATCAGCACTTGGAACGGTCAGTCTTTTTGATTTTAGCCAGTCTAATAGGCATGTATCACATTACTGTTTGATTTACATTTCCCTAATGATTAATGTTGAGTATCTTTTCATATACTTATTTGCCATCCATATATCATCTTTGGTGAAGTGGCTCTTCAAACCAGTTGTCCTTTTTAGTTTTTAAGAGTTGTTATATGTATCGGATACAGGTCCTTTATGAGATATATTCTTTTCTTTTATTGGCCACGCCTTGTGGCTTGCAGGATCTTAGTTCCCCAACCAGGGTTCAAACCGGCACCCTCGGCAGTGAGAGCTCAGAGCCCTAACCACGGAAATTCCCTCAGATATATTCTTTGAAATATGTTCTCCCAGTCTGTGGCTTGTTTTTGTATTCTCTGAACAGTAACTTACAAAATGCAAAAGTTTTAGATTTTGATCAAATCCAGTTTATCTTTTTTTTTCTTGCGGTACACGGGCCTCTCACTCTTGTGGCCTTTCCCGTTGCGGAGCACAGGCTCTGGACGTGCAGGCTCAGCAGCCATGGCTCACGGGCCCAGCCGCTCCGCGGCATGTGGGATCTTCCCGGACCAGGGCACGAACCCATGTCCCCTGCATAGGCAGGCGGACTCTCAACCATTGCGCCACCAGGGAAGCCCCAGTTTATCATTTTTTAAGATAGATTGTGCTCCTGGTGTCATGCCTAAGAAAACTGTGCTAACCCAGTGTCACAGATTTCCTCCATATTTTCTTCTAGAAGTTTTATAGCTTTAGGGGTTACATTTAGATCTATGATCCATTTTGAGTTAATTTTTGTATATGGTGGTAGGTATGAATTTAAGTCTTTTCTTTTTGCATGTGGATATTCAGCTGTTCAATACTTTCAATACTTTCTTTTTAAGTGGTTACTGTTTCAAATACTGACACCTACTGTAGTTTATTAATTGACAAAACATTTGCTAATAATTACATAGATAAGAATTTAGTCAAGGGACTTCCCTGGCGGTCCAGTGATTAACACTTCGTATTTCCACTGGAGGGGGCGAGGGTTCGATCCCTGGTCAGGGAACTAAGATCCTGCATGCTGCACTGCGCAGCAAATTTAAAAAAAAAAAGGCGGGGGGGGGGATTTAGTCAAAACAAAGGGATTATGGAGATTAATCATGGAAAATTATTGATTATAAAGTATATTTATTCCTCCAAAGAGATGAAGGTTTGCTCATCTTCGTTAAATATGTGAGCTCTCTAGCTGTTTTAGTGGTGACTCTTTTCCAGTACCCCCATGGCCACCAGTCATGGACAGACCACCTAGAGAGGAAGAATGCCCTTGCTGGTTTGCTTAACTTTCTCTTTCCGGCATCTTTCCAGATCCTCGAGAGCGTGTGAAAGAAGATGACTTAGATGTTGTTCTCAGCCCACAGAGACGAAGCTTTGGAGGGGGCTGCCACGTGACAGCTGCTGTTAGCTCCCGGCGCTCAGGAAGCCCATTGGAGAAAGACAGTGATGGGCTCCGCCTGCTTGGTGGACGAAGGATTGGCAGTGGGAGGATAATCTCTGCTCGGACCTTTGAGAAGGATCACCGTCTTAGCGATAAGGACCTGCGAGACTTGAGAGACAGAGACCGAGAGAGGGACTACAAGGACAAGCGTTTCAGGGTTTGTCTTCTAGATCCTCTGGCACCTCGTGTGTTCACTTCGTTTATACCGGGTTACCCTGAAATGCTGGGTGAACATAGCCCGTTGTTAAGCTGGAGGGAGGAACAGAGAGCTGGGGGTTGGGGAGGGGCTTCAGGTCTATAGCATAGCATCTTCATTGTACTACTGAGCGTTATTTAATTCATCAGTCCTTGATTGAGGTAGAAATGCCGTAACTAGAATCCTATTTTTTATTTTGCATTATGTACTTTTCCAGAGGGAGTTTGTGGATAGTAAGCGTGTCTTTGAGCGTAGAAGAAATGATTCCTACACAGAAGAAGAACCAGAATGGTTCTCAGCTGGACCCACAAGTCAGTCTGAAACCATTGAGCTGACTGGCTTTGATGATAAGATACTGGAAGAAGACCATAAGGGGAGAAAAAGAACAAGGCGACGGACAGCCTCTGTGAAGGAAGGTCAGCAGAAACTTTCAGAGGAAAGCTCACTGTTCTGAAATGAGATGTGCTTATAATTGGCTTAATTGTACACTTAGGAATAGGCACCAGTGTTAAAAAGTGGCAAGTTTTTAATGTTGAAGTCTGATTTTGAAACTTCTTCCTGAGTGTGAGTTCAGTGTGTGTAGATTGTACTACTGTCTCCTCAATTTGTCCTGCCTGCAGTGCTAAACAGAAAAGTCTCCCATTACCCAGTAAGAGAACTATGTACACCAAAGGGTTCCCCAGAGGTAAGAGGATGTGATAGAAATAATGAGGGGTCTCATTTATTGAGCACGTATGTACTGGACACGTGGTAAGCGTTTTGTCAATATAATCCTACTTCTGACAACCCTGTGAAGCAGATATTATTGCGCCCATCTTATAGATGAGCAAATGGAGATGCAGGCAGCTTATGTGACTTGTCTGTGGACACTGAAGAAGTGAGTAGGGAAGTTCGGAGTTGAATAAGATGCTGTGCTTCAGAGCCCACCTCCTTCACCATGGTGTTAGGCCTTCATAGTGTTGTCACTTGGCTTCTCCCAAACTCACTTTTCTCAGGTATCTTCCTTGCTAAACTGAAGAAGCCAGAGCTAATGTGCGAGGGGTACCTGGTGAAGGGTGGGGGCCCACTAGTCGTGTTCAGAGCAGTGACCAGGCTGGTGGTCTTGGGAGGAAGCAGGGAAGAGGCAGGTGGGTAACCTGGGAGACTTTGCTGTTAAATTGCCTTTGAGAGATGCCTTTGTCTCACACTCAGACTAAAGCAGCACCAGCAAGTGTGGTCTTTTCACCTCATGGTAAAGATCAGGCTTCTGATGAGAAAAAGCCCATCTTTTTCTTAACTGAGATGAAATCTGAATTTCAACCATTCTTGTATCAACATGGGAGGAGCCAAAAGTAGCAAAATATATCAGTAGTGTCACCTCATCTTACAGATGCAAAGAGACAGGACTGGAAAGAGGTGACAACCAAGACCCTGTCCCGTGGGTTTAATGGCAGTGCCTCAAGTATCAATAGAATCCAGGGGTCTGGGCTCTCTCACCCCATTGGTTAATTGCCCTAGCTACTGTGTTTAAGATAAACAGGTATTCTAGTTGCATCTTGGCTGCAAGAACGAAAGGACTGGGAGGGATGATGAGCACCTTTGAGTCCATTTATGTCTGTGTTCCAGCTTTCCATTGAACTTGGTATGTAGAGTTCTCTGCAGGCATGTAATAGTGCTGGGAGTATAGCCATGGACAAGACAAATGTGTTCCTTGCCTGCATGATTTTAATACAGGTGTGTGTTGAGCACCTACTCTACAGGGCCCAGTGCTAGGTATTGTACAGATGGTGATGAATGAAACAATTTGAATATGTATTTCACTTATAAACAAAAAACAATTATGTAGAAGGAGGAAATGGTTAAAACCCTCCACTGATAGAAAATTTTAATTTGTATTCTCTCTAAGGAAAAGTATATGTTCATTCTGGACTTCCTGGCAGTCCAGTGGTTAAGACTCCACGGGGCATGGGTTCGATCACTAGTCGGGGAGCTAAGATCCTGCATGCCGTGCAGTGCAGCCAAAAAAAAAAAAAAAAAGAAAAGAAAAGTATATGTTCATTCTGAAATGTGATAATAACACTTGCCCTTAGTTATCTTTCCTGGGTCCCTGGCTTTTGAGACTATCATAATAAATGGCCAGTTGTGTTTGTCTGCTAATGCATGTTCCTACCCACTCTCAGTTGTCAGGTCCAGTTTGCTCTCAAGCTGGCATAAAATTACACATGGGGCACTTCTGCTGCTTGCATCTCTGTTAAGAGATGTTCTCATTTCAACACAAAATAAAAGAGAATAGGAGAAAAAAAAAAAAAAGAATAGGAGAAATACTAAAGTTTTTTTGTAAGAGTGTGAACTAAGTACAGACTCTCTTCTGGCTGTCATCCTAAAGTAGGTAGACAGGTTCTGGTGGGTTAAATGAGTTAGAAGCGAGAAGCACTGCTCTAGTGGAAAAGGACACAAACTTGGCATTGATTAGGCTGTTAAGTTGTTTACCTTTTCTAGGGCTTGGTTTCTTTGTCTGTAAAATGAGGAAAATACCTCCACCAAAGTAGTCGTTATAGTTAAATGTCAGTCTTTAAGTAACATCGTTTACCTCTGCTGGTTGGCAGTAAGTGTGTGCTGACCCACTGGAGAGGCTGCCCGTTGCCTTGTCCATGGCTCACAAACGTCCGTCTCGCCAGTTGCCTTAGGCCCTCAGAAGGCCCAGGGTTCTGAGGCGGCAGGCACCTCTGTGGAGGGGCAGTGCTGCCTTACACACACAGCACAGCATGGAAGAGCACTGCTGGCCCACCTAGGGTTGAAGTTTCTGCCACCTGCTAGTATTGAGACCTTGGGTAAGCAAGCCACTTAACCTTTCAGTTGTTGTCCCCTGCCTTGTTGTCTAGCTTTTTGAAGTGTTATTGGAATGAAAGCAGATGATAGCATTTAGCCTCTCTTGGTCTAGAATATCCTGGATGAATAATGAGACTACAGTCCTGTTGGGGCCTTTTGAGAAGGGATGGGTCCAGGCTTTGGCACTTTTTTTTTCCTAGGAGGACTTCATGTCTGCTGTGATCTTGAAACTATAGGCAGCTTTTACATTGGTGCTTTTGCAGGGAGGGGCTTTAGGAGTTCTGTTCTTCAAATTAATAAGTTGATTTTCCAGTATCTCAGTGCACTTATTTTAAAAGGAAAAAGTCTGTTTTTTATCTGAAGGATTTTGCCTTTTGCCCATCCTCTGGCTAAAACTAAGATGTTAGCTTCCGTCAATGGAAACTTGGTAGCTTCTCTTAGACCTTATCTTCCCATGCTAACAACCAGACATAACTCAGTTTTAAATGAACCGGGCACTGCAGAGTAAGACAACGCTGATGAGAGCAGCTTTCCTGCCTCAGAAAGCTCAGTCTCACCAGACTGTTCCTATAATATAGTGTGATAAGTACTCTGAGAGATAACACAAACATTATAGAGAAGGTGGTGATTAATTTTTTGGTAGGGTAAAAATGGGTAGGCAGTGCAGACTTTGTAGTGGAGGTGCCATTTGAGCTTTGCCTTGAAGGATGAACTACAATCAGTAGGCAAATGAAACTTGCCCTTGGACTAGGTTTCACATAAATACCTTAGGTTGCTGAACCCTGACTTAAAGTGGTGATGCAGATGCATGGGTGAAAGCAGAGCCAAATTAATTTCATTCCATTTTTAAGCAGTAAGAGAGGCTCAAAAATTGTCCTTTAAAAAAAAAATTAGAAAAAAAATCCACTACATTATAGAAAACTTGAAGAATGGGCAGAGGAGGGATCATAATCCTTCCTAAATCATGTTGGTGTTCTGACTTGTTACTAAGTCTTTTTTCCTCCTCTAGCTTCCATAGGAAGGGAACTGTTTTACTATTGCAAGTGCTGCACTGGCACAAGAAGTCTGCTTTTAAAGTCATCTGTGGCTCTTCTGCATGTGTGATGATGCTGAGGCCACAAAATATGTCTGGAGCAGTTTACATGATCAGACTGTCTTTGTCCGGTTTTGCTTTCAGGCATGGTCGAGTGCAATGGAGGAGTGGCCGAAGAGGATGAGGTGGAGGTCATCCTTGAACAGGAGCCTGCTGCTGATCAGGAAGTGCCAAGGGATGCCGTCTTGCCCGAGCAGTCCCCAGGAGAATTTGACTTTAATGAGTTCTTTAACCTTGATAAGGTGCCATGCTTGGCTTCGGTGAGTGTAGCAGCATGCTTATCAACATGGATGGAGCAACTGTAGGGTTAAATTTGACCTGAGTCTTTAAGATACCTCTTTTTAAAGTTTTGTTTTGCTAGATGATTGGGAGTTTCTTGGCTTTTATTCTTAAATATTATTTGAATTTTTGTTGGCTTCGTTTTGAGAGGCTAAGTGAGAATTCTATACCAGTTAACTTTTTCCAGGTTGTTAGCATTGGATTAAGAATTCTTCAGATGTTTAAGAACATTGTCTGCTTTTATTTTTAAGTTGTTAAGTGTTTGTTATAGAGCCTTATTGTGGAGGTGGATTTTTATTACTGATGATCAGTATCATACTGATCTGCATTCCTTGGGTAAGGCTGGTTAGGTGGTACCTGTGTGATGTGATGGTTCCGAAAACCTTTCATGAAAAGGAATGTGGGATACTATCACTGTTGCTGTTAAACTGTTGAGGTCTAATCTTTCTCGACTTTTAAAGTAGAAACAGTAAGACATCCCAAATCTTCACTTGGTACCTGCCCTTGCTCCTGTCCCCTTTGGCCATTTAGGGATTAGTAATGCCTCATCAAATTTTTGGAGAAAAGATAAAACTGTGGCCTGTGCCCCCAGAATTGAGATTTTTCTGTGGTTGCTGAAGGAGTGCATAGGACTGATGAAATAGAATTTTAAAAACCATTTGACCAAAAGCATCTGTACGTCCCAGATGTTCTTTACAGGACATGAAATACAGCAAGTAAGTTTGACCAGTCCTTTAGAACTAGTGGTTCTAACTTAACTTACTCTACTCCTTAACTGTAACTGCTTCTTGTTTGATCATTGCATGAGTGGACAAAGCTGGGCATGACAGAGAGGCATGCCTTTGTCATTTGCCTGCCCCCAAAAGCCTAAAAGATGGCCACCTGGAATAGGTGAGCAGACACTGCATAGCACTGATAGGTACAAGGCCACAGGTGAGTTCTAGGGCAGTACTTCTCAAATTCTCTGGTGAAGGCCAGGTTTTATTTCCAATCCATTGAGGACCAGTACCTTAGTATAAAGTACAAATATCACAGCAATGCCCAGTTGCTATAAAAGTTGCTAAGCATTTACTCCGACTCTCAGCTTACCTCATTGTGGACCAGCTTGGCCCAAGACCACACTTTTCTATAGCGCTGTTCAGGAATATGCGGAGGGCGGCTGCAGATCAACCGGCAGCTGCGTGGTTTTGCTCCTTACGTTCTAGCACAGTTTTAACTGTAAGTCCTCTAGCCAGATACGTCACTTACAGTGAGCTGGCCAGTAGTCCTTTGGCTCACTGTGAGCGGAAGGGTTGCATCCAGATATGAGTTTAATTTACTTGATGTAAAACTGAGTGATCCTCTCAAATTCTTAGCTTTTGAGGGGACAGTAATTTTTTATTTTTATACCAGCTGTGTTTAGTGACATTTTTTTTTTGCATTCTCCTAGAAGACAGATGGAAATCTTATTGTAAAAAGTTTTCACAGCAAAAGGTCAAAATTTAGAGGCCTGTACTTGGCTCCAAATGTGAGTACCTGTGAAACTTACCTGTGTAACTAGGCAGAAGAAGAATTCAAAACTAAACTTTTAATAATAGGTAACATGTATACAGTGCTGATTGTTTTAGGCTTTGTATCCAATAAGTCATTTAATCCCCACAAAACTCTTGTAAGTTAGATTACTACTGTTTCTGTTTTACAGGTGAGGAAGGCAGGCACAGAGAGGTTTAAATAACTTGCCTAAAGTCACATAGCTAGTTAGTAGTGGAAACTGAATTCTAATTTTTGTAGTTTCAGTTAACAGTCTTTACTCCTAATTCCCCCCAACTATACTGCCTATAAAGCATAAAAGGGAGGAATAGGAACTCAGCACCATCTTATCCTTTGGCCCTCACCCTCAATCAAAACTTGGTTAATTCTGAGAAGGTACCTGGCTAGGAAATCTCTCCATGCTTTTCATGGAGGGTACTACTCATTAAGGTGTATATTCTATAATAGATTCACTTAAAAGCAAAGCTGGGATCAGTAAAAAGAGATGCTCTGGTTGTGCTGTATAACCAGCTGGACTCTATTATAATGCTCAGAAAATGACCAGTCAATTGGGAAAAATAAGAAGGGCTATATAAGATTTGAATATCAACTGACAAATAATATAAACTGTTTGAGGTATAGTACCTGGCACTTAGCAGGACCCACAGATGTTGGGTATTAATTGGCATAAACAGAATTACACCTATATTTTTAAGCTATATTTACTGGCATTGCAATACATCAGAAGTTGACAGCCACGAAAATCTGTACAAAATGAAAACTTAGATCACATGTGCAAATAATTTTAGTTATGTAATTAAAAATAAGCTGATTTTAGATATGCAGCTCTTACTACAGTACCTGATACATAACAGGTACATAGAAGTATTTTGTTTTTGTTTTTTTTGCGGTACGCGGGCCTCTCACCGCTGTGGCCTCTCCCGTTGCGGAGCACAGGCTCAGCCGCTCCGCGGCATGTGGGATCCTCCCGAACCGGGGCACGAACCCACATCCCGTGCATTGGCAGGTGGACCCCCAACCACTGCGCCACCAGGGAAGCCCCATAGAAGTATTTTGAATGAAGAAAAACGAAATCAAAACAAATCCTAAACTATGTAGAGTGATGAACAGGAGCATGACATAGAAAAACCTTGGTGAAATAATCAAAAGTGTGCTAAGGTGAAAGTGTGTAGCCTTAAATGCATTCATTATAAATCCAAAGAAAAATCAAGCTAGAGTGAAACAAATACAAAAATATGGAAATTTCCATAAAAGTGGAAAGTAATGAAAGAAAAGCATTGATTAGTAAAACTTAGTAATTGTCAAAGAGCAAAAATATTTCACAATATCTGTATCAGAATAATATGAATCCTAGGATATGACTAGTCTAAATGACCCTTAACGGACCAAACTAACAGTCATATAGGTTACCTTAAAAATGCTATTAAAAATGTAGTCTAGAAAGAGCAGCTGAAACATACCAGACTGCAGTTCACAGTCTCCTCCTCTTGACTAGCTTAGGCTGTGGGATGTAGCGGCAGTCAGCTGAGTACCAATGTGCATAAGGGGAGGGAGGGAGGGACTGGTATTAGAGTATCCCTGCTGGCTCTGGTAAAAAATGACTGACTAGATAAACTCAAGATTCTTTTTGGGTTCAAAATGCTCTAGCTTCTTGAAATTGGCATTTATAGTAAGTGGTGTGTAAAAGCGACTGTCTCTACTTATGTTTTAGCTATAATAAAACTTAGCTTCTCTAACAAACAAAGTTGGTCACTGATCAAAATATGGAAATGACTTTCTTAACACTTACTGTCAAATCTTTAGAAAATGTCCAGATACCTTATATTCACTTCCTTTACTTTTTCATGTTCCTCCTGTGTATCTTCTGGCTTTTTTCCTATACAATATGATCAGAGGAAATAAAAACAAAGTGCAAAGCTATTTTTACTATTTTTAAAATTTCAAACTCTTTTCAAAATTAAAATATTTTAAACAGCTGTAGCTTTTACTTTTAAAAATTCCTGTTTATCACCAAGGTGGTTGGGTTTTGGGTACAATTCCCAATTTTTCACAGTGAAACATCACTATAATGCTTCTCCTATAATTTAATGATTGCAAATTAGTGGACTTGAAAGTCAGCATTTGCTGGCACAGCCTGTTTGTTTACAATCATTTTGTATTCATGTCTGCAGGGTTTGCCAGTACTTGTCAAAGCCAAATCCAATAAAAAAATTGGTCTTTGCCCTAAAAAAAAGAAAAAAGAAAAAGTCAGCATTATTTAAGGTATGAGAGTCTACAAGTGGAATGTGATTGAAACTGTTGAATAATACCTAAGAAAATAGAAGTACCCCAAGTAATCAATGTCTCGGTCTTGTGTTCAAGAGAATTATTTGTGGCTTAGATTGGGTATGTGTTATGAGAAAATTCTTCCAGATAAGAATAAAAGAATAAATCTAACCTTCCACTGCTGAACTTTGACTAGAAACTGGGGGTTTTAGACTTCAGATAAAACAAAGTCCCTAACTCTGTCATCTGTGTACCAGTCTTGAGAAAAACCTGTTTTCTGTTTATGCCTTATTGTCAAGGATGTGCCTCATTTTGGGATTGATATTTGCTTTATCTTGTCTTTTCTAAATATTGATAAGAGAACTGCATAAAGGTCATTTTGGATATTTAATTAGATTTATAATAGGGTACAACTGAAAATTTCATTTTCAATGCTTAAATTTAGTTTTTAAGAAGGATTGGTAATAGAAATTGCTGTTATGAAACAGCGTTGAAGAAATTACTTCTGATCATAGTGCATCATTTAATTGCTCTTATTATTAAACCAAAAACTATGGAGGTCAGATCTAAAAGAAAACGAACACCTGAAAACTTTCCATTAAGTTCAAACAGATATTGGAGATCAATTAAAAGTTCATCTTTCACATTCTGACTTGGACTTTGATTAGGAAATATGACTTGGAAATATCTTTATGAGCTCTACTTTTTAGCTTTTGGGTTCTGAAATTGTCAGCATTGGATTTCATGATGTTTATTACAACCTTGAGGTTGCTGAAGTCTGAAGCAAGGGTTTTCTTTCATCAGCTCTCCATACCTGATGCTTAGTTGAAGGTCACTCATCAGCTTGGCAATGGAATGCTTTACTCTGGTGCTGATTTTGATTTCAAAACTATACCCTCTTAGAACATTGATGGATTTTCTAATGAGGCAAAAATAGAAAACCAGAACACTTTCTGTAGCACAGATGTTTTGCTTTATATGCTTAGAGAATACATGGTTGGTTATGCCCAAGTTTGGGTTACTCAGAAATGATCCAGGAGGGGAAGAAAAGTTAAAGATGATCAGAATCCTAAGTTCTGAGGGTGTTTGCCTTCAGGTCAGCAGCATCAAAGGAAGTTTCAAAGTAAGTGACCCTTTCTTAAAATTTGAACCTTCTTGTCCTTTTCACCTAGAAACTATTATCTTAGCTTCTTTTATCTTTCCCTTTAGATGATAGAAGATGTTTTGGGAGAAGGGTCAGTCTCTGCCAGTCGATTTAGTAGGTGGTTCTCTAACCCGAGCCGATCAGGAAGCCGATCCAGCAGTCTTGGGTCAACACCACATGAAGAGCTGGAGAGACTTGCAGGTAAAATTGCTTCAGGTTCTGGTCTTAATGTAGACTTGAGCTTTCCCTGATATGGTTCATTTTGTCTTCATTAGTCAGGGGTCCATTAAAGGGTTTCTGGATACTGAAAAAACCCTTCAATTGGTGTCCTTTTAATACTGTTGAGATATGTTTCTGTGCTTTATTGGGACCAATTAATTATGAATATATTTACTTGCAATACTAGGTCTGGAACAAGCCATCCTCTCTCCTGGACAGAACTCGGGGAATTATTTTGCTCCTATACCATTAGAAGACCATGCTGAAAATAAAGTGGATATTCTAGAAATGCTACAGAAAGCCAAAGTGGATTTAAAACCTCTCCTTTCCAGCCTTTCTGCAAATAAAGAAAAGCTTAAAGAGAGCTGTAAGTTTTTATTAGAGTCTGCTTTAGATATTTGAAACATTTGGATGCTCTGTCTTAATGGCAGAATTGGTTCTAACAGACTGCTATCTCATCAAAAGTCAGATAATGGTGGGTTTTGTTTAATGTTCTTCAAAAAAACTTTTTATCAAACAGTACCACCTCTTTGAGAATCTGGTAGTCACTGGGTCACAAGCTCCATGGTAAGAACTTTTCTTCTAAGTCCTCCTTACCTGGAGCCTGAGTATAACACTCCCGTGAATGTTGTAGTCCTCTCAAGCATAACTTGGCAGCTCCTCACACCTCTGCCCCAGTCTGCCATGTTCTTGCTTAGGTTATTAAGCCCTCAACATACAACCTTCGTGATATATTAACCATAGTGCAGGTAGCACTCTTTCTCATGTTGGGCCATCTGGGATTCCTGTCCCTGGTAATAAGTCTCCAAAAGACTCATTATAAGAAGTCCTCCTGCAGGATCTCAGTGCCTTCAGTTTGTCTGTTTTTGGTGTCAGCCTTTTCTGACCACCTCAATTCAACTGTGAAATAAATTATTTTCACCTTAACCATCATGGTATACAAAGAGAATTCCTACCACATATTCCTTTGCTTCGCTTAACCTGGACTTTTTTCAACCTTTCAGCACATTCAGGGGTTGTGCTTTCAGTGGAAGAGGTAGAAGCAGGGCTCAAGGGCTTGAAGGTGGACCAGCAGGTGAAGAATTCAACTCCCTTTATGGCAGAGCATTTAGAGGAGACCCTGAGTACTGTGACCAGCAATCGACAGCTCAGAAAAGACGGAGATATGACTGCATTCAACAAGCTAGTGAGCACCATGAAGGCAAGTGGGACTTTGCCTTCTCAGCCCAAAGTCAGCGTAAGTATTTGGCACAAACCCCAACCTTTTCTCCTTTTCCCTCTTTCTATTCCACTTCCCACCCAATAAATGGCTTTTAAAAAAGGTATTCCGAGTAAGTTGGAAATTCTTTAGTAGTCAGTTGGTCCTTGCTACTTTTGTGTGTTTTTTAATTATTGCTATACTGTTTGTTACTTGAAAAAGCAGGCTTGTGGTTAATCTGTAGTTACTGTGC
Organism: Grampus griseus; assembly: GCF_964374135.1. Classification (NCBI taxonomy): domain Eukaryota; kingdom Metazoa; phylum Chordata; class Mammalia; order Artiodactyla; family Delphinidae; genus Grampus; species Grampus griseus. The sequence continues at coordinate 23,725,856 of NC_139006.1, read as the reverse complement.
ATGACAGTACAGCGATTGAAAGATTCAGACATAACTTGCTTATCTTAACTCACTGCTGAAAAAAAAAAGGTGTAAACATACCTTTTGGAATGAGCTCCAGAGAAGGTTTTCAGTTTATTCAGCTACTTAAGTTAAAGTAACTTACCATATTTTTAGAGTAAAATCTTTTCACAACTTCTAATTACTCCCAGATACCTGAGATTACTTGCTTTCTTGATTAGGCAGTTGACAGGTATACATATCATTTGTAAAGTATCTAAGATGAATTTTTCAAGACAGTTGCATTCTGTTAATTTACTAATAAAAAAAAAGCTGTGACTCCAAACTTATAAAACACCTTTAGACATGAAGTTGGGTTACAAGGTGACTGCATGTCAGTAAATGCAGGTGTGTAGCACATACTGGTCTTTGTCATAACACATTTAGAGGGCGCCTCTCAGCCATGGTCTATGTGTTACTGTTGCTAACCCTTGATGATACAAAGTGAAAGGGAAATGGTAAATCTGAATAATAAATAAAAACATAGACTTACTCTAGTTGCTATGTTATAGCAAATTTACCAAACTGAGTTTTGCCTCTTGTTTTTCCTGACACCTTCTTGTCTGAGAGCTATAGGTTAACCATGGGAGAAGTAGCTGTTTCACTGTGCCTTGTACCAGTGGAGGGCAGCTGATTTTTGATGTTTCTTTTCTGACCAGCTGTTAGTGCTAGATCCTAACAGACGCCATTGTTCCTGGCCTACCTACCTGACTCTCTGCCTCTGAAAGGAGGCATCTCAGATAGGTATAAGATAGACTTATTTCTGTGTATCTGACCACACCATGCCAGTAATAGGGGAATGTTCCTTGTAAGCTGCTTTAGATAATTTCCATGCAAAGAATTACTAGAGATAAATGCTTTCAAATGAGGACCAGATTACAGGACTGCAAACTATCCTGTTCTGCTTTCTTGTTATTGGGTTGGCCAAAAAGTCCATTTGGGGTTTTCTGTGATTTAACGGAAAAACCCAAACAACCTTCTTGGTCAACCCAGTACCTTTATGTCATGGTGATTACGTGCTGACTACAGTGGTAGGGGTCAAATCTTGTAAGTAGCCACTTTTATTGTAAGTAAAGAAATGGGAGCAGGGGAATTCAACAGTTTACCTGATGCTTTTGAACATCTTCTTTCAGATATGATTCTAGGGTTTCATATTAACACAGTTGACCCGGAGTTGTGAGGATAACTGGTATGATGTTGGGGTTTCAGTGCTCTGAAATATATCTGGCTTCAGCTGAGGGAATGAGCCTCAAACACACGCATAAAGGAATGGATGATATAATTTAAGGTGCTAGGCAAAGAGTAACACAAACTCAACCTAGAAAAGAAAGCAACAAGAAAATAATGTAATAAGTGCACCGGGCATTATCCCAAAATATTACTTGATTTGCATATTGTTGTTTAAGTCATGGAATTCTTCCAAGCTTTTAGTTACTGTGACTGTGTTATGTATACTATTTCTGATCTGCCTCTGTTTTGGTTCAATCATATTGTTTATCCCCAAAATAGGACATGTTGGTTCAGTCTAAACTCTATTTCAAATTAAATTGTAGACACTATCCTCCAAATATAGTAAGCCATGTAGTATAAAGTTGCCTATTTGTTTTTTTTTGTTTTTTGGGTTTTTTTAAATAAATTTATTTATTTTATTTATTTACTTTTGGCTGTGTTGGGTCTTCGTTGCTGGGCGCGGGCTTTCTCTAGTTGCGGCGAGCGGGGGCTACTTTCCGTTGCGGTGCACGGGCTTCTCATTGCGGTGGCTTCTCTTGTTGTGGAGCACAGGCTGTAGGCGCACAGGCTTCAGTAGTTGTGGCACGCAGGCTCAGTAGTTGTGGCACACAGGCCTGCTCCACGGCATGTGGGATCTTCCCAGAGCAGGGCTCGAACCTGTGTCCCCTGCCTTGGCAGGCGGATTCTTAACCACTGCGCCACCAAGGAAGCCCGCCTATTTGTTTTTGTTAAACGGAATTAAATGACTCTTGAGGAGATCTTATTAAAATCATTTACAGTCAGTTCCAATTCCAAAACCAGCAATGAAACACTTGGATATCTTTGGGCTATTTGTCACTCCCGAGGACATTGCTGTGGACCTTGGCAGTTCCAGCTTGTGGAAGGGAAACTGACAGAGAAAGCACTTCAGGCAGAGCTAAATGGACACAAGGATGTCCTGAAGCACCAGAGGTAATACAAGTTCGATGCAAAATATAACTGCTGCTGCATTAAAAGAGCTAAAAGTGGAGGATATGAATTTTTCCCTGTATATGAGACCCATTTGGAGTAGCTTGTTAAAAAATAATAAAGTTTAAATTTCCTGAAATATGAAACTCTGAAATATCACAATTTTGGCCAAACTCACGTTGTTACTAGGTTTTTCGTACCATCTATGGTCTATAAATCTTGTTAAAGACAATGGGTAGCAAAGGTTGCCTCAAATTAAAATCTATAGATTATCAAAATTTCCTCCTTGTGCCTTCTCAGTAAGTAAGTGTTCCCCTGTTTCACCATTTTCTTTTCCCCTTCTTTTGGTCACAGTGTTAGAAATAGTAAAATGGACTTAGGGTTACCACAGAAAAGACCTTGTCTGAGGGTCTCTGAGTGGACTTTGCACGTACATGTGAAAATTCTTTCTGTTCCGAGATCTTTGGGACCTGTGTGATGAGAGAGTGGGACAAGTTGATCTGACTTTTCTGTGATATGGACATCATTCTGCTGTTAAGTGCCAACTCCCTGGGGAGTTTTTATGTTTTCTTGTGGTGGTCCCCAATTAATAAGTTTAGTATGTAAGAAGGTTAAAACCAGTTTTCCTTTGATTTTTTTAGCGAACGCTTGAAAGCCATTTGATGTCCCCTGCTGAGATTCCAAGCCAGCCTGTCCCTAAGAACATCTTGCAGGTACTTCACAATCTTATACCGAGGCCTTGGAGTCCTGAACAGTAGTCCTCCGAACTGGTTTTGTGTAGTGGTCCACCTTTGGGCCTTAGAGAATGATCCATGTTGCCCGGCAACGAAGGATACGATGTTGCTGCCTGACATAGTTCTGTGTCGCTTGTTAATCTCAATGTGGGGTGGGTAGGTGGCTAAAAAAGATGATGAAGTAAGTGCTTGGTTTCCAGTTTGCAGGTTTGCAATTTCTATGGAAATTTAAAGTATCTAACTTATATTTGTAGCACTAACTTAAAGGAAATGTTGGTAGCTGAACATTCAGAGCAATTTGTTGAATGTACATGTGCCAAGTCCTTTAGTGCAACAGGAGGGAGATTCATCATTGGCAACCTCTGACTAGGAGGAAGAACTAGGTTTGTTCACAAGGATTTGACTTTTCTGCCTTTAGGAACTTCTGGGTCCACCTGTTCAGAGACCTGCTTCTTCCAATCTTCTGAGTGGCCTTATGGGGAGCTTGGAGCCTACGACATCTTTACTGGGCCAAAGAGCACCCTCTCCTCCCTTGTCACAGGTGTTTCAGACGAGAGCAGCCTCAGCAGACTACCTTCGTCCCAGAATACCATCACCAATTGGTAAATGCTTTTGTGCGTAGATGCCTATCTGTTATCATTTCCCCTTCCTTTCCCCTAGGTTATACCTCTCCCTTAAAACTGGCAAAGTCTTTTTCATGGGTATCCTTGAAGAGTTTAAAAAGAAATGTGTTAATTTGTTATGATTTTTTCAGGGGGTGGTAAGGACACAGATGTGGAAGATAGTTTATTATCCAGCTGCCCTTCTAGATAAATAGGTTCATGTTGAAGTTTTGTACTTTTTCTCTTGAGGTTGATCTAAATTGGATCCAGCTTTTTAGTCATCTTCCTTATTTTGGGAATTCAATCTAGAAAAGTTAATTTGGCTCCATAGGTTTTTCCTTAATAGAGAAGTCAGAGTAGTGGCTCTCTACCAACCTGGTGAAGTTGTACATGACCAACTGGGAGGTCTTGTGGCTAATTCAGAACATGAATGGAAGAAGCACTTCCAGAAAGCTGTCTTAGCAAAGTGTTGTACACAATCTCAGTGTTCTTGCACCTGCGACCACTTTAGGCTGCTGGCTGCTCTGGCCCCTGCCAGTCATACCTTGAGAGGAAGTTTTTGTAATCTTTCCACAATTAGGGAGATATAATGGAAAGAGTATGAACCTCAGAGCACTGGCCTCTGCTTTGGTATCAGCTGGTGTGGTTGCAATGGGCCAAATCACTGGCTAGAAAAGCTATTCTCTCCCAGATAGAGGTCTCGGCTCTGAAAGAAACAAAACTGACAGCTTAGCTGGGAAGATAGATACCAGCAGTTTGAGTCATTAAGTGCTCTGATTGAGGTCCACAGAAGAAGAGAGACATCATCAGCCCAGGAAATCAGTACTTCCTGAAAGAGATGGTGTTCAGCGAGGAGCAGCATGCATTGGTGATAATGCCTCTTGGAGGGACAGGTGCTATCTTGACATGCACTGAATCTTTAACCTTCCCAACAGGTTTCACACCAGGACCACAGCAGCTTCTCGGAGATCCATTCCAAGGCATGCGCAAGCCCATGAGCCCTGTCACAGCCCAGGTCTGGCTGAGCTCTTTCTCAAACTTAATCTGTTGCTTGCTTTTTACCCTTATTGTTGCTTGTGGGATAGAGAATTAAATTGCTGCAATGCTTGGAAGTGGTTTTGAATTATAACTCAAGCTCAGTGAAGGCTAGAAAATTGGTGAAATTATGTCATACTTAAATAGCTGAAATTCTGTTCAGTGGATGGCAGCATAGTTTAGTCAGGTTCGCAGTATCTAATTTCTCTCAGCTGCTGCTTAAACATACCTTTCCCAAAAGAGCAAAGAGAGACCTTTGTAGAAAGTGCACTGACTGTCATTCTTCTGCTGACCCCCCTCTGCCACTTCTGTTCAGCAGATGAGCCAGCTAGAATTGCAACAGGCAGCTTTGGAGGGACTGGCCCTGCCACATGACCTTGCAGTGCAGGCAGCAAACTTCTACCAGCCTGGTTTTGGCAAACCACAGGTGGACAGAACCAGAGATGGATTCAGAAACAGGTAAATTATTAATCCTACCCTTGTGGAGATTTGCAAATTAGTTATCCATAGTATAACTTCTGTTTTACACACTGATATATTATACAATATATGGTGACAGTTCCATCTCCTGAATGTTCAGTAGAGGAAATCGTATGATTGAATTCTAGTGCAGGGGCATAGGCTTTTCATCCTATATAATTTTATTTATATTTTTCATTTAGCGGATTCGTTTTTACAGATGTAGCTAGCATAGCTACTTATTTGCAGTTATGCTTATGAAATGATGAAAAGTAAAACTACACCTAGCTTCCTCCCCCTCAGATTCCTTGTTGAGTATCAAACTGTGCCTTGATTCAGGTTTGTTGGTCAGAGCTGTTAACAAATGATGACTGACTTCACTCTCCTCCCATTCTCTCCACTAGTTTCAACAAGTAGTGAAATGAAATGAACCATAAGTTGGGGAGGAAAGGGTAGCAATATTGTTTTTTATTGTAAAATAAAATAAGCAGAAAACTGCATGAAGCAAATGTATGGCTTATTGTAAGGTAAACACTTGTTAGCTACCCAGAAGCCCTCCTTGTGCCTTATCCCGATAATACCCCTTTTCTCCAGAAGTGACCATTGTCCAGTCTTTAAAAGTAATCACCACCTTCGTATTTTTAGTTTTATCACCAAAATATGCATCCTTGAACACTGTACTCCTGCCCCATATAGTATTTGGTACTTAAGCTGTATTTGTTTTGATGTGATTATTAAAATTGCTGTCTCAGTGTCTTCCTTTAGCTGGTTTTGTATGTTGAAACTTTCAGAAAACATTGGGACCAGTAAGTACCCCATTCCCTTGCATAAATGTGTCTGATCTATAGCCCTCAGCCTAAACAGAGAGCTCAGGACTGGTCTGCCAAGCCCCTTCACTGGACTTCTCTCTACAATGTAACGATTTGTTGACCTTCAAAGCACTTTTGATATCCACAATTTAATTTGCTCTTGGCAACAACTCTGTGAGGTAGATGGGGTAAAGAACTGCATTTTACAGATACAGAAACTTAGGTTTTTAAAATGTGACTTACTTGAAGCTAGGAGGTAGATCCAAGTCACTGTCAGTGGAGCCTTCAATTTTTAGATCAAATGGCAGGCCTTCCCTGAATACCCTGTACACAATTGTGTCCCCCAACAGATATGGTTTCTCCTTGCCTTGCTTTATTTTTTTATTGAACCTGTCACCTTCTAGCATATTTTTTTTTTCTGTCTCCCTGCCCATAGTAACCCTTCTATCCTGCAAACACAAGAATGTAATGAAGCCAGAGATTTTTGTTTTGTTTACTGCTGTATCCCCAGCACCTAGAACAGTGTCTAGCACATAGTAGGTGCTTAAATATGTTTATCAGAAGGAATAAATGATAGGTCGTGCAGAACCACCAGATTGGAGGTTACCTCTTAGTCACCCAGAGTACTACTGTCTCTCTCTCCCCTTGTCGTCATACTCATAGAGTCTCAGGGTGGCAGCACTGGGGCTTACCTGGTACAGACTGGAAAGAAGCCATGAGTTTAGGATTCCCATCTGCTTATGAGTCAGAGAACTTCCAGAATCATTGACTGTACTTGGAGCTTTGGCCTTTGCAGAACAAGGTCTGACATGGCTGAAATGCAGTGAAGCTTTGATTAGCCAGTGAACTCACATAGTTCATTCTTCTCTCAGCCTGTTTATGTCATCATCAACTGTTTCCTGTTTTCTTCCAAGTTAAGAGAGAATAAGTAGGATGTCTGGGGAGAGAAGGGAAGTCTGCTCTTTTAAACTTTATAAGGGAAGCCTGGGACCAACCCTGTGTGTAGACCAGGAGTAGCGGGGAATGCTTCATGTAACTGGGTCCTAAAATAGCTCAAAGTCTTGGTGCTCTATTTGACTTGAATCAGTGTCTCACAGAGCCTCAGTTCTATGCCAGGCACTGTACTACTCAGTGTTGCTCCCTACCTTCTGGAGCACAGCCTGCCCTACAGAATAAAGGCCCTCCCTAGCCTACCTCACTGGAATAGTCAGCAAGTAAACTACACACTAGCGCTGGATAACCCTACATTCCCAAGGCCTTCCTGAGTCCCTGTACCTGTTCCTTCTACCTGAATCATTGTTCTCCGTCTGTAGTTTATCATTGGCACACTCAATGCAGCTCCTTCCAAGAGAAGCTTTTGCAAAGTCCCTGCATCGTAGGGGTATCCTCTCATTCCTTCTACCCCTCATTTTCCCATTGTACTTTGTTGGTACCCTAATATTGACATTCCTTGTTTGCCCTAGGTTAGTAAGTATCTCCCCTAGATGAGAGTTCTTGCAAGGCACGGGACCATGTATCATTAAGCTTTTGTCTTTCCTCAGAACTTAGCACATGGTTTTGCATATGTTAGACACTTATTAAATGCTTGGGAAATTGAATTGAAGAAAGGAAATGGGATGCTTCCTAGGCTGGCCTTGAGTTTTATGTGGTTTTAGAACTTGGAGTTTGAGCAGCTTGGGGCTCACACTGATAATTGGTTTGTTCACAGGCAACCGCGAGTGACCAAGTCACCAGCACCTGTGCACGGAGGGAATTCCTCTTCCCCTGCCCCAGCCGCCTCCATCACAAGCATGGTCAGTGACCTTTGCCTTTGTGAATGACTCCTAGGCTTCTCCCTGTTTGGTTGTGCCTATGTTGGATCACTGTGTACCCCAAAATGTCCTTGAGTGCCTTTCACAGGAGTCAGTGATTTAATAGACTTTTATGCCTGCCTATTTATTAGGCCCTCCCCTCTCAGGATACAGTCTAACTCAGGATTCTAAGTTCTAGTGAAGCCCCTACCTTGGGGAAAGTGTGTTCCAGGAGATAGACAAGTAAGGGCCAGAGCATACAGCGTGGTGTGATATGTTCAAACAAATGAAGAATTGGAGTGGGGAGCAGGGGAGGACAGGGGTAAGGATAGGAGGTGAGGTGACTGGGCTTGGAGCATGGGAAGTCCAGAGAAACATGGTGGGAGTTCACGAATTCAGATTCAGGTCTCAATACAAGTTAAGGCTGGGATAGAGAGGTTTGCTTACTTGTGGTGACAAGTCAAGTTTTACAGCCGACTCGTGTACCAGCATTATTTACCTTTTTTAGGTTTCATCCCCCCACAGACCTTTATCACCTAGTCAAAGCTGATAAGGGGAAAAGACTATTGCTCTGTACTTCAGGACCTCAAGTGGGTCTTTGCACTAAGCACCCTGAAGGCAGGATCTAAGAGCTTTTCTGTTCATAATTCATGCCCCGTCTCCTGTCATCAAGGATTTGGGATTGTTTAATGAGAAAAGTTGCATGCATAATAAAATCATCAATGTAAAAGTAGGCAATAAAGAGGTGGGAAGAAATGACCCCAAATAGTGAGTACTGGTGGCTGAGGAGACCTTTAAGAACATAATTGTGGATTTTCTGGTAGCCAGGTTAAGATGGGAAACACTACAAGTATAGAGAAATTTAGGTTCTGTGGTTGTCGCTGAAATGTCCTTTCCTAGCTGGGAGGGCTGCTGTTGCAGGGTATACTTCTGGCCATGTTCTTTCCCCCTTCCCAGCCTAATCCTGAAGCAGAGGCTGCCATAGGCAGATCCCCATCACCGCAGACAGGTAGATTGAAGCTTCTGTGCTTCAACTACCTTTATGCTAGAGCTAAATCTATGTTTTGATGAAATTGTGAGCATGGGATGGTGCACTTGGGCCACCGCCTATTTGGCCCATCCTGTTGCTTTTCTTCCAGCAGCTAGAGACCAGACGTTGGAGTTGGCCTCTGCCACATGTAGCCAGAAGGGGACTCTTCAGCTTCAGTAGTTTGGCCAGTTGATTAGGAAAGGCATTTAAAGAATGTGTTAATACTGTTTTTCTCTGCAGCTTTCTCCTTCCTTCACTCCTACCTCAGTGATTCGTAAGATGTACGAGAGCAAAGAGAAAAGCAAGGAGGAGCCAGCATCTGGAAAAGCAGCTCTTGGTGACAGTAAAGAGGACACTCAGAAGCCCAGTGAAGGTACTGCAGAGCTGTTGAGGATGTACTGCCCAATAACGTATGTGACAGAGCATCAGCCTGCAAAGCCCTGGGCAAGACCCCTGGTTGCTTTGGACCACAGTTCTGTGTCTAACAGTGAGAAGGGTTGGACCAGCTCACAGTTACTTAAGCCACTTGAAATTCTGACCAATCTAACAGTGGCAGGCATGAGTGCTGGTATTAGGAAGAACAAGCATTAGTTTAGGATCCTTATTTTGGCTTGAATTATTAGTACATTTATTTGGCAAATTAATAAAAGTTCAACCAGGTTTATTTCTGAAAGGTTCTCTCCAGTCTGTGGAGACTAATCATCTAATAAAACCTGCAGTGGGTGAAGCATATAGGAGGTGTGTGAGAGCCTTTTATAAATATGTAGAAAATGTAAGAGGTTTTTAGGGGTTGCACAGTTGGGATTTTAAGGACATAGTGAAACAGATTCTAATGAGTGAGGTTTACATAGGTCTAGAGTATTGGTCTGAGAGCTTTTTGCCTGTGAGAAAGCTTCTGAGAAAAAAAGAAAAAAGAAATCCTGTTGGTCCTACTAAAAGGCAGTTCAGATTCCTTCACCAGACTATAATTACTCTTTAAGCTTTCTGTTGTGATGGATTTGCATAATTTTACTCACTTGATTTTCCCCTTAGACTAAAAAGCATGTTAATCCCAAGCAGCTGACTAGGATAGGACTAGCTCCCACACAGATGCAGACCACAGGCATATGGGCAGACCAGGGTGCCCAACTGAGTTAGACCACCAGACCTGATATGCCAGGCTTGCTTGCCCATAGCTATTCCTGGATTGGGAAGGTTGTAAGAACAAAGATGTGGGCTTCTTAAAAGTTATCTCATTTACAACTTCAGAGTCTTTGGTTTTTTAGAGTGTAGCAAAAATAAACTCTTGCAGCAAGGTGTTGGAAGACTGGAAAACTTGGGGTCTGCTCCCAGGTCTGTCCTTAACTACCCATGACCTTGACTAGGCCTGTTCATAAGGCCAAACGATGGTCCCTACGATGCAATCCTCTAAATCTGTTGAGGGGATCAAATAAGGATTGTGAGCTTTCTAAGAAATGAGTTACTGGATCATTGGGAGGACAATGTGTTTGAGAAAAGTTTGCCAATACCAAAATATTCTCTTTCTGGATCCTTACAGAGAACCTCCTGTCATCCAGCTCTGTGCCCACTGCTGATCAAGACTCTTCTCCCACTACAAATCCCAAACTATCAACCCTACAGCGGTTTTCATGTTCCACCCCACTATCACAGACCAGTCGTTACACCAAAGAACAAGATTATCGACCTAAAGCAACTGGGAGAAAAACACCCACCTTGGCATCCCCAGTTCCAGGAACACCTTTTCTCCGCCCTGTGCACCAAGTCCCCCTTGTCCCCCATGTCCCCATCGTTCGGCCTGCTCACCAGCTTCACCCAGGGTTGGTCCAAAGGATGCTGGCCCAGGGAGTACATCCACAGCATCTTCCAAGTTTGCTCCAAGCTGGTGAGTTTCTGACCTGGCATGATGACAGTTGCTAGAACTGATGGTTTTCATCCCTAAAAAGATGTTACTAGGTTTTTTCCATTTTAACCAGTGGGTCCAATCTGATCTATCCCTTAGTCGATTAAAAGATTAGGAACCTAGCATTGAGCATTCTTCATTCTTAATAAACTTTCTGATTAGCAAAACTGTATAGTCAGGCTTGAAAATTTCCAGGTAGATTATTTCTCACCAGTTTCTTCTTTCTGCCCAATAGGTGTGCTTCCTCCTGGGATGGACCTGACTCATTTACAGGGACTATCTGGCCCAATCCTGGGTCAACCCTTTTACCCTTTACCTGCCACTAGTCACCCTCTCCTAAACCCTCGTCCTGGGACACCTCTGCATCTGGCAATGATGCAACAGCAGCTACAGCGCTCAGGTAAGTTCAGAAATGGGCCAGATGAGCTGAGGATGGGCTCAGGCTCAAAGTTTTTGAACCAGTTTCCAGTGAAGGGGATAAAATGACACTGACCATTCACCCTAGCAAGACTGGGATAAGGGTGTAATCAGAGAATAGGATGAAGTAAACCGACCTCTGTGGGATTTGGAATTCCTGTGAAGACAGTGGGAGAGCCAGGTGTGCTCTGGCTTTTTTTTTTTTTCTTTTGTCCCTTTGCCTCTTAGGAGAGGAGGCTGAGAATCCTGACAGATTCAGCATAGGGACTGCCGAGAGTAGATGCTCTCTCGCCAGCTTACGTCATGGCTTCTGCTTGTCTTGGGAAGTAGTGGGCATGTCATCTAGGATGGGCTCTCAATATGGATTGCTTCTGAATAGCTCAGCTTTCTAAGGTACTGTCTTCTGGCATTTTGCAAAGGAATTTCCTAAAGAAGCCTAGAATCAATCACGTGGTAAAGAATTCTGTTTGGAGTTTCATGGATAGGATTTGAGTGAAGCAGGGTCTGCTAGAGAACTACTTCCCCTCCTTGTGCTCTGAATGATAACGTTCTTATCGCCACAGTTCTTCATCCTCCAGGGTCTGGTTCCCAGGCAGCTGCTGTTAGCGTTCAGACGACGCCTCAGAATGTGCCCAGCCGGTCAGGCCTGCCTCATGTGCACTCCCAACTAGAGCACCGCCCCAGCCAGAGGAGCAGCTCCCCCGTGGGCCTTGCCAAATGGTTTGGCTCAGATGTGCTACAGCAGCCCCTGCCCTCCATGCCCGCCAAAGTCATCAGTGTAGATGAACTGGAGTACCGACAATGAGCAGGGCAGCAGGCTTGTCTAAGCCTGGACCTTTTGGTGGCACCCTGGTCAGGACTCTGCTTCCTCATCTCATGTTGGTTTATGGGCTTTTACTTTGTAGCACTCTGTGCGAAGCTGTTGAAGGGCACCTAGGCACCTGGTGTTGTCTGCATTATGATGGAAGGAACTTATTAACCAATCGAGTGGAGGCTACATGGTCTGAATACAGGATGCAGTGTTGTCAGTCCTGAATACAGGAAACAGTCTTTTTTTGTAAGATATGTGAATGAAGTGTTGGTGTCTTCACCAAAAGGTGGCACCTTAAGGGTTCTGAGGAAATAAATGTATAGACCCTTATGTACAGACCTGTGTATAAACAACTTTTGTACATACATATAGGATAGCTTTTTTGAACTTATACAGCTGTACATAAAAGTAGCTGATATTAGTTAAGCCTGTGTCAACAGTTTGGATTTTTTTTCACTTGTACATTTGGGACTTTTTCTTTTGGTTGATTAAAGTTGCATATGCTAAGTGTGTGAATGAAGTGAATGGCACTGTTGTGTTTATTTCTTCCTGAATCCCTTCCTCTTCACTAGGTTCTTTGAGGGAAATTATCTTAAGTTTTTTCTTTAGAACTCATGGAATTGAACTCTGATTTGGGAGAAGGAAACTATGGCCCTCTTTCTTGAGCCTTAAAGACCCCAATGGGCCAGTTCAGGCTGGGCTGACCTTACAGGTAGTATTGATTGTGGCTAATACCAGATGATGGTGTGCAATTTCTAAAATTAAACCCACCTAGTGAAAACTATTTGTTTATTGGGGTAAAAGTCAGCGGTTTGTTGCCTTCCTGTTCTCCAGGTCAAAGTCCCCTATAGGGAAAAATGGGGCCTTAGAGTTCTGATTCAATCCATAAATTTTTTCCATATAAAACTTCCCTCAAGACTCTGGTGCCTGTGTTAACTGATTTCTTGTGTGCTCTACCTCATTCCTCAACTCACAATTATTTTAATTATTCATCTTAACTACATGCACAACATTGGAGAAAAGGATTCTACTATAATACTCTAACTATGGCCTCAAGTCCCCTTTCCTCACTTAAGGTTTTTTAGTCCCACCAATCTGAGGTGACAGATCTTCTTGATTTGTCACCCAGTATCTCGATAACTCACCCAGTATCTCGATACTTGTCTATTTAGGGCCATCAAAGCTACTTTGACTTCATACTAGAGGGTCAAATAATGAGGCCATTCTCTGATTCACAGGTGAAATGAGCAAGATGGGTGGATTTTGAGTACAAGGGTGAAAAACAGCCTCAGTGTTAAGGGTGCAGCCTATAAACCTGGAGCTGCCCACCCTGCCCTATATTCTTCCAGGAACACAAGAAAGCAGGTTGCTTTTCAACCAAACCTGGCTTTGTGGACTGAGCATGAGGTCTGTCTCTTCCTAGTACTTCAACTTCATTAGCCCTCCCTCCCTGCAGTAGGATTTGGTGAGTGATTCTTCAACTTCAGAAATAAGCCCTGTTTAGAATTCTCACAAATGCTTTGTTTCTATAAACAAAAGCTGGAAAACAATCTCAAGTAACAGTGGCAGAACATAGACACCTGAATCTAATTCCATCTTTCCTGTGTGTCCTTTCACCTTCCCTTTCATGTTGAACCAATAGTTAGTAGGTGTAGAGTGGGGAGGATTGGTTTGAAGCTGCCTGTGAGGGCCTCCTTTTCAGACTTAGAAGCTGGTATGACAGAAATGAACAAATGCAGGCACCAAGCAGAGGGCAAAGCCATTAGCCAATAACTGATGAGATGGAGCCAGAAGGAAATAAAGGAGTGTTGCTAAGAATAGCACAGCAGAAGCTAAACGGCACAAAAACTATTTTGGTGAATGGAAGAGTAGAGGCAAAAGAGGAAGTTAATGCAGTCTTCAGGAGCTAAAAGCCAGATATAGAGTAAGGGCAATGGAAGAGTAGAGGCAAAAGAGGAAGTTAATGCAGTCTTCAAGAGTTAAAAGCCAGATATAGAGTAAGGGCAGGAGGACTTGATGACATGATGTCTCAGCTAACAAGGTATCTTACGTGGAGCAACTTTGGAAAGTCTAGCAGGCATGAAATGAGTTTAGAAGCAATCAAGACTGGAAGGATGTGCAAGGCCTCCTCAAAGTAAAAAGGCAGAGGGCCACAGAGAACCTCGTGGAAGTTAAGGAGGGGGGTCAGGTAGGAAAGAATAGTGCCCCCACCCCCCAAGGAAGCAGTTGAGCAGCCAGTACTTGGCAAGTTAGTAGTAATCAAAAGTAGGGGGAAAAAATGGGAAAGTACAGCTAGGCCTTCTTCCAGGAGACAGCTGTTAAGTATCTTATAAGCCAGGCTCTTAAGATGGAAGGGAGGTCAGGTACACTGGCCTGAATGAAAGAGACAAACTCCAGGAATGAAGAGTAAACTGATTGGAGTAAACTGATTCAATAGTTCTATTCCCTACACAATTGGTTCAAGAATGGGAATGAGATGCAGAGACAAATTGGCTGGGCAGCTTCTAGGAAATGGCTTCCCCAAAAGATAAAGACTCAGCGCTCTTTAGTATCCTCTGGATACTGATACAAAGCCTGGGACTGAGCAGACATTCTTTGACAGTGAGGGGAGCCAACTGCCCAGCAAAGCCAACAAACTGCAGTGGACAAGAGTAGCTTGATGGAAAGAATCTGGATCCTCAATGACATACCAGCTACCATAAGCCCATCTGAGCTCCAGAAAACTTATGTGAGAGACCAAGTTTTCTTCCATTTCAGCTGATTAAGTTAGCGTCTGCTATGAAACACAGCTAAAAGCATTCTAACTAGTTAATGGCACAGGACAGTGAGTCTGCTTAGCTGTGCTATAAAAGATTAGGAAAGAAAAATGGAAATTCACAGGAAATTCAAGCCATGCTATGAGAGCCAAACAACTCTAGTCTTGGGAGTTCATGAAGAGAAAGCTTTGCGCTATAGGAATAACCCTCCTTGGTGGCCCTACCCCAGGCAGCATTCCTAATACAAGACTGTACCTCTCTCCCAGAACTCCCAAGTCTGAGCCCAAAAGGGAGAGAAAGGAGGGGTAGGGTAATGCTCTCCTCAAACACCAGGGGCCACCGATGGGGGAAAGGGAGGGTGTTGAATGATGGAAGCAAGGCCTGTTCAAAGCACATCCTGAGGCCTTGGATGAACTTGGGTTTCAGCATCCTTCTCTCCCCAACATCCTGGCATTTCATTGCCCAATGAAAGTGAGTCTGAGGATTCCCCCAAAACCCATATGCCCTGGCTGGAAAGTAAACCTTGCTGGAAATTCCATAGCTCAGGAAGCCAATGTCTCTCTGAAGAGCCGGGGTAGGTTCTAAATTATGGCCTCTATCATGAATGTACCAGTGATATCAAGGTCTACACCCTGCAAAGTGACTAGGATACCAGGCCTGAGAGGCTTATCTCCTGGCTGTGGGGACAGTGCTAAACCCAGGCTCTAGGAAGACTATGAGAGGGAAATAACTGTCACTAAGGTAATAGGAGTAACAAGTACTGGAAAAGGCTGAGTATGTGGAAAATCCCATATCCTCATTCCTCACAACCTGCTAGAAGCTCTAGCTCACTTCACCTAAAATCAAACTCTGTCTTCCTGTAAATGTTTCCCTTCTCGATTTTCTCAGGGACTCCCCTTCTCTATCATCCCTGTAATCCATACTGAAATAATCTTTGACTTCTCTTCCAAAGAGCAAGTCAGTCAATTACCGAGTTTAGATTTCTCCTCTATAGCTATATGTCCACTCCCTCCCTCTCCCCATATTCTCACTAGTCCAGTCCAGCACACAAAGATTTCTGCCAATTTTGCATTATCAAGGAAATCCCTTATTTCCAGTCTAAAACCTCTACTTATGCCCTTAGTACCCTCTCAAGTAGTCTTGACCCCACCCCTCCTTATAACCTAACCTCCCACCTCCATACATATGTGTACCCACAAACCTGCTCTGATCACACTGGTTGCCTCACTTGCAATGTTCTGCCTCCATGCTTTCACTCGGGTTATGTGGCTGGGGCCAGGGCTGCCATGGGAGTTCAGGAGAAGGGCTGGGCTATGGGAAAGGAGACACTTAGTGGCACCCAGCTGGCACCATGGTTCAGCTCAACTTTCAGCCCAACACTGATACACAGCTGTGCTCTAACTAAAGGAAAGGAACCAGTGAAAACAAGAGCCAACATTCCCCAAGTACTTATATGCCAGATACTGTGCTAGTAAGCATTTTACAAGTACCATCTCTCTTAATACTAAGAATCTCCACTCTAGAAGGTAAGTGTTATTACCATCTCCCTGTTACATGAGAAAACTGAAGCTTATTGAGTAATTTATGCAGGATTCCACAGTTAATTAGAGGTGGGCCTGCCATTCAAAGCCTGATGTGCCTGGTCAGAGTATTTTACTCAACCGCCACACTACACCATCTCCCAAAATGGCTAGCATTGCAGGGAATAATCAGTTAACTTACATCTAGTCCTTCCTTTCTCCAGTATCATCTGGGAAAGACCACCTGAAAGGACCAAAACCCACACTGAGTTGGAAGGGTTTCTCACAACTAACCATCAAGTGAGATGTTGCAGTCACATTTTTACCCATTTCACATACAAGACCAAGCTCCCAAGTACTCCTTCTGCAGCTGCTTCACTACACATACCCATCCTCATTCAGTCCTCCTCAAAACAAATTCTGACAATGACACATGAACTGTACATAGTTCGCTGGCCTACCAGGTCCTTTATGCAGCTCAACATACAAGGTGACACCAAGTTAAGACAAGTGAAGTTCCAATTTGGGTGCCTCCATCTCCCTCCCCTGTATCCTGGTCCAGTGGCTACCAAAGCCAGGAGGGGCTTGGAGTCAGGTGTCTGATCATGGAGAAAGCTGCCATGGCCTGGCAGATGGTGAAGGGGATGGTGTCACTTCTTCACAATCTGAATGACATCCTCGTCCTCCAACGTATGGTCTTTACCCACTTTTTGAGGATTGTGTTTCACAGAGAGACCCCACACCAGAGCGCTGTATGGAAGGAAAAAAAGAACAGTTAGCGTAAATAATCACCTAGCTTCTATCTACCTAGGTGCCACTTTCTGCTCAGATTTAGCATTCCAGCTCTTAAGAGCCAAAGGCCTGCAATATCCAAGGTCCCCTGTCCCCAGTCAAAGCCCAAAGGTTTTAGCTTCCCAAGCAGTGTGGCACACTGGAACCTTCACATAAAAAGTGGCAAAGATTTTCAGAAGTTGTGTGGTTCCTCTTGCTCCAAAGCCAACTTATGAAAGTCAAAGAGAAAAAATACAAATGAGAAGTATGACAAGACTAATTTAAAATTAAAAGGAGAAAGCATAGGTTTTTAATAGAGAAAAACCCTGAAATAACTGATTGGAAATTGATTCCTACAAATGCAATGTCAGTTATTTACAGACTGTTAGAGAATACCAGTTTTTATGGGGTCTACTGAAACCATCAGTGGGTACTAATAAGAAATGTAGGACCTCCTTCCTCAGTCAAACTAGGAAAACTCTCCTTCCCTATCAAGAAGCCATAACTGATAGGTCTCCTGATTTCTTAGAATATAGGAAGGTAATTTTTATCCATGGGCTTCCAATACTAACAGTATGATGTGCTACTGATGGAAATGAGTGAACAAGACACTGATACCAGCCTCACAGAGACTAAGAACTATGTACCAAGGGGTAGAAAACATTGGCCATATTATTTTTATATTGTCTTTGCTTTAAAAATCTTTATTCCCCCCAAAAAATAATCATTAAGCAAGATTTCACTTTTTAAAATAAAAACAGATAAACAAATAACAAGAACTGATACATCACCGTTAGTAAAACAAATACATATAAAATCTTTCAAATGTACTAACAAGCAAGATAAATGCAGCGTAACCATTTTACTATCTTAAGTTACAAAACTAATTTTTAGCAGTCAAATTCAATGCCTGCAATAGTCAGTGCCTTGTATTTTGCTGATGGCAAAATGTAAACAGGTTCAGCCCTTTTGGAAAGCAATGCAGCAAAACATATAAGCCATATAATCATTAATCCTACTTTTGGATTAAAGAAATAAAAAGGGAAAGGTCTGTGCATTAAGACTAGAAACTTACATAAAGTAGCAAAAGATAGGAAAACTATGGTTATAAAAATTATAGATATAAATCTTAGAGAAAACATTTATATAGTAAATTATCAAAGAATGTGTGCATGTGGTCAAGGACACAAAGGGAATGCAACAGGGACATGTCATAATTAGTAGGCCTAAAGCTGAATTTTTTTTTATTATTAAGACAGTTAAAATGCTATTTGTGCAATAATTTAAAATCAAAAACAGGAAAATAGTGACCAAATAAAACTCTATTTGCCTTCATATGTCTCTTCTCCAAAATATTTTTCTCCCCTTTCATTTAATTCCTTGGTTAAGCTACAATTCAGAGGCTTTGAACAGTGTTCTGTTACCATGGAAGGCAGGAACTATCCAGAAATCTATAAATTTTGAAAAAAGAAAATGTCTAACTTCTCCCAAGATTCTCCTTCACTGATTCAAGTATGTGTCAAAATATAATGATTTGAGGGCAGTAGAAATTAGCACCTGTGTGTGGATAGTTACTTTTGATAAAAGGAATGTGAAGCTTAATAAAGGACTTCACTCTTTCAGTATTCTTAGGGTCAGAAACAAGTATGAATATTTTAAAAACTATTTCTGGACTTCCCCTGCAGTCCAGTGGCTAAGACTCCACGCTTCCACTACAGGGGGCATGGGTTCGATCTCTGTCAGGGAACTAAGATCCCTCATGCCACGCAGCCAAAAATAAATAAATTAATTAATTAAATAAAATAAAAACTATTTCTATGCTTTCCTAATTTTCTACAATTACTTTCTATTTTCTCTTGTTTTTATTTTTTTTTTGTTATTTTTGTTTTTTCTCTTGTTTTTAAAACAATTTTTAAAATTTCAGCCTGTGAAGATAAAAAGAATTATTTATAAATACTGTAGTTCAGTTAGTTAAAATATTTCTCACAGAATTATAGGTTGCAGGTCTGAACTACTTTTTATATATACTAGAATTAAATAAGTAGATTATAGATAATGACAGCCACGTTTCTCACTGCTGGAGAGAGAAGTTAAAATAAGAAAAAGGAGAAGGCTAAAATGAACCCAGTGGTGTTGAACTGGAATCAGAGGTAACAATAAATAAACTGATGGTTCTTAATATAGATAGATAAGGATGGATGGGTAAATTAAATAGATACATACATAAGACAAGAGAGAGAAAGAAATACAGATGGACTTGTAAGTACAGGTTAGTATCCTTATATACATTTCCTAACTCTGTCTGCTAAGAGGGCCTTACAAGCAACAACAGCCCACTAACAATGAGGATGCCTAGCACACAGATCTTGTAAACCCAGGCTTCTTGGATAAGTGACTGATTCCAGGGCTGGTGTAGGAAAAATCACTATGAATCAGGAACATCTAGTAGTGCCGAAAGGTAAGGAAATGTTTAAAAAAAAAAAAAAAAAAGATGGCAGCCTATCAAAAGAACATAGGAGCCAATCTGAAGGAGCTCCTAACAGCAAAAGCTGGAACAACTTGAGTGACAAAATAATGACAGGATTGGATTATAACACCATTGAATAAATATCCAAGAGCTCATACTAATAAAAATAAATTATGAATTAACTTAATAAACAGGGGAGAAGAGCTAGCTGTAACTCACAATAGAATTCCAATAAATAAATGTAAAATGAAAGAGGGAAATAAAGAATTACCATTAAGCAAACAACACAGCAATAAATGTTGCAGACAAGCTCCACCATAGATGTTAAAATCAGCAGGTAAACATCTAAAGAGAAACAGATCTTCATAGTCTCAAAGTACCTCCCCAAGACATTTATCAAATAAGAGAGAACAGTATCTTTACAGTAGAGAAACCCAGCCAACACCAACATAACCAAGTTATCAAAGTAAATATTACCATCAATAAGATATATCAACATCAGGCTTCCCTAGTGGCGCAGTGGTTAAGAATCTGCCTGCCAATGCAGGCGACATGGGTTCGAGCCGTGGTCCAGAAAGATCCTACATGCCGCGCAGCAACTAAGCCCATGCACAACAACTACTGAGCCTGCGCTCTAGAGCCCACGAGCCACAACTACGGAAGCCTGCATGCCTAGAGCCTGTGCTCCACAACGAGAAGCCACCACAATGAGAAGCCCGCGCACTGCAATGAAAAGTAGCCCCCACTCCCCGCAACTAGAGAAAGCCTGCGTGCAGCAACTAAGACCCAACGCAGCCAAAAATAAATAAATAAAATAAATTTAAAAATAATAATAATCAGGGCTTCCCTGGTGGTGCAGTGGTTGAGAGTCCGCCTGCTGATGCAGGGGCCACAGGTTCGTGCCCCGGTCCGGGAAGATCCCACATGCCGCAGAGCGGCTAGGCCCATGAGCCATGGCCGCTGAGCCTGCACGTCCGGAGCCTGTGCTCCGCGACGGGAGAGGCCACAACAGTGAGAGGCCCGCGTACCGCAAAAAAAAATTTAAAAAATAAATAATAATAAGATACATCAACATCATGAATCCAGTGATGTGATGCAAACTGAGGACACATCGTCATTTTTGTGGTATTCTTACCAAAAATGCATAATCCCACTTCAATCATGAGAGAACATTAGACAAACCCAAAGTGAGGGACATTCTACAAAATAACTGATCAGTACTCTTCAAAAAGGCCAAGATCAAAGACACTGAAAGACTTAAGGAAATATTACTGGCAGACTGGAAGACTAGGGAGAAGTAACAGCTAAAATCCCATGTAGATTCCTGAAACACAAAGAGGATGCTGGTAGCAAAGGTATTAAAATTCAAATAAGGTCTATAGTTTAGTTAATAATATTGTACCAATACTAACCTCTGTTTTTGATGATTGTATTATGCTTATGTGAGCTGATAATGTTAGGGAAAGTAGGGTTAAGGATGTAAGGAAACTCTATTACTATTTTTGCAACTATTCTGTAAGTCTAAAATTAGTTCAAAATAAGATGTTAAAAGAAGTATATTTCGGGACTTCCCTGGTGGTCTAGTGGTTAAGACTCCGCGCTTCCAATGCAGGGAGCATGGGTTCAATCCCTGGTCAGGGAACTAAGATCCCATGTGCCACACATTGCGGCAAAAAAAAAAAAAAAAATTCCACCTGTATCAGCAGTGAGGAGTATGAGAAAGATCAGGGGGACTTACTCATGCAAAAGGTTTAGAGAGGCCCTCAGTACCCAGTGAAGCCCAGTATGATGCTGGCAGGAAGAATTAACATTTTGTGTTTGCCAAGAGGAAGACGAATTAAAAAGAGAAAGTCAGAGCACTTTGTACTGTCAGCCCTCCCAACCTGAAAAGGCTTTTAGGATTCTTCCTGCTCCAAGCTGCCATGGTTTTAAGAAGACACTGCAAAGTTCTAACCAAGCAAGCATCTCCTGATGCCTAATTTCTATAATACTATCCTAAGAATTATTAGTAGAACCAGTGGCTCACAGGGAAAAGAAGGCACCATGGGCCCACGATACTTACTATTTAAATTCTTTGATAAGATTTTTGTGAATCTTCATGCAGAAATCCTCCACCGTGGTCCTGGAGTAAGGCAGCACCACTGGGGATGTGTAATCTGGCAACTGGCCTTTGGGTTTGGTGTAACTAGAACACAGAGGGAATAGAGGTTGCCTACTTCTTGGAATGTTTCATGTGTGAATGCAAATCAACCCTCCATCACCCCGGAGATCAGACCCAGATAACCTCTATCTTGAGGAAGAAAGTGCCCTCAATATAGCCTCGCAGATGAGAGGAATTAACTTATTTATATCTCCAAAAATAGATTATGTTAATGAGCTCTAGAGGGTATCATTTTAGGACAGTCTGGTTTAAATCCTACAGTAATATTACCCTATCCACTAAGACTTACATCCTCACTAGTTTCAGATAGTCCCAGATCTTTTCCAACAGGTCATCAAAATTCCAGCGGTGATGCGCAGAGATGGGTACACAGTGAGGCACCTTATAGATGATATCCAATTCCTCAATGGAGATCTGATCAATCTTATTTAACACATAGATACAGGGGATATAGACTCTGTAGAACAAAAACAGTACGTGAGTCTGGAGCTGTGGACAAGACTGTCAGTCTGATTATCAGCACCCTCTCACCCAGGACCCCAGATCAGAGACTCTTAAATGGGGTCATAAGAAAGTCAGCCAAAAAAAAGAAAAAGCTTCCTACCAAAATCAGGTAGAACATCCAAAAAGTGAACTATGGGTTGAGAAGTAACAAAACTCAAGCCGTAGTCCCTAGTCATGCAACTAATTACTGAGAAAGCATCCTGCAGTGGAAAAGAACACAAGCTTTGGAGTCACAAAGAATGAATTTATTCCCAGCTCTGTTGCTTTCTATACATGTGTCCCTGGGCAAGTCTCAGAGTCCAGTTCCCAGAGTTCTTTTATGAACTGTAAGAATGTAAATATATTTCTAATAATATAACTTTTAAAGAATAAAAAAAAAATTTTTAATACATCTAGCAAAGTCATAATCCTAATGTTCAATCAATAGGGCAGCTAAGTTACTAATAATTAGGCAAGCCACAACTTCTCACGCTTCAATTACCTCACTTCCAAAACACATAACTCAAAGCATTAGCTTTTATTTGTTTTCAAAATGCCAGAAATGGACTTTCGTGGTGGCGCAGTGGTTAAGAATCTGTCTGCCAATGCAGGGGACATGGGTTCGAATCCTGGTCCAGGAAGATCCCACATGCCGTGGAGCAACTAAGCCCAGGTGCCACAACTACTGAGCCTGTGCTCTAGAGCTTGCAAGCCACAGCTACTGAGCCTGTGCGCCTAGAGTACATGCTCCACAACAAGAGAAGCCACTGCAATGAGAAGCCCGCGCACCGCAACAAAGAGTAGCCCCCGCTTGCCGCAACTAGAGAAAGCCTGCGTGCAGCAACGAAGACCCAACGCAGCTATAAATAAATAAATAAATAAATAAATAGTTTATTTTAAAATGCCAGAAATAATTTTAACAGTAGTTTCAATTATAATTTAATTTCAAATACTAGTAATAGTAATGTCTCATGGAATAGGGTTTCAGCTCTGTTCCCTTAGAGAAAATAGACACAGCCAGTCTGCTCTCAGTTCTTCAGAACAGCCTACAGGATTTCTCAGATGGATTAATTGTGTGAGAGCAGATTGAGAACCTACCCTCTTCAACCATCATATGACACAGAGCTTAGGGGATAGCCTAGTTCACGGCAAGTAACTGAAACAAGCAATTAGATTATCATGATCAAATTGCAGAGCAAAGAAGGATGTCAGCAATCAAGACCAACCCTTCATTTTACAGCTAAAGAAAGCAAGGCCCACTATTATTTAAGATAACAGCACAACTGGAGTTAGAATCAATGTCTGCCAGATTCATAATCCAATGTTGTTGCCATTACAAGGCTTCAAATTCAAACTCAGGCACATTTAGTCAGTACCTGTTTCCTTCCACCACGTCAATGAGGTCATCTGCTGTGGCATCACTACGCAGAGTCACATCAGCATTATGGATTTTGTATTCAGCCAGAATGCTCTTCACAGTTTCAGCATCCAGTTCACTCTGAGGGCACTGAATGGGCATAGAAGACAATGACTGGTCAGAGAGCAAAAAAAAACCTCCTAAGAGTATCTACCGATGTACCTGGATAATCCTAGATAAGGTGCAAACTTATTTATAAAGACCATTATCCTGGATGAGAGTACCTGACTTTTAGTAGGAAATACTCAAAAACTAAAAATCTTTCCAAACTCAAAGGAATGTGCTATGGCATGAATTGTGTCCCCATCCCCACCCAAATTCATATGTTGAAGACCTAATCCCAGTATCTCAGAATGTGACTGGAGATAGGGTCTTTAAAGAGGTAATTAAATTAAAATGAGGTCATATGGGTGGGCCCTAATCCAATGTGACTCACATCCTTACAAGAAAAGGAGATTAGGACACAGACACAGAGGGGAAGGTCATATGAAGACAGAGAAGACAGCCATCTACAAGCCAAGGAGAGAGGCCTCAGAAGAAACCAGTCCTGCTCACACCTTGATGTCAGATATCCAGTCTCCAAAATTAAGAGAATTAAATTTCTGTTGTTCAAGCCACCCAGTCTATATAGTACTTTATTATGGCAGCCTTAGCAAAAATACAGAAAGAATGTTCAAACATTATGACAGGATAATAGAAAAGATCTTTTGGGCAGGACAGCTTAAACCTATGCCAGTCAAATAATCTGGACCTCTAGAATGTTAAATGTTGTAGGAAATTCTCATTCCTCAATTATATGACTTAGAAGCAGCATTTGACAGAATTGATCGTTCTACCAATCTGCAACACTTTCTTTAATTGGCTTCCAGGATTCCAAACTCTTCCAGTTTTCCTTCTTCTTTGTCTGAGATGTCTTATTTGCTGATTCTTCTCATCTCCCAGCGTCTAATCATTGTGGGGGACGGAGGGTGGTGTCACAAAGCTCAATCTTGAACCTCTTTTCTATTTATATTTGCTTCCTCAGCTAAGCTCATGGCTTTAAAATTGATAACCACTAAATGTATAGCTCCAACCCAGATCATTCCTCACATGCCTATTTGACAGTAACACTTGGAGGTCTAATTTGAGTGTCACTGGCATCTCAAACTGAAAATCTGATCTTCCCCTCCTCTCCAAACCTATTCTACACAAAGTCCTACTATTTTAGTCATGAGAGTCCATTTTTCTAGCTCAGAACAAAAACTCACCATCACCTCCTTCTCTCACAACCCATATCCAGTCCAGCTGTAATTCCTACCAACTATTTCCAAAATCTTTCCACAATCAACCACTCCACATCTCCTCCACTGTTACAACTCTGGTCTAAGAAGCCATCACTTCTTGACTAGATTATTGCAATAACCTCTTAAATGGGTTCTGTGCGTCTTTACTTAACCCATTTCAGTCTGTTCTCAACAACCAGATTGATTCCATTAAAACCTGAATCAATTTTACTCCACAGACTGGAACCCAACCAAAAGTTACCCATCTCCTGCAAAGTAAAAGCATGTTTGGCCCTATACTATGAACTTTGTTTCTTACCACTCTCCTGCCTGCTCACTCTTCTGTTCCTCAAACGTGCAAAGGAACCCTCTACCTCAGGGCCTTGCACTTGGGATGTTCCCTCAACATGAAACGCTCTTCCTCAAGATATTCACTTGGTTCACTCCTTCATGTCACCCCAGTGAAGATTTCTCTGATCAACCTACTTAAAACTGCAACCCAGGAGACGCAAGAAGGAAGAGGTATGGGAACATATGTATAACTGATTCACTTTGTTATAAAGCAGAAACTAACACACGATTGTAAAGCAATTATACTCCAATAAAGATGTAAAAAAAAATAACTGCAACCCTCCCGCCAACACTCTCCATCCTCTTTCCCTAGTTTACTTTTGTCCTTAGTTTATCATTATCTAATATACTATAATCACTCATTAATTTTGTTTGCTACTTTCCCCATTAGAATCTAAGGGCCGGAATTTTTGTCTATTTTGCTCCCTCTTCCATTCCCCCTGAAAGCCTAAAACAATGTGTGGCCCATGGTAGGTGCTC
Organism: Grampus griseus; assembly: GCF_964374135.1. Classification (NCBI taxonomy): domain Eukaryota; kingdom Metazoa; phylum Chordata; class Mammalia; order Artiodactyla; family Delphinidae; genus Grampus; species Grampus griseus. Next base: position 23,700,384 of record NC_139006.1, on the reverse strand, counting down.
TATAAATCTGTGTTGAATGAATGAAAATAGATGATATCAGCAGCCATCTACTTCATGCAAACATAAGATTGGTCTTTAGTCCCATATCACCCCAAATAACCCAAAGGAAGAAATAAAGTCACAAAGGTTAAGTAAGTCTGAGACCAACTCTTGTCCTACTCTCTCAGTCATTACGACATCATTGTGTTACCTCAATTAGTGCTGGGAGAAGCCAGGCAATTTCCAAATGTCAATGTCTATGTACCACAATCCACTCTCCACCCCAGTCCCTTCAGCAACCTGCCCCATATCACCTTTTCCACTTACAGTGGCCGTGAGATTAATGCCTCCTTTATCCTTCTTCTTAAAGCCAATGTTGGGGGGTTTGCTGTTCAAGCGAATGCCAAAGCCTTCCAGCTCATTTTCTATTATCTTCTTATGTCCCAAGGGTTTCAGGACATCCAGAACAATCAAGATCAAGTTACACGTTCTGGCCACTGAAGAATTGAAAATAAAATTTTTTTCAAAGCTCATTAAAGACTTAACATAATTCAAATACTCCAAAAGGGGGAGGGGGTGGAACATAATTCAAATACTCCAAAAGGGGGAGGGGGTGGTAACATAATTCAAATACTCCAAAAGGGGGAGGGGGTGGTCTAGAGTTCCTACACTTAAGAGACAAAGGATTTTTTTTTTTTTATAAATACACAGACACACATGAAGTTCTTAAGCTTTCCAAAGATTTATGCCAGAAGTCAATCTGCAATGTATTCTTTGTTTTCTATTAGTGTATCTAGAGGATGTGTCAACTTCTAGATACACTAGTAGAAAAATAATTTGGGATGAAGATACAAACCAGGCAATAACCTGAATTCCTGAAAAAGTTCAGAAAGATTTAAAACAGTAAGAATTCTAAAAGAGTAAGATTATCCAGTTAGCATATTTTTTGTCGACTTTTTTGAGATATAATTTATAAAAAATAGTGTTAAGCACATGGTTTGATGACAAATGTATATACCTGTATAACCACCACAGCAACTGAGATTCAGAGGATTTCCATCACCTCCAAAAGCTCCCTTATACCCCTTTGCAATGAATCTTCCCCTCAATTCCCAGTCAACCACTAATCTGCTTTTCTTCTTTTTTTTTTTTATTTATTTATTTTTGGCTGCGTTGGGTCTTCATTGCTGCTGAGCACAGGCTTTCTCTTGTTGCAGTATGCAGGCTTCTCATTGCAGTGGCTTCTCTTGTTGCAGAGCACGAGCTCTAGGCGCACAGGCTTCAGTAGTTGCAACACGTGGGCTCAGTAGTTGTGGCTCATGGGCTCTAGAGCACAGGCTCAGTAGTTGTGGCACACGGGCTTAGTTGCTCTGCAGCATGTGGGATCTTCCCAGAGCAGGGCTCGAACCTGTGTCCCCTGCATTGGCAGGCAGATTCTGAACCACTGTGCCACCAGGGAAGTCCACTGATCTGCTTTTCTGTCACCATAGATTAAGTTGCATGTTTTAGAATTGCATATAAATAGAATTATACAAAATCTAGTCTTTTGTGCCTGGCTCTTTTAATTTAGCATATTTCTGATAGTCATCCATGAATGACTTCAAACCTATAATTCCATAAATAGCTAAATTAATAATTAAGGGTAAAATAAAAATACTTTCAAACATGAAAAGAAAAACCAGAACAATGTACCTATCATTCACTCTTTTTCAGTAAGTTTCTAAAGAATGTGCTTCAGCAAAACATGAAAATAACCCAAAAAAGGTAAGACGCTGACTCTAAGAAATAGGGGATCCCACACAAGAACACAAAAGAAAATCTCAGGATGACAGCCATGCAAAAAGCCTAGAGCTGCATTATCCAATACAGCATCCACTAGCTACCTGGGGCTATTCAAATTTAAATTAATTAAAATTCAATAAAATTTAAAATTCAGTTACTCAATTGCACCAGGCACACTTTAAGTGATCAACAGCCACACACACCTACAACTACCATATTGGACAGCACAAATTCAAAACATTTCCATTACTGTAGAACATTTCCATTACTGGACAGTGTTGGTCTAGAAAGCAATCAATCCAGATTGAGGCATAAAGACAAAGGGTAAAGGAAGGTAGTGTCAGGGTTGAGGGGAGATAATGAAATCAGTAAGACTGTATTTGGAACTGTATTCAAGTATCTAGAAAACTACTGATTAATAGGCATTTGATCTATTGGAACATTTGAAAAATATTAACAAACAGAAAAGTAAACAAAATAAAACAAGAACCAATTATTAACTCCATGAAAAACAAACTTCAAAAACAGATCTCAACAGAAAAGAAACCAAGTCATAACACACTACTTATCTCAGCACAACAAAAGTCAGACAGTCATTACATAATAATATATACCACGACTAGTGAGTTAACTGAAAATTATGATACAACTTCTTTGAAAGAATAGGAAAAGAGACATGCAGTATGAGAGAGCTAATTTCCTACCATAACATGAAACCAACAGATGGTATCTAAAATTAATTAGTCATGAAATAGCAATATAAGCATAACATTTTAAAATATGAAATAGAAGAAACAGTTGAAGACTTGTCAGTACCTGCCAATGGGGAATAACACTAAAGGTGTCAGATTATCTGCTATCTGGGGTAGCAGATTATTGCCATTTATGATTAGCCTTTATTTATTTATTTATTTATTTATTTATTTTTGGCCGTGCCTTGCAGCCTGTGGGATTTTAGTTCCCCGACCAGGGATTGAATCCGGGCCCTCAGCAGTGAGAGTGCAGAGTCCTAACCACTGGACTGCCAGGGAATTCCCCTATGATTATCCTTTTATAGTATTTTACCTCAAATAAAAAGGAAAGAAGAAGAAAAGGCATGGGTGGGAGTCAGGAAACCTGAGTTCTAGCTCTGAATCTGCCACAACAGTGCAACACTGCACCAACGCACTTCACTTCTCCTGTCCTTAGTGTTTCTCCGCAAATGGGGATCTGGACTGATACTCTCTGAGGTCCCTTTAAGTTCCGACATTCTACTCCAGTGAGAAGTCAGTTAAAACTATGCCCTTCATTGTGGTACCAACTCCAAGCCCAACAGTCCCATCTAAAGGAACAGTACCCAGTAAAGGGATGATATCCTGGGATGGTGGCCCTGGAACACTCACCTGCAATGACTTGACGGCCTCTACCTTTCCCATCCTTGGCACCCTCAATGATACCTGGGAGATCCAGAAGCTGGAAGATTACGGAGAGAAAAGGAAAAACTGATTATAAATCTGAACAGATCAAATAGAATGATTTATTTCTCAAGTAGTCAAAATTTAGGAGATCCAAATCCAATCTTCCTTATAAGTGAATGTGTAAATCTTACTTTTACTAAGCATCTACTAAATGTCAGCTGCAAGATTCTTACATACTTTATCTAGTTCAAAATGCCTAGTAAGTCTGTGAATAAGGATATTGGTTGAGATTCATAGAGGTTAAGTAGTTTGCCCAAAGTCACAGTCTTAATAAACAAGATTATAATCTACATTTTGGGGGCCTTAATCCATTATTCTACACTAATATTTTTCAATATTCCCCCACTTTTCAGAAGGCTGATCCTCCATACAAATTCCTTACTATAGATAATAAGTGGATCATAACATTCACAAGCAATAAATCCTGAGACCTTTGTGAATCCTCCAGTTCACAAAAATTTCTGCAGCCATTCTTAATCAGGCAAGCACATGAAAATCACCTATAAAACAATTAAAAATGCAGGGGCTTCTCTGGTGGCGCAGTGGTTGAGAGTCCACCTGCCGATGCAGGGGACACAGGTTCATGCCCCGGTCCGGGAGGATTCCACATGCTGCGAAGCGGCTGGGCCCATGAGCCATGGCCGCTGAGCCTGTGCGTCCGGAGCCTGTGCTCCGCAACAGGAGAGGCTACAACAGTGAGAGGCCCGCATATCGCCAAAAAAAAAAAAAAAAAAAGCAGATATCTGAGCTTCATCCCTGTATATTCTGATTTGGAAGGGCCAAAGTAGGATTCAGATATTGATCTGTATTTCAGAAGGCTCCATGGGTGACTCTGATAGGTGTTCCCAGTTGAAAATGACCACTCAATTGCCCAGGAAATGCAATAAAGTAAAACTTCACAGAAGTCACAGTGTATGTACTTAATGATGAGAACATCAAAACCAAATCCATAGCACCGATGATTCAAATTCACAAACTATAGTTATAAGCCCTTGAGAGTCTGTTAAGAGCACATGTAAAATCTGAAAATACGAAGGGCCATACTACTGTATGGCCAATACTGAATTATCCATATGAACAGACAGGTATATAGCTGCAGCTTATCAAAACATCATTTAAAACTAGCTTTTGCTGGGGAATTCCCTGGCGGTGCAGTGGTTAAGACTCCACGCTTTCACTGCCGAGGCCCCGGGTTCGATCCCTGGTCTGGGAACTAAGATCCCACAAGCCTCGCGGCAAGGCAAAAAACAGCAACAACAATAACTAGTCTTTGCTATAAGCATATCTGATATTACAGAAATAAACTTCACATTAAATAAACCACAAGGAAAAAGAACAAACTCAGGAGGTGCTTAGAGAGTTCAACTTTTCCATTCAAGAACCTGCTCAAAATGTCCTTCCTATTCCTCACTACATAATAAATAACATTACCTCCTCTAAAACTGATACAACGCACCAGTTAAATTGAGCTAGGCACCAGTTAAATTGAGCTACCCTTTCTCTTTCAAAAAACGTAATTTATATTCAATACACCTGCCTTGACTTGGAAACTTTAGTTACACTGATTTAAAAGGCTACATGGGGGCTAATGAGCACACCAGATCTTGATTTCTAAACATCTGTCTCCAATAAAAGGAACGAGCACTCCTTCAGAAGTGGCAGATTCCAGGGCTGGGGCAGGGAAAATATAAGATTAGCCTGGAACATCATGTGGTACCAAAAAATAAGGCATTACACACAAAAAGATGGGGGCTTCTGGAAAGAACAAAGGAGCCAACCTGAAGAAGTTCCTAATAGTCACACCTGGAACAATGTGAGTAATAAAATAATGGTAGTACTGGATTATAATCCATAAAATAAGATAAATATCCATGAGCCCACAATGACACAAATTCAATAAATAAATGGGAGAGAAGGAATAGCTCCTCCATATAATAGAATTCCAATTAACAAATGTAGTAGGAAAGAGAAAAATAGAGAATCACCATTAAGCAAGAAGCACAGTAATAACTGTTGCATATGAGATCCAGATGAATGCTAAAATGAGTGGGCAAGTTTGTGAAACAGGATTTGTATCTTCTCAAAGTATCTCCCCCAAGATATTTATTAACTACAAAAAGAAAGATAATAACTTTACAGTAGAGAAACCCCACAGACACCACTTTAACCAACTGATGGGGGTCAATATTACCAATAATATATACTAACATCATGAATCCCTAAGATGCACTGAGAAGGACATACCACCATTTCTGTAGTATGCTTGCCAAAAAAATATAATACCTCAGTTTAATCGTAAGAAAACATCAGAGAAATCCAAATTGAGGAACAGTCTACAAAATAACTAATCAGCACTCTTTTAAGAGTGTCAGGATCATGAAGGACAGGACTGAGGAACCATTACAGGTGGCAGGAGAATAGGAGAAAGAACCGAACATAACATGGGATGATCACAAATAGAATCTTGAAAAAGAACACTGGTCGGGAAACTGGTAAAAATTCGAACAAGTTCTATAGTTTAGTGACTAGTACTGCACCAGAGTTAATCTATTACTGATAATTATTCTATGTTTATGTAAGGTGCTAATATTAGGGGAAGCAGGGTGATATAAGAGAACCTCAAAATAATTATGCTAAGTAAAAGAAGCCAGCCAAAAAAAGAGTTCATTTATATTTACACATGGTCTTATTTATATAAAACTCTTAACATGTAAACTACAGGATGAAAGGGGCATGAGGAAACTTTGGGGATGATATGCTCACAATCTTGATTGTGGTGGTATTTTCACCAGTTTATAGATATGTCAAAACTTATCAAATTGTATACTTCCTGTGCAGTTAACTGTATGTGAATTACATTTCAATAAAGATGTCTGAAAAAACAAAACGTCTATCATCAGTTGTTCCTAAGAAGTTAAGTCTAAAGTGTATTTCTTCAGCCCTCCCAAAGATTCTGTAATCTACTTCCACCACTTTGTAAATCCCTGCCTGCTTTAAAAAAAAAAAAAAAGTATTCCATCAGCAAAAGGCTTTATACTGAGACAAGAGAGCAAGAGCCATGGCAGCTGAACATGGCGGAGAAATTTATTGAAGCCCCTACAAATGTAAAAGCAAGTTAACTTTAGCTTTTCTTGAGAGGGAAATATTTAAAATTACATTAAACTATTTAAATATTTAAAATTACATTGAACTATTTGAATGTGGCAACTATATTTCATCCAATAAAAACAGTCTATGCTTTACAATTCTGAATTTCAGATTACAACCAACTAAGAGATGAGAAAATAAAAAATATTTCTTCAAATCATGTAACTGTAGGATTTTAAGAATTGGAATGTTAACCTACTTCAAACTCAAATGCCTTCAGAGATTAAAGCAGGTACAAGTCTATATATATACATATATATATATATACACACACACACACATATACGTATACACATATATATGTATACATATGTACATCCCTGGTTAAGTGGTGGTTCAGCCATTACTTGAACACCTCCAGACATAGTAATTAATTACCTCAAGAGGTACCATTCCATTTTTAGGCACCTTTATTGTTAAAAAGATCTTCTTTCCTAACAACAAAAAAAACAGAACTCTACCTCTTTATAATTCTTATTAGGTGGTTCTAATTTTGTACACCATTCCCCACCAAGTCACAGATAATGAGTCCTCTGCCACAAAACAGCCTTTTAAAAGAACATTTGAGGGCATTTTAATGCAGTTAAACACACCTACTAGTATGCTTACTTAACTTGGTTTCTGGAGAAAGTCAGAAGGAAAAACAGAGGCAGAGGGCACAGACGGAAAAGAAAGTACCATGGAAAAAAGGAAGAAAAAAACCTGAAAAGATCAAGAAACTGAAATAAATGAAGGTTTTGAGGAAAAGACAAGGAAAGAGAGGGGTTAAGTGGCTATTTATTCTGATATACCCAGAAGCCCTGAGAGAGGTGCCATAACATCTCATCAGGAAAGAGGTTACTCTCTGAGCTGCCAAAGACTCTGAAACCAGATGAAATTAAGCAATGGTCCAGATATGCCCAAGTGTCCTCATTCTTGTTACTATATACATTTGGACATGGAGTCCTAGAAAGGTACATGTCCTAACAGTATCTGCATGGATACCTAACCAGAAAGAAAAAAAGCCACTGAAAATACTACCAGGACACTGGTCCCTCACTACTTCAGATTCTATAATAAAGAAGCATGAATGTACTTCACAACTCACTGTGTAGCTCAGCAAGAGGGAAAACAAATACCTACACCAAGAGTTTCCAAACGATGTGCCAAGGCACTCAGGGCGTTCTAAATTTTCAAAAGAAACAGCAGTTCTTAATATCTGTCAGGCACTGAGGGAACTACTAAATCCAAGAAGCTCACAATTTCACCATTAGATCCTAGGACACTGCTTTCAACCACATCAGATCCGAATCTTTGGGAAGTTGGATTTTTCAGCGATTACTATGGTAAAAAATAAGCACCACACAAAAATCGGTGTCGAAAAGGAAACAAATGTGGCAGTATCCAATCTGATTCCAAAATTTGAGAAGTTATATGGTACCCAACAGTGCCCATATCCCATTTGTAAATAACTGTAGCTGTAAGGACATAAATGTTTGGATCTAACTATTTAACAAACAGAACCATTAGGTTATTTCTTTTAGCCTGGAGCACCATAAAAAATTACTGGGACCAGAAAACTATCAGGAAATAATTGCTGAGACACTAAGGATGCTGTGAACTAGAAAGTTTGGGAACCTCTAGTCTAGATTCAAATGCCATGAAATTCAGAACCTTACCTTCTTAGCTGTGGAGCAAAAAAGAATGTGTTCCATTACATTTTACACATTCCTTCTTTCATACCCAAGTGGACTCCTCATTTGGGAGCCCTAAATCTATCATCTATCTGAGAACTTCTGAAGATGACAACTTCATTAAGTCTCACAGATAAGAATTATTTTCTAAAAAGGGTCTGATCGGGCTTCCCTGGTGGCGCAGTGGTTGAGAGTCCACCTGCCGATGCAGGGGACACGGGTTCGTGCCCCGGTCTGGGAAGATCCCACATGCCGCGGAGCGGCTGGGCCCGTGAGCCATGGCCGCTGAGCCTGCGCGTCTGGAGCCTGTGCTCCGCAACGGGAGAGGCCACAACAGTGAGAGGCCCGCGTACCGCAAAAATAAATAAATTAATTAAAAATAAATAAATAAATAAAAAGGGTCCGATCATGGTATTTATTAAAGTTTCTGATGGCTCCTAGCTATGTACAAGATAAAATTCAACTTCCTAAGCAGGCACATAAGATCCTTCATAATTCAGCTCCAACCTACCTTTCCAGATTCAGTTTCTACCACTCACTGTCCCACAGCTAAGCTCACACCACAGCACGCTGTTCACTGTTATGGCTCCTTAAAACTGTCCTTTACATTCTCCAGTTGGTGAAATTCTATTTGAACTTCAAAACCCACCCCCTTGTCACTTTCTACATGCAGCTTTTTCTGTCTTACCAGACCTTCCCCCACCTTCATCCTCAGGTGGAAAAAGTAGTCCTTCCTTTCTCTGTGTTTTCACAAACGATATCCCACTGTATTATTGTTTTTATGTACTGCGCTATCTCCTCTACTAGACACTGAGGGCCTGGTAGATCAAAGATCAGGCCTGGCATATACAGAGCTCCAAGTAAGTGTTTTTTAAATGAAAGAATTGATTTCTTCCCTTCCTTGGCCTGCAGGCCTGACTCACCTGGATCTTGGCACCTTTGTATCTGATGACACCAGGTACAGTGGTCAGAGTAGTGAACTCATAGGCTGCCACCTCGGAATATACCCCTGCCAGGTTACTGAGCAGTGTTGACTTCCCCACAGATGGAAAACCCACAAACCCAATTCGAGCATCACCTGTCTTGGCAACGTCAAATCCTAAAACATCAACAAATATAAAAAGGAGGAGGAAAGTTATCCCTGGGAGTGTTGAGACTAATGTAATTCCTTTTACATTCTGGTTGCCTATCCCTCTAGAACCTATTTCTCCAACTTTTTACAGTTTATCTCTAGGGTAGAGCTTAAGCACACAAAATTCCCCCATAGCAATTCAAAATATTTAATGGAGTGGGTTTTGTTTATTTTATTTTATTTTATATTTTTTTATTGGCGTATAATTGCTTTACAATGGTGTGTTAGTTTCTGCTTCACAACAAAATGAATCAGTTATATATACACACATATTCCCATATCTCTTCCCTCTTGCGTCTCCCTCCCTCCCACCCTCCCTAGCCCACCCCTCCAGGCAGTCGCAAAGCACTGAGCTGATCTCCCTGTGCTATGTGGCTGCTTCCCAGTAGCTATCTACCTTACGTTTGGTAGTGTATATATGTCCATGCCTCTCTCTCGCTTCGTCACAGCTTACCCTTCCCCCTCCCCATATCCTCAAGTCCATTCTCTAGTAAGTCTGTGTCTTTATTCCTGTTTTACCCCTAGGTTCTTCATGACATTTTTTTTTTCTTAAATTAAATGGAGTGTTTGATGTAAAAACTTTACACCTCTACATGTTATATACCTTTCTAGTACCCACAGTTTTTAGGGCCCAAATATTATATAACCACTGATCTAAAAAATCGGTTTCTTTTTTTTTTCTTATAAACTCTGGGGACTGTGTCACTGACAGAGTTTTCTTTTCTTACAGTGCATTGCAAACAAATTCAAAGCCAAATTTGTGGCCCTTCTCTAAGAAGGGTACAGACTTTATGACATTATTTTTCATCCTAACTTTATCTCTCGGCTTCAACTTATTCTTTCTACCTTCATTTCCCTTTGTATTAATTTCCTTTATCTTGTTGACTATTTATTTACATATTTCAGTGAGCCAATGTAAAACTATTTTGGATCAGTACAGGACATACATAAATAAAACCCTAGTTAACTTAGAGAATATTCGTTTGCCTTTGAAATCAGTAAAATTGGGAATTCCCTGGCAGTCCAGTGGTTAGGACTCGGTGCTTTCGCTGCCAGGGCCCAGGTTCGATCCCTGCTCAGGAAACTAAGATCCCACAAGTCGCATGCCATGGCCAAAAAAAAAAAGAAAAAGAAAGAAATCAGTAGAATAAAATAAACACAATTCAAGAATTTAGGCTTAGGAAACACAAATCGACTTTGATATAAAATTTAAAATTATTTTTAAACCATATGCCTTTATTACTTTAATAAAAATTATACCAAGAAAAAGAAAGTCGAAGCAAAACACAAACCTTCTCCTGGTCCACCACCACCACCACCTTTTGGAGTAATGAGTTCCCTGCGAAGCTTAGCAAGGCGAGCCTTAAGCAGCCCTAGATGATGTGCTGTGGCCTTGTTCTTTTGCGTCCGAGCCATCTATAAGGGAGGAATCACAGCCATAAATCAGAAGCAGTTCCTACAAGTTAAAACATCCAGAATGAATGCGCCCCCAGCTCTGAGAGAATGATGTTTTTTATCTAGGTCCCACTAACTTCAATACACCCATTTTAACTCAGACTTAAAAGAGTAAAAATCCATTCTCTCCATCACGCAGACTATTCCCCGCATTACAGAGCAAACAGCTGAGGCCCAAACAGAAGAAACATGACCAAGGTCATTACAATCAGCATTCACAGATTAGACTAAAACTCAGCTGCTGATTCCTTTTCAACTGCTTGTACCTGGTGTGCCCCAACCGATTTTAAAGAGCTCTGAGCACTTCAGACCATACAATCACACAACAATCCAGGTGGAATCAACAGCCACCGCAGATGACAATTTACATCCAGATCATATTCCCGGGAGCAATACTCTGGGAAAGGGGGTCATCAAAGTAGAGACTGGGGAAGGGGAGGGCGGTTCGAGGTGCGATAAAGAAAGATACTTAAGTACGCGAGCAGGTCAGGGCAGAAGTGGGGGGATAGGATTCAGTGTTGCTCACATAAAAAGAAGAGAAGACTGAGAGAAACAATGTTCAGACAGGAGCAGAACGCTGGAAGGGGGCACTGACTAAGTTGCACAGGTGTAGACCGCGGGCCCGGGATGAGGGGAGTCGGGGAACGCGGGCCCGGTCCTGAGGAGGCTGAGGGAAGTTCAGGCAGGAGAGACGCCGCCGAAGAGGAACGCTCGGACGAAGTGTTCGAGCGCCCATTACCTCGGCTTCGATCTCCGCGATCTTAGCTAAAGTGCTGCTCATGTTGGTGAGTCGCGGGGGGCGCAGTGGCCTCCACACGGACAGTCTCCCTTCGGACACCCGCCAGCGGACCTTCCACAGCCACCAGGCGCTACAGCAGTGCGCAAGCGCGGTAGTTCCTATTTCTCGCGAGAGTTCCGCGCGAGACTTACTGAGAGAGATACAGCGTGAAGTGGTCTCCTCCTCCTCAGCCAACCGCGCCCCGTCCCGCGAGCCAGCGCGGTGTCATAGAGCCCGCGGGAATGGGGGCCAGAGAGGCCACCCCGGTCCTTACCTCCCCGAGCGCGCCGAGGGTCGCGCGCCGCTCGGCCCCGCCCCGCCGGACTTGCGCCCCGCGTCCTGCTCCGCGCCCAGCCCCAGGCACGTAGTGTGTGATGAGTGACTCTTCGCTGCAGGCCCGCAGCTCTCAGACCCTCTTCCTGAAAAGCGCGCTCGCGGCGTCCACCCGTCTTCGCCGGCACCGACGGGTCCTGGGGCCCCTTTCACTGCTGGGAAGACACGGCGGGGGACTCCTCGGCCTCCAGGGTCGATGTAGAGACCGATTTTCAGCCTGTCTTCTTGGGAAAAGAAAATGTCCCCTTTCCATCACTCAAAACTATTTTTAGGTGTTTGTTTTGTCTACCCCCAACCCCGAGTAGAGTGCGCAGCACATAGTGAGCCCACAATAAATGCATGATTGACTGGATAATTCCCAGAGAACCGGTCCTTGAAATACTGAAAAATTCGAAACTATGTGAAGGATAAATAAATAGTGGTACCTCTGTGCTGTGAAATATTATTTCAGCCGTTAAAACATAGATCTGTGTGGTCTAACTGGAAGGATGTCCAGGACATATTGTTTAAAAAAAAAAATGGTAGCAGAACTTCTCTAGGTTGTGATCCCATTTATGTTAGTTTAAAATTAGATGTTTATTTATATAGGTGTACATGTCGGAAAGCGCATTGTTAAATGGTCTGAATAAAAGGATACAATCTCAAACTGTTAACAGTGGGATAGGATGCAAGGAAAGGCAGAGAAAGCCTTTCACTTGTTATTCCATATATTACTGTGTCGTTCAGTTTTTTTAAAAGATTAACATATCCATGTATTATTTGTGTAATAATTATAATAGAATTTAAAATTTCAAAAGACGCCTCTTCCCCAAGTGTCTTGTGAAGAGGATGCCAGGACGCCCAGGAGCTGTGTGCTGATTTTGAAAGCTGCTTCCTGTGGGATCAATGAATTCTTGTTGATAGATTGATTGATCCATCGGGAGTCCGCAGGCCAGGCTTAACCTGCAGGGCTGGCCTCCACTCAGCCCTGGGAGGCAAGTTTATTTATCTAAAATTGTAAGTAAGACCAATTCCAACTTGCCAGAGACGCAAAAGGAGGTTATATCCGGCACAAAGGAGGGAATGGGAAAAGGCAAGCTTTTACAGAAGGTCCCGAAGGGCTCAGGAGTTTCTTTCTCTTCTTTAACCTCAGCCTTTTCATAAATAAATTAAGGGGTGATGAGGTAATTAGATCCCACACTGTCAGTAATGGAGGAGGGAAGGAGAGGAGAGGAAGTCCAGCTGGAATGGGATATGATCAAAGATCAGTCTTAAAAGACAGATAAAATCAAATCAGCAGGACTTTACTAACTTAGAGTACTTAAGGAATTAATTGGCTGACAATATCAAGGGTATGATGCTCTGTGAGTAGGTTCTACTTAGCAAATCTGTCACAGGAAGCCTGCAGCTAAGTTAACCACTTCATTGCTCAAAGACACCCCAGGACCCACCTTAGGGGCCCAAACTGTCAGGATTGTGCCAAAGGGTAATATTGACCTCCCCCAGGGTACTGGGTGGCCATCTTTTTTTTTTTTTTTTTTGTGGTACGCGGGCTTCTCACTGTTGTGGCCTCTCCTGTTGCGGAGCACAGGCTCCGGACGCGCAGGCTCAGCGGCCATGGCTCACGGGCCCAGCCGCTCCACGTCATGTGGGATCTTCCCGGACCGGGGCACGAACCCGTGTCCCCTGCATCGGCAGGCAGACTCTCAACCACTGGCCCATGGGTGGCCATCTTATTCATCCAACAAATATTAACTGAGCTCCTTCTGCTGTTTAGCACCGTACCAGGTCTGAGGACAGAGCAGAGAGTGAATCAGATACTGTCCCTGCACTTAAGAAGTATCTAGGTTGGGAAGCCAAGGCCAGGCCTTTAAGCTCAGCTCCTAAGAGCCAGAGCCAGCCCAGGTCTGCTGGGCACTAACCACAACAGAGGGCCTGTTTGCCATAGGGCTAAACCACTAATGCCTTGGCATTGTATTTCTTAAAAAAAAAAAAAAAAAAAAATTAATGAAACAGAGGAAGGACAGACAGAAAAGCTTTGTCTCTTGCCAGGGCACTCCAATCATTCTGAAATAACTGGTTCTTCAAATGGGCAGGTGTTCTCTGCACTTGCGTGTTCTGCTCAGTATGCTTTTCTCCCACCCTTTCCTTCTACCACCCACATCTTTTCTGATCCACACAGATGCTTTCCTTGGAACTCAAGCTTGGGTAGAGGCCCACCGATGGCTGCCCCAGGTTCTTACCCCATCAGAGCACAGTCACCCTGCTTGGTTACTCCTCTGACTTCCCACCAACCCCTGAGCCCACGAGGGAGGAGCAGCATAAATCTCCAACACCAGCATTGGGGCAGCTACGGCAAGCCCTTGAAACATACTTATTAAACAAATGGAAACAAAAACAAGGGGACAGGAAAAAAGAATTTTTAAGAAGCAGGAAAGATTTTTTCTTTCCTAAATGAGCATTTATACCTTATTACAGACAGCATAGTAATTGAGAGCTAAACAACTGTGTCTGGTTGGTGGCAGGAGAAATAACAGGATAATGATACATGAAAAATCCATGTTACCACTTTTTTAAGCTTAGCTTCTAAACAGATCAAAATTCCCAGATACCCTAACAGTAGAGGGTGGGAAGCCCTCCATGAAGGATAGGTATTAATACCAGTAGTGAGTGATGTATGTTTTGCTTTTAGATGGGGGATTCTCAAGAATGTGCACATCTAGGGCACGATGAAGACAATTCTCTACAAACACTTTGTCTCTTAGATGCAAAAAAATGAAAATACACAAAAGTCTTCACTAAGTAAAAGTCTGCCTCTTCTGCCATTCAAGTGGGTGATTCCTTGACCCATATAATAGTCTAGTCATTTCAGTTCAGTACATGTTATGTGCGAGGGACTGTGCTAGGCACTGGGAATACAAAGGTAAGATGCCTTTTAACCCCCAGGAGAGGAGTAAAGGTATGAAGATACCCAAAACTCAGTAATACAAAGCCCAGTGAGTGAGGCAAGTGTCAGAAGAGATATAAACAAGGTACCTTGTGGGGTTCAAAGAAGGAAGTGCTTACATCTGGTTTGGGTCAGAAAATGGCTCCGCACGAGATGTGCCCGGGAAGATGGAGATGAAAAAAAGGGAACATTCCAGGCAGATGAGCAAAGGCAGGGAAGAGGGAAGCAAAGCACACATCTGTGGGCTTCACAAGTGCCACTGGGCTGGAGCGAGTGTGTGTGCTAAGGGTGTCCCAAAACAGGAAATCATTCCTAAACATCAACAGACGGCCTGCTCACCTGAGATTGTGAATACGGTCAGCATGGGCAGTCATTTTTTGGGTAAAGAGCAAACAGTACTTTGCTAAAAGATAATTCACTTTCTTTCCTTAACCTTCTTCTGAGAAAATTGTAAAAATATCCCAAAACGTGTATTGTTTGTTCTAAGTATGCTCAGAACCGAATAAATGAACTAATGAGAAATCTTATTAAGAAATGTCAACCTAGTTTAGCAAAATGGATGTAGAATAGAGAAATAACTGTGCCTCCAAAGGCTTACTCATATTTAATTGTGGTATGTTAATAAAGAAATAGACATTCAATTCTGATGTTAGCAAGCGATGGGAAGGTAACAGTGGTAGAATTGAAAAGTATAGGAGATCTTCTAAAATAACGGGAGGGATAAGGAATATGATTAAGGCAGCAAAAGTAAGGAAAAAGAAAAGAGAAAATAATAAGGTAGATAGTAAATAGTAAATAGTAAATAGTAATAGTAATAAATAATAGTAATAAAATAGTAATAGTAAGCATAAAATAGAATGAAAGGAATAACATCCAATATATCTGTTATCATACGATAAAGAGACCGAATTCCCCTTTCAAAAACAGAAATTTGGGGGCTTCCCTGGTGGTGCAGTGGTTGAGAATCTGCCTGCCAATGCAGGGGACACAGGTTCGAGCTCTGGTCTGGGAAGATCCCACATGCCGCAGAGCAACTAGGCCCGTGAGCCACAACTACTGAGCCTGCGCGTCTGGAGCCTGTGGCTCCACAAGAGAGGCCGCGACAGTGAGAGGCCCGCGCACCGCGATGAAGACTGGCCCCCACTTGCTGCAACTAGAGAAAGCCCTCGCACAGAAACGAAGACCCAACACAGCCAAAAAATTAATTAATTAATAAAAAAAACCCAGAAATTTGGATTTTTAAAAAATCTAGCTGGTTCTTAAATATGAAAAAAACACCTAAACAATTGACAAAGAAAGGTTAAAAATAAAAGAATGAAAATAGACTGATACATAGATGGTTAAAGATGTGCCAGATAAATGCAAACAAGAAGAAAAAGAGCATTATTCATAATAGGTAAAAAGTGGAAATAATCCACATATCTATCAACTGATGATGGATAAATAAAATGTGGTATATCAATAAAATGGAATATTATTCAGTAATAAAAAGGAATGAAGTACTGATGCATGCTACAATACACAAAACCTTAAAAACATTATATTGAGTGAAAGAAGCCAGTCTCAAAAGACCATATATTATAAGATTTATTTTATATGAAATGTCCAGGACAGGAAAATCTATGGAGACAGAAAGTAGATTAGTGACTGCCTAGGACTTGGGGGTAGGGTGGGAATGGTGAGTTGATGACTGCTAAAGGGAAGGGGGTTCTTTTAGAGGCGATGAAAACGTTATAAACTTGATTGTGGAGATAGCTGCACAACATTGTGAATATACTAAAAACCATTGAATTGTATTTTTTAAATTTTCTAAATAGTCCAAATAGTAGAGATTATATAGGCTGTTTTCTCTGAACAGAATCCAATTAAACTAAACATCAGCAACAAAAATATGAGGAAAATGTAACCACTTGGAAATTAAAAAACACTCTCCTAAATAAATTTTAAAAAGTGAAATTTCAGGGGCAAGATAGAGGTATAGTATTAAGAGATACAAACTACTATGTATAAAATAAGTAAGCAACAAAAATATATTGTACAGCACAGGGAAATAGAGCCATTATTTTGTAATAAATTTAAATAGGTATTGGGAATTCCGTGGTGGTACAGTGGTTAGGACTTCATGCTTCCACTGCTGGGGGCCTGGGTTCAGTCCCTGGTCGGGGAACTAAGATTCTGCAAGCCACATAGCGTGGCCAAAAAATTAAAAAATAAAAATAAAACAAATAAATAAATGGAGTATACTCTATTAAAAAATTGAATCACTATGTTGTATACCTGAAACTAATATAATATTGTAACTCAACTATACATAAATAAATAAATAAATAATAAAAAGTGAAATTTCAAATTATCTATAATCTTATGAATAAAACGTTTCATACAAAACCATAGGAATACTGCTAAAGTTGTATTCAGAGGAAATTGTGTAGTCTTAAAGGTTTTAATTATTTTTAATAAGATAGGGCTTCCCTGGTGGCGCAGTGGTTGAGAGTCCGCCTGCCGATGCAGGGGACACGGGTTCGTGCCCCGGTCCGGGAAGATCCCACATGCCGCGGAGCGGCTGGGCCCATGAGCCATGGCCGCTGAGCCTGCGCGTCCGGAGCCTGTGCTCCGCAACGGGAGAGGCCACAGCAGTGAGAGGCCCGCGTATCACAAAAAAAAAAAAAAAAAAAAAAAAAGATAAATGAGTTACATATTCAAAATTTTAAATTAGTACAAGAACCATGTAAAGTAGAAAGAAAATTCTAAAAAAAATTAAAATAGAAAATTAATAAAATAACAGTTTGTCAAAACAATTGAAAGGATTTGAAAGGCCCAATAAAATAGGAAGGAAAAATATCCTGGCAAGCCTGAAACATGGGTAAAGGATAGAAAAAAAATAATAAACAGTAACCATGAGTCAGAAAGGACATATAACCACTAATAATAGCAATTAAAATGATTACAAAAGGCTATTCTGTATAACTCTATACCAAAGGATTAGAAAATCTAAGGAAATATTGTCATTCCTGGCAAAAAAATAAAATACTACAATTCCCCCAGCAGAGAAAGAAGACCTAAATAGACTAGTATGTAACTCTAAAAGAGTTTGGAAAAGTAATCAATCATTTTAGAAGGCACCAGGTTCAGATGGTTTTACAGCTGAGACGTCTTCAATTTTAAAAAGCAAGAGGAAACTTGGGGGTTATAGATATGTTCATTATCTTCATGTCTTTATTATGGTGATGGTTCCATAGGGATATTCATAAATCAAAACTCATCAGCTGTACACTTTACATATGTACTGTATGTCAATTATACCTCCAAAAATATGTTTACGAAAAGACAGAGAAAGTAGGACTTCCACTTCCAATGATGAGGAACTAATCCTTTAATTCTAAACAACTGTAAGACTGGACAAAATCAGAGGTGATTGCTTTCAGGCTTTGTAAAACAGGCAACACAGACTGTGATCCTTGAGAAAAGGGAAATAGACAAGATGAGCCCCATGTTTGTCCTGGCTTTCTGCCTGGTGACAATTTCCCAACTGCAGTGGATCCCAAGCAAAGGAGTGGTCTCCCTGAGCTGAAAAGGCAGAAATCAGTATTTGGGGCTGCTGAAGCAGCAGGAATTTGCAGGTCAGGGTACAGGAGCAGCACAACAGTGGGTGGGAGGAGGCAAAAGTCTACATGGGAATTCCTCTTGATTCTTTGGCCAAAGAAGGCTGGGCTGTGGGCTCTGTGTGTACAGAGTGAGACTCTGTGAGGCTCAGCAGAGAGCAACTGCTCAGGGCTGAGAGCTGAACAGAGATACCAAAGTTTGCTCAATACTGGAACATGGAGTTCAAGCCCGGGCATAGTAGACGTGCTGAACATTTGGGGCATTCAGTTGAGACTCCCAAAAGGCCATGATTTAGGAGTAAGAACTAAGTCCTAGAGTAAAGGCCATGCCCAAGGACCAAAGACAAAACCAAAAGAGACTCTCCCAAACACAACTTAAAACCAAACGTGAAAGGAACAAGAGGCTCCATCAGTAACTTAACTACCTGCCAGACCAAAACTCAAAACCCTTGAAAAGAATGCAGGAAAATCCAGACTGCCTACAATGTATCATTCATGTCTTCCATACAGTAAAAAATTATTACCTGTGCAAAGTTGAAGGAAAGTGAGATACATAGTCTAGAGAAAAAAATCAATAGAAAAAGACCCCAAGAGGACCTAGATGTTGGAATGAGCAGAAAAGGATTTAACACAACTATTATAAACATGTTTGAGGATTTAAAGGAAGAAGTGGACATAATGAGGGAACAACTTAGCAGAGACATGGAAAATATTTTAAAAATGGGATTTATAAAACAGATAAGTACAATATCTGAAATGAAAATTTCACCTTATAAAGTCAACAGAAGATTAAAAAGTGCAGAGAAAACTTTAAACTTGAAGAATCAATAGAAATTATCTAAATTGAAAAACAAAGAGAAAAAAATTGGGGGAAAAAAATGAACATAGTCTTAGTGTCCCATGGGACAATATCAAACTGTAACATACCTGTATCAGGAGCCCAGAAGGGAAGGGGAGATAATACGGTAGAAAAACCATGCAAAGAAATAAGGGCCAAAATTTCCCAAATTTGGCAGAAAACATCATCCTACAGATCCAAGAAGCTCAGCAAACCTCAAGTAGGATAAATACAAACACACACCTAGGAATATAATATCCAAAGGGCTGAAA
This sequence comes from Grampus griseus, assembly GCF_964374135.1. NCBI lineage: Eukaryota > Metazoa > Chordata > Mammalia > Artiodactyla > Delphinidae > Grampus > Grampus griseus. The sequence goes on along the minus strand of NC_139006.1, from coordinate 23,681,010 downwards.
ACCATGGATAAAGAGAAAGTCTAAGCAGCAGCCAGAGGAAAAAAGACATATGGGGGAAAACAATACAAATGACAACTCACTTCTCATCAGAAACAGATGCAAGAAGACACCAGAGCAAGGTCTTTAAAGTGCTGAAATAGAGAAAGTGTTCTGTAGAATACACAATAGAATTCTATCCAGTAAAAATATTCTAGGAGTGAATTCCCTGGCTGTCCAGTGGTTAGGACTCCACACTTACACTACCAAGAGCCTGGGTTCAATCCCTGGTCAGGGAACTAAGATCTCGCAAGCCAAGTGGTGAGGCCAAAAAAAAAAAAATTCTAAGAAAATGAGGGTGAAATAAAGACGTGCTCAGATAAACGAAGGTTGAAGAGAGTTCACTGCCAGCCACAAGAAATGCTCAAGGAAATTCTCCAGATGGGACTCAGATGAGCAAAAAGGAATGAAGAGCACTGGAAATAACAAATATGTAGATCAATATTTTTTAAATTGTCTTAAATTACATATTAATTATGTCTTAGTAAAACTGGAAAATTTTGTCTTTTGCATTTTCTTAAAAAGACAACTATTTAAAGCAAAAACAGTAATATTGTATTGTGAGTTTTGTATATGCTCATGAAATATAAGACTCTCAGCATAAAGGACAATATTGGGGGTGTAAATGGCATTATATTATTGTAAGAGTGTCACGTTTTACATGAAATGGTACAATATTAAATCCTTTTAAAAGGACTATAATCAAAAGTATTCGAAGAAACTTTAGGAAAACATTTATAAAACCTTAGGTGAGCGAAGCCTCCTAAAATAAGACAAACCCAGGGGCCTTAAAGGAAATGACTGGCAAATTTAACTACAAAACAACATATTTTTTTGCATGTCTCCTGGACTGCAGGATACACTCAAAACGACATCAAATATAAATAACCAACTGGTAAAAAATATTTACAACACATATGAAAGACAAAGGTTTATCATTCTTACTATACAAAAAAAGCCTCTACAAATTGTTGTGAAAAAAAGATGAACAATCCAACAGAGGAGAGAGCAAAGGATATGAACATGCAATTCCAAGAAGAGAAAACCCAAATAGTAAATATAGGAAAAACTGCTTACCCTGTCTACTGACTAGGGGAATTCCAATTAAAGAAACAATGAGATAACATTTTGTCCCCAGTATATTGATAAAAATAGAGAAATGACATCCAGTGCTAGTGAGAATGTGGAAAAAAGGAGCATTCTCATTCCTTGCTACCAGAAAGGTGAATTGTTATAATCCTTTTGGGAAATAAGATGACAGTATTTACTAAAATTTAAAACATACATGTCCTTTGACCCTGTATTCCCACTTTGGGGAATCTATCATATAATTCCTGAATAAGTACAAGAATGTTTATGGCAGTATTGTTTGCAGTTCCCCCCCTCAAAAAACAACAAAAACCTGAAACAATCCAAAGTCCATCAGTAAGAAAACAGTAGAATCCATTCTGTATATGAACAATATAGAATTATACATAGATACTAAAAAGGAATGAGTAAAATCTTTATTTTTTTTAAGATCTTTATTTTTTTTAACTAGGTGGGATATACATGATACTTTTATTTTTAGGTGGAAAATTAATTTATAGAGTAATAGGTACAGTTTACCTAATTTTTATGAAAATACAAACAAAAAACCTCAGATAAAGTCCTGCAGATACAAGCTCCCAATGGCCAAAGCTAGAACAATTTGAGCAATAAGATAAATAAAGAAGCATAGGGCTTCCCTGATGGTGCAGTGGTTAAGAATCCACCTGCCAATGCAGGGGACACGGGTTCGAGCCCTGGCCCAGGATGATACCACATGCCACGGAGCAACTAAGCCCGTGCGCCACAACTACTGAGCCTGTGCTCTAGAGCCCACGAGCCACAACTACTGAAGTCTGCATGCCGAGAGCCCATGCTCCACAGCAAGAGAAGCCACTGCAATGAGAAACCCACGCACTGCAATGAGTAGTAGCCCCCACTTGCCACAACTAGAGAAAGCCTGTGTGCAGCAACAAAGACCCAACTCAGCCAAAAATAAATAAATTTATTTATTTATTAAAAAAAAGAAAAGAAGCATACAGCCAAAGTATAAATAATAAATATCCATGAGTCCATACTGGTATAAATTATTGGTTAATAAATACATAGGGAGAAGTGACAAATCTGTGCAGAATTCCAAATGATTTATGTAGGTACTCTGTCCACGAGAAGTCCCCACTACTTAGGTGTGGGCTCTACATAGTGACTTCTTTCTAAAGAGTATAGCATATATGGAGGGAGGTGGTAACTTGACCCTGGAAAACCCTGAAAACACTGTCTCAACCAGGTGATCAAGGTCAACCTCAACAGTGATAAGTCATGTAGATGGTATGTACCCTGGATATGATGTGATGAATGGTGGTCTTCCTCCTCCAAAGCCATAACCTCAGTCTAATTATGAGAAAAACATCAGACAAATCCCAGTAGAGGGACATTCTACAAAATACCTGGCAGATACTCCTCAAAACTGTCAAGGTCATCAAAAACAAGGAAAGTCTGGGAAGCTGTCACAGCCAAGAGGAGCCTAAGGAGACATGACAATTCAATATAATGTGGTGTCCTGGATGGGATCTAGGACATTAGGTAAAAATGAAGGAAATCTTAAACCATGGACGTTAGTTAAGGATAATGTATCAATAATGTTCATTCATTGTAATAAATGTACCTTACTAATATAAGACATTCATAATAGGGGAAACTGGGTGTGGGGTATATGGGAACTCTCTATACTCTCTCCTGAGATTTTCTGTAAATCTAAAACGGTCCTAAAAGTTAAAGTCTGTTTTTCAAAAATCCTATACATACATGTAGTTATATTTATCCACAGATATATGTATGGATGTGGAGAAAGAGGTAGAAGGACACACACTGGGCTGCAAAACCTGGTTATATTCATGGAGTGGAAAGAGAGGCCAGTGGGAAGAGATGATTAAGATAGTTTCACCTGTGGGGACTTCCCTGGTGGTCCAGTGGTTAAAGCTCCTTGCTCCCAATGCAGAGGGCCCAGATTCGATCCCTGGTTGGGGAACTAGATCCCGCATGCCGCAGATCCCGAGTGCCGCAACTAAGACCTGGCACAGCCAAATAAATAAATATTTTTTTAAAAAGATAGTTTCACCTGTTAAAACAAGTATGTACAGAATATTGCTTCTGAAATTTAAAATTATATATTAAAAATAGTAATAGAAATACCAATGGATGTGTAATTGTACACATCTTAAGGAGTCAGTTGAAATGAGGGATTTTGACTCTATGCCTCTATGGATGGTCCCATGTTGCCCTTCTGTGTCAAAAGTGTAAAATCCTATGACCGTCGCCTGACCATTCTCTTTCCCAAATCTATCTCAATAGGAACACACTACTACATTGAACCTAGACCCATGAAATGGAATGCATCCCTGGAAAAGGTAGGATTCTTCAGTTCTTTGTTTGCTTTTTAATTAATTGATTGATTTTAATTTTTTTAATTATGATTTTAAAAAATGTCTTCTTGGGAATTCCCTGGTTGTCCAGTGATTAGGACTCGGCCCTTTCACAGCCGGGCCCCGGGTTCAATCCCTGGTCAGGGAACTAAGATCCCACAAGCTGTACGGCAGGGTCAAAAAAAAAAAAAAGTCTTCTTGTAGACAGTTTGGAATATACAAAAATGTATAAGGAAAACAATATCAAACACCTACAGCTCCAGTATCCACTATCATTATTTTTTGATTATTTTTAAATTTCCTTCTAGGGCTTCTTTCAATGCACACATGGAGTAGTTTGATTTTTTTCTCATTACAAAAATAATAAATATTCAATACAGAAACAAATCTTCAAAACAGAAAACACGGATATACAAAAAGAAGAAAATGAAAATCACATATAATCCCACCACTTAGCATTTATCCATGTACCCTGCAGACATTTTTCTCTGCATTTACTTTTCTCTAGACAAAATTGGGACTCATTCTTTTTTTTTTTTTTTTTTTGCGGTACACGGGCCTCTCACTATTGTGGCCTCTCCCGTTGCGGAGCACAGGCTCATGACGCGCAGGCTCAGCGGCCATGGCTCACGGGCCCAGCAACTCCGCGGCATGTGGGATCTTCCCAAACCGGGGCAAGAACCCGTGTCCCCTGCATCGGCAGGCGGACTCTCAACCACTGCGCCACCAGGGAAGCCCTCATTCTTTTTTTTTAATTGGAGTATAGTTGATTTACAATGTTTCACGGTACAACAATGTGTTTCAGTTACACGTATATATACATATTCTTTTCCAGATCTTTTTCCATTATAGGTTATTATAAGATATTGAATATAGTTCCCTGTGCTATGTTGTTTACCTATTTTATTTATAGTAGTGTGTATCTGTTAACCCCAAATTCCTAAGTTATCCCTCCCCGCCCTTTCCCCTCTGGTAACCATAAGTTTGTTTTCTATGTCTGTGAGTCTGTTTCTTTTTTTTTTAATAATTAAATAATGATTTTTAAAAATATATAAATTATTTTATTTATTTTGCGTTGGGTCTTGCTGCGCGTGGGCTTTCTCTAGTTGCTGTGACCAGGGGCTATTATTCGTTGTGGTGCGCGGGCTTCTCATTGTGGTGGCTTCTCTCGCTGCGGAGCACAGGCTCTAGGTGGGCAGGCTTCAGTAGTTGTGGCACGTGGCTCAGTAGTTGTGGCACGTGGGCTCAGTAGTTGTGGCTCATGGGCTTAGTTGCTCCGCGGCATGTGGGATCTTCCCGGACCAGGGCTTGAACCCGTGTTCCCTGCATTGGCAGGCAGATTCTTAACCACTGCACCACCAGAGAAGTCCCGGGAATCATTCTTTATATCCAGTTTTGTTTCCCCTGTTTCTTTGAACTCAATATATATCATGAGCACCTTTTCTCTTCATTAACAATCGTGGTTCATCAGAATCCCTGTGGGGAAATACTCCTGGAGCTCACCTCTCCTTCAAACAGGTGTTTTCCGAGCACCTGCTCTGTGCTACAACCAACATATTGCCTGACCTGGAAGAGCTGACACTCTGGTGGCGGAGGCAGGAAAAAACCCAAACACACGAATCAATATATAATCACAATTTGAAGAAGTGTTATGACGGAAATACAGAGGGTATAGTGATAGAAACAATATTGAGGGTGGGATTTGTTGGGGTGGTCAGGGGAGGCCTCTGTAAGGAGGTGGTGTTTAAGCTGAGACCTGAGACCGAGAGGAAGCTGGGGTGGGCTTTGGTGCTGGCAGAAAATAATCTTATAGGTGTATCTGGAACCTCGTGAGGTCCTGCCCAAACTAGCAGCATCACTGGAGCCAGAACACGACTCCTAGCTCCCCATCCAAAGCTCTCTGCACTTGACTGCTGTGGCTAGTGTGGGCTCCACTGTGCTGAGGTGGGGAACAGCCACACTGGCATCACGGATGTGCGACCTATATAGCCCCATGGGGCCCTCCCCCATAAGGGCCTCGCCCTTGGAGTTTAATGCTCTGCTGTCACTGTCTTGAAATTCTTAAAAATTTATCTTTGAACTGGTGTTTTGTAAGTGAAGGCCCATGGACAGTGAGCAGAGGAGAGAAGTACAGCATGGGTTTGCTTATGTATAAGGATGTATACTGATACGTTGAGAATTGTCCCAGCATTCTCGATGCCCGGTGAGCACAGATTCCAGTGGACCCACGCTGCATGGGAATTCAGCGAGACTCAAGGCAAGCACAAGGTAAAAGGGTTACTCTGAGAATAAGTGGGGACAGAGCCCTGAGAGGCCATGACTTCCATTTGAGTTGGGACTTGCTTAAATGCAGAAAGAAGGCGCCAATGTTCTAAGAAAGATGAATGACCAAAGAACCCTATCATATTCTCTCTTACTCATGTGCCTTTGTGTTAGCCAACTATTTATGCTGAAGATGACAGCAGAAGGAAAAGAAAAGACAGAGCAACCCAGAGTTCCTTTTCCTTCCAGTCTTCCCTGACTCATCAGTAAGCTGTGGCTGGAACGTTCATGTCTCAAGAAGTGAAATAAAAACAGTTGAGTATATTCTGTGCAGCACTTCCACTACTGTGGCAAGCACAAAATACAAACGCGTGGACAAGTTACAAAATGCAAACTGTGTAATTCAGTGATTCCACACGTGAGTTAAACTCTCATAGATGTTTGCATTTAAAACTGGCATTGAGGGACTTCCCTGGTGGCACAGTGGTTAAGAATCTGCCTGCTAAAGCAGGGGACATGGGTTCGAGCTCTGGTCCTGGAAGATCCCACATGCCGCGGAGCAACTAAGCCTGTGCACCGCAACTACTGAGCCTGCGCTCTAGAGCCCATGAGTCACTACTGCTGAGCCCGCATGCCACAACTGCTGAAGCCTGTGCACCTAAAACTCTGCAACAAGAGAAGCCACCGCAATGAGAAGCCCATGCACCGCAATGAAGAGTAACCCCCACTCGCCGCAACTAGAGAAAGCCCGCGTGCAGCAACGAAGACCCAGTGCAGCTAAAAAAACAAATAAATAAATTTATATAAAAAAATAAAATAAAATAAAACTGGCATTGCACAATGTGAACACAAATGGTAAAATTCGTGCTGATAATTTACAATTTTATTTTTTCTTTCCTTAGAACAACATTAAATAGCAAATGAAAAACACCATGACAAGTTGAGATAATAGAGAGACCACAGAAGAAAGGAGAAAGCCTTACATGCTATTACTTTCAACAGCACTTTTCTTCCTGTCTTTTGTACAAGGGGCCCTGAATTTTCATTTTGCACGGGCTCCTGCAGATTAGAGAGCTGGCCCTGGGGGCAGCCTAGAGAAAAACCCTGGGATCTCGGCTTCTGAGTGAGGCACATGAGATAAAAGAAGAGAAAAAAACCTGGCTGAGACAGCAGCACAGTTTATTTAGCTTTAATTCAAAATGATATTAGCAGCAACATGTACCTACATATGTTAAAAGCTGATGCTCAACTTTTTTTTTTTTGATGTGGACCATTTTTTAAAAAGTCTTTATTGAATTTGTTACAACATTGCTTCTGTTTTTTTTGTTTGTTTTGTTTTTTTATGTTTTGGTTTTTTGGCCACAAGCCATGTGGGATCTTAGCTCCCCGACCAGGGATCGAACCCATACCCCCTGCATTGGAAGGCGAAGTCTCAACCACTGGACTGCCAGGAAAGTCCCATCAATTTTTTTTTTTAATTTGTCTTTGTCCATTCTACTCGGAATCTTTAAAATTTGTTTTAAAAATCATAAGATATACGTAAGCTCTCCGTAGTTAATTCAGAAACTATCTAACGAAGCAATATGTGCAAATTTCCTTTTGCTGCTCACTGAAATCCCTGGCTCCACCCAGAACTTGTGGCAGTGAGTCCCTTGTTCTGCGCCCTTTTCTCTGAGGCTCAGAGAGGGGAGATGAGCCACCCACAGTGCCCAGCTCATAAATGGAAGGATCTGGACTGGTATCCACATGGGTCTGCATCCTGCATTGAGTGTGTTCTCCTCATGCCTTCAGCAGAACCATTAGTAACACGAGGAGCCAAGGCAGACACTGGAGAGGATCACGAGTGTGTCTGGCCCAGATTCTGCTCTATAATGACAGGCCTCCGCGGCTGCCTGGGAAATCCTAACCGGATATTAATTTCACCACCGTCAATGGCCTTCATAATATTTTTGTTTTAAAAAATTATGATTCCAAGTAAGAAGATCAAGTACATTATAAGTTCCTGTGATCTCAACTCTCAGATGAAATCATGCAATTTAGTGCCTCCTAATGCAGTCAGATGGAAGTTGCAAAGCAGGCTGTGTCGGACATAACAGATTTCTAAATGAACTTGACTAATATAAACACAGTATTGGGGGCAAGGGCGGGCTCTACTGAGTGGAGATGATATCTGATCGTCTTTGGATGGTCAGGGTCCAGTAGAGTGTCTAGCTCGAGGTAAATACTCAATATGTTGGCCAGACTGAATTAGTCAGTGTGCACAAAGGTTTCTCATCCTTATGTCCTTAAAAGGAAAAGATGCCCCAGTTTTTCTGGTGTTTCAATGCAACATAGCAAAGCTAGCCCCTCATTTGTGAAGATGCTTTCAAGCTTAGCAGCTTAGCAGCTATGACACGATGTAATTGCACCAGGAAGACCCCTCATCTTGTAAGGTATCTGACCAGTTCATAACAATCCACATTTTCTGAGAACTGCCCTCTCCCCACAGTGGGGAGCCATTTGTTAGAACAGGACCCCTTCCTTTCTCCTGGCCACAGGGCATGGTACCAGGGTGAATAAGATACCTGAATTGGGCTCATCCAATTCTCTTTCCAAGGGACTAAGCATTGGGGTTCAGCAGTTCTGCTTGGTTTCTAGTGTGACTAGGATGAGGAAAATAACAAAATTTGGGATCCATACTGTAGCCCTCTTGTGCCATGTGCCTGTATAGATAGAGAAAACCAATCTGTAGAGGGCAAGATTGCTTGGGAGAAAGAAGAGATGAGGACTGGCTCCAGGCAGCCATGTTTGCACCATGTGATCTTGCCTTTGACCACAGCTGACTGGACCCACGTGGCAGCAGATTCAAGTCTGGCCAGTGAGAACTTACCCCAGGAATTTCTCCATGGCTGGAACTACACATGTGGCATTTGGAAACTAAGGAGCAGACATGTTCTAGACCAAAGAAACAGAGAATCTGGTCTGCATGCAGCCTGGGAAAAGCATGTCTGTGACAAATGATGGCAAGAAAGGCTTTCGTTGGTCCCCAGAGTGCTCTTCTCCCTCCTTCTGGGCCCGCTGGCATTCCTGCTTGTGGGTTCCAGGAGACACAGTGGGGTCTTTCAAGTGAATTCCTTTTTTTTTTTTTTTTTATAAATGTATTTATTTTATTTTTGGCTGCATTGGGTCTTCGTTGCTGCACATGGGTTTTCTCTAGTTGCAGCGAGTGGAGGCTGCTCTTCGTTGCACTGCACGGGCTTCTCACTGTGGTGGCTTCTCTTGTTGAGGAGCATGGGCTCTAGGCCTGTGGGCTTCAGTAGTTGTGGTGTGTGGGTTTCAGTAGTTGTGGCACATGGGCTCAGTAGTTGTGGCTCGCGGGCTTAGTAGCTCCGTGGCATGTGGGATCTTCCCTGACCAGGGCTTGAACCCACGTCCCCTGCACTGGCAGGTGGATTTTTAACCAATGCACCACGAGGGAAGCCCCGTGAAGTCCTTTTTTATTTAAGGAGCTTGAGTTGACTTTGTTACCTGCAACCAAAAGAGTTCTAACTGATTCTCAGGACTCCCATGCCTTGTGCCAAGCCTCCTGAAGCACCCATTACTTTTGGATTCGGTGAGATGTGACAGTGCCCTTCTGGTAAATTCATATTCTCGTCACTTAAGCTAGTTTGAATACGTCTTTGCTGTTTGTTTCCAAAAGAGCTTCCACTTCCAGAGTCCCTTCCACTTCATTTTAAATGCTGCATAGTATTTCATCCCAGAGAGAAATCTTAATTTTCACAACCATTCCCCCTTCATTGCAAGACCCCATACTGGGAACTGTGGTAGTTTAATGATAGTAGAATTCATAGATACTAGAATAGGGTTTCCCTGGTGGCGCAGTGGTTAAGAATCTGCCTGCCAAGGCAGGGGACATGGGTTCGAGCCCTGGTCCCCGAAGATCCCACATGCCACAGAGCAACTAAATCCTTGCGCGACAACTACTGAGCCTGTGCTCTAGACCCTGCGAGCCACAGGCCGAGAGCCCGTCCGTGCTCTGCAACAAGAGAAGCCACCGCAATGAGAAGCCTGCGCACCGCAACAAAGAGTAGCCCCCGCTCTCCGCAACTAGAGAAAGACTGCAGGCAGCAACAAACACCCAACATGGACAAAAAAAAAAAAAAAAAGATACTGGAATAAAGGCTAGAGATCAAGAAAGACTTCATTCTTAACATATACACACTACTATGTATAAAATAGATAACAAGGACTTACTGTACAGCACAGTGAACTACACTCAATATCTTGTAATAATCTATAATGGAAAAGACTCTGAAAAAAGAATATATGCATACCGAACATATACTAAATCACTTTGCTGTACACTTGAAACTAACACAACATTGTAAATTAACTACACTTCAATTAAAAAAGAAAGACAGATGGGGACTTCCCTGGCGGTCCAGTGGTTAAGACTTCGCCTTCCAATTCAAGGGGTACGGGTTCGATCCCTGGTTGGGGAGCTAAGATCCCACATGCCTTGCAGCCAAAACACCAAATATAAAACAGAAGCAATGTTGTAGCAAATTCAATAAAGACTTTAAAAATGGTCCACATCAAAAAAAAAAAAAGAAAATCTTTTAAAAAAAAAAAGAAAGGAAAAAAGATTTCATTCCATATGAACTTTGAATGTATTACCTATGCAAATGAATAGATGCATGAAAGTCTTCACAACGGAGCTGATATCTGTGTTGACTGTTGAACAACAAGCAGGATGTTTTTCTAGAAGAGAAAAATGTAGGGAAAGGGGAATTCCTAATAGAGGGACAGCAAAAGCAAAGGTGTAGAGGCAAGAAACAGAAGTGGATTATGGAACAGACTTTTTTATCTAGAAAAAGGAGCTGGCATCTCTAAATTCGAATCTGCATTAGACTAACAGTCCCAAATGTTAAGGTATACTGGTCATCCAAATAAAGTTCAACTTTAAAAAAAATTAAAATAAAAAAAAAAGAAAAGGAGTTGGCAAGTGACAAAGTCAAGATTTAAACCCAGGCCTGTCTGGCTCCTACGTGCTCATGAGTGACCACTGCCCCTTTTGCAGGGATCTGGGTCCCTTTGGATTTGGGGCAGATTGCTTCCCACTGGGGGTCTGTTAAAGGAGGATTGAAGTAGATGATACCTAAGGCTCAGTCTAGGCTTACATCCTGTGAATCTAAGTTCCAACTGACCACATTTTGTTTGCCGGCCATCCTGGATCTGGTGGATCAGATGAGCCTTTCAAGGATAGGAGATTCTGCAGGGTTTCTAGGAATTTCTAAGAAAGCTCTAAGTTTCTCAGAGGCAACCAGGGACTTGTTTCGAGGCCCAGGCCCCATCTCAGAACGCGTTTGAGATGGGAGTACAGCCTGCAGGCTCAAAGTACTTGACCTCCTGGCCCAAGATCATATATTACATCCCATTGGGGGAGAAATGCCCACCAGGGAATTCCAAGAGCCATTTCCAGGCACATCCAATGGCAAACTGTGAGTAACAGGATTCCTCTGAAAGGACCCACTCCAGGGATGATAAACTGGGGACTGAGGGCCCACTCGGGCCCTCTGGCCTGTTTCAGCAGCACCATGTTCACTAAAAACTTTGGACTACTTGACACACATTTAAAAATGGGAGATTTCCAGATTTCTAGATTCTCATGAAAAATGGAAAGACCTGACAACACTGGGCCCTTATTCCCATGACCTGCTGGACCCTGGTTGCCCCTGTGTGGTGGCGCCTGCCTCACCCTGGAGTCCCCACTCGCCTCACACACCTCACCAAGTCAGCCTGGCCCCTGGAGGCACGTGAGTTTGAGACCCTTGATCTAGGTCAACTCTCTGGTTTTATAGGTGAAGAAACTGAATCCTTGAGAGGGGAAGGGATTTAACTAAGGTCACAGAGACTGGAGATTCCAGCTAGTTTCCAAGGTCCGACTTCCAATCCTGTGTTTCTTTTAGAGCGCAAGCCAGGAACGAGAAAACCAGCAATCCCTGTGCCTGTCGTGAAGGTTGAGGGCCTACTGTATGCCAGGTGCCTCTCGCAGAATGAAGTAGTAGTTCCCGCCGGGCTGCTGTCCCCAGAGTCTCAAGTAACCCCCATCCCAACCCACCCCCATCCCAACAGGTTTGGGAATCCCTGCTATATTCTCACTCAGAAAGGTCCAGCTGTCAGAAGAGAAATACCCTGGGCCCTTCCTTCTTTACCGCTCAGCATTTGGCCATGGCTCCCTGTAGGAAGCCTGCCCTAGCACCCCAAGGCTGAGCTCCATCATGCCTGATATGAGTTTTAATTCTTGTGCTTCCCTCATCAGGGCATTTAACACTGAATTACAGGTAACAACAACAACAACAACAAAGACATCAACAAAATAGATACCATTTGATTAGACATTTACAATGTGCATAACAATACTCTCACTCATCTCTGTAAGAACCCCCTAGGCTCTGGGAAGTAAAGTAAATTGACCCCAAATCTCACAGCTGGAAGGGGATTCAGGCCTCCTTGCCTGACAAGAAGCTGATGCTCTTCCTATTTTCTGTACCTCAGTTGCTAGAAAGGGGTTTTCAGAATCAAGGGAGACCTGAAGCCCTGAGGTTGTGGGTTTACCCCATCACCTCAACTTTCCAGGTTCTGCACATGAATCTTACAATGTCAGGCTGCACAGATGGGGAGCTTGGGAGTCGCCCTAGGAGGGAACCGCAAGGGGCTTGGCAGGGGTTTTGTAAATGTGGACGGTGGACTGCAAGCTTCTGCATGTGTCCCGTCCACCACCCCCCCGCCCCCAACCCCTCACCCCAGCTCAGGACTGAGGTGAGTCACCACTAAGCAGTTTGGATTGACACCCCAAATTTCTGAGCCAGAGTGGAGGTAAGGCTCATTTAGCTAAACTCTGGTAATTTACATGATAATTCTTATTTTAAAATCTAAGTTCTAGGGGACTGCCCTCGTGGTCCAGTGGGTAGGACTCCATGCTCCCAATGCAGGAGGCCTGGGTTCGATCCCTGGTCAGGGAACTAGATCCTGCATGCATGCTTCAACTAAGAGTTCACATGCCGCAACTAAGATCCCACGTGCTGCAACTAACTCCTGGTGCAGTCAAAATAAATAAATATTTTAAAATCTAAGTTTTGGATTTCTGAATAAAGTTCTGTTGTTGTAAGCCCCCTGCCCAAATTCTATTTATATCCCACCCCTCCCCCCCAATAAAAAACACCTTTTGAAAGCACATTAGCCCGACAAACTGTCTCCCTCTATTTCCAGCCTAACGTATAAAATCAGTTGATCATTTAAAAACTTCTGCTATGTTTGATGTGCATAGATGTTCATCTGAGTGCTGACTCTTAACAGCAAAGAAAAAGAACACAACCTAAATTTCCAACATGGAAACTGATTAAAGAGTCAAGGTACTATACATCCACGCAGTAGGAAACTCTGCAGGGAGTGAAAATATGTACTTATTTTATTTTTTAATGTTTATGTAATGACTTGAAAAGTACTCATGATATTATGGATTCCTCATTGCTTTTCAAATTACAAAAGTAATCCCTTTTCACTATAAAAATAAAATAAAACACTCCCGAAACGTTTAAGGTAAGAGGTGAAGCTGCCCCACAAACATACCTACCTCCAGTCCCAGTGGTAACATGCAGTGCATTCATGATATACTGGTACTTTAAGAATCAGAATAAAATTGTATATATTCATTAGTATCACTTTTTTAAAAACCTATGCATTGGAATAGAAAAAAAGCGTATTTATACACCCATGTTCATAGCAGCATTATTCACAATAGCTAAGTGTGGAAGTAACCCATGTGTCCATCAGTGGATAAATAGATAAGTAAAATATGGTCTATCCATACAATGGAATATGAGTCAGCCTCAAAAAGGAAGGAAATTCTGACATACGCTACAACATGGATGAACCCTAAGGACACTATGCTAAGTGAAAGAAGCCACTCACAAAAAGACAAATACAGTATGATTCCACTTATATGAGGCACTTAGAGGAGTCAAAATCATAGAGACAGACAGTAGATTGGTGGTCGCCAGGGGCTGGGAAGAGGAGGGAATGGGGAGTTATTGTTTAATGAGTACAGAGTTTCAGCTTTACAAGATGAAAAGAGCTACAGAGATGGATGGCAGTGATGCTTGCACAACATTATGAATGTATTTAAAACCACTGAACCGTACACTTAAAAATGGTTAGGATGGCGAATTTCATGTTATGTGTATTTTACCACGATAAGAAAAAAATGGGGGAAAAAAGCCTAGACAAAAATACAACAACATTTTAGTACTTTTGTTTGGGTGATGGGGCTGTGGGTAATTTGTTTTTCTTTCTGCTTTTCTTCGTTTTCCAAATAATCTTTTTTGGGAAAAATTAACAATAAAAATAAAAATGATAGATTGCATCTTTTCTCTTTCTTCATCTTACTTCACCCAAGAATCAGTACTAGTTCAAGATTCCGTTTGTGTAGAATTTGGCTGCATCCAAGCCAGGTTGACCACCACCATGGTGAGCCATAATAATGAGTTACCTTTTTTGAGCCAGCTTGTTGGTGAGGAAACTGAGGCTCAGAGGAGGTCAGTGATGTGGGAAGAGCCCGAGATAGAGACCCAGCATGGAGATCCATGGGAAGTCACCCTGTGGTCTCTCCATTGAGGTCAGTTCAGTTCAACAACCATGTTTTGTTTTGAGCACCGAGGGTGCGCCAGGATCTGTGTCCTGTGCCAAGGGCTGGGGAACGAGAGTGACCCAGGGACCATCCTGCCTTATAGTCTGGTTGTGCTGACACAGAGTGCTCAAAAGGAGCTGGTGGTTGGGCCACATGTTACCATGGAATCTCCAGCTAAAAGCTTAACTCAACCCAAGCACCATCACCTTTCATGCAACCAACTGATGATTTCCAGTTTTCATGATTAGAAACAGTGCTCCAGTGAACATTCTTGAACCTACATCTTTTTTTTAAATAAATTTATTTATTTTATTTTATTATTTATTTTTGGCCGCATTGGGTCTCTGTTGCTGCGCGTGGGCTTTCTCTAGTTGCTGTGAGCGGGGGCTACTCTTCCTTGCAGTGTGTGGGCTTCTCTTGTTGTGGAACACGGGCTTCAGTAGCTGTGGCGCACGGGCTTAGTTTCTCTGTGGCATGTGGGACCTTCCTGGACCAGGTATCAAACCCGTGTCCCCTGCATTGGCAGGCGGATTCTTAACCACCGCGCCACCAGGGAAGCCTATTCCTGAACGTACATCTTAGAGCGCAGCTGTGCTTATTTCATCATTTCATTCCAACAAATGAAATTGCTGGATCAAAGGGTAAGTGTATTTCCTACGCTTTTAAAACATATTGCCCTTGACTGCTTTCCAGAAAGTTGTACCAATGTACCCTCTCAGCAGCAGGGTATAATGGTCCTCTTGGGCCCTTGCAGCCATAATGGCAGTTAGCAAAATATTTGATAATTTGATAGCCAAAAATGATTTTTTTCATAGATTCATTCAAGTATTTATGAGTCACATGCACTGTGCTGGTCAGTGGAGATACTGTGGGGACAAGATAGGAGGAGTCTCTGCCATGGGAGCCTCTGTCTAGTGGGAAAGAAGACAATTTAAGGAGTAATTATTACCTTGAGAAGTAGTGGTGTCAGAGGTGTTGTGAAAAGGGGAAAGGAGCAGCTTTGGGCACTACTGGAAACATAGGAGGAGTTAACTACTTATGGTGTCTGGGGAAGCCACATTTAAACAGAGACCAATCAGTACACTGGAAACAGTATTTGGTTTTTATAGGCCATTTGCATTTCCTCTTTTTGTGCGTTGCTTCCTTGCGTCCTTTGCACATTTTTTCCTTTAGGGTTTTCTTTAAAAAATTTTTTTTAAATTAAAGTAAGATTCACATAACATAAAATTCAACAGTTTTGGACTTCCCTGGTGGTGCAGTGGTTAAGAATCTGCCCGCCAATGCATGGGACACGGGTTCGAGCCCTGGTCCGGGAAAATCCCACATGCCATGGAGGAACTAAGCCCACGTGCCACAACTACTGAAGCCCGCGCGCCTAGAGCCTGTGCTCTGCAACAGACAAGCCACTGCAATGAGAAGCCCCCACACCGCAACGAAGAGTAGCCCCCCACTCACCGTGACTAGAGAAAGCCTGCACGCAGCAACGAAGACCCAACACAGCCAAAAATAAATAAACTTATTTTTTTTAAATGGTTCCTTTAAAAAAAACACACCATTTTTAAAAACTTTTTATTTTATATTGGACTATAGCCAATTAACAATGTTGTGATAGTTTCAGGTGCACAGCAAAGGGACTCAGCCATACATATCCATGTATCCATTCTCCCTCAAACTCCCCTCCCATCCAGGCTGCCACATGACATTGAGCAGAGTTCCCTGTGCTATACAGTAGGTCCGTGTTGGTTATCCATTTTAAATATAGCAGTGTGTACATGTCGACCCCAAACTCCCTATCTCTTTCCCCCACCCTTCCCCAAACTCACCATTTTAACATACGTAATTCAGTGGCATTTACTACATTCACAATATTGTGCAGTGTGGAGTTCTTTTTTTACTTAATTTATTTTGAAAAATTTCAAGTTCACAAAATGCTTAAAAAGCAATAAAACAGGGACTTCCCTGGTGGTGCTGTGGTTAAGAATCCGCCTGCCAGTGCAGGGGACACGGGTTTGATACCTGGTCCAGGACGATCCCACATGCCGCGGAGCAACTAAACCCGTGCACCACAACTACTGAGCCTGCGCGCCACAACTACTGAAGCCCGCGTGCCTAGAGCCCGCTACGTGACAAAAGAAGCCACCAAAATGAAAAGCCCGCATGTTGCAACGAAGAGTAGCCCCGCTCACCACAACTAAAGAAAGTCCGTGCGCAGCAATGAAGACCCAATGCAGCCAAAAAAAAAAAGCAGTAAAACAAATACCCTAATTTGGGGGATGTTTACTTTTTAATTGCACTTTAAGAACTCTTTCCATGTTAAGGATATTAACTCCTTCTCTGGCTTCTGGAGCCAATTTTCTTTGGTTGGCCGCTTGTCTTTCACGTACGTGTGTGTGCACGCGTGTGCACGTGTGACAGTTTATCATCTGCCATGTTTCTTGTCCCCATGTCACCAGTGGCACCATAACTCTCCTTCAGTTAATTAGGAACAAAACAGAAAATCCTCATAGATTTGCATATAGAAAAAATAAAACAATTACATAGAAAGAAAGTTTTGCTTTTTTTTGTTCCCGATTAAGTGAAAGAAAGTCCTGCTGGTGACAAAGAGGCAGGAAATATGCCTGATGATAAACCACGGCCCATAGGGTCCCTGTCAGGCCCTGGAGACCACAGCACAGAGGGGTCGAGATAAGCCGGGTGGGGGTGGGGAGGCAGGAATTCCTGGGCCTCTTTTCAGGCTCCTCAATGAAGCTCAAAAAGCTAGGCCTCCAGAACAGGCAGATGATTTGCACACTTCCCAGTCACAAAGGAAACCCAATAGTCAAGAAAGAAAAGAGGCCCAGGGTTTGGTGTTAAGAGACTGGCTGTTAGACTCAGGGAGGGCTGTACTCGACTTGGACCCCACCCTCCACCAGTGCAGGCTTGGACAAACCACCTAACTTCCCAGTTACCTTACCTATAAAAAGAAGGCAGTAAGCCTATCCTCAGAGGAGGGCTGGGGACACTAAACTTCTGGCACAGTTCACCCAAAGCTACACTGTCTGTCTGGCTCCAAACCCTGAGCTCCGCTCCTGCACGAGGTGCCATGATGGCTCAATGAATGACCTTCCTACTGTTATTAGGAAGCCAAACACAGCCCAGCACTGAAGAGTCAGCCAAGGAAGCGCACTGGCATCACAGGCCTTCTAAGCAAGCCTGATAAAGGTGAGAAGGGTGCTTTCTTCTTGTCCGGCAGAAACGAGGGTGCCCCTCCATCACCCCCTCCTGTTGGGTCCCTGGCTCATGGCCAATCACTCAACCAAAGCCTGGCAGTCTGGGTTCATGGGGAAGGCCCCAGGAGCGGCCGGGGTCTAGGTGCCACTTTGTCTTATGCACACTCGGCCATCCCTGTCCCTTCCTCATCTGGCAGTTCCCCAGTGCCCTTATCAGTAAGATGAGAACCCCAGAGTAGGTACCTCACAGGGGAATTTCAAGAATCACAGAGGGTAAACCAAGTAATGCTCTCAGTACCACACCTGACAGTTAGTGTTCAATAAATGTTCGCTGTTATTGTTAACCCCCTGTTCCAAAACAGGAACACCGAAACATGTTGGGAAGAAAATATATTGTTATGAAGCAACATTATAAAGCGGTATATAAAACAGGACCCAATTATTTGAAACAAAAAAAAATTATACATATGTAGAAGGGGAAAAAGACCAGAAGGATATGTTGGCAGCACTTAACTCTTGGTGATGAAATTATAAGGAATCTTTTTTTTTCTTTGTGTTTTCATGCATTGTCTACATTTTCCTGCAATGCACGTATCACTTTTGCAATCGGGGGAAAAAAAATAAGCATTGTGAGAGATGAGAGGAGCTATCACTTGGATCTGGGCTTGTGGAGAGGATACCCCAGAGGAAGTGGGGTTTGAGCAGGGCTTGGAAGGATGGGAGAATTTGAAGAATGGGGGAGGAGAGCCAGGAGAAGCCTTTTTCACGTCCTTGTTTTTTTTGTCTGTCTCCTCCCCTAGGCTGTGGGCTCCTTGAGGGCACGGTCCATGGTCTAATTTGTTCACTGCTGTATCCCTAGCATCTAAAACAAATTTAAAAAAATTCGAAGAACTGGTGCTTAGTAGGTGCTCAATAAATACGGATCTAGTGAGCAAGTAACCTTGAAGCTCCACTTAGCTTGGGAGACAAGGATGCTCTCAGTTCGCTGTCCAGCTGGTGCACTGCCAAAACGGAGGTGCGTGGTTTCCATGGCAACAGAAGAGGGCCTGCCAGGCCAGCAGCAGGAGGCAGACGCAGGGATTGTGAGCTCTGCATCTTGTCAAGGTGCGACCTGGAAATTGGGAACATGGCGGTGGGCTCTTTCAACAGATGTTGAAGGAAGAGAAGGAGCTTCATAATACAGTTAACTTAGTTGTTCACTGGACAGGTTTGTCAAATCAGTGAATGCTCAGGTAAGTAGTTCAGGTCTTTGAAGGAGGTTGGGAGGCTCTTAGTGGGTGGAAGGCTAGGGACTCTGGAAAGTTTGGTTCTAGTCTGAATCTTGCTGTGTGACCTTGGACAAGTTACTTAATCTCTCTGGGCTTCAGCATGTTTATTCATAAAATAGGTTTGATCAGCTCTACAATTGCTCATAAAAAGACGTGTGTGGTAGTAATATAAAATGGTGCAGCCACTGTGGAAAACAGTTAAACACAGAATTATCATAGATTATCATATGATACCAATTCCACTGGTAGGTATATACCCAAGAGAACTGAAAACAGATACTTAAACAAATACTTGCACTCAAATGTTCATAGTGGTACTATTCACAATAACCATAAGACCATCAACGGATGAATAAAGGAAAGGTAGTACATCCATATGGTGGAATTCAGCCATAACAAGGAATAACAGTGCTGCAACGTGGATGAACCTCGAAAACATTATGCTAAGTGAAAAGAGCCAGACTCAAAAGATCAAATATCGTATGATTCCATTTATATTAAATATCTAGAACAGGTAAATCCACAGAAACAGAATGCAGATTGGTGGTTGCCAGGGGCTGGAGGAAGTGGGGATTGGGGACAGAATTTTCTTTTAGAAACGTAAATGTCTTGGAACTTGACAGAGGTCTTGTTTGCACAATATTGGGAATGTAGTAAGTGCTGCTGAATTACACACTTTAAAATGGTTAATTTTATGTTATGTGAATTTCACCTCAATTCAAAAAAAAAGAAAGAGAAAGAGCCTAAGATATAGGCAAGACTGAAGGTTCAGTTATAGATGAAATTGGGAGATCATCACAGGCCTCCTGCACAATTACACCGCCAAGGTGACATGCAGGAAAAAGCTCCCAGTTGCGGTCAGGACTGGGATCTGGATCTGTGTCTGGCCACTTCCTCATGGTGGGATCCTAGGCCAATCACTCAAGCTCCCTGAGCCTCAGGCTTCCTCTCTGCAAAATGGGGCTGGTGCATCTTCCCTGTTTTCCTCAGAGCACTGTGGATCAGTGATCTGAGAGCACTCTGTGAACCCACGTTCACAGCATGACCCCTCTGGGAGGAACATCTCAGCACCCTGTTTTCTAAGCACGGCAGACTGAGAACCAATTCCTTGTTCATGTGGAGACACTGAGGGGGTTCAGAAGCCACTGGCAAGGAAGGGGCACATCCGGGTTAACCGGTTGGATTTCTGGCTCCACCACTATCTGTGTGGCCTTGGGCAAGTCATTCATTTTCCTGTTTCTTCATTGGTAGAATGGGAATATATTTACCTTGGAGAGAGTCTGTGTGTATACTGTAGGCCCTCAATAATCAGATCCCTCTTTCTTTCTTTCTTTTTTTTTGCGGTACGCGGGCCTCTCACTGCTGTGGCCACTCCCGTTGCGGAGCACAGGCTCTGGACACGCAGGCTCAGCGGCCATGGCTCACGGGCCCAGCCGCTCCGCGGCATGTGGGATCTTCCCGGACCGGGGCACGAACCCGTGTCCCCTGCTTCGGCAGGCGGACTCTCAACCACTGCGCCACCAGGGAAGCCCCAGATCCCTCTTTCTTTGTGGCTGCTCTCAAACACAAAAATTGTCGGTTCCCCGAATCCACCAAAGAATCTGAGCTGTGGGTCAGAGAGGTTAGGGCACTGGCCTGAGGTGGCACAGCTAGTTTGGGCTTAGAACACAGATCGCCTGGCTCCGGGTCCGGGGAACTTCCCTCAGCCCTCTAAGCTTCATCATTTATTTTCTCCAACAGGCATTTGGCAACTACTACGACCTAGGAAGGGCGGAGTTGTGTAAGGAGAGACACCCAGCCCAGAATTATGTGCTGTGCAGACCTCACCACTTCAAGAGACAGGTGTTGCTGTCCCCGGTTTACATATTAGGAAACTGTGTTTAACTAAGGCTCAGAGAGGCCAAGTGACCGTCACCAAAACACTCAACCAGAGAGCACAGGTGTCGAATTCGAACTCTGGTCCTCCCGCGGTGCCACCCCCGGAACCCGTGGGCACGCGTGGCTCTGCGCAAGCAGGGAGCGCGGCGGTGGGAATCCCGAGCGGAGCTGGAAGCCTGGCCCGTTCATTTGCATGCTAATACCCAGAATGCTTTTCCCCCGCACACCGCTTTTCTTAATGGAAGCGCTCAGTTTGGAACCGTGGAAAGTTTGGAACACATACTTCGCTCCCTCTTTGCAACTGTGGGAACTTCCCGCCCGCACACGCGGTGCCTGCAGCCCAGGGCTCCAAGTTGGGCTGCCTGGCAGCGGCCGCCAGCTCTTCCCAGGCAGATGAACCTCTGTGTCCAACCCGCGCGCGGCAGCATCTCCCGGACGGCCGGGACAAAGCGCCCAGGCCCGCCGGCGGGGCTCATGGCCCGAGCGCTCGGCGACTCGCCGGGCTGCGGGCGCCGGGGATGCTCCCGACCTCAGGAGGCCAAAGGGTGCTCCCTGGAGGGTCCAGTACCCCCATTTCCCTGGGGTGCGCGGGGACCCCTGCCCCTTCCCATCGCCCTTGCCTCTATGTTGTCGCCTCCCCGAGCTGGTTACTTTCCGCTCCCTGGGGCACAAAGCTTGGCGTGTGGCGGTTTGGGGGAGAGGGTGGACGATGGCCTCG
Source organism: Grampus griseus (assembly GCF_964374135.1). Taxonomy (NCBI): domain Eukaryota; kingdom Metazoa; phylum Chordata; class Mammalia; order Artiodactyla; family Delphinidae; genus Grampus; species Grampus griseus. The sequence continues at coordinate 23,659,522 of NC_139006.1, read as the reverse complement.
TATCCCCAGCTCTCCCGGGCGCGCAGCCCCTTCGGTTCAGTCAGTGAGCGGGGTCCAGAAGCAGCTCCGAAGGTTCGGCCTGCCCCCAGCCAGGACCCCGAGCCCTCTCTGGGGTTGGTAGCGGGGAGGCGCTTGCAGACGACTTCTGGGGATTTCGGGCATCGAAGGGGGGCTCCGAAGGGTAACCAACGCCCGCTCGACTTACGGGTGCACATCGCTGGCTGGGGGGCCCACATCTGCGCCCCTCGGTCTCCCCCCACCCCCCGCCCAGTCCGCTCTCCGCCACTCTTGGCGGGGAGGGAGGGGCAGTGGGAGCTGGTTTGCTGGCTAGGCGCTTCGTTTGCATTGGTCCGGGGGGGCTGAGACTGCAGCCCCCGGCCCCGCGGGCGGGGTGGCGAGGCGGGGGCCGGACGGGGGCTCAGTCTGCGCTAGCATTGGCGGAGCAGGGGACTGGGGAGGGGGGGCAGGAAGCGGGGGGGAGCGGAGCTGCGGGGGGGGGGTGTATAAATAGGGAAGGGGGGACGTGCATCCTCGGCTGGGTGAGGGGGGGGCTCGGGACAAAGAAAGTGGAAAGTTTGCAGCGCTGGGCGGTCCGGGCCAGGGATTCGGGTGCGCACGTGCAGGGCCGGGGGCGCCGGGGGCCCCCCAAGCCGAGCTCGCCGTTTCTTTTTTTTTTCTGCAAGCGGAGGGGGGGTGTTGTTGGTATCGCCCCCTCCTTCTCCTCCCCCCAGGGGTGAAAGTGCAAGAGGAAGTGCAGCCGCTGCCATCTTTCCTCCGCTCCGAACACACGGAGCCCAGGGCCGCAGCGCCGCCGCTCCGCCGCCGCCTTCGCTCGGCCCGGGAAAGGGCCCGCCCTACCGCTGCCGCCGCCCGCCCGCTCCAGCCTTCGCTACCGACTCCGCCCGCCAAGCTCTGGGACCCGGCCCGCGCTGCCGCCCCGGTGCGCGCCCCGCCGCCGCCTTAGCCTTAGCCTTTTGTTTCCTCCGCTCCGGCGCCCCCGCCCCGGCTCGCGCTTTGCAGGGGACGCAGCGCGCGCCCCCAGCGGGCCCGGGTAAAACCGCGGCGCGCGCGCCTGCGCGACAAACCCCTCCTCCTCCTCCCTGCGCGCGCGCGCGCGCGCGCTCACCCTTGGCTGCGCGCCGGCGCCGCCTGGCGGGCGGGAGGGGAGGTGGCAGGCGCGTTTGCGGGAGGGGCGCACCTCTGTGCTCGCGTACCCCCCAGAGGTAGACCGAGAAGGGGAGGCGGGCGGGCGGAGAGGAGAGAGGAGTGCACGATCCAGCAGGGGTGGGGGCAGCTATGTGGGAGGTGGTGTGCCCTGCCTTCTAGACAGTCCGATCCGGGCAGGGGGTGTGTGCGCTCCGCGCACCTGCGAGACTACAGAGCCCCGGGCCGGCACGTGTGGGGAGTGTAGACACGTTCGTTGCACCCCGCTTCTTGCTGTCTAGGGGAAGGGAGTGGGGCTGGCAAGTGACGCGGCCCGGTTTGTGGGGAGGGGGCGGCGGCCATGGAGCGAGTGAACGACGCTTCCTGCGGCCCGTCGGGCTGCTACACCTACCAGGTGAGCAGACATAGCACGGAGATGCTGCACAACCTGAACCAGCAGCGCAAAAACGGCGGGCGCTTCTGCGACGTGCTCCTGCGGGTGGGCGACGAGAGCTTCCCAGCGCACCGCGCGGTCCTGGCTGCCTGCAGCGAGTACTTTGAGTCGGTGTTCAGCGCCCAGTTGGGCGACGGCGGAGCTGCAGACGGGGGTCCCGCTGACGTGGGGGGCGCAGCGGCGGCCCCGGGCGGCGGGGCTGGGGGCAGCCGGGAGCTGGAGATGCACACCATCAGCTCCAAGGTGTTCGGGGACATCCTGGACTTCGCCTACACTTCCCGCATTGTGGTTCGCCTGGAGAGCTTCCCCGAGCTTATGACGGCCGCCAAGTTTCTGCTGATGAGGTCGGTCATTGAGATCTGCCAGGAAGTCATCAAACAGTCCAATGTGCAGATCCTGGTGCCCCCTGCCCGGGCTGACATCATGCTGTTTCGTCCCCCTGGGACCTCGGACTTGGGTTTCCCTTTGGACATGACCAATGGGGCAGCCTTGGCAGCCAACAGCAATGGCATCGCAGGCAGCATGCAGCCTGAGGAGGAGGCAGCTCGGGCGGCTGGTGCAGCCATTGCGAGCCAAGCCTCCCTGCCTGTGTTACCTGGGGTGGACCGCTTGCCCATGGTGGCCGGACCCCTGTCCCCCCAACTGCTGACTTCCCCATTCCCCAATGTGGCATCCAGTGCCCCTCCCCTGACTGGCAAGCGAGGCCGGGGCCGCCCAAGGAAGGCCAACCTGCTGGACTCAATGTTCGGGTCCCCAGGGGGCCTGAGGGAGGCAGGCATCCTTCCATGTGGCCTGTGTGGGAAGGTGTTCACTGATGCCAACCGGCTCCGGCAGCACGAGGCCCAGCATGGTGTCACCAGCCTCCAGCTGGGCTACATCGACCTTCCTCCTCCGAGGCTGGGTGAGAATGGGCTACCCATCTCTGAGGACCCCGACGGCCCCCGAAAGAGGAGCCGGACCAGGAAGCAGGTGGCCTGCGAGATCTGCGGCAAGATCTTTCGTGATGTGTACCATCTCAATCGGCACAAGCTGTCCCACTCGGGGGAGAAGCCCTATTCCTGCCCCGTGTGTGGGCTGCGGTTCAAGAGGAAAGATCGCATGTCCTACCACGTGCGGTCCCACGATGGGTCCGTGGGCAAGCCCTACATCTGCCAGAGCTGTGGGAAAGGCTTCTCCAGGTGAGGAATGGTGCCCATCCCCCATGACTTGTCCTATTCCTAACTCATGGACTAGCTCCTCTCCAAGAGCTGGGGGTGTGAGACTTGCAGGGGGCTCACTTGACCTTGCAGGGCCATGTCAGGTTTGGGGAGAGTGTTTTAACGGCCCTGATTTTGAGATGATGTGGCCAAGAACTGCTTTCTCTTCCCTCAGGGAAGTTCTCTGGCACTAGGCGTGCCCTACCATCTCTCTTCCTTGGGGCCTGTGGGAAGGGGCCGGATTCCTCAGGCCGCAGCCACCGGGCCTCACCATTCTTCTCCCTGGGCTCCCTTTGTGTTTCCGGCACCAGACGAGGGGCCCCCTCTGGGGGCGGGAGGCCAGGCTCCTCCAGCGACTTTCCCCGCTTGAATGGCCGCCGGGGGAGGGACCGAAACAAGTGCATCTGGGACTCCTTACGCTCCCATGCCTCCATGTCCCCCCGCACAGCACTGGCAATCCTGGGTCAGTAGACTCCGGCCTTGCCTCTCACAGCCCCGGGATCACGGGGCACAGAGCTGGGCACCCAGAGTCTCTTCTGAACAGCAAAGCCTTTGATCTGCTCTGACCTGGTGGCTCCAGAGCCCACCTGAACCCACAGATCCCCTTTATGTTCACTGGACAGAGAGGAAGGAGGGCAGGATGTCGTTTTAGATTGACTTTTTAGTGAGCCTGATAAGGAACTGAAGACTTGTCTGCAAGCAGAGGGTTGTTTTTCCTCTTAAGAGAATATTCAGAATAAAAGGCTCGTTTTAACTTGCCTGGGTACTGAGGGCCTTGTGTGTATGAACGTAGGGATGGAAAACTCCCTCAGAGGGGCCCCAAGCAGGAACCAGTCTTACCGGTCAGGCAGCCCCTGCCCACCTGCTCTGTCGGGCATCTGGTTTACCAGCCCAGCTGGGGGCTTAAGGCTTCATCCCTTGGCCTCTGGGGACTGAATTCCATCCGGGTGGCATTCATTGGCTGCTGTGGTGGGAGAGGCTGGGGGAGGGGAATGCTGAGTTTCTACGGGGCTTTAGTCTGGACAATGAATCACACATACCCCCTCCCGGAAAGGCTGCAGCAAGGCAGCCCAGTCTCATTCTAAAGTCCCCTCCTTGGGTCCTAGAAATCATTGAGTTTCTGGTGGGGGGAGGCGGGTAGGCAAGGTCAGAGACAAATGCTCACTCCCCTTCCCCCTCTAGAGAAATCCAGGGCAGAGAGGCCTGGGCCTCAGGAGCCAGAGCTGGGTGGTGACTTTTCTTTGTCATGCTGGGGTGGGGTGAGGGAGTCCTCTCCAGCCTTGTCGGGGCAGGGGTCTGGCCAAGCTTGTAGCCCCCTTTCTTAAGGTCTTGTTTTAAAGTCTCTTTTGGTTCTCTTTTCTAGGCCTGATCACTTGAACGGACATATCAAGCAGGTGCACACTTCTGAGCGGCCTCACAAGTGTCAGGTAGGGGCTGGGCCGGGGCAGAGATGGGCTGAAAGAGAATGCTGCTGTCCTCACAGCTACGGCCATGAGCCAGCTGCTGTGCGTGCTGGGCTGGCTGACTGACCACCGATGTGCACACCTCCCCCTCTGTCCCCCCACCGTCTGTCTGCTCTTCTCCTTTGTTCTCCCCCAGCCCCCTCCCTCCCACCGCTGATGTCCCCTCCTTCCTGGTCGCTGGGTCCTGGTTCCCAACCCGTCTCTGTCTTTGCTCTGTTGCTTGGCTTTCCTCTCCTGGCGTTTGCCAGCTCCTTGGATGGTGGGCCACATTGGACAAGTGTCGTCCTGGGGGCACTGGCACCCCACTGGGTCCGGCTTCTGGTTCCCAGCAGTTTGCAGGGGCCACCGTGGGGTGGGAATGGCTTCTTAAGGGCTCCTGGTGGTCCAGCCAACAACTCTTCCCCTTGTATGCCCAGCAGCCTGACCTGAGTTGGAGCTGCTTCTGGGTCCCCTCAGCTCAGAGCACCAGGCCGCAGGGGTGGGGGTGAAGGAGGCAGGGAGTGGTGCGATCACTGGCACCTGCTTAACCCATCCTGAGCCACGTGTGCACACAGCCAAGGGCTTCTGAGAACTGGAAAGCGAGGTGGCTTCCTGTCCTTGAGAGCTCTTTGTGTAGCAGTAGGTAGGGGAGGCTGGGCAAGATTCTCACCCTTGGTTTGTCTGCTTGAACAGTATCTGGGGGCTCTGTGATGCCCAGAAAATTGAGCTTCCTCTCCTGGCCACTGAGCATTCCTGTGTGGGTGGAAAACACACTTCTATCTTCTCCTTGGTCGTACCCCCTTTCCTGGGCCAAGTTCCTACCATCTGAGTGGGAAACAGAGTTGTGGGGTGTTTACTGCAACGTCTGATGGGGTGACCTGCTTCTCTTTATCCTGTTGGTGGCAAGGAGGAGGGTCTGGGGAGACCGATAATAGGGAGGGATGGACGGACGTGCTGTAGGTGGGGCAGAGAGCCCCCAGGGGCCAGGTGCGGTGGTGTTCCCAGATGGCCAGGAGACCGGGGGTGGGCCTGCTGGGATGCGCCTGTGCCTCGCTGCCTCCTCTCCCTCTGTCTCTCATCACGGAGCACATTCTGACTCTCCCAGGTAGTGTGCTGAGCAGCCCAGCAGAGTAGGAGGAGCCCAGAGGGCAGTGGGGGCATGCCCGGTGGCCTGGGGGGGTAACCTGCACTCTCTGCCCTTTTTCCAGGTGTGGGTTGGGAGCAGCAGCGGCCTGCCGCCCCTGGAATCTCTTCCTAGCGACCTGCCATCATGGGACTTTGCCCAGCCTGCTTTGTGGAGGTCGTCCCATTCGGTTCCTGACACCGCCTTTTCCCTTTCTCTAAAAAAATCCTTCCCAGCCCTCGAAAACCTGGGCCCGGCACCTTCCAGCAACGCTCTCTTCTGCCCAGCCCCGCCGGGCTATCTGAGGCAGGGTTGGACTGCCCCAGAGGGCAGCCGGGCCTTTACCCAGTGGCCTGTGGGCTAGCCGGGGCCTCCCGAGAGGGTTTTCTGTGGAGGGGAACGGCAGTGGCAGTGGTCTGAGCCCCCTGCTTTTGGGAGAGGCCAGCAGAGTGGTCCCTGCCCACCATGCCCAGCTCCTCCCTGGGTGACTTGGACTCTTTCCCAGCTCAAGGACCCCAAATAGGGGTAGCAAAGGGCTCCTTCCTGGGTCCTCCCCATGGTCTCCACGTTTCTTTCTGGGCTCTCTTGCCTTGTTTTCCCTCTTTAGCAGATGGTACCCCTGGGTGTCTGACCTTGCCTGGAGGTTGATGCTTTCCTAGGAACTAAGCCACTGGCTTACATGCTTCCCCTCCCCTGGCATCACCTCCCCTAAGGGGTTTCTAGAATGGGGCCTGGCCACCCCTCCCCCCACCCTGGGAGTGAATCCTCCTCCAGAGGAGAGGAGACTCCGGCGCAACTCCAACTGGGCCAACCGTGCTGCCCTCGTCCCTTCCCACTCACACAGGTCCGCTTTCATTTCTGGCTTGTGAATTAGACTTTTGTGGTTTTGAGGTTTATTAGCAGGTCTGCTCAGGAACTAGATTAACCAGTAGCTTTACATTGGGTCATCCCAATATATGGCTTTGGGTGCTGATAAAGCAGATGTAGACCTCCGTCGGATCCCAGTGGTGTGCCCTTCAGTCCCCGCGGGCTCTGCGGGGATAATAGGAGTGATGATAAAAGTTTTCATTCTAACATTTGAGGCTTTGTGTGTTTTGTCCTTGGTCTGTGTCATAACACTGACATCACTGTCCCTTGGTGTATGAGCCTGCTCCTGCCCTGCCCCTCCGACACACACTCTCACAAGCCTGCTGGCCCTGCCTCCAGCCCCACAGCCAGAACTCCCCTAACAGTGACCTGGCAGGTGCAGGTGAAGACGTGCTGCCTCTCAGGCTCTGAGCTGGCTGGCCAGGTGTGCCTGGGCTTTGTTAAACAGCTGGGGCATCTGTTTTGCATGGTGTGTCTGCTGAAAGTATCAGAGGTGAAGAGACAGCTCTCTGGGAGTTGGTTCCTTTAGCCCCTGGCAGAGTTGGGCATGGGCCATACCTCTCGGTCCCTCCTGATGCCACAGAGGAGACAGTAGGGGCCAGTTACAGAGACGGGTGCCACAGCTTGAGGGGAAAAGCCCTCCGAACGTGGGCGCATGGGGGCTCAGGCTTGGCAGTGACACGCAAGTCTCCTTGGGGTTTGGCCTCAGTGTGCTTAAATGGCCCAGATGTCCCAATGCTGCTCGATCTGTGAGTGCTGTGGGCTGGGACATTGACCCCAGATGGAGTTCAGCCTGAAGCCGAGAGGCTAGAACAGCTCAGACCTCTCCCATTGCTCCCAGTGGCCCCACTTCTTGGGGGCTGGTTGGGGGGTTTGGGCTGGAGGGATAACTCATTAGGAATTGAAATGGGAATAAGGGAGCTGACACCCTTGAGAAGAAGGGTGTGACAGCAAGGGTATGACAGCAAGGCCCATGGTGCTAAGCCCACATGCATTGCCCTCAGACTTTTCCAAGGGTATGGAAAAGACTACTTAAGATACCCCCTGAGGCTGCCAGGCTCAAAGGCCACCAAGAGTAGGTGTGCACCGGTGCCCCTGGTACCACTGAGGCCCCATTCCTGAGCTGTTCAACCCTTGGGAAGAAAAGCATTCGGAAGTCTGGGACGGGGAGAAACTGGCAGGGAGGGAAGGGAGCCTGGCTGGGGCTCAGTGTTGAGTGGTGATGAACCTCTCTGGGGGCTGGGCCAGGACCTGGCAGGTGCGCCTCCAGCAATAGCAGGCTGCCTGTGCGCAGGGCTGGGGGCGAGGCGGCCGTTCCCAGCACCACCGGCGATCGATTGGGGTGCTGATCCTGTCAGGGTCCCTCTGCCTTCTCCCTGCCTCCAGGACAGGAAGTGTTTTTCTCTTGAGTGGCCCCAGCATGGAGGTTCCGGGCACCCCCTTCTTTGAGATCCATCTCTCTCCTCAGCCTTTCTCTCCTTTCTCTCCTGGGTTAAGTGACCAGGCCTTTTATGTTTGGTGTTGTCTGAACTTCTGGCAGGCCTAGACTCGGACTTGGGCACTTTCACAGTTCAGAAAGCCTTGGGTACTCCAGCCACAAAGGGTCAATCCTGGCACAGAGAAGCCAACCACCATTTCAGCTTGGCTTTGTAACACAGTGATAGTTTTTGTTGCATTTGTGTTTCGTTTTGTTTTGTTTTCCCAGCAGCAGATTTACATTCCTAATTATGTTTGCTCAGGCTAAAGTTTGCTTTCATTCCTTGAGAGATAATCAATGGAGGACAGGGTGGGAGAACTCAGCCTGGTCTGCAGCTTTAATTTTGCTTAGCTAATCCCCCAAATGGATAATCCACTTGTGGATAATTGAAGTCTGGCTGTCCATTATCTTTCGTTAGCAAAGTATGACAGGCAGTGCTTTAAGGGACACATCCCAAAAGAAAGTTGGCAAGAGAAACAAGGCATCTCTTTCACATCCCTCTAGTGGCACCCTCTCCCAGGGGCCACAGAAGGTGGGATCCTGAATGTGTGCTTTCAGCTGCATTTTCGTAACACCTGGTCCATGGTTGGCTCCTTTGAGTTCTGCGGTGTAGACCACACTGCCTCTCGCCATTGTGGCGGTGGTCCTCAAGTCGCTGTCTGGCCAAGCCGGCTCCCGTCCCCAGATAAATCGACAGGTGCACCCCTATCTCCCGCAGGTGTTCACGGCACCCCTTACTCTGGTTTACAGTCTGGTGGGGCTGGGGAAAGATTCAGTTTTACACCCACTGTGGCCTATGATTGGGTCACAAGGTCCCTGCCGGGGGGCCCACCTGTGGCCATGAGACCAAGCACCCATGGTGCTTTCTGAGTCACCTAAGTGCTCAAGTTTCCCTGCACAGAACCTGTCACCTCTATCAGGACAGCCCTGGCTACCAAGTACACTGATAAAAACTACCCACACCTTTTACCAGAAGCTACCTCTGCTGAGGCTGGAGGTGGTAAGAACACATGCTCAGGGGCTGGTTCTCAGTCCAGCTGCCCCGAGTCCTCTCAGGACCTCTGTCTGCCCGGCTGTAAATCGGGGAGGAGGGGAATACCCCAGGGTGGCCAGGAGGATCGGGAGGGCACTGGCCCGGCAGTGGCAGGGTGTTGCTTTCTCTAGTAGCTGAGCCCTGTGCTTTGTGCAAATTACTCTCTAAACTTAGCTCCCTCATTTGTCAGATGAATAAACTCAATATATAAAACATGAAAGCAGTACACTTGACCCTTGAACAACACGGAGGTTAGGGGCGTCGACCCTCCGAGCAGTCAAAAATACACATACAACTTAGTGTCGGCCCTCTGTGTATGTGATTCTTCCACGTCCGCGGTTCCACATCTGCGGGTTCAGCAAACTGCAGATGGTGTACCACCTACCATAGTATTTACTGTTGAAAAAGATTCGCATATAAGTGGACTCATTCAGTTCAAACCCTGGAAAACTGTTCAAGGGTCAACTGTATTTTGTTAGCATAAATTGTTCTATTCGAATGCGTAACATTTATTCAAAAGATAACGACTAAGAAGAGCTCAGCTGGTCCTGATGCAGACATTTGGGGTTGGGGTAGCAACCACGGTGTCTTCTACCTCCACAGCATCGAATGCATTTGTTTCTCACTCTGATTGTACAGTAAAGCAATAGATAGACGTTGTACATGGTGACAGTGTTCAGACGCTTACCTTAAGGTCTCAGGATCTGTTTCTGTTCAGTGGAGCCACAGGAACACCCCCATTCTAGCCAGTTAACGGGGTGGCGGGTCTTCAGTGGGTTAACGTTTGGTCTGTGATGCAATTAAAGGTGAATGTTGCTTTCTCTTGTGGCTCTAAAATGGTAAACACAGGTACAGAGAAAAGAAATGAGTCAACCTTGACTAGAACTCCTGAGACATGTCCATGGATCCAAAATAGTGAAGGTCACCAGATTCAACTCTCCTGAGGGCTTTCCCGACATTCCGTGACCTCCAAGGCTGGGCAGCCATGCAGGCCTGGGCTGGGGGAGAGATGTTGGGGGTAGACCCAGGGCTGAGACGGAGTCAGGGGACCCGGGGCTGCCTTCCCAGGGTGTGGTACTGACTGCAGCTCCTGGCCGGTGGGGTGAGAGCACGGCCTGCCTCGAGGGCCACCGTGAGGATGCACTGCATGCGACGAAGGGCTCTGAAGGTGAAGTCTGGGGCCTGCCTGGCACAGTGGGGGGCACTGGTCAGTGCAGGGTGGTGCCATCCTTGTTGGCACCAGCACTGGGGTTCCACAGATGCCCCCGCAGCCTCCGGCCCTCACTCTCTGCTAATTTTCACATTCGCAAAATTGACACTGTCACTTTATGGGCTGCTTTCTCAATACAAACACACACGGATATTATGAAGAGTAATCTCTGTGTTCTGTCCGGCCTTTCCTTTCCATTTCCCTGTGGCCACGATTAATGTCGCTTTTGAATAAAGTGAGTAAATTGGATTCTTTGTATAAAGTAACCAGGGGAAACCCAGGGTGGGGAAGGTGAAGACTGTTCCGTTTATACGCCAGTAGCTCTTCTGTAAATTCACTTACAGCCAATGCAACAAACATCAGTTCTTAAATGTTTAAGAATGAAAAGCCCCTAGCTCTTTTGTTTTGCAGAACTCAGCCTGCCATGTAATGTGCATGTTGGGGGCCAGTGGGAACCAGTCATCCTAGCTCAGGGGTCCTGTGGGGAAGACCATGGGGAGTAGGAGCGGCTTACTTGGCATCTGGGGAGGAAGCCTGGCCGCATTCTGAAGTTCTCTTACACAGCGAGTCCCTGTGTTGGCCGGAAATGGCTTTGTGCCACAGGGTGCTCGGTAGGGAGTCGGATGTGGACGCCAGCTTTTACCTCACCCCGTTTTCCTTTCTGCCCTCAGACCTGCAATGCTTCTTTTGCCACCCGAGACCGTCTGCGCTCCCACCTGGCCTGTCACGAAGACAAGGTGCCCTGCCAGGTATGCGGGAAGTACTTGAGGGCAGCGTACATGGCAGACCACCTGAAGAAGCACAGCGAGGGGCCCAGCAACTTCTGCAGTATCTGTAACCGAGGTAATCTCCCTGCTACTCCCTCATGTCCAGGGGATGGGCCTGAGCCCATGTGGGAGGCCGGGGGGGTGTCTGACCACCCTGCTTCAGGCTCCACTCTGCACGGCCAGCCCTCCCTCCCTTCCCACTGAGCGATAAACACCTTATCCCCCAGCCAGCTGTTTGTCACCCTTTCCTTTCCAAGAAACCTGGGGTGCTTGGAACAGGAGTTGCCAGGAGCTCAGCAAGTGAGAACAGCAGAGAGTGTTGTTCCCAGGCTTGGGCCCATGACACACCTGCTGCCCAGGGGGCAGGATGGATGCGCTGAACTACTGAGGTTGGGAGTCATTAGGCCCCAAGAGGTGGGAGAATGAGGGGTCCTGCTCAAGAGCTTTGCTGGCTGATCCACTGGCACGTGAAAGTCAGCAGCCAGGTAAGGACGTCGAGTCTGGAGATGGACAAGGGCCGAAACTCTCTAGCACAAATGGTCGGAAGAGCCCAGGCCCAGGTAGATTGTGGCCTTGATGAGAGCGGAAAGTGGCAGGTGCTCTGAGCAGGGCAGCATGCTTGCGGCTGAGGTTGGCCTAGGTGGCATCTGTGGCCCTGGTGTTGTGTTGGATGAAGTCTGTCCTGTCCCTGAGCTTCTGCCAGGGCTCGTTGGCTGCTAGAAGGGCTGAGGTTCGTGTTTTGCAAGCAGCGTCAGTGGAGGAGGCTGCGCCTTATCTGCTGAAGGAGTTGGGGCAGCTGTCTGGTGAGCGTGAGGATGCTTCTGCATGGTGCGCTTGCTTTGGCCAGGTGGGGACGTGGCTGGAGAGTCCTATCTCCTGGGACACTCTTGTCGCAACACTTCTGGAAGTCTTGAGTGTGGCTTAGTGGATTGAACACTAAGCCAGGAGGCAGGGGACCCAGGGTTTAGCTGGCCCCTCCCACCTCACCCTCCTGTGTGACCTTGAACTCTCCCTTCCCCTCTCGAAGGCTCAGTCTCTTCACCTCTAAACGGGGTTGAGAACATCCCCCTTGCCCACCTCACAGGGCTGCTGTGAGGATCCCAGGAGACAAGGTAGGTGAAAGTTCTCTGAACCCTGCAAGCAGCAGCACACTTGGGAGGCCCTCCTTACACTTTGTAACTGTCAGGAAAGACACAGCTCGCTGACACTCTGCTTTGGACCAGGTGCAGCCCTCCTGCAGTCCTTGGCTGGAAACTTTGCGTCCTGTGCTATCTCCACATGCCCTGAGGTTGCTGGTGGAGGGAGCCTGCTGAGTGGCTGGGTGTTCTCTTGGTGCCCTGAGCTGGGTTCCTCCCGGGGACTGCACACCTGGGGTTTGCCTTGAAGGCCATTCGAGTTCAACGTTTGTACCACCAGGAAACCTGCTGTGGAAGCAGGGAGGTGGTCAGAAAAGCTGCTTAAGCATCTGTCCTATTTTCTGATATGTCAATAGAGCCCTTTCTGGCAGGAGCTTCCTCCGGGGAGCTGGCAGTGGGGCTGTGTGTGGAAAGAGCTATCAGGCTGTGGCTGCCCAGCTCTAGGAAGAGATGGTTCCTTGTCTTGCTTCATCCCGTGGCTTCCTGACCGCGCCCCCAACTAACTCGAGACCTGCTGCGACGGTGCTGTCAGCGGGCGTACTGTCTGGGTTTCAGGGTTGAAGTTCTCAGCCTGAGAGTTGGGGTCAGAGACCAGAGGCGGTAAACCAGTTAGGGCGGAGGAGGACGCCAATGAGGAAACAGAGATAAAGCCTGGATTACAAAGTGGCAGGGAGCTGAGTGGGGGACCCAGGGCCACAGCCCCTGTGGGCCCCACTCAGGAGGAAAGAAAAGCTGCGAGCAGCCGGGAATAGCAGGGAACGTCGACCCAGTTAGGAGACAGCTGATGTGGCAAAGCCCACAACTATTGTACATCAGGATTTGTTTTCCCTGGGCTGGTAAAGAGGACTTGGGCAGCAGCCACAGGCCATGTGGCCAGGGTGGGGGTGCCTGGAGAGTAGAACCAGAGCCCACCTTTCCTCAGAAAAGCCAACGCGAGATCTGGGTCGTAAGCAAAACAGCTTTGGGGGAATTCCCTGTCAGCCCAGTGGTTAGGACTCTGCGCTCTCGCTGCCTAGGGCCTGGGTTCAGTCCCTGCTCAGGGAAATAGGATCCCACAAGCCGCGTGGCCAAAAAAAAAAAAAAAAAAAACCCCAAAAGCTAAAACAGAAAAACCCAGCTTTGGGTCCCAGAGTCGGAGCAGAAAGTCCCATTCCTCCAAGAAGACAGAAGAGGGCTCTAGTCTAAACCACCCTGGATCCTCAGAAGGAAGAGAAAACAATTTTGCTCTTCATCAGAAGAGAAGGAGCAGGATTCTACCTCTGGACTCGTTTCTTCTGCAGAAATGGGAAAAGACGCCTCCCTTCCCCTCCAAAAAAGAAGAGGAAGGGGAAGGCAGTTTTTCCAGGAAGAGGATAGATCGCCAAAGACACTGAGACACTGGAATCAGAATGCAGGACGCTCTGGGCCGTCCTTTCAAGGCTGTGACTACAGGAGGAGCTGCAGGAATAAATGGATGTTCTCTCTACAAGGGTTCAAGCAAAGGCTAACGTTCAGCCAGCCGGTTAGCGGGTGAGACAGGATCAGATGAATTTCCAGGTGCCCTGATATCCTCCAGTCCCAGCAGTTCTTAAGCAATCAGCTTAACCACCCATCCATCTGCCTACTTTCAGCCACACAAACAACTCTTGCCTGTGAAGAACGGGAGAGAGGAGATGCAGCCGGTGGTCCAGCCCCACACTGGAGACAGATGACCTTGTCTTTGTCCTGGAGACATATCAGGACGTAGACCATCCTATCTGCAGAGAAGATAACTTGCAGTGGGAGGAGTATGATGGTTACAAAAGCCTGTTTCCGACGTTCAAGTTGAGGAAATCAGTTGAGTTGAACAGTGGGAAGGACTTGGTAGATTGCCACGATTTCCCTTCTTTTTAAGTTTCTGTAGCAGGGTCTTTATGTAGATGTGTATGTACTGGTGTGAGGGAGGAAGCGGGAAAGCGTATTGGAAATCGGTCTTTGACCGAGACAACACTTGCACTCAAATATCTGCTTAAAAGGTAGAGAAAGCCTTCTCTCCAGCCAGAGGCAAGCGCCAGTGGTAGACGCAGACAGCCTGCCGTCCCCTGGACTGAACTGACCCAAGCCTACTTGGTGCCCCCCCTCCAGCACGGCTCAGTTGGGCACAGCCCCACCAAGGTGTGGACAAGAAGAAGGCCGTCCCTGACCCCTGCACAGATGTGGAAGCTGCCAAGGAGGGTTTGCTTCCAGAGTGCGAATTACAGCACACCAGGCAAGAAAATGCAGTGGAGAAGCAGTAGCCTCGTGGTAGCATATTCTCCGTATCTGGAGCGTGAGAGAGGGTGGCCCGTCGGTGGTGGTGGAGTCACGTGTGTGCTCAGTGTCCCCATCACTCTGATGCTTGTAGAAAGCTTCCTCTTTGGTTCTTGGTTAATCAGTGGTGAACAGGCAGGTGAGTTTAGAATTCTGGCCAAATGTGTCTGGCTTCAGAGATACGTTCACAGAAACTCGGCTTCTGTTTTACCCCAAAACTTGGCTGCTGAGCTGCTCTGTGTTTAAATTCTGGGCTTTAGGTGGCAACTGTGGATCCACGCCTACCACCCGCCATGTGGTTTTGCTATAGATAGTAAGTAGTCTGCAGCTGGGGCAGCGTCAAGGGGACCCTGCCACGTGGTCCCCAGACCATTTTTCGGGAGAAAACAGTGAGTTTTCATTGAGCATCTGCTGTGTTCCCCAGCACAGCTCTTCCCACAAGGAGTAAACATAATAGTTCCTGGTGCTCCTTCCCTCCTTTACCGTCCCTCTTGATTGCAGTGGCCCTGCCCTGTGGAGAGAGCTTCAAACCAGTTCAGAGGGCCCCGCAAGGGATTAAAAAACAAAGAAAAAAATTCCCTTCTAAAGTGGTATCATCGCATCAGTTGGAAAGTCCTGATATTTCTGTTGGTTGCCAGGGCTGCAGCGCCATCCATGGGGCAGGGCTGAGATCCTCTGTCCTGTGAGTCTCATCTGCTCCTTCCTGACCACAGCCTCCCTCCGAGGAGTGTTTATATGGGACCCTCGTAAGTCAGTCTGTCCCCTGCTTGGCCCCAGGCAGACCACTTGGTCACAGCGCAGGACATCGTGCTCTACTAGGCAGGGCAGGACAGCAGCATCTGGTCCAGGAGGGTCTTCTTTGTCAGGAAAGGAAGGAAGATTCACCCAGCCCCCCATTTCCCTCCAGAACCACCAGCTGCTACCATCGGGGGGATGTTTGTTGAATAAGATTCCCACATGGCAGCCTGTCTACCCGCAGCTTTCATTCTAATCCACCAACATGGCAGAGAAATACAGGAATGTAAATGGTGATAATGGAGCCTACTGCAAAAGTTGAAGGGATGTTTCTAGGGCCGGGACCAAGACACAGAGACTATTAGAGAGTCTGCCCAGTGGTGAAGGACCACGTGGTGGCACGTGGTCCTGGGGTTAGAGTCCAGGCTCTGCCATTTAGCTGCAAAGCACAGAGCGATGCATGCGGTGCGCTGGGCCTGCACACCTCTGTCACTCCCTGAAGGTGACCTTTATTGTAGTTCCAGTAGCATTTGAAAGCCCAGGCCAATTCAGACTTTCTTCGAACAAGTCTTGTGCAGACATTACACAGTACTCTCCAGCCTCTGGCCCATTAGTAGTGGATCCCACTGCTACCCCGTGACTGTAATTTAACGAGGGAATGAAAGGACCCGAGAAAAAAAAAAGAAAGAAAAAAAAAAAAAAAAAAAGAAAGGACCCGAGGATGTGTCAGCTGCATCTGGAGTGGACTAAAGGGACACCATCTAGGCATAGCGCCCCAAGTGGGCCTTTTGCCGAAAAGTTTTGGTTCCTGCCGAAGGCACTTTTGGATCCTTGACTGTGGGAGGATTTGATGTCCCAGCTCCTTCCTGCGGAAACCCAAGTGGAAATCCTTTGACTGGCCCACCTGGTTCCATCTCCTCAGACTCGTGGCTGCTGTGGAAATTGGCCCGAGATCACTCTTCCCAGCCCGAGGCATCTCGAGGCTCAAACTGACTGGAGCATCTGGGTGGGTCTGGAGCAGATCCCAGAAGGTTGGATTGCCCCTCCCCCCAAATAAAGACAAGGATTGTGCCTATTTCTTCTTCCTTAAGTGAACCTGTTGGATCCTCCAAAACCGAACCAAGAAGACCACTGTGAATAAGAGATGACTGCACACCCCCTTTAACATAACTTCCTATTTTCATTGTTCTTCAAAAGGTCTAAACAGTTACTAAACCCAGTTATTCTGAAGGTGAGAAAGTTTGCAAAATAGAGCATGTCTTAACAGGTAGAAGAAGGGGGACTCCTGGAGGCATTTCTTTGGGATTTCATCTTGCCTCCGTCTGGCTTCTTGCGCAGATGGTTTGCCTTCACACGTGTTCAGCCGTGTTCTGCCGGCTGGAGTCCCGTGGCTGCCCTGGAGCCCCATGTACTTTCCCGACAGCATTTCTAGCCGTGGTCCCTGTAGCTGGTCTGGGACTGTGGACCATCCGTTCAGACCACTTGTTACTGAGGTGCCAAGCGAGCCGAGGTAGTTGGCCTCTGGCCCTGGCCAGAGTGGGATCTCAGGCCATCCCTCCAGGCAGCCTCCACAGCCTTGCAGAGCGGGCTCTGCAGAGAAGCCGACTCAAGGACAGTGCCACCCTCCCTCCTGAGCCAGGTGGCTCCTGTGGTTGCAGCGCCTTTGAGCCAAGGAGGGGCCCCTTCTAGGAGTGCTAGCCAGTGCGGCCAGAGGAGAGGCGTGGGGGAAGCAGAGAGGTGTCTGTGTGCCGGCTGCGGGATCTCATCTCCTTTTGTCTTGTTTAGGTTTCTCCTCTGCCTCCTACTTAAAGGTCCATGTTAAAACCCACCACGGTGTTCCCCTTCCCCAGGTCTCCAGGCACCAGGAGCCCATCCCGAATGGGGGAGCAGCGTTCCACTGCGCCAGGACCTATGGCAACAAAGGCAAGCGACCCCTTGCTCTGCACTTTGCTTCTCTGCGCAGGCTGTGTTGTGGGGGCGCTGGGCCGGGCGTGGGGAGGCGTGAAGGCTGCCGGCTTGCTGGCCGCCTCAAGGAGGCTTGAGATCTGAGTGGCAGTGGCCTCCAGGACAAAAGTCACAGTGGGGAATCTCACTCCAGGGCGGTGAGTGAGGCTTTAGGGCCCTGCCGAGATCCAGCCCCCGCCTCCTCTTCCCCAGCACCCTCCTCGCTCCTGGCCAGCCCCCACGTCCAGAGCCCTGCAGGGACGCCCCGGGCCCAGGGCAGGAAGAGGAGCCCTGCATGATGAGCCTCTGGGCCTGTCCATTGCCTGTGGCCCTTTAAGGATGGCGTGGAGCTGTGGCTGAATGCTTTCTTCTCCTTTGACCCTGTGGGCAGAGGGAGCCAAGGTCTGGCTTCCCCCTCGGTAGGGGTGGTTGGTTGCTGTGACCAGCCCTTTCCGGAGAGCCTCTGGCCGCGTTTGTGAGATGCATGGTGCCGACTCCGAGTTGGTTTGCGTAGAGCTCCCTAGGCCCCACCTCCACTTGTTGATTCGGGTTGTTCTGTGGTTTTTCAAGTCGTTGTTGCCTTGGGGATGACGCCAGGGGCTTGGCAGATGGCAAAGATGGCATGCTCCACGCTCCCATCACAGACTTCCCTTCCCGGCATGGCGCTCTGAACCCAGGCAGGAAGGAGCTCATTGTGGAGGCTTCACGTGTGGGCCGGGCAAGGCAGATCAGTGAGGGCTGTCTCGAGGACCACCTTGTTCTGGGCCCTGCGTAGGGACAGCTGGCCGATTGAGTTGTTTAGTTCCTTCTAAGCTGTGTGCTTTGGCAACTTGGCCTGGAAGGCTTCTGGCAGGCAGAGGCAGTGAGGGCAGGGCTTGTGTTTGCAGCGTTGGGAAAAGGACTGGCTCTGACTCAGCCGTCGATAGGGTCTGCCTGGGTTGAGGAGCCCGCGGCTCTGGTTCTGGCTTGCTAGGGTGCAGCCAGTCTGGTGCAGAGGTGAGGCCACTGGCGTACCTGCTCAGCATCATCACAACAGCTGTTTTACCCTCAGAGGCACCCAAGAGAGCACCTAGGAGCTGGGGGTCTTGGGTTGTCCTGGGTGGAGACAGAGGCCGTCCCCTCTCCATACCCTTCCTTGAAGCAGGCCGAGATGGTGGTGAGCAGTACACGTGCGCCTGCATG
The DNA here is from genome assembly GCF_964374135.1 of Grampus griseus. Lineage (NCBI taxonomy): Eukaryota > Metazoa > Chordata > Mammalia > Artiodactyla > Delphinidae > Grampus > Grampus griseus. The sequence goes on along the minus strand of NC_139006.1, from coordinate 23,641,545 downwards.
AAGAGTCCGCGGCGAGGGAGGCTGGCAGCCCCAGGCCCTGCTGTCTCACCCCTGTAGGCACGCCAGGCTCCCTGACTGACCAGCTGAACTTCTGTGGGTTCTGCTGGGCGGTGGCTGGCCATCGGCTGCCCTCCACGAGCCTGTGAGCTGGCCCCTGGCGACCCCTCCGAGGGGGCATCCCCATAGCCTGGCCTCACCGCTCCTCTGTGTTCTGTTTCCTCCTAGAAGGCCAGAAATGCTCACATCAGGATCCGATTGAGAGCTCCGACTCTTACGGTGACCTCTCGGATGCCAGCGACCTGAAGACGCCCGAGAAACAGAGCACCAATGGATCCTTCTCCTGTGACATGGCGGTCCCCAAAAACAAAATGGAGTCTGACGGGGAGAAGAAGTACCCCTGCCCCGAGTGCGGGAGCTTCTTCCGCTCCAAGTCCTACTTGAACAAACACATCCAGAAGGTGCATGTCCGGGCCCTCGGGGGCCCTCTGGGGGACCTGGGCCCTGCCCTTGGCTCGCCTTTCTCTCCCCAGCAGAACATGTCTCTCCTTGAGTCCTTTGGGTTTCAGATTGTTCAGTCGGCGTTTGCATCATCTCTGGTAGATCCTGAGGTCGACCAGCAGCCCATGGGGCCTGAGGGCAAGTGAGGCAGATGCTGCGTCCCCGCAGAAACGGCCACCGGGGACTGCTGAGAAATGCTGTGAATGCGGAGGGAAGTGGTGTCTTTGGGTTCTGTAGCTGAGAGATTTTTATTTGTTTTTAACTCCCCCTCCAGCCCTGTCACCCACCCCTAACCCCCAATGGTCTTTAGAAATAGATTCTCATCTGATACTCGGCAGAAATATCTGTGAGACCCGGTATGGGATGAGGGCAGAAAACACTACACAGGCCTCCAAGGCAACACCAGGGCTGGTTTCTCTAACAGGCGGAAGCTGGAGCTCCTGGTGCTCAGGCTTAGTGACCCCAATTCCACACCTGCACCTGACAGCATTCTGGGACCTCGGTGATTTTGGTCCCCTGCCCCTTCTCTAATCCCTCATTCCCCCTTCTCATCTCCCTCAAAAGATACCACAGTAGGGTCTCCGCCCACTTACACAATGCTGATGCCCAACTGTTTTTAAGGAAGCTGGAAGCCTACAGCATCCCGTGGACCATGGGGTGAGTGTCCTCTGAGAGCCCCCTGAGCTTGACCTTTGACCCGGAGGGCCCCAGACCTTTCTGAGCCCTGCTTGAAGGCTAGCATTTTGCCACTAGGACAAGCTTAGCAATCGAGGACACTCCTACCCCAAATTTCAGTTCTTAGGTGATTTTAACCATTCAACTTGCTGTTGGGTTTTAATTCTCTAATTATTATTATTATTGTTATTATTTTTTAGGACCAGTTGTAGTGAATTGCTACTGAAAGCTATCCCAGGTGATACAGAGCTCTTTGTAAACCGCAGTCACACGTTAGGGTTTAGGATTAAACTTTGTTTAGATGTACCATAATTAACTTGGCTAGTTGATTGTTTGGAGTCTATGGAAGAAATAGTTTTATGCAAAATTTTAAAAATGCCAGTCTGGTCAGGGAGGGAGGGGGTTTCAGTGCTGTTGGAAGGCAGGAGAGCTGGCAGGTGGGGACATCATACACCTCAGTTGTATCACACGTGAGCAAGCCAAGGTTGACCCTATGATGTGAGTTGATCTGATCAGACTGTATTAAAAATGTTAGTACGTTACTCTGCTTGCTCCCCTGAGTCTGTTTTTTTCTCTGGGACCCAGAGGGTGGGCAGTCTGTGCCCCTGCACCTGGGTGGGGTGGGATCCCAGGAGACCTCTCTTCCTCTTCACTGCACCAGTCCCACTGGGATTGACAGGTGGGTGCTTCCCCTGCAGACTCAGCTGCCACCATCCACCCACCCGCTCTCTCCTGGTCTTCACTGCTCTGTGCCCCAGACCCTGGGGTACAGTGGTGCATGGGACACCCTTGTGGAGCTTAAAGGGAGAGAGGGAACCAGTAAGCAGATTTAACCACAGAGTTCAGATAGGGAGACATCCAAGGAGAGAAACGGGCAAGGGAGGGATAGTGATGGCGGGAGAGCAGGTAGGTGGTCCAGGCTGGTGAGAGGTGGGGGTGGGACTCTGGAGGGAGACCTGGAGCCAGAGAGGACCAAAGAAGCTAGGACCTAAGGGGGGATGTGGGCAGGGAGAAAACTCTCAGGGCGGCTCTAAGAAGCTCAGCAACTTGAGTCCCCCCTAACCCTGTGCTACCCAGAGGTTAAGTAAAAGGCTGCTGTACCCTTAGTGTGAATGTATGAGGAGAAGGGGAAAGAGAACAGCAAACAGACAAGAAGTGAGCACAATGGAGAACTAATGGGAGCAAGAGTCAGAGCACGAGGGCACAGGCAGACTGTTGGCAGCCTGGGTGTCGAGGGAAATCCCGAACTAACAGATAGCATTTAAGCTCCAAACAGGTAGAAAAGAAGAGTGACAAAGGGGAGAAAAATAAACAGACCGGGAGGAGCAAACAAAGCACAAAATGATTTAGACCCACATTAATACTAGTAATAACATTGTTCTGGCTTAAAGGCAAAGACTGAGCTGGATGTCTTTTTTTTAATTGAAATATAGTTGACATACATTATGTCAGTTTCAGGTGTACTGCATAATTTGAGCTTTGCCTACATTAAGAAACCATCACCAGGGCTTCCCTGGTGGTACAGTGGTTAAGAATCCGCCTGCCAATGCAGGGGATGTGGGTTCAAGCCCTGGTCCAGGGAGATCCCATATGCCGCGGAGCAACTAAGCCCATGCACCACAACTACTGAGCCTGCGCTCTAGAACCTGCAAGCCACAACTGCTGAGCCCACGCACCGCAACTACTGAAGCCCATGCGCCTACAGCCCCGTGCTCCGCAACAAGAGAAGCCACCACAATAAGAAGCCCGTGCACCGCAACGAAGAGCAGCCCCCACTCACTGCAACTAGAGAAATCCTCATGTAGCAATGAAGACCCAACACAGCCAAAAATAAATAAATAAAATTTTTAAAAATCTTAAAAAAAAAAACTATCACTAGCATAAGTCTAATAACCACCTGTCCCCATAAAAAGTTATCACATTACTGACCATATTTCTTGAGCTGTATATTACATCCCTGTGGCTTGTTTTATAACTGGAGGTTTCTACCTCTTAATCCCCTTCAGCTATTTTGCCCCCGCCTTCCACACTTCCCCCAGCTGGATTTTTTTTTCTTTTAAACCCTAAGCATCTACATGAAATCTTGAGTAAGTTGCTGGGCTCTGTGGAGTGTGCGGGATGGAGGCTTTGGGCCCTTTGGGGTGAGTGTCAGAGGAAAGGGCAGGCCCAGAATGCTGAGGCCCCGTGGACGGGCAGCCTTGTGACCACCACAGAATCTGCCAGCTGGGGACACCCAGCGGGCATTAAAGCAGAGAACCAGGCCTTGAACCAAGGTCTTCATTGGAGACTTCTCGGTCCTGCCCCCACAAAAGCACCGGTCACGTCTGTGGACAGGCAGGCACCTATCCACAGTATCTGTCACCTGGCAGGAGTGGGACGACAGAGCAAGCACTACTCACTGAGGCCTGGGCAGCAAGCAGAGGCCTCTGGCCCCTTGCCTGGCGTCTCCTCGGGCTCCTCGGGCTGTGGCGAGAAAAGCTGTGCAGAACGTGGTGCATAATGGCGGGGCGGCTCCTCTTGTCCTGGTCAAAGGTGAAGGCCCTAAGTTCTGGCTGTCTAGCCCCACCATCTGCCCACCCCCAACCCCGGGGCAAATTTCTGAGCCTTGGTTTCCTCACCAGGAAAACAGCCTGTGAAGACTAAGGAGGCCTGAGCTAAGCTCTGTGCCTAATTCTCAGCACAGCCTGTGAGGTGGGTTCCATTACTCCCCCTCCTGCAGATGAGCAAACAGGCTGAGAGGTGGAAGCATCCCCGCCCTGCCCCCACCCTCACCCTACCCCAGCGCTACCCCACCCGGCTCCCACCCCCATCACATAGGAACGGGTAGAGCCAGGATTCAAACTCAGGTCTGTCCTCTGACTCCAGAACCTCTGTTCCCAAGCTCCAGTAACAGTGTCTCTATACACAAGAAAATGCCCACTACTGTGGCTGGCACAGAGCAGGCTCTCTACTCTCCTAGTCCCCCAGGACAGGGGCCAGCACAGGGCAGCAGAAAAAAGCCACAGAGGAAGTCAGGGTCAGTGCCAGAGGGAGTGCCCAGAGAGCTGAGTGAGTGAACACACTCTTCATCCTGAGACTGACCCTCTGGGCTCCAGAGCCACCCTAGGCCCCCACTGAATGAAGGTGTTCCTGGCACCACCAGCAGCCTGGTCGACTTGCTCTGGGCAGACCTGTCACACCAGGAAGCCTGTCCAGCCACTGCCCCATGGCCTGGGCCAAGGCAGGAGCACTGGCCTCACCTCCCCAGGGCAGTGATTACCCACAGGGAGGCCCCGTGGCAGCAAGGGACCCCGGCACATATGGTTACAAAGAAACATGACCACTGACAGCCGGGAGTGGGTGGGGCCTGTGAGCCTGTGGCCAGTCTCAAGAGGTGCTTCTGAGATACTTTTACAGCTGTGGCAACTCTCCAAGCCTTGGCCTCCCCTCTGTGAAGTGGGGACGACCACACAGACTTGCAAGGTTGTAACAAGGCTGAATCACACACATCCGGTGCATCCTCTGGACGTGAGAGAACCCCGGCCCCTTCCCTGGCCCCCTGTTTCTAGTCTCTGCCTTTCTCTCTCCAGAGCCTTGTGGGGGTCCCCAAAACAAACTCTCCACAGCAGCTTGCCTCCTCTGGATTTCCCTGCTCCAATCCCACACTTTCTACTAGGGATGCCCCAAGCACAAGCCCCCACTTGTGCTCTTGTTTTTCAAATATCAGGCCTTTATTTGGGCCAACCTGCAGTCACATCCTGTGCTTAACAACAATAAGCAAAATAACAATGGTACTAAGCGCCAGGCACCCTTCTAAACACTTTACACCTATAAATCTGTTTACCCTCCAATCTCCCAAAGAGGTACGTGCTGTTATTACAATTAAGCAACTTGCCCCAAACACATGGCTTTGAGTGGTACGGTAAGGATCTGAACCCAGGCCCAGAGCTGCATCTTCATTGCGACCCTGCACTGGGGCATGTCCTTGCCTCTCGGCTCCACACTCAGACCCTCCCCTTCTCAGCAAGTCCCACTGGCCCCCAGCCCCGAGCCTTTACCCTGGAACACCCTCCACCTGGAAGGCTCTTCCTTCACAGCCCTGTGCATCTGAGTCTTACCGTTTCCATGGCCTTGTTTGCCTCTGCCCTCCTCCGACCTTCCACGGCGCTGCACCTGCCCCTTCCCCGGGCGGTCGAGGGGCCCTGTCTCATGGTGGTCTCCAGAGATGGCCAGCGGGTGCAGATCCCAGCACCACCTCTTTCTAACCGGGTGTGCTCTGGCAGGTGCAGCTCTTATTCTCGCAGCTGCTGTGAGGATTACACGGGCTGGTACCTGTAAAGCAAATTAGGAAACACTCAGAAAGCTCCCTTTTAGTTTGCCCGCATTATTATCTCCTCCACCAGACTACACCCGCACAAAAATGCACAATAGCAGGGACAGGCAAACTTCTGTAAAGAGTTAGAGGGTGAACATCATCAGCTTTGTGAGCCGTGTGGCCACTGTCACAGCTGTTCCACTCTGCTGTACAGGAGTAGCCAGGCACAGACACAGCTCGGTTCCAACAAACCTTCATTGACGGACACTGAAATTTGAATGTCATATACTTTTTACGTGTTACAAAATATTCTTCGAGTTTTTTCCCAACCATTTAAAAATATAAAGCTCATCGGCTGTACAAAACCAGGTGCAGGCTGGCTCCTGTACAGCCCGAGTCTGCCAACCACCACTCAAGACCAGCTTCTCTTTCTGCTCCTCCGGGCGGGCCTCTCTCTCCTGGCTTCAGAGCTCAGATTTCCCCCAGATTCGGGTCCCAGCCTATGGGACATAAGCTCACGGTTTATGTGAGTAAAATGGATCCGACACCCAGAGCTTGTGATTTCTTGGTCTGTCGATCAATCCATTGATCCCTGCGGAGTGCAATGCCACGTCCCCCAAACAAGGTCGTTCTAAGGAACTACAGAGCCCACACAAAGGAGAGCCTAGTGCGCCCAGAACAAGAACTGCCTGCCCAGTTTTCTAGTCATTTTGTTTTCATTCATGTGTCTTGGGTTCAGGGGCAGAGGAGGCAGGACAGAGGGAAGAGGGTAGGTGGCGAGCTGGCAGATGTGGGAGTGGGAGAAGTGGGGAATGAGGTCAGTGACTGAGTCCTGTTCTTGTCTGCTCTCGTTCTTCCCGGCTTTCCCCGAAGGTTTGTGCTCAGAGGCACCAGGGGTGAAGTGAGAGCTGCCAGTTTTGGCAGTGAGCTCAGAATTTCAGTTCTCTTGAGGGCCTCGCAGGAGGAAATTCCACAGGCGTGCCCTCTCTTATGTTGAGTGGTGAGGCCAGACTTGCCCTAAAGTTATCCTCAGAGCCCCACCAGTTCCCACCAGTTCCCGTAACCATGCCAGCTGCCCAGCACCTGGCAGCAGGCCTCCAGGACTCCAGTCTTCACACACCCCACCTCTGCCCTTCTCTTTGTGGCCATCGGCCTGACCCTTCTGGGATCCCCCGAGGTGACTGTTGGACCCTGAGGCTCACTGGGGAGAGCGAGGTGGGCAGAATGTCTATCTGGACCTGCATCTCTCGCTAAACCGTGTGAAAGGAAACGCCAAACATTCATCTAAGAGATGAATCTGTCCTAAGAAAACAAGACTCTTTTGAAGACAAGGCAGTGCGGAGGTAGGCACCTCTGAATAAAGCTCTTTGTATCGCTGTGGATGCCACAACAGGAAAATCACTGACTTTTGCTTCAGGGAAAGCCTGTGGCCTGCACTCAGCCTGGTGCCCCACCCGGGGCCAGTCCACACTGGGCAGAGGCCGAGGCCTGTGGCTCTGAGGACGGACCTGCAAGACTGTCCTCACCTCTCCCTTCTTAAAGGGCATTCGTTCTCTTCTGATTCTCTCCTCTTCCGAATCAGAATTTGTGCCCTGAGCCTGCTGGATGTCCTGGTGTCCACACTGAGAAACACAAACTCCACACATGGCAGGGCCTGTGTTTATTTTTTTTTACGCTTTTCTCTGGATGATGATAAACTATTTGCTTTTTCATGTCCTTTCCTCCACCTGTAAAGTCCTTAACTCCTGTTTCCCTGAAGAACTCTTATTCATCTTATTCAGCTCAAGTGGCCCCTTGTCTACAAAGTTTTCCCCGCTCCCTCCAGGAGGAGGCAACTTTCATCCTCACATCATTGCTTTGTACCACAAACTGTGCCGGGGCCTCACATACATCAAGAACTCTGTGGAGTAGGTACTGTTTAATCTCACTGAGGCCTAGAGAGGCCAAGTAATTGCCCATGTCACACAGCTGTGCAGTGGCAGAATTAAGACCCGAATCCTGAACTGTCTGACTGTGGGTCCCAGGGCCCCATCACTGTGTGCCATCTCCTCTGTGCCAGCTCCCTGTTCTGCACATATTACTTTTACATCACGCTTTATGGATCTATCTCCCCATATGAGGCCAGGTTTTGCGGCAAATGCGGTTCGTGCAAAGATAATTCGTCTCTGTATTCCCAAAACCTAGAATAATGCTTGGCACTTAGCAGCTGCTGATTTGACAGATGTTCTGAGTGGGCGACTGTGCCAGGAAGGACTGAATTCCTGCTCTCAAGGAGCTTAAACACACAAAGCAGGACAGGACATGGGACATACACATAAACAAATGTCTGAACCACAAGAGAGAACGAGATATGAGAGGGGAGGGAAAGTAAATGCTATGATGGTTTGGAGAAGGTCTGAGAAGGTGGTGGCATTAGAGCAGGACCCTGGAGCATGCTTAGGACTCGGAGATGTAGGGATGGGTGTGGGGGAAACTGGGGGGGGGGTGCTCAGAGAAGGGAAGAGGTGGGCAAGCTTGCTCTTGAAGTCCAAATACCAGCTGACAAAGTGACAAATGCCTTCATGTCATCAAGGGAGAAAAGGGCCATTTCAGACTGTGTAGGAGCTGCTAGAAAAAGTCAGCCAGCAATCAGACAGTGAAGAAGAGCTGGTTGGGGCAGACCATGCTCCAATATCTGAACAAAGACATTTTCCTAAGAGGACTATGCAGCCAGCTTTTTTTTTTAAATTAATTAATTAATTTTATTTTTGGCTGCGCTGGGTCTTCGTAGCTGCGTGCGGGCTTTCTCTAGTTGTGGCGAGCAGGCGCTACTCTTCATTGCGGTGCATGGGCTCTAGGCACATGGGCTTCAGTAGCTGTGGCTTGCGGGCTCTAGAGCACAGGCTCAGTAGTTGTGGTGCATGGGCTTAGTTGCTCCGTGGCATGTGGGATCTTCCTGGACCAGGACTCGAACCCATGTCCCCCTGCATTGGCAGGTGGATTCTTAACCACCGCGCCACCAGGGAAGTTCCTGCAGCCAGCTTTAAATAACAAATCTTCTCTCATTAAAATAGTAACTCCCCCCCATTTATTCAGCACACGGTTTTTCTGATTCTCGTGACTGTGACTGGGCAGTCGTCCTCATTTCACAGATAAGAAAATTGAGGTTCATATATCTAGCCCAGAATAAAAAGCCTGAGATTTAGAGTCAGCAGATCTTGGCTCCAGGGCTCACTCTTACTTTCCTGTACTGATAGAAGAACTTTTTTGGAAAATAATTTGTTAGAATTTATCAAGAGTCTAAAAATGTTCATATCCTTTAAACCAGTAATTCTACTTGTAGGAAGCTATCTAACAAAGTGATACTAAAGAGCTTACGACACAAAGATGTACATAAAATGTGAAAGCAGCCTAAATAGCTGGTTAATATACAGCCACTTAAAAATGATTACAACAATGTTCAATATCATAGAGGGAAATGTTTATATTAAAAGTGGTTATGAGAAAACAGCAGGTTATGAGAAAATAAAATTGCCTACGTGGTAACATCTGAAAAATGTTAAAAAGATGCATGGAAAAAGAGTGGAAGAAAATGCACTTGCAACTGGTTTATTGGGGTATCTCATCCTGTATAAATGTGAATCCTTTTTTATATCTTTCAATAGCTGCCCTTAGTAACACCATGTCTAAGCCCTTTTTCTCACTGGGTAGCTTAATGACGGACACCATAGATTCTCAACTACTTTCAGAAATTAGAATAGTCTCCTTCTGGTTTTTCAGATTCATTTAAAATGTTTATACAAATAAAAATACTCACTTAAAAATGTCCAGGTCAAGCTCTCCTTCAAAGCTCTCGGCCTCCACTCCCAGGGAAGCTAGATGTGGCCATGGCCCTGGTGGCCTGAGTGGAGGGTGGCGGAAGGCGGTCTGTCCCTTGTCACATCCCCCCTGCTCCTGTCTGCGGCGGGGCTGTGGACAGGGGCCGGGAGGCCATGGGGAAGTGGCCATCTCTCTGTTGGTTGGCTGCTGCTCTTCAAGACTGACTGGCTGTCGTCTCTCTCTGTGTGGCAGCATCCAAAAATTGGCTCTCTTGTGCAGAACCCTTCTGAATCTCAGCTTTCTTACCTGCAAAATGGAAAGAAAATGCACTCCCTTATGTGGGTGACGTGAAAACAGAGTAAGATAACATGACTGGGAACACTGTCAACTGTAAAGCACAATGTAAATGTCATTAGCTATTATTATTCCTCTGAGGAGCCTATTCTTTGAAACATCTACTGTTATTTGAAGTGGATACCTTTACTCGCAGAACGTAAAAACAGAACTGATGAATTTTCTCTCAGACCTACTGTTCTCCAGCCCCCTCACCTCAGTAAAGGGTAGCACGTACTCCTGGGGATGCAGGCCAGGTCTCTGCAGGCAGCCCGGGCTCTCTCCTCCTCTCACACCCAACATTCACTCCACCTGCAGGCCCTGCTGGCTGTCCATTCAACCGTATCTGCAAGTCAAGCGCTCCTTCACTTCTGCTACTACCCCATCCAGGCCACCTCACCTCTCTCTGTCCTCCAGTTGGTCACCCTTCCCCACCTTTGCCTCCCCGTGATCAGTCTCAGCAGCCAGAGTGAGTCTTTTTAGACATCAGTTGGTTCATGTTACTCTGGGCTCCATCTGACGGCTTTCTCTCTGACGGTTTTCCATCTCACTCAGAGCGAATCCAAATCCCTCACCGAAGTGTACAAGGCCCCTCATGACCTGGCCCCTGGTTCTCTCTCTGACCCTCCCTCCCTCGCCCAGCTCCAGACACAATGGTCTCCTCACTGTTCCTCTCACAAGCAAGCACGTGCCTGCCTCGGGGCCTCTGCACTTGCTGTCCCCTGCCTCACAGGGCTTGCTGCCTCACTTCAGCAGGGCTGTTCTCCCTGACCACCAAATTTAAAACGACGTACTCCTACCTTATCCCTTTCCCCTGATTCTTTTTCCTTCTTAGTACCTAGCACCCCTGACATACTGTATACTTATATAAGTGTATGGTCTGCCTTCCCCCATTAGAATGCAGTACACTGTCCACCGCTCCATCCCCACCACCCTGCACAGAAATTAATTCCTTCCAAACAGTTCATTATAAGGACTGCTTCATAGTTATACCTGCCCAAGTCCAATGGCAATTTTCATGCCCTGGGGTTCTTCTGGATTGGGTTCCCTTCCTTGTGTATTGGGGAAACGCTATACCCTGAAAGGGAACAAAAGCCTATTTTCCATGTTCAGCTCAGCGTGCAATTACCCTGGCACTTGCGGCTTGGGGGTGGAGAGAAGAAGAAGGGCTCTGCCCTTTTAGCATCTGACCATCTTCAACCCTCTTCCAGACACCTGCAGCTGGCTGGAGTCAGGCGAGATGCATTCTGCCACAGCCCACTTTCTGGGAAGTTGTGCCGTGGAAAAGACAAATACATGTAAATAACCAAGAAATGTGATGGAAGGGGTTGACAGATGTGGGGAATTTATTATATTTACAGACAGTGGAGGGAGGAGCCCCCACAGAAACATGCACCCAGAGTTCCACAGAGTCATTACTTGTCTTTAGAGCTAGGAGGTGGGGTCATGTATCCCACGTGGGACCATGAACTCTGGGGATGCTCCCACCTACGTTCACCACCCTCCTGGCCTCAATTTTCATGGAGGCTGAGATAAAACTCTGTAGCCCCTCTGCTTGCCTGGTGACCATGTCTGACCCCAGGCTGCTTTGTCTTAAGGGGAGAAGGAGCCCATCTCTATTGTCAGTATAGGCCCCAATCCCCACACAACGACCAGCTCATTTACGGGCCCATGTGGTCTTCCAGTGCTGAGGCCTCAACCCTGCCCTCCTGACTTTGTGGGCAGTGGCCCACCTTCCCTGTCCCTTACCCAGAAAGCTGCCCTTCCCAGAACGGTTCTCAAGCTGCTCTTCTCCTACTGAGACCTGCCTGGACTAGCCCGGGCACTTCACAACAATGTTCTATTTTCCCTTGGCAGAACTTGGCTCTGGCTCCAGTCTTACGCCACCAGAGGCACCTGTATGCAGCTGCCCAGGAGTGGCCAGCAGGGGGAGCCAGGAAAATCCAATCCAGACTCTGCAGCTGGACAGAAGCAGTGGCGAGGCTCAGGTAAGTTCCTCCTCATTTAAGATACACAGAACCAAGTGCACTGTTAAAACAGCTGAGTGTGAGGTTCAGGTGAGTGGAAAGCCAAACAGAATACATCCAGTCAGTCATCAACAACTCGTTATTAAGCACCTTCTACCTGCCAGCCTAGACCCTCATATAGAGAAATTCTTAGCCTCCAACGTAAGGGTTGATGACCTGGGAGAGCTGATGAGAGGAGGTCCAGGCACTGGGAACACAGGGAAGAGGCATGACAGGTTCCCAGGACACCGGGAGTGGGAGGCACAAAAGAACAGAGTTTGAGGCCAAAAAATTCCTGTGATTCTGCCAGTACAACAACACTGCCAGAGAGAGAACGACCGGCCCAATGAAGCTGCTAAAACCAATCTAAATGAGAGCTCACATCCTAACATCTGAGGGAAACCACTTCAAGAGTAAGTAGAAACTGAAAACTTGATCAATATACTAATTTTGGTTCAAAATAATCCAGTGGGGAGAGAGAGCGAAAGGGGGTAGAGATGAAACACGATTGGCCGTATATTGATAATTCCACAAGCTGGGTGACAGGTACCTGGTAATTCATTACATTATCCTCTCGACTTTTGCATCTGTTTGAAAATTCCCATAGGAAAAGTTTATATATACCAACAAGTTGGTCAATAACCACTAGAGCCAAGTTTCACAGAAGATACCCTGTTTGTTATGGGAGAAAACTGGGCATCTCTGCTCATCCAAAATCCCTAAAGAGCTCAGGACACCCTGAAGCTGTGAACTTTCTCTCCTGCCCCTCCTCTCACAGGTCTGCTGCCAGAGCCAATGATGTTGATCTGTTAAGGAGCAGCACAATGCGTGCAAGTCATTTCACTGGGTCTCCTTACCTGGTTATTCACAAGAGCAGGGAAGAAGAAACTCAAGACCTCCCCTGGGGAAACTACTGAAATGTAAATTCTATCTTCTGTTGCCCAATAGGAAAGGAGTGTTTGGTTAGGATGACAAGACGAGAATCCATGGGAGTGAGGGATGAATTCTGTTCCTAGTAGCACTGTGTGGTCACTGGGCAACCTGAACAAGTCCCATTCTCTCTGGGAGCTCCTCCTTTCTAAAGACAGGGACATATTGCATATGGAAACAGCACTTGTAGGTGCTTGTTTTGGCAGCACGAGAGAAGTTCAAAAGATAGTTTTTTCCCATGTGTCTCCTCAGCAGTATGACAACTCAGGGATAGTAATTTACAAAAAAGTATACAGTAGATCCTAAGGCTGGTGCCACTCCTGACCTCTGGAGAGCTCTGGTTCAAGAAAGAGGTCAGAAATTCAATTCACAACTGGCAGGAAGTACTGGGTCTGGGCTGAGGCAGGTGGGAGTGGTCCTCCAAGTTTCTGGGAGCATGAATTAAAAAACTCAGCCAGCATTCCCTGACATCCAGCGGGTGAGGCTTGATAGCTAATGAGTCTGGGTCCAGAAAAAACAGTGCAAACAAGGCTATCTAAAAGAGTAAAAACCAACTCAGAAAACAGCATGACATAAGAGTTTGACAAAAGCAAGCACAGCACAGTAAGGCAATAAAACAAACACTTCATAATTATTTTAAATGACAAGGGTACTAATTATATAAATGATCCACACAGAAGTACATGCTCCAAAAAAAAAAAAAAAGAAAATACAAAATACTAATCACAATACACAAATGTACTACATATCAGAAGCACATCTAGGGTAATAAAAGTAGAGCAATCACAAAGTTATATTAATAAAAATAATATGGTGCTGGCATAATGATAAACATATACATCACTGGAACAGAATTGAGAGTCCAGAAATAAATTCATACATCTATGGTCATTTGATTTTTGACAGGGGTACCAAGACCATTCAGTGGGGAAAGGATACTCTTTCAACAAATGGTGCTGGGACAGCTAGATATACATATGCAAAATATAACACCAAAAAAAAAAAAAACCCCACAAAATATAACACCAAAAGCACAAGCAACCAAAGAAAAAACAGATTAACTAGACTTCATCAAAATCAAAAACTTTCGTGCATCAAAGGACTATCAGGAATGTGAAAACACAACTCACAGATGGGAAGAAAATATCTCATATATCTGATAAAAGTCTATTATCCAGAATATATAAAGAACTATTACAATACAAACAAACCAATTAAAAAATGGGCAAAGGACTGCAATAAACGTTTCTCCAAAGAAGGTAAACAAATAGCCAAAAAGCACATGAAAAGATGTTCAACATTTTTTCATTAGTCATTAGGAAAATGCAAATCAAAACCACAATGAGATATCACTTTCCCCCACTAGAATGGCAATAATTTTAAAAAGGGGAGGGGGGATAACAAGTGTTAGCAAGGATGTGGAGAAGTTGGAACTCGTGTTGCTGGTGGGATGCAGAGGTGCAGCCACTGTGGAAACAGTCTGATAGGTTCCTCAAATGGTTAAACTCAGAGTTAACCACAATTCCACTCCCAGGTATACACTCCCAAAGAACTTAAAACAGATATCAAACAAAAACCTGCACATGAATGTTCATAGCAGCATTATCCATAACAGCCAAAAGGTGGAAACGACCCAATGTCCACCAACTGATGAATGGATAAACAGAATGTGGTATAACCATGCAAAATGAGGTTATTCAGCCGTAAAAAGCAATGAAATACTGGTACACTCTACAACATAGATGAATCTCGAAAACATTATGCCTAGTAAAAGAAGCCGGAAACAAAAGGTCAAACTTAGTGTGATTGATATGAAATGCCCAGAATAGGCAAATCCACAGAGACAGAAAGTAGAGCAGGGGTTGCCGGAGGATGAGGACCAGGGAGGATGGGGGGTGGGGTGGGTGACTGCTAGCAGGTAGTAGGCTTCTTTTTGGAGTGATGAAGATGTTCTGGAATTAGAGAGAGGTGTACAACCTTGTGAACACACTAAAAACTGCCGAATTGTACACTGTAAAATGGTGAATTTTATGGTACCTGAATTAGAGTTCAATTAAAAAAGTAGAGCATTTTTTTATTGTTAAATTTACTTAATTTCATTATTAAGTTTTGTTTTTAAATGTGTCTGTCTTGGGGCTTCCCAGGTGGCGCAGTGGTTGAGAGTCCGCCTGCCGATGCAGGGGACAAGGGTTCGTGCCCCGGTCCGGGAAGATCCCACATGCTGCGGAGCGGCTGCGCCCGTAAGCCATGGCCGCTGAGCCTGCGCGTCCGGAGCCTGTGCTCTGCAACGGGAGAGGCCACAACAGTGAGAGGCCCACGTACCGCAAAAAAAAAAAAAAAAAAAAAATGTGTCTGTCTTGATGGCGCAGGACATACTGACATCTGAAGGCTTGTGTGCCCCGCTCTGCAATGTATTCGCCACCATCAGTTCCTACCTCATCCTCAATCTCCAGCTGCAAACCGATCCTCTAGCCGTTACCTGAACACAGACTGCCAAGCTCTTCCAGGCTCCAGCACCTGTACTCATGCTATTCCTTCTGCCTGGAAACTTGTTCCCTCTGTCCACCTCATTCAATCCCATCTTGTCTTTCTTTTTTTTTAAAAGAAAAAAAAATTTTTTTTTTTTGGCCGCACTGAGCAGCTTGCGGGATCCTAGTTCCCTGACCAGGGATAGAACCTGAGCCCCTGGCAGTGACAGTGCCAAGTCCTAACCACTGGACTGCCAGGGAACTCTCCCATCTTGTCTTTCAATACCAAACACAAACATTACTGGCATCTTGAAGCTCCTCTGACTTCGCCCTGCCCCAGCTTGGAAGATGTTCCTTTCTCTGTACATTCCTCTACAGTGGCATTTCTTGTATTATATTGTAATGGTTTGGTCCCATGTTAGTCCTCTTCTCCACCCCAGACTAGGACCCCAAGGAGGCACAAATTTCCTCTTCCATCTTGAGCACCAGTGTAGTGTACCATCCCTATCTTACAGATGAGTAGACAGGTTCAGAAAGGTTGAGTAATTTCCCCAAGATCATTAGACTTGTTAAAGGATGGAGTTGAGGAGCTGAGATCAGAACTGGGCCGTCTCAGATCCAGGGTTCTCCCTATCAGCACAGTGAGGTGGTTATTAGCAAAGGCTATGGGATCAGACTGCCTGGGTACATAGCCTGGCTCTTCCACTTATCTTTGTGGCTTTAGGCAAGTTACCTAACCTCTTTATGATTGTTTCTTCATTTATAAAACGAGGATAATAGTCCTACACACAGGATTTTTATGAAGAATAGATGAAGTAGTATATATAAAAGCACTTAGAACACTATTTGGCACACACTAAAGTGCTCAGTAATGTGAGTTATGATGTTTATTACTGTCCCACATCGACCTACTGTTTGGTAAACACTGGATGGCTGTGCATCATTCTATGTAGAGATTTCTGGGTTATCCGTCCCACTGCCAAGTCAGGAATCCAGAGAGGGGATGTTAAAGCTCCAACAAGTAAATATACTACAGTGATAATACTTTGATCTTTTTAAGGCTCTTTGGGTTGACCATGGCCAAAAAATGGAGAGGAAACCAAGTATTTTCTACCCCATTCCTAGATAATTTGGATTTTCTTAAGCCACCCAGCATAACCAGAGAAAAATCAGAGGCTCGGCTGGGCTTCAGCTTCTAATCCAAGATGGTGGCAGTAACAACAATAATATTAATGATAATAGCTCTTAATACATATGAAGCATTCTTCTAAATGCTTTACATATATTAACAACGTCATGTTTATTGGAGTAGATTTTCCTACTATAGCCAAGAGAGAAGAAAGAGTAAAAAGCAGAGTAAAATGGCTGATGGCAGAACCACTCTGGGAATGGGAAGATTTCTCATAAATCTGATGACCTGTGAAGGTGACAAAAGGCCTCTCAGTGTTGAAAGGGACAAGCTCCTAGAAAGTGGAAATGCCCCTCCACTGCCTGGGCAGCAACAGCCTGGCTGCAACTGGGTGGAATTTCTACTTCTAATATCAGGACAATAAGGAAGCTGCTGCCAATACTGCATAAAACTCAAGAACATTAAGCGGTGATGGCTGAGTTCCAGCTGAGCCATTAAGGTAAATGTAGAAGAAAGTGCCAGGTAGAAATATCACTGGAAACTCACAGAACACATTGAGTGTTTGAAGCTGGTACTTAACCTCCTATCGTTGAAGTCAGGGTCTTGCCATGATGGGGCCAAACCGAGTCCACTTACGACTCCCCCCTAACATGCACGTTTCTGTTATCCGGGCTTCACAGTAGTAAGATGTTCATTCCCCTCATCCTTGTGTTTCCTTCCAGCCACAGTCACTCTATGATCGTGTTTGGGATTTTTTCTTCTTCTTGGTTCATTTTACTGTAAGAGTCTGAAGATTATATATCACAACTTTTTTTTTTTAATATTTCCGGACATAAAAATTCTTTAAAGGATATTTCTTAAGAGGAGATGGGATAGAGTTACCTGTGGGAAAAGGTGGGTGAAGAGAACAGTGCGTATGATTGTGTAGAATGGGAGAGGGAAAGGAGGGAACTGAGGGTAAAGGGAAGAGCGGCCCCTGACACAGAAGCTGCTCAACAACTGTTTGCTGACTGAGAGAATGAACAGCAACAGTGGAGTGAAATACCAGGATTCAAATTGTTCCACCTCTTGAATTTTTTTTTTTTTTTTTTTTGCGGTACACGGGCCTCTCACCGCTGTGGCCTCTGGTTGCGGAGCACAGGCTCTGGACACACAGGCTCAGCGGCCATGGCTCACGGGCCCAGCCACTCTGTGGCATGTGGGATCTTCCCGGACCGGGGCACGAACCCGTGTCCCCTGCATCGGCAGGCGGACTCTCAACCACTGCGCCACCAGGGAAGCCCTGAAGTTTTTTTTAAATGTAGTATCTTCATTTTGTTTTTTAAAAAAAATATTTATTTATTTATTTGGCTGCACTGGAGCTTATTAGATCACTCCCTAACACCATACACAAAAATAAGCTCAAAATGGATTAAAGATCTAAATGTAAGGCCAGAAACTATCAAACTCTTAGAGGAAAACATAAGCAGAACACTCTATGACATAAATCACAGCAAGATCCTTTTTGACCCACCTTCTAGAGAAATGGAGATAAAAACAAAAATAAACAAATGGGACCTAATGAAACTTCAAAGCTTCTGCACAGCAAAGGAAACCATAAACAAGACCAAAAGACAACCGTCAGAATGGGAGAAAATATTTGCAAATGAAGCAACTGACAAAGGATTAATCTCCAAAATTTACAACCAGCTCATGCAGCTCGATAACACAAGAACAAACAACCCAATCCAAAAATGGGCAGGAGATCTAAACAGACATTTCTCCATAGAAGATACACAGATTGCCAACAAACACATGAAAGAATGCTCAACATCATTAATCATTAGAGAAATGCAAATCAAAACTACAATGAGATATCATCTCACACCAGTCAGAATGGCCATCATCAAAAAATCTAGAAACAATAAATCCTGGAGAGGGTGTGGAGAAAAGGGAACACTCTTGCACTGCTGGTGGGAATGTAAATTGGTACAGCCACTATGGAGAACAGTATGGAGGTTCCTTAAAAAACTACAAATAGAACTACCATATGACCCAGCAATCCCACTACTGGGCATATACCCTGAGAAAACCATAATTCAGAAAGAGTCATGTACCAAAATGTTCATTGCAGCTCTATTTACAATAGCCAGGAGATGGAAACAACCTAAGTGTCCATCATCGGATGAATGGATAAAGAAGATGTGGCACATATATACAATGGAATATTACTCAGACATAAAAAGAAACGAAATTGAGCTATTTGTAATGAGGTGGATGGACCTAGAGTCTGTCATACAGAGTGAAGTAAGTCAAAAAGAGAAAGACAAATACCGTATGCTAACACATATATATGGAATTTAAGAAAAAAAAATGTCATGAAGAACCTAGGGATAAGACAGGAATAAAGACACAGACCTACTAGAGAATGGACTTGAGGATATGGGGAGGGGGAAGGGTAAGCTGTGACAAAGAGAGAGAGTGGCATGGACATATATACACTACCAAACGTAAAATAGATAGCTGGTGGGAAGCAGCCACATAGCACAGGGAGATCAGCTTGGTGCTTTGTGACCACCTAGAGGGGTGGGATAGGGAGGGTGGGAGGGAGGGAGGCGCAAGAGGGAAGAGATATGGGAACATATGTATATGTATAACTGATTCACTTTGTTATAAAGCAGAAACTAGCACACCATTGTAAGGCAATTATACTCCAATAAAGATGTAAAACAAAAAAAAATTTATTTATTTGGCTGCACCGGGGCTTAACTGCGGCATGCGTGATCTTTAGTTGCAGCATGCGGGATCTAGTTCCCTGACCAGAAAGCAAACCTGGGCCCTCTGCATCGGGAGCGTGGAGTCTTAGCCACTGGACCACCAGGGAAGTGCCCCACCTTTTGAATTTTGATATTTTCCCAGCTACCTTGTTATTCCCACATCCAGGATAGACTTAACAGATAAACACCTGATTTACATATTGTAATGCTAACTACAATCACATATAAATTAAAAGTAATTCATGGCAAACACCACGATCAGGGCTTGGCACACCTGAAATACACAGATGAATGTTATTACATTTTGAAGACACAGCAAAGATTACGGCAAAAGCGCTGCCTCCCTAAAGTCAGCCCACAGAGCCCATCACTCCATATGACTGCCTAGACTATGCCTAGCAACTGGCCAAGGTCAATGGCTCCAGCTCCAAACCCAGGCCTTTCCTTTCCTGCTCCCTCTCCCTGACAGCTTACAGCTTCTGGGCTCCACCTCTGACCTCCCCTGTTTACAGCGAATGCTCTTGATAAGCTCTGAAGTCTGGATTTAAGGCCTTTCCTTACCTCCAGCACCTGGCCTCATGGAGTTCACAAACCCTCACCATGCTCATGAATTCTAAGGCTGCACCCAAAGCTCCTTTGTGCCTTCTTGCCAGCCTGCCTTTGTTCTAGTAGCTTCCTAGCTCATCCCCCCTCACCTGGGTCCTACTAAGGTTTTCCTGTCTAGTTGGCCAACACGGGTCCCATATCAAACTGCTTGCTGGGCACTTCCACACGCACCCCTTGCCCCCATGTCAAATTCAAAACCACAGAGGCCAGGCCCATGACACAGGACCACCAGGGAAGTCCCCAATGTATTCTTTTTAGCTCTTCTCTTACTTGACCCTTCTGGCAGCGTTTAGCGATGTGGGCCCCTCCCTCCTTCCTGAAACAGCTTCACGAACCCACACTCTCCTGGTTGCCAGTTACGCACCTTTGGCCACATTTTCTCAGCCTTCCCCCAGCCTGCTTTTCTTCCGGCTCCTGATCTCAGCGAGTGGCACCACCACCTGACGAGCTCCCACACCAAAGCCAGCCTCCTTAGGTCTTCCTGCTTGTTCCCGACACCCCCTCGGTCACAGAGTCCTGCTCATTCTTCTTCATCAATGCGTTGCCTCTCCTCAGCCTCACTGCCTACATTTACGGAGCACAGACTATGAGCTGGACAGGTGTGTTCTAGGTGTTTTAATCCTCACAACAAGCCTCTAAGGTAAATTTTATTATCATCTCCAATTTCAGATTAGGAAACAGAGACACAGGGTGGTTAAGTAACTTGCATGAGGTCACACAGCTACTAAGTGGCAGAGCAGGATTCAAACCCAGGTGACCTGACCTAATTCTGGATCCAGGCCCACTGTTTTCTCACCTAGATCACTGCAGCTGTCTCCTTGCGGTCTTCTGGCTCTGACTTGGCTTCCTCTAATCCTCCACACTGTGGCCTGACTCAACTCACTAAGACAACAGTCTGACTCTTTACTAGCTCTGCATGGCCTTCAGAATAAGTCCACATTCAGGGACCTCCATAACCTGGTCAGCAAGTGTTTCCCTCTTTGGCTTCATGCGTTTGTTTCTTGGCCTCACTTTAATCACCACCCTGAAAGCTCCACTAGCCACGGTGACAGCCTCCACTGCCAAGCTTCTGCACATCGTCTGATCTGCCAAGAACACTAACTCCGGACTTCCGTGGCGGTGCAGTGGTTAAGAATCCACCTGCCAAGGCAGGGAACACGGGTTTGATCCCTGGTCCGGGAAGATCCCACATGATGCGGAGCAACTAAGCCCGTGCACCACAACTACTGAGCCAGTGCTCTAAAGCCCACGTGCTGCAACTACTGAAGCCCGTGTACCTAGAGCCCGTGCTCTGCAACAATAAAAGCCACTGCAATGAGAAGCCCGCGCACCGCAACAAAGAGTAGCCCCTGCTCGCCACAACTAGAAAAAGCCTGAGTGCAGCAACGAAGACCCAACGCAGCCAAAAAAAAAAAAAAAAAAGGACACTTAACTCTTTGCCCTTCAGATTTTACTTTTTCTGATAATTCTTTTCTGACCTCCTGAAACTAGGCCATATGCCCCTCCTGCGAGCCCCTGTAGCCCCCAATGGTAATCCCTACTGTAGCATTGATTTCTCTGCGTTGTTTTTCCTGTCCACTGGTACCTGCTCTATCACAAGACTGTGAACTTCTCAAGAACAAGGACCTGGTTAGGGTCACTGTTGTATCCTCAGTACTCGGCTTAGTGCCTGCCTGTGTACAGCATTTAATAAATAATCAGTGAATCAATAAACCTTTATTGTTTGTGTCATACTCTTTAATACCTACTTATAAATGCCCTATATTGCTTTTATTTTCATATGTGTTAGCCTGATCTTTATAACCAGATTGCAAGTTTCTGGAAGATAGCAAATGTGCCCAGTACTTCTAAGTCAGAGGTTACTGACACAAAAACTGACACATTATTAAAAACTAACAATTATTCAGGGCTCAATGAATGTCAACAATCCAAAGATGTAGGTACTATTTTTCTCTCTCTCTCACCCTCCATATGAGGAAACTGAGTCAGGGAGTTTAGCAGCTTCCCTAAGATGACACAGCTAGTAAGCGACAGAGCTGGGATTTGAATCCTGACATTTGTGCCTGTATTCTCAACCCCTATAATCAGAGGCTGAGGAAACTTGGAATTACCGATGTTAAGTAATTTACCCAAGGTCATACTGTAGTGCTGGGACTGGGACCCAGGTCTTCCCAAAGCCTGCACTCTTAATTACACTGCTTCTTTTGCTTAAATAATCGTGCTAAAGCTCATACTGGGTGTTGATAAATTTTGAAAGCTGCAGATCCAGTTTACTGAGATTGGAGAATATTAAATTCCCTTCCAAAAGAAGCATAATTGTAGCTTACCGAGTTAATTTACCTTAAACATCGCCAGCCTAGTCTTACCAGCCAATTAAGTTTATGGTCTCTACTTCTCTCCCTTCAACGCTGAAGGCTGTTTTCCTCAATATGAAAGCCTTGTTTTCTAAGACTGGCCTCTAACTCAAAATCAGCTCTCATTCAGGAATTTACTCTTCCCTTTATTTCCCAAAACCAGTGATGTGATTGATGTTCCCAAGTTCCCTGCTCTCGTGGCCCCTCATCTCCCCAACATGGAATGTCTTGTTTCTGAAAGTAGCCTGTGATCCACAAGCCTTCTTGGCTGTTTTATTGTTTACCCTTAAAAAATTACTATTCTCTGTCAGCTTAGACTGTTTTCCTCACATACTCTGCTTTTTCCCTTTATTGCAAACATTTATTAACACTTAACTATGTACTAATATGGACATAATCTAACTCACTGAAGGCCATACTTTAGAAACGGCCTTGAAGTTTAGATCTTTTGACTGGACTATGATTTCCTTAACAAACTTCATAAAACCATCTCCTGCTCAGTTTGCAATTGTACACCCAAATATCTCTCAGCAAAATCTCAGTGGCCACTTCCACAGCACATAATATGGAGAGAATATCGGGAGTCAACTCATTAGACCTTACCACGAAGAATTTTTTACCAACACCTTGGCCCTTTTGCTGACAAAAGGATTCTTAAGCCTTTTGACAGCGTTATGGCTTCCTTAGAGCTCTTCTACGTTCAAAATGAACTGTCCAGCTTTCTTGGGAAATGCTCTGGAGGCTCTTTCCTGAATTAACTGTACAGCTTTGTCTCTCTGGATTAAGCACTGATTTAATATGAAACCAACAGTTAAACATCTCTGAAATAGTAAAATATGATTATATTTCACAACGTTGTCTTCAGGATATAAACAATCCAAAGTGACTATTTGGGTAGTGCTGTATCACATTATTATTGTAGTAATATTTTCAGAAGAAATCGGAAGTTTAGAATAACTATAGGCCAAAAAATATGGACATATTGCACTAACACATGAAGCAAAGTTCAAATTTGTATTCTAAGGAAAAGACCAAAACATCACCAATGATGATGACAGGCACATCTCTGAACTTGATCTGATTTCCTTGAGGAAGGAAGGTACTGAACCGGTTATAACAGAATATGCCTTTGAAGGATTGAGCAACAAGTCCGTCATTCTCGAAAAAAATCAAATCATCCTGATAAATGTCTTAGTTATAAGGGAGAAAAAGCAGAGATGACTAGGCTGATAAAAATCTCCTCTGGCCTGTCTTATATCTCTTCCAGGCAGTGCTGTTCCTCAAAAGACACACGGCACAAAATATGGTTTTGCTGTTATATCAAAGTGTGTAAGTTAGGGAAGATAGCAGTTTTTTAAACAGAAAAATTAGATGATAACAGCAACAGGTAAAGAAGCTTTGGGCTTCTGAGGAGGAAGTCCTGGCACCCCTACATAGGCACAGTAGATAAACTGAAAACGGTACAAGTGCTGGTCTGAGTACAGCCTGTCTCTATTGTAATCAGAAGGAAGAGTATTACAATCCAGCAGAAGTAGCCGTTCAAAGTCTAAAGAGGAGCATTTCATCAGACAATAATTGAGCACTCACTGCATACAAAGGCAACAGATTAGGTGCTGAGGGATCCAAAAGAACCCCCTGCTTCTCTGAAATTAGAACTGTATTCTCATTTTCTCAAGCCAATGTATTTTATGTAATGAAACAAAATATGTATCATAGATCTCTTGCAGTGGTGTAAGAGTATTCAGGACCTGCAAGGAAAACTGTGCAAAGAACCTTCCCCTTCAGTCTTTTCCTTGTAGAAATATCCTACTGGTTCCCTGAAAATAGTGTAAGCTTTCTTTAGCAAGTGAAATACCACCCTGTTATTCTCTCCCTCTTACCCTGTTTCACTTTTTTTCATAACACTTAAGACCGCTTGACATTTTATAGATTTGTCATCTGTCTTTCTCAACTAGAATGTAAGCTTCATGAAGGCAGAGATTTCAAAATATTTTGTTCGCAGATATATTCTCAGTATCTCAGTATCCAGAACTATATCTAGGGCTTCCCTGGTGGTGCAGTGGTTAAGAATCCGCTTGCCAGTGCAGGGGACATGGGTTCGAGTCCTGGTCCGGGAAGATCCCACATGCTGCGGAGCAACTAAGCCCATGCGCCACAACTACTGAGCCTGCGCTCTAGAGCCTGCGAGCCACAACTACTAAGACTGAATGCTACAACTACTGAAGCCCGTGCGCCTAGGGCCCGTGCTCCGCAACGAGAAGCCACCACAATGAGAAGGCCGCATACCACAACAGAGTAGCCCCCACTCGCCACAACTAGAGAAAGCCCACACGCAGCAACGAAGACCCAATGCAGCCAAAAATAAATAAATAAAATAAATTAAAAGAAAAAAAAAGAACTATATCTAGCATGTAGTTGTAGGAGGTTCTTAAAATTTTTGTAAAATTAATAAAAGCATTAAAAAGACACCTGAATATTATGTTAGAATTATTAAGTTATAAAATTTTGGCATATCTGTGTATATATGTGTGGGTGTGAGAGTAAATTTACAGACTCCATATGGTGTGATTCCCAGTGGACACCAAGTCAGGAGTCAGAGGATCACAAGCTTGTGTGGGGAGTTAGGAGAGTGATTGCAAAAACAAAGCAACATGTCTTATTTAATGGATGGAAGGAATCAAACATTGTCAGCAAACGTCTCCAAAGAGTAAACTAAATGTATCTTTCTGTCCTTTCCATGTCTGAAATCTGAGTGTAGTGAATCCAAATTCACTTCAGATTAGTTGGTTTGACATTAGCTTTCTTCCTTGAGAAAACTTTTGACATTTATGTAGTAAAGTTTTCTTCTTTTCCCTCCTCCCTAAATTACTGCCTGCAAGATGCAAGCCCTCAGATCCAAACAGTATCCCATTTCTATTTTGAGATTTGCCTGAGTCACAAGGTAATCTTGGCAAATCACTCCGCTCTATCTCTTAGTTTACTGAGGCTGCCTGGGAACTGGAGCTGTCAGCCAAACAGGAAGAGAGCTGTGTTGCCTAACTCCAGAAGGTCTCAGTCCTATGGATGTGGTGAGGTTTAATGATGGATATAAACGGCTGCAGATGGAATTCCCACAGGGTGGGGGTGGCGGGGGGGGGGGGAAGGCAAACATTTTACTTCCTCTATAGGAACTCAGGGCTGGTAGAAAGGCCAGACTATTAAATATAGCTGAGCAGATATCTCAATGTGTCTGCAAGACATGTGTTTCCAACTAAAGAGACCCCTTCTGTATTCCTACTTATTCCTACTATATATGACACCCCAAACCCCAAATATAAGCAAAGGTATGTGACTGATCTGACCCTGGCAAAGTTACACTGTTTAAAAAAAAAAAGAGTCAGTGTTTATAAACACGTATAAACTACAAAGGCCCTTTTTCAAGAATGGGTATAAAGAGCTGCTTCCACCTGGATGCTCTGATTTGTGCCCCATCCACGGTCTCAAGTTCCTCCTGGTTGTGTAGCTAGCATGTTCTCCCTAAGTGGTTCTGCCTTAGTCACTGTGATTCTAAACTCCCTGCCCCCACCCCCACCCCCAGTGATGCCTCTTGACAAAATTATTCTTTCTGTACTCACACAAATGGAAACAGAAGAGATGAAAGGCCCCGGGGATGCAGACAGTGCAGGTCTCAAGCTGAACCACTGCTAAGCACAACCTGAACTTTTCTGCCTCTCTTCGCTTGGCTGAGTTCCTCTCCTGACTCAGGGTAGAGTGATGAGCCTGGCATAGGAGGCTTAGGACCCAGGGGGCGCCTTTCAGCCGAGAGGAAAAAAAAAAAAAAAACAAAAACCACCTCGCTGCAGCAAGCTGGCTGGGAAGCTCCCAGTTCTAAAGAGAGGCTGTTTACCAGAAGAGCATAACAAGGGCAGGTCTGACTGCAAGGCTGGGAACGGGAGGCAGAGCCGCCGCCAAGGGGACCCCGGTTGGACCCTGGTTGGTCAGTCACCTGCAGGACGAAGGAGGTGAGGATGCTGTTGGCCTGGCTGCAAACAATCCTCGTCGTCAGCAACATGCTCCTGGCAAAAGCCTATGGATCTGGAGGTGAGATTACTGTCTTTCCTTTCTGCAGTAACTTAATGAAGCAGAAAGGGTAGAGCTCCCTATTTCCCAAGCAGGAAGGAAGATGACAGGAAACGAAGCTTTTAGCAGGTTCCTGTTGTCCCATGAAAGCCTTTTTTTTTTTTTTTCCCCTTTCTCCTTTCCCTGCCAGGAGCTTGCAGCTCCATCTTTGCCATTAAGAACAAAGGCAAGTAGCCACTTTCTCTTTCCTTTTCCTTGCCTGTGGCTCATGAGTGGATGGAACTTGGGGGTTCATCTCCCCTACTCCTAAGTACTGTTCTTTTCAGGGGCTTTGCACAGTGTCACCAGAGCGCAGGCCCTCCTCCCTCAGCCCCTTCCTGCGGCTCTCCTGCTGAGGCGAGTGGGAGTTTGGAGTCACATCCAGGCAGCGATGAGGCTGGTTCCCTCTGTCTGAGGCTCTCTTTTCCGTGACTGAATCAAGGCTTTTGTAGAATTCTCTTGGGAGGGAGTGTTGCCTGTGGAAGTGTGGCCACATCCGCAGAGAAGGGAACACAAGAGTTTATGTAACATGGAATGACAACACAGGGATGGATTTCGGGTCCGGCTGCCCACCGACCGAAAACTCCCATCGTCTCCAGAGAGAGACCTGAACCCAGGGCTCCCCAGCACCCTCCTGCAAACTGGCCACAAGTTCCAGAGCGACAACCCCTTGGGTTGTGCGGTGCTTTGCGGCTTACGAAAGAGAAAGAAAAGAAAAAAAGCTAATACTAAGCGTTGGGGGCCGGGCACCGGGCACCGGCTGGGGGCTCTTCACGCGCTCTCCCTCCCTTCTCTTTCCGGCCTCACAACCCTGCGAGGCAGACGGGGTTTTCCACGTGAGGGCAGCGTCTCCCAGCTGGGGTGGGCCCGGGCTCCCCTGCCCGCCACTCAGTGTCCTGTCCGGGGGACTCCTCTTCCTCACAGGCTGCTTCTGGGACAACGGCCACCTGTACCGGGCTGACCAGCCGTCTCCCGCACCGGGCCTCCTCTGTCTCAACTGGCTGGACGCGCAGAGCGGCCCGGTATCTGCCCCCGAGTCGGGTGAGTGCCTGTCCCGCGAGGCGGGCCTCGGGCGGGCGGGCGGGCGGCGGCTGCGTCCCGGCCCCGGCCCATGGCGCCTTCTTTCCCCTCCCAGGCGCCGGCAACCATAGCTACTGCCGGAACCCGGACCAGGACCCACGTGGGCCCTGGTGCTACGTCAGCGGCGAGACCGGGTCTCCCGAGAAGCGGCCTTGCAAGGACCTGCGCTGCCCAGGTACCCGCTCGGGACCCCGCGCCCAAGGGGCCAGAGAGCCGTCAGCGCACGTGCGGCCGCGCGACGCCGGCCGGCCCCGCCCCGCCCCGCGCCGTCCGATTGGCCAGGGCTGTCTCCAGGCCGCGGGGCCCGAAGCCCATTGGCCAGCGCCGCCGCCTGGAATGAGCTCATCCTCCGCGAGCGCCTAGTAAACAACCGTGGGCCGCGAGGCCCGGCCCCTCGGCCGAGCTCCCTGCCCCATGCTTCGCCTGGGGAGCCGCAGAGTCGCGCGTCCCGGGTCCACGCCCTTAGTGAGACCTTGGGCGTTTACGGACCTCTTGTGGAGCGTCTGCTGTGTGCTAGGCACTCAGCTCACAGCACCCCCGCCATCCCCAAGAACCAGTTTGGGGGATCTGAGCCTCAAAGAGAAGTTCAGCGATTTACCAAAGGCAGTGACAGGGTCCAGGTTTGAATCCAAGTTTCTTAGACTCCATAGTGCATACTTGTGGCTCCCGGCGCAGCAAGACGATTCTCTAGGATTAAATGGGATATGTAAACATATAACATAGGGATTGGCATAAAGCTTGGGCTCAACAAACCTGAGCTGCTCAGAGGAGTCATCGATTGTTTCCTGGCATAGGGGGGGACCCCTGGAGGAGGTGGCAGCTGAGCTGGACCTTGGAAGATGGCAAGGATTTGAGCATATGAAGACGTGGGAGGCAGGAGAGGCCCTTTCTCATAGCCTTCCCCTCACCTTGGCCTCGTCCCAGCTATGGTGCAGCCCTTAGGCCTGGTCTTGCCCCTAGGTCTTGAAATAAGTGCGTTCTAAGGTGGGCCCCCTCGTCTCCCCCCAGACTCAAGGCACTTTCTGATGAGAGCTGTTTCCCACTTCACCTCCAGAGACCACTTTCCAGGGCCTGCCAACCTCTACAACAGAAACCGAGGAGGTGTCTGAAGTGCCAGGAGGAGATGAGGTGCAGGTGTTTGCTCCTGCCAACACCCTGCCTGCCCAGAGCGAGGCCGCTGCCGTGCAGCCAGTGATTGGGATCAGCCAGCGGGTGCGGGTGAACTCCAAGGAGAAAAAGGACCTGGGAACCCTGGGTATGACTGCCCACCCCTGTCCTTGTGGGATTTATTGAGAAATGTTTGCTGATTATCTGGGGTGGAGATAATGGTATACCTTGTGTCCTGTCCTTGGCAGGCTACGTGCTGGGCGTTACCATGATGGTGATCATCATTGGCATTGGAGCTGGCATCGTCCTCGGTTACACCTACAAGAGGTCAGTAGCTTCTCTTCTGGGCTCTCTGAGAGAGGAGAGGAAGGTCCACAAAGTCAAAGCAGACTCCTTTGTGGCATTCTTACCCATAAAGGAAGTGAGGTGTTGGAAGAGGAAAACCAGCTCAAGATGTAGAGACTTGGTTCTAGTCTTTACCAGGTGACCTTGGACAAACCCTTTCCTTTGGTGCCTTTACTCCTCACCCCAAAGCCTCCTGAGGTAGGGGTTCTTGTTCCCCATTTTACAAGTGAGGAAGCCTTCATCAGAAAGGTGAAGTAAGCTTGCTCAAGGTTATACTGCCTGGGAGTGGCTGGATTCAAACCCAGCTCTTTTGACACCACATTCCCTGATGTCTAATCCAGCATGCCTCGTGTGGAAGTGAGTGGCCCTGCAGAAATCAGGCTGGGATTTCATTGCAGGGACCCTGAGATTGAATTCTTTCTGTGAGTTATAAAATTCTGGTACTAGAAAAAGTTCCCAGCCACTGCTTTTGCAGTTGGGGCTTGAATGTCCTGAGCCATAAGCAGTGGGATCTCCTTTAGGACAGGAGGAAGGAAGTGAGTAAGAGGATAGGGAGTCTGTTAGCTACTCTACACCACATATGAGAAAGCCAGAGAGGCTACCTGGGAAACTCAGGGACATGACCTGTGGTTGGGACGGCAGAAGGAGGAATGCTTATTTTGAGAGGTCCTCTGAGATGCCATGTGGAAAAGGGTCTCAAAGCCAGTGACAGATGCATGATGATAAGCCAGAGTTATGCCCGTTTTTACAGCACTAGCTAACTCTGGGAAAATTATTTGCAAAATCTTGGGCAAAATCAGGGGATTTGACTTCTAGTCCAGAGTATGTGTGATGTTTCTTTTCTATGGTCTGGGAAGCCTTCCTATAAGGGAAGTGATGTGGTGGCCTGCATTTTCCAGGGGTGAAGACCATGTCTGAGCCCACAGCCCCAGTGGGTCACCCAGCATTAAATAAACTGAGGTGTCCTTAGGGCAATGTAGTCAGCCTCCTCATTTTACAGATGGAAAAGGGGAAGTGTTGGGTAAGAATAATAACAACAATAGCAGCAGTAGCGAACATTTACCAGAGGCCAGGCACTGCTTCAAATGATACGCACACTTTAACTCAATCTTCGCAATCACCCCTTATGAGGTAAATGCTGTTATTATCCCCAGTTTACAGATTAGGAAACTGAGACAAGAGAGGATATGTACCTTGCTTGAGGTCACACACCTAGCATTTGGTGGAGTTAAGTCTTAGCCCTGCCACTAACTAGCGATCTGTGTGACTTTGGGCAAGTTGCTTCTGTTTGCTACTCCAGGGCACTGCTGTAGCTGAGGATGCGACTGCCTGGCACATAGTAAGTGGTCAGTAAACCATAGCTATTTTTCTTTTCTGTAAAATGTGGGTACTGCACTAGCACTCTCTGGGCCCCAATGCTTCTCTGATCGTCTGTGATTCAGGAAGCACAGTTCAGAGAGGGGAAGTATTGACCTGAGAGTGTCTCCTGACTCCTAGTGCAAGGTTGCTGCCCTCAGTGGGATGGTTGACGTGGCAGGTCCAGAGGCACCTGCTTGTCATTTCACAGAGTCAGAGGAAATGATGGGGAGACCCTGGTTATAGTTCGTAGTCAGACCCAAACTGTGTTGGCTGAGTCTAGCTGTTGAAATATTTCCTCCTTCTTCAGCCACTGGATAGCAGTTGGCTCTCCTCCAATCCTGTGACAGTGTCCAGGCCTCCAGGTGCGTGAACTGACTGCTAAACGTCCTTAATTGCAAGCTCAGTTCTTAGGCCCAATGAGGAAGCCAAGCCTTTTTCTTCTAGATTTGTTCCTTCAGGCTGTCACAGGATTGCCCCAAGGCCTTGTGTTTATTTTCCTGTAAACTCAGGGCGAGGCACCAAGTCATCAGACTCCCTGTCACTAACCATCGGACCACCCCTTCCCTCGTCAAAAGTGCTCTGAGCACAGACTGTACAACAGGAAACCGCATGTGGGCTGGAGGCAAGCTCTCAGCCCCTATCTCTCCCCAGAGTCAGAAAACAGTGTTCTGGAAAGCGCTGTTGAGCGCAGGTCCTGCTGCTTCCCTGCACCTCCGTTTCTTGTTTCTTGTCTGTTCAGTGGGGCTGTATCCCCACTCCACACACACATACCCACCCCAGATTACCATTAAGTATTACGTGTAAACAGTAGAACACCAATCAGGTTAAATAACCACTAGCTGCCAGCATTTATTGCATGCTTTCTTAATAAGCGAGGCCCCACTGAATGCCCTTCCCTGATGATCACGCCCAAGCCTCAGGACCACACTAGAAGGACCACTTTTACACCGTTTTACAGTGAGAAGCTGAGAGCCAGGGAAGTTAAGTGCTGTGTCCAAGCTACACAGCCAATAAGGTGTGTCTAAGGATTGCCAGTATCTCCCAAAAGTCCAGCGAGGCCCAGGAACTTCATGCCAGTTTGCATTGGATTGCATAGGACAGTAGGAAAAATTGGAACTTTCAAAATAAAATAGCTGGGTTTAAAAGTTAAAAGAACCAGGATCTAGTTCTGGAACACCCAGTTCTGGGTGTGACAGTGGACAAGTCATTTACCTTCTCTGATCTCCTCATATGTAAAATAGGGGCAGGAGATTAGTGATGATACTCCCAGCTCTAACGTTGCCTAAAAAAAGACGATATTACCTGGTGGTGGCTGCAGGCAGTACTGAGTTCAAATCCCAAATCCACCATTTGCTTGAATAAATGATTAAACCTCTGTGCATCTGCCTTCCCATCTCTGAAACAGAGATCCTAATAGATGCCACATAGGTTTGTTGTGAGGATGAAATTAGTGTAGTTTGGGCAGACAGTTGGTGTTCCTAACCTTAGCTGCCTTGAGAAACTTGTCCTGAGCAGCAGTGTGGCACAGCACTGCTTCTGACTGAGAAGGGAGCAGTGGCTCAGAGTTACATAATAATTTGAAGGAACCCGTGTTACCTGAAGGAGGTCTCGGGTGCCTCCAATCAACCCCCCAAAGAGGATGTCAGACACAGGCAGCAGCTCCGTCCACACATGCTCTCTCTGGCCAGCCCAGCTCCCGGTCCTGGCCCCAGAGCAGTCAGGATAGAATTACTGCAAGCCATGAGCCCCCCTATCCCCCTCCCCACAAAGGCCAGGGAGAGAGCTTTCCCCTGGCCGGGAGGAGCAGGCAGTACCAGGCTTCCTCTCAAGGGAGGCAGGGCAGCAAGTGGGGGCCGTGAGGGCTCAGCCTGGCGGGTCTTTGTCCTGGTTGTCTGGGCCACGAGGTTCAGGTGGCCAGTCTGCAGCTCCCTGCCCCTGCCACTGCCCCTGCAGCGTCTGTGCTCTGGCTCTGGAGGGAGTATTTATTTTCTGATACAAAGGCAAGGGAAAAACTGTAAGTCAACACCACTCTGCCTGCTTAAGAGAGGAGCTGAGTCAGTGAATAAGTCTTTTGTTCTTTCTTGGCTGCCAGACAACAGCCTGGCTGCCCCCCCTACCCCTAAAAGGTGGTGAGAAGGGGCTGAGCCGCCTGGTGGTCAGTGCAGCAGTCCTGCTGGCCTCCCTCAGACCTCAGAAGGGGCTGGGGGCAGCCACCGCACCTCCAGGACTCACAGGCACCATTAACAGGAGGCACGTGGGGTTGGGTGTGTCTTGAGGCTTCTAAATGGAAGAGACTGTCATCCAGATGAGTCCCAGCACCTGCTTCCTTCATTACCCTTGGCTGCTCTTCCAGCCCGGCTCTGCCCCATTAATCCAAATTGATTTTTCCCCCCTAAAGCAGCAGTACCCAACCTTTTTGGCACCAGGGACCGGTTTCATGGAAGACAGTTTTTCCACGGACGGGGGTGGAGGGGGGGGCCATGGTTCAGGCGGTAATGCGAGCGATGGGGAGCGGCAGATGAAGCTTCGGCTCATTTGCCCGCCGCTCACCTCCTGCTGCGTGGCCCAGTTCCTAACAGGCCACAGACCGATACCAGTCCACGGCCTGGGGGTTGGGGACCTCACCCCTGCCCTAAAGACTTGTGTATGATGCAGCCTGACCATTATCAACGGCTTGGCTGACCACAGCTGGATGCTTGATAAAGGAGGTAGCTGAGGAAAGCAGGGCTTTGGAGTCAGACTCCAAAGCCTCACTTTCTTCTATAAAATGTGGGTGATATTTGCAGTCTTGCAAAGTTGGGTGGAAGGTGAACAAAGATGGTACATGTATAAAGTGTGTGGCATCCAGTAGGTGCATAGGTAGCTCTTCTCATGCTGGATGATGGGAAGGCCATTTCCTGGCACCTTAGTGGGTCCTCAGGAAGCATGAGTTCCTGCTTTCCCTCTTCCTCCAGCCCCTTAGATTTTGAAATTCAGGCCTGGCCTAAGACTCTTGGCAGATACTCTCCTTCTTTTGTAAATGGCCTTTTGGTCTTCTGCTGGCTTGGGGGCTCCCTTAATAAAATTAAACCGAGACCTTCCAAGTTTCTCCCTACATGGGCGGACTTGAAGAATCTAGCATTTTGTTTTATTACAGAGGTAGGTGTTCTCTTCGATGCGGCAGCAGCTGTAACCAATGGGCAGTGCCCAGGGGCAAAGTGAATCTCAGGCTGTGAGTGGGAATGCACTTGGTCCAGACAGCCCTGTCCTCATGGCCCTCCATGGCCCCTCTGGGTGCTCTGGGAGGTCCTCTGCTGCGGGGGTTGGTGGTGTCCAGTACAGAGCCTGATGAGGATGGGTAGGAGCTGCAGGCTTACACATTCAGAAACTTGGCCACCCAGGGTGAGTCAGGGAGATGAGCTAACAGGTTTGCCTTCTGTGACCTTACAGTGAGAAATAGGGAGTCAGGGCACATGTCATGTGTGGGATCTCACAGAATGTTAGGGTCCGTGTAGGTTAACAAGTCCAACTCCCTGTTTTACAGACGATGAAATGAAGGCCCCAAGAGAAGGGGAGTGGCTGAGGTCACACAAATAATACTCACCTTGGCTGGTCAGTAGGAGAGTTCCCTTGGGAACCCAGATTAAGATAACGTTGCTTGGTGAGTCAAGTCGTTTTCAGGGCAAATCATAACAGCCTCCTATGAGTTTTACAGCAGTTCCACTGTTTTTGAAATGCTTTCCCATCCATTATCTTATTTGGAGGCAGATATTATCCCCATTTCACAGATGAAGAAACCAAGGCTCCCCGAGGCCAAGTGTCACACAGCCAAGGCTGGGCTGCTCCAAGTACAGACAACTGGTTTATTTAAAGACAGTTGTGAGGTACCTGTGCCAGCTTTTCCCCGTCCAGCCCCTGCTGTTTTCTCAGTGTTACTCTCCAGTCTCTGGACACTTTTGTCATCGCACCTCACATGGTGATGGCTGTGTAATCCATCTGATCTTGGCCGTCTCCCCAGGGAGTCTGAAGCAGGCCTGTGTTGCTGCCATCCATTGGCTACTTGTTTCAAGGCCTCTTTGGGGTGGGCTCCTTCCGGAAAGATTTCCTCTGACAGCTGAGCCCACGTATCTAGTTGCTGTGTCAGACGATGCTGACCTGCGTGCTGGGGGCTGGTTCTGGTGTGCAGTGCGCTAGGCACACACCAAGCCCTTTGGCTTGCAGTGGGGGTGGCCTGGTCCCGTGGGGTGGGCAGAACATGTGCAGCTGGAAGACTGGGTGTGTGAGTCTCTGCCTCACTGTTTCTTTGGGGGTGACCCTGATCGGGTCAGAACTTCTGTTGAGCATCAGCCTGAGTCTGACAGACTTGGGTTTGAGCCCACCATGTCATTTGGAGAGTTCAGTTTCTCTGGACTTATTTCCTCATCTATAAAATGAATGATAAGACCCAATTGTTAGGGTTCCGAATGAAGTGAGATAACGCTCATAAAGCTCTTAGCATGGAGCGGGCACTTCATGTGCGTGAAATGGGGCAATATCAGGGCCTGATTGGGTCATTGAGCACCATGAGAATTGGAAGGCGTGTGAAAACTCAGGGTCCCATGGTCATTGTCTCCCATTGACCTGAGCAGCCCTCAGAGTCCTTTTTGGCCCCTGCATGGTCCCTGTTTCTAGCCAGGGCTCACAGCTTCTGGAAATTTTGGATAAGATGTCTCAGAACAGGATGGTCAGGTCAGTTTTCTGGACAATTTTATAGGTGAGGGCTGAAAATTCTCTGGGTCTTGTGGCACCTTGGGCTGAAAAAGCAAAACTCCACCTTGCTGTAAGAGTCTCTTTCCTACACAGTATCTTCATTGAGCCCCACTGCAGCTGTGTGAGGTTCATGCAGATGAGGTTTAGGGGCTCCTTGCTGAGTTAAGGCAGTCTGGCAGAACAGAAATCTAGGCCATGAGCCACTGACTGGCTGTGACCATGGCCAGCCCCTGCCCCTGCTGGGCCTCAAGATGCCACCTTAGGAGCAGAGCCATGCAGGAGGCAGAGCCTGAACGCTTCCCTCTTCTCCTGCCAGGGGCAAGGACCTGAAAGAGCAGCATGAGCGGAAGGTGTGTGAGAGGGAGATGCAACGAATCACCCTGCCCTTGTCTGCCTTCACCAACCCCAACTGTGAGATCGTGGATGAGAAGACCATTGTGGTCCACGCCAGCCAGACTCCAGTTGACCTTCAGGAGGGCAGTGCCCCCCTCATGGGCCAGGCGGGCACTCCAGGCGCCTGAGCCCCCCATGATGGGCAGGAGCCCATGCAGACAGTGGTGCAGGACCGCCTACCCACCTACAGCTGGGAGGATCTACACTTTTTGTTGTGGCTAAAAACCCCCACTTATTTTTTTGGTTTGTTTTTGGTGAATCCTAAGACAAGCAGGTGGTACTGTGGGCTGAGGGTGAGGCTGGGTGGGGTCCTACCAATGCTGTTTCTCCATCCCATGGAGCAGGATTTTGCCCGTGGATGGAGGCAGCGGCAGTCCCCACAGCAGTGCTGCCAACAGGGCCTTCCAGTGCCCCGGAACTGAACCAGGGATGGACAAGGAGCTCCCCCAGCTCCTCTGTGCTTTATTGTCCAAGATGGCCTCAGCCTCTGCCTCCCCATGTGTTCTCCTTGGGCTTGAGTGGTGCACACTGTTATTCACAGTTCAGGTCATGTAGGTTGAGAGGCAGTATTTAAAAAAGATATTTAGTTTTTTAAATATTTGGGATGCAATTCCCTGCAGACCTCTGAGAAATGGAAATAAGTCTGTACGAAAGTCAGAACTGTGGGTTGAGAACGGGATCTAGGCGGGGGGGCTGCTGGCAGTGATGTGCCTTGACAACCGTGGGCTGGGCCCAGGGACTCTTCCTGTTTTGAAAGTAAAGGAAGGGAAGAAGCGCACTGAACATTCCACTTAGGAAGAGGGTAAAGAAGTATCTGCAGCTGCCTCAGGCCACAGGACCCGAGTGGACCTGGGGTGTCCCAGACGGTCTCTCTTCGGGGTAGATAGTGACCTTTCATTCTTCAGGGGTGAGACAGCAGCCAGCTAACCTACGGGAATGACACTGTGGGTGAGGCCTTGTGAACTGCTTCTGAGAGGTTAACCTGGAAACCCACTCGGAGGCAGGGTGATGGAGGGGGCTTCAGGACTTGGCACCTGCCTCGGCCCAAATCTGCAGGTGGCTCTGTAGCCTCCAGGCCAGCGCCTTCCTGTGGGGTCAATAGGGCAAGGGCCACGACCCCTAACTTGTAAAATAATCATAGAACCATTGAGGGACCTTAGGGTGCCCGAAGCCTTTTGGACAGAGGGGCCAGAAGTGGAAACTGACATTCAGGGTCACAGAAGAAGCTACCAGCACGGCCAGCCCTGAGGCCCTGATATCACGCTCGGAGGCCTTAGCACTGCTTTCCGTCCACAGAGCTTCCTTCCCAAAGCCCTGCCACTGCCTCACATGGAGAGGGGTTAGTGGGGCCCCGTCTCTCCGGCAGGCTGTTCTGGAAGTGATTTGCTGAGGGGACCTAGGCCTCAGGGGGTCCCTTGTTGGTAGAGATGCAGAAGAGAACATTACTGGTTTCTACTTTTCTATAAAAGCATTTCTCTGTGTACATGTTTTATATACCTCATTCTGACACCTGCCTATAAAGTGCAGGAAATTGCTCTGCATTCGACTTATATAAATTAAAAAAAAAGGACGACTCCATATTGCCAAGTTTTTGTGGGGTATCAGGACCCTCCTCCCAAAAGTTGGGAAGTTTTTGGTTACCTTGTCAACACCTGCATGGCAAGCTCTGGCTCTCTGTCCTTCACTCAGGCCCTGCACCTAGGAGGCAGCAGCAGCTGGATGGTTGGGAACTGCAGCCTCCGTGTTTGGGCGTCGCAATCAGGAGCTTTTCAGGTCGAAGTTGCAGGGAAGATGGTATGTGGCATCCCAAAGGAGGCTGGTCACTGCAAATCCTCTTCCCGTCAGCATTCTTTCCGAGGTGGAGATAGTTAAAACGAACATCCAGGCAGCCCCTGGCAGGGGCTGGAGACGGGGTGGTGGGTGGTGGTGCTGTAGCAGCCGAAGGAGGGATAGGTGTGCAGATGGGGGAAGAGTCTCCAGGCTCCCAGGAGCAGCTCTGGGCTGTGGAAGGTCCCTGCGGGGGTGGCTCCTAGGGCTCCAGAAGAAGCTACCAATGGGAGTTCGTTGGGTTTTTTAGCAGGGACTTAGCAGTAGGTTCTCAGCCTCTAGGAACACTTAGGGTGACCTCTACCCATACTCAGACACTGCTCTATACTTCTAGAAGCAAGGGGCACCCTAGAGCATCAGTTTTTCCAGGAAGCAGATCCTGCCCTTCAGTTGG
Source organism: Grampus griseus (assembly GCF_964374135.1). Lineage (NCBI taxonomy): Eukaryota > Metazoa > Chordata > Mammalia > Artiodactyla > Delphinidae > Grampus > Grampus griseus. Next base: position 23,604,367 of record NC_139006.1, on the reverse strand, counting down.
ACTCCAGCTTTTGGAGAAATCACCTTTGGGTATGTGGATGCCTAGTGTGCCCGGGATCCTACAAAGCCAGATCGCAACATCTTGCCCAGCCGTCACCCTCCACGACAGACCCCATGTGCAGAAGCAAGAAACAGGTCTCCCCCTGAATACTTGCAGGGAAACACCAGGGGTGGGGGTGACTTGCATGCATTTCTTCCTTTAATGAAGGTGGCACCCAGCCCTGCAGAGGACTCCAGGATAGCCTGGCTATGGGAGCGCACGCATGTCAGAGGGCGGCAGCGTATGGCCCTGAAGGGATGACTCAGGCAGGAGGTGGGAGTCAGACCTGCTACAAGGCCGGGGCTGCCTTAGGTGGGTCGTGCATGTTCTCTGGAGCAGGCTGGTGTCTGTGTAAGGAGGGGAATCAGAGGTGGGGGGCACGAGAAGTCCCTGCCGAGGGGTCAAAGTGGCCAGCACACCCTCCACGTGCATCTCCCTGAACCAGGCTGCAAGTCACTCTCTCACTCTCAGCATGGTCGGTTATGTTAACTGCTTAATTTATTTGGTCTGCTCAATGGCCCCGCTTGGGCCCACTCCCCCACACTTGTGGGGACCACTGAGGCACCACCAGCCACACAATGCTGGCCTTCCCGCTGCCGGGAGCCCAGGGCTCAACCCTACAGCAAACCTGCACACTCCACACTTAAGTATGGTCTAGACAGCAAGGAAACTCTGGCCAGAGGTGACATCTAGTCCCACAACTCATCAGGTCTATGTACAGCGTTTCACATAACACCCCACAGATATAACAAGATAGTCTGAACAGCAACCGTTCTCCTGCATCACTCCCACCCACCTCCTCCCCCCCCAATATAACCACCATTGCAGTAAGATCCCAAACCCACTCCTAATCTGTTAAATATGGTGCAAGGTCCCACTTATGGGGAGGCAAATCTACTTGTATTCAAGACCCCCACCCCAGCTCTGGAAGCCAGGGTAGAGGGTGTCCCCTGGGCTTTTCAGCACCCACAGCTGTGAGCTGTGGCTCAGGAGACTGGGGCCAGGAGCTCATGAGCTGGGCCAGCCAACATGGGAGGTAGAAGCCAGAAAGCCCGGCTCGGGGAGATGTCCCCCGCAGCACCTCCGCTCTGGGACTCTGCCACCACATCTTGCCACCCAAGCTGCTGCCTGGATCAGGCACAGTGAGGGGTGAGCATCGGCTGCCACGAGGACAAGGCTGGGAGACTGCTGAGATTCCCAGCACCCCGCCCCATACACTGGGCCTGCGACCAGCCACACTGTCCTCCAGAACCCACCTAGCAAAATCCCAGGCTCCTGAGGTGCCTACCAGGGTGTGAGTGACAGCAGCCAGGATACTAGAGCTTTCTAGCAGGCAGGGCCTCTTTCCTTCCAGCCCCAGCCTCTTCCTGCACTTGCGGCTGACTGCTTGTGGGAGGCAGAAAGGAAGTTCCCAGCCAGTCTCCAGCCGCTCAGTTTGAGAACACGGGGGGAAGCTCCCCCTCGAGCTGATGTGGCCCCTGGGCCCGGGAGATGAACAGAAACCAGCCCTTCCCCTGACTCCTGGCCGGACACACTACAAACCGACTAAGGGACCCTTCAAAACCTACTCCCTTGACCCTGCCCAAGGGAGGGCAGGATGTGGCGTGGAAGGGGGTAGCACCACTGTCACTTCACATCCTTGGATGGCCGCTCACTCCGCCACGCTCTCATGAGAAGTCCTTCTGCACCAGCTGGATCAGAGGCTTCAGAGCCCACAGGCAGGTGCACCTGGGATCCTGCCCAGCAGGTCCAGGTCACAATGATTAGTGTAAGCAAGAGCCTCCCGGAATCCACTGCCAGGGAGTTCCCGAGTGGTCATGAGTAACAGATTCCTCCTGGCACGGGGACCAGGCTTTTTTTTTGTTTGTTAGTTTGTTTTCTTCTTCACAGCTTTCAGGCGAGTGTTGGATTTACAGACAGTAACCAGGCCCCAGAACCTGTGGAGGTGGCTTCCCTGGTGCTGCACCCGCTCGCCTCCTGGGGAGGTAGTAGGGATGGCTGGTTCTGCTTCTAAACAAGCTGCCAATCCACAGGAAGCGCGGAAGGCCCTGCCCACAGCAGGGATGGGGCGCAGAGGGGGCAGTGCTGGCTGTGGAACGCCCCCCCGCAGGGGGCTGGGCCGGGGCTAGGGGGGCGAGTCCCGGGTCAGGCCATATTGCACGGTCACTGTGTGGTCCAGCTCCTCCAGCTCTGCAGGCAGTGGGATGCCCAGGTCCCCAAGGTACAGGGAGAGGGCCTCAAAGGAGTCCTCCAATTTGGAGAATGCTGGTCTAGAAAGAAAAGGAGTTGGAGACAGGTGAGATACGGGGGTGGTGGCGGGGGGAGAGAAAGGGTGGCACAGAAGGCACCCAGGCCTGCGGCTCCACTGCTTCCTGGGTGTCTGACCTTGGGCAAGCCCCTTAACCTTGGTGTACCTCTGTGGGAAACAGTGGTCATGTAACTGTGTAGGATGTTGCTGTAAAGATGAGAGATAATAACACTGGGAGAAGGCTGGTCTGGCAGCTCAAAAAAAGCAAGTCCAGGAGAAAAAAAAGCCCATCCCATGTCTTGGAGAAAATGCAACCATCACAGGTGGGACTGGACTAAGTACCCTTTTAAAGATCCTTTCCAGTTCTCAGACTGTTTCCACATCAATGGATCTGCCCCGGGAGGGGCATTTCATAGACTCTGGTAGCCCTTCCCAAGGAGTAAAGCAAACGCCTGGCTCCTAGTGCCCTGGAGACAGCTCAGCTGCCCTGGAACCGGACACCTCAGGCTTACTCTCCCACCTCCTCCTTGATTCTGCTTAGATATCTTGTCACCTTCTTGGCAAGGCCTACTCTGTATAACTTGCACCCTAAACAATCCTTTCCTCGGCTTGACCCCTTTTTCCATAGCATCTGTCACTTCCTCATATGCAACACAGTTTGTCATATCTATTGTTTATCACTTCCCCTTGTTAGAATGTGAGTCCCCGGAGGGCAGGCCCCTTGGTTTTGTTCACTGCAGCATCCCAGAGCTTACGAACGCAGCGTCTGGCACTCAGTAATATTGTCTGAATTAAACAGACATTTACAATGACTGAGAAGGGATATTAGCAAACGAATATTGTGTGGCTTAACATTTTCTCCTCATGCTCTTGTTCTGGTGTGACTGAAGGATTTTGGTCCTTTGGTCCATGAAGGAACAAGATTCAGAGCCTCCCACCAGCAAATCCCAAGTCTAAAGTGGATCTTCGGAAATCATTTAAAAATAAAGGTTGGGGGCCTCCCTGGTGGCACAGCAGTTGAGAGTCCGCCTGCCGATGCAGGGGACATGGGTTCGAGCCCTGATCTGGGAAGATCCCACATGCCACAGAGCAACTGGGCCCGTAAGCCACAACTACTGAGCCTGCGCGTCTGGAGCCTGTGCTCCACAACAAGAGAGGCCACGACAGTGAGAGGCCCGTGCACTGCGATGAAGAGTGGCCCCCGCTTGCCACAACTAGAGAAAGCCCTTGCACAGAAACGAAGACCCAACACAGTCAAAAATAAAAATAAATAAATTAAAAGAAGGCTCAACATTAAAAAATAATAATAAAAATAAAAAAACAAAATCAATGTAACTATTTAAAAAAATAAAAAAATAAAAATAAAGGTTATGTGCCAACTGGTTATCTTGGGGGGGATGGAGCTGGGGAGTGGGGAGTGCTGAGGGGCACACTGCTCAGGAGATTATAGAAAACGTATACTTCCTGTCCTATATATTTTGGTAATGTTTGAATTTGTTTTTTAAAAGAAACATAATTTTTGATAGCAGAAGCACAAAGGTTCTAGTTTTCTAATGCACAAACTTAAAAAGACTCAATAACTTTGGTAATAATGAAAGCTATAACCTGAGAAGAATAAAGGTAATTTTAAAAGATTTCTTTAAAGGAAGAAAATGGCTAAACGCATAAAGATGCTCACAGTAGTAACACCTATTGTAAGGAGAAACTGGAAAAACCTGAACATCTACATTATGTATATTATGTGTTCATACAGTCTCCTAGTGAATTCCATAGTCAACAAAAATGATAATCTGGAATACTGGGTAGTGACAAAATGCAGAGCAAAATGTAAAGCTTTTCTCTATTTGACATTATAAATGTACAAAACATATGTATTTGGACATGGACGTTGGGAATATGGAAACGTGGAGACACTTATGCTGTTAGCATGGTGTAGCTTTGGGTGAATTTCCTGCTGTTAAAGTTTCTTTTAACAGCTGTCTCTGGGTTACATCCAGGTCACTTACTACGATACCCTCGTCTCCCGTCCCCTCGACTGGCATGTCAGGGTTGTCAGGTGGCTTTGGTGGTTGACAGCCATCCTCGAACTCAAGGCTTTTGCCACCCCAGTTCCTGGGAAGGGCTTGGGGATGGCTGAAGGCAGGGGCGAGCATCCCAGGACCATGCGGGTTGGCAGACAGGAGCGGATACCAACCTGCTCTCGGGCTCCAGTCTACAGCAGATGGCGGCCAGGGGGAAGAAGGCTGGGGGGCAGTCCGTGGGGACAAACTTCTCCCAGAAGAGCTTCACATTGAGGCCGAAGTCCAGTGTTCGGGGCAGGCAATCAGGATCTGCATACACCTGCCCAATAATCTGCAGGTGGGAAGACAGTGGTCAGGAATGGGCTGCTGATGTGCAGTTGCATGGCAGGGGTGGGCCATGCTGGTGTGTGGACAGGACAGGAAGGATGGTCAGAAGAGGGAGGTAAAACCCGTGCTTGGAGGGCTCCACCTCCCCCGTTTCTCCAAATCTTGCTAATCCAGACTTGTCTCTCGACTGAGAGCGTGGTTACTGAGGAGGGTTTGGAAGAGGCCTCACTGCAGCAGAAGCACAATATTCCCAACTGGCCTCTGGAGGGGCAGCTTCCACCCACCCGACCCTGCCCTGCTCTGTACCCTTCTGTCTGTGTCCCCTGACAGAGTTTAGGCCCTGAGAAGGTTGGCGCTGGGTCTGATTCAAGTCTGAAACCCTTTGGCGCCAGACCAGTGCTTTGTACGCAGTAGGTGCTCAAGTGATCTCTGTTAGAGAACAATATTTTTAAAAACCTTCCTTCATTATTCCAACCATCCCTCTTGTCTCCTCTACCACATCTCACTCCGTGGGAAGCACAGAAGCCTTTGAATGTATGTACTCGACTCAGTGCTTCAAGACAGACTGAGCTAAGCTCCTGAGGGCAGGACTCTTTCCGTGACTCACTCTGTACCCCACAGAGCCTAGCGCTGTGCCACACGGGCCAGCGCTTCCTGGAGTGTCTGCTGCTCCTTGTTGGGCTGAGGGTGGGGGCAGCACGAGTGCCTGGGGAAGGTGGCACAGAGGGAAAGGCTACATCTGGCCCAAGAGCTAGAAGGACAACCTCCTGCCCTTCCTGGTGAAGTTTCGTGTCCCGCCCACCCCCTTACTGGCCATGTGACCAAGAGCAAGCCACTGCCCCTTTCTGAGCCTCAGCTTCCTCACCTGAATAAGCCCGGCCCAATCCTTCTCATGGCACCAATGAGACTCGAAGGTGTCAACAGATCTGTGATAAACTACACAACCCTCCACTGGTGTTGATTTTATGGCAAGCTACTCATCTTAGGAGGAGGAGGAGCCCCAGTTCTGACTAGGGGGCCGAGCTGCTGGGCCTGCTGCCTCAGTCCCAGCCTCCATGCAGGAGCTCACCTCACAGAGGACAATCCCAAAAGAGAAGACATCCACGGTCTCATCGTAGCTCTTTCCTTGGGGAACACAGGAGAGCAGGCTATTAGGTTTAGTCCCTTCTCTGCTCTGCACTGAGTCTAGAGCCAGGTCAGGCCACAGCCAAGAAACAGGGTTAGAATAGGTTCTGTGGGGATGCCCCAAAGGTTGCCCTGGATAGACACCATCTGAAAATCACCTTTCCTCAGTCCTGGGTGGGCTGTCTTGGAGAAATCTTGTGAAACAACACTGCCCAGGATGAAACTGCATGGGATAGTGAAAGAGAATTGGACCAGGGTTCATATGGACCCTGACACTGCCTGCTGTGCGTTCCTGGGAAGATTCCTAAACCTCTCTGGGCTGCAGACTCCAGAAAGGGTGTATCGGACCATTTCTGAGGCCTCACAGCCCTGTGTGGTTCAAGAATCCAATGAGCATCTCTGGCTGGTTAGAGCATTATCCACAAGGGGGCGCCACACTTCAGTTCTCAGCACGGAGAGAGAAGAAAAGGCAATGAACAGCCTGAGCTCTCAGCTACCCTTGGTGCTCAAAAGCCACAGTCAGACCGCAGCGTGGGCCCAGAATGGGGCACTGGCCAGCTCGCAGGACTGAGCTCAGGGAGGGAGGGGTTTATGAGGTCCAGCCTGGCAGGGGATAAAAACCATCTAGCCCTCAGCTCTGGGTACCTGGCCTTACACTTCACAGGCCTCCCCTGAAGCCCCCAGGGCTCTGCTGAGAGATGCGGCCCCACCTCCCCTCTGGGGCGTCAGGACTCACCATTCAGCATCTCAGGGGCCATCCAGTAGGGGTTTCCCACCACCGTGTAGCGTTTCTTGCGGTCACTCTTGCGCAAGGTACGCTTCTTGGTGGTGGCCTTCTCCACTGGGGGCTTCTTCCTCTCCTCGACTATGAGCCGTGACAGCCCAAAGTCTGCCACCACCACGGTCTTGTCCTGGGAGGACAAGGGCCAGGTTAGCACCTGGTGGGGACATTTCCAAAAGCAGCCACTGGGAAGGGGAGAAAAGGAGTGTAGCAAAGGGCTGTCTTAGCGAATGGGGCTCGGCGTTTGTTTTTTCACTGTCTGCTCTCTGCACAGAGCAGGTTCCCCAGGCCTGGGGGTGTTCTCAGCAGAGGCGCTGGAGCCTGGAGGGGTAAGGCTCTGGGACCCGGAGAGTGGAACTCAGAGGCAGGACAGAGGATTTCTTTTGTTTTGTGTTTTTCTCATCCTGCCTTGTTCCCAGAAAGATTTAAGGCCGTGGCTAGAACCAGGATAAGACAGAAAAAGACAAGGTGGAGGCATTCAGTGGGGGGACGTAGGGGAGATAAGCTCTTCAAACAGCTACAAGGCAGTCATGTGGAAAAGGGATTAAGACTGTTTGGTGTAAGTCCAGAGGGCACAGCCAGGGCCAGTAAGTGGACACCCAGGAAGCCACACTGGAAGTCAACAGGAGTAGTAACATTGTAACAGCCAAAGCTGACCAGCAACGAGGACGGAGGCTGGCCCCAAACCAGTCACTGTGAATTTACTAGCTCTGTGGCCTCGGGCTGAGGCTTCAGGTGCCAAGGCTGTAAAACTGGGTCCTCAGTGAGTTGCTTTCACCATCACAGGGCAAAACCAGGAAAAGCGACAGGGCTCTATGTACAGTTAAGGAACTTCTCAAGTCCCTTTTAACCAAAGGATTTCAAAGCTGCTACTGGGAGGAGGTGGGATTCGTCGGCATGTGTTAGGAAGCCCCTGGAAGACAGAGGAGGGCACTGGAGGCAGCAGGAAGGGCAAGACAGGAGCCCTAGGTGATACCTCTGGTCTAAAGCAATAGGGGACAGTCTCCCTGGTGACAAGGAGGCCAGGAGGACCGCCCTGGGGAGGCCCAGAGTGGTGGGACATACCAGCTTGATGAGGCAGTTGTGCGAGTTCAGATCCCGGTGGATGATACACATCGAATGCAAATAGGCCTGGAACAGAAGTATGAGCTGAGGCCAATGGGCAGTTAATCAACCAGATGGTGACTCTGAAACTGGGGGCCACAGAACCTGCTCTTCTCCCAGGTCATCCCCACCCAGCTTCGGAACCAACCCGGACTCCAGAGCCCTCCTGCTGTCACTCCCTTGTCCCACCGACAACAGAAAGCCAAAGGCCGCCGGGGCTTCCCCTCTTCCTGACGCCATTTCCTGCCCATCCTCTGTTCACTGACCCAACCCAGTGGATGCTGTCTCCTCAAGTCTCCGACTCCACTGGGCCCTGGCCCTTGCAAGCCTCCATCCCCTCTACCCACTTTACTTAGATGCCCCACCTGGGTACATTGCTCCTGCCCCTTCACACCCTCACCCTCACCCCAGTCTCTGGCTTCAGCCACTCTGGATCCTTCCTGCTGTGAAAGGGCAAGTGGCCTCCTCCTGGTCCAGCTGGCTCTGTGCTCCCAACATCCCCCTCCCCTGAGACTCAGCACCCTCCCCACTCCCTGTGGTCTAGTGGTGAGGATTCGGTGCTCTCACTTTGACCTCTCCCTCTTCCTACCCAAATGTTTCCAAACTGGTCTCTACTTGCTATTTCCCCCCTCCAGGCCTCCGCCTCTGGCTCTTGTCATCCTGGAGCCACTTCCTTTCCCTTCCCTTCCCCAGCAAGAGGGGAAGGAGCCACCCCCCAGCCCCCTGCAGCCCCCACAGCACTGCTTCCGGCCGCTGGGCTCCTGGAGCTGCTCACATGCCCAGGGAGCTCTTCCTGACCTGCCTGCCACCCCTCCTCCGAGGCTGCCCATGCCTCTCCCGAGACACCTGCCCTCGAGACGCCTGCCTTTTCCTTCCGGCCTCCTCAATGTCAGCGCCTCTCAAAGCCACCTTCTCTTCACTGCTGACCCCCACGAACCACCAGCACATCAGCCTCAGCAGATGCCTATCCTATCCTAGCTCTTCCCAAACCCGTTTCCCGACCATCACTCCCCCCCACCCCCCGCCCCCGGCAGTCTGGTAGATGACACCACTGTTCTTCTAGGCACCTCAAGGCACCCCGGGCCCACCTCCCCCCACCCCTGCTCCCTCACTACCAACCAGTCTCCATTCTGACTCCACCCTGCCTCCCAGTCTCCTGGTCCCACAGCCCCACTGTAATTCAGAAACCTGAAAGGTTTCATGACTCCCAACCCAGGTCTCCCTGCCCTGAGTTCTCCCAACTCCCCGCCAACCTACTGACCACACCAGAGTCACCTTCAAAACAGCACAGCTCTGGTCACGAAATGTTCTTGCTTAAAAATCTTATATGTGTGTCTTTTTGGCTTCCTAAATAAAGTCTGGACTCCTTAGCTTAAACGCAGGGATTTTAATGTCCCCCCTGTCTAATACTGTCTTCATGGACCCCACATAGAACAGCAGGCATTAAAATCTCGGGCTTGGGGGTCAGACCAACTGACCCAAGCTCCTAGCTCCGTCCCTGTGTAGCTCAGCTTCTCATCTGGAACCAGGGCTGTCATGAGAGGTGCTAGTCCCTCAGCTCAGTGCCCGGCTTGGAGAAAGCACTCGGCAGTTGTCACTGTCCCTGTCGCTGTGACTGGCACCATTCTTTCCCAGTGAAACAGACTATTTCCTCCTCTCTCCTCCCAGCTCTTTGCTGCTCTTATCACCCCAACCTTGGGGCCTCTCTGCCAAGAGGAACTTTCATGCAATTCTGACCCATCCTTCAGGGCTCAACTAGAACACAATTCCCAATTCTCTGATTTCCTAGGCAGTGAGGTTCTCTGCTCTCTCTAAGGGCCCTCAGCACCTGGATGCCCCTGTGACAGCAGGGCCAGGCTGCCTCGTGCTAGTTTGCTTCTCCAGTTCGCCTTGCCCATACCCTGTTTGCTCTTGAAGACTGGGAATTCTTTGAGAGTAGAGTTGTAAGTTGAGAACAGCCAGCGGTGGGCAATTTTCACTGGCACAGAGAGAAGCTTGATAAACAGGTGCTGAAGGACCCAGTCCATGCAGGCTGCCCAGGACAGGGTCTCTGCCTTTCAGTGCCTGCCCGCCATCCCTGCACCTCTCCTGACCCCCCACTCCCAATACCCCTGCTCCGCTGGCAGGGCTGTTGGCAGGACTCACCATTCCAGAGGCGATGCCTTTGGCAAAGCTGACCTTCTGCTGCCAGGGGAACGGGTCCTACAGGATGGAGGAATGCCCATCAGAGGCTTCTGGGCCCTGTCCCACTTGTGGTCCGGGCCCCGTGGGTCAACATGATCTGCCAGCAAACCCTCCCTGCCTGTGCCCAGTCCCGCCCAGCACGGCCCTTTGTAGGCAAAGCAGTGGGCCTCTCTGGCCATCATGGTTCCAGAGTAGTGGTGACAGAGGTGTCCCACAGACAACCCACCAAGGCTCTTGGGAACTTTGGGGGTGGCACGCTCACCACGCTGCGCAGAAAGTCCTTCAGCGTGCCCCCCTCGATGTACTCTGTCAGCAGGTTCAGCTTCTTGTCCTTGTACAGCACGCCGATGAACTTGAGCACGTTGGGATGGTCCAGGCTGCGCATCACCTTCACCTGAAGGAGGGGAGGCCAAGGAGGGCGGGTGGTTTCTTTCTCACCCCTTCCCTCCAGGGAGTCAGCTTGACAAATGTGACCTGCATCTCCCACCTCCTATCTCATGTGCTGTGGAAGAAGGCCCCAGGTGGATGGGGATGGTCTCCCAGGCCTCACCCCTGGGAGCCTGCCTTTCTAGGAGCTGCATCGGGGGAACTGGAGTAGGAGGACCCAAGGCCTGGAGGGCAGCACCCAGTGGAGCAATGGAGAGAGGTGGGAGAACCGTGTCAACATTCAAGGTGCCAGGCTCCCCGGGCACGGCGTTCAGGTGGGGTCACAGCATCGAGCTGCAGTGAACTGGTCTGTGTTCATGTCCATCACCCCACACTCCACGAGCTCCTCTGAACCACATCTCGTGGTACCCAGCTCATGCTGTCTTTAGTGTTTGTTGCACAAATAATTATGCTGTAATTTAGAGGGGGCAGGGACGTTCCTCTAAATGATTTTTTCTGCCTTAAGAAAGTGATTCCAAACTAAGTTTCCTCTTGAAATCTTTTTTTTTTTTTTGGTGCCAAAAGCCGGGATTGAAATCATTATTTAGTAACAACTTCCGTCTTCCAACACTGACATCAAACTCCTAACCCCCACACTCCCCTTCTTACCTCAGTCAGAAAAGTCTTCTGTGTCTCCTCGTCACACCGAATCAACTCCTTCATGACCATCACTTTGCCAGTGGCTTTGTGTGTCACCTAAAAGGAGGGTGACTGTTACTGGTGCAGAGACCAGAGGTGGTTCTGGGGAACTGTGTGAAAATCGATGTAACTGGCCATCCCATCCCCTGGAGGACACACTGAAGTAACCGGATAAAACTGACAGAGCTCATGTGTAGAACACACAGCATGGGCCCCGGGGGACTAAGAGGGGAGCACACCCTCCTCCCTGGAGAGCTGGGCATGCACAAAGGAGAAGCAAGAATCCAGAAAAGGGACATGTGGGAGGAGGCGGCGGGGTGGGGGGGGGGTGGGGCTGCTGCCAAGCCAAGCAGGGTCTCTGGTCACCTGACACAGAAGCATGTCCCCTGGGGGAAAAGGAGTCTAGGGGCAGGAGGGTCAGTGCCACAGACATGCACCAGGGAGCTGGGTGGGTTGGGAGTGAGCTCTCCAGCCCCAATGCCCCGAAGGCTGAGACACATGGCTTACCTGACCCCCCCCTCCCAGCTCTCAGCAGAGGAGGAGGAGAGAAAGAGAGGTTAGTCCCCGAGACTGTTCAGCAGGGAGGCAGGAGCCACTCCCAGCACCGAGGCCTCTGGGCACATAAAGACACCCACTGACTGGAGGCAGGAGGGCCACGGGAGAGCTCGTCCCCACCCGGGGCTCCAGGTCCACCAAGCTCACTTCAGCAGCAATGCTGCCCTTCGGTGGCCTGGGAGGGAAGGGGTGCGGCCCTCACACCATCACCTCCAGCCAGGAGTGAGGTCTGGTATCCTGCAGGGCATCAGGGAGGCCATGTGATAAGAAATCCCCAAAAGAAGGTGAGAGGGCTAGGGGGCAGAGAGGTGGCACAGCTGCCACCAGTGCTCACCTTGATGGCCTGCCCAAAGAAGCCCTTTCCCAGGACCTCCCCGTGGATCAGGTCACATGGCCGGAAGATCTGCTGCGAGTAGCTGCTGGAACAGCGGAGGGATTCTGAGCGGCTGATGTCACGGCTGAGCAAGAGGGGCTCCTTTGGGGAGCTGGGGCCAGGGGACTTGGAGATGCTGTTACTGCGCCTGAGGATGAGGAAGGATGAGGGTAGGGACAGGGCAGTCCTCAGAGACCCGCCAGGAAAGCCTAGAGGCAGGAACCTCAGGTCCGTCCTGTCCGTTCCAATGTCTGTAGTTAGGGTGCTGTGATGCGGGAGGGGACTCTAACATCAGACAGATGTGTCATCTAGGGGCTGCAGACATCTGCAGCCCATTTAAGCATGGTAAAATCACATTCAAAGTGGGAATCCTAAGTATCTCTCACCTGGAATGATGGATTAGACTCTACTAGCTGACAGCACTGTTGATGGAAGTCCACCGCCTTCCATGCCTGCCTGATTTAAGCCCTGACTGGCTTAGAGCGACAGCCTAGTACCACCCCAAACAAGCAAACGGGATTTCGGATATTTTGCACATCTTTGTAGTACCCGTTTGCATTTCCCGAATTTTAAAATAATAAGTGTGTATGATTTTTAGAGCAATAAAGCCACTATGTTTATGACATTTTTTTTTTGGCCACGCCTCGCAGCTTGTGGGATCTTAGTTCACCAACCAGGGATTGAACCCGGGCCCTCAGCAGTGAAAGCTCGGAGTCCTAATCACTGGACCGCCAGGGTTCCCTGTCCCTTCTTGAAAACCTAAAACAACTTTAATTCACCTTTTGCTTTCTAGTTTTCAACGTCTTTACACTTATTAACCCTATCTGTGCCCCTTCTCCAGCCTCTGAGCCCCACGCTTCCCCCACAGGCCATGCTATCCTTTGGGGTCCAGCACTGCTGCCTCCTGTCCAGCTCAGTTCAGTGGACAGAGCCTGACCCTCTGGTTTCTAGGGAAACCTGGCAGACAGCTGGGTCCCGGCTATGAACTGTGATCCCTGAGGCGGGGGAACTGGGTCAGCACAATCCTCATAGCCCGTCCCTGGCCAGCTGGTTCCCTTCCTAACTCTGCTGGCCTCTGAGAGCCGGCTCCACCTCGTCTGAGGGCCGGCATGGGACAGCGCAGAGCCGGGGCGGGAAGTGGCACCTCAGGGAGCGTCTCCTCAGTGTCCCTTCCAGATTCTCCTTGGTGTCCAGGGGGATGAGGGTGTCCGAGTGCCTCGCATTCTGCATGTGGGGAGAGAGCCGTGCATCCAGCCGCAGCTGGTCCAGGCGCTGGGAGACGGGGTCATGTTCAATCAAGAGCTGAAGCGTCTGGCTCGTCTGGCTAATTGCATCTTCTACCTGTGGCCAAGAGCAGTGTAAGGCTGGCTCCACAGGCTGTCCCACTGCAGGCCACCCACTGTCAGCCCAGATGACCCAAGCCCAGTGTGGCCTCCAGCTGCCACTAGCCACACAGTGCCCTCTGACAGTCTGGCAGGCCATCCCTGCTGCCCTGGTAACATGCCAGGCTGACACAGGAGGTCACTAGTGGTCACAGGCTCACTGGCAAGACAAAGAGATAGACTGGGGGTAGGAAAAGGTAAAGGCCATGGCCTGGTCTCCCGGAGGGTCTGTTCCGTGTCCCACTCCCACAGGACACACTGTACCTCTTCCACTCGGAGTGTGCGGACGGGGGTCCCATTGATCTCCAGGATGCGGTCCCCAGGGTGGATGGCATTGCGGTTGTTGGGACTGATGTGCATCCGGTTGACCCTGGGCCAGACAAGAGTTGAGATGGGGTGAAGGCATCTTTAAAGTGTCTGACCAATTTCTCTTGTGCAGGGATGGCTCACCAGGCCCCAGGCCCCTACTGGCCCCCAAGGCCCAGGCCACTCACAGCGAAAGGCCACACCTTTCACAGGGTGCCCCGTCTCAGTAAAGAGCACCCCCACTCACCCAGAGGCCTAAGCCAGAAACTTGGATGGCACCCTCCCCATGTGGGGTTCCCTCACTGCCCTCCAACCCTCACCATCCTGAAGAATCCTCCATCACCATAGTGACCAACATCCCCTGCCTGGATCTTGCACCAGCCTCCTAACTGGTCTCTGCACCTCTAGGCCTGCTCCTCTCCCGTCCCACTTCCACGGCAGCCATCCTTCTAAAATGCTCACCTGGTTGTGTCACCTAGTTGCTTAAATCCCTCAATAGACCTGCTGAGTCTCCATAATCCAGGCCCTCCATGACTTAACAGACCCCCTCTGGCTAGTCCCAACCACTCAATCTACACCAGACACAGCCACAGACTCCCACCTCAGCCCTGAACACAGTTCTAGGCTTAGAGCAGACTTCACCTCACTCCCCCAACCCCAGGACCTCCCCCCTCTGCTGTGAGCACCCAGTGCCCAGCACACAGTAAGTGCACAGTCACCATCTGCAGGGTTGGCAGACACAGTGCCTCATTACTGTTATTAGGCAGACAGACTCTTCCCCCATCTGGTCGCTGGCCTGGACCTAGGATGGAGTCTTAACCTCTTTCTCCTCCTTCCTCCATTCACTCACTCAACCAACGAAACAATAATCCATGCACACCCACTATGTGCCAGGCACTGTTCCAGGCCCTGGACATGCAGCGTTGAACAAGACTAAGTTCCAGAAGGAACTCGTGAGGAGGACACATGATAAACAAACATAACCAAGGCAGATAATTTCAAAGAGCAAACATGATCTGAAACTTGACACGTGAAAGGTGAGCAATTCTGCCGTTAAGTATCTGGTGGGGAGGAACCTAGGCAGGGAGAACAGTATGTGCCAAGGCCCAGGCACGGTGACAGTACAGTGAGCCCAGGAGGAAGAGACGAGATGAAGATGTAGGGAGCTCTGCTATGACTCTGGGGTTCCGATCCCCTCAAGGCCCATCTGTGGGCTCTGCTCAAGAACCCCTGCCCCAGACACTCACTCTTTTACTTGCACGGTGGTGGCGTAGCTGGAGCAGGCACTCTCCACGGACACGGAGAAGCCCCGCCTGCCCTCGGTGGTGGCCGGCATGGAGATGTGTGTGACGGAATAGGGCAGCTGGTCCTGGACAGACTCTGTGGAGAGCCTCTCAAACATGGGTGCCAGCACCACCTCGTTGTGGCACTTCCCACTGCGGGAGGAGCAGAAAGGGGGCTGAGAACCCGCAGCCCCACCTGGAAGCCCCCACGTGGCTTCAAGTAACAATATCCATAGCCCCATGTTCACTGCCCTTGCCCGATTCCAGCTGACAAGAATAAGCAGCCTGGGTTCTCTGGGGTGGGCTGGGACTGGGGGAGAGACGGCCTGGGTTCTCTTCACTCTGCCTCTGACTCAAATTAAGCACTGGGCCTCAGCCTGACTTCTTTTATCGACAGAGGCAGTTGGACTGAGTGAGTTCTAAGGGGTCTTTGCCTTTAATGTTCTGGGATCCTTCTCCGAGAGCGCCCTCCCAGGCACTCTCTTCCTCTGGGAGGCTTGCAGGGCAGTGTGGTTATTCTCCCAGTAGGTAAGGACAGAGGGCAGAGACGTTAATCATCTTGCTCACAGCTTTCAGACCTGGTTAAGAGCATTGCTGTGATAGGAATCCAGCATGCTGATACCCCTGTAAACTTTCTGCCTAACTCACAGTGCCACTTGTCCCTCTCTCTTGGCCACTCTTGTAGGGAAGGATGGACACGGGGCCATCATCTTACCAGTAGAGGGTGGCGTGCTGCACCAGGGCGTACGCATCCCCATCCTCAATGATCACCTTGCAGCTCATACAGGCAAAGCACTCTGGGTGGTACTTGAACTCCCCGGCCACCTGTTAGCAGGTGGGGAAAAGGGTAGACAGACATGGGGAGGAAGTGAGTTGTCACTGCTGCTGGAGTGAAGGTAGGGATGGGCGAGGGACCTCCCATCAAGGATCTACAGACCCCAGTCATAATCTACCTTGGCACTCCCCTCCCTCGCGCTTCCAGAGAAAGGGTCAGATGGGTGCCTCCCTGTCATTTCGGAGACTGCAAAAAACTCTTCCGGTCTCAGCCATGAGAACAGGTTCCCAGAAGTAATCATCCCCACTAGAAAGGCTCATATTCTCCTTTAAGGCCCTCATCCCATCATACTGTGTCTCCTCCCTGCCTGCCTACCCACCCACCCCAACACTGGACTGTTAAGTCTTTGAGGGAAGGACCTTACCTGGCACTTAATGGGTACTAAAAAAAAATCTGTTAAATGAGTGAATAAATAAAGGGAGAGGCCTTGGCTGATGGGAAGACCAGAAGATGAATGGCCACGGGGAACTGGAGGTACTGACAATGGACTCTGATGACCAAGAGGGGCAGAGATGGAGGGATTCACGCACCATGACAGGTCCCGTCATCAGCAGAGAGCATCCATGGCAGAACTCCCCAAACTTCCCCCAGTAGTCCTTGTGGCAGTATAGCTTCCCATCCTTCTCGTAGTACCAGTTGGTGAGGGAATCCTGGCATTCAGAACATCTGAAAGGTAAGATGAGAACAGAAACTCTCCCGGATCCTTGGAACTAGGCTACACGGGCCGCCCCTGGCTCCCAGGTGTAAGAACAAAATGGAGGGACCTCTTTGATCCAGAGCCAGGACAAGGGAATGTTACAGTTTGCTGCTATCTTCCCAACGGAAGCCAGTCTGAGTGAACAGGACCCCAGAAACCAGCTCTGTATGACCTGCCTCCGCTGGGGGACCTCAATCTTTCTGGGTCTTGAAGCCCTTGGAGAATCTGATAGAGCCAAGAAGCCTCTCCTGGCAAAATGCGCATAGGAGGAAAATGTGCATAGAATTTAGGTATGGGGTACATGTGTATCAAGGGTTGAAGCCTACTCACGGACCCTGTTAAGAACCTCTGGTCTAGACAGCTATCTCGACAAATCAAAGAAGCCCAAAAACCCACCCATTACCAACAGCATCACTGATGTAGCATTCTTTTTTTAATTAAAAAATTTTTTTAAATTGACGTATAATTGATTTACAATGTTGTGCCAATCTCTGCAGTATAGCAAAGTGACTCAGTTATACACATATAGACATTTTTTAAAAAAATATTCTTTTCCATGATGGTTTGTCACAGGATATTGAATATAGTTCCCTGTGCTATGCAGTAGGAACCTGTTGTTTATCCATCCTATATATAACACTTTATGGTGTAGCATGCTTGAGAAAATTATGTTAAGCATAAAGAAACAGTCAGGCAAATCCAGAAAGGGGAGGTCATTCTATAAGACAACTGCTCTTTACTCTTCCAAAAAGTTAAGGCCCAGGGATTAAAAAAGCCTAGAGACACAGAAACCAAATGCAATACCTAAACCTTGTATTTGAATCTGGACTGAAAAAGAAAACAGACGAGAGTGACATTTTTGGAACAACTGAGGAAATCTGAATTTGGACTATACATTAGATTATATTGTAAAATTACTGTCAATTTTCGTAGATGTGATGATACTTTGGCTATATAGAAAAATCTGTAGAAGAAAAAATAGTAAAGTAATAATTAAGGGGAAACTTCAACTGACTTTTAAATAGTTAAGTAAAAAATAAATAAATAAAACATTGTGTGTGTGTACAGACAAATAAAGTGGCTTAAAGTTAGCAAATGATGGGGCTTCCCTGGTGGCGCAGTGGTTGAGAGTCCGCCTGCCGATGCAGGGGACACGGGTTCGTGCCCCGGTCCGGGAGGATCCCACATGCCGCGGAGCAGCTGGGCCCGTGAGCCATGGCCGCTGAGCCTGCGCGTCCGGAGCCTATGCTCCGCAACGGGAGAGGCCACTACAGTGAGAGGCCCGTGTACCGCAAAAAAAAAAAAAAAAAAAAAAAAGTTAGCAAATGATGAGTCTAGGTGATGGACACATGAGTGTTCTTTGAACTATTCTTTCAACTTTTCTATATATTTGAAAATTTTCAAAATAAAATATTGGGGGGATAAAACCAAAACCCCATCGGCGCTGTGTAATACATGCATGTTAGCCCCAGGCCTCCTTTCTGCTCCAGTCACCGTGACGTTCCACCTTTGGTCAGGCCGGGGGGGTGTTCTCGGGCCATGTCTGTACAGACATGCTCGTCCTCACGTCTGATCCTGGCGCCCAGTGCTAAGAGCCCCTCGGCCTGACAAGCCCACCCCACCTCTTTCTCCCTAGTTAACAGACTCTCTGTTCTTGTCATGGAGGCCTCACACCACCCACACTGGCTTTCCTTGCTTTCTGAGAGGCAGGGTGGAGCTGCCTCTTGGTTTGAATCCTAACCCTGCTGCTTACTAGTTATGTCATCTTGGGCAAGTGACTTCACTTCTCTGACCCAGCTTCCTTATCTGTAAAATAGACTGCTGCGAAAATAAAATAATCTGTATTAAAGTGTAGACAGTTTGGGACTTCCCTGGCAGTTCAGTGGTTGGGGTTCCATGCTTCCACTGCAGGGGGCACGGGTTCAATCCCCGGTGGGGAACTAGGATCCCGCAAGCTGCATGGTAGGGCCAAAAATAAAATTAAAAAATAAAAAAAATAAAGTATACACAGTTTCTATAAAAGGTCTAGTGCAGTAGGAACTCAGTAAGTGTTCACTGCTGTTAAAGATGGTGATGATAATGGAAGCTCACGTTATCAGCCCCTTACTGCCATCAGCTGGGTGGCTTTTGGACAACTTCTCTCAGTAGCTTTTCCTCATTGACAAAATGTGACTCACAGCATCTATTACAAAGACCCACTATGAAGACTAAATAAGTTAACGCAAGAGGAAAGCCTTTTGCAAACTATGAAGGGCAAGGCAAGTGTATTACAGTAACTTGGGAGTAAATTGGCAAGCACTGTAGATAGAAAAGATAGATATACAAGGTTTCCTACTCCGCTTTCCAAGAGCTTTATAATGAGTTGGGGAAGAGAAATTCTAATCAAAACTTGATTAACAGTGCAGGGTGAGAGGCCACGATGGGGGCTTCTGCCACCAGCCATTCCCACCTTCAGCATTTCCTACTTGTCCTTTGGATGCTGAACTTCAGGGTCCTGAGAGCTGGGTCTGGTGTGAATAGTAAGGATATGAAGTGCCCAGAATGGCTCAGTGAGGACCACAAATTACAGGAGGTAGAGGAGAAGACCCTGTTCTGGGCTTGCAGCTCCAACTCCTCTCAATGTAAAAGGCATGCTGGGGGACTTCCCTGGTGGCGGAGTGGTTAAGAATCCGCCTGCCAATGCCGGGGACATGGGTTTGATCCCTGGCCTGGAAAGATCCCACATGCCACGGAGCAACTAAGCCCGTGCGCCACAACTACTGAGCCTGCGCTCTAGAGCCTGCATGCCGCAACTACTGAAGCCTGCGCACTGCATCGACAAGTAGCCCCCCACTCGCCACAACTAGAGAAAGCTGACGCGCAGCAACGGAGACCCAACACAGCCAAAAAAAAAAAAAAAGGGCACATTGGATGAGCTCTGAATTGGGAGGAGAGACTACATGCCCTTGGAAAAGCCCCTTTCCCTCTCTGGGCTCAGTTTCCCCACCTGTAAAATGAGGGGATTAGACTTTTCCCTAGATGATTGAAGGTTCAAGTCTCAGCACCACTTTCCCCCTAAGTGGCCTAGGGCCAGCTGCTTTAACTCATTTGTGAAATGGCAACATCACCACCTACTTTCGGGGTAACAGTGAGGATTAAACTAGGTTCTGGACGGCTGTGAGGTGCCTAGCACAGGGCCAGCACCAGAAGCAGGGGCTTCCTTCCTGCTGCCACCTGCTGATGTAAAGTTTCTGGGTATCTGCTTTCCTCCTTCACTGGATAGGAACAGTGTCCCACTTACTCCTGGTAGACTCAGCACCTTGCAAAGGGCTGGCAGAGTAAGCCCTTAGCAAATGTTTCCAAAGTGAAAACGGTGGGAGTGGCAAGAACCCGCAGTCCAGGTGGGAGCACAAGAGTTCCAGGGCTCACGGTCACCAGGCCCTACCCCTCTCCTGTCTGCAGGGGAGAAAAGCTGGTGCAGACAAATTTGCACCCAACTGCAGGCCTGGGCCCTGTCACACCCTCGCAATGGTATGTGTGCCGCGGGGCACAGGAGCACCAGACACGTCCTTCTCTCCATTGCCAATATCCTGCTTTTGTTTGCTGCAAGTAGCCCTGGCCAGGCCCAGGAGAGGAGGCAGGGAGAGAAGCGAGTGCAGGCACGCAGGAGACAGCCACGCCAGCCTCCTGGGAAGAACACCTGGCCAGAGAGCAACACCACCGATGCATACATCTGTGTCAAGGAATGCCTTTGACGGGCACAGCCAGCTGCATGGCCAAAGTCAGTCACCACAGGTGTCTCTGAAGAACAGGAAGGTGAACAGCTGATAGGAGGACTGGTTGTGGGTCCCCAAGCTGCTTTGTCACACAACACAAGTGGTTCCAGGCCACCGGAGAAGTTGCCAGGGTAGACTTAGAGTCCTAGCTTAGACATTAACAGCAGCTATGGTGACCTGTTACAGGAATGCTAACCATACTCTGGGTGCTATTATGAGGTGCCTTACATGATCTCTAACCCTGACCACACCCTGCAAGGTGATAGGATTATCCCTGTTTCACAGACTAGGAAACTGAAAAGCAGGGTCAAGTCACTTCTGCGAAGTTGCCCAGTACACACATGACGGAGCTGGGATCTGAACCAATGTGCACTTGCACCTGACGATGCAGCACGTCCACTAAGCTGGGCGTCGGGGTTTGCATCTTTGAAAACACAGAGGCTGAAGCCCTGAGAGCTCGCGTTCCTTCTAGTGTTAACACTTGCTGACACTCCTCCTTAAGCCCAAGGACCCAACAGTTAAATGGCACAGCGACTCTCCTCCTCCGCTGAGTCCACAGCAGGCTGGTCCCCAGGAGACTCTGCCTTTTAAGAAAAGAATCCAAAACACACTCTGGGAAAGTAAGGTCCTACTCAAAAGAATCCCACCTCAGGTTCTCAGGGCCTATGGCCACAATATGCTCTCCCCAAAGCCAAGGCTTTTTCCCAGCTTTCAATTTTTTAAAGTTTCAAGTGAAAGTTAACATCTGTCCTGGCTGCAGGCCAGAGGGCATCCATCTCAGAGGTGGTGGGGTTGATGGTGGAGTCCAGACCTGGGGTGGAGGCATCAGCCACCACACTCTCCCGGTCAGTGAGCGGAGCTGAAACCCTCCCGCCCACACGCCTTGACCTCCAGAACTTTTCCCGAGCACTACGGAGAGCCTGGGTGGGTACAAAGTGGACCAAACCCTGATGGTCAGTTCAGTGGGCAGCTCAGATCCAAGCTGAGGCCTTTTGAGTCAGCAGGGAACACACCAGTTAAAAAAAATAATACTTAGAGTCTCACAAATAACTTTTTTCAAGATCTGGGTCCATATTCCTTCTTTGCCATTTACTATCTGTGTCACATAAAGCCAGTTACTTCATGACTCTTGAGCCTCAGTGTCCTCATTTGCACACCGGTGATGATGAGAATTAAATCACGTACAAATGCCTAGCACGAGCCTGGCCCACAGCTGGTGCCCATGAAGCGTTCACTTCCCCACCTCCGTCTTTAATTTGAGAACACCAAGGGCAAAAGGAGACAGACCCCTTGCCCTGCCATGCCCAAGCAATACGGACCTGTTTCTTGGCCCAGAACCAAATAGATTTCTGGAAATAGAGACGGTTCCCAAATGAATTATTCATCTAGCCCATTAGAAATCAATTGATTATAATCAATTCCTACCAATTAGGAAATAGTTACTGTGCATCTAGGGTGTGCAAGACCAAATAGGCAAGATGCTGGGAGAAGCCAAGTGCGATAAGACAGAGGCCTGGCCCTCAGTCACATGCAAATTCTCCAGACCAAATGTTTACAGGTAAAATTTCAACCTTATGTGGTAAAAGCAGAACACAGCCACAATTACAGTGGATTTACATAGGTTAAAGAACAAGCCCTCCCATGTCCTGGTTGAGGGCCTGGTTGGATGCTCATCCTTAGCCTCTGAATGAGCAGGAAACTGTTGGGAAGAAGCTTCTTCCAGCCCCTACCTCTGAGCTGTGACCGGGGTGGACGGGAGAGCGGGCAGGTCTCTGCCCCTGCCTGAGAGTCACCACTGGGGATGCTACGCCTCCCCCAGGCCCACGGGCTGCAGAGAGAACAGGGGCCTATAGACTCCAGTCCATCAGAGCCCAGTGTTCTACCACCACAGACCCCTTTATTACTCCTCCTTCCTGCAGACCCTGTAGACTGAAACAGGCTGTCAATTAAGCTGTAATTATTATGGATATGTTGATATCCTGTTTGAAAAAATTAACCAAACACATAATGAGCCTCTGATCAGCAAGAAATAAGTGCTGCCAGAGTGCACTGATTCAGTTCCAACCAAAAGCCAGGAAGGCTGTAATAGTTTCAAGCAATTTGTGCCGTCATGCTGCAGTTAAGAGTAGAGCCTCCGGTATTTGGAAAAAATGGAAAAGAGCTTGTGTGTCTCTGAGGAGGTACATAGGTTGCGGAGTTGGGAACTATTCACCTCATCAAGTCCTTCATTTTTCAGATGAGGAGAAAAAGAGTCCCAAGGTGGTTGCCAAATGTTACTGCTAAGCTGGGCTGGGTTAAGAACAGTTTCTCCCTTTAAACATGGGTTGCTTTAGAATACAAAGATGAACTTGTTTTCTTTAAGAGACAATGTGTAAACCAAACCCATTAGATCAATGTTGGGCATTAAACAGAAAAGCTATAAAAAGAAAAATCCTTTAAAGATGTCAGACAAAAGTCACTCCCTAATTTACCTCTTTTGTAAATTCCAATTTGAGGTGTTTTCTTACTTGGGAGGACACTTGTAACTGCATCTCACCCCCCAAGCTGGTGGCACCGGCAGCGGAAGACAGTGCCCTCTGCTGAGTGCGACCTGCCAGGCAAGGGTGCCGGGGGTACAGAAATCACATCTTTCATCCCCAGCTCCCTCTTCCCTCCCCTACGCACTGTCACGCCAGATCATGTCCCCGTGGAATTTGGTTGCGTCACTCTCCTTGCAACCAGAGCCCCAGAACTCCTGTGTGTTCAAGGCCTAGGGTCAAGGACTTAATTTGTTCCATGAATCTCGTAAGGGTCATGTTCAGGAGCCCAGGAAGTCCAGTCCCTATGCTCTGCAGAGGAGGAAACTGAGGCCCAGGGAAGCGTCAGAGGGCTGCCATGAGGACATCCTGTAGTAAAGGAGAGGGCTGATGGCAGAAGCATCTTTCTGACCAGGCAGGGACAGTGGTGACTGATGAGACTGCTACCTGGGAGAGTGGAGGGTCTGGGTGGTCCCTCCTGTGGGGCACACAGCCCCATGTGTGGCTAGCTCTTCAGAAGTGGCTTCAGGAATGTGGCCTCCCATTTGGGGGAGGGGGCAGCGGAGAGGGTCTATGGCCAGTCAGTCAGTCATTCCCGCCCCCCTCCAGCTGGCCAAACAGAGTTGGGGGGAGGGCTGTCAGGTTGCCCAGAGGGGCTGGGGCAGAAAAAGATAAAGGACAGGCAGACCTGGGTGGTTTCAGTGGCCTGGCCCTCAGAGGTCCAGGATGAGAGTTCATTATCTGCTCTAGCTCCTCAGAAGTTGTGTCTTGTCCCTGGAGATTAAAAGGGGCACATGTTCCTGCTTCTAAGGGAACGACCCCTCCCCCAAGCTGCCTATCCAGGATTAAGAGTAAGAGGGATTAATGAGGCCCTGGCTTAACCCAGTGGCTACTTCAAACACTTGGCATCTTGATTCCACATGGTACAACTCAAGATCAATTCCCACTGGCTCTGCAGAGGAGAATCTCTGCCATCCCTTCATATGCCAGGCACACTATGGGTACCCTTTTTCTGCTCGAATCTCTCTGCTTCAAGAGGAAAGCAAACCTGAGAACGATCCTGTGGGGGATACATGCAGGGGGAGGTGCAGCCTCCTGAGGATGAGAGAAGAAACTCAGGAAGACAGATGAGGCGGGCCAGAGAGACCCCACAAGTTAACTATGTTGAAACCAGTTGCCACATCTGTAAAATGGGGATACAAAACGTCTTGAGGCTGTTGAGAGATCAAAGGATAAAGTACATAGCAGGATGCCTGGAAGAGTTAGCCCTGAGGACCAGTTCCCTCCTCCCTCCCTCAAATCCAGGGGTTTCCCACCACTCTACCAGGGTCTAGTAATTCCCAGAAACCGCATGGTGTTCTGCTTTTCTGCCCAGGGCACAGCCACCTGACTATGTATCCCAGCAGCGAGTTAGGGGCAAGGGGCTGGGTTGGGGAAGCCAGACGACCAGGACCATGGGTGAGGGGGAGGCAGACCTTGGAACAACAGGCTGCTCCCAAAGAATGAAAACAAGCCCCACCCCAGCCAGGAATGGCTCCATTCAGGAGGGACCCAGAGGGCCAGAACCCCCCTGGGGAGTTTCTGTTGGAGGGGGGGTGGGGCAGAGAGCAGAGAAAGGCAGGTCAGAGGTAGAGAGGAAGTTTCCACATCTCCCTTTGAAAAGCCCCACAGAAGCTCAGGCCTGGGGACCTGGCAGGCACGAGGGCCAGCCCCACAGCTCAGGATACTCCAAAGCCAGCTGCCCCAGTCTCACTTGCCCAGGCCTTTCCCCAGCAACTGTACTCATAGGGAGCACAGGAGCCCTTAAAGGCCAGAGGCAAAGGTGCCTGCCATTAAGAGAACAAACGTGTATAATGAGAGTGCCTACCGTGGACCGGGCTGCCCACACCCAGGCCTCGCCAGCTTCCATGCTGTTTGGCAAAACCTGCCCATCCTGCTTGTTGGGACAAATTCCTGGGCAGGCGGCACAGCCTGCAGGCAGGTGAGACGTGTGAGAGCTGGAAGAACAGCACCCTAGCTGTGCTCTTCCCCTGGAAGCAGTAACACCAAGAGCAGGCCGGGTCGGCGGCACCTTTCAGAGGCTCTTCCAGGTGTGTCTGGGAAGGAAGGAGAGGCTGAGCTCCCCAGGAGCTGCCTTCTGGGCCCATCCCTCACCTCCCATTCCCAGCACATGGGGGAAGCCTTCGCCAGCCTGGTTCTGCTTGGAAGCAGCTTCCACTGGCTTCTGCCTGACACACGGTCAAAGGACAAGTGAAATCTGAGAAGCAGATTCAGGGAGGCATCTGCCCTCCCCTCAGGACAAGGGGCCCAAAGAGGAGATGGGAAGAGGACTCGGAGCCCAACTCACCGGAAGGGGTCTCTGGAGGTGAAGTAAGCCTGGACGGACAAGTAACTCCCCATCTTCTTCCCACATCAGATACACAAGCTCAGCTGCAAACCCGTCTGGGAGGGCCTCTAGCCGGCAGACGGCCACCATGACAGGCCCGGGGCTCCGGCACCGCTGGCTGTGGGCTGGCTGCCCGGCTCACCTCTCCCTCTGGAGGGGCTGGAGAGGTGTGAGCGCTCTGGGCCCCTTGCCCCCCAGCAGAGACCCGCAGGGGCTCATGGCTGGGATGCTGCCCCCCAGTTCTTGGAGGCTGGATGGCCCCTCAGGACTCGGGAGAAGCACCTCTCTGCGGAGGCTACACGCACACAAGGATTCTTGGGCAGGGGCCGGTGACTAGCCAGGAAAGAGGCGCTGCTGTCAAGTTAGCCTTCTTCTCCAGCCCCACCCCTGCCGGGGGAAGGAGGGAGGAAGGGGAGGGGCTCCGCGCGGAACGAGGTGTGTGGTTGGAGCAGCTATTAGGAAACAGACCTTGCAGGCAAGGGGTGGAGCTGAGCGGGAGGGAGGCTGCAGGCTGGCGCCGCAGACAATAACCAGGAATGGCTGGGTGTCCGTCCCTGAGCTCGGGGAAGGGCAGGGCAGGAGAGGGGGTGAGCACATCTGCCCCAAGTGTCCCCAACCTGAAGAGCCGCCCAAAGGACGGTAACTCTGCTCGGAGGTGAAGAAAAACACAGAAGACCAGCTCCAGGCCAAGCCACACCCACCCCCTAAAGCGGGGGGGGGGGGGGGCCCTCTGGCAGGAGAGGTTGGTCCAGAGACCCAGGTCCAGAGAGCTGCCCTCTGGGCTGTCTGCTCTGGGCTGGCATCTACTTGGTGCTGGCACTAGGGTCCCCATTCATTCCTTCCCTCTGCCTGGCCTGGAGACTGCCACTCCACTTCTGGGCAGAGCTGCACTGTGGATGAGGAAACAAGGCCCAGGGTGTTAACTGACGCCTGCTGTTTCTCCGTGTGGCAAGCACCTGTATGACACTGTCTTATTTCTCTGACATGGGAGTTATCTCCATGGTATACACAAAGAAAGTGAGGTACAGAGAGATTAGGTAACTTACCCGAGGCCAAAAAACTAGTCAGTGGCAGGGCTGGGATTTAAATGCAGACTCATGTGACTCTAGAGCTGAAGGTCTCAGCCCTGAGCTTCATTCTGCCTCTTCAAGGGGAAAGATCTCTTTCAAAGCCCTCCTCCAAGTAAGAGGAGCACAGAGCCTGTATCCCAGGTCACCTGTCCCCTCTCTCTTTCTTTCTTTCTTTCATTCATTCATTCCTAGAATGCCAGCCATCGGCCTCAGCAGGCAGTGGTGCTTCTTCCACGGTGACCATGGTAACCAGGCTTCTCAAACTGAAAAACAGGGCACGATGGAGGACAAGGCCCATGGTGTCTGTGGGGATGATTGGCCAGGTATCTGGAGTGGGGCCTGCCTGAAGAGCCCCAGCTGCAGGACTGACCAAACGAGGGCCCACCACTGGGAGAGCCCGCAGAAGACGTAGGCACGTCCAGAACTCATTGCTGGACTTGAGGGAGCGACACCAGCTCCTTCCCACCAGGCACACACTCCTCTCCACTGAAGTCACCCTGTCACTATGACAGGAAAGCCTGTGGCGAAGGTGGTGGCTGTGTGTCAAGGGAGGCTTTTCCCATTCCTCTACTGACTGGGCACAGGGATAACGAGTGTGATAAGAGAGGGTGTTTGCACCCTGTTATAAGCTGGCATTTATCGAGCACTTAGGACGTTCCAGGCCCTGTGTTAAGTGCTCTGCATCTGTTATCTATCATACTTAAATGGCCAATCTACAGGGTAGATGTTATCACCCCCACTTAACAGATGATGGAACTGAGGTTTTGAATGGTTGTGTCACTAGCCTGAAGACAAACAGCTGGTAAGTGGGGGAGCTGGGTTTCAAATCCAGTAAGAGCCGGGGTTGGGACACTTTTTCTGTAAAGGGCCAGACAGCAAACATTTTAGGCTTTGCAGGCCTACATGAATACAGACTCTGTCACTGCAGCACGAAAGTGGCCATATATAAAATGTAAACAAACGGATGTGGCTCTGTTCCAATAAAACTTTATTTATGGACACTGAAATTTGAATTTCATGTTACTTTCATGTGCCACAAAGTATTCTTTTGCTTTCCCCCCTCAACCACTTAAAAATGTAAAAATCACAGGCCATACAAAAACAGGCGGTGGGCTAGTCTGCTGACCACTGCTCCACAGGCAGCACACTCAACCACACCGTTTCCAGCCTCTAATCATGAAGACCAGCCTTTGGCATTATTGCAGAACTCAGCCACGTCCATCTCCTGCCACACAGACCCCACACTCCAGCCCCAGAGGCAGCCAGCAGGCAGTGAGCACTGGACGAGGTCTCACCCTCACTTACCCTGTCCCAAGCCCTACATGCAGCACTTACAAGCATAAGTGAATTTTAACCCACACCAGCTGGCAGTCCTGTGATCGCCCCCTTTTTACAGAGGAAGGAACAGAGGTACAGAGAGTTTAAATCCCTTGCCTGAGGGCACCCAGTTGTACACGTGAGAGGTGAAGCCAGGATTTGAACCCAGGCTGTCGAACTTGAGCTCTACCATTGCTATATTGGAGCCCAGCCTGGGCCCGCAGCCAGACTGTCTGGGTTTGAGTACGACAAGGCACTGCACATAAGCCCTTGGCACAGAGTCTGGAACACATTAAGGGTTGATAAATGTTAGCTGCTAATATCATTAAGACTATTGTTACTACCACTATGGGCTAGCTATGTGGGCTTCAGCAAGTTGCTGCCCCTGTCTCAGCCTTGGTGAGGTCTCTAAATAGCTGCCAGCTTCAATGTTTTTCAGCCCTATGAGGTTGCAGAGGGCTCCTTGTTTTCCTTGG
Organism: Grampus griseus; assembly: GCF_964374135.1. Taxonomy (NCBI): domain Eukaryota; kingdom Metazoa; phylum Chordata; class Mammalia; order Artiodactyla; family Delphinidae; genus Grampus; species Grampus griseus. The sequence goes on along the minus strand of NC_139006.1, from coordinate 23,576,522 downwards.
GTCTCAAGTTGAGTTTAAGCCTCTTGAGCTGGCCCTGAGGGGATCAGGATCCTTGCCTGGGGGCCACACAAGAGCCACAGAGGAGGTGGGGCAGAGTGGAAGGGTGGGGGGAACAACACACAGTATACCGAAAGGCCGGCCCAGATGAGAGCTGGGAGCTCTCTTTCTTCCAGTGACAGAGCCAACTATTTCTCACCAAAAATCTATTATGTTCCCCTGTAATTCGATCAGGCAAGAAGGGGGCCCCAAATTAAGTCTGGAACTAGCAAATTATCTTCTAATTGCACCCTCTGATTTCCATCTGATGAACAGAGTGCGGATGGAAGAAAATGCAAGCCACAAAGAGACGGGGCCAGGGAGCCCATGAGCATAACTCCTCTTGACATTTCACACAGCTCTGCTGTTCCAGCGGCGGCGGGTGCAGTGAGTCGGTGTCTAGGAATGCGAGCAGGAGGCTGCAGGCGCTCTCCATCCCCCCTACTCCCCTCACAAAGGACTCAGTGGGTGGGTGGGTGTGTGGGGAACTAGTGTAAGGACCTCTCAATGCCATAAAACTGCCTCCCCCTGGAAGAGGTGTGGCTGCCTCCCCCAGTGCTGACCTGAAGCGGAGGCCCCTCCAAGGTGGAGTCCACTAGACCCCTATAAATCCAGACTGCAGGAGGAACAATGAAGGACGCGAAACCACCAGACGTGAGAAGCCGCTGGCTGATGAGACCCAAGCATGTGGCTTCTCAGGGCCAACTTCAAAGGCCTCCAACCCCCCCAGAACTGGGAGGCGGGAGGTCACAATGGAGGCTGTACTTCCACCCCCTTCCCCTGGATACTGGTTCTGGGTGGAAAGCTGCTCTTCTAGGTACCAGAGCAGCTGGCACAGGATTCAGAGGCTGCGGCTGCCAGAGGCAACTGCAGGGATCCTTGGACTGGCAGTGACGGACGGGATAAGATGGCAGGGGAGGTACTAATCTCCTGCACATTTCACAAGTTGGAAACCTGGAGGAGAGCCCAGCAAACTGACTCCTCGGAACCAGCTGAGACACTGGGCTTCAAGGCGGCTGCGAAGCTGGCAAGGACAGCCTTCAGGGCCAGTGGCCGCAAGTGAGTGCTCTAGGGAGCAGTGGTGAATGAATGAATCACCCCAACCTCTTCTCAGAAGGCAGCTCTGGTCAGATAACCTGAAGCCCAAGGAACTGTGTCCGTGTGGGGCCCTCTACTGGCCGGGAGGACTCCATCCAGGGATGGGAGCTCGGAGACCTTGGAAGGGGAGCGGCGTCATCCTCATCTGCTGTTTTTCTTGCCTCTGCTCCCCCTCAATTCCAGTTCACTTTCCATACTAAAGCAGCAGTCAGATGAGGGTCCCAGCAAGTCTACTGCTAGAAATTTTGCCCAGAGAAATATTCCTACAAACGTGCCAAGACCTGTGTCCAGCATGGTTTCATGCTGAAAGATGAGGAATAATCCATGTGCCCATCAGCAGGGATGGGCTACATGCAATCTCACTTCCACGTGACAGAATACTAAGCAGATGTTAAGAATAATGAGGTAGGGGCCTCCCTCATGGTGCAGTGGTTAAGAATCCGCCTGCCAATGCAGGGGATACGGGTTCAAGCCTTGGTCTGGGAAGACCCCACAGGCTGTGGAGCAACTAAGCCCATGTGTCACAACTACTGAGCCTGCGCTCTAGAGCTCATGAGCCACAACTACCGAGCCCATGTGCCACAACTACTGAAGCCCACTCCTAGAGCCTGTGCTCCGCAACAACAGAAGTCACTGCAATGAGAAGCCCGCACACTGCAACAACGAGTAGCCCCCGCTCACCACAACTAGAGAAAGCCCTCATTCAGCAACAAAGACCCAATGCAGCCAAAAAATAAATTAATTAATATTTTAAAAAATAATAATAATGAGGTAGATCCTAGGGTCCTGAAACAGAAACTGTCCTGGGTAAAGGGTTACGTGAAAAATCCAGGCATCAGAGAGAGTGTGCAGTATGATCCCACCATTTCAAAAGTCTATGCGCGTAATCCTTAGAGACCACCTGGCGGACTCTACCATGTGGCTGTTGGTTTCTCTTCAGGGTAGTGAGACAAGCAGCACGGAGGAAACAGCATTCATTTTCTACCTTTTAATACTGCTTACATTTTTTCTTACACTTAAGTGCTGCTTTTTAAAACGATAAAGGACAAAAACAAACAGAAGTCCTGGGACCTCCCTGGTGGTCCAGTGATTAAGAATCCACCTTCCGGGCTTCTCTGGTGCAGTGGTTAAGAACCTGCCTGCCAATGCAAGGGACACACGTTCGAGCCCTGGCCCAGGAAGATTCTACATGCCGCGGAGCAACTAAGCCCATGCGCCACAACTACTGAGCCTGAGCTCTAGAGCCCGCAAGCCACAACTACTGAGCCCACTTGCCATAACTACGAAGCCTGCATGCCTAGAGCCTGTGCTCTGCAACAAGAGAAGCCACAACAATAAGAAGCCCGTGCATCGCAACGAAGAGTAGTCCCTGCTCACCGCAACTAGAGAAAGCCCGCGCACAGCAACGAAGAGGGGAAAAAAAAAAGCAAACAAAAAGAATCCACCTTCCAATGCAGGGGATACGGGTTCGATCCCTGGTCAGGGAACTAAGATCCCACATGCTGTGGGGCAACTAAGCCTGTGCACCGCAACTACTGAGCCCGTGAACTCTGGAGCCCGTGCGCCACACCTACAGAAGCCCGTGAACCGCAACTAGAGAAGCCAGCTCACCGCAATGAAAAGAAACCCACGTGCCACAACAAAGACCCAGCGCAGCCAAAAAACACAAAAGTCCCATGGTTTAGAGTAAACACCTTCTCACGTGTTTTTCCTAGTGCTCCTGTCCAGAGGCAAAGGCTGCTTGGGTGCCCTGCACTCAGGACCCCCAGGGCTGTCTCTCCAGCTTCCCTCCTGGGGTCACCACTCTGGCCACCTCCTGCCCCACTCTACTTCCTGACCTGGCCACGTAGGCTCTCCCTGGGCAGTCTCAAGCCTTTGCTCCCTTAGCTCCTGTAGCCTCTTCCACCTCCAGCTGGTGACTGTCTCCTCCTTTTTTTAAAAATTAATTAATTTATTTTTGGCTGCGTTGGGTCTTCGTTGCTGAACGCAGGCTTTCTCTAGTTGCGGTGAGTGGGGGCTACTCTTTGTTGTGGTGTGCGGGCTTCTCATTGCGGTAGCTTCTCTTGTTGCAGAGCATGGGCTCAGCAGTTATGGCTCGCGGGCTCTAGAGCACAGGCTCAGTAGTTGTGGCACATAGGCTTAGTTGCCCCGCGGCATGTGGGATCTTCCCGGACCAGGGCTCAAACTCGTGTCCCTGTATTGGCAGGCGATTCTTAACCACTGCGCCACCAGGGAAGTCTCTGTCTCCTCCTTTTTCCAGGCCCACCTCCAAAAGAGCACTCAGTGTCCTCTGGAAAGGGTTTCCTTGACACATCCCCAAGCATGTCACATACAGGAGGGGCTCGGAGCCCGTACCTGTTTACCTCCAGATCGAATACATGAGGCCCACCCCTGACATTTGCAGATGCCTAGTAAATGATTCAGGACCCCCATTACGAGCAACTTCTAGAGTGGTGATAACTAAGGTTTACAATGCGTTTTCAATTTACAAAGGGCTTTTATGCTCATCATCCAGGTTAGTCCCTGCAATAACCTCAAAAGGAGTACATACAGCACAGACAGGGCAAGGGAAGCCGAGGGATGTTAGGTAATCCATCCAAGGTTACTGCGGGGAAGTGCAGGACTGAGATTAAAAGCCTGGTTTGCTGACCTCCAATCCCATGCCCCTTCCTCAACAGGAACCCTAATGAGGCATTCAGGAATCCAGCCTCTCCAACACCTACCCAGGGCCCCGAAGTGCTGGGTATGCTGAACTCCTCCATCTGATTTCTCTAGATTTTCTGCCCACATTCTTATTGTCAGGATATCATGAAAGCAACTGCCTTGTGGGAATCAAGAGGGTCTTGTGACCAACAACCCAGTGAAAACATGAAGTCAGGTCTAACAAGTCATGACTGATCCACCACTGCTGAATCCTCGTGATCAGCCCCCTTCCTAAATGCTCACTGTCTACCTATTCCATCATCTGCAAAATTCCACAGAATTCCACCAGAATTTGTCCACAAAATCCCATTCAGAATTCTGTGAAGGAGTCAAGTCAGAAGAATTCTAAGTTCACTTTTTCCAGGATCTCCTTTTTTCCTCCTTTTTGAAAACTGGGCCAGTTAGCGACCTCCATTCTTATTTCACTATTAGATCCCCAACGCCTGGTACACGGCAGGTATGGAACAAACTATACTTGGGGTACTACCCGATCTCCACGGTTTTTCAAAAGTAACTAACTGTTGCTGTGCCAATAAGGTATCCCCGCTTTTTCTTCCTTCAAAATATTAGGAAATAATTTTTCCAGTCTGAAAATCTAAACACATTTCATGTGGCTGGGTACCCTCATACACCTTGGGCTTTCTATACTCCCTTCCGAGTTTCAAGGGACTGGACTATATCTCTAAGGTTCTCTCCAGATTTCCAGGATACCTGATTAAGCTGGATGCCAAGGACTGTCTTTTGCCCTGTGTTTGTTAACACGACACCACGTTCCAGAAGTCGTGGACACTTGGCTCCCTTTCTGTAAAACACTGACCGAGCTCCATGAGCCCCACACTGGGGTGGGCTTGTTCTCATACACTTTCATTTAATTCTCATAACCCTGTGAGGTTGGGATGTCATCTCCTTGTTATGTATGAAGAACTGAAGTCCTAATAGAAGGTCATTCAAGGTTACAGGTCTAGGAATTGGCAGAGTTGGGATTTAACCCAAGACTTTGGATTCCAGGTCCAAGACACTAAAGTTGCCTCAAATAACTATTTTATACTTGCTATTTGATTTACAGTGGTGTTTTTAAGTTTGGTCGAAAGAACTGCAGCATCGGACACCCCTGGGCAGCTTGTTGAAAGTGATGTTTCCTGGACCTAACCCAGGCTGATATAATAATAATTGCTGAGAGCGAGCCCAAGTATTGCATTTTATAGAAGTCCCGGTGTTTCTGATGCAGACTGAAAGCTGAAACCACCGCTTTCCTCTTTCCTGTGTGCTCTTCCACTTGATTCCACTCTACTCTCACACGAACCCCGAGAAGCAGGCAGCACAAATCACTAGCAACCCCTTGTTACAAATGAGGAAATGACTGCAAGGCAGCTTGTTCATCTTCTTGTTCTGGATGCAGCTTAAGTACAGAAATGTTTGGTGGTTGACATTCTGTACAGCCTTGGCTTGCTGGGGACTTCCACCCTCCTGGCGCTGTTCTTACTCATGTGTAACACACAGTAGCTGCCTCTGTCTTTTTTTTTTTTTTTTGCGGTACGCGGGCCTCTCACTGCTGTGGCCTCTCCCGTTGCAGAGCACAGGCTCTGGACATGCAGGCTCAGTGGCCATGGCTCACGGGCCTAGCCGCTCCGCGGCATGTGGGATCTTCCCGGACCGGGGCACGAACCTGTGTCCCCTTGCATCAGCAGGTGGACTCTCAACCACTGCGCCACCAGGGAAGCCCATGCCTCTGTCTTTTCCTCACTGACACCGCAGTGTTGCTCAAGGTACAGTGGGAAAAGGTGACTCCAGAATATAGGGTCTTCTCATGAAAAGGCAGCCTTTGGAACTGAAACAAGTTAACAAAACAAAACGCAAGGGCTGACAAAAACAAAAACAGCCGGTGCTGCTGCAAGAGTCAGTGCTACTGATGGGAGTGGAGTGGGGCACCCCCTGTTCTAACCAGGATCACCACTGGGCCGCCTCAGCGAGGCAGGACCAGAAGGTGACTGACACGTAAGAGAAAACCACCCTAATTCAAACCTGAAACCTGGCTTGAGGTACTGGGAGGTTTTTCCTGGTAATAGGGAGGAGTGTGGAGACAGAGAGCTTGTTAGCACTCTTCCAGCACTGCCCAAGTGAGGAGGGATTCTAGCCCTTGCGCGAAAACTACAAGGCAAATTAGCACAGTGGGCTGGGCAGTGCAGAAGGCATGCCATCCTTCAAGGCTGCAGCATTGCTGGTTTTAGCTCCAGAATGACATTTATAGACAGAGATCTTATTCTATGCCCCCATTTCAGAAGAAGAGCTCTTGCCTGGGAGAATACTGCAGAACAAAGATATGGGGATGACGTGCACTGGAAGGGCTTTATCCAAGTGTCAAAAGAGAAAGATGGTTGTTCGATAAAAACATGATTCGCCCAACAAGCACTGAGTGCCCGCTGCGTTCTTGGCACTCTGCCGAGCTCTGGGAAACAAAGATGAACTGGATGTGGCTCCGGACTCAGAGAATTTCATACTCCGAGACTGATGTTAGACGTGTAAACAGATACTGACAGGGCCACGACTGAGGTTATACAAGGAGAGTAACAAAGACAGAGAAAAGGGCTCCTCTGATTGGTGGGGAGGAGTGTGGGTGCATTCGGGGAGGCTCCTCCACAGAGGACTGGCTGCATCGGCTGAGTCTAACAGGCTGATCGCCAGGCAGACAAGAGGCATTCCACCTGAAGGAACAACATGTGCAAAAGCACTGAGGCGGAACAGGGGAAGGTCCATCCGCCGCAGCACAGGGCGCATGTGAAGAGCGAGCAGAGGGGAGGCTGGGATGGGGGAAGAGGGCACGGCAGACCACCAAGAGTCAGGTCACCCACAGGTGGTGAGGAGTTATCAGAGGTATTTAAGCAAGCAGAGGCTCCCAATGAAGAAAACACAAAGCCTGAAACACCAAAGAGAGCGCTGGTCCTTAGCTGCCAGTTCCTCTCCCTGAACAGGCATTTGTCTCAAGTCCACAGCTGGCTGTGTGTACATCCACTGAAGCCTGCTGGCCAACCAGTGTTCTCTAACAGCAGACCACGGCTTCATCCTCAGGCCACGTCTCCACTGAGGTGGTCCTTTTAACACCTGAGATTTGCCTGCATGAGCTGTAAAAGAACAGGGTCACAACCCCTTTGTAGATAATTATCCACTGTTGCTCTGTAACACTAATATTAGAAAACTGAATGTTTAACATTCAGTGTCAAATGCTGTGTTTACACATTCTTCCCCTGACTGCACAGGGAAAGAGTGCTTTGGATACCTTGACAAATCTCCGGGAAATGTCTGGCAGAGAAGACCTGAAAATCTAACCTGGCTGACAACAAACTTGCTGTGTGATCTAAGGCAAGCCATTAAACATCTCTGGGCTTCCATTTCTTCCTCTGTAAGAGGAAGGAGTTAGGTGAGCAAAACATTCTACACCAGTAGGTCAATGCTGAAGGGCTGTGGTTGGAGAAACGCTGACTGGCTGAACACCCAGAGACCTCTTCAAGGCTAGGGTCACCTTGGTGAATCCAGGACCCTAATTCAGGCCTCATTTTTGACCTTTTAGGTCCAGGAACAGGACTTCATAGTATCCAGAGAGGTGCAGACATTCTAGGATGTGTCTATCCTAACCATTTATTGACCTCTGTCCATTTATGAATTGGCCCTTGAAATCAGAACACCACATCCCCTGTACAGGTGCTGCTCCCTGATCCTTCCTGTCATCAAGAATCCCAGGAAGCCGAGTTAGGCATCAGAAGGCTGCACTGTGAGCATGGACTTAAAATACAGGGAAATGAGGAGCCATGGAGAGAAATTTCGTTCTGGCAGCCATGAGCTAGCCAAACCAGCCCCGCCTACAACAAAGAACACCCTCTGGTGACTAAACCCAGATTCAGTATCTCTATGTGGACATACTTCTAGTTTTGCATACTTCTAGTTTTGCCGGACTTTTCACTTACTGTTTCACTGTTGGCCACTCATTATTCTACTGGTTTTTAAACTAATTTTTAATTGAAAAAAAATCATTACTTCTTTAGATATGTAACAATCACCAATTCACGTACTATTCAGCCCTGGCAGACACTGGGCTCCCTGGGAGCTACTAACAAATGGCTACCAGTCATGGGCACTCACTCTGCAAGCCCTGGTCCCACCAGGGCCACGCATGGCTTCACTCACTCACCCCTCACAATAACATGATGAGGCAGGCACTAGGCTACTTTCTCCATTTCATAGATGAGGAAGCAAAGCACAGAAAGGGTAAGTAACTTGCCAAAGGTGCACAGCTAATAAATGGCAGGACCAGGATTCTAACCCAAGCAATCTGGTTCTAGAGTCTTTCTTAACTACCACACAATACTGCTCTTGTTACACACAGATCCAACTAGTTTAACTCCCAGAGGACAAACTTCATTTCCAAGTTCTTGGGGAATCGCCAAACCATCCACCCCCTCCCTGCCATAAATCACCCACAAGTAAAAGATACTTTTTTTCCCCACTTTATACTCAATGGGCATCTTTAGCTAATGCCATCCTTCAAAGATTTCTAAAAATTTGAAAAACAAATACATTAAAAAACTTGCGATTAGAATTGGGATTTGTCAGATTTCAGGACAGTTCATAACTAGTTTGGGCCATAGTTGAACATTTCTCTTTCTCTCTCCAGGGCTTGCTCTTGTCTGGACTGTACCTACAGAGTACAGCTCAAGACCTGCTGCTGGACAGGAGGACTCCTGGGTCAGCCTCTTTGGCTCCTTTGGGGGCAGAAGACAAATCATTCACTTTTCACTCGACACTTGTAGGCAATTGTCCCAAATAACCCAATGTCTGGAACCAGTTCCTCCCTGCCATTTACAGTAACTGCAGCCACGGTGGCTGCTAAGGGAAGTATGTGGGGAAGGGGAAGGGCAGGGAAAGGCCTCACTTTCATCACATCACTTGGCCACCCCAGGCAGTTCATTCAACAAATATCCCTAACATGCCAACATGTGCTCAGTGGTGACACATAAAGGGCAAAAAACCCTGTGGTCCCTGACCAAGTTATGCTAGCATATTAGAGACCTCAGGATGTCACTAAGGAGATGAGCAAATGAATAAATGTGAGATTAAACCCACAAAAAAAGCTTCAAGGGAAGGTCTATGAAAGCATAAAACAGGGGCCACAACCTATTCTGTAACTGTTTCCCTGAGACATCCGTTCCTCATCCAGGTAAAGACCTGAAGGATGAGCAGGTGTTAACTAGGCGAAAAGAGGGTGAGAGAGCATTCCAGGCAGAGGCAGCAGGATCAAAGGCCTTGTCAAAAGGAAGAAGGGCGAGTTTTGGACCTGTGAAGAGCAGCAAGGCTGAAGTAGAGGAAACGGGAGGCTATGGGGTGAGGCCAGACCATGGGGAACTCTACAGGCCACAGAAAGGACTTTGGCCTTTATCCAAGAATGCTGGAGAGTCGTTGAAGTGTATGAGGACAGAGAGATGACAGAGTGTGACGTGGTCAGATTTTTTCTTTTTCTTTTTTTTTGCGGCACGTGGGCCTCTCACTGTTGTGGCCTCTCCCATTGCAGAGCACAGGCTCCGGACGCGCAGGTTCAGTGGCCATGGCTCACGGGCCCAGCCGCTCCGTGGCATGTGGGATCTTCCCGGACCGGGGCACGAACCCGTGTCCCCTGCATCGGCAGGCAGACTCTCAACCACTGCGCCACCAGGGAAGCCCAGATTTTTTTTCTTTTTAAAGATCACTCACTCTGGTGGCTCTGTGGAGAATGTATTGGGGGTCCAGAGTGACCATGGACAGTTAGAAGGCTACTGTGGTCATCAGGTGAGGGATGATGGTAAACTGGAACACGGTGGTGATAGGAGAAATGGAAAGACGTGAACGCATTCAAAGTATAATCTGGAGATAAAACTGACAGGCTTGGATATAAGGATGAGAAAGAAGAGGTATCATGAAGGACACCTGGGTTCTGGCTTGGGCAGTGGGTGGATGGTGGTGCCATTCAACAGGACAGGTTACGATGGAAAAGGAGCCAGTTCTGGGGGGAAGACTGAAGGCCCATCTGGGTCTGCGATGCCTGCAAGACCTCCGAATGGACATGTGAAGTTAACAGCAGGATACTAGTCTAGAACTCAGTGGAGAGGTCTGGACTGCACACCGATTCCATCAGTATGTGGAGTATGTGGTCATCAGCATGTGGAGGACAGGAGCCATGGGGGTGGGTAAGACTGCCCAGGGAGGGAACAGTGAGCCCACCTGGAGGAACGGCAATGTTTCAGAGCTGGATAGAGGGGGGTAAGCAAACTGGAATGACCAGAGAAGTGGAAGGAAACAAAGGGGGCATGGAATGTCAGGGAAACCAAGGGAAGGAAACGTTTCAAGAGTGACCGAGACACTAATAATAAACGCTAACATATATTAAGTCTTAATTACAGCCAGGCACTCTGCTGAGGGCTTTGAATACATGTTCAAATTTAGTCTGCACAACAACCTTTTGAGGTGGGAACCATTTCACTCTTTTATAGATGAGGAAACTGTGGCAAAGAAAGGTTAAGGCGGTGACTCATGAGGAGCTGGGATGGAAACTCAAGCAGCCTGACTGCAAACTCTGATTCACGTGACTACCTCCAGGGCAGCTCGGGAGGCCATACAAGATGAGGACTGAAGAGTGGCCAGTGGACGGACCGCTGAGTCTATCCTCTGGGACACCCCCAAGGGAATGTTCCAAGGGAGAGACAGAATGGAAGCCAGACTACAGCCCATTATTAGGAACGCTCCAAGTTTTGGCCTGTTTTTCAGCTGTCTGAGGGAACCAACTGGGAGATATGACCAGTAGGTCCAATCTGTGTCCCTGACAGCAGCTAACTGGGTGCTTTAATACAGTAGATGATGCTCAAAATGAAATGAGAACGGCTCAGGAGCACAGTGTTGCTACGTGCTGCTGCTGACCCTTTACATCACCCCATCCTAATGTTTTCCGGGTGCTCTCTGATGTGTTACCTCCGTGATCCTCACAACGACTTCATGAGGTGGGTTACTTTCACCACATCTTAGAGATAGGAAACTGAGACTCATCACAGCTAAGGAACTTGCCCACAGTTACACAGCTGGCCTGGCTCAGCTAAGGCTCAAATCCAGGTCTTCTGACTCCAGGTCTAATATTCTTTCGTGGGAGTCACAGTGGAAAGAAGACCCTTCTTTGGAGCCAGAGAGACCTAACTTCGAGTGTCAGCTCTGTGTGACCCTGGGCAAGTTACTCTACCTTTCTGGGCCTTCCTGTATAAAATGGAGTTGTAGGGTTACCATGAGGGTTGAATCAGATAATCTAAGTGAAACTCCCAATACAATGCTTAGTAAATTATCAGTCGTCCATCCCTGGCCCCACCCCCACCCCCTCCGTCTCTGCCCTGGACAGCCAATGTGGGGCTTCCACGGGGTCTTATTTTTGTTTTTCCAAAGAACAGAGCAGGATTAAGGCACATTGAAGGTCACAAGCTGCTGCTACATATTAGAAGTCCCACTCTGTTCATGCTGGAGTCCCTTGTTGGGGCAGAAGAAGGCCCAGGTGTTTGTCCTTCCCCTTCCCTGCGGGGCAAGCCCCAGGCCCCAGGCATCTATCCAGCAGCCAGCCTTAATGACCTGCTGGCTGGCTGTTTCCTTAGAGATAAACTAGACAAACTAGAATCAAAGGCTTTTGGGTCAATAAACAGGACAGCAACACCAACAGTACAACAGCAGAGGGCAGGGTTGCCCCACTGACTCCCACGCCAGGAGCCAGAGACCCAGGAGAAATTTAACAGCACTTTTACTGACACTAGAGTTCATGAAGCCTTTGAACCAATGTCCTTCAGTGCTATCTGACACCACCAGTGTGTGGAGGGTGATTTCTTTTCACCCTGAAGGCACAGAAGAGGAAACTGAGCCTCAGGGAGGGTAAATGACTGCCCTAGTCAGGAATGCAAAGACTCTGGTAAGCAAGGAGTCAGGATGCCTGGGTTCAAATCCCAACTATGCCAGTTACTAGCTCTGTGACTGTAGCAAGTAACCTCCATTTCCCTATATTTGTAAAATAAGTAAGACCAGTACCACATTAGGTTGTTGTAGGAATTAAATGAGATAATGTACGTGACATACACTTAGGACAGTGTCTGGTGCAGAGTAAGCACTCAATAAATGGTACCTGTTACTGTAACTATCATTCTACTGCGCTTGTTTGGATGGGGGTGTGGGTGAGAAAATGAGCACAGCTTTCAGCACTGCAGAAAACACTGTCGTCAGCCAGCCCATTATACCACAGTCTCGGTCGCTACGTGTGTGATTTCTTCACCGGTCTTTCCTGGAGTCACAAATTTAGAGGAAATGGTCTGTAGCTTGATGAAGTGACAACAGCTTTCTATCTGCATCATCTCTTTTCCAGAGCATCGCCATTAGGCAACACTTCTCCAAAGAGAAAGCTGTTCGCGATCCTGAGAAAGGAGACCCTGAAAGTTCCCAGGAGCCTTAAGAATGGTGGAGTTTCCCCTGTGATAATGCTGTCAGGAATCGGGTCAAACAACAGAGTTCCAGGTAGGGGCCATAAAGAGGCAGTTTTTCCCTCCTCCCACAATCTCTCCTCCTTGGCCAAACACCTCTGACTAGGGGGAAAGGACAATCAAGGACAATCGTCAGAAAACTCAAGTTTCCCTGGTTTGCCAACATGCCAAGAGACCAGGTCACCATTCATAGCTTCTCATTTTAACCTCAACTACAAACAATGTGCAGTCCGGCTGCTTTCCTGGCCTCCCCCAGAGAGAGGGAGCCAGTTCCTGAGAGCTTCAGAGAGAATGTCCCCAGCTCTAGAACCAATGGCACTGCTCAAGAAGGAAGGTCAGAGGTACGGAGTCCAAACAGGCCCGCTGCGAAGGCTGAGGAGAGGAAACGGGAGGGCTGGTCAGCCAAGCATCCAGAGATCAGAGAGATCCTGGCTGGGCGCCCCAACTGCAGCAGCACAATTACGGACTTCCAGGAAGTACGTTAACTGGCCTCCAAAGTACAGCCCCAGGTCCCAGCCGTAAGTGGTTTCCTATTGTCTGGGCACCTGAGAATCTGGCGGAGGCAAGAGGCAAGATTATGTATGTGGCTGCAGACAGGGGATGGGCTAGTGTAAGGAGAAGGCAAGGGGAGGAGTTTTTTTTGTTTTGTTTTGTTTTTTTGTGGTACGCGGGCCTCTCACTGTTGTGGCCTCTCCCATTGTGGAGCACAGGCTCCGGACGCGCAGGCTCAGCGGCCATGGCTCACGGGCCCAGTCACTCCGCGGCATGTGGGATCTTCCCAGACCGGGGCACGAACCCATGTCCCCTGCATCAGCAGGCGGACTCGTAACCACCGCGCCACCAGGGAAGCCCCGAGGGGAGGAGTTTGAACCAAACCCCAGCAATTTCTCCATTCAATATCCAGCCCCACCCTGTGACTAGGAAAACAAAGGTATGGGGGAAGGGTAGAAGAAAAGTCATTTCCTTTATTGTAACTGGAGCCCAGCTGGGTAAGAGTGAGGCTGGAATGGAGTCAGGAAGAATGAATTACTTTGGGTAGCACGGAAGGAGGGTCCTTGCTTCTAGCAGGCCTGCACCCAGACACTGTGAATTCATCAGAGAATCACAGATAAGCTGAGGTAGAAGAGACCTTAAAAGACTATTCAGGCTAATGCCTCAGGCTCCTCATAACCCAGGTCGCTTCTGTGGCCAGACAAGTACAATACTTCCCAGCCCTGAAGATATTCCTCCAATTTGGGAAAAAATCGAATTGGCTCCAAAGCAGCCAACCTCCCCAGGGCAAATCACCAGGCTCCATCTGAGGGCTCCATGCCATCCAGTTTTCGTGGGAAAGCTCAGGAGTCAGGAGATGCATCCTTTCAGTAGAGCTGGATCAGAAAGACTCCATCCTTGAGGCAAAGCTGCAAATAAGAGACTGAACCGAGATGCTCTGCTTCCCCCACAGGCATGATCTTTGACTTAACTGTGCCAGGGTGGTTCAAAGTTAACCTTAATCCCCAAGGCTCCACATCAGATGACCAATGAGTGTGTTAAGAGAAATACACATATGCATGCAGGTATATATAGACACACATTCACAATATAACAAAGTGACAACTGCTGATTATTAAAGGTTTTCTATGTGTCAGATGCTATGCTAGGGACTTTACATAGGTTATCACATTTAATCCTCCTGAACAACCTTGTGGGATGAGTACTATTCTTATCCCGATTTTACAGATGAGGTACCTGAAGTTCAGGGAAGTCACCTACGGTCAGTTAATAAACTGCAAAGCCAGGATTTGAAACCAGTCTCTTCCATAGCCTGAACTCTTTCCCACCAGGATAACGTGTCTTACTTCTTTATGAGCATGTATTTGTGTGTCTGTCTCTTTTATACACACACACACACACACACACAGTGCACTCTAACAAGCTAGCATCTTCAGTTCTAGGGCCAGCTCTTTTCATCCATGGCCTAACTTTTTGACTTTTTGGTTTCAGGCCTTGCATCTGTAATATGAAGGAGTTATATCATATAGTAGGTGGTTCTTCTAGTTATAGGAGAATCCAGAAATCCCAAAGATTAGCTTGTTCTACCCATTCCTGCTTATTTTGGTTAGAAGATATTCATACAAATAGGAAAACGGCAGGAACAAATAAGACCGTATGGGTTGGAGGCCAAGGAGAGTCTCAGTCTGGGAACTCTTTGGGTTCTGATGATGCTCGTTTGCCTCAGTTGTAAAATGAAAAGACTAGCCAGAGGCCCCTGGAGCTATGATACTCTGCTCCTATCTTACTAAAAGGCAAAGTAAAAGTGGAATCAAATTCCCTGAGGGTAACCAAGGAGGAGTAACCAAAGCAATCAGATCCACAGAGAAGACTGGAGAGCTCTGAGTTAGAGCTGAAAGGGCAGAAAAATGTTCCAACTCTTCCAGAGGCCAGAGCTCTCCAGGCCAACCCCCCACGTAATTCCCTGGGTGGAGACAAGTGCTTAAAGGTCAATTAAATTTCTTGATATCAGCACAGGGGATGCTTTGCAACATGAGCTGTGTTCGGGAGCTGGAGTTTACAGCACATGGTGCCCGGCTATGGTCTGTCTCATTCTCAGATCTCAGCACAGCCCTGCCACTTCAGACCACGGGGGACCACAAATGCCCACCCAGCCTCCAACGAGGAATGACCGCAGGTCAGGCGCTGTGTTATGCTCTGGAGAATACAAAGACAAGCTCCCACTCTCAAGGATTCCAACCATTCAGTGGGTGCCTACCATGAGCTGGACCCTTGGCATATATGACTTCATTCAATTTCAACAAGTCTGTGACAGAGATGATTAACACCTTTATTTTCCTGATGAGGAAACAGAGTCTCAGAGAAGAGGAACAAATCTGACATTAAAGTCTGTTATTTTCAAGAAACCGAGCTGCCTCCGAACAATAATCTAAGAGCTATAATAAAGTTAATAACAAAAAGCAGGAAACTAGGGAGGCATCCCGTGGTTAAGAAGAGCTGGCTCTGCCAGCTGCACTACAAACAACCCTTGAGGCAACCGTGTAATCAGCAGAGCAGGCGTGGGAAAGTCGCTCTTTCTCGGGCTTGGTCTCCTCACCTATAAAGTGAGGGTGCTGGGACACCCCGGAAAGGTCTCCTCCCATCCCAAACCCCCCACCTCTAGCTGCACCCGGCCCATGTGTGGCTCTTCCACTTTCACCTGGTGTTTGCTCACATGCCCTTCCTGGGCATATCCCTTTGCTCCCTGAGCTCCCCCAAAATGGAAACTCTCTAGTAGGAAGCTTGTTTTGTATTTTCCAGAAGATGAAATAGTGCCTGGCCTGCAGCGCACTGGCAAAGACAGGGGTGTGGACCCACTTACCGGAAGCAGGAGCTGTGCCAGGCTTCGCTGACAGTCCTGTACAGCCTCTGGTTCAGAGCGACATGGTCTCCACAGCCCCGACACCTCCAGGCATCTTCACCTGCACACAAAACCAAGGGGCTCAGAGGCCAAAGAAGCAGGGGTGCAGGGATGGGATTCCTACCATGTAGAAGACGACCAAGTTAACGGACTCTCATGAGTCCTGAAAGGGCTGGGCGATGCTCTGCTGGATGCACAGTTCCCTCCTCCACAAGATCCCTGGGGAGCGCTCATCCAGTTGTTCATCTCCCCACCACAGGGAATTCCTGGCCTCAAAAGTAGCCTCATTTTTAAAAATGAGACTTTTAAAAAAACGGTTCTGGTTGTTCCTTTTTCTACTGAAACAAAACCTGCCTTCTCCTTTCCTTCAGCCCATGCTTATAGTTCTGAGTAGATGAAATGAACAAAGTCTCTTTATTTTCGGGTCAGCCTTTCCTACAATGGTCCCCAGCAAGCACCCAGAAATTTCTCCTCTCTAGGTTACACGTGTTGCTGCCTTTCCCTACTCTTCAACAGCCCTGGTTGTGCAGATTTTCCGTCACCCCAATGGTTCCATCATTCATTCAACCAACATCATGGGTCCTCTTGTTGGACCCATGGGTCCAAGCTCTACATTGGAGACTGTTGGATAAATTACCCCTGCTCCTCAAAGAGGAAATCCACTGGAAAAGAAACATTCTTCCATATTGTACTCTTTCATTAAGATGTTATTTCAGGGGTAGAAGCAAAGTGCTATCTTAGTTCAGAGAAAGAAATTACAAGGGTAGAAGGGAAAGAACAAACATTTAATCCCTCCTATATGCCAAGAACTGTGCTAGATGCTTTCACAGACCCAATCTCATTTAATTCTCAAAACAATCCTGTGAGACAGGTATTATTATATTCATTTAACGGATAAGAGAACTGAAGCTTGGGGCCGGGGGTGAAAGGCCAAGCGGCAGAGTTAGCATCCCAACTCAGGTCTGCCCCATTCTAAAGCCTGTGCTCTTTCTAGTTCCTGCCCATTCCACTCAGGGGAGCCAGGATAGTCTTTGCAGGGGAAGCTGAGCCTTGAAAGATGGGCAAGATTTACTACAGGCTGAAAAAGTATGGGGAAGAGCTGTGTAGGCTGAGAGATTAGCATGGGCAGTAGCACAGAGTCAGTCCACATCCCTCCAAAAGGGACAGAGCACAATACTCCTGGTGTGGCTCAGATGTTAACTTGTTGAAATAAAAGGGCAGCTGAGATCAAGTTGTGGTACCTGACTCAGCCCTAGAAAGCGGGACAAGGTTGTTACAAGACTCCCTTGTGCGCCCCGTGTGTGTGGCTTTGTTCTCTCTGGGTAACTCCAGACTGCCACAGGCACAGTGACAGTCACCGGACCCTGTTTTACAGGCACAGGGGCCATGAATAGACAATGCACGGCTTCGGGCACTTCAGGATTGCTTGGCGGCATTCTGGGGCAGCCAGGGCACAGACAGCTGTCCTCATAGCCCAGAGGAGAGTTAAATGAGCTGGCAGAAGGCTTTAAAGCCCGACCCACCTGCTCCTCTCCCATACATGTATCACCTCCTGGATCTAAACTTCCTAGACTCTCAAGAGGGAGGGGCCTTTGTGGTTTTGGGTGGTAGTGGTTGGACAGTGCACCATCAACCTCACAAACTCCAAGGCAGAAAAGTCTGAGACACTCATTCAAACTGGTTTATGGGTGAGACACTGAATTAGTGAGGTTTTTTTTTAATATTATTATTATTTTTACATATTTATTGGAGTATAATTGCTTTACAATGTTGTGTTAGTTTCTGCTGTATAACAAAGTGAATCAGCTACACATATACATATATCCCCATATCCCCTCCCTCTTGCGCCTCCCTCCCACTCTCCCTATCCCACCCCTCTAGGTGGTCACAAAGCACCGAGCTGATCTCCCTGTGCTATGCAGCTACTTCTCACTAGCTATCTATTTTACATTTGGTAGTGTATATATGTGAATGTTACTCTCTCACTTCATCCCAGCTTACCCTCCCCGTGTCCTCAAGTCCATTCTCTATGTCTGCATCTTTATTCCTGTCCTGCCCCTAGGTTCATCAGAACCATTTTTTTAGATTCCATATATGTGTGTTAGTGTGCGGTATTTGTTTTTCTCTTTCTGACTTACTTCACTATGTATGACAGACTCTAGGTCCATCTCCCTCACTACAAATAACTCAATTTCGTTTCTTTTTATGGCTAATATTCCACTGTATATATGTGCCACATCTTCTTTATCCATTCACCTGTCGATGGACACTTAGGTTGCTTTCATGTCCTGGCTGTTGTAAATAGTACTGCAGTCAACACTGTGGTGGCACGTGTCTCTTTCTGAATTATGGTTTTCTCAGGGTATATGCCCAGTAGTAGGATTGCTGGGTCATATGGTAGTTCTGTTTTTAGTTTTTTAAAGGAAACTCCATACTGTTTTCCATAGTGGCTGTATCAATTTACATTCCCACCAACAGTGCAAGAGGGTTCCCTTTAGTGAGAGGGTTTTTAATGAACACAGATATCCAAATGAATCTTCCAAATTCTGGAAGTACCAGAGTTTGGGAACTCTTACATGAAAGGGCTTTCAGGCTGCCACCAGCAAATCTCATTATTTTAAGCCACACCTTGTTTCTTGCTTTTACTTTTTAACCAGCAAGGAATAGTCTCTGACCCGACCACCCACTTACTCAACAATTCAACATCTTGGCTCTGAGTGACCTCTGGTTGTTTCCAAAATTCAAAAAGAATCAGGACTTTCCACTGTGAAGATATTCGAGATAACTTGTTATGGCCACACCCTCCAGAGCCTGCCCTGCCCTCCAGTCTTTTTTTTTTTAATATAAATTTATTTATTTTATTTATTTATTTTTGGCTGCGTTGGGTCTCTGTTGATGCGCAAAGGCTTTCGCTAGTTGCGGCGAGTGAGGGGCTACTCTTCGTTGCGGTGTGTGGGCTTCTCATTGGAGTGGCTTCTCTTGTTGCAGAGCGCAGGCTCTGGGTGCCTGTGTGCCAGTAGCTGTGGCACGTGGGCTCAGTAGTTGTGGCCTGCGGGCCCTAGAGCACAGGCTCAGTAGTTGTGGCACACGGGCTTAGCTGCTCCGCAGCATGTGGGATCTTCCCAGACCAGGGCTCAAACCCATGTCCCCTGCATTGGCAGGTGGATTCTTAACCACTGCGCCACCAGAGAAGTCCCCCTCCGGTCTTGAGAAACTCAACACCATTCAACACTTACGTAACATGTGCTCTGTGCTAGGCACTAGGGGCACAAAAATCAAGACCCTCTACTCCCTCCTCTCATAGCCACCTGGTTCCGCCTTTGAAATGTCCCTCCAATCCTTCTCTGTCCTTCAGCACTGCCCGAGTTCAGGTGTTTGGCTTCTTTTCCTGGTGTGCTGCACAGTCTTAGCTGGCTCACCCAGACTCCCCAATGTCTACAGAACTCAACTGTTGACTCCACCCCATCCCACCTCTCAGAAGACAGTCTCCACCACCACTCCCTTCTCCACTGGCTCCTTCCAACTGTCATTTAAATAAATTCAAGTCTTTCCCATTAAAAAAAAAAAAAAACCTGGACCTCACTTTCTCCTCTAGCTACCACCCTTGCTTCCCCATGTCACAGCCACACATATTAAAAAGTTGTCTAACAGGGAATTCCCTGGCGGTCCAGTGGTAAGGACTCTGCACTTTTACTGCAAGGGCGCGGGTTCAATCCCTGGTCAGGGGACTAAGACCCTGCAAGACATGCGGCGCAGCAAAAAAAAAAAAAAAAAAAAGTTGTCTAATAAAAAACAAACTTATGGCTACCAAAGGAGAAAAGGCAGGGAGGGATAAATTAGGAGTTTGGGATTAACAGATACACACTACTATATATAAAACAGATAAACAACAGGAGCTACTGTACAGCGTGGGGAACTATATTCAATATCCTGTAATAAAACACAATGGAAAAGAATATGAAGAATATATACATATATAACTGAATCACTTTGTTGTATACCAGAAACTGATACATTGTATATCAACTATACTTCAATTAAAAAAAAAAAAGTTGTCTACACATCACTGCCTTCATTTCTTCACTTCCTATTTACTGCCCAATCCACTGCAGTTTGACTTCCACCCCCACCATTTCTCTGAAACTGTCTCACCAAGGTCAACAGTGACCGCTTATTGCTAAATTCAATGGACACGCTTCAGTCATTCTTTTAGCAAGTATTTACTGCATGCCAACTATGTGTCTAACACCATGCTCGGGAAAGAGCAGCAAACAAGAGAGAGATTAAACATACAGCAGATATTAAACAATAACATAATTATTTTCATTATAATTGGGGCAAGTGGTAGGAAGAAGATATCAAGTTCATAACTAAGCAAATGGGGCTGGGTAGGGCAAACAAGAACATATTCCTTAAGGAAGTAATTTCCAAGCTGAGCTCTAAAGGATGAATAGAAATTAACCAGGCAAAAGGAGGAGGAAAGGGTAACACTGGAGACTGGGATGGCGGGGAGATCTGTGTAAAGGTCCTGAGGCAGGAACACAAACTCCTCACTCATCACTAAAGCTGGCTCTTGTTAGCTCCTAAGGACTAGGGAACTAAGACCAGTCCCTGGCCTACTACAGTCCCTCAAGAAACATTTATTGAAAGAAGGGATAGGGGCTTCCCTGGTGGCGCAGTGGTTGAGAGTCCGCCTGCCGATGCAGGGGACATGGGTTCGTTCCCCGGTCCGGGAAGATCCCACATGCCGCGGAGCGGCTGGGCCCGTGAGCCATGGCCGCTGAGCCTGCGCGTCCGGAGCCTGCGCTCCGCAACGGGAGAGGCCACAGCAGTGAGAGGCCCGCGTACCGCAAAAAAAAAAAAAAGAAAGAAGGGATGGCCCTCCACAAGGTGGCCCCAAAGAACCTTTATCTTTCAACCTCTTGTACAAACGAATGCTCTAGTCACATCTTGATTTATCTTTTATTCCTGCCACACAAATGCATGGTCTTGTATCCTAACATTCACACCTATAGCTACTCTGTGTGTTTAGGATACTTTATTTACCCACCTTTTCCTCCCTTAATCAGACTTCCATCCTTCCTTGATGGTCCCCCAAAGGCAGGAAGTGTTTGTTTCACTTGGTGTATTACCTGTTTTATATCATTTGTTCTATAACTACAGTTCATTATGTTTCTGTCTCCTTTAGTCCCTTCCTCTCTGCACCACCGCCCCCAGCTCTAAGGGGCAAAGACTGCATCTTGATCATCTTCAAATCTCCAGGGCCTAGCATGAAGTGTGGTGCAGAACTGACACTCCTTTGTGTGGCAAATCCAACTGAAAAACTGGACCCAACTCTCAGCTATAAAGGTAATTTCCAAAGATAAGCTCCAATGGTCAGCAGCAATGATTCACCTGGAATGTGTCCTGGCTCCCCCGTGACTACCTCCAGGAAAAGTCACATGTAGACGTACATGCCTCAGTCTGTCACACTGTACCCGAGGGACGCTATTCACGCAGAGCCTTCAGCCTCCCAAACCCAGACTTTCTTCAAAAATACTCTTGGCCTCTTCAGCTCCCTTACACAGCCCTAAAAGTCAATGATCCTAACTCTCTTACAACCTTCATTCTAGGAAATGTAAGAGAAATGTAATAATACAAAGTCTTGGAGATTCTGTGAGGCCTAGTGGAAGACCAATCTAGGGTCCAGTCCGGCTGGGAATGTCTTCCTCTAGGAAAATACCTCATTGTACCAGGCTGTTCACCTCTCCCTCGACTGTGTTTACCTCTCCTATTTGCAGACTTATCAACAGTGGCTACTGATTGTCAGAGTCCAGAAAGGGAGCTTGACTAAGTAAATGTCCCCAGCAGCTTCAAACAATACGGAGCCCTTGTCAGGTGTTTAATAATCAGAAAACCATGCCTTCATGGTTATTACTGGGATTTGTTGCTTTTAGGAAGTGCTAAGTGTGCGATGCAAACAAGGTGAGAATTGTAACCAATGGCCATTACAACATTTCTCACCTTCAGGATCTTTTGAATGCTGGTATAAAATATACTCAGCTTCTATACCCTTCTCTCTCCCAACTTAATAATTGGTGACATGAGCCTCAAACAATCTGTGACTACTGGGGTAGGCACTAGGGTAGCAGGATGGTAAGGCTGGAAGGGCCTTTAAAAATCATCTACTCAAACCTAAGCCTTTCATTTTTCTGAAAGAAAAATGGGCTTGGAGAAGAATTGAGTTGTCTAACCATCAGAAAGCTGGTCCAGAAGGGGCTCAAACCCAAGTTCTGAGACTACCAGACCTGTTGCATTTTTATGATCCTAAGCAGCCTCAGACAAGTTGAGACTTGGAAGGGCTCAGTTATTCCATGGAAGGGCTCAGCCTGGTACCCCAGCTCAGGGCCAGTGAGTTTCCCACAAGACACTAACATTCACCTTAATCTTGGTCTAAGAACTTGGTTTCTGCAAACTAGTCCTTTTCAACTTCAAAGTGGTGAGAAATCCCCAAGCACTGAGAGCTTGTGAGACCATAAAGCCTGGCCTGAACCAACATGCACAGATCCTATCCTTTCACTTGAGAAAAAAAATCGTTGGTGCTTCTCATGTTCCACTAGACTATGAGAACCTGGAACAAAACCCAGCCAATTCAGTGCAGCACAAAACAAGTACGGTAACTGTTGTGCCCCCTGGGAGCTGGCAGGTCAGGTATATAAATCCAACTTGTTCCAGGATAAAGCAGGAAGCAGAGGGGCAGGGCAGCAACTGGTATGGAACAACCAAGAGAGAAGAGATCACATTTGAATGAAGTGACTACCAACAAGATTAACAGTAATGATTAACATTCCTCTAGATATTCTCCCCTGTAACCCAAAGAGTTTTCCTCCTCACTAGCTTATCAAATATTACCAAAGGAGTGTCTAAGGAAGAAAGATTAGATGATTTTTAAAGGCGCTCCTGGACTTCTCTGGACCTTAGATTCTTCCTTCATAAAAGGAGGGATCATGGGCTTCCCTGGTGGCGCAGTGGTTGAGAGTCCGCCTGATGATGCAGGGGACACGGGTTCGTTCCCCGGTCTGGGAAGATCCCACATGCCGCAGAGCGCCTGGGCCCGTGAGCCATGGCCACTGAGCCTGCGCGTCTGGAGCCTGTGCTCCGCAATGGGAGAGGCCACAACAGTGAGAGGCCTACGTACCGCAAAAAAAAAAAAAAAAAAAAAAAAAAGGAGGGATCAAATTACTCCTAACTCTGAGAGTCTGTGACACTAAAACAGGGGCCTCTCATTTTTCAGGTCAAGGCACAGACACAGACATCTCAGAGGTTTTATTCTTGCTGTTATTCTCTTCTGCCTCTCCTTAGTTTATTAGGAAAAATTTGTAAGGGTCAAGCAGAAGAACCGGAGTTAGATCTGGGTTTGAAACCTGGCTCTGTGTCCTTGTGCAAATTATTTAACCTCTCTGAGCCTGACTTTTTTTTTTTTTTTGCATCAGCAGGCAGACTGTCAACCACTGCGCCACCAGGGAAGCCCTGAGCCTGACTATTAATCTTTATTTTTTTTAAGAAAGTAAACAAATAACTTTCTCCCCCAGCTCCTATCAGTAATTTTTAATAACTGAAATATAGTTGACATACATTATGTTAGTTTCAGGTGTACTGCATAGTGATTTGATGTTTGCATACATTATAAAATGATCACCACAAAAAGTCTAGTAACCACCTGTCCCCATACAAAGTTATTACAATATTATTGACCTTATTCCTTATGCTGTATATTATATCCCTGTGGCTTATTTATAACTGGAGGTTTGTACCTCTTAATCCCCTTTACCTATTTCACCCCCTTGTCTCTTAATCTTTAAAAAGAGAATATCACTCACCTTACAGCATTACCAAGAGGATTAAGAGAAATAACATAATATTACCTGAAAATACCTCCCACAGTGCCTGGCACTTAGTTGGCAACTGAATTGTGAGTACCTTTTCTTCTTTCTTTCATGTATATCTAGGGGACTGGCTGGGGAAAACGCTGAGCTATTAAATACATTAGCCTCTAAAATCTGATGGGAATGTTTTCAAAACAAATTCAGCAAATGTCTTCTATGTGTCCATGTGCAAGACAGAGACTAGGCCACAAACTTATGGGGCCCTTAGCGAGTGCTCATGGGTATGAGGGGCAAGGATATGTAAAAAAATAACACATGTCAGAGAGGGACAAACCAGGTACTGGGGGCAAGGCAAGCTTGGTGGAGTAATAAGACACTTGGTAGAGAAACAAACAAGACAGATGGTTCTTGCCACTTTCGGCTTTCAGGCACTCAGGTTCTCACTTCCAACCATAAGTTTACTTAGCTGTGAATGAGTAGGCATTTTCTTATCTAGGGGAAGGCCTACAAAGAATCTCTTTATCAGAGAACTGGTTAACCAATTCATACATTCTCAGATGGCAGTTCTCAACCCATTGTCAATGGCAGGGAAAAAAATTCTTTGAGTCCTTATTATATGCCAGGCAGTGTCCTAAGCACTAGGCAAGCATGAACTAATTGAATATAAAGATTCCATGAAATAAGGACTAGTATCGAAGGACTATTATTGTTCCCATTTTAATGAAAAGGAAACTGAACTGCTCAACTAACAAGTGTTAGAGCTGGGATTAGACCACAGGTCTGCTTACTCCAAAGTCTGTCTTCAACTACATTTTAGACTTTCTTTACTGGAAAAATAAATTACAAGTAGAGAGATCTGACAAAATAGAATCCCAGGATGGACGCTCAAGGTGTACTTTGATAGAACCAAGCAATGGTTTCGTGTTTTAGCTACTGTTGGATGTGAATTAATAGGTAAGAATCTAATTCTTGCTACTGTATAAGGAAACGTCAAGAGTGGGAAAGAATATAGACTTGTAAGAGACTGCTACAGCTCCACACCCTCTCACTGAAATGCCGAAATGATACCTGGGGGTGGGCTCCACCCCTCCCTAGTAGGCCTGAGCCCAAGCCCCCAACCCCAGGTTGCACTGATCAGAGGCCAGCCCTGGGCTGGAAATCAGCATAGTCTCCAGAAGAGGCAGACAACCCACCAGGAATGTGGAAAGCCTAATACTGCCTCTTGAACATGATGCGTTTCTATTCAGCTCTAAAACCTTGTGGTCTTCTTGGACCCTACCTTGCTCCCTCCATCCCATATCCAGAGCCATTCAAGTCACCCAACCCTGCCCATGACATGAGGCATTTTCCTCTGGTCAGTGCCTCCTTCTCCATTCCTATCAGTAACAACCTCAGCTCAGGGTCCATTGTATGTACCCACCTCCAGACTGGTGCTCTTCCTTACCCTTGTCCAATTCATCCTGCCCACCAAAGCCAGATTGATAGCATAAACACAAAATGCCCACATCATGACTCTCCCTGCCTCTAAACGTATGGTCTCTGCTGCAGATCAGAAAAGTCTACAAGCCTGGCATTAAACCCTCTGCAGTCTGGCTTCACTCACCCTCTCAGCCTTATCTTCCACTTCCCACACCTCCCAATCTTTGCCTCCACCACACATATTAATTCACCACCCCTTGTGAAGATCCTGAAACTCACCTGCCTTTGCAATCCTACTCCTACAGTTTTATTCCTTACCCCTTAAACCCCCCTGCCCTTTTTTTTAACCTACCTGAGATCTCTCAAATCTTACCTCTGTCAAGCATTCCCTGACCAAATCTGGTAGCCACCCTGGACACCCTGCTGTTCTTCAAACATGCCAAGCACATTCCTGGCTCAGGGTCTTTGCTCATTCTCTTTTATTCCTTGTCCAGAATGTTCTACCCCCAGATATGCAAATGGCTCACTCCCTTGCTTCATTTCTCTGCTCAGATGTCATCGAAGAGAGGTTCCCCTGACCTCCCACTGCACCTATGCCCTTATCATACTTCATCTCTCTTCAGAGCATTTATCCCTGACATATGATATTCATGTATTTACTTATTGTCTGTCTCTCGCCACCAGAACATACACTCCACGAGGGAAGGGATTTGATCTATTTTGCTCCCTGTTGTATCCCCCAGGGCCTAGAAGTGCTTGGCACACAGCAGGAACTCAATATATACTTGTGGGATAAATGTATGAATAAAGTTCTCCCTCATCTTTGAAATTCCCTTATGTTATCACCTATAGGCCTTATAATAGCTTGCCTTGATTTGTTCATTTTTTCCTCAATTACTCTAAATAGTGAATTTCTCAAAGGCACAAACCACATATTATTCATTTCCACAAATACTGTGTGCCAGACCCTGTATGCCTCAAGGACCCTGAAATATTGGAAAGAGCACTGAACAAGTTCTAGGTTAGACCTGGCTCTACCGCTAGTTGAGTAACCCTAGACAAATCCATTTTTCTCCCTAGTCCTCAGTTTCTTAACATGTAAAACGAGGAGAGTTACATTATCTCTAGCATCTGTTAAAATTTATAACAGGTAACACTTGGCCCAGCCCAGTGCCTTAGACATCACCGGTACTCAGCAAATATTTGATTTCTCTGTTGATTCTTCTGTTACACAGGAATCTGAGTTGTCTCGGAACACAGCTCTGACTGTGTTCAAGAACAAGTAAAAGTTTAAGTCCCGCTTCCTTCTCTGACTCCACGGGCAACCTCATTCTAGTGTTTGTGATTCAGAGAGGATGATGCACCAAATTTGAAGCTAGAAAATATGAACTCTGACCACTGCTATTTTTTTGGCTATGGAACCTTGAACAAGTAATTTCTGAACCTTAGTCTCCTCATCCATAAAAAAGCTGTACTGGCCTTCTCTCAGTCTTCAAAGGCACCACATGCCTTTCTGCCTCAGGGCTTTTTTATGTTCCCTCTGCCTGAAAAGTTCTTCACCCTTTCTTAGCTGGACTAGCTTCTACTTATCCTCAGGGCTCAGCATAAACTTGCTTCATAAAGGAATGTGTTCCCTATCCACTTCCCTTGCCCCTGGTGCAATCTTATGGCACATATCTCAACTGCTTATCTCAGTTATTATGGCATTTATCTCAATTGTCACCTCAATTATTTACTGTACATCGCTAGGGCTGTAAGCACCACAAAGGCCAAGAACTGTGTCGTTTTGCTCATCATTATACTCCTCAGCGCTTGGCTTAGCGTGTGGCCCAGAAGTATCCAACAAATATTCTTATGGAAGAATGTACAAACGAATGCATCTAGAGGCACTGATGCCTCTAGACAGCTTTTTGGTTCACTCAGAGAAAGATCTAATAAACACTATTGCACTCTAAGATCTTTCGCAAGTTTCTGAGAATCAAGGTTCAAGACAGGGAACCTACGTTACTCAAAGGTTAGAAAAAATCATTAGAAATCATTTGAGACAAAGAATTCTGGAAACTAAAAAAAAATAAAATAGGAAGGGACGGAGAATGTCTACCCCTAGCCCTTTTTCTCTAAAAGCCTATTATTAAGAATGAGGAGAAAATCCCATGCTCCCATGGTGAGGAAGTGACCCACTGGTGGCCTGGTTCTTTTATTCAGGATGGAGGAAGTGACTGTCCACAGGCTGAAAGCCAGGAAGCGGGGGCAGATATCCAGGACAGCCTCCCCCCTCCACTATTCCCTCCTGCCAGCTCTAGAAAGCTTCTGGACGCTGACCCTGGTCGACCCAGAGGCTGGGCCACCCACACAGGTGGGTGTTTCCCACAACTTTCTGGGAAACAGAAAGTTCCTGGTACTGGGGGACAGGCAAGGAGGGCAGGAAGCTGCAGGGTGGTGTGAAATGACTGGGAGGGAGGGGACCACAGGCCCAGCCAACCTAACCCTGAAGCTACCCTTCACCCTTAGACACTCTTCCTTCCAGGAGGTGTTTGGCCACATTCCTTTCTGGTCTCAGAGGGGCCATGGGAGGGCCCAGAGCCCCAGGGGCCCTACCTGCCTCAGGAAGAAGCTCCAATCTCTCCCTACCCCCAGTCGTGTCCTAAACCCCAAGGGAGTCCACAATGCCCTACTTCCTGCAAAGAACCCCAAGACCCAGGAGACCGCAGGCACCAAGATACCCTCCAGAAGGCTTGGATCCCGTGGGAAACTCATACTCTCCTCAATTTTCCACAGAAAATCCAGAACACGGGGTAACTCTCCATACCCTCAGAACCTACCCAAACTCTGAGGATGCCGTACTCCCCATATTCCCCCAAACTGTGACTCCAACGGAAACCGGTCCCCTCAGCTTCCTTAGAGTTTTAATTTGAGGACCTGCAGTCTCCAGGTCCACAAAAAAAGGTGCCCCCCCAACATCCCTTCCTCCCAAGGACCTCGACTCGCGGGAAGCCGCCAACCCCGCCTGCCCCACCTCCCCGCGAGCCCTCTATCCCCGCTCCCCACAACCTCCGAGTCTTCGGGGAGCGCTGTGCTCACTCCCCAAATTCTCTCTCTAAGGAGCCGGTACCCACGAGGGTCCACTCAGCCCGAAACCCCCGAGAGGCCGCCAGCTCCCCTCAGGCGCCCCGGGGCCGGGACAGGACGGCGCAGCCCTTCCTTACCCGCCTGCTCGGCCATGGTCCCAGAAGCGCGGAAATGGGGAAGAGGAGGCCGCTACAGCGCCGTCTCCGCTCAGCTCCTGCCGCCGCCTCAGACGCGCGAGGACCTCTGCCCGGGGCGCGAGCGAGATGCGCCGCCTACGGCGCCCGGGGAGGACCAAACCGCACCTGGCACGGGGGCCCGCCCGCCTACGCCCCGCCCAGCCGACGCCAGGCCCCGCCCCTGGGCCTAGCCCCGCCCCCTGGTTCGGGCTCTGCGGCGGCCCTGGTGCCCGCTAGACTCTGCGCCCTCTGTGGGTGCCCGAACTGGTGAGGGTGATTCTGCGCAGGCTGGAGATCTCAACACAGGGGACCCTCTGCCCATTTTACCGATGGGGACAGCTGAGGACCAGAGGGGACAAGTTCGAACCTCAAAATGGCTCAGCTTATTAGGAGATGAGCTGGGATGGGAACGCTGGCTCTTAATCCCCAGTCGAAAGCTCTTTCCAGTAGTGTCTGGAATCAAGAATATGAATATGGAGAAACCAGGTTTACCCACAAATAGCTTTGGGCGGGGGGGTTGAGGGTGGGCTTTTCTTAGAAGCTTCCAGCTCAGAGAAGCCACTTGTCTGTGCCACTATAAGCAAGCTGACACTCAGTGGCAGATCCTTAGCAGGCCAAGTAGGTATATAAATGAACCCCGAACACCAGATCTTCCAATTTTTCAAGATAAGCCAAAAATCCAGGTATTTAGGTGAAATTTCCCTCTTTTAAAAATGTTGGTAACATTCAAATTCTAAAAATGCCATGTAGGTCAAAGGAAATGTACCAGTGGTCTGGATTTGCCCTTCGGACTCTTCTTTGTAGAGAAGAGCCCTGGACCAGGATTTAGGACAGCAGACTGGTTTCTCGCAGCCGCTAGGTGGCTGAGGGGCCTTGAGAGAACCACTTCCCCTCACTTGGTTTGGGAGGGGCTTTGGGTCTTCTGTGTGACTAAGGTTCGGCCACATCAGCCGGTCCCTGAGGTCCCTCCCATCTGATTCTCTTGTGCTGGGTCTTTGGCAACTGTTATTTCCTTAGATCAGATATAGGTCATGAGAAAAGTGTACAAATGACCAGGAAGGGACAGGGATGGGGCCCAAGGAAATGGATCACAACACTCCCACCAAGGACGAAGTTCAACCCAGCACTCAAGTACACAAAGGTGAGCACAATCCTCTTCCTTCCTGCTCTGACCGTGTACTCCAAACCAGATGCAGGTCAGATTTTTCTCCTCTGGGTGTGGCAGGTGGCCCCTGAAGTCCTGAGTGTGAAGAAAGTGCTGAGGGGCAGTGTGGGCGATGTGCCTCACTTCTGTTCATTCCTGGGAACCCTCTTCAGCAGTCGGCTTTACTTTCTGAGGCTATCTCTGCTCTGATTATAGTAAAGACAAAACTGTGTATTGAATTAAAGTGATGGTGATCCAGGGGACTCTCCTGACAAGGAGAGTGGCTAGCAAAAAGGGGTGAGGCTTTTATTTGCCCTGCACATGGAAAGAGGTTACACTGTATTTTCCCAGACACTGGCAGCCTTGGAACCAAGGCCCCTGGGAGTCTTCCCTCTCCCTCTGCCCCACAGCAAGGCACCCAGGTCTGTCTCTTCTCCCTCCTCACTCTCACTACACTTCTTTCCCACCTCCAGCCTCATGGTCTTCACCAGCAGGGAGTGGGAGGATAAACAACTCCCCCCAAGTTGCTCCCAGGGAAGTTCAGGTAACTTTGAGAAATGAAAAGTTGAAATGTAAAGGAAGAGAACAGCAGTCTATAGAAATGATAAAACCCAGAGATACCTTTTCAACATGGATACAAAGAACATTCCAAAATCGCTTGTGAACTCAAAGGGAGTTCTGGAGGGCAGAAAAGGCCTGCGCAGGGAGAAAGCCTCCTGGGTTTCTAGTACCAGGTCACCTGTCTGCAGTTTGATTACCTGACCATGGCTCGGTCAGTCCTTGAGGCCAAATCCTGCTGACTGACTCACAATCAACTCTCTGGGCCTACAGAAATGAGGACCTGGGCCCTGACAAATACCTTAAGGTCTGGCTCTGCCATCCTGAGGGAACTGGTCTACTGGTCCACGGCCAGATACTCCCAGTGTCACTTCCATGTGCCTCAGACCAAGCCAGTCTTGGACCTCTAATTTCTCCTCTCCCTGAATCATCCTACCTAAAATGGACTGATTAATCTTCCAAAATTATGTTTCTGTCACCTCTGTGCTCAAAAACGAATAGCTCCCTATTGCCTACAAAATAACAGCCAAACCTGGCCCTCAAGAACTAACCACATCTCACCCTACAGCCTTCTCTCCCTACTCCCTTCGCTCCAGGACTCTGCTTTTTCCTGAATACCTTCTGCCCTTGTAACATTCTGCCATTCCTACAACCACCAGCTGTCCCCCACAACCCCACTGCTCCCCATGTTCTCTGTAATTTTGTTGTCCCATTCTGCTAGAAGTGCAGTCTTGTTTCTAAACGCTTAACACATTGTTATTTTCAATTATATCATTTTGCAACCCCTGTGAACTAACCTAAATCTGCACAGTCCAATATGGTAGCCACTAGCCATACGTGGTTATTTAAATTAAAATGAGATAAAATAAAAAATTCAGTTCTTCAGTACTCTAGCCACATTTCAGGTGCCTGATAGCCCCATGTGGCTAGTGGTTACTGTGTTGCACAGTGCAGCCAGAGAACATCTCCACTACTGCAGAAAATTCTATTGGACAGTGCTGTTCTCAACAATGATCAGTAAGGGCTGCTAACATCACAAAGAGGGACTACCAGACATTGTGTCTCCTGATATGATGCAACAAGAAGTATACACTACCACTCATGACATAGTCTTACCAAAAAAAAAAAAAAAAAAAAAAAAAAAAATCAAGCCTGAATCTGGCCAAGCCTGTAGATTTAACAACCAATTTACAGGAAATATAAGAGTGAGAAGAGTTTGTTAATACCACAGTGATGCAAATAGCAAAAGTGAAGTTGTAGGAAACTGAACAGGACAAACTAACTGCAAGGGAAAGAAAAGAGACAGAAGAGGATCCTACAGATGTAACAGACTTAAGAGACATCCAATAGCAACGTATGGATCTAATCTGGATCTCAACTCAAACTGTACAAGAGTTATGAGACAACTAGGAAAATTTGAACAATGATTGGATACATGATATTAAGAAATTACCATCAATTTTTAAAGGTACATAAAAGAGTATCTTGGTTATATTTTTAAAAATCCTTGAGATGCATATTGAAATACTTCATAGGTGAGATATGACTAGAATTTGCTTCAAAACAGTGCAGGTACGGGAAAGGAACAGTGTCAGGGTGGGGATGAAACAAGACTGGACCTGAGTTGATGGCTATTGGGGTTGAACAACTGGTACATGGAGGCCTTATTGTCCTGTTCTACTTCTGTGTCTTGTTTCCTTTTCTTACTGGGCTTATGAATTCCTGGAGTTCCCTTACCTTTGCATTTCCTACTATGTCTTGGCACTATTCAATTTGATAACTGTTAGGTCAAAGTTTAAGAGGGAGAAAAGAACTCCTTTCAGACGGATGACCTGTAGCTCTGATGTGCTGGGGAGCCCAAGGCTGGGCCAGGTTTGTAATATCACCATCTTCCATCTCACATTCTGCTGAGAACCTCACGGAACCTTATGGAGCAGCACGCCCCATTACAGGTAGAGGGCTTGGCTGGAGGCCAGCTTGCCTTGTCAAAGAACGTGGGGAGAGATGCTGACACGGAACAACCTGCTTCTCCTCAAGGCTCTTTTTGGCCACAAGCTAAGCTCCAGGGTGGCAGCCCACAACCTTCAGAATTCCATACACTTATAAGGACTGGGTCTGCCTGTCAGACAGGTCACACCTTGCGTGGGGCTGTGTATGAAGCCAGGCCTCCAGCCTATGCTTCTCATTTCTAATTATCCATGGGTGTTTGAAGACTTTCATCCTCAATCTTCGCGGAGGCCAGACCAGTCCTCAACCCATTCCCCCCCACTCCCCTGACACAGTAAGTCCACAGCTCACAGTTATGTAAAACCATTTGTTTAATTCTAAATCAAATCACTTTTACAACTGTGAAAATTAGTGACTGGTCAAGGTGTACACAGTATTATTTTCTGACTGTGGTTGGGACCTGGTCCTAATCCACAAAGGTGGCAGGAGGGGTTGGGGGCCAAGAACATAGAAAACACACACAAAGAAAGGAAAAATGCCTCAGCAGAGGGGTGAGGTGGTGAGCCTGCGGGGGCATTGGGAAGGGGCCTCCCTGTCGGGGCTGGGCCAGCAGTCCCAAGTCGGCTCTCCTGCCCCAGCTCCTGGCAGAGCATGAGTGGGGACCTGCAAGGTTCAAAATCAAAGGGCACATGGCCAACCTGGCTTTGCTAACAGGTTCCTGGGATGCCTTTGCTGGTGGAGCTCTCCTGGGCTCACTCCTCTTCGTTAAAGGGTCAAAGTTATTTGTCTTCCTACCTACAACCCTTCTTTTTTTAACCTTTCTTCTGGAAACCCATTTCTGTTCGATCCATCTGACTGAAGTCCTCTCTCCCATCACTAGGTGGGGCCATTGCACTGAGAAACCAAGGCCCATCAGACCTGGGATTTCCAGGTGATAAAATGAGCACTTTTGAGTGGGTGCCCAGAGAATCTTTAAAATCCATCAGGCACACCGTAAAGCAGGTGGCTTATTCCTACCAAATGGATTCGGCAAATGAACCACCTATTCAATACTTGTATTTTGTCTGTTTAAACACTGAACTCTGGCACTGAAAGGTAAGAGGGGAAGCGGGGGGTGCAATGGAGAGAGGAGAAGGGCTTCCCTCATCTTCCTCAAGGTCTTGGTTTCCACACGCTATGCAGAACCATATCTAGAACAAACACTAGGTGGAGCTTTCAACCACTTGTTGGCTATTGCTGCGGGTAAACTCAGGAGCAGTGTGGACTGGTGAAGTGAGAGAGAGGCCCTCAGAGTAAGTCCATCTCCCCCTACCCTAAGGGTCTCCTGGAAGAGCCTGGATTTCTAGGAAGATGCCAGACTGGCAGAGCGAGAACCATTCCACCAGGTGAACTGTTCTCCTGCTGGCAACACACTCCCTCAGTCAAATTCGGAAGAAGCAGCTTGTGAAGTTGAAAAACAAATCAAGGGCTTGGGAAGAATGACTTCCCTGAAAGTTTCCAGGGGAAGACTTCCACAGGCAGACCACATCCTATCTTTGTGCTGAGGCTCCCTGGGCTCTGCGCCCGGCTTTACAAACCACCAGGGGTTGCCTGCTCTGGAGTAGCGTGCTTCTCTGGTTTTAGCACACACACAAGAGGTCTTCAAACCATACCAAAATCAGAGTCACATGCTGGGTCTCCCCTTTCCCTGCCTCTTCTTTAAGGACAATTTGGCTTCTGAGGTCTGGTCTTCAACATGCAGCTGGGGTGACTCAACAAGGCTCCCAGTTTCCTTTGTGGGGTCTGGGAAAGGATGCACCTGGAGCTTCTGCGGCCTTAGGGACAAGGCTGCTTGTTCAGTCGTTCCTGCATCTGAGCTCCGAATCCCACCTGGGTCCCAACTGCAGGTCTTTCCTAACATGCAGTCCGTCCTGGCTTCAACAGTAATCTAGAATGGGTACCCTCTGGCAGGGAGGCAGATGTGCATAGTTTTGGGGGAAAACTGATGGGAAACCACATGTCTCTGGGGATAATCTACGCCAGGAAACCAGGAGGTCATTCAAGCCACTCTGGAGCCAAAGACATTGAGCACAGCCCAGAGGCAACAGATCTTTGGGTCCCTGGTGAATTCATGAATTGACTCCAGCTCCAGCTGCGGCAATTATGATCTTAATAGGACAGCAATTTCTTGCATCTCTGCTGAAGAGGAAATAGGACAGAATAGCACTGTGATCTGGAAGGGGAACCTCTCTATACGAGGAGTCCCACTGACTTCAGAGGCCACTTACCAAGGGGTATTTAAAGAGATGTAAAAAAGTTTCCATATTTGGTTCGTCCCTTTGTTTTTTTAATATTAAATTCAGGTGAAATTGTACTGACAATTCCTCTTCTCCTGCCTCTTTCCTGTGCAGAGTCAGGACCTGCTGAGCTGGCTGGGACAGGATTTCACGGTGTAACCCATAAGAGATGACTCAATGCCAAGGCCTGAGGTGTTTACAGCAGTGGCCTCACTCCAGGGTCCTCAACAACTGGTCTTGAGTCCCAAAGCTCTGATGGAGAAGCAAAACTCCTTGATGTGTCACTGACCCCACTGATTCCAGAGGTCAGGATTAGCCAGGAAGCCAAACATCAAGAGTGGGGGTGGCATGTCACCAGTCCAGAGGCCCTGCATGGATGTAGGCCGGGAGCCCAGCATTAGGCAATCAATAGCCAGAACATGATCACCAGGGCCACAAACAGGAACAGGCGTGACAGGAACTGCTCGTCCACGTACTGGGGCGTTCCGGGGACAGCTGGAGGGACAGGAGGGAGGAGGGAGGCTGTGAGAATGCTGCAGCTGCACACCCTGCCCACTGGAGTCAGAAGTTGAGAGCATCAACCTTCATCTCTTTACAACAGAATCCTGCACACTAAAAATATTTCCAAACCCCAAATAATATTAGGCAAAACAAAATTCAAATTATAAAAATTTAACAATGAGGACAAAGTCTCCAATTCGTCCTAAGAGGGTTTTGTCTCCAGGTGCAAATAAACCAGGAAAGTCTTGGAGGGAAAAATAAAAGCTACTATTTGTTAAGCATCTTGTGTGTGCTGTTGTGTATACACATTATTGCCTGTTGGGCATTATTATCCCATTCTGTGTAAAAAGAAACTGAAGCACAGGTATGAGGTGACCTGCCTAAGATCTCAAGGTTCATGAGCTGGCGGAGAGCCCACAGTTGTGCTCTCAGCCTCTCCACACACTGCCTCTCGAGTCATGGAGTTTCTAGATTCTGGCACTGATGAGTCAAGAGGGGTCTCAGGGAGCCCCGCGTGAGGTGCCTTCCTTTTCCAGACACGAGAACTAGAGCCCAGAGAGGCAAAAACGACCTGTCTCCCTCAATCCATAGCAAACTAGGGGCAGAAGTGGGCTGAGAATCTGGGTCTCCACTCCTCTCTGCTTTGAGAAAAGCTACTCCATAGAGCTCCTTGTCCTGACTGTGGGGCAAGGAGAGTTAAGAGAAACTACATCCCAGATGGGCAAACTGTACCAAACACACACAACAAGGGAAAACTGTCTGAGTGTGCCAAGGGGATAAAGAGAGTTCACAGCCTGGCTGTGAACTCTCTTTACCTGGGGAACCCGGGTGAGCCCTGGACCAGGATGGATGGAAATAAACTAGCAGGCAGGTGCATGCTCCTTCCACGGGGCCCTGTCCCTCCTTCAGAGCAGAGCACGCCTGGCCCTTTGGGGTCTCTTTCCTCTGATAAAACAGCATGCGAACAGAGGAGAAACTTTTGAGGCAGATGAGGTAAGGAAGGGCAGTCCCAAGATCGCTTGGTGCTATATTACGCCCCAGTTAGGCGCGCTGATGGAATCAAGCAGGCCGGCAGTCAACAAAGACTTACCGATTGTCTGCTATGTGCCAAGCACCTGGGTCCGGGGGCAGGGGACAAATGGATGGCTCAGGAGAGGTTACTGTCCCTAGAGCCTAAGCTCCTGGCCAGGAGCCACGCACTGGTCCCTTCTGTACCTCACACTGTGCCCAGCACACGAGGCCCCATTGAGTGCAAGCAGAGCTCAACCGCCTTCAGCAGCTCTGCAGCTCCATGGTCAGGATCTGGGCCTGGGCGTCAGATTGCGATAGAGCCCAGGCCACCTACCTCACTGCCCTGCCCTACACCAACTGCAGCCAGCACTCTCAAGCTGGCTGGAGGGAGAAAGGTAGAAGCAGGTGGCAGACCTAGGCATGGTTCCCAAAGGGCTGGGGCTTAGGACCAGCCCTACGTGTGTCCTGAGGGAAGCTGGCCAGAGATGCCAGAAAATAGGGAGGCCCAGACTCCTTGCAGTCACCTGGCCCCTCCCCACCCGCAATGGTCAAAGTCAGGGGTATATGCCCAGGACTAGGCTTTTACTCAGCTGGGTAGAGTATATACTTTTTCATTTTATGGGCATGGGTTATATCTTGGAAAACATTACTAAGCATTTTCTGAATTGTAAAATGGAGTTAACTGCACATCTATCCCACAGACTCATCGTGGGGATCTCAGGTTTATAATGGAAAGCACTCTGAACCTGCTTGTGCCTAATACTTGGTAAGTGTGCAATATCATTACCATGACTACCAGTAATCGGAAAAGAGTTTAGCACATTTTGAAAAGGCTGATTATCCTACATATTGCTGAATTCCTAGGAGTCTTCAAGCAAAATCACCAAGAGAATAGGGTCTTACCTGGAGGAGGCCGCCCATCGTTTATGTTAAATGCTGTGGCAAATATGCCAAAGGGAAATGCCCCAATTCCAAAAGACATCTGGAAGCCACCATCTCCAAATCCAAACCCTTGAAATCCCTGTGTAGAAGAAATGCAATTCAGAACAGGCAGGTTTCTCCTCACCTGTCACACGTCACCTTAGGTGTGGCACCCGCATTTCTTCCCCACCCGCTTTTCCTCCCATCTAGATCTCAAGGCAGAGGAACCCTGGCGGCTCCTCCGCCCTCCTAGTCATCCAGGGGTCCCAGCTAAGGAGCTATGAATGCCAGAAAGGACTGGCTCTGACCCAAAGTAAAACTCTCTGCTGATGCAAGTAAGTGTTCTCAGAGCTCCAGGTTCCTTCCCAGAGTCCCACACTAGCCAATAAAACTTTCTACATGCTTTATAACAGCCAAAGTGTCAACAACTCTTATACCCAATTACAAGGGAACATAGAACAAGCTACACATTATCTATAAGAGCAAAAAAAGTGGAACTTTAATTGGCCAACAATGGAGGTCATGATCAAAATTTCGATACATTACGCTGACTATGCAGCAACACAGAAAAACTCTTATGACCAAGCTTTCAGACAAAATTGTTTGAACACCATGGTCACAAGTATGTGACAATATGTATGTAGGTGGAAAAGACATGGATAAGTATTTTCCCTAAGATTTTTCTTTTAATATTGTTACAGAGAATTTTAAAAATTCAAAACACTTTCTTTCCTGATTACAAAAGTAATATATGCTTGCTATGAGAAATTAACACATTACAGGAATAAATAACACAGAAAATCAGAGGTCTCCTTGTTCACCCTCCACCTCATAACCCCTCCCTCCAATGACCACTGTCAGCAGTTTGGTATCATCCTCAGCCTTTTTTCCCTATAATGTTGGGTTGGCCAAAAAGTTCATTCAGATTTTCCCATAAGATGGTGGAAACGAACTTTTTGGCCAGCCCAATATGTTCTACACTGCATCATCTTTCACATGAAAAGATTCGGAAGGAATCATAATATTGTAAATAGGTTAACTCCTATTTTCTAAGTGCCAACTCTGTGCTGGGCACTGTGCTAAGCACTAGTACACTCAAATCGCATTTAATTCTTACATTAGGATCACCCACATTTACAGATGACCAAACCAAGGCTCAGAGAGGTGAAATAACTTGACCAAGGTCACACAGCTGGTAAGGGGTAGAGTTTAGATCTGGAACTAGATCAGTATGGTCTGAAAACCCATGCTCTTAATTACTGTGAACATCTTAAAAAAATTCCTCTTCTCCTCTGCATCCCTGGGTAGATCCTTAGAACAACTGATTAAAAAATAATTAAAGAAAAGAAAAATTATTGGGCTAACTGCTCTCCACGAAGAGCTGATAGGCCTTCATTTGTGAGTCTCTTGCAAATCATGCAAGTGGCTGCTCCCTATCCCTACTGAGCATAGCCTGGCACCCAGCTCCAAACTTCTTGACGGGCAGCACTACCTATAAAGCCTAACAGCTATTAAGAGGGCAGACCTACAGGGAAGGAAAACTGGTTTCCATCTCCTCAGTGCAGAAAAGCCTCCAACTAAGAGCTAGCCTGGTTGAGTCTGAGGGCTCCTGAGATCAAGGCTGCCTTACCCAGGAAGGTGCAACTGTTTCATCAGGAACCACCACTTCATTCAGTGCAAATCCGA
Source organism: Grampus griseus (assembly GCF_964374135.1). NCBI lineage: Eukaryota > Metazoa > Chordata > Mammalia > Artiodactyla > Delphinidae > Grampus > Grampus griseus. The sequence goes on along the minus strand of NC_139006.1, from coordinate 23,538,199 downwards.
GGACTGGCCCTCCGGCCTCCCTTCCAGCAACACCTGTACAATCCCACAAGTCCTCACATTTGGTAGGTTTATGTTCCTGGGGCAGAGTAGGCAAAAAACATCACCGGTGGCTGTGGGTGCTTGTAAACGCCAGAGATGTGCACTGGCGTGTACATCTGATGTGCAGTCTTCACAGTCAGGGCCTCTGGCTTTCTGGGGCCTCGGATTCCTGGGTTAGGAGCTAATGCTCCACTGGGAACCAGAGCCTGGGAAGTACATAGTCTTGTCCATTGGACCACTAGGGAAGTCCTCAATAAAGTATTTTTTAATTAAAGTATGCACTTTTTTTTAGACATAATGCTATTTATTGCTAATTTAATAAGACTATAGCGTAAACATAATTTTTATATGCACTCAGAAACCAAAAAAATTGTGTGACTTGCTTTACTGTGATATTCGCTTTATTGTGGCGGTCTGGAACTAAACCTGAAGCATCTCCAAGGTCTGCCTGTGAACTCCATAAGGGCAGGGATCTTTAACTATGTTCACTGATATATTACCAGCGCTTAGAATGAGGCCCAGCACACAGAGGGCACTAAATATAGAAAGAATAAAATCTTAAAAGAGAGTTACAAAACAGGAGCCAAATATTGTAAAAATAAAAATATATGTATACACAAACATCTATCTATAAAACACACACACACAAATAGATCTATAAAATTTGTGTGTGTATAGATAATCATAGAAAAATAGAAAAGAAAATAGACCAATGTGTTTCCATTGGTTATCTCTGGATGGTGTGATTATAAGTTATTTTCTCCCCTCTTTTCCTTTCTGTATTTTGCAAATTTTCCTTTACTTTTATAATCAAGGAGAAAAAATGTAGGGCCGAGAGGGAAACTTCTAAAGCCATGGGCTCAGTTCTAGAAGCCTTCTCCTAGAATCTTCCTCACCCCTCTGTTCTCCGGTTCTGGCCTCTGTCCTTGAGGACGGGGAGGAGTCTTCTCTCTGAAACAGAAACGGTGTAAAATAAGTCTATTACAAAATGCTTTGACCTGTTCCCTGAGTGGGGGAGCTCTTCACCAACAGGGTCAGGGCCATGGCCCCCTTTCATGCCCGGCACATGAACTTATGCCAAATTAAACCAAATACTAACTCTGTTCTACATGCAATTGCTTTTCCCTAGTGTGTAGAAAACTAGGGAGAAAATCCATTTGTTACAAGATGCTCATCAGACTGCACTCAGCTTATTCTTCTCACAGAGAGCCATACCCAGATTGGTTACAACTGTCAGCCAGGCACCTTCCTGGACCTGGGTCACGGATGTCAAAAACCCCAAATCCAAATTCAAACAGAAGACAGCCTGTCAGCAGAGAGGGCTGAGATTCAGGGTCTCTCTGCTCTGCCCCATTACCTTCAGCTTTACCTCCCACTACTCTTGAGCAAGTACTTTACACTATTCTTTCTCTCTAGGACCTCTGGGTCCTAGCCCCTTCCATCACTCATCCCACAAATACTGGACTGAGGGCTTGTTATCCATCAGGCGCTAGGCAGGATGCTACCAAGACTGAAGATAGATCCTACTCTTGAGGTGCTCGTGGTTTAAAGGGGGCTACAACCAATCACACTACAGCGTGGAAGGGACTTCTTTAAAAGAGGTGTCAACTAAATGGAGTGGGGGCATGGGTGAAAGCAACTAATGTGGGGAAGAAAGGCCACTTTAAGGAGGAGGTAACTTTAGGGTTGCTCATAAAAGACGGCAGAAGTTAGAGGAGGAGAAGGGGGTTGAGCAGGACTGGAGAGGGCAGAAGAGGCAAATGGACAACAAATACAAAGGCTCATGAAGGTGAAAGCATAAATAAGTCCCTTTAAGAGAAGTCCAATATGTCTGGGTACAGGGTATGCTGGAGTGGGGTGGAAGAAGGTAAGAGACACTGTTGGGAGTTTGGGAAAAGTGTGCGTGGGTGTGTTATGTGCACACTCTAGCACCACACCATGAAGGTTCTCAACAGAATGCCTCCATTTCCAGAAATCTCAAACTCCACAAAGCCTCCCAGACCCCCATTTCCTCCCCCCAGACTTTAGACATCACTGCTACAGCACCCACCTCCCACCTCCCACCCTGCAGACTCTCCTGCTGGACACCCTGCTTCCCAGGCTCCTTCACAGCACTCTGCATACTTGCAATGGTGGTGTCTTGTGCGCTGCCTAGCATAGTGCCTGCCCATTGGCAGATGCTCACAGCACATCTGTATCACAGTCCCGCAAATGGCAACCTGGTTGCCCTCCCCTCCTGGCTGACTCCCATCTGGATGCCAAGTGCCTTGAAACGGAGGGTCTGTAAACACTAACTAAAGGGTGGGGTGAGGAGGTGCTGAATAGAAGTGAATTCGTGTCCAAGGGGAGGAGTGTGTGTGAGAGGGGCCCCATGGCCTCACCTGGGGTCCTGCTGCCCAGTGCTGCCCCTGCCATAGAGGGGAATCACCTTGTCGCGGCTGATGCCAGCTTTGCAAACTGGACACACCTGTCTGTTAGGTCTCGTCTCCAACCACTGCAAGCAGGAGAGAAAACCATGTGAATGGCACAAGCCCATCAGGGTGGTCAGTCAGAGCCAGTAGGAGAACTACAGGGACCAGCGCCCTCAAACTGCAAACACCAGCACCAGCAGTGAACACCTCAAGGAACCCAACTCTCTGATTCTTGCTCCTGGCACTCAATAAATATTTACTAGTGGTGAAATCAAAATTGCCTTTAGATGCCGTCATTAAATTAAACAGGCTTCTTAATGCTTCGTTCTCTCAGGGGCTTGCCAGCAATACAGCAGGAAAGAACTGCAGGCCTGCAGCTGTGTCAAGAGGTCTGACAGATCCAGTCACAGGTCAGGCTGCAGGTAGAACAAACTTTAAATCTCCATCTTCCCTGACGGATCAATTGTATGACCCTGGCAGTCAGATTTTTCTTTCTGTGTTTCTCATTTTTACAGTATTTCCTCAACAACTACGTGTCTTAGACATCAGCCATCTGGAAATAAGCTGACCATTTTCTGGTGATTTACTATGTGCTAAAGGATAGATTTTTCTTATTATCTAAATTTGTTTAGTGGTTTTTATGTACTTTCAATGATTTTTGCATTCAACTATTTCTTTCAAAATTAAAAACAACAGTCCTGCTTTGGGTTTTTCAGGCCCTTTCACTGGTTGTATTAAAATCATTTTAACTTTCTTAAAAACAAAATTAAAATGATAAAAACATATTACCTTAGTGTCCTTGTAGACATTAAATAAATATTTTATACACACACACACATTCAACATTTATCTGAGAGCATAAATTATCTCTTTAGACCCAGTGATATGTAGTTTATCATATGTGAATCTAGGACTTCAGGGCCAAGGAGAAGGCAGCATTTAATGATTTTTATATCCTATTTCCTTTATCTTACTGTCAAAAGCTTGAAAACTTAAGTATTATGTGCTCTTTACAGATTTAGAACAGACATGTTCTAGAGGTTCCACTGGGGTCAGAATGCACCGCCCTGAAATGTAGTGGAAACCCCTCTCACTTTCCCTGCTTCTTTCTCCCATCAAGATTCTGAGGCTTTAGCAGCCTGGAACTTTTCTCCTCCCCTCCACATTTCCAAGCCACCTACAAGTGTGGGGCTCCAATGACAACAACCATGGAGACAGCTGGCAGTGATTATTAACAGCCAATTGTCAGTGCCAGACTCAGCTCTGTCCCACCAAGCAGGCGCCTAGGTCTTGGAGAAAACTTACTAACTAGTTTTCATAATAATAAAAAGCTGGAAAAACAGACTTTTTCCCTCTCATAAAAGCTCTCTGTTGAGACCAAAAAAGTTTCCCCCTTCCTAACATTTTCAAGACCTATAAGGGTAGGGGGGATTGTTGATATGATGGGAGGTGCTTTTTATAGAGGCACAGTCTCAACAATAAAAACCTAACATACGATCACATCCAACCCAATTTACAAATGAGGAAGTGAGACCCAGAGAGGTGTAGCTTGCCAAGGCCACAAAGGCCATCAACAGCAGAGTCAGGAGCATCCCTCCTGGGTACAACACTGACCTCTTGTTTCATCAACTGCCTATCAGTGGGCAGGTGTATAAAGAGGGTTGGGGGGAAAGCAAGCAAATGAGTCCACAAGCAGGGAAGATCGCAGCTTCTGACAGTAGTCTCCTGAGACTAGGGGTGTCCTGTGCAACCACAGCTGATGAAAGACAAAGTAAAATGAAATGCATCTTACCTGATGTAAACATGGCCAACTGCCAGAGTCCCCAAGGCAACCAGTCATCAAGGAGAAAGAGAAAGGGGAAAAGGAAGAAAAATTATTTCATTAACAGAAACACTGGGTAAGGTAGGAGGAGAAAAATGGGAAAACAGGATTGAACTGTGGAGCACTGCAACCCCACTGAGGGTCTGTGGGGATCACTGTTATCAGAAATTAGAAAAGACTGAGCTAAAATCACAGGAAAAATGAAGCAATGGAGACAAGACACCAGTCTCCACCTCCAGGATCCCACTACTTGTGAAGACCCCCAGGTCCCAGACCATCCCAGACCCAGCTTCTCTACAACTTGACCTTTGAGGGGTTATGGCCTCTCAAGGAATCCAATAAAAGTTAAGGATCCTCTGTGCAGATAAATTCACAGGGGCATACTCATGCACATGCACACACGCACTATTTTAGACTCAACCTCAGTGGGTTCACAGCCTCCTCAGGCTCACGGGGAAGGTGTGGATCTAGATCCAGTTTTACAAAATCTTCAGGCTGTCCTCAGCCCTGAGACCTCTGCTGGCAGGAAGCAGCTTAAAAGTTCAAGTCTACCGTAAAAACATCTTTAGGTAATAGAAAGATGGGGAAGCTGCTTGGCAGAAAGGGCTACCTCCAGCTTAGTGACTTACACTACAGAGATTGCTGCTCAGTTTCGCATTTTGCAAATGAGGAAACAAAACTCAGAAACATCAAACGACTTGCCTGCAGCACCAGGACTAAAACAGAAGTCTTCTGACTTCCATTTTACTGTCCCTCTATCACCCAGCACTGGGTGCAAAAAATGACATCTACAGAATTGAAGGAAAAGTTACTCTAACTCCAGATTTAAATTTTTTCTTTCTCTCTACATTCATCCATTCAACTAACAAATATCTACTGCACGCCTACCAAATGCCAGGACAGTGGAAAATGTAGACATGGCTTCTGACGCTCACATAATGTATCTTCTCAACCTGAGTAAAATTTGGACTCAGAGGATAATTCCTTTCCCAATTACTGAACCACAGTTTAGCCTCACAATCCAGACACACAATCTCCTTGGACATAACAGACACCTGCCGCCAACATTAACCTTGCAATTCCATTCTAAACTGAGCAGAGGTCACTCCAAATCACAGCAGCTCTCCAGTGGCAACTTCCCTCAAAAGCTATGGGGGAGAAGTGGGGGTGCTTTTCCTCTGGGAAAAGTTCCGGATTATAACAATGATGGCAGTTACTCCCATTCATTAAACAATGACTGTGTGCTGTGCTGAGCTGTGGCTAAATAGCTTTTCATTTGTCAATGTCACATAATGGTCATCACACTAACCTTTGAGCAACTGCAATTATCTCTGTTTCACAGATAAGGAAACTGGGGTTCAGAGAGGAAAGTAGATTTGCTTAGGGACAAACCACTCAGATTGGAAGCATCTCTTTCATTTTAGAACCTGTGTTCTTTCCAATGGTACCCTGACTGAATTCTTCATTCTTTCAAATCCTGGTTTTATGATACCTCAATCACAAAACTAGAGTATTTCCAATTTCTAGGAGAGGGCTGATGACAACAGTTTTTGTTTATTTTTATTTTTGGCTGCACCTCGCGGCACGTGGAACTTCGCCGATCAGGGATCAAACCCGTGCCCCCTACAATGGAAGCACAGAGTCTTAACCACTGGACCACCAGGGAAGTCCTGATGACAACAGTTTTTGCACAAAACTTCAAAATTAGGGCAAGAGCCTCCAGAAAAAAAAAAACACCTCTGCCCCATTCTACTCATTCACCAATAAATTTATCTTTTTCACTGTTGCCAATTTAAACTCCCTGAGATATTATTTAAATGACCCTTTCTTCACACCGCTTCCCTGCTCAAAAATATTCAATAGCTCCATGTTCTACTCAGTTGAATCTGGGTTTGATAATCTGGCCCAATCCTCCTTTAACAATCTTGTTTCCTAATACTCCCCAGCCCATAATACCCATCCAGAGTGCTGTTAGAGGGATACAGCAGCTTCAGGTCTCAGATGAACCCAGCAGCACATTTGCCTGTCCCTAGAAATTGCCTGCCTTGGGGTGGCACACACTCTTCACCTCACCTAGCTGGCATTCTCATCCCTCTAGTTACCCCAATTTGCCCTTCAAGGTCCAACTCAAAATCAAGAGGGAAAAAAAAAAAATCTCAACATTCACCCAGGTTTTCAGAGCCAGAAGGGGCTTCTGTAACCATCAAGGGTGGAATGGACACTGACTCAGCCCCTTCATTTTGATATATATAAAATATGGTAACAAATATTAGGATCATAGCTCATGTAACATTTACTATGTGCTACGTGCTCTTCTAAGTCTCTTACATATCCTGAGTCATTTAATGCTCCCAAACAACCCTAAAAAATGAAGCACTATGTGTGGAAGCACCTTGCCCAAGGTTATCCAGGGGGGAAGTGGCAGAGTCAGGATTCAGAGCAAGGCAGTCTGGAGCCAAGTCCTTGCTCAGAACCATCGTGCTGTAACTGCCTCTTGGCTCAGCGCAGCAAGTGGCATGGAGTAGTGCTCACTAAATGGTGAGTATTGTCACTTTAGAAATGGGGATAGGGAGCCCAAGGTGGGGACAGGATCTGCCCAAGTTCACTCAGCTTATCAGCAGCAGAGCTGGGATGAGAACCCAGGTCTCCTGCCTTTGTACCTGAGTGTATCAGGACCCCAAATGGGTGGAAAACCTGCTCCAAAGCTGTCCAGGGCCACAAGCTTTCTAAACATGGCATGTGTCCTCTGGGGCAGTGGAAGGGGTACTGACCAGAAGAGGTGGCCACACAGGCTGATGACGGCGTCCTTGGCTGTGTCCAGGCAGATGTTGCACTCGAAGGTGCTGTCCTGCCCTCCGCTCTCACCAGCGCCATTGCTGCTGCCGCTGGGCCCCCCTGCACTAGAGTTCTCAGGAGATGCAGAGGCCGAGGGCCCTTTGCTTGCCATCCTTGGCTGTCAGCAAGCTCTGAGTGAAGATTCTCCCCAGGGAAATCCTGAAAGGCAGAGAGCCCATGACTGCCCATTTCTGCAGGCCACTCCCCCCAGTCTCCATGCCAATACCCCCATATTCTCTCAGATCTGGAAGTTCAGACTATGACTGAACCCCTGAGTAGACTTCCCAGAGGCCGCAGAGGATGACAGTCGTGGGGCACTGCCCAGAGAGAAACGACTCAGAAACTTCCCATGAACATGGCCCAGAATAGACCACACAAATAACGAACCGCACAAATAGAGAGCAGCCTCCACGGAACAGCTCTCCACAGGAACTAGGACCCTGTCTCACTGTCTTTCCATTCTCCCAGGATAACTGCCCAGGTGATAAATAAATACATGCTCAATCAGAATGAAAGTTCACAGGCTGTCTTCTAACTTTGGACAGCCTCTATGTTGGCGATCGAGTCTGCTCAGGCCAGAAAGTCGTGACCAGTGCACGCCAGAATACAAAGAAAACCCTGTAACCATGAAAGCTTCCCAGGAAGCTAGGAAGGACCAGAAAGGTCATCTGGTCCAACGTCTTCCATACTGCAATCTTTTGCATTTCCCCTTCTGCCAGGTTAGAATACTACATACCTGATTTTGTCTAAATCTATCAACATTTAAGAGGAGGCTTGTATCACTGCTGAAAACAGAAAACCAGTAGTACCTACCATAAGTGAAAGATAAATACAAACATAATGAAGGAAGAGCTTTTATCCCTTAGGAAACTGCAGCCCGAGACCTCTCGGCTGACTGATGAATGTGGAGCTGAGGCTGGGACTCGTGACACAGTTTGTAGTTAAACCACCATTGTACCACCACAGACCAAGCTGGTCACCAAATACTGAAACAGACCACTGTTCACTACCACCTCCAGGTCAAAGAACCCACCAGGAGTTGAACAAGAACGAGCACGAGAACACCACCAAAAGATACTCAGAAATTCTGGGTGCAGAGTAAGAATCTATCAAGAGCCTGATCTGGCCACCCTCACCACCTCAGAGATTCCAAATGGGAAATGCTAGGTGGCTACCAGTCAGAGAATCGGAGGCTTGGATGCTGGTCACAGTTGAGCCTCCAGCTTGCTAGCTGGTCTTGGAAACCTCCTCTCTCCTCTCTGGCCACAGTTTTCTCATCTGTAAACTGAGGCACTGGACTCCATGGTCTCCAGGTGCCCCCTTCCAGCTCTGCGGCTGCACCAGGTCATCTCACCTGCTCTCTCCAAAGCAGGCAGCCCCACCACAAGTCTGGGACTCACCAATGGAGCACCAGAAGACCACCCTGATTTCAGCTTCCAAAGTACCAGGAGATAAGGACCAAAAAGCCACAGTCCTTTTAGACCCAGAAGCCTCTCTACACAACAGACTCAGAACTCTAGATTCATGAGCATCCCCCACCACGACAGCAGCTCAGTGACATAAGCAGGGAGAGGAGGCCAGCTCACCACCACTTTTTCACTCAGTTACATCATTTTACATAGTGTCCCAGAAGAGCAGCTGGCTGCCAGCAGCACTGTGCCTTCTTGGCCTCAGTTCCAAGACCTTCCCCATGATCCAGTGCTTCATCCTCTCCATATACATCTGGTCTTGTCTTCGTAGGGTGGAGCCTGCTTGTGAGGGCCACATTATGGCCTTTCTTTGTCATTCCAGCTCAAGCACCCGACACGTTTCTTTTAAAAAATAATAATTTTTTTTTTAAATTAAGGACTATGTGTATAGATGTGGAAAGACAACCATAAGTCAGGTTCACTGATGGATCTTAATGACAGTCCCCTGATATCATGATTTGGAAGCATACAGCAACAACAACAAAGCATCCTCACCCTAAAACATAGCTCTAATCAAGTCTCTAAAACAAATTATCCAGTTACAGAAAATATGGGCATAGATCCATGTATTAAACAACTCCAGGAAGATGCAATCAGCAAATCCAGAATGTGGGACTTTCTATGGGACAAATAATCAAAATTCTCCAAAAAATAAACAGCATGGGTGGGGTGTGGAGTTACAAATTGAGACTTGAGACATACCAACCACTGGCAGTATGTGGATCTCACTGGAACCAGATTCACACAATCCAACTGGAAAAGACATTTGTGAGATGAATGACAAAAACTGATTTAGCCTGGGTATTAGTTTATATTAAAGAATTACTGTTAGATTTATTGGGTATGATAGTGGCATATTTAAAATTTTTTCATCTGTTATATATGTATGCTTAAGTATTTATGAAGGAATGATAAGATGTTTGGGATCTGCTTTAAAATACCCCAGGGGGAAAAGTGAAAGTAAAGAGAAAAGAAACAAGAACAAGGAAGTTGATAGTTGTTGGAGCTGGATGATGAATGGAGGTTCATTCCATCAGTTTATTTTTGTGTGCTTGAAAATTTTCCATTATAAAAGATACTTTTTAAAAAGGTCAGGTTGCAGAACAGTATGTGTATGAATTTATTTAGGTGAGAATAAAGTACACAAATGAGTATATATTTTGCGAAGAAAATGTCTACAAGGCACACACTAAACTATCAACAGTTATTTTTGGGATTGGGAGGGCTGGGGAACTTTGAATTTTATATTCCTATCCTGTTTCAGTGTTTTATGACAAGCAGATAGATATTACTTTTACAATAACATTTTTGAAAAAGTAAACTGTAAAATGTATGTACAATATTACATTTGTTACAACAATAATGAATATAAATATTAGAAAATGTCTTTAAAAATGTGGAAGGGCTTCCCTGGTGGCGCAGTGGTTGAGAGTCCGCCTGCCAATGCAGGGGACACGGGTTCGTGCCCCGGTCCAGGAAGATCCCACATGCCGTGGAGCGGCTGGGCCCGTGAGCCATGGCCACTGAGCCCGCACGTCCGGAGCCTGTGCTCCGCAATGGGAGAGGCCACAACAGTGAGAGGCCCGCGTACCACAAAAAAAAAAAAAAAATGTGGAAGAACATACCAAACTATTAATAGTGATTATCTCTGTACTATCTCTGGGGGCTCAGAGGTCCTCCTTGTTTATAAAGCTGACATTTTTACCTGTATTAATTCTAAAATCAGACAAAAGAATAACAGTACATTTAAAAACTTTTTTTCCCTGATGTTCTAGTTCTCCCCAATCCTGAAAGGTTCTGTATTGAAATCCTGGCTCCACCACTGACTAGCCATGTAGCTCTGGGAAATCCCTTAATGGCCTGAGTATCTTTTCTCACCTGAAAAATGAGAATGTCATACCTCCTACAGGGCTGCTAAGGTGGCTATATGCGATAACACAGTGACCTGGAGGACCCACCAAGGTAGGAGGGGGCCACTGCTGCAGGGGAGATGCACATACATGCACTTACCCTGGTTCACTGCCCTCTCCACTCACTGGCCCAACAAGGCTCTGCACAGTGCATTCTCCTACACACAGGCCTAAGGGGACAATCAGGGTCATGGTAGGTGTCAGGGTAGGAATGGCCAGGGGACAGTAATAGGTCAACTCAGAGTTTGCAGGGAATAGCAGTCATGCATCAGGCCAGGCACTGGGACAGGCCTGCAGGTCCCAACTCTAGGCAGACCATATCACTCTCATTCTAATTCTTAGCAGACTGACCACGTGGTCCCTACCCGAGCTCTAGAGCTTCATCCTGGTAGGCACGCAAATATTTTCTGAGTGGGTGGGTGCAGGCATGTGTGACTGGTTTTGGTCAACTCCCAGGCCGGCTGCTCATATAACCTCTCTTTTACATATCCTGGGCCCTGTCACTGGAGCCTCCTCTCCTCACCTCCTACCTTCCCTCACACACAGGAACCTCACCACGCCAGGGCAGCAAGGCAGAAATGAGCAGCCTTCCCTGGGGACTGTCCACTGAGCACCTACAGAACAACAAAATGTGGACACAGCCTCATGGGCCCAGTAGGACTGGGACACTGCCCTAGAGAACACAGGGCCCTAGTCGGCTCAGAAACTGGACAGAGTAGAAAGGAAGCTGGCCCTGAGCCTATGTGAGCTGCCATCCTGTTAAAAGCTCTCCTGCTCCCCGTAGGGCCTATAGATTTGGACCTGACCACACAGTAGCCTTCTTGTGGCTGGTTCTGTGCCCCTGTCCCTACCCTGACCATTCTTCACTCCTGAGCTGAATTCACTTTCTAGTTTTCAAAGCACATTCACACCTACTACCACTTCTGACCCTCACTCCATTTTACAGAGGACATCAGGCCAGGGATGTTAGAGGACTTACCCAAGGCCAGGCCATCATACATGTAATTCTGTGCCCAATTCAGACTTTCCAACACATCAACACTCTTTTCACTCTTACCTGTTACCCCTTTAACATGCAGCTTTACAAAATTAAATACCTGGTCTTTGTTTTCCCTCAAATTCACAGTGTAATGCTCTTAACTTCTGTGTTCTTTGAAGTGAGTGCAAAGCAAACTCACCACTCATCCATTTATGCGTGAAACCAAAGGATCTCTAGTACCAACTACAATTGACGCCTGGTGCTACCAACTGGGGTGAAGTGGGTAAAAAAGAGCAAGACCACATTGAACCCCTGGAGTCTAGAATAGGAGCTAATTATAAGAATCCTTAACAAGGAGCTCCATCAAACTTGCCTGTTTTTCCTAAACAAGGCACCCTCCCAGAGATCTGGTTCCTAGACCACCTCGGTGTTTTAAATAGGACCTGTAACTGGCTACAGCCTAAGAATCTATATTTTTAAATAAGTGTCCCACCTTCCACTCCAGAAGATTCTCTGATGAAGAGTTTTGGAAAATCAGCTCTTAAGGGGAGACTCTACCAAGCACAAAGCAATACAGCACAGCACAGAGTTTGGGAGGGACGGTAACCATAGGTCTTGTCCTTCAGAATACCCAACCCCCAACTATAGCCCACAGGGACTATGAAGAGGTCAGATAAACTTGGGGGGTGGGGGACAAGTCTGCTGAGATCTCAGACCACCCAGCACCTGGTCCATCTGGGACAAAGCTGATCATTTATAAAACAAGTTCACAGCTTGTTTTGAAAAACATCCCTAAAGTTGAGATGTTCAGGGCTTCCCTGGTGGTGCAGCGGTTGAGAGTCCACCTGCCGATGCAGGGGACACGGGTTCGTGCCCCGGTCTGGGAAGATCCCACATGCCGCGGAGTGGCTGGGCCCGTAAGCCATGGCCACTGAGCCTGCGCGTCCGGAGCCTGTGCTCCGCAACGGGAGAGGCCACAACAGTGAGAGGCCCGCGTACCGCAAAAAAAAAAAAAAAGTTGAGATGTCCAAGGCAGCACATTTGGTGCTGGAACGAAGGCAGATTGGCAGATTTGTGATAGTTAATGAGCCCTTAGGAACACAGAACCTGGCAGCTGAAGTTGCTTGACCCAGCATCCACACTCCTATTACCTTCCCAGAGCTAGCCTGGCCCACCTCACAGGAACTGAGCAAGGGAGAGAAAATGAGACTTGCATATTCCTCAAGGAATCACCAGGGAACGTGATCTCACGAGGACATCTCTTTGTAGTATTCTTGTGTTCAGTTCTCAGGTTCTAGAGAACCGCAGGTATGCATAATCTGCCTTCTCTGCCCCTTCAGCTCTAAGAATTCCTGGACCGGGGTGTATAGAGGCATCTGGAAATGGTGATTCTAATTATGAAGATTACAAATTTGGATGATAAATAACTGGCATGATGTGAGAGGTGACCCAGCAGAAGTCTTGTTCCTGTGGGCACATGCGTGTTCATACAGAAGCTTTCTGCCAGAACGGTGGCGAGCCCCAGCCTGTCTTCACTGCTCACTGATCACAGTAGGCAGAGATGGGACTTGCATTCTGAGAATGTCTACATCACACTCACAGAAGGTTAGAGTGGGAGGAAATCTGAGTAAGTTGATTGGAACTTGGAACACACAGAACCCAGGCTCTAAAATTTTGGAGTCTAAATGGAGTTTCCGTCCCTAGGCTGTATCTCACAGAGGCCTGGCCCTCAAGTATAGGACCAAGGACCTGAACAGCCTTTCAGGTCCAGAAGGACAGAAGAGGCTGAGCAAATGGCCTCTTTTCCTTAGGGCTGCACTGGTCTTTTTCTCTGGTATCCTCTAATCTCTCTATCTGTACAACTAACCCCACACCTACCTTCGAAGATTTATTAATGACCCTATTTGCCAGGCATTCAAGACACAAATATAAAGGGTTTCAGCCTAAGGGGGATAGAGGTAAGTAAACCAACAAGGCAGCCCAGTGTGCTGCGTGCTGACAGTAGTGTGTACAGAGTGCCTGAGGGCAAGGCTTGCTGGGGAGGACAGAGACACATCACACAGGACAAGTGGATAACTCAATTTGCCAAGTTCAGTGTGGCTGGAGCCCAGAGAACATGTGGGGGTGGTAGGGCAGCAAGGGCTGCAATTGAGGCAGGAAGAAAGGCCTGGAAATCCTCATGCCTTCAGCCCCTGCCTGTCGGGCTCACATTGCCTGCTGCACCACCTAACCCAGACCCGCCTAACCGGCCAAATGGTTCCATGATTCCAATGTCTCTTTCTCTCCCCATCCAGTTCCCATCCCCTGCTAAGTAAACTAGTAAATTCACATGACAGATTACAAGGCCACTAAAAATTATGCTTCTGTAAGGATTTTGCCTATATGGGAATTTTAATTATATAAAATAATGTTAAATGAAAATAGCAGGATAGAAAATTGTATACCAAATTGAACATACTGTATGATATTAACAGGTTAAAAGATACAGAAAAAAATTGGAAGGGGCCCAAATATTAACTGTAGTGGTCTTTGGATAACGGAATCATGGGCAGATTTTTAAAGCTTTTTTTCACACTTAACTGTACTTTCCACTTTTTCCATAGTAAGTACTATGTTATTAAGATTCAGAAAAAATATGGGACGATGTTAAAGGTCCCAGATCGTCAGATCTCAGTAGGGGACAAAAAGGAAAGCAATCTGATTAAAGAAATCTACACTAAGGTGTGATGAACCTTAGTATAATAATTCTCTCAGAAATTTTCACATTTTTACATTTTATTGAGTCATATTTTTAATAAGTAACACATTCACATGGCTCAATTCAAAAGGTACAAAAGGATATAGACTGAGAAGTCTCTCTCTCCCATCTCTGGAACCTAGTCATCCTGCTCCCTGCCTTGGAGACCAATGGTACTAGACTATATCTTTAGGACACATTCCAGAAGTAGAACTACTGGGTCAGAGGGTATCTGTATTTGTAATTCTGTATCAAACACCCTCCAAAAAGGATGTGCCAATTTTTAGTCCCATGAAAAATACATAAGAGTGCTTGTTACTCCCATCTTTGCCAATTATATGTATGTTTTCAAAAGAGAACACATAAGTAGCATGAGAAACATAGGGTAATTTTGGCAGTTTGGGACGATATTTTAAATTCACTAATTCACTCGCTAATTAGTTATTAAAATCCATTATGTTCCATGCACTATGCTAGGCCCTAGAGATAACAATTTCCAAACGTAACACATATCTGAGTGGGAATTCTAGGCTCAGCTGTTCCTACTTCTTCGCATTGTCTTCCATTATTTCTTTTTTCTTGTGTGTGTGTGTGTGTGTGTGTGTGTGTGTGTGCGTGCGCGTGTGCGTGTGCGTGTGTGCGCGTGAGCACGCAGCACACAGGATCTTACTTCCTCACCAGGGATGGAACCCGAGCCCCTTGCAGTGGAAGTGCGGAATCTCAACAACTGGACCACCAGGAAGTCCCATTTTCCATTATTTCTAAATCAAAAGTGTTTTTGTTTCTTTTGTTTTAAGCTTCAATGATTTTTCTTAAAGTTTACCAGGTTTCATAAGTAAGGGTGAAGTAGGATTCGGATTACCCCAGCACAAACTTTCAAGGGTCATCCAAGAGGCTGCCTTCTGTCATTCCTTGTATCACTGTCTTAAAATGTTCCTTAACCTTTTATGGACTTTTGTCCTTAAAAATTATCATGGCACAGGGACTTCCCTGGTGGCACAGTGGATAAGACTGTGCTTCCAATGCAGGGGCCCTGCGTTCGATCCCTGGTCAGGGAACTAGATCCCACATGTGTGCCGCAACTAAGAGTTTGCATGCCACAACTAAGGAGCCCATGTGCCGCAAATAAGGAGCCGGGGAGCCACAAATGAGGAATCTTGGAGCCGCAACTAAGGAGCCCGCCTGCCGCAACTAAGACCTGGCGCAACCAAAATAAGCAAACAAATAAATATTAAAAAAAAAATTATCATGGCACAGGGACTTCCCTGGTGGCACAGTGGTTAAGAATTCCCCGGTCAATGGAGGGGACACAGGTTTGATCCCTGGCCCGGGAAGATCCCACGTGCCGCGGAGCAACTAAGCCTGTGTGCCACAACTACTGAGTCTGTGCTCTAGAGCCCGCAAGCCACAACTACTGAGCCCTCGTGCCACAACTACTGAAGGCTGCATGCCTAGAGCCCATGCTCGGCAACAACAGAAGTCACTGCAATGAGCACGTGCACCGCAATGAAGAGTAGCCCCTGCTCGCCGCAACTAGAGAGAGCCGCGTGCAGCAATGAAGATCCAATGCAGCCAAAAATAAATTAATTAATTAACTAAATTAAAAAAAATTATCATGGCACAGACGAATATAATGGCTCTGGGTTCAAATCTCAGCTCCACTACTTACTCTGTGACTTCAGTCATTATTTTCTCTCCAAGACTTTTTTTACTCATCTGTTAAAATGGGGCAATTACCTTCCTCACAAGATAGTTGTAGGGATTAAAGAGTAAAACAGTAAGGGACTAGCACAGTGCCTGGCACATAGTTAAGTGTTCAAGAAATGTTAATTGCTCCTCCACTGTGAGGTCTCACAGAGTACAATGAAGGTGTAACTGCTTCTTTATACTCCCCAGGGAGCTATGCAATCAGCAGGTATTTGGTTAACTTGCTGAATGAATGAGTCACAACCTCCCTTTCTGAATGAGCATCGCTCCTTGAAGGCATTGTAGGTGAGACATCAGAACTGTGTATGAGGAAATCCAGAACAGGACACAGTTTGATCTGGGCAAAATCAGATTTTCCCCAAAAGTGTCAAAATCAGGAGGCACTTGTTGTATCTATTATCACTATAAATAACATCAGCTAACACTGTGCTCAGCCCTTTACATGAATCATCTCATTTAATCGTTACAACCTGCCTTTGAGGTAAACACTGCTTACCATCTTCAGCATCCCCTGGGATGTTAGATTAAGGCGCAGAGTAGTTAGGTCACTTGCTCATGGTCACAGAGCCAGTCAGAGGCAAAGTTTTCAATTCCTAAGCCAATGTGCTTAAGTACCTCAGTGATCTGTCTGTGTGTCTATCTTCTCAAGCCCAGACCCAGCTTCCAGGTGCCTTGCTCAGCACAGGGCTAGACACCTCAAGAACACCTCATAAATGTGCATGGGCTGATGGCTCTGATGCCCAGGAGTGCTTAGAAGCGTACAACTCAAGATGAGTCAATGTAGCCAACTAAAGTTGTAGAAAATCAGTGTCCTAAAAGAACAAGACATTCTTCAGTGATGTTTTTCAGAACTGGAAATGTTACATAACTGTTTCAGAGTAATTTTTTTCTTAAGTATTGTCCAAAACTCTTAAACAAATGAAAAAAAAAGATCGGGGATATGCAACCAGAAAAAGTTCAGGTTTCCCCAAATTAGTACCAACCTGTATTAGAGATTATGCTACTCACACAGAGGATTAATTATTCACTGAACTGTCTTGCTCACTCTAGTTAGACACCTCCTGGAGTCACATGCACAGTGCCTGACACAGAGTACATGTTCAATAAATGTATGTCAATAAATGATGGGAATTTGCCAATTTCAATTCAAACCAATATAACTGGATAAAATACTGTATTAAAGGAAGCTCTTCAGACTGGACAGATCCTAGTTAAGGGCTGTAAATTTCGAGTATAATACAGTGAGAGGACAAAACTGGAGCCAGAGGACCTAGTCTGATGCTCAGCTCTGCCAACTCAACTAAGGCAGGGTCCTCACCTGCAAATGGGGTAATTGTGTCTGTCCTTCCTTTGTCATCAGAGAAATTTTCAAAGTGAGAGTTTTGCTTTTGTTTTCACACAGTCAGTAAATTCTTATTAAATTCAGATTCTATAAAATCTTATTAATTCAAATTTTATTTGCGGCTGAGCTGAAGACCTCTGAAATACTCTAAAGGTAGAGTATCAAGAAAATGAATAAGGTCAACAAGGTTTAACCAACTAAGGAGAAAACTTTCTAAGAGTTTTAATAACATCAGCATATACTTGACAAAAACAATGTGATCTCACTTCTCCTTTCAATAGGAGGTCCCAAGGAGGACCATCAAGAGAGCATTTATAAGATAGACCAGCGGAGTTCCCTGGTGGTCTAGCGGTTAGGATTTGGCACTTTCACTGCTGTGACCCGGGTTCAATCCCTGATTGGGGAACTGAGATCCTGCAAGCCTCGCAGCCAAAAAAAAAAGACACTATGAACAGAGTAAGAAGGCAACCCACAGAATGGGAGAAAATATCTGCCAATCATATATCAGAGGGATCAATATCCTGAATACATAGAGAACTCCTAAAACTCAACAACAAAAAAATGAACAATCCAATTCAAAAACGGGCAAAGGACTTGAATACACATTTCCCCAAAGAACATATACGAATGGCCAACAACATGAAAAGATGCTCAACATCACTAATTATTAGGGAAATGCAAATCAAAACTATGAGATACCATCTCATACCCATTAGGATGGCTACTATTTAAAAAACAAACAAACAGAAAACAAGTGTTGGTGAGGAGGTGGAAAAATCAGAACCCTTGTGCACTTTTGGTGGGAATGTAAAATGATTCAGCTGCTGCAGAAAATTCTAGGGCAGTTCCTGTATTTTCCAAAATGTCTAATATGAGCACATATAACTTTCACAATTAGAATTACTGGGGTGTGTGTGTCTGACTATGTGTGTCTTCAAGATAGTCTAGTTAGACCCAAATGCTCTGGGGTCAAGAGAAGCGTGGGTGCACTGGTAGCTTTGCCACCTCAGGCAGCTGCCCAAGGCCATCACCAGTCCTGAGCATTTCCAACTACCACTGACTCCTTGACTCCCTGCCTGTGACCAGACAAACACAAGAGTAGCTCCCAAATTACAGGATCTCCTAGTGGTCTTATCACATCCGGGATGATGCTGTACTACCCCTTTCACTTGACATGGCCGCCCCAGCTCTGCATGGTCAGCAGTGGTTGGGGCTGAACCAACCTCTGAGTGGTCAGACGTACAACTCACTCTGCACTTCAACATGTCCAAATCCAACTGCCATCAGGTCACGGAGTTACTGGCACTGCCTCAGATTTTGCAGTTCAGCTCTCAATGAATTACTTCAAGGGGCTTCAGGGGATCTGCAAACTCTGAATATTTACATGTAAAATTATACATGATGACAAGTAACTCAATTACAAAAGGGCAAAGGATTTGAATAGACATTTTCTCCAAAGAAGAAATGACCAACGTGCACGTGAAAAGCTGTTCAACACCATCTAGCCTTAGGGAAATGCAAATAAAACTACAATGAGATGCCACTTCACACCCACTACGGTGGAAAATAATAATAATAATAAAGGACAATAACAAATGTTGAAGAGGGTGTGGAGAAAATGCAATCCTCATTTATTGCTAATGAAAATGTAAAATGGTGGACTTCCCTGGTGGCACAGTGGTTAAGAATCCGCCTGCCAATGCAGGGGACATGGGTTCAATCCCTGGTCCAGGAAGATCCCACATGCCGTGGAGCAATTAAGCCTGTGTGCCACAACTACTGAAGCCCACGTACCTAGAACCAGTGCTCTGCAACAAAGACCCAACACAGCCAAAAATAAATAAATTTTTTTTAAAAGAAAATGTAAAATGGTGAGCTGCTGTGGAAAACAGTTCGGCAGGCAAAAAGTTAAAAATAGAGTTGCCATTGACCCAGCAAGTTCACTCCTACGTAAACACATTTAAGAGAACTGAAAATATGTTCAAACAAAAATTTGTACATGAATGTTCAGAGCAGCACGTCATAACAACTAAAAGACAGAAACAACTTAAATGTCAATCAACTGACAAATGGATAAACAAAACACAGTATATCCCTACAGTGGAATATTACTCAGCCATACAAAGGACTGAAGTACTGACACATGCTATGACATGGATGAACCCCAAAAACATTACACTTAATGAAAGAAGCCAGACATAAAAGGCCACATACATGTGATTCCAGATTAGTGGTTGCCAGGGGATGGGAAGAGGGGAGACTAGGGAGAAACTGCTAACATGTACAGGGCTTCTTCGGAAGATGAAAATGTTCTGGAATTAAGACAGTGGTGATGGTTGCATAACTTTGTGAACATTCACACTTTAAAATGGTGAATTTTATGATATGTGAATTCTACCTCAAAAAAATAAATTTGAGCAACAGTCTACAAAATAATTGGCCAGTTCTCTTCAAAAGTTTAGTCATGAAAGACAAAAAAGGCTGAGGAACTGTCTGATTTAAGAGACTAAGGAGACTTGATACTAAATGCAATGCGGGAAACTGGATTGGATCCTGGAACAGAAAAAGGACATTAGTGGGACAAATGGCAAAACTTAAATAAAGCCTATAGCTTAGTTAGTAGTACTGTATTTACGTTAAATTTATTAGACAATGTTATTATGGTTATGTAAATGTTAACATTAGGGAAAGCTGGGTAAAGAGTATACAGGAAGTTTGTGTATTATTTCTGGAAGTCTAAAATTATTTCAAAATAAAAAGTAAAAAAGAAAGTACATGGAGCAGGTCAGGGGGTTGGCAATTTTTTTTCTGAAAAGCACTGTACATTAAATACCTTAGACTTTGCAGACCATATGGTCTTTGGGGCAACTCTGTTGCCAAAAACAGTACGTAAATTAAAGGGTGTGGCTGTGTTCCAATAAAACCTTATTTACTTGGTTCGATTTTCCTAAAATGCTGATTTAGGTACTTTTTTAAGAGGAAAATTTCAGATTGAGAAGTTTTAAAGACACCATTAAATTACAATCATTTTACTCAACGCCTGGATAATATCTGAATAAGCATTTCACAACTTTTTTTACAACCTAGGAAACACAAACAAAAAAGGGAGGAAGATAAACACAGGCAGGAAGTCTTGGCTCAAACCCAACCTTTTTTTGGCATTCCAGCAGGATTGGGTCAATATGGAACCTCTGTTCTATAGGGCAATGTAAGCATTCTAACAGGTTTCTAAAAAGTGATCTGCTTGGAGTTTTGTAAATCACAAAGTAAGGAGCTCTGATGTTTAATTAGAAAACTAAAGATATGCTAGAAGCATTATCTGCAGATTACATGTGAGGATGAACTGGCAAGTCAAGTCCATCACAGGATTGGTTTTAAATGTTGATGAAATTAGCCAACAGATTGCAAAAACTCTCTCAGTAGACACAACATCTATAACAACAAACTGCTGGAGAGAAGATTAAAGAGGGATTCATGTCCTGGAGCTGGGGGAGGCTGGCTTGAACAGCCTCCTTCCAACCCATACTCTTCAGCTCTGTGAGTCCAAAGAGTTCACTGGCTTCTCCTCATCAAAGTCTTCAGATTCATTTCCAAGTTATTCTAAGAAAGTAAGCTACAAACTGATGGGGTGGGGACCCTGCTTAGTTATTCATTCAACAAACATTTAAGGAGCCCTTATCAGATGGGCCATTCCAAAGTCCTTGAAAAGAAGGATGGTACACAGGACAAGGAAGAGATGACAAAAGTTCAAACCCACTGGCCTCACTTCTAGAGATGTAGGCTGGGGGGATGGAGATGTCAAGAAAAGAGGGCAGAAAAAGAAGACAGCACCAGAAAGACTCAAAGTAACTACTCAGAATTAGACACTTTCAAGTTGAAAAGGACCTCCATCTAATAACTCCTTTGACAGGGAGTTCACTAACTCTGGAGGCAATCCATTCCATTGCTGGTCACCTGTGGCCAGCATTAAGTTCTTCTATTAAATCAAAATTTTGTCTTCCTGTAGAATCCACCTATTGATCCTAGTTTCTGCCTCTTTCAACCGCAAAGATGAAGTGGAAGCCCTCTTCACCATAACAATCTTTTCTGTTTTTGATGAGATTGTTTTGTTTTCCCTTCCATTGCTCTCTTTTCTGGGCTAAACATTCTCGCCAGCCACCCCCCTCGCCCCCCAAAGAGTTCCAGCTGCCTCAAAGCAAAGAATGCATATCTAGAATTCACAGCAAGAAAACACTTAAGATCAGTGGGCTTCAAACATCGGTATGCAGAGGACCCCCGAGGAGCATGTTCAAAATATAGTTTCCCTGGTTCCGACCCAGATTCTAAATGAGTCTTATTTGAGTCCTGCACTGTGAAGTATGCACCGTAGGGTATTTCAAAGCAGAGGCTGTGAGAACCATATTTAGAGATACACTGCCTTGTTTCACAAATGAGGAAACTGAGGCCCGACACAGGGAAAGGATTTGGCCCATGAAGCACAACTGGCTGTCGGCGACGAAGTCTCAGAGTCGGGCCTCTTACTCCCAAGCCCAACTCTATTCAGCGCGCTTCCGGGCCTCGGCCTCTCCACTCGGGGCAAACTCATTAAAAGCACCTCCGCATGAGAGAGGCGGCCTCGACTGGAAGTCAGAGTTAGAGTGAGTCTCTGCCTGGAAAGGAGAGCTTGTGGGGGCCTTTTCCCTACTTGGGGCCTCAGTTTCCCCAAACTGTAATCACTGGACGAAAGACCACAATACAAGCCTGACCTCCCTTCTGGGGCGAATGGCCCGGGCCAGGGCTGGACTTCTTGTCTCTGTGCTGCTGGGCTCAGATGTCGCAGCCCGTGGGCCTGCGGAAGGCGGAACCCGGTCCCCGCCCGCGTCCCTCAACCTGGACGGCCCCCACCTGCCGCCCCAACCCCTCATGTACCTGCCTCTGCTCAGCTAACGCCGCCGAGGGCTCCCCAGCCTGTCCGTCCGTCGGCCGTCCAGCCAGCCCCTTAGCTGGGTCAGTCCGGCCGGCCGGACTTCAGATTCCTCCTACGCGTACGCTGGTCAGCTGACTCAGAGCCGCCGCTCTCCGGCGACTTCCGGCCACAACCGGAAAAGGTTGGTCCGCGCCGCTGTGCTTCAGCCCCAGATACTGGGCTCTAAGGTTCCGCCTGCTGGCAGGAAGCGGAAAAACACAGGGACCGTTTAGCAGCTTTTTAAAAAGCCTAAGTCCGGGCATGGAAAGCCCCAGACGTGCTTGGAACATTTTTGTTGGAACAGAGTGTAAGGATGATGGGAATCAGAATGATGGGAATATGTCATAGGACACAGGAGCTAACTTGAAGGAGATCCCACTGGCCAAATCTGGGCAATTTGAGCAAAATACATAATGATAGTAACAGAATATAACTGAATAAAATTATAACCCAATGACTCTTTACTGATATAAATAAAGAAGTGATTAATAAATGGGGGAGAAGGGGAAATTCTTCCTTTTAGTAGAATGACAACTAGCAGATATGACGGAGTTAGAAAATCAGTAATGGACGGTAAAGCTAGAGGAACAGGATGGTTACACAGTAAAGGGTCTCCCATAAATTACTTATTGATTGCAAAGGGAAAATAGGAATTTCACAGAAGTGTAACCTCGCAGAACAAGTGAATCAAAATGATCAGAGTTAACATCACCAGTTATAGGTCAAGTAAAGATTATGTGCCTCCTGGAAGGGATGAAATTTAGATATGGATCGTGGTTTAGGGGTTGGGTATCAATGTTAAAATTTCTATTGTGGTTATGTTAAGAGAACACCCTTGTTCTTAGGAAATATTCACTGAAGTATTTAGGGGTAAAAGGGCACAATGTCTCCAACTTAATTTCAAATGATTCAGAAAAAAATTCAGGTGTATAAAAATTGAGAGCATGATTTAAGGAAATGAGGCAAAATGTAAGCAAGTGGTGAATCTAGGTGAAAGGTATATGGAAGTTCCTTACATAATTTTTGCAACTTTTCTTTAAGTTTCAGATGCCAACTAAAGAAGGTCTCTTGACACCCGGTTCTACAAGGATTGAGTCATTAGCCATGGTAGTCTCTGACCTTCAACACACAATGAAAGGAGTTCAGGGGCGAAGATCAGGAATGAGGCACTCTCTGTTCTGGGAAAACTGGCAGAACAGGTCTTCAGATGGTTAGATATTTTCAGGAGAAAATTTTAGGAGCCCAATTTCTTGCATATTTTCATACCTAGAAAGACACTAATGTCATTAACTGAGATATGTGTTCCTCGTGACTCACAGCAACCTTCTACTGAGATGTGTGCTTGATTGCTCATACCTATTCTCCAAAATCACATATAAACCAACCTCACCCACCTCTTTGGAGCAGTTCCTCAAAGCTATCTAAGAGGCTGTTTCCCCCTGGGCTATAGTCATCAGTAAGTCCCCAAATAAAACTGAAACAGCTCTCACATTGTGCATTTTTATTTCAGTGGACAATGATATAAAAATTAAAATTTACCCCCAGAATGAGGGGAGTGCCTTGGTTCTAGCCAATTTACTTATTTACCTATCAAACATTAATTTATGTGCTGAGCACTGGTGATGCAGTAGGAAACGAGACAAGATCTTTGCTTTCATGCCTAGCAGGAGAAATATCAAACATACAATCACAAAACTAATGGGCTACTTGGCTTGAAAATATTAATAGCTAACATTTACCGAGCGTACCTAAGCACACACCAAACAATGGTTAATTTGATCCTCACAGCAGCCCTGCAAATGGTTTTGATCATTACCTCTGCTTTACAAATGGGTAAAGGAAAACTTTTAAAAGTTTATGCAATTTTATCCTTTAATTAACAGTTTTCAGATGACATACTGATAGGTGAAAGAGCTGCAATTTGCAGCCAGACATTGTTCTCTGGAGTTCTTCTTTTTTTTTTTAATTTATTTTTGGCTGTGTCTTTGTCGCTGCACGTGGGCTTTCCCTAGTTGGGATGAGCGGGGGCTACCCTTCATTGTGGTGCACGGGCTTCTTAATGCAATGGCTTCTCTTGCTGCGGAGCACGGGATCCAGGTGCACAGGCTTCAGTAGTTGTGGCTCGTGGGCTCTAGAGTGCAGGTTCGGTAGTTGTGGTGCACGGGCTTGATTGCTCCGCAGCATGTGAGATCTTCCCCAACCAGGGATCGAACCCGTGTCCCATGCACTGGCAGGCAGATTCTTAACCACTGTGCCACCAGGGAAGTCCCGTTCTCTGGAGTGCTTAACACCCATCTTCGTTGTTTCATGAATTCAACAAGCATTTATTAAGTACCTGCAATTATCCCAGGGACTGTCTTAGGGGTTGGGTCTGAGTAGGGGGTGAAGGTAGTAGATGAAATAAACTCATAGATGAAATTCCTCATCTGCCAGACTTCTCTTCAAATTCCTGTGGACACAGGGATGTTTCTAGTCACATGAACCTGGATTTGAGTCCAGTCTCTGAGAAACAGAAAAGCAGCCCCTGATACCCAGGAGCTAGCCTGGCACTTACAGGAAGGCTTTGGTGTTCTCCTGTTGAGCATAAAAACAAAACACAGAACATCAACGTCAGACAAGGCTGCTCTGTGACTCTGATGGATCAGGACAACATAAAGACCTCGCCATAATCATGTATGAACCAGACAAAGCAAGAGCATTGTCCAAAGCACAAAAATGACCAAGTATTTCCCTAACCTAGCTCATATAGAGATTGCTGCTGCTTCACCAATTACAGCTTTAGTCTCAGTCTAGTCTTCCCTCGTTCTAGATAAGATTTACCAAGGTACCCGTCATAGACAGCATCTGATCCAGATAAAAGCCGGCGTCCTTATTTATTTAACTATAGTTGATTTACCATATTGTGTTAGTTTCAAATGTACAGTTTCAGATTCTTTTTTTTAAAATTAATTAATTTATTTTTAGATTCTTTTCCATTATAGGTTATTACAAGGTATTGAATATAATTCCATGTGCTATACAGTAAATCCTTTTTGTTTATTTTATTTTATTTTAAAAATCTTTAGAATTTATTTATTTTTTTGGCTGCACTGCGAGGCTTGTGGGATCTTAGTTCCTCAACCAGGAATCAAACCCGGGCCCTCGGCAGTGAAAGCATGGAGTCCTAACCACTGGACTGCCAGGGAATTCCCTATCTATTTTATATATAGTGGTGTGTATCTATTAATCCCATACTCCTAATTTATCCCTCGCCCTCCCCTTTCCCCTTTGGTAACCATAAGTTTATTTTCTTTGTCTGTAAGTCTTTCAGTTTCATTAAGTTGATCTGTATTATTTGTTTGGATTCCACGTATAAGTGATAGCATATAATATTTGTCTTTCTCTGCCTGACTTACTTCACTTAATATAATAATCTCTAGGTCCATCCATGTTTCTGCAAATGGCAATATTTCATTCTTTTTAATGTCTGAGTAATATTCTATTGTGTATATATATATATATCACATCTTTATCCATTCATCTGTTGATGGACATTTAGGTTGCTTCCATGTCTTGGCTATTGTGAATAGTGCTGCCATGAACACTGAGGTGCATATATCTTTTCAATTAGAGTTTTTGTCTTTTCCAGATATATGCCCAGGAGTGGGATTTCTGGATTATATGGTAACTCTATTTTTAGGTTTTTGAGGAACCTCCAAACTGTCTTCCATAGTGGCTGCACCAACTTACATTCCCACCAACAGTGTAGGAGGGTTCCCTTTTCTGCACACCCTCCCCAGCATGTATTATTTGTAGACTGTTTAATGATGGCCATTCTAACTGATGTGAGGTGATACCTCATTGTAGTTTTGATTGGCATTTCTCTAATAATTAGCGATGTGGAGCATCTTTTCATGTGCTACTTGGCCATCTGTATGTCTTCTTTGGAGAAATGTCTATTTAGGTCTTCTGCCCATTTCTTAATTGGAAACACTGCTTCCTTAAGCCCACCCCCAAATTATCACACACAAGCCCAAATCCTAAATGTCCTTCCTAAGACTCTGTTACTGAGATGCCCTATCATTCCTCATAGTTCACATCCCCCACTTTGCTGTAACAAATAATAAACTCAACTTGTTCAACCACGGGTGTGCGTCTGGTGGTCTCTGATTGGAGAGCATTCAAAGATCCCTTGCTCACTAGCTATGTGAATTCAGACATCAGTTTCACCTACAGAAGCCCCCATTTCCTCACCTGTTGAAATGCAAAGATTTATTCCTACCTCAGAAGGTTGTTGTGAGGATATGGAACAGGCTTAGCACTGAGAGCTCTCAGTGTACTTTGAAAAATTCCTGCTTGAGATGCAAACTATTATATATAGGACAGATAAACAACAAGGTCCTACTATATAGCACAGGGAACTGTATTCAATACCTTGTTCTAAAGTATAACGGAAAAGAATATGAAAAATAATATATATGTATAAATGAATCACTTTGCTGTACAGCAGAAATTAACTCAACATTGTAAATCAACTATACTACAATAAAAATAAAATAAAATTCCTGCTTGAGCTGCTACCTCCTTTGAAAAGTCACAGAGCACCATCATTATGAAAAGATATTGAAGCCAACAGCTCCAATTAAGACAACGTGCTGATTGTATTCCCCTTTGTTCTTTTCTTGGGTTCAGGAGGCAGACTAAAGGCGAGAGTTCAACTTTTCCTTTGTCAGAAATGAGGTCATTCTCATGGTCTCTTCTGGAAACGTTCCTGAAACTTTAACGTAAGGGAACCAGCACTGTTTATTTCTTCATGTTCTTGCTATTAAAAATGTTCCCAAGACAACAGAATTGGAACTACCAAACTTGGAAGCACTTCAGCTTCAAAAATATATCAAGTAATATCTTCTCTGCTTATCACATTAAGGTACTTACAGACCCCAGAAGTCCTGTTGGTGATGTTTGCATTTATGCTGCTAGGACCCAGCATGGATTTAATAGTATTTGATGCCTACAGCAAACTGTGCTAAATAAAAAATATTCATTCCTGTTGGGAAGAATAAAATAAATAGAAATGTTCTGATGTCTTCCTCTGCTTGCTCTGAGCATCCCAAGGGTTCTCATGTTAATAGCCCTAACCTTCCCCCGCCCCCTCACCTCCTCTCCAGTTATTCCTCCGACTAATAGTAACACGCATACGAATAATGGCAGCTAATATTTACTGAATGTTTATTAACGTGTCACACACAGTGCTAAGGGCTTTATGCAGTTTAATCCTTACCCCCAAATTTCGAAACAAGTATTATTACACAAGAGGAGCTAGAGGCCCAGAGAAGTTAAGCAGCATATCCAAGGCCACACAGCTGGTAAGAATCAGGTTCATTTGGAATCTGACAACAAACCTCCTCCTGTTAAAATGCTGCCTTGCCACCCTGGGCCAGCGAGTAGGGTCTATGAAGCGACAGAGGGAGGAATGGGCCTGGAAAGAAAGAAAGGGCAGGGGCAAGGGGGAGTGGGGGTCCATGCAGAGGCAATCAGATCTTCTCCAGAGTGCAGAGGGAAGGGGTGGAGATTAGGAGCACAAGACAAGTAGGAGGCCATTGCAGAGCCTCAGAGGGAGTGGGGACTTGTGTCAAGGGTTTTGGGGGGCCAGGAAGGTTGAATAGTGGGAAAGGGCAAGTTATTGTGAAGGAGAAAAGTGTGATTAAGGACCTGAGGCCTCACAGGTGTGTAACTGCCAGGTGAGGAGAGGCAAGGATTCTAGGGGACCTTCTGACCTATGTGATCTGTTAAGGCTCACAGATCCCTGCCCTTCTCTGGGCCTCAGTGTTTCCTCTGTTCAATGCAGGGAGAGAAGATTCCAGGATCCCAGGAACCAGCCCAGCTTGGGTAGGTGGTGAGGAGATGGCATCACTTTTTCCTTTGGTCTTCTCACCTGACATGGGAAAGAAGGTTCCCTGAGCCTGGCCCATCCCCATCCAAACCCCAGGCTCGGGTTAGTCTCCTGCCATGGGTCCAGGAGACTCAGAGAGAAAGACCATGTATGCAAACAGAATGGAGAATAAGCCAGAGGAAGCACCCCCAGTCCTCCTCAACTCCAACCGTTCCTCGGAGGAGGTGGGCCTGTTAGAAGCATGGCCTCATTGGTTACCCAACCCAGAGCAAATGTGCAAATCCTTGCTGTGTACCTTCAGGCATGTCACCTAACCTTGAGCCTCAGGCTCCTCTCATTCTCTGTGCATGGGTTCTAAGGTTGGGCTGAAGTCCACTGCACCCCTGCCATCAATCCTTCTGCCCCACGACAGCTCACGGTCTGTTTCTTCTGCCTTCTGCCAAGGCCTGGCCTAGGGCTCTGCAACATGGCAGCCCTGCTGGCCGAGGACAGCGTCTCACTTGGGTCGAGGGCAGAGTGAACCAGCCTGACTTCTCAGGTTCAAGTCTGGATGGTATTATTTGTTTAGGGACATGGCCACTAGATGGTATCAGGACTATATTCTGGAATCTTCTGAGAACTGGGCAAGGAGGACCCTATTCCTGGGAGTTAGGCTCTTCCCAGAGGATTCTGTAATATTCCCAACACAGATGAGGCTTGGACAAAAGTCTAGGAAACCAAGGAAGGTTTCCTAGTGAAGGAGAGGAAAATCAAGAAGGCACCAAGAAATCATGGTCCAAACCCTGGGCAGTGTGGGGAGGGAGGTGGGGTACTCATCTGGCAGCCCATCTCTGACCTGCACCTCTGGGAGCCCAGGAAGGAAGGGAGGAATATTCACTCAGGGTGTACCATGTGCCAGGCATTATGAGGAGACTTTTTCTCTTACATTTTTATCAGTGAGTCCTGTTTTTTTGTTTGTTTGTTTTGTTTTTTTTTTTGGCTGTGCCACATGGCTTGTGGGATCTTAGTTCCCCGACCAGGGATCGAACCCCAGCTCCCCAGCAGTGAAAGCGCCGAGTCCTAACCACTGGACAGCCAGGAAATTCCCATCTCAGTGAGTCCTCTTAATAGTTCATTGAGGAAAGAATTATCGGCCATTTTACAGAGGAGGAAACTGAAGGAATATGACGAATGTCACACAGCAAAGTAGAACTGTATTTTGTGCTTCCAAGTCCTGGAGGATGAGCTAGAACTTGGGTGACCAAATAAAATGCAGGATGCTCAGTTAAATCTGAATTTTACATAAACAATGAATGGTACATATTTATACAAAAAATTATTTGTCATTTATCTGGAATACAAATTTAACATGGTGACTTTTATTTTTTGCTAATCAAGAAATCCTAGATACAAGGGATGCCCATGGCCAGGACTGTGAGGTCTAGGAGAGAAGTTTGAGTGACACCATGACCCCCTCTCAGGTGTGGGAAGGAGGCCCAGGCACCAAGGTCAACAATTGCCTGCCACCTGCTACCTGGCCACCAGGGGGCAGCCGAAGTTTGCACAGCTCCTGCTTGGGTGACTGGAAACTTTCCCAGGGCCCGGGAGTAACAAAGACCTAAAGGGACCAAGATCCTCAGACTCTCATTTTCCCCCACCCTGCACCCCATCTGTCACCTTGGCTCCCACACCCCAGAAAATCGCTCCACCCTTTGTCCATCCACGATCAGGCCAGAAACCCGGGAATTATTTTTTTTTCTCAAGACTAGATATAATTTGAATACAAAAAAGGTTAAAAGTCTTAAGTGTTTCCCTGCAAGAATGTTTACGTATGAACACACTTGCGTAACCACCACACAGATCAAGACAGAGCCGTGCTGTCCAATTCAGAGCCCTCTAGCCTCATGTGGCTACTGAGCACTTGAAATGTGGAATCCAAATTTAGATGCTCTGTAAATATAAAATACACACTGATTTCAAAGACTTAATATGAACAAAGAATGTAAAATAGTTCGTTAATAATTTAAAAGTATTGATTACATGCTGAAATAATATTTTGCACATGGATTACATAAAATGTATCATTAAAATTAAGCTCACCTGTTTCTTTTATTTTTTTAAACTGTGGCTAGAAAATTTTAAATTACATTCATCGCTTGCATTAGAGTTTTATTGTTCAGCACTGGCGTAGACAGATCTGACTTATTCACCTGTAAAATTGGGACTCAGGGAATTTCCTGATGATCTAGTGGTTAGGAATCCATGCTTCCACTGCAGGGAGCCCGGGGTTCAATCCCTGTTCGGGGAACTAAGATTCCGCAAGCTGCATGGCATGGCCAAAAAAGAAAATACAACTCTTCGAGACTTACCTGGCTGTCCAGTGGTGTGCGGTGCGGCTCGGCCAATAAATAAATAAGATAAAACAAAATAAAATTGGGATTTGGAGAGGTGGAATCATTGGCTGATGTTTACACTGCCTAACCATGGCAGAATGGGATAGGAAATGGGGTCAATTTGAACCCTGAGCCCGTAGTTTCCACAGTGCCTGCCCCCCAGTCCCCTGTCCTGAATGGGGGTGCTGCTGTGGGGTGTTGAGCAGTGTTTGGGTGCCCCAGACT
The DNA here is from genome assembly GCF_964374135.1 of Grampus griseus. NCBI lineage: Eukaryota > Metazoa > Chordata > Mammalia > Artiodactyla > Delphinidae > Grampus > Grampus griseus. Next base: position 23,507,534 of record NC_139006.1, on the reverse strand, counting down.
CCAGCAGCATACCCCCTCCCTGCTGTGAGCCCATCCTGGGTTGCGGGAGTCAGGGAGGGGCTTCCTGGAGGAGGTGATTAAACCAACACTTGAAAGATGAGTAGGAACAAGCCCAGGTGAAGAAGAGGGAAGTATTTTAGGTAAAGGGAACAGCATGTGCAAAGGCCCTAAGAGGGCCTGGTGATTGAAGAAATGAAAGTAGTTCTGTGTGGCTGGAGCAGAGAAGTGGGGATCTGGTGAGGTCAGCCAGGCCCAGATTCTGCAGGTCATGAAAAGCTTCAACTTGAAGGCCAGAGAGGGTCAGGGGACTGACCTGGCCAGGCTTGTGTGTGGTTGTGTGTGGTTTTTTTTTTGGTCGCGCCCTTTCGGGATCTTAGTTCCCCAACTAGGGATTGAACCCTGGCCTGGGCAGTGAAAGTGCCAAGTCCTAACTAATGGAGACCCCCCAACCCCCCGCCTGGGGAATTCCAGTCTTGTGTTTTAGAAAGATTAGGGCTGCTGCCATTTGGAGAATCCTTATTCTAAGAGAGAAAATGAAAGCCAGAGAGGCAAAGGGCTTTTCAGCATCACACAGTGAGTGTGACCAGGCAGGTACCAGAAGGGACGGGAAAGGCACAAAGACAGCCTTCCTTGTTGAGGAGTTTCCCTAGGAGGCGCTGGCTTTAGATGCCCACTAGGTGACAGCAGTGGAGGGACCAAAATCGGGGGCTTCTGGGAGGGCCCTCTCTGCTGTCCCACAGGCCTTTCTGCTTCCATCTCTCTGGTCTGGGCGTGAGAGGGCTCCTCCCTGGGCCCTCTCGTCCACATCCCAGACCAACAAGGAGAGCCTGGGTGTCAAGAAGCTCAAGGTCTGGTCCTAGCTCTAACTCCCCTCTGCTGCTGTCCTTGGGCAAATTCACATATAAAACAGTGCTTGAGGGCTTCCCTGGTGGTGCTGTGGTTAGGAACCCGCCTGCCAATGCAGGGCACACAGGTTTGAGCCCTGGTCCAGGAGGATCCCACATGCTGCAAAGCAACTGAGCCCATGCGCCACAACTACTGAGCCTGCACTCTAGAGCCCGCGAGCCACAACTACTGAGCCTGCGTGCCATAACTGCCGAAGCCTGTTCGCCTAGAGCCTGTGCTCTGCAACAAGAGAAGCCACCACAATGAGAAGCCCGCACACCTCAACAAAGAGCAGCCCCCGCTCACTGCAGCTAGATAAAGCCAGCACACAGCAACAGAGACCCAACACAGCCAAAATTTTTAGATAAATAAATAAATAAATAAAACAGTGCTTGAAAACTTGGGTTCTTGGCTGGAAAAATGGAGATTTATTACTTAGTCTACCAGGGGCCAAATTCTTCTGTCAGACCTCCCTCTGGGCCTCTTGACCTGCCCTCTTCATCCTGTTGAGTGAGTTAGACTCCCAGGGCCTCCCCAGGCCCCAAGGGCCAGGCCAGTCCCAAAACGGAAGGAGGTGATGTGAGCTAAGTTCTCTGAGTTACAGCCAACAAACAACCCAGGTTTCAACCTCAGCCAAAGAGCCCTGGGTGGGATGGAAGGGTGGGTAATCAGCAGAGCCTCCCTGTGTCTCCAGTGTGAAGTGGGGTGAAGAGTTGCTGCCCTGCTTCTCCTCACCCCACTGCTGGGTAGGGTTACCAGGTATAGTAGGTAAAAACACAAGACACCCAGTTAAATTAGAATGTCAGATAACCAAAAATATAACTGCAGTGTTTGGGGCACATACTTACACTAAAAATGATTCCCTGATTTCTAAAATTCATATTTAACTGGGCATCTACAATTTATTAGGCAATTCTACCACTTGGGCTTGGTGAGAATATAAATGTCAAGCACATTCTGAACGGGAAGGGTGTGAATCTTGCACTCAGCATCATTCTCTCAAACCCCAAGGCCTGTTGTGGCCCTCATGTCTAGCTAGACAGGGCTTTCAGGGCCCATTCTACCCCCCTTGTTGCTGTCGGGTTTCCCTACAGTTCTGGAGATGGGGTCTCATGCTGCATGAAGGACTCATTTGGGCTATTTGCAGCCTATTGTGAGGTTTTCCCCTCAGTGAGCTCCTTTTCCATTCTCTGATCCTCGCCACACCCCCTGAGAAGTAAGAAAGGTGAGTAAGTAGGGACGCATGAGCATTCCAATCAGTAGATGATGTCATGGGTATTCAGCCAAGGTAAGTGATTTGCCCAAAGCTGCCCAGTGAGGGGAAGTGGAACCAGGGGTTGAACCCAGGGTGTGGATAAGGATCTGCTGAGGCTCTTAGGACCCTACTAGCAGGCTGGAGTCAGTTGGGGGAATGGAAAGAGCCCACATTCTGCAGCTTAAGAACTGGGCATCAAATCAATCACATTGCAATTCTGCCTGGCTCCTGCCTTCAAATCCCCTCCTAACTGGAGATCTCACTTGTCAAAGGCTATTATATGTCAGTCCCTAAACACTTTATATACACTCACATTAATCCTCATGGTATAAGTACTATTCTTATCTCCATTTTACCAATGAGGCCAAAAGAGGCAAAAAGACTTACCCAAGATGACAGAGAAAGTAAGGGAAAAGCTAGGACTCCAATCTGGGTCTGGCTTGGGCTTATTATATTCCACTACACTGCTTTCCCCAGGTATTGGATACACCTGGAAATTCTAGGTAGAAAAATCAATCTACAAACAATGACAGTTTTGTTTCTTCCTTTCCAAACTTGACAATTTGTATTTCTTTTTCTTGTGTTATTGCATTGGCTGGGACTTTCAGTACCATTAATAGTAGGCACTCATGACATGTTCCTGAGTGCTTCTGTGTTAGTTATGTATTGCTGTGTAATAAATATCCCCAAACTTAGTGTCTCAAAACAACAAACATTTATTATCTCACATAATTTCTGAAGGTTAGAAATTCAAGAGTAGCTTATTAATTGAGTGGTTCTGGCTCAGGGTCTCACCAGGTTACAGCAAAAATGTCTGCCAATTTCTTCAAAGAAAATATGCAAATGGCCAATAAGCACATGAAAAGATGTTCAACATTATTAGTCATCAGGGAAATAAAAACAAAAACTGCAATGTGGTACCACTTCACACCCACTAGGATGGCAAGGACGTGGAGAAATCAGAATTCTCATACACTGCTGGTGAGAATGTGAAATGGTGCAGCCACTTTGGAAACAGTCTGGCAGTTCCTCAAATGGTTAGAGTCATCACATGACCCAGCAATTCCACTCTTAGGTATGTGCCCAAGAGAAATGAAAACATATGTCCACAGAAAAACTTTTACATGAATGTTTATAGAAGCATTATTCATCATAGCTAAAAAGTGGAAACAGTACAAATGTCCATCAGCTTGAACAATGGATAAACAAAATGTGGTCTATCCATACAATGGAATATTATCCAGTCATAAAAAGGAATGAAGTACTGATACATACTACAACACAGATGAACCTTGAAAACATTATGCTAAGAGAAAGAAGCTAGTCACAAACAGCCATATATTGCATGATCCCTTTTATATGACATGTACAGAATAGACGACTCTATAGAGACATAGAGTAGATGAGTGGCTACTTGGGGCTGGGGGAGGGAGGAAGATGGAATGACTGTTACTGGTTATAGGATCTTTTTGGAATGATCAAAATGTTTGGAATTAGGTAGTGGTGATGGTTGTACAACTATGAATGTACTTAAAGCCATTAAATTGTATGCTTTAAATGGGTGGATTATATGGCATGTGAATTATATCTCAGTAAACTGTTACCAAAAAAAGAAAAAGGTCAGGTGGCGGTGTACTCATCCTAAGGCTTAAGTAGGGCCTAAGGATCTGCTTCCAAGTGATTCGCTCATATGGCTATTGACAGGAGGCCTCAGTTCCTCACCATGTAGGCCTCTTCATTAATGTCCTCATGACATGTCACCCACCTCCCCAGAGAGAGTGGTCCAGGAGAGAGCAAGGAGGGAGCCATAATGACTTTTGTGACTTAGTCTAGGAAGTAATGTCACTTCTGCCACATTTTGTTAGAGGCAAGTGACTAGGTACAGCTCACACCGGAGGGGTGGGGTGGTAGGCTCCACCACGTGAAGGGAAGAGTATCAAAGAAACTGTGCACATCTTCAAACCAGCACAGTTTCTAATGTTGCTTGGTTAGGTAGAATGGCTTCCATAGTGTCTCTGAGTCCCCATCTCTCCCCTCTCTCTTTTATTCATATTTTACTAAGTTGTTGATTAAAAAACTAAAAATAGAGTTGCCATATGATCCAGCAATTCCACTCCTGGGCTTATATCTGGAGGGAACTCTAACTCAAAAAGATACATGTACCTCAATGTTCATAGCAGCAATATTTACAATAGCCAGGTCATGGAAGCAACCTAAATGTCCATGGACATAAATCCCTTGCACTTCTAACTCCGTCATGGTGGCAGCTTCCTAGAGGACACAACCGACACCCAGGCCCTGGCTCCTTCGAACTGCCAGACCCCTTACCCCCAGGGATGCCTTCCATCTCCATCCCGCGACACTAGCATCCTCTGTGCCCCCTCCCCTCCTCTCTCTGTCCAGGGCCTTGCCCTGTGTCTGGCACATAGTAGACTCTCAGTTACTATTTGTTTTTGAACGAATACAGAATGCTCTGGAGCTAGGCACTGCCTGCACCATTCTCCTGGCACAGAGAGCTTCAGAGAGCCCTCCAGGTGGGGCCAGGAGGCCAGCTCCACTGGGCAGAGGGAGGGTGCCCTCCAGGCAGTGGCGAGGAAGGCCGTGTGTTGGAGAGGCTCTTGTGGAGCTGGGAATCTCCCAGAGCCAGGGGAGGCCCTCCCCACAGGCCAGAGGACATCTGACCTGGCTTCTCCCCAATCCACTAAGTGACTATGGGCAAGTCACCTCTCTTCTGGGGCTTCACTCCATCCATCTCGACAATGGGATGAGAAGCCCTGCCTTGCCTGTCTCCCCAGGGAGGGGCAGGGGTTGTGAGCATCAGATGAGATCATGGCTGGGAAAATGTGAACAGGAAAGAGTGGGGTTCGCTGGGTCCTAGGCCTGGGGTCAGGGTGTGGAGGGGGAGAGGGACATAGAAGGGAGGAAGAGAAAAGATTAGGAGAGAGGGAGACACACGTGCACGCGCGCGCGCACACACACACACACACACACACACACACAGGAACAAAGAACAGAAAAATGTGAGAGACAGAGAAAGAGGGAACGAGTGAGAGAGAGAGAGACGATAAAAGGGGGGCTTCAGTGAAAAACTGTAAAGAGACAGAGGAGAGAAAGATAGAGAAAGAAATGGAGAGAGAAAATAAGATGGGGAGTTAGAGACAGAGAGAAAGATGGAAGAGGGGGGATGGAGGAGACAGAAAGAAATGAGAATCAGTGTCAGAGAGGGAAAGCGACTAACAGCCAGAGAGGGATGGGTGAGGAGACAGGAGACAAAGGGTTATGGGGCCGGATGGAGACAGACAGGGAGAAACAATCTGACAGGGAAGGAGTGAGAAGGGAACGCCTTCTCCCATGGACCCTGACCCTGCACTCCCCACTGTCACCCACTGTGCACCCTGCCCCACCCCAGACGGGTGGGGACCCAGAGAAAAGCCTCGGCCCATCTGTCTGTAGGGCTCAGCTGGCCCTGTCCTGTCCTGCTGGTTTGGATCCCGACATCCTCCGTTCTGAGGCCGCTGAGGGGCACCCCACTGGGAGGCAGGGCTCTGGAGCCTGTCCTGTAGGCTCACTGACGTGGCCACTGATTAATCTGAAGGGAAAACCCAGTGACACCCTCCCCTGAGGCCCGGGCAGGCCCCAGCCTGCCTCCCTTTGGGGCCCAGGCAGGAAGAGACCTCAAAGGTCAGCTCCACTGTACCCCTCACTGTACAGAGGAGGAAACCGTGCTCCGAGAAAGGCAGGGACAAACCTGCAGTCACACAGCCAGGCAGTGGCCTAACCAGGACTCGCTGTCACAGATGCTATGGCCCCAAAACCTTTGAGACTTGCTTTCTTCTGCGTAAATTGCTTCCGGCCCAGGGGTATCCTGAGCCGTAACAGTGTTTCGAATGCCAGGCACTGTGCTGAGAGTCCTGTGAAGTGGCTGCTGTGAGTATGCCCATTATACAGATGAAGAGACTGAGGCTCAGAGAAGTTGAGACTTCTAGGCCTGAAGTCACACTGTGCCAGGACCCAAGCTAGGTCCATCCGACCTTGAAAGTTGGGTTCCTGCTGTGGCACCTCCCAGCCTCCCTGGGTTGTTCACCAGCAGGAAAGGGCCCTGTAATATGGAAAAGGAGGGCAGAGGTGGGAAGTTGAGTTGTAAGTACCCAGCTTCCCCAGATGGTTGGAAGGTGAGTAATACATCAGCTCTGAGACACAGGAACAAGTGTCTGGGTGTAACCCCTCCCTGTTGGACAGACCACCCCTGTCTCTTGAGGTACACATGATGCCTGCTGTGTCCCCCAGGTGACTGCAGTCCAAGGATGGAGGTGGCTGCAGACACAGCCCCCTAGGCCACCTCTGCTCCTCTGGGGACCACAGTCCCTTCACGCCCAGAGCATCAGCCCTGCCCAGTGTTGCTTTCTTTTTTAAAAATTAATTAATTATTTTTATTTTTTGCTGTGTTGGGTCTTCGTTGCTGTGCACGGGCTTTCTCTAGTTGCGGCGAGCGGGGGCTACTCTTCGTTGCAGTGAGCAGGCTTCTCATTGCGGTGGCTTCTTTTGTTGCGGAGCACAGGCTCTAGGTGCACAGGCTTCAGTACCTGCAGCACGCAGGCTCAGTAGTTGCAGCACGTGGGCTCTAGAGCGCAGGCTCAGTAGCTGAGGTGCACGGGCTTAGTTGCTCCACGGCATGTGGGATTTTCCTGGACCAGGGATCAAACCCGTGTCCTCTGCATTGGCAGGCAGATTCTTAACCACTGCACCACCAGGGAAGCCCCAGTGTTGCTTTCAAAGTCTGCTCTGGCTGTGTCTACACCATCTATCAGACCAGGAGGGCTGCTGCTGGGCCATGCCTGTGCTTGGAGTCCCAGGAAGTGGGGAGCCCTGGGGCACTGTCCCCTGAATATGCTGAGTGCCTTTCTTAGAACCAGGACTGGGCAGGGAGAGCATCCAGGTGGTGGGCGGGGGGGCGGGGGGGGGCGGGGGGTGGGGGTGGGGGGGTGGGGGGTGGGGGGGTGGGGTGGGTGTGGGTGGGGGGGTGGGGTGGGTGTGGGTGTGGGTGGGGTGTGGGTGGGGGTGGGGGGGTGGGGTGGGGTGGGGGTGGGGTGGGGGTGTGGGGGTGGGGGGAGTGGGGGGGATGGATGCTCCCTTTCCCAGAAGCCTCAGAGCCTCCCGGGGGAGGGGTGTGGCCACAGAGCCCCAGCCCTGCCCTTACCTCCTTTACCCAGCTTTGGCAGAAGCCCGTGGCTCTCTGCCAGCTTCATGGAGGTGGGCTTGGCGGCCATCCCTGGGATGGGGGGATGACCAGTTCTAGGAGCCTCCTCTGAGCCCCCAGACCCTCTTCCCTCCCCAGGGAGATACAGATCCCCCTTCTGGCCCCTGCCCCCAGGGCCCAGGGCTTTGGCTCCTACCGTCCCCATCCAGGCGAGGCTGGTGGCAGGTGACTGGAAGGCGTGGAGAAAGGCAGGCCAAGTGGGGGCGTGGGCCCCGGCCAGTGTACTCCTCAGCCAATCAGCGGCCTGCCCAGCCGGTGGATTCAGTTACAAGCCCCAGATCACCCCATACTCCAGCCTCCTTCCTACTCCTCCCAAAGCTCCATTCATTGGCCCCGCAGCACCGGGTCGGCTGGGCTCGCTTCCGCTCAGCTACAGAGCTGCTGCCTCGTGGGCCCACCAGGGTAGGATTCCCGGGGGCTTTGTCTGACTGGGCTGGGCCAGGGCGGAATGGGGGTTCTGGTGGTGCTCTTGGGGGTGCTGAACTTCCTGGGGGCAGCTCTGGGGGACTCCCCTGCCCTCCACTTGCACAGCACCTCCTGCCACTTGGCCAGACCCATCTCTGGCAGCCCTTTGGGGTTCCTTAGCTTCTTGGGCAAGGATGCCCAGGGACTAGCCCTGTTCCATGCCCGCTGGGATGGGCACGGGAGGCTGCAGGTGTGCAGCCGGCAGGATGAGCCAGAGCTCACTACAGCCTTCAGTACCCTCTGTGCTGGTGAGATCACCCGGGACTCCTTCATCCACACCCCTGGACCTGAGCTGCAGAGAGCCCTGGCCACCCTTAAGCGTCAGTGGGAGGTCTGCAGAGGACCTGCCAAGAGTCCAGCAGAGACCAGGGAGAAGCGAGCAGCAGGGCAGAGTGGAGCGCCTGGCATGGGGAACCAGCGAGTGAAGAGAGGCTGGACCATGCCTGGCACACTGTGGTGTGGAGTTGGGGATTCTGCCGGGAACACCTCGGAGCTGGGTGAGCCATCGGTGTGTGGACAGGGGGGCTGGTGTGGGGGGGAAATGCAGCCTTTAGCCCTGGTACCCACTCTCCCAGGCTGTGTGTCCTGAGGAAGTGACTTAACCACTCTGACCCTCAATTTCCTTATCTGTAAAATGGGGTGACCATAAATCTCATCATGGGATGCTTGAATGTGGTTATAGATGGGAAAGGTCCTACTCACACCTGGGAGGCTTCATTAATTACCATCTGAGGAAGGAGGCTGGCTGGGGTGGATCCAGGGTCGGCTGAGCCAAAAAAACATTACCCAAGAGGAGGTTTTATGGGCACAGGGTGCCCAGTGGAGGGGACGCCGAGTGGGAGGGGAGGCCTGGGTTCAAATCCCAGCTCAGCCCTTCCAAGCTGAACGAGTCACCTCCCCTCTCTGAATCTGTTTCCTCACCTGTACAATAAACGTGACACCTCCTTCCCAGGGCTGCTGTGTGCTTGGGTGTGGGAAGTGCCAGGCATTTGGGAGATGCTCAGTAAAGGGCATCATTGCTCAGGTGGTGAAAAACATGCATGGCTTTTTTGCACTCTCGGTACAGCTGTCAGTGCATACACGTGGAGGGCTGGGAGGAGGACTTGGCACTTGAGTTGGAGCAGGCTGGCATCCTGACAATGCCTCATTGTGCCAGCGAGATTGCACCCTGCTGTTTACCATTCCATTCCACACACATTCATAACTTTGGAGTTTCACTTGTGGTGTGAGCCCGAGAACTCTGGAGGCAGACACCAGTTCACCTGAGGAAGATATTTCCGTGGGCAAGGGTTCCTGGGTGGGCTGCCTGGCACTTGGAATTGCCCAACAAAGGCTGTACCTGGGTGTTCTCTTCAAGCTTTGGAACTGTGAGTCCCACAGGGAGAGGCCTGAGGCAACCCAGGTCATCTGTATCAGGGCTGGGATGAGAACGAGGTCTCTGCTCCCAACACCACGCGGGCATAGCCGGCATGTGGTGCTCACGACCCTGCTGAGCTGGTGCCCCCTCCGCTCCCTGCAGGGGTCTTCCAGGGCCCCGATCTCTGCTGCCAGGAACACGACCGCTGCCCACAGACTGTCTCACCCTTCCAGTACAACTATGGCATCCGAAACTACCGACTCCACACCATCTCCCACTGCAACTGTGATGCCAGGTTGGTGGTGGGCAGGGAGGGCTGGGAACTTGGGGTGGGATTATCCACCGGGATTACCTGGTGCAGAGTCTGGGATTCCAGAGAATCCTAAAGGATCAGCCAGCCGGAGTCCACTGTGCAGTGGGAAAGCTGAGGCCTAACAGGAGAGGGGACCCTTGGACCCCAAATCACCTGGCTGGTAGTGACCAGGTGGTCTGGGAGAGGAGCCAGTAGCTCTCTGTGGTCCAGGAACCTGAGTGCTGGCTCTGGGACAGGTTCCAGCAGTGCCTGCATAACCAGCGGGACTCCATCTCTGACATCGTGGGCGTGGCCTTCTTCAACGTGCTGGCGATCCCCTGTTTCGTCCTGGAGGACCAGGAGGCCTGTGTGGAGTGGTACTGGTGGGGCGGGTATGTGGCTGCCCCTTTCGAGCCCCTTCCCGGCCAGTGGGGAGCTCGGGCTCCAAACCTGGGAGGGAAGCCTTTCTGTATGTCTGTCCTCCAGGGAATGATGCCTCGTCCTCCCTGTCTTCTCCTCAGGGTTGGGCCCAGGATGCAGATGCTCCCTGGGTGCCCTGCAGGACCCAGTGGGATGTGGGATGAGAGGTGGGACTGGCAGAGCCCTGATCTCCATGGAGATGAACCTGGGGACTTCTGGGAGGGGGGATTCTGGGTTACCAATTGCCACCATGTGCTACCTCCCAGGTGTAGAACATATGGCTCTGTATCCCTCGCCCGTCTCCAGCCCAGGACCTTCTACAATGCCTCCTGGAGCTCCCTTGCCATTCCCCTGACTCCCAGTCCTCAGAACCCAGCACCCAGCAAGCCTCGGTGGATTCAGCACCCTCAGAAGTGGCCAGCACAGCAGAAAGAGTCCGAGTACCCCAGCCAAGCCAATGCCACAGCCCTCCAGGCCCCTGTGGCCTCCCCTGGGCCTGATGTGGCCTCCATAGTCCAGCTGGAGGTCACTGATTCAGGCCTCCAGGGACTATGGCGTGGCCTAAAACCTCAAGGTGAGCTCAGAACCTAACCTTGGGGGCTCCTGTTGTAAGGAGGTGTCCCTGACTCTGTTCAGGGTGGGGGGCCCCTGTGTTGCTTCCTTTCCTGCTCTGAGCTCCTTCTGGGGTCTCCCAACCTCTCTCGTGCTACAGCCAGATGGATTTTTGTAAGCTCCAAACTTGTCCATGGCACTCCTCGCTGAGGCCCCACCATGATGTCCCAACACCCAGGGGTTGTCGAGTCTGGTCCTGCAGATCCTACTCCCCAGTCGAAACTCCAGTTCCACAAACTTCATTTGGTTCTTCTAAAGCCACTTGCTCTCTCCCACTGCTGGGCCTTTGCACATGCTCTTCTTGCTGCCTGGAGAATTCTCCCTGACTCTTCCCCTCTTCCAGCCTCAGCTTAGGAGCCTCTGCCTCCAGGAAACCTTTTCTGACCACTCTCGACTCTCTGGGCTTCCCCATGCCAGCACTGCTGTGTGTGTGTGTGCGCACGTGCACGCGTCTCCTATGTGTGAGGCACTCTGAAGGCACAAAGGGCATGAGATGGAGGGACACTGTGTGTGTGGGACACAGCATGTGTGCCGGATGGCAGTGGGCATCGGACAGGGCTCCTCTCACCACCACACCTGCCCCCAGGTGCCCGCCAGGCCTGCCGCGGCTTCCGCCGCCTGGACCAGTGTGAGCATCAGATCGGGCCCCAGAAGACCAAGTTCCAGCTGTTCAACGATGCCCGTGAACCCCTCTTCCACTGCAACTGCACGCGCCGGTGAGGCTGCTTGGACCCTTGGGGGTGGGCTGCCTGTTGCCAGGCACTGGGAAGGGACACCTGGCTGATGAGGCCCTGCCCCAGCCTGAGTCTGCCTCTGTCCTCAGTCTGGCACGCTTCCTGAGGCTCCACAGCCCACCTGTGGACGCCAACATACTTTGGGAGCTGCTGGGCATGACCTGCTTCAAACTGGCCCCTCCACTGGACTGTGCTGAGGGCAAAGGGTAAGTGACATCAGGGCCAGGAGGGATGGGGGACTTCCCAAGGGATGGGTTGCCTCTGCTCCCTTTGTGCACCTGGGCTGAGAGGGTGATGGAGGGGGTCAGGGGACCTCTGAGCTCCACTGTCATCATCCCTGGGTTCGGCTCTGCAGTTGGCCCATGTAGGTTGCATCTCAACTCTGTCATTTACTTCCTATGTGACCTTGCAAGCTGAATAACCTCTCCACACCTGTTTCCTTACCTATAAAATGGAGGTAGAAGCCAAGGAAGTGGCGTGTGTGACGTACATAGGCCAAAGCCTGCAGGACACATAGTAAAACACCTGCTTAACTCTTACCCCATAATCCACAATTTCATTTCAATTCTGATTCTCAAAGCTAACTCTGTTACTTTTCCTATTTCACAGGTAGGGAAACTGAGGCCCAGACTGACCCAGGTTTCTGCAGCCAGCTAGTGGCAGAACCTGGGCCTCTGGGTGCCAACCCAGGTTTATCCTGCCCCCTGCTAGGTGTAACAGTCCCCCACCCTCCCAGCCCCAGCCCTGCTCCTCTCTGGGCCTTGGTCACCCTCTCTGCAGAGTAGGGTGGGATTCTTGGCAGTTATGACCACCTGCCCCACTTTTCTCTCCTCACAGCTGTTCCAAAGACCCCAGGGCCATCAAGGTGTCAGCTCGGCACCTGCAGCAACTTCAGCAGAGGCAACTCCAGCTCCAGGGGACAGGCACAGACAACAGGCAGGCATGGACTTCAGAGCACCCAAAGGCCCCCATGTCATTCTATGACCGGTGTCTGCAGCTGACCCAGGGAGCCGGAGGACCTGAAGGACAGCAGAAATCCTGGAACCAGTGACCTCAGTTCCAGCTCTCCTGGGCACAAGACTGGACCTCGTCCCTGGCTTTGCTAGGCCCTGGGGGTCTCAGCTTCCCCTCCACGTGTTAGACTGAAGCATGGACGGGCTCTTGTGGATAGCCAGAGGGCTGCATGGGTAGGGTGGGGGGGCCAAGACCCAAATGCTGGACCACGTCTCCTGCTGCGCTGGGTGATCTTGGGCTGGTGACACAACCCCTCTGTGCTTGGATGTGGTATTCAGGAGGCTCATTCTGCTGCCCCAGGCTTGGGCCTTCCCAGAGAAATTAACATCCAGATGGGAATGGGGAGAAGGTAACATTGCAGCAGCCCCAGGAGGTACCAGGAGGAGGTACATATATGTCTATGTTGCAAAATTAATGCATGTCTCAAGAACTTGCCCAGGGAAGCCCCAGCGTCTGCCTGCTGAGGTCTAGGGCAGCAGGTGGGGAATGAGGGATGTCACAGAAGTGACTGTGTCTGAATCCAGGGTGGTGGAAGCGAGAAAGGGGCTTCCCAACTCACCTCCCCAGGGGACCCCTTCTCTTAACAGCTCCTATGCTCTTCCTGGCCCAGCCCTGGCCCATTCTTTCTGCCCTAGACCTAAATTCAGATCTCCCCCGTGCCCTTAAGCAAGAGACCTCCTTCATTCTGAGCCTTAGTTTCCTCGTCTGAAAAAGGGGAGTGTAAACAGGACCTACCTCACAGGGTTGTTGAGGATTAAGCGAACCAACTCACGGACAGCACTCAGCACCTAGGAAATGTTCCCTCCCTCCAGCACACAGCCAAACTGTGCTTAGGCGTCTGATTTTTTTTTTTTTTTTTTGCGGTACGCGGGCCTCTCACTGTTGTGGCCTCTCCCGTTGCGGAGCACAGGCTCCGGACGCGCAGGCTCAGCGGCCATGGCTCACGGGCCCAGCCGCTCCGCGGCATGTGGGATCTTCCCAGACCAGGGAACGAACCCATATCCTCTGCATCGGCAGGCGGACTCTCAACCACTGAGCCACCAGGGAAGCCCTAGGCATCTGATTTTTAAAGGTTCACATAACCACTTGGAGGTCTCAGTTTGCTCACTTGTGAAATGGAGCTAAGAACTACACTGAACTCAACACCACAACTTGTGGTGCAGCTTAAAGGACATGGCATGTGTAATGTATACAGCTGGTGCCTGGTAACTGTCAGATCTGTCATCCTCTCATCTCTTTAGTCCCTTCCTCTGACTGCCCCCAACCCTAGACTGCTAACAAGTTAGGAAGAAGTCAGGAGTGAGGCTGGAGAATTTAATTCCTAATTGATGACCTCTAGGTTTGCTCCCCCATCCCAGATGGGGGCTGGGATAGGGGTTTGCTGATTGTCACAGTTGAGGTGCCAGGACCAGGTTTGGGGAACCCCAGTTGGCCACCCCTGGCCAGAACAGAGTGGTAGGTGCACATAAAGCTGGAGCAGCAGCAGGAGGGAGGCAGGTGGGTTTGCAGAAGATTGGGGCAGAGCCCCAGGGGGCCACCTGGGCCTGCCTGCCCACCTCACCCTCAGGGCCCCAGGCCCCCTTCCTCCAGGCCCTGCTGACCCTGGGGGCTGGGAGACAGGCTGTCGGGGGCCGGGGCCTCCTGATTGGGTCCCCGGGAGCTGCCACCACCGGGGTCTACGGTCTCTAGGCGCAAGGCAGGCAGCAACCCCAGGCTTTGAGGCACAGATGGTGGGAAGGCCCAGGACCCAGGCAGCCCAGGGGGCCCCTCCTCACTGTTGCCCCGGCTGCCACCATCACTGCCCCCGTTGGGGGCTACCCGAGGAAGGCGGCGGCTCTGGGGCGAGGGGCTTCGGCTGGTGCCACGGCGTTCACAGGACGAGGGCTGCAGGGCGAGGCCGGGGAAGCGGGCCAGACCTGGGCTTCGGCTACGGTGCCGCTTGGACTTGCCAGGGCTTGGGCTGCGGGACTTGGATGCGAGCAGCTCCAGGGTGCTGTCATCCTCGTCCTCCGAGCTGGCACCCGAGCTGTCTGTGCTGCTGCTGGCCAGCTCCGAGGTAGGCAGTGAGATCTGGGGGGAAGGCTGGTCACTGGGGTGCCCCTCTCCCCAACCGGCCACTGAGGCCTCTGGGAACCACTCCTGCCCTCCCCCTTGGCAGACCCAGGAAGGTCAGGATACTTGTAGGAGGTCACAGAACAGAATGTAGAAGCTGTAGAGGACTTTGAATACTCCTTTGGTGCCCCTGACCCTGCAGCCTGGCCTACTTACCTGGAAGGGCTCAGTGACCCCGATAAGGATGCTGTGGGTGTGGCTATAATAGCCCAGGATGAAGTCTCCGTGACCCTTGGGCAGTGACTCCTCACTGAATGTCACCTGGTGGGCCAGGGGGTTTAGGCCCAGGTTGGGGTGAGGGAGGCAGCCTCAGGACCCTTCAAGCTGAATCCTGAGCCCCCAAGGGCAATGGGGACTTCCTCCCACTCTCCCCCTCCCCTTAAGTACCTGGTAGATGTTCCCATCCACATCCTCGTGTTTGGCCCAGACATAAGCCACGTAGTCCTTGCAGTGGCGGAAACCCACCTGGGGCGAGAGCAATCAGGGTCGTGACCCCTAAGGTCTGACCCCAGCAGCCTTAAACTCTGGGGAAGCCAGGGACCCCACATGGGTCCCTGGCTGCCCCTTCAGGCCCTTCCTTCCCCGATGTACCGACCACCCCTGCCCGTCTCACCCGGTACAAGCCGATCCAGTCCCAGGAGCTGCGGGCGAACACCGTCTCTATGCGGTACCTCACCACAGCCTGCTCCGGCCGCACCCACTCGTCCGCCACATCCAGCCGCACAAGCGGCACTTCGTCTCTGAAGGCAAACTGCCCAGGGGCAGGGGGCAACATCAGGGGAGACCCTCTAGCATTCTATGCACCTAGAGTCCTTGGGCCTGCGTCGGCACAAATTGGCTGAGATGAAGGGCCTTTGAAGCCACTGCACAGGCTGGGAAACTGAGGAAGAACAGGTCTAGGATGAATGCCAGGTTTCCTGCCTCCCAGCTCAGGGCTCTTTTTGTCCTTAGCCTCCTTAGGGAGTGAGTGAGAACACAGCTTTGAAGCTTAGTAGACTGTGGGTTTGGCCCTGGCTCTGCCATTGTTATGCAGTGTGACCCAAGGTGAGTTTCTTGACCTCTCTGAATAGAAGGGCTCCTGTCCTTAAACTCTGATGATCTTATTTAACTCTTGGGGTTGCTCTGCAGATTCAATGAGATACCATATAAAGCATCCTATAAACTTCTCAGTATACAGTAGGTGCTCAATGAATGACTTGCCTATAAGCTAACAAAGGAGTCCCATGATGCACTGGATATTCTGGAGTAAAGTGAACACCCATGAGCAGGCAAGAAGAGCTCTGGGTAGATGGCTGGAGACCGTCCAGGCTCTGCTACTAACCTGCTTCATGACCTCAGGTAAGCCCCTCATCAGGCTAAGTAAGACTCAGTTTCCCCACCTGTATTAAGGAACCACTATTAACCTTGTTTGTCATCAGTCCATGGAGACAAAAGAATCTTCTCTTCCCAGGGTCACCCCAGGCTGAGCAGGGGTTCACATTGTGGATGGGGTTGCTGGGGTGGCAGGTGGCCAGGGTATTGGCCAGGGTATTGGCCAGGGTATTGTCCCTCAGGGAAAGACTCGGTGGTGCCAGCCTCAGGCTTTGTCTGCTTCCCTGTTTATCTGGTTTCAACTTTCTCTCCCTCCTCAGCTTCTAAGCCAAGCTGCTCCAGAAGAAACCAGCACATCCTCTCCCTGCCTGTGGGTTCCTAACAACAGGTCTGGCCAGGTTGCGCTCTTGGAAATACCCTTTAGGGCCTTGTGGGGTCAAAACTCCTGCTGAGTCCTGTGCTGTGTTGCTTTGGATAAGAGATTTAAGTTCTCTGAGCCTCTGTTTCTCTCATCAGTAAAACTGGGAGGAGAATTTAGACATCCTCAGGGCCTACCACAGTATTCAAAGGGATGACATACATGAAGTAGGCTACACAGGCTCTGGCATATAGTAGGTGCTCAACAGGTAATGTTTTACAAGAGACAGGGTTCTAGATAAGGAGGGAAGGATAGGGCACCCAAAAGGAGTGGTTCTCAAGGTGAGGTCCCTGATTGGGGGTTAAACCTCACACCCAAGGCTTTTACCAAAGGTCATGGGAGGCCAGACACGGGCAGATTTCCATTCCCAGCTGAGGACATTGGCCACTGTCCCTCTGACTGACCATATGACAAAGTTAGCAGGGAAAACATTCTCTGGTCTGCTGGGCTCCCTCTTATCAGATCAAGAGAATCGGAGAGCCCAGGGTTGAGTTTCAGGACTGGAAATTGGGCTCCACCCCACTCTGCTGCTGAGCCTGTGTGCAACTTGGGGCGCATGCCTACCCCACTAACAGAAAGTTGGACTACATGGTCTCTAAGATCCAGTTCTGACATTCTCGGATTTCCCCTTTTTCCTTTGGCAGCTAGGAGCCCCAATCCTAAACACAGGGGCTTCCCTGGTGGTGCAGTGGTTAAGAATCCACTTGCCAATGCAGGGGACACGGGTTCAAGCCCTGGTGTGGGAAGATCCCACATGCCATGGAGCAACCAAGTCCATGCGCCACAACTACTGAAGTCTGCATGCCTAGAGCCTGAGCTCCGCAACAAGAGAAGCCACTGCAATAAGAAATCCGCACACCACAATGAAGAGCAGCCCCCGCTCGCCGCAACTAAAGAAAGCCTGCGCGCAGCAAGAAGACCCAATGCAACCAAAAATAAATACATAAATCAATAAAAATTTATAATTAAAAAAATCCTAAACACAATGCTAAATTTTATAGTAACTATATAGGGTTTAGCTTTGTATTTTTTTGTATCTCTACTCCCCCTCCCCATCACATATGGTAAGATGGTAAAAAAATAATAAAAGAATGTGAATGAATGCTACATGGGATTTGAGTAAATATTTTCGTGGCTGGTCTTATTATGTATGTGAATTTTAACATAAGTTGCCCTAGCCTTTCTCAGAAAAGAGGAAATAGAGATTAGTGGAAAAGGTATACCCTTTGAAATCAGACTAGCCAGGGTGCAAATCCTAATCTTCCCTTTAGTAGCCATGTGACCCGGGGCAAGGGGTGCTGTGTCCCTGGGCCTCAGAATTTTCACCTGAAAATGGAGATCATAGGACTTCCCCGGTGGTCCAGTGGTTAAGACTCTGAGCTCCCAATGCAGGGGGCATGGGTTCGATCCCTGGTCCGGGAACTAAGATCGCACATACTGCATGGCATCGCACATAAATAATGGAGATCATAATCCCATTCCCAGTCTGCTGTGACAAGTGGATGCTGCTGAGGGCAGGTCTAAGGGGTTACCGGTGGGCAGTGGGTTGCTGAGCTGGGCCTGGGGATGTCATGCGGGGAGGATGAGGCCAGGACTCACGTGCAGGACGAACTGGGCAGCCACGGGCTTGTGGTCGCTGACAGTGTATTCCATGTGGCTGTGGTAGCTGTGCTGGGTCACCTGGAGCCGGTGGCTCTCCCGTCCTGAGGGGCTGGGACCTCCACCTGGAGCCTTGACCTTCCACAGGATACGGTCTGTCCAGGCTGGCTTCCGCTTCTTGGCACTGCGGTGGGCAAGGGTAGGCTGAGTATCAGGGGTTGGGGGTCAAGGCACCTCTGCCTCCTGTCTCTCTTTCCTGTCTCCCTTATCCAGAAGACCTCAGCCCACATCCCCACCTCTCATCCCAGTTCTGAGCTCACCTGGTATCATATTTGTTAGTACCCACGTCAAACTTGAAGGTGGGCGCAAAGTTGAGGGGCCCCTCCTGGAAGCCCCTCAGGATGGGCCAGGTGTTCTTGGCCATGTTGAGCTGTGAGGGTCCAGAAGCACAGAATTGGACAAGAGCTTGGGCAGGGCAGGTGAGGGCAAGGACCATAGCCTAGGGTACAGGTGGTCCTAGGGCATGTTCTGTGTGCTTGGGGTTTTGGGGTCCAGGCTGGGATTCCCCACCTGGTCTTTCTCCCAGAGCTGGTGGAGCTGCTCGCTGTCGATGGCAAATTTGACGAAGTGCAGGTCGTAGCTCTCGATGCGGAAGTTCAGGTCCCCGAACCAGAACACGAGGCTGTTCGGAGGTGGGGGTCAGCGGGGTCCATGGGGTGAAGAGCCCAGCCCAGATCCTTCTCTGCCCCCATCCAACCCGACAGCTGCTCCTAGTGATGACGCAGAGGGTGGGTGGGTTGCTGCAGGGCCGCCAGCCCACCACGGAGCAGCAGGGGGTGTAGACCTAGAAGTTAGGTTCCGACCCCTAGCAAGGCCTTGCCCCTCAGCAAAGCTCCACCCTGCAGGCTCCACCTCCCCATCAAACTTACCAGCTTTCTTGTTCCTAGCTATAGTGTGGGTGGTCTCCACCCCCATAGGCCCCGCCTCTCCCCACTAGGCGCACAGGTCTCGCCCCTGAGTCCCACCCCTCCTTCACTAGCCCCGCCCAAGCCCCATTAGGTCCCGCCCCGGCCCATACTCGTGATCCAAGATGCCTTGAGCTCCAGGCCCCTGGAACTGCTGGAGGCTGAGGATGGTCTGGAAGTTGTCCTTGCGCTGCTCCGCTTTGTCCATGTGGGCCGGCAGGTGGCAGTTCAGGAAACACAGCATGTGCCCGAAGGCGGCCAGTCGCACACTCACTCCACCCTTGTTGCCCTTGGGAAACAAGGTTGGGTGGGTTATGGGCGGGGCCTAGGCTAGGAGGTGAGGCCCGCCGGGCTTAGGGTGGGCGGGGTCAGCGGGTGAGGCCCAGGACCCGTGGAGGTGTGGAGAGGGGTGGGTTCTAGGGAAAGGAGTGGAACAATAGGAGGGGCGGGGACAGAAAGGGGCGGGGTCTAGAAAACGAGGGGTGGGGGTGGGTGGGGAGAGGCAGGCCTCAGAGCAAGGGGTGTAGCTTGGGGAGGGGATATTGCCAGTACGCGGGGGTCCGGGGACTAATCTACGGATCCCTTAGGGCCCTGTACCCTCCCAGGCCGCTTCCACGCTCACCCAATAGCCACCCAGGCCAGTGCGCGTGCAATCAGTCTGCACATCCCTCAGGAAGGGCAGGTGGTAGTACTTGGCGAACAGCAGCAGGATGACGCCCTGCATCCGCACAGTACTCACCTGCAGCAGAGGCGTGAGGAGGCTGAGAGGCAGGACACAACTCCCCCGCCCCCGCCTTTTCCGGTTCTTAAAGGTCTGCTCTTCCATCTTCCCATTTCATGGACCCGGCCACCGAGGCCCAGCGGGCCCCACGGTGAATCAAGGCAGAGCTAGGGCCGAGTAATCCAGGGGTCTCCACCTGCCCGGGGGTTGAGGGAGGAGTTACCAGCACGAAGTTGAAGGGCCCCAGTGCGTCCATGAAGAGCTCGCTCCACTGGTCGGTGAAGAGCGCGTCCTTGAGCCGCTTGTTGATCATAGAGTTCACTTCCTGCAACCTGTGGGGGACTGTGAGGCGGCCTTCGGATTGGGGGGGGCGCCCTAGAAACCCCTCCCGTGGGAGAGGGTCTGGGAGGCAGGAGGGGCTCAGGAGGGAGTCTACTCGCCCTGTCCCCTCACCCTATGGCGATCATGTCTGCCCTGTCACTGTCATCGCTGCTGCCCAGGTGAAGGAGGGATGTGACATCATCGGGGGGCATGGCGGTGCCCACGTTCCATGTGACCACAGTGATCCTGGGGAGGTGGGGGTACAGAAGGGGTTACTACTGGGGACCACTCTCTTACCCTCAACCTCCCTCCCACAGGGCTTTTTCTGGGGAAATAAGCTTGAGTATAAGCCCTCAGAAGGACCCACAGTGGGCCCAGGGTCCCTTCCACCAGACTTCCAAGGGAGATCAACTGAGGCGGGGTAGGCAAGTCCCTTAGGAGAGGATGCTGTCTTCCGAGGGCCCCAGAGTGGGCCTAACACCCACAGGGAATCTTCCTCAGGGAGGTCAGCTGGGGTGGAGTAGGGTAAGCCACCCTAGAAGGATGGCTAGTCTTAGAGTTCAAGCCCCAGCAATGTCTTGGGAGAGGGCCCCTCACCAGAAGCCAGGGTCGCTCTTGCAGGTGGGCTGAGCTGACCAAGAGGAGGATGACGAGGTGGATGTAGAAGAGGAGGTGGTAAGAGGGGCTGGGGTTTCTCTGGGCTGAAGGTTGGGACTCAGATGCCCACCAGGCCCGGCACCCTGGGTGCCAGGCCTGGGGAGGGCCATCTCAGGAGCTGGGGGGACACACGGGGAGCGGTTTGGGGAGCGGCTGGGGGAGCGGCTGGGAGATCGGGGTGGCTTGGGCAGAGGTGGGGGCAAAGTCTGGGCTAAGGGGGCCCCTGGCCGGAAGGTGGGGTAGAGAAGTCCGGGGGAGTGAGTGCCAGGCTCTGGAGGACCCTGGCCCACATCCAGGGGCAGAGTCTGTGGTGTCCGGGACAGGACAGGATCCTCAGGGCTGCTGCGGGGGGCCTCAGGCCGGGCTCTGAAGGAGGGGGAGATCCGAGGGTCTGGGGGGGCTTGAATCAAGGATGGGGAGCCCACAGGACCAGATGTCTGAGTGGGGGGCTGGAGATGCCCTTCTGAAGGGGAGAGAGGTCTAGGGGCTGGGGCATCCCTCTGTTTAGCTGGTGTCCATCCCACAGAGGCCAGGGCTGATGTCATGGATGCTGGAGTCAGGGCCTGTTCCTGAGAGGGTGACAGAACTGGACTGGGCACTGGGGAAGAGCTGGAGGGGGGCTGTGGGGGCTGTTTCTCAGATGCCACGGCCAGGCTCAGGCCTGAAGCAGCCAGGGCTGGCTTGGGTCCCATGGAGGCAGGTGGCACCTGCTTCTGGTCCCTGGACAGTGGAGCCAGCCTGGGCCTCAGGGTAGCTGGAGGAGGCTTCGGCCCAGCCGAGGCAGACACCACCAAATGGCCCACAGGTGTTGGAGCCAGTCTGGAGCTGCGATGGGCAGGAGCTGTCTTCTGCTCTCCAGGGGTAGACATTGGAGCCAGGATGGGTCGGGGAGACGCCAGAGCCAGGCTTGGCCCCTTTGAGGAAGATGGCATTGCTGCTGGTGGCCCCACAGGTGTCAGAGCCAACCTTGGTTCCGAGCATACTGGTGCTGCATTCTCCTTCACTGAGAGCTGAAAACGTGAGTCCATCTTGGATAGGACAAGTCAGAGACTCAGAGTCAACCCTAACCAGGCCTCCACTTCCATATAGACCCCAGCAGACTCTGTCTAGCTAAGAAAGGCACATCTTTCTGAGGAAGTTCTTCCTAATTTCTCACCTCAATCCATTCTGCTGTGAATCAGCTTCTCTTTTGGAGGAAACAGGACATGGAAACCTATCCCCTCCCTCACCTGTGACACCTCTTTCATAGAGGTGAAACTAAGACCCCCAACTCAAAGGAGGCAGAGTGTGAGCCTGGACCTGAGGGCTCTCCTTGCCTTCCTGGCTGGCACCCACTCCCTGGCCACCCTGGAGTGTTGGGTGGCTGGAGTCAGCTTCCTTGAGCACCGCCCACCCCTGCAGTCCCTGCTGCTCCCCTAGCCAAGGGCTACTGATCTGACCCCCCCAGATCTTCCCACTCAGGACACCCTGGGGCCAGCCTGTTAAACACCACCCCCTTTCCTCCACAGTACACAGGAACCCTCAGGTTCCCCCCGCCACATCCCAATTCCTTGGTCACAGCCCTCTCTGTCCTCGTCACCCATTCCTAGAGCTCCGTGCAGGAGCAAGAGCCTGGGTTGGGACTGGCCATGTCGATTCCCAGCCCAGCTCTGTGTGACCTTAGGCAAGCACTTCCCTGCCCAGGGCCTCAGTTTCCCTGTCTTAAAATGAAGGACCCTGGTGAAGGATCCCTGGCCACACCTGATCCTGGGAAGCCTAGGTCTCATATCCTCTGCATGTACGAGCCAAAATTTGCTAGGCTTCCATTTGAGCTCCATGGAATAGTCATTCCTCCCAAGTGTGATTCTAACACCCAGAGCAAGTCCAGGATTCTGTTGATCCTGGCGCCGCACCACTGTGCACAAGTTGTACCCTCTTACCGTTGTCACCGCACCTGTGAGGACAGGCAAGCAGGTATCCTCTTTATGTCCAGCAGGTGGAGTGGGTGGTGTGGGGCCCTGCAAGGACCTCCTCTTCCTTTCCCATCTGTCCCTGTCTGATGCCCCTGTCTCCAGAAGTCAGGATAAAGTGTCCCTTGCCAGGGAGGGTAGACGAAGGTTTACACTCACCCTGGGGTGGCCCCATCCCTGCCTCCAGAGATGCAGTTCTGTCTGCATCCCGTGTCCTGCTTGGTTCAGAGAATCTGAAACTCTGCCTCCACCTCTGTCCCCAAACTCAGATCTTTGAGGCTTGCATTTTGGGCATCCTCCT
This sequence comes from Grampus griseus, assembly GCF_964374135.1. Classification (NCBI taxonomy): domain Eukaryota; kingdom Metazoa; phylum Chordata; class Mammalia; order Artiodactyla; family Delphinidae; genus Grampus; species Grampus griseus. The sequence continues at coordinate 23,484,889 of NC_139006.1, read as the reverse complement.
TGGTTCCTAGTGTCCCACTCCAAACCCCCACCCCAAACACACACCGCCTCCAGCACTAACAACTTAGACATCCCAGATGTCACAGTTTCAGTCTTCAGGGACAAGCCTCCTCATTTTGCATTAGCTCAGAAAGGACAAGCAACTTGCCCAAGGTCACATAGCAAAGCTGGAGCACAGCTGGGTCCCCTGATACCTGGTCCAGGGCTTTCCCAGGAGGTCCTGGAGACAGCTAACTCCATCTCTCTCTGAGTGTCCCATCACTACCCCCTCAGCCCCTAGGGTACCCTGTTTGCCCAGCCCCTGCTTGGTGGGCAGAGGAGAGTGCCAGCCCCTCAGCTGGGGCACCAGGGTGCCTGCAGTATGTGGGGGGGTGTGGGATTAAGGATCAGGAATGGGGGAACTAGGATTTAGGGGTCTTACCTTGGAGGGTGCCCCAGTTTGGGAAATCCCATGGGGCATGGGCAGGGGGCCCAGGCCAGCCTGGGCCCCCGGCCTCCCGCTGCCACTGATGCCCTGGCCCTCCATGTCTACAGCCCCCGGCAGCCTGGGTTCCCTTGGGCTCCAGCTCCTCCGCTAGCTCCCGGGAACCAGTGATGTCATCAGCCGTTTCAACCTGCTGAGAATTTAAAGACACAGGCACCAACTTCCCAACATAGAGGTGGCCAGGGCAAGGTGGCCTACCCCCTGGGGACTGGCTGCTGAGCCTGGAATGGTCATGGTGGGGGAGGAATCAGGGGGAGTGGGTCCATTGGCCTGGCACAGGTCCCAGCTGGCAGCATAGTGGAAGCTGTCTTTCTGTTCCCACCCTCCAGCCAGTAGGCCTGGCCAGCCCTTGCTCAAGGGAGGGGCATTGACACACCTGAGGGTAAGGTAGCTCAGAGGTCAGCCCCCTCTCCAGGGCTTCAGAGACACCTGAGTCCCTGCTCTGATCCTGTGACCTTCTTGACTCCCTGCCAGCTCAGGGCTTGCCTTGGCCCCCACCCTTGCCCCATTTTCAGGCCTTGGTGCCCGCCCCTCTCCTGGCTCTATCCTTCCCATCCCAGAGCCAGACACTCAGGCTCCAGCAACTGGAATCTTTCCCATCTCAACCTCAGCACTGGCCCCTCCTCTTCTGCAGACACCTTGAGCCTGCCCTTGGATGTCCTCACAGCCAGGCCCAGCCCAGCTCCTCTCAACTTTCCTCCTCCAAGACTCACTGGGTGTGGCTTGGGAGAGGGACTTGCTCAAGGTCACCTGGTGAGCTGGGGAGGTCCCCTGAGCCTCAGTGACCCAGGAACCACAAGAGTCAATTGGGATGTCTGGGGGAAGGGAACTGGGGTGGAGAAAGGCCCAGCAGTGGGGGAACAGACTGGCAGGAGGGTCAAAAACAGGTCTGGGAACTTCTTTGGCCAGGACCCAGCATAGGGCCTGGTCTCCAACAGACCTAGGGAAGTGTTTGTTGAATGAATCAATCAATCAGTGAGAAGAGTGAATGAGTGACAGGTTCAGATACAGCCGGAGATAGCTGTGGGCTCTGCTTCTGCCTCTTCCCCACTCTCACTCTTATCTGCTAAGCAGTCCCTGAAACCCTGATTCCTCCAGAGCTGCTTGATTGCTTACAGAGGAGTGATCTCACTCAGTTTAGGCAGAAAATGATCAGAGTTTTGTGCCCAGAGCTCCCTGCTGATCAACAGTCACCTCTGTATCCTCATGGACCGGTGTGGTCCCCTGCATGAAAGTCACATGGACAGATACCTCATTCCCTCTCCTGGATGGGCTTCCCACCTCTGCTAGTCTCTGAGTCTAGTCTGTGTTTCTGGGCTAGCACCTCTATGAGGCTGGAATTTGCAGGGGCAGAGACCCAGGCCATATTAGGGTCCTGGGGTAGAAATGTGGTAATGGTGGAAGTGATGACGTTGGTGATGGGGGAGGTAACGACAGTGGTGATCGAAGGGGTGGAGATGATAATGTATGTAATTATAATGGAAGTGAGGACTGACAGTGCTGGTGGTGGTGGTGAGGTGACAGTGCTGGCAAAGTGGAGGTGATAGTGGTGGGATGGATGTGATAGAAGAGGTAGTGGAGGTAATGGTGATGGCAATAGTAGAGATGATAACAAAGGTTGGTGATGGTGGAGGTGCTAGAATGAAGAGATGGGGGTTATAGTAACAGTGGAGGAGGGATGGGGGCAGACGAGGTGGTGGGGGTGTTATGTTAACGGAAGAAGAGGTGGTGGTGGAGTTGGAGGTGAAGATGCGGGTGGTGGTGAGGGAGGAAGTGAGCGTGAACAGGGTGGTGGTGCTCAGGCCACCAGATGTGGGAGGAAATTTTGAACTTACCCTGCCTAGCCCTCTGACTCCTATTTTACAGATGGGAAAACTGAGGCCCCCAAGAGTACTTGGCTTCTGTTGCAATCCTGGAAGTGATGGGAGACAGATCCAAGTCCCTGGAAGCAGTCCTAGGGCTCAACCATCCGGGCTGAGACAGGGGCATCAATGTCCTTGAGAAACCAGGCAAATGTCATGCAAATAAGTATTCAAAGGGCTCCTCTGCCCCAGTGGGGCAGCCAGGATCTCCACCATGTCCCCTCCCTGAGCTCAGATCCTTCAGGGGACTTTGTTTCTGTCTCTGCCACTGATTTACTTGAAGAGTCACTCAGATTCCTGGTCTGTGTAAGGCAGATAAAAACAGTAGATACCTCCAAGATTACTGTAAGAATTCAACAAGATAATACATCTGAAGAGTTTAGCACAGAGCCTGGCACAAGCAAGCTCTCAGTAAGGGCAGCTTCCCTGGAGTTACCACCATCACCACCACTACCACCACCACAATCATCATCATCATCATCATCATCCCCATCATCATCATCTATTCCAACCTGCCCATTTGGAGGATGCTGAAACTGAGGCCCAGCATAGTTGCATTCCTGGGTCGGGGGGAAGGAAAAGGGGCTCTGAGACCCAGACATGGCCTTGCTAGGGGAAGGGGGCAGGGGGCGGACCTTGGCTGAGAAGAGAACAGGGTAAGAGCTATATTTGAGCTCCTGGTGTGATGACTAAGGAGGTTGATAACAGGCTCTGGGGCTCAGGGTGGCAGGCTGGGGGCAGCTGCCAGGGAGAACCACCCCCCTGGAGGTGGCTGTCTCCGGAGACACCTCCTGGCTCCCTCCCTTCCCTCGCTCCTGGGGGTAGGGGGTGGTGTACTGAGGCAGAGAGTACACATTTTCCTGCCCCACCCTAGAAATCTTAGTGCTACCCTCCAGGCTGTTCGGGTCAGGGATAGGAAAGGAGGTGGTTGATGGGTTATCTCAGTTACTCTCCATAGTAACCCTGTGATGTTGGTAATAAGATCCCCATTTGACAGAGGAAGAAACTGAGGCCTAGGGATTACACAGCCAGCAGGGGACAGAGCATGGGGTTCCCAGGGAGATGGTGGATAATTCTCCCCCACAGAGGTTCCTGTTGAACCTATTCTTTGAAGGAGAATCTGTATTGCCAAACTGAAAAGAGAAGAAACACCCCGGCAAGCAGAGGGAGCAGCAGGTGCAAAGGTATGGAGCATGAAAGGTTCCGGCTGTGAAAGGATGCAAACTCTGGACACGTGCCCTCATGGCCCTTTGGCTCAGAGTAAATCCCCCAGAAGTAGGGAAGGGAGAGAGAGACGTGCTTCTTCCTCTTTCCTCTTCCTCTTCCTCGATCCACCTGCCAGGGGCACCTGAGTATGGTAATGGTACAGAAGGGTCTGTCCTCTTCGTTTTGCTCGCTGGTCACCTGTGAGGGAGGTCACACTGTGGCCACTAGTTGAGAAATGTTTTGAGACATAGAGGGTGCTACAGGGTAGTGTGGGAAGGTGGAAGAGGTAAGCATCAAGGAGGGCTTCCTGGAGGAGAAAGTATACAGGACCTGGAGGAGCATTTTTCCTCCCAGGGCTTCACTCCAGAGTTCCTTATTGGTACCAACTGCCACATGTTATATCACTCTCCCCTCGTTCTCACCTCTGGGGCAGGTGTCATCCTCACCTCCCATTCTGCTCCTCAGGAATGGGTTCAGGGAGGAGGAGTGACTTTCCCAAGGTCACACAGCTGGGGCCTGAGCTCAAACATCCTTCCTTCCTCTCCTCAGCTTCCCCTCCTCCCAGTCAGGCTGGCACCCGCTGTCAGCTGCTCTGAAATGAATGGCTATTTTTATTCTGGTTTGAGGGGATCTCGGGCAGCAGAGCCATGTAGGTTAGAAGGCTCTAGGACAACTGGCTTCAGCAGGCAAAGAGAGGTTTACTGCAGGGACAGAAGCTTGCCTGGGGGCTCTCCTTTCTTGCATGCTGACCTGCCCTTGGTGCCCAGGTCTCCAGAAACTTCTATATTGGAGCTCAGAACAGAGCACAGAGCCAGACTAAACCCTAGCCCTGAGTCCAGATCCAGCTTGAGCCTTAATCTTGGTGTTAACTGAGCCCCGATCCCACACTAAGACTGAGCCTCTACCCCAGCTCTAGATTGAGCCTTGGTTCTGGTCAAGTACTGAGCCTGATCCAAGCCTGACCTAGCCTGATTCCAACTGGAGACCTCAATTCTGGACCCAGATCGAGCGCTGATCCTAGCTTAAGACTGAGCCACAGTCACAGACTGAACTTTAACCCTGGTTTGGACTAACCCTTGATTTTAGACTGAGCCCCAAGCCCAGGTCTAGACTGAGATCCAAGTCTGGTCATTAACTGAACCTGGTGGCAGACTGAGCCCTGATCTTGGTCACAGACTAAGCCCTGAATCTAATCATTGACTGAACGCTGGTCTCAAACTGAGCTCTGACCCTGGGTCACACAACTCTGGTCACATACTAGTCCCTGACCTCAGACTGTGCACTGAATCTGGTCAAAGGCTGAGCCCTGAACATAGTCACAGACGGAGACCAAATCCCAGTCACTGACTGAGCCCTGACTCCAGCCCCAGACTCAGTTCTGAACCTGGGCATAGGCTAAGGACTGACCCTGACCTTGTCTGAGCCTGGTTTTATCACAGACTAAACCCCAAACCCAGCCCCACCTGAGCAGGGCTGCTGGCCTAGATTACAAACTGCCCCATAAAGGCATGGATTATGAGCAGAGATCTGTTCTGGGAGATCCTGGGCCTCCCATGACTGCTGATGCCGGAATGTTCCTGGTACTGTTGTGGCCAGTCACTACCATCAGTTCCACTAGCTGGCTAGTCGACACTCAGCAGCCCAGGCTATGGCCCCTCCAGGACACAGAGTCCAGGTTAATGCAATGAGGGTGGTTTGGTGGCACCTGTCCAGTGAACAGTGTGGGCCCATGGGGTGCTGAGGTTTGGCTCTGTCAGCAGAAAAGCCATGGGCTCCACGGGGCCTCTGGATTCAGCCAATCTGAGGCCCTTGCTGGGGTGTGGGGTGGGGTAGAGGGAACCCATGGCATATGACCCATTCTTTTTGTTAACAAATATTACTGTTTGTGTTTAGGTAACACATGTTTATTATAGAAAACACAGAAAAATATTGTAAAGGAGAAAAAAAATTCACCTATAATTTCATCTACCAAGAGATGACCATTTTGACTTCTTGGGTTGTTTCCTTTAGATTATGGTTTTTGGTGAAGGCGTATGTATTTATATATACATATTTTATAAAATCCATTGGCTACTCTGTTGCCGCCATACATCCATTGCAGCTCATATCCTTGACAATCTTCAGGAATGGGTCCCAACTGGTTAAGCCAGGGAGCATTTGCATTTCCCCAGACACTTGATTAGATCATGGACGGACCTAGTGAGATATAAGGAGACTTTTGCTGGGGGTTTTGGGAAAGAAAGCTTGTTTTCTCTCCTGAGAAGTTTACCAAAAAAAAAAAAAAAAGATTTCCCCTTGCTTAGATATGAATGAAGAAGTCTGTGGTGGTACTGGTTACTACCGGCAGCCATCTTGACACCATGAAGGTAATTGGGCTAATGATAAGCTGATGTTATAGAAGCAGAATGGAAAGAGATCAGGTCTTGGTGACTTTACCAACCAGATCAAACCTCACCTGAAGCCCTCCCTGCCTGGACTATTTTGTTATTTGAGCTAACAGATTCCTTTCATTGTTTAAGCCAGTTAAACTTGAGGTTTCTCTGACTTGCAGCCCAGAGCATCGCAACTCCCAGCTGATATTACTGTTTCATAGCTTTTTAAAAAAATTTAATACCATAACTATGAACATTCTCCATGTCATTCAACAGTATGCTGCATCATTTTAAACAATTGCTTGGTTCTCTACCCTAAGGAGGTATCACCATTTATTTAACTCATCCCCTGCTGTGACATGCTTCTGTCTTCTCTCCAGTTTTTCACCATGATAAACAGTGTCTAGATAAACATCTTGACCTAACAATTGATTCCCTCTCTGAAGATTACTTTGGGTCAAATTCTGAGAAGTGGAATACTGGGTAGAAGAAACATTTTTAGGGTTTTGATTTACTGTGTCAAATTGCCTTTCAGAAAGCTTGGATGAATTCCCACTTCCACTGCAGTAAATAGAGTGTTAGACATAGCCTGTCATTTCAATAATCTGGATAGAACCAATTATATTTACTGTGTCCTCATGCATTTATAGAGAATGGATATTAAATAACAGCCCTAAGTCTATTATTATTATATCTTCACAATCAAGTCAGTGAATGGGAGGTAGCAGGGTATGAACAAAGGGCAGAACTGACTTTTCCATTAGGCTCAGTGTCTAGGGCCCATCATACTTTTAGGGGTCCACAAAAATATTTTAATTTTAACTTCCTTTAAAATCGGAAGAAAAAAATGAATAAGTAATCATGAATCCAGCCTGGATTACATTCATTTTATTAAATCAAAGCAGTTGTAAAATCCAATTTTTAATATATGTTTTTTAATAAAGGAAGGGGCCCAGGAAGGCAAAACTGGTCATAATGCAGCCTTGGTTTGATGTTGAGGAGGATTCTGAGTCCCAGGCTAGATTCGGTGGGAAAGAGCATTGTGATCAATGTGCTGTGTCTGCCTTAGGCTTGAAGAGAGGAAGTAGCATGCTGATCTAGTTATCTTTGTCTTGGTGAGATGAACACAGGCATGTTTTAGGTTCAAATCCCAGATCCACAACTTAATTGTTTTACCTTTCTGAGTCTGTTACCTAACTTGTAAAACGGAGTTCATGGGGCCATTCTGAGGTACTGTGCCAGGTACTGTTCTAAAGAGCTTTCTAATGTGTATTAACCCTTTTATCCTCCCAGCACTGACGTAATATTCCCATCGCCACACGTGTGCTCAGGAAATTGAAATCCAGATCGGAATTTCATCCAGAGAAATAAAAAACACAAAAAAGGATTCCCCAGGCCTCAGTTTCCCCATCTTCAAATCGGGTGTCTGACCCAGAAACTCGCGTGTCCGTCCGCATCCCGCCCGCGCCCCCTGCCGGCATGAGGGGGCACTGCCTGGCCGCATCCTGTCGGAGCGTCCATGCTCTCTGTCAGCAGAGGGAGGGTGGACACTCTCGGGGCTGGGAAAGTAAAGGGCTGAGGGCCAGAGAGGAGCCCAAACCCCGCCGGGAGAGCGCGGGCAGCCCCCACGCAGGCCCTGGGCGGAGACCGAGAGCTGGGGGCGTGGTCCCTAGCGGGGTGGGACCTCAAGCAGGGACCTGGCCAGCTCGCGGGCCCAGACGTGGCGCAGTGGCCGGACGGTTCACCTCTAGCTTGCGGATCATCTTCGGCCGGGTTTCAATGCGCCTCCCGCTGCTTTCGCCGCCTCTGCTGCTGCTCCTCGCGGCAGTCGCGGCCGCCACCACCGCCTTCCGGCCCGACTGGAACCGTCTACACGGCCTGGCCCGAGGCCGGGTAGAGGTGAGTGCGGCGGCCCCCAGGCTAGGCACCACCGACCCCTAACCCCGTGGCCCCTTGGCTTTGGAATCACCGCCCGTTCTGACCCAGGACCCTCCCGACTCCCATGTCCCCCTCGGCACCAGGACTGTCCCTCCCACTCCCCAGCCCCAGAACGCCCCAGCACCCACCGTGGAAGCCCGAGACCACCGATCTTGAGGCCTGGAAATCTGAAACCCTCCCCAGTTCCCCATCCGGCCAGACATTGGGCCCCAGACACATTGGCCCTGTCCCCTAACTTCTTCCGGCCTATGACTTTCCCAAATCTGTCCTCTGGAGTCCAACCTCCCATCCCCCCATCACTTCTCTTTTTCCTGGAATTCCTCCCCACCCCAGTTCCGGTTGGTCTCACTCCCTTTGCCTGGGAGACAGGAGACTTTCTGGGAGCCTCCCTGCCACCTGGCTGGGAACTGCCTTACCACTCTTACTCCTCAGCAATCCCCCCACCCTCCCCTGCCATGAAATGCCCCACCAAAGTCCCTGTGTAACTTGGATCATCACAGACCCTCTCTGGGCCTTGGTTTTCTGCCTGAAAAAAGCTAGGGGGGTGGCGAGGGCGGGGAGGAGGGAGGACTAGAATGGTAATTCTGGGGTCTGGACTCCCCTTCAGGGAGTACAGGGAGGGGCCCTCCCAGCCTCCTTTGTTGGGGAAGCAACCAGATGGTCTGTAGGGCTAGGCTGCAGTTGGCAGGGAGAGCCAGCTCTGCACCGGATGAGGTAGGGACCAGATGGTAGGTGTCTCTAATAGGGCCTCTCAGGGAAGTTCTGAGCTGTTTCCTTCTGGTCTGCCTCCACCCTGAGGTTCTAGGGGCCAAAGACCAGGTCCAGGTCTCTATGGCCTGAGGGGGTAGGGTGATCATTTCTCTTGGGCATTGGGCATGGGTCAAGAGTCAGTAAGTTGTGCAGGCAAGAGCCCCAAGGCTGGTAAGTTTCCTTTGGGTTTCTGGTCTTGCTCCTCTTTTCCTCTGGTGTGGGTGGGCCTCGGCTTTCCCATCTGTACAGAGTTCCTCCTTCTACCCACAAGGGGCCTCCACTTCCACATCTTAGGAACTGCTGTTCCAGGGAGTAATTCACAGCTCAATCCAATGCCCAGCTGGGGAATGAGGGTGAGGGTAGATGTGTTACTCCTGACCTATGCCATTTTGTTCCCCTCCAGACATGTGGGGGATGACAGCTTAATCGCCTGAAGGAGGTGAGTTTGAAGGAAGGGATCCCCAGTTCTGTCCCCCCTGAGCCTCTTTGGGGGTGGGCAACATGGTCCCAATGACCGGGTGGGGAAGTTTCCCTGGGCTGGGAGTCAGGAGCCTACACCTTGCTTGCTGTGTGACCTCACTGGGCTTCAGTTTCCTGTTGGTACCTGGAGATGGTTGGGGTCTGATGTTCTGGTTCCTCCCCAGGTGAAGGCCTTCGTCACCCAGGACATCCCACTCTAGTATCCTCCTTCTGTTCTTGGGGAGGGAGAAAGGGGAGGGTATCTGCAAGAATCTCCTTCCACTTAACTTCACAGATAGGGATGACAAATGGTCTTCAACTAACAAGTGGGATTGATTGATAGTGGCTGCCCAGCGAATTCTGAGGTGGTCTTGGATTGGCAAGAGAAATTGACTAGTGATGACTGCCACAGACACCGGCACAGAGAGGAGACCCCCTTACTTCTTCGAACCCTAATTTCCTCACGTGTAAATGGGTATCCCTGCCCTGCTTGGGCAGACGAGGTAGTGTTCACATCGGCAAGTCCCCAGGAGACCCCACCTGCCTCCGCCCACCACTACCCACCTTAACACCATCTCCAGCCACAACCTGGTAATGAAACACCTCCCGGGGGCCGACCCGGAGCTCGTGCTGCTGGGCCAACGCTTTGAGGAACTGGAGGTGAGGCCTGGGGAGGTGGACAATGGGGAGGAGGGGCGAGAGGCGGGGCCCGGCGCGCTGACCCCGCCCCTCTTCTGCTTCAGCGAATCCCACTCAGCGACATGACTCGCGAGGAGATCAACGCGCTGGTGCAGGAGCTCGGCTTCTACCGCAAGGCGTCGCCCGACGAGGCTGTGCCCCCAGAGTACCTGCGGTCGCCCGCTAGGCCCGCCGAAGGCGCTCCTGACCGCGCTGACCTGTAGGTCTGGGGACGCGGCACCACCCTGCCTGAGCCCTGGGGACAGAATGAAGCGCTCAGCGGCCCGGGAGCACCACCCTCGCTGAGGGCCGACGCCCAGTCCCCGAGCCAGCAGGGATGGAGTTGCGGGGGTCCCTCCTAACCCTCTTTCTTCCCTTCCCAGCTCCACTAAATCCCCTTCCGCCTTCAGCGAGACTCGACTCCTTCTTTGATGCGGGCGGGTGAGGAATAAGAGCTCCCCGAATACCCATAGGAGACCGCGCATCCCCAGCTGCCTGGCTGCCAGAGTGGGGACGTGGGCACACCTTACCCAGCTGCCCTCCATTCAGCCCCCCAAGGGAGGCAGAGAGGAATCAGGGTCGTTGAAAACCAATAATTTATCAAAACGCTGTGTGTGTATGCGTGGAAAGGTGTCGCGACAGACAGGGCAGCGGTGGGCAGGCGCACAGGGAGGGGACGGTGCCTGGATGGTGGGGGCAGCTTGCCGCTGCGGCCTTGCGGGCGGTGGGGAAGCTAGACATTCTTGCCGCGCAGGCGCAGCTCGTGGCGCCGCAGGTGGTTGTAGAGCGACTGCACGTAGGTGAAAACGCACTTGGGGTCGGGCTTCTTGCCCATGATCATCATGTCCTCCACCTCCACGAGGGGTACGCAGTCCACCAGCATCCTGCGGGGAGGGGGGCACGGGGGTGGTTGTCAGTGCCGGCCCCGACTCTTGCGGCGACCCTCTACCCAGAGGTCTTTACAACGCCGCAGCCCGCTGGTCTTCCATAAACTCGACTCCTGATCGACTGAATGGGGGAAAAGCCTTCTAGGAAGGCAGAAGCCCCAGGCCCCAGCCACCCAAGCCTGGAGGCACCTCTGTGGGGAGCAAGGCCAAGGCATGTGGAGATTAAGGAGGAGATCCTTGCCCCATCCCTGCGCCCAGGCGCAGCAGACCCAGCGCAGGGTTGGGGTCTCAACCCCTAGCCCGGGGGAGGTCCTCACTCCAGACCCCACCCACTTCTCTCTGGAGGGCCGCCTCCTTCTCACCCTCAATGGCACACTCCAGCTGGCACAAGCCTCTCAGTGGGGCCGTTGTACCCAAGGGGCCTCAAATCTTTCCCTGCACCCAGGACCCACTCCAGTGACCCTCTGGGCCCAGGATTATCTGCCAGCTCCCTGGCTTGGTACCTCCTGCAGAGCAGCCTGAGAACCCCCATCTGCCTCAAGGGACAGCCCTGCTGTGTGAGATGGTGGCCAGGGAGGTGTGTGTGTATGTCTGAGAGACAGTTCTTTAACTCTTATTACCCACTTGGGTAGAGCAGGGGAAGCAGATGAGTGTCCCAATCAATACGAACTGGACCAACTACATCACATTCAGGGGCAGGACTTGCTCCCTCCCATGTGCCATGCCTGGCATATATATGACAGTTAGCACTGTCAATGTTGTTAAGTGAGTTTCCTTTGGCAAGGAAGGCATGAGGGCAGGAATTGCTCCTGTTCCCAAGACACCCAAGGGCCCAGGACTACCTTCCATCTTGTGCCTTCAAGGTCAGACCTTCAATGTCAAACAATGTAAGGGCTGGGGCCTACTCTCAGCTCACCAGGACTCCTTTGGGGAAGAAGCCTGGGAAACAGGAGACCTGTTTCTGTCAAGGCTCTACTCCTGGCCAGCTGTGGAAGCTAGAGAAAACCCTGCCCCGTGACTCAGTTTCCCCATTTTTCTGCAATAGTATAGTCATTCTTTGCTTCATTTGAGTCCTTGGAAGCACCTAGGATGAGTGAGAGGTTTCTGGCTCTCTTGTTGAGGTGCTATGTGCCCTTGAGGTTGTCTCTGCCCCAGCTTGTTTCAGTTGTACTATGGTGAAGAGGCGGCCTCTCTTTGCAGCTTCTTCCAGCTGTGGCTATCTCCCCAGGGATCCTGGCCTCTCCCAAAGTGGAGCTCCCTCCCATCTCTGGTGTCTTCCCTGGAGACCTTATAAAGCCATTGTTTACACCGGGGCTCACGGCTCAGGGCTCCTGCTGCCCCAGTGACAGGCCAAACACCAGGCAATTCGAGCAACAGCACGGCTGAGTCACACTTTCCAACTGGAACAGGGCCGGACTGGGCCCCATTCCCTCCAGGCTGGCCTGCTGGGCAGCAGCTCCTAAGTCCATATATGACCTGGAGACAGCACCAAGCCCATCTTTCCCTCACCTGCACAGCTTCTCTGAGTATATGTGTGCACGTGTGGGCTGCCCCCCACAATGGCTCCAGGCCCCAAGGGGCATCTGAGTGCACTGCTAGCTCTGTCCCTGATTCACATTACTTTAGGCAATCCCCTTTCTCCCTCTGGGCCTTCGTCTTTTCTTCTCCCTACAAAATGGGTGGGAAAAGTGATGGGGCAAGGAAAACAGCCACAAGGTGGGGAGTCTGGAGTTCCAGTTTTTGGCCCTAGCTCTGACCTAACAACCCCTGGCACGCTCTGAGCCCACCTCTCTCCTCTGAGCTCCTGGTCTGTAATGGGCAGTTAGTGCAGGATCTGAATCTCTACTGTGGCCCTGAGGTGAGATGACCAGACAGGAAATGCCACAGCTGGCTTGGGGATCCAGGACTCCCACCAGAAATAACTTCCTGTTAAACTGGCCTCACGCCTGAGCTCCTCAACTTGGAGCATGGCACCCCCAACTTCCCAGTGCACAAACTGGAGGCCTGGGAGGCTTCCCTGACTCTCATTCTCCCTCCCAAGTGGGTCCATCAAAAACCCCACCCCTCCGCTTAAGCTTCTCTAACTGTCTAGTCCATCCCCTCCCCTCCCCATCCCTCATCCAGGCCTCACCCAAGGATTGTTCTTCAATGCTACCAGACCACATATATCCCTTCTCTGTCTGAAAACCTTTTATAACTCTTGTTGTCCTCAGAAGGAAGTTCAGACTCCTGACTGTGACCCCTTCCTCCCCCTCACATCCAGACTAAATAAACTTCCTTCCCTTCCTGGGTGTGCCATGCCCTCCACCTCCCTCGACCCCACCCCTGTGCACTGGCTGATCCCTCTGCCTGGGACTCCCTCTCCTTAAGCCTGAACTTGTCATTCAGATGCCAGCTTAGTTTGCACTTTTTTGAGAGCTGTCCTGGACCTGCCAGCTGGGTCGGGTGTCTCCCCGGGGATCCCATGGCCTCCTGGGCTTCCTCCATCTCAGTCCTGCCCACCTGGCTCATCACTGCCCATTGAGGAGAATAGCCTTGCCTGTGAGGTCCTGAACAGAAGATAAGGCCGTGCCTGGCTCCTTCTGGCTCTTCTCAGGGTCCCCCTGCTTCCCCACCCCCACTCCTGCCATTTCCCTGGCTTTTCTTTGTGCCCCACTGAGCAGATTCCAGCGGGGCAGCGTAATGGGACAGGGGAGCAAGGCGGCATTCCTCACCGTGGGACCCCAGCAGGGGTTAGGACTTTTTGGTTTTTACCAGCCCCTTCTGGACCAGACAGCGGTAGAACTCCTGGATGTACGTGTACACGCACTTCCAGTCAGGCTCTCGAAGCCGCACCATGTCCTCTGTGTCCAGGAGCTGCGGGCAGTCCGCATGGGTCCTGGGGAGGGTAGGGGGCCGGGAAGGGGCAGGGGGGCGGGGCCCGAGCGGGGCAGCAGGGGAAGAGGCAGAAAAGAGAGAGGGGAGGAGAACAGAGAGACACACACATACACACACAGAGACATGAGTTCAGTTACGTTCTCAGTGCTGCAGTCTGCCAGCCCCCCGCATGCCCCCTCCCCTTTGTGGACGTGCCGCTCACTACCCATCACTAATGGTGTGCAATGCAGACAGGGGTGGGGGGCCAGATCAGTCACAGGTGCAGAGAACTCTCGGGGCAAGCGGGAGGGAACAAGGGGTGGGGGCGATGGCGTTGGCGCTGAGGTTGGAGAGGAGGGCCGTGCCCCAGGGAGGGGGGGTGAGGGAGGCGTGAGAGGAGGTGGAGGGAGGAGAAAGAGGAAGAAATCCGGGGGGAAATCAGAAAGAGAAAGATAGAGAAAGACAGATGGAGGAGGGTGATGAGGGTGAGGTGAGCAGATGGGGCAACGATTCCAAAGTGGAGGGCTTGCTGATGTCCTATATAAGCCTCTGGCAACACCTATATAGGCTGGGCGGGCACGGTGCCCGGGCCAGGATCCTCCTTTTGGAATCTCCAGCCGGGATCCCGTGGGAGCAGGAAGCTCTGGTGATAGTGGGAGGAGAGCAAGACAGAGAAAGGGAGAGATAGAGGGAGAAGGGGGCAGAGGGAGAATGGAGGGGATATGGACAGGGCCACCTGATGGGCCTTGGCCTGGGCTGGTAGGCGGGCCTCTGGCTCCTTCGTTCCGGTGGGCACCTGGCACATTCAGCAACAGGTGGGTGGGGTGGAAGAGGATGGGGGCTTTCTGGGGAAGGGGGTCTCAGCCACTGAATGACAGTGCAGCTGACCAGCTCCAGGGGGCCTCAGGGCAGCTGGGCCCGGCCCAGATGCCCAGCCCCAGACGCCCAGCTGACACCAGCAGGGCTGGGACCCACACTTACTCAGCGGATGAGAAGGCCACCTCGAAGTTCTGGCGCCGGTTCTGTGGGCTGAGCTGCCCATAATCGAAGGCTTCAGGGAAGAAGTTGTGCACCAGGGCACAGAAGGCCATCCCGTCACTCCAACTCGAGGAGAAGTTCTGGATGTCCACATGCTATGGGTAGTGGGAAGACTGGTCAGCTCTCTATGTCCTCCACCTTCCAGTATTTTGTTTGTTTTGTTTTTTAACCACACCATGAGGCATGCATGCAGAACTTCCCCAATCAGGGATCAAACCCATGCCCCCTGCAGTGGAAGTCTTAACCAGAGTCTTAACCACTGGACCACTGGGGAAGTCCTCATCCTCCAGTGTTTTGGTAATCCAGATCTAGGGAAACTGAGCTCAGAGAGGCCCTGTAGCTTGCTCAAGGTTGCACAGTAGGTAGCCTCCTCCAACTCAGTTTGTTAACTCCCGTGTCTGTTGCTTAGGGGGACAGAGTGACCAAGAGGCGCAGCACCACCCAGCTAAGGCCATGGTCATGCCCTCATCACTCCTTCCCTTATGTACAGAAATTTACCCAGTGCCTCTGACAGAACAATGAGGAGGGGACTCTAAGGGTGGGGTCTGGCCCTGAACTGTGCCCACCATCCAAGGGCCCTCATTAGGCCCTGCCCCTTAATCACTTATCCTGGAATGTAGGGCATGTTATGTGTCCTTTGAGCCTGTTTCATCCCAGAAGAGGAATTCCCATCTTCTCTGCCAGACATGGTGGCTGTGAAGGGTACAGCTGCAGTTGGGGCCTTGTGAGGGTGAGGAGGCCCTCGCCTGGCCACCTGGTCTCACAGAGCTCACCTCGTAGCCACGTGTCTTGGCTCGGCACCAGTCCAGCAACATCTGCTTGATGCTGTTGGCATTGGGGACACCGAAGCTGGTGGAGCGCTGCACAGCTGCGCGGGGTCCGCCAGAGCTGCTGTGGGGGTGGTGTCGGGAGCGGGGTTACAAGGGGCGCCTCTTCCATCGGCCCACCGAGTAGGCCCCAGCCCCGCCTTCTTTACCTTCAGGCCCCGCCCCCCACAGCTCCAGCCGCTCCCTTCTCGTCTCTGGCCCCGCCCACCACAGCCCAGACCCCGCCCCGTGCGGCCCCGCCCCGCCAACTGCTGCTCACCAAGCGGTGCCTTCCTTCTCCAGCTTCTCAATCATGGCCTTACGCGCCTGGGAGGCCGAGGTCTTGGGCAGGCTCTGCGCCTTCATCAGCTCTTTCTTCTTCTCTGCCTGGAGTTTCTCCAGCGCCGCTAGGCTGCCGGGCCGCGGGCTGGCTTCATCCTCTCGGTCGAAGATACTGAGGGGTGGGTATGCCACTGTTAGGGCCGGGGAGGGCCGCTCCTGAGCCTCGATCCCCACGAGTCAAGGGAGGGGCCTTGTCACACTCCAGATCCTACTCTCTTGCGGTATCTTCACCACCGGCAACGCCGGCCAGCAAGGGAGGTGCTCTCATCACATCCATTTTACAGAAGAGTAGACTGAGGCTCAAACGACAAGAAAATGGGAGCCAAGCTCTTTTCAACAGACTTGGACCCTGGGGAGTTTTCTGCGAAGGCTCATTGTATCGTCAGGTTACAGGTGAGCTTAGATTCTGAGCCCTATCAACTAATAATGACAACCAATGTGATAACAGTAATGGTAATAATAATAATAGCTAGTGTCTATTGAGCCTTTTCTATGTGTCATTTTAAACTTCACAAGAGTATGGAGGGGCTCTTACCACTTCCACTGAAGATGAGGAAACAGAGGCCTTTGGCCTTAGATTTCAGAGAGCATGGGGGGCAGCGCAAGGACTTGAATATAAGTCTCTGACTCAGAGTTCCTGGACCCCTCTGGTTCCCAGCCTGAATTCTGATCCTACCTGCCCCAAAATGCTCTATAACATCGGGTGTATCCCACCTTCATGGGGCTAAGATGTAAAGATGCTCTGTGACATGGGACATGGTCTGTAGACACTGGGAAGTGGCAGTGCCACCAGCAGCTCAGTGTGGTGGGGAGGCTTCTCTAAGACCCCGAGCAAATCTCTGGCCTCCCCCATGGTGCGGTTGAGAATTAGGTGAGATGGCAAGGCAAGCAGGAGTGGTTTGACTCCCACTCTGCCCCCCCCGGCTGTGTCCCCTCTTGTAGAATGGGTGTGCAGTGAGGTCCCCTGAGACACTGACTCCTCCATGGTCTGGGAGTGGGTACCTGTGCTCACCTGCCCATCTTCTTGGATGATGAAGAGGAAAAGGTCTTAGTTTGCATCATGGTGCTGCCACCACCATCTGCAAGAAAGGGGAAGGGGAGCAGGGTGAGGTCCTGGGCTGGATGTGGGAGATGGGGGGGAGGTTGGTAGAGGGATGGAGGTAGCCACAGGCAGAGAAGAGAAAGTGACGGCTGGACAGAGAGACACACAGATGGAAGTTCGGAGAGAGTTTGAGGAAGGTGGGCTGGCAGGCAGGCATGAGAAGACGCCAGGCGGCCTTACTCTCTGAGCGCCTCACAAAACTCGACTCCACCGTGGTGGTGCGGGCCGTCCGTCTGCCATCATCTGCGGGGGCAGGGATGAGAGGAAGGGTGTGAGGAGCACAGGGTCCAGCAAGGTAGACATGTTCCCACCCTGAGCCCTGATCTCTGCTCAGCCCCTTACTGGAGTGGACGAGCTGCTCGGTCTTGGTGACAGTGCTGACAGCTGAGCCATCGGCTGTCTGTTGGCTGTGTCGCGTGGTGGTCTTGGTGGCCGTGTTGCCACGGCCCTCCCCTGGGCGGGCCCGTGTCTCTTGCAGCCGCCGTTCCCGTTCCTTGTCCCGCTGGTCTGGGCGTGGAATGCCCCACGCATGCCCAGAAGGCCGCCATCGCCCACAAAGCACATATGCACAGGCACACGGGGCACACAGATGGGGTGGAGGGCAACTTGTTAGCAATACTGAAGACACAGGGGACAACGGTCCTCTCTAGGAGTAGCTGGGGGTGAGGGGGTAGCTATAACTTGGGAGGGAATGGCGGGGTGTGGTGCACTCAGAAACAAGGGGACATGGAATAGTTGAACTCAAAGGGAAAGTATTTGGGTCCAAGAAGGGAGTTTCTGTGGGAATGAGAAGCTGAGTCCGGAGGGAGTATCTCCATCTAGGGAGGAAGCAGCAGAGGCCAGGGAAGGAGAAGCTGAGTGAGGGCAGTAGCTGAGCAGGCCTTCAAATAGGTCTTAGCAGGGAGAAGAGCAGCTAGAGGAAGAAATATCTAAATCCACGGATGGAGTGATTGTAGGTATCTGAGAAGCAATTCGATCCAGGGAAAGGGTAGTTGGGAGAGAAGCTGACAAAGGGGGTAACTGGGCCTAAAGAAGAAGCAGGTGGGTGGGCATAGAGACTGGGTGGCCATCCGTGGGCCCTGCAGGAAGCAGCTAGATCCAGAGAGGGAGTAATTGAGAGTATCTGGAGAAGCAAATGAATCTAGAATCTGGAAGAAGGAATAGCTGGGTCTGGGGAGGAAGTAGCTGTGTTCAGGGAAGGGGAAGCAGGGAGGAAGCAGAGGCTAAGGTGGTCATCGGTGGACCTTGAGGAGAGAGAAGCAGCTGGGAGAAGGAGTATCTGGATTCAGGGAAGGAGTACTTGACAGAACTTGGAGAAGCAAGGAGGAGTAGCTGGGGGAGAGAGTAACTGGGCCTAGGAAGGAGAAGAGAAGCTGGTTCTCGGTCTAGGAAGCGGGAGAGAAGCAGCTAGGGAACGGAGCAGCTGGATCTGGGGAAAGGAGGCAAGGGAAGAGCTGGGTCTAGAAAAGGAGAAGCTGAGTCTAGAGAAGAAGGTGGGGAGGGCGTTACTGAGCTGGAGTGTCCACAAATATACCCCAATGAGGGGAGCCGCTGGATCTAGGGGGAGGCATGGGGCTCTCTACCTCTCTTCCTTTGTCGGAGCTCACGTAGCGCAGCCCGGATGAGCTTCCGCTCCTCAAAGTCCGTAGTTTGATCCAGCTGCAGACAGAGTCCCTGTCATTGCCTATCTGGTGCCTGCTGGCCCTGGCCCCTGCCAACCCCCAGTCCACCAGATCTGGCCATACCATCTTGTCCAGGACACTCTCATCCTCAATGGTCATCAGCTCCTCGGTGCTCAGAGGGCTCCGCCTCTCTGGTGCTTTGTCCACGCGGGTCTGCTCGGCGCCATTGGCCACCTCCACTGCTGCAGAGGGGGGCTCTGCTGGTTCTGGCTCCATCTGTGTGGTGCGGAGAGGGCAGGGACTTTAAGCAGGGGTGTAAATGAAACCAACCATGCCCCAAAGTACAGGGGGCCAGGCCCTGGGGCTTCTGGCACAGCCTTTGAAATACCGCTAGCCAGCTGGACTGCCTGCCCAAGGATGACCATGTTGATGTCAGGCTCACAGAAGAGGTACTGAGAACCTTGTTGTAGGGCTTCCCATGTACCCAGAACTGTCTTAATAAATTAAGGGAGGCAATAATGGTGATTTCCATTCAGTGGTGAGCACTGTATAAACACTAGGTATTTTACTGTCCCTATTTAACAGAAGGGAAAACTGAGGCTCAGGGTAGCTGCATGACTTGCCCACAGTCCTTCTATAAGTGTGATGCAGACTGGGATCTGAGCTGAAGCTAGCCTAACTCCTGAATCTGAGCTCCTTCCGCGGCTTCATTCCCACCCCCCTCCCAGGCAGGCTGTGCTCTGTCCTGCCTGCTCCCAAAGCCTGGGTCCTCCTGGGCCAGTGCCCAGGCAGCAAGCACATGCCCGCCCTCAACACACCAAGGGAGCTGGACCAGGGCCCATAGGCTCCTGACCAGGTGTCTGACCGGGGCTGCCCAGAGCCAAGTCCTCTCTGAAGCTCGCCCCTGCTCCCCACACCCCCTAGCATGAATCACCCCCTAAGGGGCCTCCAACCCCAATCTAGCCCCCCACCCCTCCCAGGGCATCTTCCCAGCCCCTTGCAGACAAGCCCCCAGCCCAACTATCAGAGCCCCTCCCCTCCTGGCAGGGCCTCTCTGTTTGCTGTAAGAGTAAGGAGAGCCGAGGTGGCAGCTGCTTCAGGGAGGCTCGGCCTGGCAGGGGCAGGGAGTGGGGGTGGGGCTGGAGGCTGGGCCCCGGCCAGGGGCTGCCAGGGCAGCCGCCACGTGTGCCTCAGGGCCAGGAGCCTGGCACCATCTCGCCTCAGTCTTGGAGCGCTAGTGCCCCAGTCCCCTGTACAGATAGGTAAACTGAGGCTCAGAGAAGGTGGTAGGCCACCTAGGGTCACTGAGCAGAGGCAGAGCCTGGCTCAAAACCACCCGCCTCCCTGCAGCCCGTAAGGACTTACGAGACTGCCGCTGTGGGCAGGGCTTGCAGAGGAGCGGCGGCGGGTGCTGAAGGCAGGCGGGTGGGCCACAGGGGTCCCAGCATCCTCGGCCGCCTGGAAGAGGGCCTCAGGGTCCGCAGCGGCCAGGAGCAGCTCACTGGGCTCCAGCTCGGGCTCAAGGTCAGGCACAAGTGGGACCCCCAACCGCAGGCTCAGCACCTCCACCTGCCTGCCCAGCGCATCCAGCCGCCGGCTCAGCGCTGCTGTCTCCGCCCGCAGCTCTTCAGCTGCCCGGGCCACCGGCTCCACGGCCGAGGCAGCTGCCTCAGCTGCCTGGGTCACTGCCGCCCGGCCTGCCTCCGCCACTGCCCGCAGCTCCTCCAACGCCCGGCCCAATCTCTCCTCGAGGGCTGCGGCCAGCTCAGACCTGGGCCCCGGTACCCCCGGCATGGTGATGGTGGGGGCTCTATGGTGGGGTGACGAAGGGGGCAGTGGTAGGGACTGCTGCTTCTGTCTGGCAGAGTCAGTCTTTGCAGCTGGCCTGAGGGCGAAGGCAAGGGCAGTGGGCCTGCCCCGCCCCTGCTGGCCTCCCAGCCCGCCACCTGCCAGCTGGGGCTGTAGCCCAAATAGAAACCTATTCTGGGCTCCCTCTGGAGGGGCAGTGGGGGAGGGGTGGCCTGCCCAAGCAGGCGGACCGCCAGGCCTGGCCCTGGCCCTGCAGAGATCACAGACTGGCAGTACAGCAAGTCTGCACAGGTTCTGAAGGACTGCCGAGGCCGGGGCCCCATGCCCCATAGGTGGGGAAACTGAGGCAGGGAGTAAGGCATGGGCCTGTCTGGGCCACCACGTGCATTAGCCTTGAGGACCCAGTCTGCCAGACTCCAGAGCCTGCGTCCTCTGCCCTCATGCCATGCTGTTTTAGAAAGCTTTGAACTGATGGGGGCAATGGAGGCACAGAGAGGCGGGACTTCAAGCAATCTGTAGTAGCAAGTGCTTTATCCCTGAGATAAATGTCCTCTGCCTGCCTCTGGTGCTCAGATCCAACCACAGACTCTGAGCAAGTGCATTACAGGCACGCGATTTGCCTCCCCTTGGTTCTGGCTGGGGAAACTGAGGCAAGTAGGTGGTCATACCTGGCGCTCCCTGTGGCACCTCCCATCCACCCCAAGGGCCTCAGCCACCCTCTCCTCACTCCCTTGGCAGAGAGCAGTTAGGTCCTGCTCTGTGAGGTGAAGGGTGCTTTCCTGCCCCCACCCTCTCCCTATCACCCTTGAGAAAGCCCAAAGCTGGCTCTAGCCATTTCACCTCAAAGTCCCATTCAGCCCTGGAACAGCACAGAGGCCATTACCTGGGCAGCTGGGCAGCCCGCTGGGGAACCCTTCCCAGGCTGAGCTCCCAGCCAGCTGATCCCGGGCTCCAGAATGAATAATGGAAGGGTGCGGCAGATTCAGTTCCCGTGGCACCTGCTAGGCTGCTGCCTCACCTGACTGGCACCCCCTTGCCTGTTCCCCCTCAGTGCTTCTGCCCAGGCCCCCCACCACCCCGAGTTGTTGACGCAGATGGTAATCACTAATCTCCAATCTCCTAACGGGCCAGGCTGATCTTGGATGAGCAGATGAACGGCTCTGCACCTTGGGGCTTGAGGTTCAGTATAGGCTGGGAGCAGGGCCACTGGGGCTGCTACAGGAAGAGGGGGGCAAGCCCTTATTACCCTTCTCTGAGCCTCAGTTGTCCCATCTGTTCACGAGGAATGAACCGACCAATTCTGGAGTAAGGACCAGAGATCACCATGTGGGAAGCTTAAGGCCAGTACAGAGTGAGCTTCTGACATGTCTAGTGGCTGATAGGTGGGGGTCTGGCCTTAGCTCTGCCACCAACTGTCTGTGGACTGTGGTCACCTTCTCTCTGTGGGCCTCAGTTTCCTGTGTGTGCTGTAGGGGAAGAGCAGAGCAGAGGAGCCCTGAGAGCCCTGCACCCTGAAGCAGTCTACATGAGCAGGCTGACGGTGAGGCTGGTGGGGTGAGGAAGGGCTCACCTTAATGCTGCAGCCTCCTCGGCTACCAGGGGAGGCATGGCTGAAGCTGGTGACGTGAGTGACACTGCCCAGCCGAGCCAGGTTCCCAGGGCTGCTGATATGCGTGATGGTGCTCTTGCCCCCACTGCTGGTGCTAAGGAGGGTGGGGGGCGCCCGCAGCCCCAGCATCAGTTCTGGATAGGGAGAAGGACTATGGTCAGGATCAGGTGGGGTGAGGGTAATTCCAGTCCAGGTTGATGGCGCCCAGTGCACCCTCTGGAGACACCCTGAGCCCTGACCACAGCATCTGTCCTATGTGCAGAGCTGGGTGGCTGCAGGCAGTCATCCCCAGCAGTGGGGAGGCAGCGGGGAGGCCTACCTGCCCTCTGGTTGCCTGTGGGCAGCAGCACCCGGCCCGTGGAGGCCTGGCCCCGGCCATCCTTGATCTCGATGGTGAATGTGGTCTTCATACTGGCCCCTGGCTCAGCAGTGCCCACGGCCACGGCTAGCGGGGCACTGGGCGCCTCTGAGCGGGCCATGGGCCCCCCTGCTCTGTTTTCAAGGGGCCTGACAGCCAAGCCCCGCCCCCTGGGGCCCTCCTCCCTGGGGCAGCTCTGAAGTTGGGCCAGGGGCCGGGCTGTTCCTCGCTGATCCTTGTTGAACTGGGAGGAGGTGTCACTGGGGCCCCGTGAGGAGGGGCCCCTGGAGGAGGAGGCAGGGGTGGTGCTGATGTGGGAGGAGCCTGGGAGCCTTGCAGGGGTCGAGGGACCTAGGGCTGCCCGGAGTGGGCCTTCCTGGAGCCCAGCAGCCATAGGAGAATCGGATGTGAACTTGCGCACACGGTCCCGTACGGAGCCAGCCCGCTGGAACAGGGAAGGTCCGCTGGCAAGGGGGGTGGGCTCTAGAAGGGACAGGAGGGCTGTCAGTGGTGGGATGGGACAGGGACTGCCCAGAGCCCGGGGTTGTGGGAACTGGCAGTACCTCGGTTCTGGACTGGCTGGCGGGGGCTCAGCACAGACAGGGAGCGTTGGCAGGGGCGAGGGCCAGCCAGGTCTGGCAGCATGGGAAGGTGGTGGCAGCCATGTGGGCGCAGGGAGAGGAGAGTGGATGGTGGGGTCCACCTCTCATAGTCCTCTCTTCCACACCTCCTCAGCCTCCCAACCCCTTCCTGCACCTCAACCTCCCCAGCCTCCCCAGACCATCCTGCACCTCCCACAGCTCCTAGCCTCCCCACTCAGCTGCGTCTCTCTTACAGGCCCCTCCTTCCCTGACCCCGGGATAACTTGGACACTCCTGGGGGCTGGGGCTAGGCTTGGGCTGGAGGAAGGGTGCCCAGATTCTCCCTGCTGATGGGGATGGTGGACACCCCCCTGGCCAGCACTGCCCACGGCTCCAGCTGGGAGATGGGCGCACTCCCTTATTGGGGAAAAGAATGTGCCTGAGGCCTGTTGCCTTTCAAGGCTGCAGGGAGGCCTCTGGCCATGGGTGCGGGAGTGGGGGGGTGGGGAGGGGTGGGGACACCTCAGGAGCAGTGGGAGGAGTGTCAGAGCCTGCCTGGACCTGAGGGGCACTGGAGCCATCTAGGCACAAGAACCCATTTTCCAGGCAGGGAAGGGGAGGCCCAGGGAGGCAGATGCCCCTAGCTATCTCTGCTGGAACCCTACCTGCTCTCTTTGTGTCGGAGGGACCTTTGGTAGG
This sequence comes from Grampus griseus, assembly GCF_964374135.1. Taxonomy (NCBI): domain Eukaryota; kingdom Metazoa; phylum Chordata; class Mammalia; order Artiodactyla; family Delphinidae; genus Grampus; species Grampus griseus. The sequence continues at coordinate 23,461,432 of NC_139006.1, read as the reverse complement.
GCCATCAGCAGCAGGGGGCTCTGTGGGGCCAGGCAGGAGCTGCAGGGGAGACACGGCATGGGCAGGGCCTGACTCCCAGACTGGGGAGCTCACCTGCCTAGCATCCCTGTCCCTCATCTAGACTCACCTTGTTGACCACCTGCCCCTCCGTGCTGGGGGTGGCTGGAGGCTCCTGGGGCTCAGGGCTGGCAGCCCTGGGCGGGCTGGGAGGTGGCTTGGAGCCACCCAGAGCCTCAGTGGCAGGGCGTGGGGCCTCGGCAGGCTCCAGTGGAGGCTCAGGAGAGGTAGTGGGGGGTGAACTGTCGGCTGAGGCAGGTGAGCTGGGTGTGCCCCCAGGTGGGGCCCGAAGCAGTAGTGTCACTGTCGTCACGTCATGGCTGGTGCCATTGGGGGTTGGAGTTGGCTCTGGGACCTCTGCCTGCTGCTCCTGTTCCTCTGGCTTTGGCACCTGCGGGAGACCCGTGGGAGACCCACAGGATGTGGCCAAGGCTCTCCAGGCTGGCAGGCACCCAGGGCAGGGCATGCAAAGCAGAGGGGCTGGACACGGTTTCCTGCAGGCACATCTGCACAAGCACGGTCACTGGCACACCATGGGCCGTCTTTGATCCCCACTTCCCAACCTCTTGGCACTGCCTAGTCAAGGGCAGTTCAGAGATGACCAGATCCTAATGGCAGGGGTTGGGGACAGCAGGAGACCTGCTGGGGACTCCCAGACTTAATCAATTTCTGGCGTGGAGGCCCCTGACCCCTGGCCTCTGCCTGGTTAATTATGGGGTTAGTGGGTAGTCCTGCCAGGACCAGGGACCCAGCGGCCTCTGCTGGCCACTTAGGGAACCTGCACGACCCGACCTCTCACCCACACTCCCTGGAGAACAGAGCCGAAACTGGCCCCTGACAGCAGGACCTGATAAGCCAAGGTAAGGAACTGGGCTGTACGGAGGGGGAGGGGCAGCCTCAGATGGTTTAAGCTGGGCAAGTACCAGGATCTGATTTTCATTTTAGGGAGATCCCTCTGTCTGCTGAGTGGAGGCTGGATGGCCAGTGTGGGGATGGAAGGTAGGTGTGGAAGCGGGGAGGCCAGCAGGGAGGTCAACAGGGTGGTAATGAGTGACAGTCAGGAACCTGGGAGCAGTGTAGACAAGCTGGTTTTGCGGGGGAGGCCTGGGTAGAGACAAACTCTGGAGTGGAGACATGTGACTAGAAATTGCCTGGGAGAGTGGGCAGAGGCCTGACAGAGTCCCACTGTCCCCCAAACACAAGCTGGGGGCCCCCTCAGTTAAGTACCAATCTAGCAAAGACACATAGGCGCTCTGTGCTGCTGGCGTCCATGGGCACAGGACCTTGCCCACATCCCTTACCTCACACCGGTCCAGCCTGTGTGCTGCCCGCCCCTTGCTGTCCTCTCTTGAGCCACTGCTGGGACGCCCGCTGCACAACCTTCCAGCCAATGTGGCGGCTGGAGGGAAAGGGAGAAGTGTCAGGTGAGTGGCAGGGGGTCAGGGTGAGGCGTTGCTGGGGGCAGCATGCAGCAGGGCAGGGGTGGGGCCAGGGCAGGGCACGTACCCTCAATCTCCTGGGCCCGTACACGGCGGATGGCGGCTCGGATCAGCTTGCGTTCCTCGTACTCAGCAGCGCCTCGCAGCTGTAGGTGAGGGGTGGGCCACGGGTATGTGGAGTCCAGGTCTTCACCTGCCCTGCCCCCATCCCCTGCCCTGGCCCAGGCCTCACCAGTGTGGTCAGCTCCTCCACATCACTCATGGACTCCAGCCGTCCTGCCAGCCGTGCCAGAGCAGCCTGCTGCTCAGCCTTCCGCTGCTGAGAGCTGCAGGGACACCATGACTATAACCTCCATTGCCAGGGCCAGGTCATAGAGGATGTGGGCTGAGGGCAGAGGCCAGGACAGGGTACCTGGAACCTTGGCAGAGGGGCAGGTAGCTGTGCACACCCTCTGGCTACACGCTGGCACATGCACGCCCATGGACCTGAGCGCTAATATCACATGGGCGTGGCCAGGACACCATGACCGGCATGTGGTCCGTGCCCACCAACATCCCTGTGTACTCCAAATGCGTGCCTGCGCTGCCATTTGCACACCCAGATGGGCAGCAGACACATGGCTCATGCCTGCCTGCACAACACGAGCTGAGCCCTGGCACATTCAGCCCCACCTGCATGTCCAACCCCTCGCCACTCACTGCAGCCAGTTCTCCTTGTTGTCCTGCCGCTCGGCACGGAAGCGCTTGGATGCCAGGGCCTCCTCCTCACGTTCCAGCTCCTGCCGCTGCAGCTCCCGGATGGCTGAGCGGATGCGCCGCCGCTCTGCTAGATCCGCTGTGACCTCCAGCTGCAGGGCAAGGGGTGGTGAGGGGCAGGTCATTTTGGCTGCCAGGGACGGAGGGCGGGCACTGGCCGCCCACGGCTTGGCCTGGGGCACAATGAGTGGTCTGTCTCCATTCCCTCTGCCCCAAGCCCGTCATGTGCCTGCCTGCCCACCCAAACTTGGTCTCAGGGGGAGACTCAGATCATGCAGCGAGGGCTTCTGGACACCCCACCGTGGACTAAGATTCACAGAGTGGGCAGCCAGCAACCACCCACCTGTGCCAGATGCCAAGTCAGGCGCTCATTCCTGTGACTCGACTCCTGCCTCTTAGAGCCCTTCATCAAACCCCCAAGAACCAGGGAGTCGTGGCAAGAGGAGGGAGGCCATCCTATGGGCCCCTAACAGTGTCCCTGGGGAGGGAAGGGTGATTGGGCTGCTGGAATCTAGCTGTGAGCACGAGAGACTCCCAAAGTACCACAGCCCTGCTGATGGGTGGCAGCCTCGTCCACACTGGACAGATGGGGAAACTGAGGCAGGGGCAGGCCCTCAGGAGTCATAGCTCCCTGCCTGGCTGGGGGCTGTTGTTCTCTCTGCACTGGTCCTGCTCTAGCCACTACTGAAGGGGCAAAGGGGCCGGGGCTCAGAGTGGGAGGGCCAACACCCCTGGGTGCACTAGGGTCCACCCAGGGCCCTAGAGAGGGCATCCATGGGGGACAGGTGCTCCCACCAGCTTCTTAGCCTGTCACTCCCTGGGAAATTGGGGGTGGCTGGTCTAACCAGGTCCAGGAAAGGGCACCTTCTCTGGGCAGTCAGCCAATCCTGTTGCCCCCCCTCACTCCTCTACCCCCTACAGAGCCTCTGTGGCTCAAGGGAGAGAGGACAGGCCCAGGGCCCCCAGGAAGATAATGGCAGAGATAAGCCTCCAGTGTGGGTGTGCGCCAGGTGGGAGCAAGTATAGGCAAAGTGATTTCCTCCGCCCCCACCCCCAAATCATTCAGGGGTAGGCCCAGGAACCCTCTACTCCCTTCCTTTTTAGTCTCTTCTCCCATCATTCCTTCCTGATCTACAGGGGAGCCTGGTGGGAGGGGGAAAGGTTTCAGCAGGGAGTGTGGGCTGGCCCAGCTTAGCCATGAGCTCACTTGTCCCAGTCTGAAGAGGGTAGAGACAAGTGACAGAGCCCTCCAGGGAGCCTTCAGTCTTCACATTCCTGAGGAGATATGGGAGGGCTCCCGGAAGGCTCAAGCCAGGACCCCCAGCTGGCTCCAGCCCCAATCCAGTCCTGGCTGGGTGGTCAGGATCATATCCTTAACATCCCTGGTCTTGGTTAACATCTCATTTGTCAGATGGGACAATGGCCTCCCTTTAGGGCAGTGGGTGAGGATGGGGGCAATGACTTGGGGTCCTCCCCCACCTTGCGGAGCTATGTATGGTTGGTTCCAACCAGTCAGGATGGGAGAGAGAGAAGTGAGGGCAAGTGAGGACAAGATACCCAGAGGCATCTGTAACATTTACTGAGAAACCATGTGCTGGATCCTGTGCTGAGCCCCTTACTTGTCCTAACTTCACAGAAACCCTAGGCAATTTATTACTCCCATTTGACAAATGAGGAAACTGAGGCTCAGGGGGAAGTGATTTGCTTATGGTCAAGTGACCTGAGCCAGGATTTGAACCCAGGTTTCCATGACTCCAGGGCTTTCCCTGGGCTGAGGATATCTCTGTGGCTGGGGTCTGTCTGCTATGGTGGGTACCTTGAAGATCCTTGTACTATATTGGGGACCCTTCCAGCCTGGACTAGAGAGGCCCTGGGGCTTAAGGGGGCCTATCATGTGGGGGGGTGGAGAAGGCTCACCTTCCCACCCTCAGTCCTGGCCTTGACTCAGGCCCAGAGCCCTCTGTGGTACACTAGGAGATTCCGGGCTTGAGGGGACAGCTGGTCCAGACCCTCCTGTGCAGAGGGTAAAGAGGCTCAGAGATGCAATGACTAGCCCTTTGTCTCCTGTGTGTCCCTTCCCAACCCCCTGGGCTCCAGAGATGGGGTTCTCCTCCCTGAAAAAAGCCTGATGTGGGAACTTGGTCACTTCTGCAACCCCTGGGAGCCTCAGTGTCCCCCTCTGGAAAATGGGAGCCTCTGTCTGATCCCCCGAGTGGGTGGGGCAGGGCTGTGGAATGGACAACCTCATCCCACTGGTCACCCTCCCGCATGACCCTTCCCTTTGGGCCTGGAGACAAAGGTCCGCCCACAGTGTCCCTGATGTGTGTCCTGCGTTCCCCGTCCTCTCAGGCCCCACCATCCTGAGTGGAGGGGGCTGTTCTTGGGAGGGAAGGAAGTACAAAGCGCCATTGTCCACTGGGGGAAAGGGAAGGAGATGGGGGGGTTTCCGAAACTGCCCAATGAAATTCTCCTGGGAGGAAAGAGGGTGCTTCCTCTTCCCGGGGGGCCGGGCCTCCGGGTACTTTGTACCCTCGCTGCTGGGGGCGTCTGACAGGCCCCGGCGTCTTCCTGGGCCTCAATCTCCCCACCAGCACTACGGAGGAGACTTTCCAGGCATTCGCTCAGTTCCAGCTCCTCCAGTTGACCGATGGGGGACCGGCCGGCAGTGAAGCGTGGCCTAGCCAGGGGGCGCTGAAGGCCCGCGGGCCCCGCGACCGCAGCCGCCTGCACCGCCCACGCCTCTCCCACGCAGCCCGGTGCAAGGCGCCCAGCCAGGAGCCAGCAGGACAGGAAGCCGCCCAGGTTCCGCCTGCTTTAACATCCCCGATTACAGAGAGGAAACCCAGGTTCACAGGTCACCCAGCTAGTGAGTGTCAGAGCTCGATCTCGAACCCGGGACCGAGGCGGAGGGCGTCCCTATATGTGGCGGAGGAGCACGTGGTGCTCGTGTCCCCAGGTGTCTCCATCCCGCACAGCCCCCCTCCCTGTTCGCAGGAATGTGCAGGAGCCGAGGTTGGGAGCGGGTCCCCGGGTCCCCAGATCGGCCGGACGCTGGGGCTCGGGTCAGCTTTCCCTTATAAGGCCCGGCCCCGCGGGGAGGAACCCGGCTCCGGACGCCTCAGTTCCTGCCAGGAGGCCGGCGCCCGGGGCGGGACCCTCGGCAGCGCTGGGGCGCAGTAATGGCGGGCGCCCGGCGGTGGAGGACCCCGGTCCCGAAATGGGAAAGACCTCCGGGGTCCCGAGACGAGGGGCGGGGTCTTGCTAGTCCTTTCCCAGGGAGGGGGCCGGGGTTGGGGGAGGGCGGACTACAGCCAATGCTCCGGCTTCTCTGAAACCCTTTTCCAGCACCCAAACCCGCATGGGGTGGGGGGTGGCGGCTGGAGAACCCTGAGCCTCAGAGTGGACCCCTAGAGAAGGGGATGAGCAAAGGCCTGGCTTTCTCTCCACTACCCACATTAGGATTCTGACTGCCTGATGGGAGGTCGAGCTGACGTGGTGGGACCCTTTGGAAACCCATCTCCCTCAGGCTGCACACAGCGCCTGTGGCGGTGGCAGACACCCAAAGTCTAAGGTGCTGTCCGAGGACACAGAGGCCGAGTGCCTTGGGTAGATGATGGCAGTGGCTGGGCACTGCCCAGTGACTGGGCTGAGCTAGCTGGCTCCAGCCCCTGCCTCCAGAGAAATGGTATGGGGGTGGGGTGGGTCATTTGCCTTCTCCCAGGGAAGGTAAATCTTTAATTTACCCGCTGGACAAGGGTCAGGGGCTGGGGGGCGGAGCTCTGGCCCCTCTTCCAGTTCCAGTGCACCCTGCCCTTGCTGGTGGGCACATGCCTGCCCTGCTATATTGCCCCACATCCTCTCTGTGCATGATATGTGTGTTGGGGGGGAGGGCGGCCTTCAAGAAGAAGCTGGGGAAAGGGGATAGAGTGGGCCCATCCTTCTTCCATGCCAAGATCTGGGCCCACGCCTCATTCCATCCCCATGCCAACTGTAGGACCTAGATATTATGTTCACACACATTCCCCCCACCTCCCATTTTACAGATAAAGAAACTGAGGCTCAGAGTGGGAAAAATGACAGATTAGATGTCACAGTGTTCATAAGGGTCCCCAAGGCCTGTCTCTCTCTATGGGCTCTTTTGGACTTGACTTATCCAGGTCTCTTGGTCCCCCATGACCCCTTTTGGGGTTTGTTTGGATCCTGGCACACCCTTTTCCGAGCTGGGTGCCGTTGGGCAGGTGACTTCACCTGTCTGAGCCTCAGTGTCCTCCTGGCTCTTGGAGCTACTGTAACCATTCTGTGAGATGGTGTGCTTAGCGCCCAGACTGCTCCCTGCTGTGCCCTGGCTTATTAATCATTGCTGCTACTGTTATCATTGGGCCAGCCTCCAGGGGTGGGTACTGCCCAGGCTGTTGCTTGAGAGAGGCAAATCCAGCCTCCCCACACCTGTGACTGCACATGGGTGAGTCCTTACCAGTTACTATTTAAACAGGTGGTGGCAGTGGGGGGCTGGGAGGAACAAGGCCTCAGCACCTGGCATGGACAAGCACATGCCACCAAGGCCTCTGCATCGGCCACACGGAACAGGCCCCAGCCCTGTTCCCCGGAGCCCTTCTCCTGCGCCCTCCCCCATCACCTCCTCTTGTCAGCTGAGAGGTATCCTGGACAGGCCCTGCCTCTCTGGCCTGTCTTGTCTGTCCTCATAGTAGGGATAATGGAACCACTTACCAGCTTCCGCAAGGCTCCCTCATCCAGCCCAGCTAATGTTTCGTCCGCCATCTTGCTGGCCCCTAGCTCTGTCCGTCGCCTCCTGGTGAGTTCCCCAGTGCCTTTGGCAGCTGACACCAGCTCAGGGAATTCTGCAGGGGACAGACATGAATCAGGCCTTCTGGGGCCTCTAGAAACCACAGGCACTTGGGCTTTGTGCCTCAGTTTCCCCCTCTAAGCCATGATTATCCATTGGTGTTTGATCCTTATCTGTGATGTGACTCCTGGCTGGGAGGTGCCCTCTGCCCTAGGGTAGTGTGCTGGAAAACTCAACAAACCAAGAGTAGGAGTCCCTGGTGCCAGTCCAGCCAGCTGGACTGCTAGCTTGCTGAGTGGCCTAAGCTGGGCCCTTGCCATATCTAAGCATCAAACAGGGAGGGTAGGGACCTGGATTGTGAAGCCAGGGCCCAGTAAGGCCCACCCAAGCTGTGCTCACCACCAGGGGGTGCCCACCACACTCCACAGCTTCCTGCCCCACCCACCCATCCCCAGGGCCTGCCCAGCCCCCACTCACCCCAAAAGCTCAGCCTCTGGCTATGGGCTAAACCCATATCCAAGTCCTTGCTGCCTTTGCCACTCTCATTCCCCCAGGTAACTTAAGCCATTGGAGGTAACATTCTGTCTTCTAATTCTTGAGGACAGCCCTCTGTACACACCCCTCTCCACTCCTCCCCTTCCCGCCCTCCCCCTGATGCCAACTGCCCTGACCTCATGAAGCCAGGTGTCCAGGCACCCCACTCCTCCTGCCAGTTCACACACTTAGAATTCAATTCAGCTGGAAGAGCCTTCAGAAACTGATCCGTCCAGCTTCTGGACTTAGGCAAACAGGATTGGAGAGGACCAGAGGATTGTCATGGGGGAAGGAGGATCCCAAAGACCCAGAGGGCAGGGAATGGATTTAATCTTGGCCACCTCTAGCTTCTGAAGTCCCCTTCCAAAGTGCCCTCAGGGGCTCAGGACACTCCTTCTTGCTCTATCACTGCCTATCAAAATGGCCCCCTAAATCCTGACCCAGCCTCCCAGTGTAGCTCTTTCCTTCCCCTGCAGCCCTAATATCTTTCTGGAATTTGAGGGCCCACAGCGTGACACACCGTAGGTGCTTAGTTAATGTATGGTGACTGAAATGGCCCCTGGATTGCCCCCGCTCCTGTTGATTCATCACTCAGTCATCCCTTCCCCCTCCCCAGTCACTTGTCGAGTCATCCCATCCAGTGAATGGGTCTGGGGAAGGTCCTAGTCCACACAGTTGGGGTTCTTCGGACTCTGCCTGTTCAAGTCGCTGCTTGCTTTTCCCATCCTTGTAGGCTCGGACAGGTAGCAACCTCCCAGCCGCCCTCTGCTGGGGTCCTTCACTTAGCAATCACCAGACTTGGGTTCTGTGGACACTCTGAGTTCCCCCATGTCTTCTGAGGGGCAGGGGTCCCTAACGCAGAATCTAGGACTCCCAGGGAAGTCTCTTTCTCCTCAGGGATTCCTGCCGCTGCTCCACTCCAGTTCCATGGCTCCCTGTCACACAGTGTGAGGTCCCCGAAGATTGCGAGGGGTCTCAGAGAAACGTAGGAGCTTCCTCAGGGTTTCTGCCCCCACAGACTAGCACCCCTGAGGGTCGTAGAGCCTCCTGGAGGTCCGTGAGCGTCTTTTCCCCAGGCCTCAGAACTTTATCGCATGGGTTAGAGCCCCTGTGGATGGGTGGGGGCTCCCAGGTTCAGGAGTCCCATAACCCTGGGAGTCCACCTATCCGGGTTCCACCCTCGGACCCGTCGGGGATCCTGCTGCCGCCCGGAGGTCCGCACACCCACCTCTTAGTCCGGCCCGCCCGCCCGGCACGGGCTCAGCTTAGGTCGTTCGGGATCCAACAGATGGATTAGGAGCGGTCAGGCGGAAGGCGCCGCGACCGGGATGCCAAGCCCGCTCAGCAACCGTCCCCGGGATTCTGCAAGCGCCGCCCGTCCAGCCGCGGCAGCAGCCCCGCGGGTCCCGCCCCGCGCCATGGCGCCAACCAATCCTGGGGAGGATCCCGCCCACCCTCGTGCCCCATTGGGGAAATTCAATTTGACGGCCACGCCCCTAGAAGAGGCCCCGCCCCTCACGGGCCTAGGTTGTAGGGGTTTGCAGACTTGGGGCCACTGTTCAAGCGGCCTTCGCTGGTCGGGTGGGCGTCACCAGGAGGATGCAGCTTTGCGCCAAAGTCAGGGAGGGCGCCCAAAGCCGCGGTAAGTGGCCCGGGATCGTACTATTCGCGGAGCCTTCAGGACTGTCCCTCTCCGCCCTCCTCTTTGTTCGTGAGACCCTGTCCCCTCACTCGACTCCGCCCCCTCCTCGCTTCAGTGCCCTGGCTTGGCCGCTGCCCCCAGGCTGCTTTCGGCACACCTGGTCCGGGTCACCTCAGAGCAGGGACTAAGTGGCCGGCAGCACCTTGACCCTACGTTGAAGTACCTCAAGGACCACCTCAGATGGAGCAGGGTCAATCACACAGCTCCCCTTCCCCAGCCGACACACTTTTGCACAGATGTTGACCTTATCTGTCATGCTTCTCGCTTCCAAGCCCCTCAGCGTCGGCCTCTTGCAGCGCTGTGGAGTTAAATAGGGAACACGAAGTCCAGAATTCAACAAATGGAGGAAACTGAGACCCAGAGAGAGCCATCATGCCCAAGACAACATGAGGAATCAACCAGGGGACCCAAGAGCTCAGACCCACTGGAGAAAACCACTCTGTCCCCTGTGATAGAGGTCAGGGTGCCTCCCACAGGTCTCCATGGACATCAAAGGGAGTTGGAGCCTGGGAGGTGGGGTCTGGAATCCTGTCTGTCAAATAATAACAATAATAATATAGACTCATTTTTTTGTACTTGCCATGTACCAGGCATATAGTCCCTATAACGACCATTTGAGCCCAGGATTACTGTCCCATTTTACAGGTGAGGACAACAGCTGATAGGTAGTGGAACTGTGGTTCCTACCAGCACCTTCTGAGTATAGAATCTGTGCTTTTAACCACTGTGATATGGGGTTGTGGGGAAGTGCTTTCAGCCTGTTGCTCCAGCAGAGCCCCTCAGCCCCACTGTCCAGATCCTCTGTGACCACCCACTACCACACCTTGCCCCCATCTAGAGCGAGGGCCAGTATCCACTCTGAGACTCTTTTAAAGGTATCATCTTACTGCATCCCCACATCCCTGAGAGGTGGTCCCGTTTTACACATGGGAAAACCACGGCTCTGAGAGGGAAGGGGCTTGTTAAGGTCACACGGGAAGAGGAGCAAACAGAGCCCAATTTGGGGCTTTAGTTCGAGGTCCCCTTCTCCTGAGAAGGCCCCATGTAGGCTCTCTCTGGTTAACCTAGATGTCATTTTTTTTTTAAATAAACTTTATTTTTTTATTTATTTTTGGCCACGTGGCTTGTGGGATCTTAGTTCCCCGACCAGGGATTAAACCTGGGCACTTGGCAGTGAGAGCTGAGTCCTAACCACTGGACCGCCAGGGAATTCCCAACTTAGATGTCATCTTATTCTCCAGAACAAGGTTCAGCGCCCTGCAAAGCCAACTCGGTCCTATTCAAACCTCGCGCGCCCATTGGAACAGCCTCCTGGGGCGGGACATACGTAAGCCACCTGAGTGGCGGCTCTTGGCTCCAGTGAATGGCCTGCTTCGTACTAGCTCTGCCCCCACCCCCCAGGAGGGAGGAACGGCACAGGTGAGTTTCTGAGAGCGGACTTTGTGTCACACACGCGCTCACTAGTTCCTGGTAGTACTGAAGATAAGCATGGGTCCTGCCCCTCCATCAAGCCCTCAGGGCTGGGGTCCTCCTCCAGACCTACTTGCTTTCCCTTCCTATCTGAAAGGGGTGGGACGAGATGGTGGTGAAACAAAGATCAAAGGGCAGCCCGGTGTGGTTCTGGAGAAGCTTGCAGCCACAGCACAGGAAGGAGTAAAGGTCCCATGAGGAGGGTCCTGGTGTTTACTGAGCACCAGTTGCATGCAAATTGACCACTGTGCAAGATAAGTATTACCCGGATTCTACAGAGGTGGAAGCTGAAGCTCAGGGAGGTGAAGGCACCTTGGCTGGTAATGGCATTCAAACTTGAGTGGGATTCTACCCCATGCTAAAGCCCCTTTCCTCCACCTTGCTGCTTCTAGGATGGAGGAAATCCTGGAAGACTTCTTAGAGGAGGGGCAAACTGATCCTTGAGGAAGGGTGCAAAGAAATCCATCCCACAGAGAAGAGGGGGAAAGACATGAAAGAGTATTAGTGGCAGGGGGACAGTGTGAATAAAGGCCAGGAGGTTTGTAAGTGGGAAAAGGAGGAGAGATGGGCTGTGGATGGAGCAGGAAATGGAGATGGAAGACCTTCCATCTGTGAAAGGCCCTGAGTGACAGGTGAGTAGGGTGAACATGTCTTATGGGCACTGGGGAGGCCTGGGCCTCAGTCTGCCAGTCCATTTATACAATGAGGAGCTTGGACTGGCTCACTTCAGGCCCTCCCAGAAAGGGTCCAGATTTCTCCAGGTCCAACCCTGGACTGGCAGAGTAGGGAGTAGCTGGAGCAGCTCAGGGGCCAAGGGTAATATTTTGCTCCAGTCTCTCAGTCTGAGAATAAATATTTTTACCAAGCTGGCAGTGCCAGATCCCTGAATCTCCCTGGCTTCTCCTCCCCCTCCCTGGTGTCCTGCAGAGAAACCCCTGCAGTCCTGGCGTCAGGAGGCAAGAGGAGTGTTGGGTCTTAGGCCTGGCTCCAGCCCAGGCAAAGTTTTGTTCCCCTTGGAGCCTCAGTTTCCTCATCTGCAAGATGGGGGAGTTGTGGCCTGAGCTTTCTAAGCCCTCTCCCCACCAAACTAGACAACATAAAATTCGAAGACTTTCAGGGAGACCCCCACCTTGGGATGTGCTCACAAGTGGCTGTGAGGCCAGCCAAGGCCAAGACCTTGGGCCTATGAGGGGTCTAGAGCCTGCTGGGCAGTGGGAGGGGTAGAGGGGTTAGAGCTGGATGGGAGTTGGGCCTGCTGTTGGGGTCTCACAGCCTGGTGAGGGTAGGGGGAGAGATGGTATCTGGACTCTAAAAGTTGTGGAGAAAAAGCCCTCATTTGCTGTTTGGCATGTGGAAGTGGGGGGGAAAGGCAACCTGGAGAGGGCACAGCATGAGAGCAAAGGAAATCAGGTAGGACTCTGAGGACTTTGCTGGGGAAAATTCAGGTAGGCGAGGCTGGAGCATGGGGACCCTGGAGGAGAAGAACTGGTTCTTGCTGGGGTTGGCTGGATCCAAGGGCTGTGACCCTCTCCCTCGTGGGCAGAACTGGAGGCCCCCAAGTTCAGCAGCCACAGGAGTGGGGCTGGGGATCTGTTTGGCAAACCAGTTTGGCAAGGCTGTCTCCTCCATGATGTCATCCAGCTGCTGTGTTCTCTGAGCGACAGTGTCAGATAAACTTCCGGCCTTGGAGGAGGAGGGGGCCCGGCCCTAGGTGCTGAAGGATGGGAAAGGAGTGACTCTTCAATGTAGGAAACTTGGAGGCAAGTGAGCCCTGGGAAGGAGAAGGGGATCTGAGATGCGCAATGTGTTGTGATGAACCCCAGGAGACCAGCCTCATGGAAAAAGGAGAGGGTTCTGGATGGGCCGGCCTGGACTTATCACTTCTGGGAGTTCCCTGATGCCTGGCGTAATCTAGGCTTATGGCAGCGGCCCTGTATAATTGCTGCCTAGTGGGTTGGAACCATAAAAACACATGAGTGGCAGTTTTGTTATTATCATGAACCTCACAGCTTGAATGTTGTGAGGTAGAACCATCATTATACAGAAGAGGAGACAGGCTCAACAAGGCCAAGCCACACCAGCACCTCACACAGGATTAGAACCCAGAACCCTTGATTTTTTTTTTTTTTTTGCTGCATGGCGTGGCTTGCGGGATCTTAGTTCCCCTACCAGGGATTGAACCTGGGCTCCAGCAGTGAAAGCGTGGAGTCCTAACCACTGAACTGCCAGGCAATTCCCCAGAACCCTTGCTTCTAACCATGGTACCCTGCCATTTGGGATCTCTGCCCACATGGGGCCTTGTCATATTTCTTAACTACTTGTGAGCCCAGCAGCTGAATTGTGGCATCATAGAGTCCTAGATGCCCACCTTGTGGTAATCTGAGTTCCAGAGAGGTCAAGGAACAGGCTTCAGGTCACACAGCAATTGGAGGTGGAGCCACTTGGTACCCCAGATCCCCAGCCTCCCCAAATCCTTGTTTCCCCCTCAGGGCCTGGCACACTCAAGCATGAAATAACAATAACTAGCACATACTGAGTCCTTACTATGTGCTATTCATTCATTTATACATCACCACAGCCATGTGAGGTAGGTGCTAAGATTATACCCATTTTATAGATAAAGAAACTGAGGCTCAGGGGGACGTCACTTGTCCATGTTGACACTGCATATCGGTGGTAGGGCTGGGATTTGAACCCAGTTGTGTGGACCCTTTCCCCTTGGTGGACCCAGTAGGCCTCACTGTAGGTATGAAGACCTCTAGACAGGAGGGTGGTTGACCCCTTTTCAGACTCCAGAGGCATGCAGTGTCCAATTCATAGTTTCTACGCAGGCCTGGCCTCCCTGGGGTGGGCAGAAAAGTGCTGAGGCCGCGAAATGCTCTGAACCTTCCCAGAGGAGGCGGCCACGGTGGGAGGGAGTGTTTGGTGCAGACCTCAGAGCCAAGTGTAGACGTGGCGGTTGGACCCACTGCAGGCAAGGGAGGGCAGGCGGGGTGGGGCCCAAACCCAAACCGGCCTCCCAGCAGTGTTCCCAGCCATCCGCCAGCCAGGCCCAGCCCTGCCCGCCCTTCTAGCTCCCCATCTGGATTTGAGATGAGGACGCTGGGCCTAATAATAGCTGAATGGTAGCAAAGGCAGTGCCTGGAGCCTCAGCCAGTGGGGGGCTGGGATCCCCATCATCTCATGCTGGCTTGGAACTGGTTTCTGAACTTTTAAAATAATAGCAAGTGCTTATGACGTGCATACATGTGCCAGGCATTGTGCTGAGGTTAGCCCACAGTAACTCATTTATTCCTCACAACAACCCAATGAGATAAGTCCGTCATTAGCTCTATTTGACAGATAGAGAAACCGAGACACAGAGAGTTAAGCAACTTACCCCTGACTGTTATAGCAGCCTCTCATTGCTGAGCACACAAGTCTGTCCTAGGGACTGTGCTAAGCACTTTCCATGTATTTTCCCATTTGAGGAAAATGCACAAGGCATCATAGGCAGATCATCATTTATTTAGATGATGAAAAAAATGAGACCGAGAGAGAAAAGGGACTTGCCCAAGGTCACATGGCTGCAAGAGGCAACTCAAACCTAGGACTCTAGAGGGGGTAAGACCTTGGCTTCTGGAATCAGATAGACCTGAGTACATCACTGATGACATCACTGCTCTTTAGCTGTGTGGCCTTGGCAAGTCACATCACCTGCCTGAGCTTCTGTTTTCTCCTCTGTAAAATGGGGGTTTGGTTGACATGATGCTAACACCACCTGCCAGCTATTAAGTCCACCTTGGGGGTAGTAGGTCATTTACATCATGCATTTATGTTGTGCATTCTCTCATTCAGTTCGCACAACAGCCCCCAAGATGGGGACTCCTCTTCTCTCACACCTGTTTTATAGAAGAGAATGTGAGGCTCAGAGAGTGCAAGGGCCTTGCCCAGGAAATGACAGCAAGTGAGTCAGGATTTGAGCCCAGTGCTGTGAGTCCAGAGGCTGAGCACTTTTCTCTTTACACTTTGCATCCTTATCCTGAGGCACCGAGAGGGTGTGGGCTCTGCCTGGGTCACAGAGTGAAGTAGGTCTCTAGGGCCACCTGATGTGTAAAGGCCAGGAGGGGAAGGCCTTTCCGCCAGCCCCAGGTCACTGCAGTCACAGCTTCTCCAGGCTTGAAGTTCAAGGTGTTTCCTAGACTCAAATATCTGAAAAGATGCCCTGTTCTTCCAAAGGCCAGAATGAGATCCAGATTTGGGGGCCCCTTCCCTGTGAGCCCAGGGTGCTGGATTCCTGGTTCAGCTAGCAGAAGTGGGGAGGTTCCTTCTGGCCAAAGAGGACCAGTTTTCGGAGTCATACGGGAAGCTTGGGGCATGAAGAGAGCTTCGGGTTTTGCTTAAATCCTGATTCTTCCATTCACTAGCCACTTCATCTTCCTGAACCTGGGAAGGAAGTTTCAAATGGGGGCACTAATACCTCCTGTAGTAGTTTGGTTGCAAAATAACTTCAGTGCTTTGCTTCCCTGTATGCAAGCCCCTTTGCAGTGTGACTTTGGAACTCCTCCCATCAGGAGATAGAGCCTATTTCCTCATTCCTTGAACCTGGGCTCAGCCATATGACCTATTTTGGCCAATAGAATACAGCAGAGGTGACACTGCCTGTTCTGAGTCTGGACTGTAAGAAGTCTTGTAGCTTCTGCCCATTCTCTTGGAATCCTCCCAGCTGTCATGTGAACAGGCCTGAGCTATCCTGCTCCGGGATGAGAGACCACTGGAACAGGAATGAGCTGTCCTGGCTGACGCTGTGCTAATCAGCCAATTAAGACTAGAAGAACCTTTAGCTGAGCCCAGACCAAATTGCCAATCCATGAAATCATGAGCAAACTAAATGGTTGCTGTTTTTTGTGGGGTTTTTTTGTTTTGTTTCTTTGGCTGCGCTGTGCAGCATGCGAGATCTTAGTTCCCCAACCAGGGATCGAACCTGTGCCCCCTGCAGTGGAAGCATGGAGTCCTAACCACTGGACCACTACAGAAGTCCCTGGTTGCTGTTTTAAGGCACTAAGTTTTGGGGTGATTTGTTATGCAGCATTATTATGGAAATTAATAACTGATACAGTTTCATTCAGTGCAATTAATGGTAACTGCTGTAACAAAACAAAAATCTCAGTGGCTTAACCCAATGATAGTTTATTCCTCACTCATGCAAAGTCTGATATAGGTCAGGGGTCTCCTAACCCATCTGCCTTGGAAGGCAGCTCTCTTCCAGGCAGTGACTCCCCAAGGCCCTCCCTGGAATCCATTCCTGAATCCTCTGCATGTGGAATGGGAGACTAAAAATCAAAAGAGACTCACCCATTCTTAATTGCCTTGGCCCGGGGATGACATGTAATTTTCACTGGCGAGAGTGTAGTCACATGACTGCTAACTGTAGGGCCCAGGAAGAGGAAACAGGTTGAAGAACACAAATCATTGGCTCTGCCACATTCCCTCCCTCACCAGGCACCGTGAGGAGTCAGGCAGTACCTAGCACAGAGTGGCTTAAATAAGGGGCAATTTATAGGTGAAGAATCTGAGGCTTGGGACTTCCCTGGCGGTCCAGGGGTTAAGACTCCGTGCTTCGGGCTTCTTAACCACCGGTGGCACAGTGGTTAAGAATCTGCCTGCCAATGCAGGGGACACAGGTTCGAGCCCTGGTCCCGGAAGATCCCACATGCTGCAGAGCAACTAAGCTCATATGCCACAACTACTGAGCCTGCGCTCTAGAGTCTGCAAGCCACAACTACTGAGCCTGCGTGCTGCAACTACTGAAGCCCGTGCGCCCTAGAGCCCGTGCTCTGCAACAAGAGAAGCCACAGCAATGAGAAGTCCACGCACCGCAAAGAAGAGTAGCCCCCGCTCGCCACAACTAGAGAAAGCCTGTGTGCAGCAACGAAGACCCAACGCAGCCAAAAATAAGTAAATATAATAAATAAATTTATTTTTTTAAAAAAGACTGTGCTCTACTGCAGGGGGCATGGGTTCAAGAAAAAGAAAAAAACAGATTATGGGGCTCAGAGAGGTTGACAAATTTGCCAAAACCACACTGCAAGCCAAATGAGTAGCTGTTTTGTGGTAGTGAAGGGCTCAGAACAGATCTGGAGTTGGACAGATCTGGGTGCAAATCCCAACTCTGTCGTTTCCTTGCTGTGTGACATTAGGCTAGTTACCCAGTTTCTCTGCGTTTCAGTTTCCTCATCCACAAAATGGGGAGGGGAATAGTTCCAACTTCACAGGGTTAGGGTGAGCATTCAGGAGCTTATGTGTGTCAAGAGCTTAGCTCAGATCCTGGTACATGGCACCTACTTAATAAATGTGAGCTACCTGGGCAGGCATGATGCTCTTTCTCATCTTGCCAGGGTCAACAAATTTTTATGTTTTGTGCAAATTCTGTCCCTTCCTCCTACCTCTTGTGGTATGAATGGTTTTATTTACTTGGTTAAGAGAAGGAATATTTCCCCCAATTGGATATGTTACTCAAACCTTTACAAGCACAAAGCCCCCAAACACCCATGGCTGTTCTGCTGTCAGAGGTCTGAAATTATTTCATTATTGCTTCCTTTAGACTAAAGCTTGGCTCTGTAAAACACATCCTCTTCCCAACCCACCCCTAGGATTGTCCCATCACTGGGATCGGGGCAAGAGGGTCTGTAGCTAATGGGCTCCAGCTGGGGAAAGGCCAGGGCCAGGGCCAGAGCAGACCCTACTGGGTGTGTGGTCTGGGCATTATGAAAATTTCTGCCCAACCTGAAGGAAAGGTCCAAGATGGGTGAGATATGGCTTCCCCTCCTTTCACCCCATTTAACCCATCTCTGAGCCTCCCTTTGAAGCCAGACAGACAGGTTCGTGAGCATCGTGGCGCTCACAGTCTGGAGGTGGAGACAGACTCAGCGAACAGAGCGCCATATAAAGTTTTCATTACAGATTACGGTCATTTCTTTGAAGTGGGAACCACATGGCACTATGGGAGCTTGTACTGGGGGCCTACTTTAAATTATTTTTAAACTTTTGTTTTTGAAGAGATAATCCTGGGAGGTCAGAGAAGTTATCTCTCAGGAGGTAATTATGCTCAGATCTGGAGGATAAGAAGAAATTTGCTGAACAGAGAGTTGGCCTTGGGATGAGGGGTGGTGTTCCAGGTAAGGAACAGGTTGTGCAAATGCCCTGAGGCAGGAAGGAACAACCTCCAGGAACTGATGGAACACTAAAGCAACTGGAGTTTGAAGGGTTAGGGAGAAGCGGGGTGCAAATGAGAAGGGAGAGGGGAGCAGGGGCCAGTCCCTGTGGGCAGGACTGGCTACATAATTTGTGGGGCCTGATGCAAAGCAAAAACATGAGACCCCTTTAAGAATTTCAAGATGGTGACAGTAAATCATTAAACTAAGTATGGGGCCCTGTGCAATCGCACAGGTCATACACCCAGGACAATGGTCCTGCACTTGGACCATTGTAAGAAGGAAGGACTTTGCTGTGAGGGCTGCAGGGAGCCACCAAAGGCTTTTGAGCTAGGGGTGGTAAGATCTTATTTGCATAAACCCAGGTGCTGTCTCACTATACCACACCTGGATGGTATGTGACCCTCTTCTCTCTGCACAGGTGGCCTGATTCATTTTCCTAAAATATTTTACTTGGAATATCACTCTCCTGATCAAGAACCTGCAGTGGCTCCCACTCCCTTAACAGATCCGGCCCAAACTCCCTACCTAGACATTCAAGGCCTTTCATAATCTTCCCTCACCTGATTTAGTTAACCTGCTATCAACATAAGGCTATGTGCCGAATCCCAGAGCTGATGAACTAACCCAAGGACCCACGGTAATTACAGGAGGCCGAGGCAGGACCGGAACACAGGTCTTCTGCAGTAGGCAACCCCCTGCCCTGGAGGAGGGTGCAGCCTCACAATGTGCTTTGTACCCCCCAACCTAGCACAGAGACTTGCACCAATAGGTGCTCAGTATGTGTCTGTGGCAGCGAGTTCCTTCTCCAGGGCAGGGTATTTCAGAATCCAGGATGTAGTTAGTGTCCTTCCTGACTCCTTCTGTCCATCACCTCTACCACTAGGCATTCGCCAAGCCCCACTGCACCGCCCCGGGCGGCGGGGGGTGGGGGTGGGTGTGCAGGGGCCAGGTCCTGCCCATAGACACGTGTTTGGCCTGCACAGCTTTTAAAAAGCTTTTCCAACTTATCATTAACGTTTAAAAATCAAGAAATTTCACATGGCAATCTGCATTGTTGTTTCTCTGCAGAGCCCTGGGCCTGATTCCCCAGGGGAAGCCGCGTGCTCCCTAACTGGACCCTCCGAGGGGTTCCGCCCTAAGTCCGAAGTAAGACTGTGGAGTTTGGAACCTTGAAGAAAGAGCGCCCTAGTTACCACCAAAGGCCAATCAGGATCCTGAAATCTGACCAATCAGATGATTGGAGGTGGGGCCATGTGGAGTAAGCCTCACCCCCAGCCTCTGCAAAAGAGGAGAGGAAAGGTTTTGCTCCAATTCTTACAACCAGCTCCAACCTGCTGGTTGACTCCCGAATCCCTGGGGGCTGAAAGGATGCAGTGAGTGTTACTCAGACAGGCCAAGCTGGTCCCTCCCAACCAGCCTTTGATCTTCCCCGTGCTTTCTGCTTGGACAGCTCTTTCTCTTCATCATCACTCTGGCTGGCTCCTGAGTACCATTCAGGTCTCAACTCAAATGTCACCTCCTTAGAAAGGCCTTCCCAGCGCACCTATCTGAAGCTCCAGGCATTACTCTGTATTGTATTATCCTTTTGTATTTTTATTATTTGTTAAATCATAGCAGTTATTATCTGAAATTTATGTGTTGCTGTTTTTTTTTTTTTTAATAAATTTATTTATTTATTTATTTTTGGATGCGTCGGGCCTTCATTGTTGGGTCTTCGTTGCTGCACTTGGGCTTTCTCTAGTTGCCGTAAGTGGGGGCTACTCTTTTTTTAAAAAAATTCTATTTATTTATTTTTGGCCGTGCTGGGTCTTTGTTGCTGTGCACGGGCTTTCTCTAGTTGCGGCGAGCGGGGGCTACTCTTCGTTGCGGTGCGTGGGCTTCTCATTGCGGTGGCTTCTCTTGTTGCAGAGCACGGCTCTAGGTGCCCAGGCTTCAGGAGTTGTGGCTCATGGGCTCTGGAGCGCAGGCTCAGTAGTTGTGGCACACGGGCTTAGTTGCTCCGCAGCATGTGGGATCTTCCTGGACAAGGGCTCGAACTTGTGTTCCCTGCATTGGTAGGAGGATTCTTAACCACTACGCCACCAGGGAAGCCCGAGTGGGGGCTACTCTTCGTTGCAGTGCACGGGCTTCTCATTGCAGTGGCTTCTCTTGTTTCGGAGCTCGGGCTCTAGGCACGCGGGCTTCAGTACTTGTGGCACATGGGCTCAGTAGTTGTGGCTCATGGGCTCTAGAACTCAGGCTAAATGGTTGTGGCACACGGGCTTAGTTGCTCCGCAGCATGTGGGATCTTCCTAGACCAGGGCTCGAACCCGTGTCCCCTGCATTGGCAGGCGGATTCTTAACCACTACGCCACCAGGGAAGTCCCTGTGTTGCTATTTGGCTCCCACTAGATGTGAGCTCTGAAGGCAAGGACCAAGTCTGTCTTGCTCACCACCGAGTCCCCAGGGCTGCAAATGTGACCTGGTACCACAGAAGAAGTTCAGCCCACATTTGTGGAAAAGTGAACCACTGGACTCACAAAAGACCTTTCCCTGGCAGATACCCATGACTACTTGATGCAGGTGTGGGTGGGAGCCGGTTGGCAATTAGGTAGCAATTAGTCACCAGCTAATTAATGCACAAGACAGCTTAGGGGCTGGGAGGCAATCAAGGGACTGAAGCCCACAAAGGAGCCTCAGGTCTCTGGGAAAATATTGAGAGAGGGCAATGAGGAATCCCCGGGGTAATGTTTGAAAACCTCTTCTGTGTTGTTGAAGGAGATTTAAATGATCAGAAGCCCCCCAAAAGGGGACTTGGTCCCTTTAAGAAGCAGGTGGGGCTAACCAGGCTCTGGTCGTGGGTCTGGAAGAACTGGCCTGTAAAATAAGCGATGGGATGAAGAAGAGTCACCCTTTCCTACTTGGGGGATTTACCTTTGGATATTAGGAAAGGTTCTTTTGTTTGCAAATACCAGAAACCTCCTAGAGTAACCTGAGTTAAATGGGGACTTTATTGGGAGGCCATCAGAAGGGGTATCAAGATTATAAAAATTTCAAGGTAGAAAGAGGGGACCCAACAACTCATGTTGTTTCTGTTTACTCAACATTGTGTTCTGGTTTCCAGACCCTTCTGATCATCCTGTGGTCTGGAGCTTTGCATTCAAAGTGTGGTCTGTGGAGCAGCAGCTCTGGCATCTTCTAGGAGCTTGTTGGAAATGCAGAGTCTCAGACCTTGCCCCAGACCTACTGCATCAGGATCTGTATTTTAACAAGATTCTCAGGGGATTCATGTGTACATTATAGTTTGGGTGCATGGCCACAGGAATCAACTGGGTAATGGTGGGACGGTGTCTCTTAAACCTGAAGGTTCCTAGGAGAGCTGCTGCCTTGGTGGTCTCCAGGGGATGGTTGTTCCCCAGGGTCCACTGGGAAGAGGGCAGTAAAATTGGCAATCTTGAGCTGCTGTTAACGATTCTTGCTTGGGTGCTAGCTGGGCGGGAGTCCAGCCCACAGCAGCCTGCTCCTCAGGTGGGAGATGGTCCTGGGGAACCCAGGCCTGTGATTTGCCAAGGAGGAAACTACTCAGGACCCTGGAGGGAATGCCCTGTATGCTGCTGGATTCCTACTTAGGGGACTCTATTTTGAAGGGCTCATCTTCTTGGCTGAAGGAAGGCAGAGGATGGCCTGGGCTGATGTTGGAGCTGGGACTTTCAATCTGCCTGCTCTGATCCTGGCAAGCAGTTCCTAAAAAGCTGCCCTCAGGGCACAGAATGGGAACAGCCATATTGACTCTCCGCAGTAGGAGTTCCAAAGCACCTTCACCTCTTATCGTATTTGATCTTCCTAATGATCTTGTACAAAGGATGTAAACAAACAAAAAAACAAAACCACCAGTCAAGCATAAAAGTTTCCTGCCTTTAAAAAGGGTTAAGTGCAACCCAAGGAGTGTTGCTACTTAACTTGTACCTCCCTCTTGGTTTGTTAAAATCCTGTTCTCAAATTAAGGTGCTGTTGGGTTAGGAGGTTGGATCGTGGGTGAGCTCATCCTCTCACATTATGAAGTTTTTCATTTAAAGTGTGCCTATGCTGGGATTCCCTGGTGGTCCAGTGGTTAAGACTCGGTGCTCCCAATGCAGGGGGCCTGCATTTGATCCCTGGTCAGGGAATTAGATCCCGCATGTCGCAACTAAAGATCCCGTGTGCGGCAACTGAGACCCAGGGCAGCCAAATAAATAAATAAATAATGATAAAAAAAATAAAGTGTGCCTATGTAGATCTCTCAGCAAGACACAAGTATCCATGCAGGCTTATTCAGTACTCCCTGGAGCTCAAGAGTTTCCCTTTTAGGGCCAAAGCATTATTGGAAGAAGGCAATTCCTAATTCTCCCACTATTTCTCCCATTGGAGAAAGGATCTCCCGCCTGCCACCCACAGGTCCCAGGCATCACACGGCATCTCGAGGCAGCTCCCAAAATTGCGTTCAGATGCTCCAGAAGGAAACTGTCAGTCTCTACAAGGCTCACCTTGTGTCTCCAAAACTTATTAAGTGACATCATAAGTAAGGCTTGGTAAATAGGATGAGGGAGTCTGACCAGTGAGGACAGACAGAAGCCTTTGGGTATGGATGCAGGCAGAACAGAAATGGAGACTGGTAATAGGTGGAGGTGAGGACAGAGCTTAGTGCCTTGGACAGAGAATGAACAATCCCAGTTAGCTTTACAGAACACTTTCATAAACATGGTCCTCCTCTATCCTCAGAAGCCCTGAGTGGTAAAATTTAATTATACCCAATTCATAGATGAGGATCCTAAGGTCCTGCAAGGTCATCAAGCTACACAAAACTGAGCCATGCATCTTAGACCAGTGCTTGGTTCATAGTGGGTGAATAGTTGATGTTTGTTGAATAAAAGTAGAAAGTGTGCATTGCATAGCACCTTTAAAAAGAACTGTAAATGATGAGAAGTTTACATTTTTGCGTAGTCTTAAGTATCTCCCCACAAGATACTTACTAATTATAAAGGAACCCTTTACAAGAGAAACTTGGCAGGCACCTCCTTAAACCAGGTGATCAATGTTAACTTCATTAGTAATAAATCACGCTGACAAGATGAAGCCCTTGTATGCTGTACTAAGAAGGGCACAAAATTACTTCTGTGCTATTCTTGCCAAAAATGCATAATCTCGATCTGATCAAGCGAAAACCACGAGACATCCAAATTGAGGGATATACTGTAAAATGACTGACCAGTACTCTTCAGTGTCAAGGTTATAAGAGATAAGAGAGACTGAGGAACTGTCACAGATTGGAGGAGGCTAAGAAGACATAACAACTAAATACAAAGTGGGATGCTGGATTTGATTGCAAGGAAAACTGGCAAAATTCAAATAAGTCTGTAGGTTAGTTAATAGCGCTGTATTAGTGTTGACTTCCTGGCTTTGATAACTGTACCAAGATTGGGTAAGATGTTAATATTAGGGGAAGCTAGGTGAGGGATATAGGAGGTGAAGAGTTTAGGAGAGCTCTCTGAACTATTTTTTGCAAGTTTTCTGTAAGTCAAATTATTTCAAAATAAAAAAAAATAAACTATAAGGTAAATTTTATATATAAATTCTAAATTTATAAAACTATACATGCACCCCAATGTTCATAGCAGCATTATTATTTTTTTTTATAGCAGCATTATTTACAATTGCCAAAATATGGAAGCAACCTGTGTCCATCAACAGATGAATGGATAAAGATGTGGTATATATATATATATATATATATATATATATATATATATATACACATAATGGAATACTATTCATTCATAAAAAAGAACAAAATTTTGCCATTTGCAGCAATATGGATGGACTTGGAAGGCAATACACTAAGTGAAATAAGTCGGGCAGAGAAAGATAAATACTGTATGATATCACTTATATGTGGAATCTAAAAAATACAACAAACTAGTGAATATTACAAAAAAGAAGCAGACTCACTCACTGACATAGAGAACAAACTAGTGGTTACCAGTTGTGGGGGACATTATAAGGTTGGGGGAGTGGGAAGTACAAACTATTGGGTGTAAGATAGGCTCAAGGATATACTGTACAACAGGGAGAATATAGCCAATGTTTTGTAATAACTGTAAATAACTTTAAAAATTTTTTTAAATTAGATAACCTCTAAAAATCTTGACAAAGTAAGGCATTAATATATAGCTCCTTTGGATGACACCTCTACCAGTGCTCACTTTTCTCTTCTAATTTGAGATAACATTTTGAATCTCTGTATATTCCAGATTATTCTTAGCTCAAATGCCACCTCTTCCAAGAAGCTCTACTTGATCCCTACAGCTAGAAGTTGTGCCTTCCTCCCCTGAACTCCCACGACACCTTATTTGCACCTCTGTTAGGGCATTTATCACCTCCATGGTGGACATCTATGGTATCATCCACCCAGCCTATCCGCCCAGCTCTTTTTCCTCCTGCTCCTGACTCCAACCATGATGTTCTCACAGGAGCTGCCATGTTGTTACAGACCCCCCCCAAGCCATAGTTGATTGGTCCAGGGGTAGACATCTGACTCTGTTGGGCCAATCAGACACCTTCCAGGTTCCCCCCACTGAAACTGAGAAGTTAATTGGTCTGTCTCTGGTTGCTGGAGCCATGAGATATGAAGTTGGAGCCATGAGATATGAATGTGGAAGCTGTTAGCCATTGTGTTCTCTGACACATGGAGGAACCCTGTCTGCAACTAGAGAGAAGATAGCAAATGCAGCAAGAAGGAGAGAAAGAGAGAGAGAGCTGATTCCATCTGTTTTGTTCTTTTGTTTGTTTTTATTTTGGTTTTTTTTTTTTGGTGTAAACAACAGATTTATTTCTCACAATTTTGGAGACTGGGAAATTTGAGATCAGGGTGCCAGCCTTGTCAAGTTTTGGTGAGGGCCCACTTCCTGGGCTGTAGACAGCTACTTTCTCACTGTCCTCACTTGGTGAAGAGCAGAGAGAGGACTCTGATTCCATCTGTTCTTGAAGTTTTCTGTCCTTGCCAGGAATGGTTGGTTGGTTGGCCCTGCTGTCTACTACGTAACCCCCAGAATCCAATCTTCCAATAAAATCCCCTTCCAATAAATCTTTCTTTATTAAGGTAGCCAGAATAGTTTTCTGTGGCTTTCAACCAAAAGATACTCAATGAATATAGCTATTCTGAGTTATATGCATAAATGTTTTCTCTCTCCCATTCATCTGGAGATTGCCAAATGCCCATCTTAGATACAGTTCTCCCTGGCCTGCAATGAGTGACAAAACTAGGACCATTACTTATAAAGATAATTTTCAAAAATTGCTAAATTCTGAGATTAGTCCTTATTAAATTTTATGGTGACAGAAAGTAATGTTTTATTTTTCTTTTTCTTTAATGCTCTTTGACAAATAGCAAAATGTTGGCAACTGTGTGCCTCATTTGGGGAGAACACTTTACTGGAATGTGAAATCGCAGAGTCTGGGGAGCGCTGTCCAGGTATTGATTCCTCTGGCAGGGCCCTTGTCTGGCTCCCAGTACAGCTCCTGGCATGGGGTAAGGCAGGAGATGCCTCCAAAAATGAGTGAGATGAGGTAACGGGTTTAGAGAGCGGTTCTGGTCTCCTGCCTGTCATGAGGAGATGATCTGATTTAAAACTATTGCAGCTTGTTCATTCATTCTTTTATGATTTTTCAAAGGAAGCCTAATTTCTTTATATATTTGCATAATGCCCCACTAGTCCTGCCTGACTTTCCCTTTCAAGCGGACCTCAGATTAATTTTCCCTTTTATCCTAATTGTCTAGGAATGGCTTGGCTGGGAGGAAAGGAAGGGCACCTGTCTCAGAAAGTGGTCAGCTCACCGTGGTGGGGAGAGAGCACTGGAATGGGGGTCATACAGCACTGCAGTCCAACTCTGGCTTCCCCTTGGGCTGGTTGCAAGGTCTCAGGCAACTTGCTTCATTTCTCTGAGCCTTGGTGTACCCATCTGTGAAATGGGAATGATATCTAGCCTACCTTCTGCACAGGACTATTATGAGGGGCTGAATAAGGCTTTGGCAGCAGTTTGGAAATTGGACATGGAGGGAACAGGTGCCAGGTATTGTCTTACATGAGCTGTTGGGGGGCATTGGGTGGGGAAATGATTAAGAAATAGAAATGGGAATGTAAGAAAGTGCAGGGGAGTGGCGAGGTGCTTCTAGTTAGTCCTGGCTCTGTCTATTACTTGCATGTGACCTCACCGCTCTGTGCCTCAGTTTCTTTATCTGGAAACCCAGGTCCCACAGTCAGGAAGTAACTCTTCCTGATACCTCACACTGGGCATCAAAGTATACCTAGAGCTGGGAGAGAGAGAGAGAGACACTCCAGGTGGAGGGGTGTGCATGAGCAAAGGCTTGGAGTTAGGAACTACTGCAGCATGGATGAGAAACACTGGTCTCACGTGTTTTGTTTCATGGGGACAATAATAATATTTCTCTATCATGATGAGAATTAAACAAGAAATGCAGGTAGAGCACTTAGCACAGACTGGCACATAGCAAACTCAGTAATGGTGCTTGTCCTCACTGCTCTTGTTTTATTTTACAGATAAAGAAAACAGAGCCTCCAAGAGGTGATGCAGCCGGCCCAGTCACACAGCCATCAGTAGTTGAGCAGGATTTGAACCCACATCTTCTTGACTCTAGAGGCCGGGCTCTGAACCACTGTGTTACAGTCACCCCATTCTGGGGCCTCTGCTCTCGATCCCAGCTGCCATCCTGACTCAGCAACTGTGGGTGGCCTTGCTCCGGTGCATGGACAGCAGAGCCAGTGAGAAGCCTCCCAGTTCCTTGAAAACCAAATATGGCCAGACCAGGCCCTCGCAGGCCCGACTCCAAGGCTGGTCTTCCTCTTGCCTGCTCCTCTGTACTGTGGGGCCCTACTCCCTGTGCAACCTCCTGGCTCTGCCCCAGGGGACTCTGGGAGAACCTCCATCCAGAGGGCCTTGTTGAGCAAGTTACTGAAGGAGAACACGTGAGACCAGTATCTCTTCCGTTCTGCAGTAATTCCCAACTCCAAGCCTTTGGTCGTGCAGTCTCCTCCACCTGGACTTCCTCTCCCTCTCTAACCCGCTCTTAGGCATTCTTTGGGGCCCAATGTGAGCTATCAGGAAGGGTTACCTCCTGACTGTATGACCTGGAGTAAATCTCTCATCCTATCCGTCTGTCTGTCGGTCCGTCCATCCATCCATCCATCCTTCCATCCAGTGGGCACCTACCCGTGCCAGGCATTTTACATATAGTCTCTCCTTTCAGACTAGAAGCTCCTTGAGGATTGCAGACCAAGTGTAGAAGATAATTGTTCAACTAATATCCATGGGCCAAGTCCTGTCCT
The DNA here is from genome assembly GCF_964374135.1 of Grampus griseus. Taxonomy (NCBI): domain Eukaryota; kingdom Metazoa; phylum Chordata; class Mammalia; order Artiodactyla; family Delphinidae; genus Grampus; species Grampus griseus. The sequence goes on along the minus strand of NC_139006.1, from coordinate 23,434,115 downwards.
TACTACAGTCCTGGCGAGGCTCTTATCATTATCACCCCCTTTTCACAGTTGGGAAGACTGTACTCAGACAGGGGAAGTCCAAGGGACTCAGCAGAGATGAGTGGAGCTGAGACTTGAACCCTGTCTGTTGGACTCTGGAGGCCAAGTTCCTAACCACTAGGCAGTACTGCCCAACTCCTAATGGAGGGAGTTGGTGGTGAGAGTCAGGTCCTGGGACACCACTTCTCCTTCAGTTCTTGGCTCCCTGAGTAGTCCCCTTAACACAGCCTGAGGCAGCTGTACCTCACCTACCTTCCTATTCCGTACCTCTGTGACCAGAGCTGGTCTGACACTTGCCAGGGTGGCTGGGAAAGCATTAATTTTTTCCCTTGCCTCCCCGCGACTGAGACTTTGAGAATGCCTGTCCCGTCTCAGAGCCTACAAAGTCCCTTTCAAGGTCACCAGCTTCCTCACCTCAGCCCTGCAGGGGAGGCAGGGCAGGGAGGCTTTTCCTCATAGTTCTGATGGAGGACCTACAGCCCCAGCACTGGTCATATGCCACATCAGGGTGCGGCCCAGCTGGGCCTGAAATCTCTTGTTTCAAGGAACAGAGCCATGGTATGAGGTACTTACGAGTCTGACAGATTCCAGCTCTGCTACCCACCAGCTGTGCAGCCTTGTGGGGGTCACTTCACCTCTCTGAACCTCAGTCTCCTCCTCTGAAATATGGGGACATGATAGTACCCATCTGAGTGATGTTGGGAGGATGAAATGAAATAATGCTTGTGAAGCACTTAGCCTGGAACATAGTGGGTGCTCAGACAATGAGGTTATTATTGTTCTAAGTGCCTAACACAGAACATCAGATCAGGAGGCTCATCCAGACCAAGGGTAATAGCCCCTAACATTCCTTTATCACTGCTGTGTACCAGGCTCGTTCATCAGAACAACGTCTCTGTAACTGTGCCATTTTACAGCTGGGGTAACTGAGGCTCAGAGAGGGAAAATGACTTGCCCTAACTCCCTGCCCAGCAACGGGAAGAGCCCGGGCTTGGACTCAAGTCTATGTCCGTAATTCAGCTCTGATCCACTGTGCTGGATTCTCCATCTCCATCATGCTAAGGCCCAGAGAGGGAAAAGGAGTTACTCGGGGCCTCACAGCAGTTGGGGATGGGTCAGACCACACTGGGGAGGACTTTTGCATCCTGGCAGCTCCACACGGGTCTGGATAATTCTCCAGCCCTAGGATTAAGAGTGATACATTCACAGTCTTCAGAAGGGTCTGGGGATCTAGTCCACAGTCTCAGGCTGACCCCAGATCCTGTCTTCCCCAGACACCCCATGACCACCCCTTCCCCACCCCCAGCTTTCTGCATGGGCCCCCCCTTTAAAAAAAAATCAGCTGAAACCTTTGGCCAAAGAAAACTCGTTGATGCCCACAATCAGCCAGCCAGGGAGAAGGCTGCCCTGGAATGTTGGAGGGGGTCACCAAGCTGTTTATGATCAGGCCAGCAGAGAAATAAGGGCAGCTACCTTTTTTGGGGAAAGACATAACTCCCTCTGTGGGAAAGGATCCAGGGCAGGCCAGCTCAGAGGCTTCGGCCTCAGTTTCCCCATAATCACCACCACGGCATTTATGCGGTATGAATAACTTCAGCTTCAATATTTGATTCAACAAATATTGGTTGGGTGCCTGCTGTGTGCCAGGCACTGCCTGCTTAGGGCATAGCAGGGACAGAGCTAAGCCCTGTCCTCCGGGGTTGACTTTCCAGCAGAAAGCAGTCTCTCAGTAAGTCTCCCAAAGAGCCAGAGGCCGGTCGCCCAGGCTCACAACCCTAGATCAATACTCTTGGGGCTGGATGGTTTTCAGAATTCAGAATTTTGGGAGATCTTAAAAAGTGATTGGGTGGAGTCTGAGCCCACCCGTCTCCAATCAAACATATAGATATTGCTCTAGTGAGAAGTGTGTGTTGACTCTAAGTGGGATGAATAAAAGTTCGGCAGAGCTTCAGTCCATTTGGGTCAGATTTTGCCTCCAAAAGAGTTTTCTTTGAGTATAGAGAAAAGCCCTTGGTTGTCTAGGTGTTCTGGACTATGGTGTTGAAGGTAGGTATTAGGGACCTGATTCCTCTCCCCGTTATACAGATGAGAAAACTGAGACTCCGGCTAGAGGAATCATGTACCCAAGTCCCTGGAGCAAAAAAATGGTGGGTGAGAATGAAGGTCTCAGTGACTCTAATTTAGGGCTTGCCACCACCAGGAACCCTGCCTGTGAGAGAAGCTGAGTAGAGAAGGCTCCTTGGTCAAGCCTCAGCGGCCCAGCAGCCAGTTCTGCCAGGAAGGAGTTAAGCACCACCTGGGCCTCCGCCAGGCCTCTGCACCGAGTCTCCTTGCAGGGCCTGTCTGTCTGGGGCCTGTTTACCAGGCTGCGCTTGCATCACCGGCTTTGACGTGCTGTGCAAACACACTCACATTCTTGGGTCATGAGAAATGCACAGTTGTGGTGACATCATGCCCAGAGAGGAGGTTTTTGCCAGCCTCCTCCTGCCCACAGTCAAAGCTGTTTAATTAGCACTCTTAACTGGAACTCTTGTCTTCTTATAAAAACTAACTGGAGAAACTCTCATGGGTGGAGGTGATGGGGGTTGGAGTGTGTGTGTGTGTGTGTGTTTTAAGGGATAAAAATAGCCCATCTGGGACTCCTTTTGGGGTATTTGTGAGTATTAATGCACCACTGTTTATATTAAATCTCTGTCACACTGGACATTTTCGTCTGAATTTGGCTTGAAGATGGGACCAGAGAAACAACCCATGTCTTTTTGTTCCCTCTAGATTTTCCTTTGGGAGGGAGACACATAGGCCAAGTGAAAGGGCACTTGGAAACCATTTAGACTAACCGTTCATTATATAGCCAAGGAAAGGGAGGCCCAGAGAGGACAGGGCCTTCCCTGAGGTCACACAGCAAGGCTCCATGTTCCCACACCCCTTAACATGCATTTTACAGCACTGCCCTCAGCCCCCACTTTGGTTTTGTGAGTTAGTTTCTCAGGGTATTGAAAAGAGAGATGCTTCTGGCTAGAGCTTCCTGGCTGTGTTTGAGATCAGAGTGGAGGTGATGGTGGGGTGGTGATGGTGGTGATGGGAACAGAGAAGAGTGATTGAGCCCACAGGAGATCTCAACCTCACCCACCTACCTTCCCAACAAAACCTCCCCTAGGCTTTGAAACATCTATTCCTCCCCCAGACAACTCCAGCCTCCTTTTGCTGCCTCTTCTCAAGACATACTACCCCCTCACTGGCCTCCTTCCATGACTATTGAAGACTTACTTCCCACCGAGGGGTGCTAGATTTTTAGCAAACGAAAATAGAAGGCACCCAGTTAAGTCTGAATTTCAGATAAAAAACAAATAGTGTCTTCATATAAATATGTCCTATGCATTTTTTTTTTGCCACACTGCATGGCTGGTGGGATCTTAGTTCCTGACCGGGGATTGAACCTATACCCTCAGCAGTGAAAGCGTGGAGTCCTAACCACTGGACCGCCACGGAATTCCCTGTCCCATGCAATATTGAGACATAGAGTTATCTGGCAGCCCTATTCCCCTTCATCTGTGTCATCATTACTGTGGCAGACACTCTCGTCTGTCTTCCCATCAGCCTTCCTTCTCCTTCCTCAAGAATTGAACTCTGATTTTGTCTGGGGTGGCATTGTATCCCAGGCAATGAATCATGATTAGTATAAGCCAGTCCTGACAACTCTGTTCTCCTTTGCTTTCCCAAACTCCCCTGCAGTCAGGGATGATCTGGTGGCTGCAAATTTTTTGACACCCCCTTTTTCAAAAAGTAGAAACTCACCTCCTCCCCTTGAATATAGGCTGGACTTACTGATTCATTTCAAAGAGTGACTTCCAAGGCTAGGTCATAAAAAACATTGTTGCTTCTGCCCTGCTCTCTTAGATTACTCATTCTGGGGGAAGTTAGCTGCCATGTTGTGAGAACATGCAACAGCCCTGTGGAGAGGCCCACACGGGAGGAACTAACAGCCAACACCAACATGCCAGGCTTGTAGGTGAGCCCCGTTGGCTCCACTCCCAGTCAAGCCTATGGATGACTACAGTGTGGTCCAACATTTTGACTGTAGCATGAGCCAGGGACATACTCGTATTAATCTTTTTTTTTTTTTTTTGCGGTACGTGGGCCTCTCACTGCTGTGGCCTCTCCCGTTGTGGAGCACAGGCTCTGGACATGCAGGCTCAGCGGCCATGGCTCACGGGCCCAGCCACTCCGCGGCATGTGGGATCTTCCCGGACTAGGGCACGAACCCGTGTCCCCTGCATCGGCAGGCGGACTCTCAACCACCGCGCCACCAGGGAAGCCCCAAATCATATTTTTTATTTTCTATATTTTATGTTTCAACGTCTTTGGGAGGCTTGGTGTCTGGGAAGACACTGCCCCTCCCAGGGCTAGCTAGTCCCTAGAGACAGTAAACAACTTGTCAGTGAGCCCGCCTTTCATGTACAAACCAACCAACCCTGTGTCTATACCCCCAACCACCTCCTTATCTAACTCTCACACATCAAGCCAATATTTCCTCTGCCATAAATCAACCCAGGGCCAGGCACTGGACAACTAGGGACAGGCTCTATGACCCAAAGCTCACTGGAATTATTCAAACTAGCCAGCTATAAGCTGTTTACCCTGCCCTGCCTTGCCCCTTCAGCAGAAACCCCAATAAAGGCTGTGCTCTTGGACTTCTGTCTTTCCTTTCTGCCTCCTGACTGACACTGGTGCTTTCCCCTGTGGCCCTGCATGGCACAGTATGCCTCCTGTTTCTAGGGGAACTGTAAGTAACATTAAACTTTTCTTTCAATGGCATTGACTTCCCCATGTTGTCACACAGTCACCTTTATAAATTGAGTCAGGCACAGATCAATCCTGAGAGATCCTGATCTAGAACCACCTAACTAAGCCATTCCTGGGTACTTGACTCACAGAAAATTCTAGAGATAGTAGATGTTTATTGCAGCAGCTAGGTTTTGGGTAATTTGTTTTACAGCAATGGATAACTGATAGAGATGGTCATGTGACCTAGTTCTGGCTAATGAAGCTTTCCTGATAAAAGGATCAGAAAGGAGAGAAGAGCTCATGGGAATTGTTACAAGGATGATGTAAGTTACAGAAGTGAAAGCCATCCTGGGACCAAGAGGTGCTGAAATATAAGGATGAAGGAATGAAAAAATAGGAGGAACCTGGGTCTTTTATGACATCATTAAGCTGGTGGAACAACTCTGTGGTCTCCTGCATCCAGATTTGTAGACAAGTAAACAATAAATATCTTTGTGGTTTGAGCCACTGTGCCATGCAACTTGCAGCTTAATGCATCCCTAACTGATAGAATCAGCATACACAATAGCGTCTCACTTAACTGGAGTAACTCTATGCAATGACTTCACTTATCTAGAATCTGAAATGAAGCTAAAAGGACAACTGAGCTAAAAGGACAAAAGCAGCACCACAACATCCATACCAAGCACCTTACTCTTAGGTAAGCTTTCCTGGCCTTAACTCATAGCCTTTTTACTCTTACTTTACGTACAATTATAACAAGCTTCTCTTTTTTCTTTTTTTTTTTTTGGCCGCACCACGCTGCATGTGGGATGTTATCTTAGTTCCCTGACCAGGGATCAAATCTGCACCCCCTGCAGTGGAAAAACACAGAGTCTTAACCACTGGACCACCAGGGAATTCCTCCTAACAAGCTTTTCTGGGCATCTTCCCAGGCCATAGCTTGGAAATCAAATTCAATTCCATAATCAGTCATCTGCTACATGCAAAGCACCGTCAGAGGCCCTGCTAGGCACCAGGTATGCACAGATGTGTTTCAAGCGGAAGAGCAACATGATCCAACTGGCCAGGTAACTTGGGCTACAATGTAGGGATTGGAGCAAGCCTGGAAAAAGGAAAAGAGAAAATTGTCTAGTGGAGTGTCAATTTATTAAGAAAATATATATTTAAAATTATTTCTCATGGAAAATTCCATCTACAGGACAAGTCACTCTAACTCTTCTTCATTGTTGCTAATACTGGTTTCCAAAATACTTGTCTGCTTTGACCTCCTGAACCCCTTAAAAGTTTTCAGAAGTGAAATAATGTGCCAGGCCTGGATCTGAGTTCTGAGGAGACGCAGAATGCAGCAGCTCTAAGATATCCTGAAGCATGATTATTCTACCTCCAGACTTCATAGAATCTAAGGCCCAGGGGAGGGGAAGGAACAGCTCAGAGTGACCCAGCTAGTGGCAGAGTGAGGACTAGAACCCAGGACTCTGTACTTTCCCTTTCTCCAGGCAGTGAGGAAGGCAACGCCGATTCCATCAAACCACTCAAACATTTCCTCCCATGGGGAGCAGAGCCTTGACCCAGTGCCGCGAGCTCCCCCAGGGTCAGGAAGTTCTGCCCGCTCAGGATTTCCTGTGTGTGGGAAAGAAACAGGATGAGGAGATAAATCCTCTGAGGCTTATTTTCAAGTGCGTGAAGGCTACACTTTCGCGAGCCTGCAGCAGCCCTGGCCAAGAGGACCAACACATTGACATGTGTTTTGCATGTTTCTAAAAGTAATCAAAGAAAAAAAGGATGACCCTGCACCCGTGAAGCACAAGGCTGGACATGGTAGGGAGAAGAGCATGGGTCATTGTCCCTGCCCTTGGGAGCAACCTTGGTTTGAGTCCTCCCAGAAGCAGACTCTAAAACAAGTATTTAAGTGCAAATAATCTAATTTGGAGGTGATCCCAGGGCATTCCTGTAGGGGAGGGAAGGGAAGGCCTCCAGTAAAGGAAGCATTATCAAGGCAGTTACCGTGGTGGGAAACCAGAGCTCAACCCTGCTAAGGAACTCTCAGAGACAGGGTAGAGTAGGCCTCACTCATCCCAACCAAGGGGCAAGGGATCTGGGATAGTCATCCTTTGTTGGTTGAGGGCTGGGGTGGGGCAGGGGCTGGGGCAGGGGATGGTGTGGAGGTGGGGGCTGGGCGCCAACTCTCGGCACTTCCGGCTTGCCTGCGTGCAGACCCAAGAGTGCTCCTGAGGCCAGAACAATGTAAGCAGCCTTTGGGGAGTCGTGGCAGTTGTCAGGGGGATATGGGCAGTGTCTGCTCCAGGGGCTGACCACGAATTGGTTTTACATTTACAGGAAAAGGCAGTCACAGGCCCAGGAGACCTGCCTCCTCCTCCCGTGTGAGGATGTGGAGGGTTTATACAGTGCAATAGTGGGGGCTTTTGCCTCTCCAGGCCCCCATCACCACTATCTTCTCATGTTGGGGAACCATGTTGCCCACTGTGATACAGTCATATGGCCTGCACAAACATCCATGTCTTCCTCTTGGACACTCAGCTAGACCACATCTCCCAGCCTCCCTTGCAGTTAGAAGGGGTCATGTGACTGATTCCAGCCAATGAAATGTGAGTAGAAGGGACGTGCATCTCTTATAGGCTTAGGCCGCAGAAACCTAGGTTCTCTTTTCGCTTTCCTTTTCATGGTGACCTTGGAGACCGCGTGACAGAGGTGGTGGGCTGTCTTCAATGGTCTTGGAAGGAAGATGACATCTCACAAATTACTACACAAATCACTATTGTTAGTTAGCTCTAAGAAGGAAACGGTTAAGGTTCCTTGAGCACTTTGCCTGATCCAGGCAGAGGACAGAGCATGGGCAAAGGCCCTGAGGCGGGAAGAAGGAACCCAAAGTGAGCTAGGGTGACTGGAGGTAATGAGCAAGGGAGAGTGGCATGAGAGGAAGGTGCATGATCCTGATACAAGATTCACGGGTTTGTGGGAGGAATTTGGTGGGTATGGCCTGGACACAGCATTGGCAGCCTCCCCACTCTCCCTGGGGGTAGAGCATCAGTTTAAAAAAACAGGTTGTCCAGGAGGGGCTGAATCTAGAACCTCAGAATCTGGGTGTATGTGTAGCTTGGATAGTCATGGGGTTCAGAGAGCCCCGTGTCTGGAGTTCCCTGTCCCAGAGTCAGGGCCCCCTGCTGGGTCTGCAGTGGTAGAAGGGCTTTTCTGTCACCTCAGAGAATCGTTTCTGGGTCACATGGCCTGCCTTTGGTGAGTCTTTTTTTTTTTTTTTTTAATATTTATTTATTTGGCTGCGTCAGGTCTTAGTTGTGGCATGCGGGATCTAGTTCCCTTACCAGGGATTGAACCCAGGCCCCCTGCATTAAGACCCCTGTGGAGTCTCAACCTCTGGACCACCAGGGAAGTCCCATGGTGAGTCTTGAAATCAGGTGGCCCAGGCCCTCACCTGAGCTGGATTCCTCATCATTCCAAGATGACTCCAATATCAATGCTTCAGGCTCTTATGGGCTAGCCTGGGAACCTCACCGCATTGTCTTGTTAAACCTTGAGTAACTGACTTAATAATGAACTGTGGGGCCAGAGCTGCTTGCTTGACCTCAGGGGCTGCCTTTTGCCTGCCCCACCCTCTACCCTAGAGCAGTGTCCTCTCGGGAAATGCAGCCGACCCAGCTGCATCCGTGGGAAGGCCTGGCCCCCGCACCTCGCCCTCCTGGCCCTGCTGAGGCCGCAGGAAATGACCCTCTTAGCAGCCACAAGCTGTGATCCAGAGGACAATGACAGAGGGACGGAAGCCCGCTTGTCCCAGCTAACTTGTCCCTTTGGGGACATGCCAGCTGCTGGAAACACAAAACTGAAGATTCAGTGGGAAAATATATTTTTAAGAAAACGAACAAACAATCCTATGGGCTTTAGCCAACTTCTGAGGCTCTGAGGGGTTTTGTTTTCTTTATTTCTGTATGTGAGTGTGCGTTTGTGTTTAAAACATAAACAAGACTCAGAATCAAAGAATCTAAGGCTTGGAAGGTCAGCCATCCCACCCAAGCAGCAGGCCCCCTGTGACATCTGTCTTCATGTGGCTGCGACCCACCTCTCCACACCGCTGTTAATCACGTCACGTGGCTCTGGCCACTGTCCCCCACCCCATCTCCACTCACCACCTAGAATCCAGAGAGCTCTTCTCAAACTCAAATCAGCTCAGCAATTCTGGCGCTCTGCAGGCTGGCCCTGTCTCATTCTTCAGGTGTCACCTCTAATGCCACCTCCTCCAAGGGCCTTCCTGGACACTGTGAAATAGCACCTCTCAACAGTAATCTCTCATAGCACTGAACCCCATCTGGAATGCTCTGGTTTCTTTACATGTGCCAGGCGCATAGTAGGCACTCAACAAATGTTTATTGACAGACTGAATGTTTTTCAGTGGTTGTTGCATTCAGATCAGAGTTGGCTGAGAGAATCCAGATTTTATTGTATTTCAACCAACATTATTGGCTACAAATTGTGTGCCAGGGCGGGAGGCAAATCAATCAGGAATTCCGCTCATTCATTCATTGGTTCATTTGGAGGGGACAGCCCTGAGTGAATAGTGATTCAGTCTGGGGTGTGCAGAGACCTAAGAAAGCTTCACAGAAGAGGGGATTTGAGGTGGGCTTTCCATCAAAAGGAAAGGCAGGTGGGGTGGGGGAGGTTGTTCAACTGAAAGGAAGTGCAGAAGTTTGGAAGTTGAAAGTGAATGTGTTTGGAAAAGGAAGAGAACCGTGAAGTGTGGAGTTTAATTTATTCCCACTTTGGATGTTCAGGGAAGGCAGGGACCTGATTTTTGTCTGGGGCAGCAGGGTGGGGGGACACTCCACCTTGTTTAAGCAATAAAGAGATGGATGTGCCTGGCTGACGTGAGAGACGAAGCTGTTCTGTGGCCCTGGAGGCCTTGAATGCCGTGTTGAGTGGTCTGGCTTTTCAGCCATAGGCAACAGAGTCTAATAAAAATAATCATTTTGAGAAGGCTGTTTCGAGAGCCTGGATGTCCTTGGCTCCTGAACTCTAGTTTTCTAGCAATGCAGACCCCCCCTCCCCCACAGGATGCTTCTAGAAAATACAGTTGCCAGGGCTCCATCCTGGAAGTGTCTGATTCTCTGTAAGTCAGAGTTGGGGCCTGGTCATTCGCATTTTCCCAACCTTTTCACATGTTCTCATCATTCACGGGGTTTGGTGACTAGTGAGGCTCAGAGAGGTAAAGGCATTTGCCCAAGGTCACCCAGCCAGACAGTGGCAAAGGGGGCATTTTGAACCAGGTCCGTCTGGCCCTCCACATTTACTCACTTTATCTGCAGCCTCCTCTGGACAAGCTCTTTTCTCCAGTTTTACTTTCCCCTGAATGCGAGAATCTGGGCCGTGGCTTGGTCTACCCGCCCTGTGCTCCCTTCCCCTCCCCGCTCCAAGCCTCAAAGGTCAGGTACCTCCCAGCCTCCCGCGGGCATGTCCATTTATGGCTCTGTTGTTCCAAAATGTGGCCAAATTTATAAACTCCCCCTTCCCGGAGACACAAAACAATTTGTGCAGAGTGCAGTGCGGGGGCAGAGCTGGGAGCTTCGTCCGAGGCCTGGACTTCAGCCCGGGCCCAGGCTCAATGAGCTCTGGTGTTGGATAGGTCCCAGACCCTCCCTGGGCCTCAGTTTCTCTACCTACAGAGCAAAGGAACTGGACTAGATCATTCCTTAAACCCTTACTAAGTCTAGACACATCCAACTTACTGCTTACAAGTGCCAATTCCCTAAACCCATGACCCCAATAATCGTAAAAGGAGGTGCTAGAGGATGGACTGCATGCAGCCTCTAGCCTCTCTCCTTTGCATTGCTTTTCTTTTTCTTTTTTTTTTTTTTTTTGGCCATGCCATGTGTCATGCAGGATCTTAGTTTCCTGACCAGGGATTGAACCCATGCCCCCTGCAGTGAAAGTGCAGAGCCCTAACGACTGGACCACCAGAAAATTCCCTGCATTGCTTCTTTTCTTTCTTTTTTCTGTTTGACTTTTTTTAATTAAAAAAATTACCCAAGGAATATACTTTCATGGAAAAATAAAAGTAGCCCTCCCCAGCCCCCATTCCTACTCCCCTTCTCAGAAATAATGATTGCCAGAAGTGTGAAGTGGAGCTTTCAAGACATGATTCTCTGCATTTATTTATACATGCATTCATGTTCATATGGGAGGGGTTTTATTCAATTTATTTTTTACATAAATGGGAGTTGTATTTTTTGTTCAACATCTTTCTTTTTTCACTTAATGTCTTATCCCTTTTTCCATATCAGCCTCTTCCTTAAAAAAGTTTGAATGAGGTATGACTTACATACTATAAAATTCACCTGTTGTGAATGTAGAGCTCAAAGATTTTTAGTAAATTTATGGAGCTGTGCATCCATCATCACAATCCAGTTTTAGAGCATTTCCAGTCCCCCAACAAGTGCCCTTATGCTCATTTTGAGTCAACCCCTGCTCTCACCCCTGGCCACAGATGCCCACTGATCTTTCTGTAGGTTTGCCTTTTCCAGACATTTCATGTAAATGGAATCAAACAATACATTGTCTTTTGCCTCTGACTACTTTTATTAGCATAACTATTTAGAGGTTTACCCATGCTATAGAGTGTATCATCTTTTTTTTTTTTTTTTTGGCTACTCTTCCATTTTATAGATATACTACATTTTGCTAATTGCTTACCAGTTGATGGACACTTGGAATGTTTTCAGTCTGGAGCTATTAGGAATAATATTGCTATAAATGTTCGCACCTAAGTCTTTGTGTGGGTGTGTGTTCTCATTTCTCTTGGATGGACTCTCTTGGATGGACCTTTTATACTGCTGTGGCATCCTCCATTGGCTGGAAACACTCTGATGTCATAACCAGTCCCCCATCCGTGGACACTTAGGTTGTTTCCAAGGTTTCACTCTCACAAACCTCGTTGCTCTGAGCTGTTTCACACATCCATCTTTGGGCACATGTGCAGGGAGAGAGAGAGCTGGGTCACAGAGTATGTACAGTTTACATTTGTTGAACTGTTGTCTTCTCTTCAAATGAACAGGAAATGATGAAAGAGAGAGAGAATCCACAGTGAAGATATCACGCCCACCTGCACCCCACCCATTGAGCTTGAGGGACTAGACAAGGAGGAAAAAGGTGGCTTCTGGAGAAAAGTCCCCAGGACAGGGCAGTCACAGGATGGCCAAGTCCAGACAGGAGGAAGTAGAGGCTCATATAGGGACTAGAACCCTTCCTCCCAAGCTTCTCTTTTGCAGGGCTGTAGGTAAAGAGCTCTCAGTCGCTGGACGTATGCAAATGGAGGCTGGCCAGCCATGTGGCAGGGGCTATAAAGGAGCTCTCAAAATCTGATGGGGGACTGGGCTGTATGGCTTCTGAGACAGCAGTGTGGCTGAGGGGTTAAGAACGTGGCTTTTGCTGGTAGGGACCCTTGGTTCAAACTCCAGCTCTGCCATTTCCTAGCTCCATGATGCTGAGAGAGTAAATTCAGTGCCCACAGCCTCAGTTCTCTCAGCTGTAAAATGGGGATGTAACTCCGTGTCCCATAGTCAGTGGGGTGTCAGAGACATCAAGTGGGTGGGGCTCAAGTTTTGGGTTTATGATTATGACTCTCTTGATCCTGTGGTCATGGGTTGTTCTCCCTGGGACCCCAGGAACTGGGCATTGGAGGACTGTGATGTGTGCCCAGTAGCCTCCAGAGAAGGAACGCCCTCAACAACCCTCAAAGGTTGGTTGTCCCTCTTCCAGCCATGTGACCTTGGGCAAGGATGTGATCTGTAACTCAATGTCCTCCTCTGCACAACAGTAACAGTACTAACCTCATAGGGCTGTTGGGCAGGGAGAATAGGTTAAACTTCATGTGACAGAAAACCCCAAAATAAGAGTGGCTTACCCAAGAATCATTTCTCTCACGTCTAGAGGTTAGCAGGTGAGCAGTCTAGGACTGGTGTGACAGCTCCATGGAGTAGTTAGGGATCTAGTTCTCAGCTCTTCCAATCTTAGTATGTGGCTCTAATCCTCATAATACAACAGGACAGCCAGAGATCCAGCCATTACATCTGTATTCAGAAAGGAGCATGGAGGAAGAGGGGGCAAGAGGGCAAAGAGTATGAACCGGTCCTTAAAGGTTTCGCCAGCTGTCACCTGACAGTTCCACTTATGTCTCATTGGCCAGAACTTTATCAAGTAGCTACACTAGCTGCAAGGGAGAGGGGAACAGATATAGAGGAGACAGGGAATAGCTTTGTTTCCTCCAGCCCCCAGGGAACCATTATTCCAGCTCCTGTCACCATAGATTTATCTTGCCTGTTCTAGAACTTTATACACATGTCATCACACAGAACATTCTCTTGTATCTGGCTTATTTCATTCAACATTATGTTATGACCTCCTGAGTTTTGTTTTGTTTTTTATCTCCCTCCATCCAGAAGGAGACATTTATCAACATTTGGTATTTCATTAATTTCTTCCATCAATGAGTCACTCATTCAACAAATATTTTTTGACCCCCTACTATATAGGGAGGGCTGGCCAAACACAATCATTCATGGCAAAGACTGATGAACTCTGAGTCTCCCAGGATGTTCTCTCACTCAAGACTATTTTGGCGCCAAATTACAATGGTGACAACCCTACTCTGAACTCCTCCAGCATTGGGGAGAATCCCCGGTAGACAGAGGCCACATAGTCCAGTGGTGAGGAGCTCGGGCTCTGGCACCCACAGATGGGCACTTAATAGGTACTTAATAAACAGTAGCTGCAACTACTTCCTTGGTACTGGCATGAGAGCCTTGTAAGGAGCAGAGCCCTCCTCTTTTCTCATCCTTTACTGGCCTTGTAAGGTAGGTACCGTTACATTTTACCAACGAGGAAAGGATGCTCGGAGAGGTGACGCAACTCTCCCGAGGTTGCACAGCTGGTGAGTGTCTGAGCTGGGATTCAAACCCGGGCCTGTTGAGTATCAAGCCTGAACTTTCACTTCTCTGTTATGGGCAATCACCTAAATCTCCTCACCTTCCTTTTAGCCTTGACCCACTCAAGGGAGAGCCCAGGGTCGTCATGGACAAAGGCCGCACACTTTGCTTTGCCATTTCTTGTCTTTCTCCCGTTTGGGGGTCAATCCAGGATGTTTTCCTGGCTCCAAAGCCAGGTTTGTCTGTTTCAGCTTAAAATCATATTGAAGGGGTAGGAAGAGGCATAACTTGCCAGCATCTCCCTCTGCCTGTGTCCAACACCCTGGCCCTGGGTTCTAGATGGTCTCACTGCCATTTGCCCCCTCCTTCTTGCTTCCTGGAGACCGTCCACCTTGGGGCCCTCCTGAGCTCTCACTGTCAAGTGGCCCCAAATGGCAGCATTTTCCTAAGTGACATTTTTCTAAGTGATGGGCATGAGATTATACATTTGGGTCGATTGTTACCAGTGTCCTGATTCACCCAGCCCATTCCTGCGAGCGAATGTGCCTTTCATTTTAACTGCTGCCTTTTAAAGGACCCATGCATCTGTTTTTCCAACCACAGAAAATCTATTAGAAAGGGGAAAAAATGTCAAATAAATAGTTAACTTGTCTCCATGGGAGCAAATTTTCCAGGGAAGAAAATATGTCAATCTTATGATATAACAGAGCGGCTTTCAAAAAAGAATTTTTCAGCGTGAACTCTTTTGCAGAGGGTACTTAAACTGAAGTTCAATGTCCAAATGGTTAAAGTAGATCTGCTGGGATAGAAGGAGGGGTGGAGTTTGCACGGTGACATGGCTTCCCTCTTACTTCCTAGCCTCCCACTTCTCTCTGAAACTTGCCTCTGTGTGTGGAACCCAGTTTGAGAACCTCTGGGAGTGCCCTGACCCAGGAGTTAGAATCTTGGGCCCGAGCCCCAGGGTCATCCTTTACTAGCATGTGATTTCATGGGAGGGAGTGGGCTTCTCTGGATTCAGTTTTCCCATCTGGGAAATGGCACAGTTGTACTAAAGATTTCCTTTCAAACTTTCCAGTTCAAAGATTCTGTGTGACTGGGGAATATTTAGTCTGAAGTGGTGAACTGTTGGAATATAGACTTTTTGAAAAAATAAACAGAGTTCTTTTGTTTGAGGAGATCCAGTAACAAACCAACTGCTACAAAAGTGTTTTCCAAGTAGAGGTGCTGTGGGCCTCGTTTCATGAATTGATAGAAAATGAACAATAGCTTCATTTACTTCATTATTAGAAAGCAGATAAAGTCGAATCATTATGCTGTAAAATTATACAGTGCTGTATGTCAACATATCTCAATAAAACTTGGGGGAAAAGGGGAATAATATTAAAATGTAAAAAAAAATACTACTCAAGAAATATCACTCCCATAAATCAATGCCAAAAAAGCCACTAATGTACTACTGTATCCAGTGAGAGGAACACGCTAGAAAAAAAAAGTAGACTAAAGATGTCCCGTGCTATCCCATCTGTGTAATCAATTCATCAGTAACCCTTCCCTAATGCTCAGTATATGTAACATGCTAAGTAAAAAAGTACTTAGTAATGAAGTCAAACTGAACATTAATACAGTTACTGAACAGTACTGCAGATGGTTTTTTAAAAATCAAACATACACATACAATTGGGAGAACCAAGTGTTCTGCTTTGCTCAGACTGAGGGGTTTCTTTTTTAATTTCTTTTTTATTTTTTTGGCCGCGCCATGCAGCATGTGGGATCTTATTCCCCTGACCAGGGATCGAACCTGCCCCTGTTGCGGTGGAAGTGCGGAGTCTTAACCACTGGACCGCCAGGGAAGTCTCGAGAGGTTTCTTGAGACACAGGACTTTCGGTACTAAAACCAAGATTGTCCCAGGCAAACCGGGATGAGTGGTCACCTACTCTACAGCATAGTAACAGCAGTTACTCTGTGCCAGACACTGTTCTAAACGTTTTTCACATTTTAACTCTTTTAATCTGCATCACAACCCTATACAGTAGGTAATATTAATGTCTCCATTTTTACAGATCCTCAGGGGAAATGAAAGCTCAGAGAGGTTAAGTGGCTTTTCCAAGACTACACAGCTGACTGGAGGCTGAGGCAGGATGAAAACCCACCTGATACGGCTCTGGTGCTCCTAACTGTTACATAACATTGTCTTGCTCCTAAATTGTGTCTTTCACAAATCACAGCACTGTGACCAGTTCTGTGACCAAGGCCAGCCGGGGAACTCAGGAGACTCAGACCTGGCTTTCTGTGGAATAATATTGAGGGGCCCCCAGCTTCTCTGGGTCCTGGCTTGCAGCTGGGTGAAATGAAGGGACTGGTTTGGAGCAGTGGTTTCCCCATTTTTTAAAGTGGTAGAACTTGTCAGACAATTGGGACCCCAATATATAAAACAGACCAGGAAATTTACATCTTCAGGGTTGAGCTGAAAACTCTTCATTGCGTACAGAATTCCCGAAACTCTGCCCCGTAGCCTGAGGCTTCCAGAAGCAGTGTGAAAACCTGTGGTTTAATGGCTCTCTAGGGAAATTTTAGGCTTTAAAATTAAATCCAACATTTAATTTAAACATTTTATTCGTTCACACTGCAAAAATGTTTGAGCTGCGTAAGATCTGCCAGGCACTGGTCCAGGCACTGGGACATCAGAGATGAGTTTGAGAGGGCTTCTCCTCCAAGGATCTACTGACATTAGGGGCTGCATCATTCTTTGTTTTTTCCTGTGCATTGTCGAATGTTTAGCAGCATTCCTGGCACCTACTCACTAGATGCCAGGAGCACCTACCTGCCCAGCTGTGACAGCCCAAGATGTCTCCAGACGTTGGCATGTGGGATCTTAGTTCCCCGACCAGGAATTGAACCCAAGCCCCCTGCATTGGAAGCGTGGAGTCTTAACCACTGGACCGCTGGGGAAGTCCCCAAACGTATTTTTTTAAAAAAGAAATTATTGGGAATTCCCAGGCGGTCCAGTGGTTAGGACTTGGTGCTTTCACTGTCGTGGCCTGGGTTCAATCCCTGGTTGGGGAACTAAAATTCCACAAGCCGCGTGGTGCGGCCAAGAAAAAGAAAAGAAAAGAAAAAAAAAAACTATCATAGAATGATCAATGTATGATAAAACTAAAATGAGGTGATGAGACAGGTGTTACTGGGGCACTTCTTCAGGTTGGGTGAGCAGAGACAGTGTCTCTGAGAAGGTGATATTTGATCTGGAACCTGACGTCCAGTGGGAAGGAGCCAGTCACGCAAAGATCTGAAGGAATAGTGGTTCGGTCAGAGGAACAGCAAGAGCAAAGGATGAGAGGATGGATGGAACTTGGCTTACGGAACAGAACGAAGGCCAGTGTGGCAGGAGCATCGAGGTTGAGGGGCAGAGGAGGGAGAGGTGAGCTGAGTGGGGTGCGGAAGGCAGGTAGAAATGGGGAAGATCAGAGTACTGAGAGCCTCTCAGGCCAGGGAGGGATGTTAGATTTTATTTTTAAATATGAGCATCTGCTATGTGCTCCTGGGCTGGTGCTGGGGACACAAATGTGAATAAGGTAGTTTACTTGTGAGCCCACAGAGGATGAGGCAATTAATTTTAACTGGGGTGAGTCTAGGAAGGCTTCGTGGTGGAGGTGACTTCGGAGCTCACTTGAAGGATTAATAAGAACCTATTATGTGTAGAAAAGGAATGGTGGAAATTGTTTTCTGCACCTTATGCAAGTGATTCTTTCTATGCAAGTTGTCAAATTGCTGACTCCTGGGTCCTATGCCCAGAGGTGCTGGGGCCCAGGAATCTGTATTCAACCAGCATTGTAATGATTCTGATGCAGGTGGGGGGAACCCCACTTTGAGAACGGTGCTCCGTGGCTTTTGTGCCACTTTTCTAGTGCTCAGTGGAGTATGAATGTCTTGAGAAGTCTTATTCCAGGTGGAAAGCATTCACTGGTCTATTGTGTACCAGGACCAAGGGAAGAGAAGAGAAAGGCAGAAGGATCCAGTTTCTGCTTTTCTAACGCCCCCAGTTACCCGCTTCTCTCGTATGAGGAAACAGAAACTTAGAGCGGATAAGTGACTCCCCCAAGGTCACACAGCTCAGAAGAGGCCCATCTGGACGCTGAATTCAGGCCTATCCAGCCCTCCTAGTCCAGTGCTCTATCCCTTCCACCAGCCACACTCAGGCTGTTCTTCCCTGGAGGAGATATCTTACATGCCATCTGTGAAGTTAGCGTCTACTGATTTGAAAATCAGCTCTGACTCACACCAGACGGAGCTGCATGAAGTCGAGCAGGCCAGGAGCCAAAAGGCTGAGGAGGAGATTATACACAAGGCACTACGTGTAAGGCTGGGAACGCACAAGTGCCCTGAATGCTGCTTGTTTTCCTTCCAACTTGACACACGCAAAAATGTTCAGGCCGCAGGAAATATGTTGGCAGCTGTTGGAGGTGTGGACAGGAGCTTTGCAAGAGCAGGCTGGTATGAGGCGGGCGCCAGGGACGAGAGCAGGCCTGACTGCTGCGAGCATGACTAAGAGCCTTCCTTCCCTGAAATCCAACTCCCTTTCCTTGTTAGCAGGGTGTCTTTGCAGCTGGGACCCCACCAGGTCTGGAGCTGGAGCTGTGTAAGTGGTTCATAAGCATGTAATTGTGTCAGAGTGTGTAAATGGTAAGTGTGTAATTGTGTAAAGGGGTTAAGCGGGTAAAAGGGCGCGTAAGCAGATGAGCAAGTAAGCGTGTAACTGTGTTAGCACCTGAGAGTGTAAGCATGTAAAATATACGTGTGCAAGGAGGTACGCATGCAGCATGTAAGGAGGTAAACACGTAAGCAGGTAAGTGTATAAGTCTGTAACTGAGTAACTAGGTCAGGGAGTAAGCATGTAATTGTATGGGCAGAAAGTCTGTAAATAAGCAAGCATGCAAGCAGGCAATCATGCAGGCGTTCAGCACGTAAGCGGGTACACGTGTGAGCATAGCAGCATTTGCCTGCGCTCCACGTGAGGCGTGCAGCTTCCACACACTGCCCTGA
Organism: Grampus griseus; assembly: GCF_964374135.1. NCBI lineage: Eukaryota > Metazoa > Chordata > Mammalia > Artiodactyla > Delphinidae > Grampus > Grampus griseus. The sequence continues at coordinate 23,415,299 of NC_139006.1, read as the reverse complement.
CATGTACCAAGGCTGTCTTCAGAATTTCAACCTGATCATGGTTTTGGCCTGTGATAGGGTGAGGTGACAACATCGAAGACCCATTCTAGGGTATTCTGAGCACAAAATAGCCTCAGGCTATTTGGGCGAGTAATTCTACTCACGCATTTAGGCAGGGCAAACAGAGGCTAAGTGTGTCAGTGTGCTGAAGGGATGATTCCCCAAAGCGGCCTTAGGTGTCCATGAAATGATTTCAGGTGGCACAAGGCTAAACATTTTTTTCCTGTCAATCATTACATGTGTCCTAGAGGAAAATTTAAAACTGGCCCTCGAAACTCATGATTTCATCATGGCCATTGGTTCTTAAGATGAGTTTATTATTATTATTATTATTTTTTGGCCGCATCACGCGGCTTGCAGGATCTTAGCTCCTGACCAGGGATTGAACCCGAGCCCTTGGCAGTGAAAGTGCAGAGTCCTAACCACTGGACTGCCAGGGAGTTCCTAGGATGAATTTAAATTGATAGTAGATGTGTTTGAGTTTTGAAAAAGTGAGTTAAATCCACTCCACAACTGGGGTCTATGGGCAGCCTGATTTGCCAGCAGCAGTAGCAGCAGCAAAGCCCCAGGCTACCATAGCTTTCATTCCACAACCAGGGCACTAATGGGTGGTCCCATCCATCATAGTGACAGCAGCAGCAGCAACAGCAGCAGAATCTTGTGTTTCCCTGCTCTCTATCCCTGTGGCATAGGGATACCTAGGCCCAGCAGCTTCTGCCCACCCCCATCTCTGCCAGAAGGTCCTCAGTGACAGCAGGTGACCCAGAATAGCACTTCTTCCCCCACATATGGCACCAAAAGGAATTGAGCAGGAGGCTCAGCATCACAAGAAGAATGAAGCAGATAATAATAACATTGCAAGGGCTCAGAAAAATTAAGCTGTCATTGGAACACAGGACTACAGAAATAGTCCAGAACCTACAGTGAAAAAGGGTAATTTCTAAAATACAGGATTTGAATAGGCACAAGAATCTCCTAACATAATAACCAAAATGTCTAGGATGTAATAAAAAAGTTATCAATTATACCAAGAACTAGGAAAATTACAATTTGAATAAGGAAAGAAAATCAACAGATGCTAATATCAAGATGGAGTAGATGCTGGAATTATTTGACAAGGACTTTGAAGCAGCCATCATAAAAATGCTTCAACAATAATAACAAATATTCTGGAGACAAATTTAAAAATAGAAAATCTTAACAGAGAAATAGAAATTATAAAAAGAACCAAATAGCATTTATAGAACTGAAAAATACAGTAATCAAAATAAAAACCTTGCTCGATGGACTCAGTGGAGTGGAGATGACAGAGAATAGAATTAGTGAATTAAAGATGTGTCTATAGAATTTCCTCAATCTGCACAACAGAGAGAAACAAGACTGAAATATATGCAAAAGACATATCTGATAAATGACTCTTATCCAATACATACAAAGAACACTTAAAGCTCAAAAATAAGAAAACAATCTGATTGGGAATTCTCTGGTGGTCCAGTAGTTAGGACTCTGCTCTTCCACTGCAGGGGGCCCAGGTTCGATCCCTGGTCAGGGAACTAAGATGACACAGGCTGCAGCCAAAAAAAAAAAAAAAAAACAACAACAACCACCAAAAAAAACCTGGTTAAAAAAATAGGCCAAAGATTTTAACAGACACCTCACCAAAGAAGATATAAAGATGGCAAATAAGCATATGAAATGATGCTCTACAACATATGTCTACATATAATGCATATTAAAACAACAGTTAGATACCACTACACACCTATTAGAACGTCCAAAATCCAGAACATGGACAACACCAAATGCTGGATGTGAAGCAACAGGAACCCTCATTCATTGCTAGTGGGAATGCAAAATGGTGCAGCCCCTTTGGAAGACAGTTTGGCAGTTTCTTACAAAACTAAACATACTCTTACTATACAATCCAGCATTCACACTACTAGGTATTTACCTAAAGGAGATAAGTTATGTCCACACAAAAACCTATACAAAGATTTTTATAGCGATTTATACATAATTGCCAAAACTTGGAAATGACCAAGATGTCCTTTTATAGAGAATGGATAAATAAATATGGTACATCCAGACAATGGAATATTATGCACTGCTAAAAAGAAATGAGCTGTCAAGCCAGGAAAAGACATGGAGGGAACTTAAATGCATAACATTAAGTGAAAGAGGCCAATCTGAAAAAGCTATATACTGTATGATTCCAACTATATGACATTCTGGAAAAGGCAAAACTATGGAGACAGTAAAAATATCAGTGGTTATGAGGAGTTAGAGGATGGGAGGGATGAATAAGCAGAGCACAAAGGATTTTTAGAGCAGTGAAAATACTCCGTATGTTACTATAGTTTGGATATATGTCATTATACACTTGTCCAAACCCATGGAATGTACAAAACAAAGAGTGACTATGTACTTTGGGTGATTGTGATGTGTCAAAGTAGATTCATTTGTTGTAACAAATGTACCATTCTGTGGGGAATGTTGATAATGGGGGAGGCTATGCACGTGTAGGGGCATGGAGTATATGGGAAATCTCTGTTCCTTCATCTCGGTTTGGCTTTGAAGCTAAAACTGCTCTTAAAAAAAAAAAGACTGAAAAAAAATGAATAGAACCTCACAGATCTGTGGGACAATAACAAAGGATCTCACCTTCGTATCACTGGAGTTCCAGAAGTAGAGGAGGAAGAGTGTGGGACTAAAAAAGTGTTCAAAGAAATAAAATTTGGAGATGTCCCAAATTTGGTGAAAGACATAAAAATATGGATACAAGAAGCCAAGTTAATCCCAAATAGGATAAATTTGAAGAGAGCCACAGCAAGATACATCATATTTAAATTTGTAAAAACCAAAGACAAAGAAAAAATATATTAAAGGCAGCAGAGGGATTTCACTGTTGGCACAGTGGTTAAGAATCTGCCTGCCAATGCAAGGGACATGGGTTCGAGCCCTGGTCCGGAAAGATCTCACATGCCACGGAGCAACTAAGCCCCTGCGCCACAACTACCAAGCCTGCGCTCTAGAGCCCACGCCCCACAACTACTGAGCCCATGCGCCCTAGAGCCCGTGCTCTGCAACAAGAGAAGCCACCGCAATGAGAAGCCCATGCACCAAAACGAAGAGTAGCCCCTGCTCGCCACAACTAGAGAAAGCCTGTGCGCAGCAACGAAGACCCAATGCAGCCAAAATTAAATTAATTCAAAAAAGAAAACTTGTAAAAAAAGTAAATAAAAGCAGCAGAGAGAAATGACACATACTTATAAAGGAATACTACCTTGGATCACAGCAGATGTCTCATCTGAAACCATGGAGGCAGGCAGGAAGTGGCGCAACATTTTTCTAGTGCTGCAAGAAAATGAATGGTACCCAGTGAAACTATCTTTCAGGAGTGAAGGGAAAAATAAAGACATTCTCAGATGAATGGAAACTAAGAGAATTTCTTGCTAGTAGACTTGCTACTAAAGAATGGCTAAAGAGGGCTTCCCTGGTGGCGCAGTGGTTGAGAGTCCGCCTGCCGATGCAGGGGACACGGGTTCGTGCCCCGGTCCGGGAAGATCCCACGTGCCGCGGAGCGGCTGGGCCCGTGAGCCATGGCCACTGGGCCTGCGCATCCAGAGCCTGTGCTCCGCAACGGGAGAGGCCACAACAGTGAGAGGCCCACGTACCGCAAAAAAAAACAAAACAAAACAAAAAAGAATGGCTAAAGAACGTTCTCTCATCAGAAAGAAAATAATCACAGAAGAAGGCTGAAGCCTTTAGAAATGAAAGAAAAGTGGAATGGGTAAAAATAGAAGTAACCTATCCTTCACCTCATGATTTTAAATCATATTTTATGATTGAAAAAAATTTATAATACCATCTGATGTGGTGGTATTGGGAGGCAGAGATATTGAATAATATCCTCCAAACTGAGAAGGAACTTTGAGACCGAAAAATAGAGCGGACAACTGCATAAAGTGCAGTTATGAAGTTTATTGTGGGTAACTTGCACAGAGGCAGGAAGGATTGGGCAAATGGATGATCCAGAGGCATTTGAAGCTGTATTGCATGCCACTGAAGGGGTACAGGGGAATTTGAAGGGGCTAAAGCTAAAAATAGAATATGACTACTAGGGAGAAGCACCTCCACACCAATGGGAACCGAGGGGTTTTTCCTACCCTCGAGGGGCTCATGACCATTAACCATCTGTGTCAACGAAAGGCATTCTTCCAAGTTTCATGTCAGATGAAAGCAAGGGTAAAAGTTGATGGGGAACTCTTCTGGTTTGGGCACATTCCTTGGTGAGTTAGGCTAAATCTCAGTCACACGGAAAGGTGAGCTGACAAAATGTGGGTCTAAGGTGGAGCTGACAAAATGGAGTCAGTGTGGTTCTGCCACACAGGTGGACAATGTATGTAGAAGAAACACTTAAGACAATTAGATTGAAAAAGTGGGAGGGTAAAGGGCTCTAAATGGAAAGTGTGGTTTCTACATTTCACTCAATGTGGTAAATGTCGACATCAGTGGGCTGTGATGAATTACATGATTACACAGTAATACCTAGAAAAAGTACTAGAAAAAAAACCTATATATTTATACATACATGTGTATATAAATGTAAATATATATATTTACACGTACATTTACTATACAAAGCAATATACTCAAAAATATTACAAATAAATCAAATTGGAATTCTAAAAATATTACCTAAATGCTTAGGTAATCCACATGAAAGCAATAAAAAGCAACAGAGGATGAGAAATAGAAGGAAAAGATAGAAATACATAGTCAAATGGCAGACTTAAGTCTTAACATATCAACAGTTACTTTAAATGTAAATGGCGTAAATATACCAAATAAAAGACAGAAGATTGGCAGAATGGTTAAAAAATTATGATCCAACTGTATACTATTTAGGGAATTCCCTGGTGGTCCAGTGGTTAGGACTCTGAGCTTTCACTGCTGAGGGGCGTGTTCGATCCCTGGTCGGGGAACTAAGATCAAAAACAAGCCAAGGCTGTCCACTTATGCCACTTGTATTCAACATTGTACTATAGGTTCTGGACAGACAACAAGATAAAAATGAAAATAAAGGCACCTATTTGGGAAGAAAAGAGGTAAAACTGTCTTTATTTACAGATAACATGATCATGTATGTAGAAAATCCTAAAGACCTCCCCTCCTACCATGAACAAAAACTGCTAGAACTGATAAATAAGTTCAGTAAAGTCACAGGATGCAAGGTCAATATAATGAAAAAAATCCATTGTACTTCTCCACACTAGCAACAAACAACAACAGCAAAAAGAAACCTGGAAACTAACTCCATTCACTGTAGCATTAAAAAAAAATACTCAGGAGTAAATCTATCAAAAGGAGTGCAAGACTTGTACACAGAAAACTATAAAACATTGATGAGAGGAATTTAAGAATATCTAAATATATGGAGAGAGATTCATGTTCATGGACTCAATATTAAGATGACAGTTGGGCTTCCCTGGTGGCACAGTGGTTGAGAGTCCGCCTGCCAATGCAGGGGACACGGGTTCGTGCCCCGGTCCAGGAGGATCCCACATGCCATGGAGCGGCTGGGCCCATGAGCCATGGCCGCTGAGCCTGTGTGTCCGGAGCCTGTGCTACACAACGGGAGAGGCACAACAGTGAGAGGCCTGCGTACCGGGAAAAAAAAAAAAAAAAAAAAGATGACAATTGTTCCCAAATTGGTCTCTAGATTCCATATAATCTCTACAAAATACTAACAGGATTTAGCATGCTAACAGGATCATTTAACATGATCCTAAAGTTCATTTGGAAATGCAAGGACATAAAATAGTCAAAAGAATTTGTAAAATGAAGAACAGTTGGAGGACTTGTACTTCCTAAGTTCAAACTTAACTGGCAAAAGGCTGAACATAGATCAATGGAACAGAATCAAGAGTCCAGAAATAGACCCTTACATTTATGGTCAATTGATTTTCAACAAAGTATCAAGGCAATTTGATAAGGAAAAGGTAGTTTTTTCAACAAATAGTTCTGGGACAATTGGATATCAATATACAAAAGGATGAATTTATGTCCTACCTCACACAATACAGAAAAATAAACTGAAAATGGATCACAGATATAAATTTAAGAACTACAACTATATGGGAATTCCCTGGCGGTCCAGTGGTTAAGACTCAGCGCTTTCACTGCCGTAGTCCTGGGTTCATTCCCTGGTCAGGGAACTAAGATCCTTCAAGTTGTGTGGCGTGGCAAAAAAAAAAAAAAAAGTCAAATAAAAACAAGTGTTGGTGAGGATGTGAGGAAATCAGAACCCTTATACACTGCTGATGGGAATGTAAAAGAATGTGCCCCTTTGGAAAACAGTAGACACTAAACACAGAATTACCACATACCCAGCAATTACACTCCTAGGTATCTACCCAACAGAAATGAAAACATATGTCCACATAAAAACTTGTACATGAATGTTCATAACAGCATTATACCTAATAGCCCCAAACTGTGAACAATCCAAATGTCCATCAATTGGTGAATGCATAAACAGACTATGGTAATAGTAGAATATTATTCAGCAATTTAAAAAGTAATGAAGGGGCTTCCCTGGTGGCGCAGTGGTTGGGAGTCTGCCTGCCGATGCAGGGGACACAGGTTCATGCCCCGGTCCGGGAGGATCCCACATGCGGCGGAGCGGCTGGGCCCGTGAGCCATGGCCGCTGAGCCTGCGCGTCCAGAGCCTGTGCTCTGCAACGGGAGAGGCCACAACAGTGAGAGGCCCGCGTACCGCAAAAAAAAAAAAAAAAAAAGTAATGAAGTACTGATACAACATGGATAAACCTCAAAAACATCATGCAAGTGAAAGTAGTCAGACATAAATGGTCACATATTGTATGATTCCACTTATACAGAATGCCCTGAAAAGGTATATTTATAGAAACAGAAAGCAGGTCAATGTTTGCCCACAGCTGAGGTTGGGAGTTGAGATGACTGTGGATGATCACAGGTGAACTTGGTAGGGTAATGGCAATATTCTTTTTTTTTTTTTTAAATAAATTTATTTATTTACTTTTGGCTGTGTTGGGTCTGAGTTGCTGCGTGTGGGCTTTCTCTAGTTGCGGCGAGTGGGGGCTACTCTTCGTTGTGGCGCGCGGGCTCAGTAGTTGTGGCACGTGGGCTTAGTTGCTCCGCGGTATGTGGGATCTTCCCTGACCAGGCATCAGACTTGAGTCCCCTGCATTGGCAGGCGGATTCTTAACTACTGTGCCTCCAGGGAAGTCCCAATGGCAATATTCTGAAATAATTGTGGTGGTGGTTGCATAACTCTATAAAGTTACTAAGAATCATTGAATCACTATATGTTTATCATTGATGAATTTTATGGTATAAATACCTCAGTAAAGCTGGGGAGAACACTGAGAGAATAAATTTCTGTTTTAAACCATCCAATCTGTGGTAATTTGTTATGGCAGCCCTAAGAAATGAATACAGGGTTCATTACACTATCACTTCTACTTTTCTGTATGGTTGAAATTTTTCATAATAAAATGTTAAAAAAAATATTGCAGGTCAACTCAGTGGCCTCCAGGTTAGGGGACACTGGGGAGTGGTGGAGATTGTGGCACATGCCTACAGAATGCACACGCTCTGTCTAAAGCTCCTGTGATTGTGGCACTGTGGAATATGCACCCGGGGATGCCAGGGCTTCTGATTTGTCAAAAGAAACTGGGAATCCACATTTTTCTGTGCCATCTTATGAATTTGATATTTTTGTAACTAATTCAAAAATCTTAAATACTTGTGTGACTTTTTGAAGCAAGAACATGGCAACAGTGTACGTGTGTGTGTGTGTGTGTGTGTGTGTGTGTGTGTGTGCTGTTTGGATCTGATCCTCAAATAACACTGAGAATATGGGTTTCTTAAGTGCCTAGTATATGTCAAACACTATGAAGGCATTTTATAGGCTGTATTTCACTTAGTCATCATGAGGTAGCTATTGTTTACGAGGAATTTTTTTTTTTTTTACACATGAGGAAACTGAAGCAAAGAGTTTGCATGTGTTCTCTCTCTCTTCCTCCATAAACCATGAGTTGTTTTGAAAGGTCTCTATCAACTGCTCAAAAGAGTGGACCCTGCAATTAGACAGACCTGGATTCAAAACTCAGCTCTCAAGTTAAACAGTATTTAACTTTGGGCTAGATACTCAAACTCTCTGAGAGCCTTGGTTTCTTCATGGGTATCAGTTCTTAATTCATGGGGCCATTAAAGGATTAAATGGGACAGAATATGTCAAATGCTAAGCCTGGTTACTGTAATACAACTAGGAGCTAGTAGATGCAAGCTATCATTATTGTTATTTTAAAATACTGTTGCTAGGTGCAAGAATTTCTTTCTTTCTTCCTTCCTTTCTTTCTCCTTCCTTCCTTCCTTCCTTCCTTCCTCCCTCCCTTCCTCCCTTCCTTCCTTTCTCTCTCTCTCTTTCTTTATTATTATTTTTTTGTTGCTCCGTGCAGCTTGTGGGATCTTACTTCCCTGACCAGGGATTGAACCCAGGCCGTCGGCAGTGAGAACGCAGAGTCCTAACCACTGGACTGCCAGGGAATCCCCAACCTTGATATATTTGAGAAGAAGTGGTCAAATACTTTGTAGGCTGCTCCACTATTGGATTTGTCCAATGTTTTTCTCATAAGACCAAGTTATGGGGAAGGAGACCACAGAGCTCTCCATTTCCATTACATCATATCAAGCAGACACGCTATCAACGTGATTGATGACTGTTGATGTTGGCCTTGATCACCCGGCTGACGTAGTGTTTTCTAGGTTTTTCCCCTGTCAAGTTACTCTTTGTTCTCCTTTCCATAATGTACGTTTTGGAAGGAAGTCGCTATGTACAGCCTATGCCTAATAAGGAGAGAGTTATGCTCCCCCTCCTTGAGGGTAGAGTATCTATACATGAATTATTTGGAATTCTTTTGTGTATTAGATTCCTAAAGATGCCGTAATAAATTACCATGGACTAGATGGCTTAAAACAACAGACATTTATTCTCTCAGAGCTCTGGAGGCTAGAAGCCTGAAGTCAAGGTGTCAGCAGGGCCATATTCCCTCTGAGGGGTCTGGGGAAGAAGTGTTCCTTGCCTCTTCCTGCTTCTTGTGGCCACAAGCATTACTTGGCTTGGGGCAGGATGACTCTAATCTCTGCCTCCACCTTCACCTGGCCTTCTTCTCTGTGTATCTGTATGTCCTTCTTATAAGGACACCAATCATTGGATTAAGGGCTCAGTCTGAATCCAGTATGATATCTTTTTTTTCTTTTAATTTTATTTATTTATTTATTTTATGCAGCAGGTTCTTGTTAGTTATCTATTTTATACATATTAGTGTATATATGTCAATCCCAATCTCCCAATTCATCCCACCCCCACCACCTCCACCCCAGTACAATATCTTGAGGTCCTTAACTAGTTACATTTGCAAAGACCCTACTTTTTTGTTGTTGTTGTTTTGTGGTACGCGGGCCTCTCACTGTTGTGGCCTCTCCCGTTGCGGAGCACAGGCTCCGGACGCACAGGCTCAGCGGCCATGGCTCACGGGCCCAGCCGCTCCGCGGCATGTGGGATCTTCCCGGACCGGGGCACGAACCCACGTCCCCTGCATCGGCAGACGGACTCTCAACCACCGCGCCACCAGGGAAGCCCGCAAAGACCCTATTTTTGAATAAAGTCACCTTCAGAGTTTCCGGTGGACCCGAGTTTTGGGGGCACGCTCTTCAGTCCACTCCATCCAGCATGAGACATTTGTCTCTTCTCTGCCCTTCATTAATTTATTCAATGATTTTTATTATTATGAACTAACGGATATTTATTTTTTTACTTTGAGTCAATATCCAATGCTACTTTAACTTTTTGCTTAAATTGTTTCAGCTTTGGCTATTAGAAGCTATTTCAGTTGGTTCCTATGACAGTCTTATTATTATTGTTGTTGTTATTATTTTTTGAGCACTTCCTTACTCTCTGGCCCTACAAGATGCTCCAGGCTCATCTTGTATATTTCCTGCTGCAGTCCTAGAACCAGCCATTTCTCTAGGGAGCTTTGGTTCCTTTTCTTGGGGAATAGCGTCAGAGACCAAAATCTGGGCATTAGGCATTCTTATGGCTTCTGGGGTGTCATTTCTTTTAGGCTCTCTCAGCAGACAGAGCAAAAAAAATGTGTTTTCCATATATATAACTATATGTATATATATATTAAACATACACATACATATTTTATATAACACATACATATTAAAATTTGTATATATATATAAATTTGTGTATATGTAACCATCTATATCTATATTAAGCTGAACATGAACTCATGCTGATGTACCCAGTTCTAATCCATTACCTTGTGGATCCTTCTAGCTTCTTTCTCTTGCTTATCTGTAACTGTTCCAACAGTGAGAAAACTGACTCCTGCTGACATCCATTTACTTAATTGTTCCATTCCAGTATACATGTGATGACAAATTGAAATTATAATGGAGTGATCACAGTTCAGGTGTACAAAAATGGAGTCAGGCAGTCACTAAGGATCTGGTCTCAGACACTTCTCTGTATCACCGAGAAAAACTTTCTTTGAATTGTACCAGACACAAGGATACCACCAGGCTTATTCAGAACGCCTGCCAGCTGCAACCTTATGGCCTCAAGGTCTCCCCTTGTAACTATGCAACCAGTTTGGACCCCAACCAATCCTTACCTAAGAAGCACCTTTACTTCTTGCCAGCTTCAATTATAATTCTTGATAAACAACTCATGCAACTAAATGTAACCTTGAGGTTTCTGCCTTTATATAACATTTTGTAGTTCAGTGCAACACAGTTCAAGTGCTTCTTCAACCTGTGTCTCTCAGGCTGCAGTCCTAACAAACCTTTTAATTTCAATCAGGCCTCCATTTCTGAAGTTTTGGTTAATCCACATATAGCAGTATCAGAGTTGTTAACTTGTAACCACATAGGAAACAACATTATCAACTAGAGTACAGTGTTTGTGTGCAGTTCCTTTTGCCTTTAATCTCATAGACCCCACTTAGTGCAAAGATTTGCTTAGATTAGCACCTCCATTCCCTTCAGTGAAGTTGTTTCATATATTCATACATTCATATAGTTAAATTCTCTTATCACAGCCTTATTCCTTCCTAGGATGTCCCAACCTCCTAAATTATTATTTTTCTCATTTGCATGTGTTAGGTTTCTCTCTGTGCTGTACAGTATTTTTTCCCCACCCTCCCCTGTACAGTTCTATGAGTTTTGAGAAATGCAATAATGAAGTGTGTCTAGCATTACAGTATCATACAGAATTTTATTGCCTTAAAATCCTCTCTGCTTCATTATTCATCCCTCTCCCTGAACCCCTGGTCTGATGTGTGTGTGCTTTTTCCAACACTGCCAAGCAATTAACTCAATTCTGACACTAACTACCTGGAGATAGCGTCAGAGCCCATAGGTTAAGGGCTCAGTCCTACAAGACTGCCCCCCACACCCTTATACACCAATTTCAAATCTAGGTTTTCTTCTGTGCTTCTGATGAACTGGCTATAGATCAGAGGTTCCCATGACCCCATCCTTGATTTCAATTAATTTGCTAGAGCAGCTCACAGAACTCAGAGAAATGTTTTACTTACTAGACTACTGGTTTATTATAAAAGGATATAACTCAGGAACAGCCAGATGGGAGAGATTCATAGAGCAAAGTATGTGGGAAGAGGCCCAGAGCGTCCATGCCCTCTGGGTGTGCCGCTCTCTCCAAATTTCCGTGTGTTCATCAGTAAGGAAGCTCTCCTGTCCTTTTGGGGTTTTATGGAGGCTTCATTACACAGGTGTGATAGATTAAATCAGTGGCCATTGGCGTTTGAACACAAATCTCCAGCTCCTCTTCCCTCCCAGAGGAGGTGGGGGTGGGAGGGACTAAAAGTTCCAACCCTCTAATCACATGGCTGGCTCATTCGCTTGGCAACCAGCCCCCATCCTAAGGTTATCCAGCGGCCTCGAAATCACCTCATTAACATAACAAAACACACCTTTATTGCTCTTATCACAGGAAATTCCAAGGGTTTTAGGAGCTTTGTGCCAGAACAGAGATGAAGACCAAATATAATATTCTTATTATAAATCATGATATCACACCTGGCATCCACTGATTATTTTACTGTCTCTATAGTTATGTCTTTTCCATTTGGAACCATATAATGCATAGCCTTTTCATACAGGCTTCTTTCACTTTGCATTATGCATTTAAAGTTCTTTCAAGTCTTTTCATAGCTTGATAGTTCATTTCTTTATATTGCTGTATAATAGTCTGTTGATTGGATGGGTGTATCGTGGTTTGCTTACCATTCATATATATATATTGGTTTTTTTTTTTTTTGCGGTGCGCGGGCCTCTCACTGTTGTGGCCTCTCCCTCTGTGGAGCACAGGCTCCGGACGCGCAGGCTCAGCGGCCATGGCTCACGGGCCCAGCCACTCCGCGGCATGTGGGATCTTCCCGGACCGGGGCACAAACCCGTGTCCGCTGCATCGGCAGGCGGACTCTCAACCACTGCGCCACCAGAGAAGCCCCATTCATCTATTGAAGGACATCTTGGTTGCTTTCAGTTTGGGGTAATTATGAATAAAGCTGCTATAAACATTTCCATACAGGTTTTTGTGTATGATGTTATTGATAATTTAGGAGGGCCTTGGGATCCTGTTTTTGCCTCTAATGATCAACATTCTCAAATGTAGATGAAAAACATCATTCACAGGTTTGCAGCTTTATAGTGGTGGTTCTGAGGTTTGAAGAGAGACTATGCTTCTGGCTTGGAGACTCCTTCTCCATTCCCAGACCATGGTCTTGACTGCCCAACACATTGACCACTTGCCCGTTCCTGCTCCAATCTTTCCCCAGAGGGCTCCACTAATGTTCCAATACTCCGTACTCCTCCACTTCCAACTCCTTGAACCTCAAACTGAACACATTACTTTCTCCCTCAAACCTACGCTAGGATCTTTATTCACTCCTTTGGAGGGGGCACCCTTCCCCTTGCCATGCATACCCTCCTCTGCTTCCCCCCTTTTCTGGTCAGTTATCCAGCCTGTGGATTCACCCTGCGGAATCTCTTCCTCCTTGGTTCCATCACCATTGCTGCTCCTTAGTGGGGGGATCTTCCTCATCTGCCCCCCACACTTTGAACTTGGTGCTTCAGACAGACCATGCTATTTCATGCCTCTGCACCTTTACATAAACTGTTGTCTCTGCCAAGGTATACCCTTCCTCTCATTAACTGCCTGGGAAATTCATAATTATCTTTCAAAACTCTGCTCGGAAATCTGGAAGGCTTTGCTTATCTTCTCTTTATGCTCTTGCTACTAAAAATGTGGTCTGTGAAGGACCACTCTTTGGACATCACCTGGGAACTGGTAGGAATGCAGTATCGAGTTCTATTTCAGACCTTCTGAATCCAGATCTGCATTTTAAAAGACGCACAGGTGATTCATGTGCAAGTTGAAGTTTGAGAAGTGTTACATACCACCTCTGACACTGTGCTTCTCTTGTGAGTTGTATTTTTTTGTAATTATTTGTGTCTGTTTTCCCCTCAAGACTGTGAGTGCCCTGAGGTCAGGCTTAGGGTCAGGGTTCATGCCCCATTCAGGAGCCAGTCCAGGCTGTGGCAACTGATATGTCTTTTGAACCCTCAGCGTTCTTCAGACCTGGCTGTGAGCCCAGTGGCAAAAAGAAGAATTACAGAAGTGAGGTTCTTTTCGAATATTATTTTACTTTATCCTCACAAAAATATTATCAAACAGGGACTTCCCTGGTGGCTCAGTGGATAAGACTCTGTGCTCCCAGTGCAGGGGGCTGGGGTTTGATCCCTGGTCTGGGAACAAGATCCCACATGCATGCCGAAACTAAGAGTTCGCATGCCACAACTAAGGAGACTGCCTGCCACAAAAAAAGACACAGTGCAACCAAATAAATAAGTAAATTAATTAATTAAAAAATATATTATTAAACAATGCATACCTCTCTCCCCTCTTTCTTTCCCTTAGGATGAATTCATAGAAGAATCAAATGGAAAAATGAACAAGGGTTAATGTACAAGAATGTTTATAATTATAAAAAAATAGAAAAGACTTAATTGTCCAACTTTATGCAGCCATTAAAAATAGTGTTATGGGGCTTCCCTGGTGGCGCAGTGGTTGAGAGTCTGCCTGCCGATGCAGCGGACATGGGTTTGTGCCCCGGTCCGGGAAGATCCCATATGCCGCGGAGCGGCTGGGCCCGTGAGCAAGCCATGGCCGCTGAGCCTGCGCGTCCGGAGCCTGTGCTCCGCAACGGGAGAGGCCACAACAGTGAGAGGCCCGCGTACCGCAAAAAAAAAAAAAAAAGGGTTATGGAACGTCCCTGGACTTGGTATCCGTGGATTCTAGTATGGGCTGGGGTGGGAGTCCTGCAACCAATCCCCTGTGGATACGGAGGGGCGACTGTACCTTGGGCAATGCAGGTCTCTTTAGTTGAGGCAAATCCTTTAAAGTGTTGAAAAATGAGGGCTTTCTGCAGAGGAGAAGATGCAGCAGTCAGCCACTTAACTATTTCTTATCTCCTACCCCTGTGAGTCTGGCAGCCCTTTCCCACTGCTGAGTCATCCTGAGCTGGCACCATTTTATACAATCTATTGTGAATCTCTGCATGCAGCACTGTACAGCCTGTTTTGTTTGAATACATGGGGCGCCTTCAAGATGGTGAAGTAAGACGTGGAGATCAATTTCCTCCCCACAAATACAACAAAACTACATCTACATGTGGAACAACTCCTACAGAACACCTACTGAAAGCTGGCAGAAGACCTCAGACTTCCCAAAAGATGCCCTCAGGTGACCTACACTCAGAGGTGGGGCCAAATCCAAAGCTGAACCCCAGGAGCTGTGTGAACAAAGAAGAGAAAAGGAAATCTCTCCCAGCAGACTCAGGAGTAGTGGATTAAATCTCCACAATCAACTTGATGTACCCTGCATCTGTGGAATACCTGAATAGACAACAAATCATCCCAAAATTGAGGCACTGGACTTTAGGAGCAACTTTAGACTTGGGGTTTGCTTTCTGCATCTAATTTGTTTCTGGTTTTATGTTCATCTTAGTTCAGAATTTAGAGCTTACTATCATTGGTAGACTTGTTTATTGATTTGGTTGCTCTCTTCCTTTTTTTAAAATATATATATTTTTTCCTTTTTCTCTTTTTGTGAGTGTGTATGTGTATGCTTCTTTGTGTGATTTTGTCTGTATAGCTTTATTTTTGCCATTTGTCCTAGGGTTCTGACTGTCCGTTTTTTGTTTTTTTTTTTTGTTTTTTTTTGTTTTTTTTGCGGTATGCTGTTCTCTCACTGCTGTGGCCTCTCCTGTTGCGGAGCACAGGCTCCGGACGCACAGGCTCAGCGGCCATGGCTCATGGGCCCACCCACTCCACGGCACGTGGGATCTTCCCGGACCGGGGCACGAACCCGTGTCCCCTGCATTGGTAGGCAGACGCTCAACCACTGCGCCACCAGGGAAGCCCTGGGTTTTTTTTAGTATAGTTTTTAGCGCTTGTTGTCATTGGTGGATTTTTTTTTGGTTTGGTTGCTCTCTTCTTTCTTTCTCTTTCTTTTTTTATTACTTTTTTATTTTTAATTTTTTTTTCTATTTTAATAACTTTATTTTATTTTATTTATGTTTTTTTTCTTTCTTTCTTTTTCTTTCTCCCTTTTCTTCTGAGTCTTGTGGCTGACCGGGAGGGTCTTGGTGCTCTGGCCAGGTGTCTGGCCTGAGCCTCTGAGGTGGGAGAGCTGAGTTCAGGACATTGGTCCACCAGAGACCTCCTGGCCCCACGTAGTATCAAATGGCAAAAGCACTCCCAGAGATCTCCATCTCAATGCTAAGACCCAACTCCACTCAACGACCAGCAAGCTACAGTGCTGAACACCCTATGCCAAACAACTAGCAAGACAGGAACACAATCCCACCCATTAGCAGAGAGGCTGCCTAAAATCATAATAAGTTCACATACACCCCAAAACACACCACCGGACGTGGTCCTGCCTGCCAGAAAGACAAGATCCAGACTCACCCACCAGAACACAGGCACCAGTCCCCTCCACCAGGAAGCCTAAACAACCCACTGAACCAACCTTACTCACTGGGATCAGACACCAAAAACAACGGGAACTACGAACATGCAGCCTGCGAAAGGGAGACCCCAAACACAGTAAGTTAAGCAAAATGAGAAGACAGAGAAATACGCAGCAGATGAAGGAGCAAAGTAAAAACCCACCAGACCAAACAAATGAAGAGGAAATAGGCAGTCTACCTGAAAAAGAATTCAGAGTAATGATAGTAAAGATGATCCAAAATCTTGGAAATAGAATGGAGAAAATACAAGAAACGTTTAACAAGGACCTAGAAGAACTAAAGAGTAGACAAACAATGATGAACAACACAATAAATGAAATTAAAAATTCTCTAGAAGGAATCAATAGCAGAATACCTGAGGCAGAAGAACGGATAAGTGACCTGGAAGATAAAACAGTGGAAATAACTACTGCAGAGCAGAATAAAGAAAAAAGAATGAAAGGAATTGAGGACAATCTCAGAGACATTTGGGACAACATTAAACGCACCAACATTCGAATTATAGGGGCCCCAGAAGAAGAAGAGGAAAAAAAAAGGGACTGAGAAAATATGTGAAGAGATTATAGTTGAAAACTTCCATGGGTAAGGAAATAGTGAATCAAGTCCAGGAAGCGCAGAGAGTCCCATCCAGGATAAATCCAAGGAGAAACATGCCAAGACACATATTAATCAAACTATCAAAAATTAAATACAAAGAAAAAATATTAAAAGAAGCAAGGGAGAAGCACAGTTAACATACAAGGGAATCCCCATAAGGTTAACAGTTGATCTTTCAGCAGAAACTCTGCAAGCCAGAAGGGAGTAGCAGGACGTATTTAAGGTGATGAAAGGGAAAAACCTGCAACCAAGATTACTCTACCCAGCAAGGATCTCATTCAGATTCGACAGAGAAATTAAAACCTTTACAGACAAGCAAAAGCTAAGAGAATTCAGCACCACCAAACCAGCTCTACAACAAATGCTGTAGGAACTTCTCTAGGCAGGAAACACAATAACAAACCCAAAACAATTAAGAAAATGGTAATAGAAACATACATATCAATAGCTACCTTAAATGTAAATGGATTAAATGCTCCAACCCAAAGACATAGACTGGCTGAATGGATACAAAAACAAGACCTGTACATATGCTATCTACAAGAGACCCACTTCAGACCTAGGGGCACATACAGACTGTACATGAGGGGAAGGAAAAAGATATTCCATGCAAATGGAAATCAAAAGAAACCTGGAGTAGCAATTCTCATATCAAACAAAATAGATTTTAAAATAAAGACTATTACAAGAGACAAAGAAGGACACTACATAATGATCAAGGGATCAATCCAAGAAGAAGATATAACAATTGTAAATATTTATGCACCCAACTCAGGAGCACCTCAATACATAAGGCAAATGCTAACAGCCATAAAAGGGGAAATCGACAATAACACAATAATAGTAGGGGACTTTAACACCCCTACTTTCACCAGTGGACCGATTATCCAAAATGAAAATAAGTAAGGAAACACAAACTTTAAATGATATGTTCAACAATCATGTTGAACATGATATGTTCATCATATGTTGACGATATGTTCATCATCATATGTTGATGATATGTTCATCAATTAAGATGGACTTAACTGATATTTATAGGATATTCCATCCAAAAACAGCAGATTACACTTTCTTCTCAAGTGCTAATGGAATATTCTCCAGGATAGATCATATCTTGAGTCACAAATCAAGCCTTGGTAAATTTAAGAAAATTGAAATCATATCAATTGCTGATATTCAACAGAGTTTTGGAAGTTTTAGCGACAGCAATCAGAGAAGAAAGAGAAATAAAAGGAATCCAAATTGGAAAAGAAGAAGTAAAACTGTCACTGTTTGCAGGTGACATGATACTATACATAGAGAATCCTAAGGATGCTACCAGAAAATTACTAGAGCTAATCAATGAATTTGGTAAAGCAGCAGGATACAAAATTAATGCACGGAAATCTCTTGTATTCCTATACACTAATGATGAAAAATCTGAAAGAGAAATTAAGGAAACACTCCCATTTACCATTGCAACAAAAAGAATAAAAAACCAGGAATAAACCTACCTAAGGAGACAAAAGACCTGTATGCAGAAAACTATAACACACTGATGAAAGAAATTAAAGATGATTCAAACACATGGAGAGATATACCATGTTCTTGGATTGGAAGAATCAACATTGTGAAAACGACTATATTACCCAAAGCAATCTACAGATTCAATGCAATCCCTATCAAACTATCAATGGCATTTTTCACAGAACTAGAACAAAAAATTTCACAATTTGTATGGAAACACAAAAGACCCCAAATAGCCAAAGAAATCTTGAGAAAGAAAAACGGAGTTGGAGGATTCAGACTCCCTGACTTCAGACTATACTACAAAGCTACAATAACAAGACAGTATGACACTGGCAGAAAAATAGAAATATAGATCAGTGGAACAGGATAGAAAGCCCAAAGATAAACCCACACACATATGGTCACCTTATCTTTGATAAAGGAGGCAAGAATATACAATGGAGAAAAGACAGCCTCTTCAATAGGTGGTGCTGGGAAAACTGGACAGCTACATGTAAAAGAATGAAATTAGAACACTCCCTAATACCATACACAAAAATAAACTCAAAATAGATTAAAGCCCTAAATGTAAGGCCAGACACTATCAAACTCTTAGAGGAAAACATAGGCAGAACACTCCATGACATAAATCACAGCAAGATCCTTTTTGACCCACCTCCTAGAGAAATGGAAATAAAAACAAAAATAAACAAATGGGACCTAATGAAACTTAAAAGCTTTTGCACAGCAAAGGAAACCACAAACAAAATGAAAAGACAACCCTCAGAATGGGAGAAAATATTTGCAAACAAAGCAATGACAGAGGATTAACCTCCAAAATATACAAGCAGCTCATGCAGCTCAATATCAAAAAAACAAAAAACCCAATCCAAAAATAGGTAGAGGACCTAAATAGGCATTTCTCCAGAGGAGATACACGGATTGCCAACAAACACATGAAAGGATGCTCAACATCACTAATCATTAGAGAAATGCAAATCAAAACTACAATGAAGTATCACCTCACACAGGCCAGAATGGCCATCATCAAAAAATCTACAAACAGGGTTTCCCTGGTGGTGCAGTGGTTAGGGGTCTGCCTGCCAATGCAGGGGACATAGGTTTGATCCCTGCTCCAGGAGGATCCCACATGCCATGGAGCAACTAAGCCCATGCGCCACAACTACTGAGCCTGCATGCCACAACTGCTGAGGCCCACGTGCCTGGAGCCCGTGCTCCGCAACAAGAGAAGCCACTGCAATGATAAGTCCGTCCGCAGCAACGAGGACCCAATGCAGCCAAAAATAAATAAATAAATTTATTTAAAAAAATCTACAAACAATCAATGCTGGAGAGGGTGTGGAGAAAAAGGAACCCTCTTGCTCTGTTGGTGGGAATGTAAATTGATACAGCCACTATGGAGAACAGTATGGAGTTTCCTTAAAAAACTAAAAATAGAACTCCCATATGACCCAGCAATCCCACTACTGGGCATATACCCTGAGAAAACCATAATTCAGAAAGAGTCATGTACCACAATGTTCATTGCAGCTCTATTTACAATAGCCAGGACATGGAAGCAACCTAAGTGTCCATCGACAGATGAATGGATAAAGAAGATGTGGCACATATATACAATGGAATATTACTCAGCCATAAAAGAAACGAAATTGAGTTATTTGTAGTGAGGTGGATGGACCTAGAGGCTGTCATACAGAGTGAAGTAAGTTAGAAAGAGAAAAACAAATACCGTATTCTAACACATATATATGGAATCTAAACAAAAAATGGTTCTAAAGAACCTAGGAGCAGGACAGGAATAAAGATGCAGACATAGAGAATGGACTTGACATGGGGAGGGGGAAGGGTAAGCTGAGATGAAGTGAGAGAGTGGCATGGATATATATACACTACCAAATGTAAAATAGATAGCTAGTGGGAAGCAGCCACATAGCACAGGGAGATCAGCTCGGTGCTTTGTGTCCACCTAGAGGGGTGGGATAGGGAGGGTGGGAGGGAGACACAAAAGTGAGGAGATATGGGGATGTATGTATGTGTATAGCTCATTCAATTTGTTATATAGCAGAAACTAACACACCATTGTAAAGCAATTATACTCCAATAAAGATGTTTTAAAAATTACATTAAATGCATATGGACTAAATAAACCAATTTTAAAAGTAGAAAAAAAATATATATATATTATTATGTGGGAGTTCCCTGGCAGTCCAGTGGTTAGGCGTCTGTGCTTTCACCGCAGTGGTCCCAGTTTCAATCCCTGGTCAGGGAAGTAAGATCTTGCAAGCTGCGTGGCACAAACAAAAAAATAAAAAATAAAAAAAAGTGTTATGTGACTATATATAGAAAGATAATATGCATCATATAAAGACATAAATCTTTATAATTAAAAAAATTATAAATTATTTATAAACTTAACAAATTCAAACAATATAAAACTATGTGGGAAAGCATTAAAAGTAATAGCCTGTCCCCCACCATCTGTTAACTGATGGGCTTTTATTACTGACCCTCCTGAGTCAGTCTCCAGCAAGGTCCTTCTGCCCTTGTGGTTGGATCCAATAGAATGAGACGGAATTCTGTTCGGAAGCAAAGAAAAGCTTTATTCTTTAATCAGAGAATGGAGAGTTGTGAGCTGGGGCTCTAGAGTACACACTCCCCTTCCTTCTCAGGCTGTGGGTGGGGCTGCTTTATAGGGTTCCTGGGTGTGTGTGTGGGGGGGAGGGCGGAGTTCTTATGGGTCGCGCACAGCTGTGCTGCTCAGGGCTCCAGACCGCAGGGCCGGGGGCAGCATCTCTGCCCATGGCCCGCCGCCGCCATCTTGAATTGTATGGTGTTTGCAGCGCTTCTGCTGAGCTGAGGTTTTGGCGCAGCCATTTCGCACCGGGAGCTCTGTTCTG
The DNA here is from genome assembly GCF_964374135.1 of Grampus griseus. Lineage (NCBI taxonomy): Eukaryota > Metazoa > Chordata > Mammalia > Artiodactyla > Delphinidae > Grampus > Grampus griseus. The sequence continues at coordinate 23,394,079 of NC_139006.1, read as the reverse complement.
AAGCACCCGGTGCGGGTCCTCTGCACGCGCCCTCTAGGAGCGAGTGAAACTAGACTAAGCACAAAGGAAAAAAAAAAGGAAAAAAAGGTTAGACTTTATTTTATTACCCAGATTCTGTTTTTATTTCCCTGGGAATTTTCCCCTGGGCTTTGCTGGTGACACTTTCATCCTCTTAGAATCTCTGGTCCACAAATAGTGAAGTAATGTCTTAAGGGGTGTGAGGTGATGGTTTCTAAAGTCAGCTCATAATGTACAATTTTATTATCATCAGTATATGTGGTCTTCACATATTCAGTACTTCCTTTAGTAAGTCCACCTAGTTTTCTCACATCAGGTAACAGATCCCTGTTTTTCAGTTGAGAATCAGTTTGCATTTAGGGGTCAAGTTGAAATATATACATATTCGTATACACACATACACATGTATCTCTATCTCTATGTCACTCTTTCTCTCTCTTTTTATCTCCAAACCCTTCGAATTATATTTGGGTAATTTAAACTCTTCCCCCCTACCCCCACACACAAAAATGAGACCATATTTTTCTCTTTTTCTTTTTTAAAGATTTATTATTTATTTAATTTATTTTTGGCTGTGTTGGGTCTTAGTTGTGGCATGCAGGACTTTCACTGAGGCATGCGGGATCTTTTGTTGCCGCACGCGGGCTTCTCTCTAGTTGCGGCGTGTGGGTTTTCTCTCTCTAGTTGTGGCACACACGCTCCAGCGCACGTGGGCTCTAGTTGAGGTGGACGAGCTCCGTAGTTGTGGTACGTGGCATCTTAGTTCCCTGACCATGGACTGAACCTGCGCCCCCTGCACTGTAAGGTGTATTCTTTACCACTGGACCACCAGGGAAGTCCCCGAGAACATATTTTTCTGCCACTTGCTTTCCTTAATATTTTTCCTAGTCCCTTCACATAACTCTACCTTAATCTTTTTAATAGCTCCATCATTGTTTATGGGGGTATCATCATTTACTCCATTCCCTTGTTGACAGACATTTTAGTTGTTTGTCATTGTTTCTTATAATGAACAATGTCATAAATATCCTTTTACATATATATTTGGCTTTCTTTTATAAAATAACTTTTTATGGTTTAAAAATAATGCAGGGGTTTCCCCGGTGGTGCAGTGGTTAAGAATCCGCCTGTCAATGCAGGGGACACGGGTTTGAGCTCTGGTCCGGGAAGATCCTGCATGCCACGGAGCAACTAATCCCGTGCGCCACAACTACTGAGCCTGCGCTCTAGAGCCCATAAGCCACACCTACTGAGCCCACGAGCCACAACTACTGAGCCTATGTGCCACAGCTACTGAAGCCCATGTGCCTAGAGCCTGTGCTCCACAACAAGAGAAGCCACCGCAAGGAGAAGCCTGTGCACTGCAATGAACAGTAGCCCCCACTCGTAGCAACTAGAGAAAGCCTGCACACAGCAAGGAAGACCTAATGCAGCCAAAGATAAATATATAAATACATTTATTTATTTAAAAAATGCATATGCGTGGTTAAATTTTTAAAGAAACTTACAGAAAAGCATATGCATAAAGGTGAAAATTTAAAAATCATCCTTAATTCATCACCATGAGATACTGAGTCTCAGTTTTTCAAAATATTTTATTTTATTTTACTAGAATTAAATAAAATAAAAAGAATTGAAGTACACCAAAGTCTTCCTTCACTCCCTGCCCCCAGTTCCTCTATATTTAACAAGAGACTGTGAAATAGTAAGAGAATGGGAACATTGTGTATTGGGTTAAACTTTATCTTGGTAGGTATAACTTTAAATTTCCATGTAATAAAACTTTGTCACTTGTGGAATAAAAATCAGAAAACAACTATGATGGCTAAATAGATAATAAACACACAATACAATTAAAAATTTTTATTGAAAGGAACAAAATTTAGAACCTGAACCCTCTAGAAGACAGTAATTGAGAAAGTCTGATTGCCAAGAAAATATTCAATAAAAGTGACAAATTGCTTGTAGGAAAAAGAAAAAAAGACATCTTAGGAAAACAGTTACACCTGCTATCTATTCTAAGCCCAACAAAATTAATCATGAATTCAGAATATTAATCGTACTCTTCCCTCAATTTTTTTTTCCAAACTGGGTTCCTAGTGTCAGTGATATAGAACTTAGAGGTGAGCACTTGCAAAAATGACTTTACAGTCTGCTCTGTGAGCCATCTAGAGACCATATTCAGAATCTTGCCTTATTTGGTGCACTTCCTCTCCTGCCCCGCCCCCCCTTATTAATTTACTTTAATTTTTGCTCAGAGAGCCCTGTGGAACTTGCGTTTGAGTGACATGACTCTCTTGCCAGGAAGGCAATAAATTCAGCTTTGTTTATGACTGTTATTTGGTCGTCTTTGTTTCGCTGGTTACTGATAACTCACTATCAGTTGTCCCAAATCATGTTCATTTTAGTTTGATTGTGAATTTCTAGCAAGGCTTATACCCGTCCCCCCACCAAGTTTCTAATTCCCTTTTGGTAGTCAGAGTCTCTTGTCTTCACTTCATCTTTAAGAATGTCTAGATTTTCACATATTCAATTTGCACAATGACATCTATTTTTATTCTTGAAGTTTTTGTCCCAGAGACCTCTAACTTCCAATTCTAGTTTTGACACATTGTATTTTAGGTCGTCTTCATAGCTGTCAGATTGGGATTCTTTCAAAACTTCTCTCTCTTTTATTTCCACTCTTTCTTTCTTTCCTCCCTTCCTCCCTCCCTCTCTTCCTCCCTTCCTCCCTCCCTCTCTTCTTCCCTTCCTCCCTTCCTTGAGTTGGGTCTTCATTGCTGCACATGGGCTTTCTCTAGTTCTGGCGAGCGGGGGCTACTCTTCGTTGCTGTGCGTGGGCTTCTCATTGCGATGGCTTCTCTTGTTGTGGAGCACGGGCTCTGGGCGTGTGGGCCTCAGTAGTTGTGGCCCGTGGGCTCCAGAGTGCAGGATCAGTAGTTGTGGTGCACGGCCTAGTCACTCTGCGGCACGTGGGATCTTCCAGGACCAGGGCTTGAACCCGTGTCCCCTGCATTGGTAGGCGGATTCTTAACCACTGCACCACCAGGGAAGCCCTCCACTGTTTCTTGTTTCCCAAGTCTTTTTCCTGGACTCCCTTATCAGTTTGTTGGAGTACATCCTCAAGTCATTTTTTGCAGAGAGGGTGCACAAGAGAAAGTTTGAGTCCCTGCTTTTCTTCATATAGCTGGATATGGACTTTTCATTCGAAATAATTTTCTCCATACAAAGCTTCATGTAGGGACTTCCCTAGTGGTGCAGTGGTTCAGAATCCACCCGCCAATGCAGGCGACACAGGTTCGAGCTCTGGTCCGGGAAGATCCCACATGCCACAGGGCAAATAAGCCTGTGAGCCACAACTACTGAGCCTATGCTCTAGAGCCTGGGAACCACAATTACTGAGGTCGCGTGCCACAACTACTGAAGCCCACGCACCTAGAGCCTGTGCTCTGAAACAAGAGAAGTCACTGCAATGAGAAGCCCTCATACCACAACAACCCCACTTGCCACAACTAGAGAAAGCCCGTGTGCAGCAATGAAGACCCAACACAACCATAAATAAATAAATAAATAAATTTAAAAAAGCTTCATGTAAAAAACAGAAATTTCATTATTTTAACAACTGACACTAGAATTCATTTAAGGAAGGGGACTGTGAGGGATGGGAAAAATATAATGATAAGCTCTCATGGGTAGAAAAAAGGGATAAGAGTGTGTGGGACAGACCAGGAGAAAAAGGAAATCAGCTACACTTCTCGTTATGAGACAAGATGGGGAGCTTGTACTGGTTCCAAGAGAGCAGAGCACTGGAAAGGGGGTCTGATGCCCAATGTGAACTGGAATATGTTGCTGTGATGGTGCTTTTGAAAAAAAAAGTGTCCACAAATTCTTTGATCCTCCTCTCTTCAAGAGATAGAGTTTAATTCCCCTTCCCCTGAGTGTGGGCTGGACTCAGTGACCTGCTTGTAATGAATAGAATAAAGCAGAAGTAATAGTGTATGACTTTGAACTAGGTCATAAAAGGCGCTGTGGCTTCCATCTTTTTTTTAAAAATTGAAATATAGATGATTTACAATATTGTGTTAGTTTTAAATATGGAGCAAAATGATTCTTTTATATATATATATATATATATATATTCAGATTATTTTCCACTATAGGTTATTACAAAATATTGAAAATAGTTTCCTGTGCTATACAGAAAATCCTTGTTGCTTATCTGTTTAATGTATAGTAGTTTGTATCTGTTAATGCTGTACTCCTAATTTATCCCTCCCACCCACCCTTTCCCTTTTGGTAACCGTAAGTTTGTTTTCTATGTCTGTGAGTCTGTTTCTGTTTTGGAAATAAGTTCATTTGCATTGGATTTTTTTTAGATTCCACATATAAGTGATATCGTATGATATTTGTCTTTCTCTGTTTGACTTATAATCTCTAGGTCCATCCATGTTGCTGCAAATGGCATTGTTTCGTTCTTTTTTATGGCTGAGTAATATTCCATTGTATATATGTACCACATCTTCTTTATCCATTCCTCTGTGGATGGACATTTAGGTTGCTTCCATGTCTTGGCTATTGTAAATAGTGCTGCAATGAACATTGGGGTGTATGTATCTTTTCGAATTATGGTTTTCTCGGGATATAAGCCCAGGAGTGAGATTGCTGGATCATATGGTAGCTCTAATTTTAGTTTTTTAAGGAACCTCCATACTGTTTTCCATAGTGGCTGTACCGATTTACATTCCAATCAACAGTGTAGGAGGGTTCCCTTTTCTCCACATTTATTGTTGACGAATGGAACAGGCACACGGTTTATAAATGTTAAAATAACTCAGACATTCTTTAAAAAAAATCTTCACTGAACATTATTTTTTTCATTGCAAAAGTAACACCTGTTCATTGTATCACATTCAAATACAGAAGTATTGTTTAGGGTTGAGACCCTGTTGTACTTATCTCCATAGCTCCAGTACCCTCCAACGGGGCCTGGACTTCTAGAGGCTTGATAAAGTTTGCTGAATGAGTGAATGAATGAATGATTCCTGCCTTCCTTTTCCCATCTCCTCACTTACTACCTTCCCACTCACATTTAAAAGAAGGTCAAACCCTAAAAGTTCTAGAATGGTGCTCCAGGAATCGAGTTTCAGCTGCTGTGGGGGCCCGGGGAGAATCAGGCTCCATGGGTTGTGGGCTGGCCAGGTCTCAGGCAGAGGGGTACTGGGTTCACCCTATTCTAAGCCCCTCTCATTAGGGGTGAGGCTGTGGCTTACATGAACTGAACTCTGACAATAATCCCAAAAGTAACAGCTTTGGGGATACAGCAGCTCAACTACAACGTTATGAGGAGTTTGGAGGGGCAGAAATTTCTGGGTGACAACAGGCTCTCTGGCCTCGAGGGTGTCATTCCCTGCCTGGCCTCAGTTTCCTTTATGAGTCTCCTTTGCCAAAACCCAGCCTGGGAAAAACCTGAGGTCATTAAAATTGGTATCTGGCAACATCCCAAAATGCCAGGAACAAATTCAGCCCTCTGATGCTTCAAATATGGTCTGACACTGTGGAAAGGGCAAGTTACAAAACAGTCTGTCCAGAGCGTACAGAGCTTTCTCTGTTTGTAACTTTATTCAGCTTCTCTGCATAAAATCATGTTGGGGAAGGCTGTTTGCCAATGTGCCAATGTGTTATCTGTGGTTATCTGAGGGGGTGTGAGGAGATTATTCCTGGTAATTTTTATTTTTTTTGGTGTGCCTCCAAAATTTTTACAATGAACATCTATTACTTTTCTTTTTTGTTTTTTAAGTTATTTATTTATTTTTGGCTGCGTTGGGTCTTCGTTGCTGTGCGCGGACTTTCTCCAGTTGCGGCGAGCGAGGGCTACTCTTCGTTGCGGTGCGAGGGCTACTCTTCGTTGCGGTGCGCGGGCTTCTCATTGTGGTGGCTTCTCTTGTTGCGGAGCATGGGCTCTAGGCGCGCAGGCTTCAGTAGTTGTGGCACGCGGGCTCAGTAGTTGTGGCTCGCAGGCTCTAGAGCACAGGCTCAGTAGTTGTGGCACATGGGCTTAGCTGCTCTGTGGCATGTGGGATCTTCCTGGACCGGGGATTGAACCTTTGTCCCCTGCATTGGCAGGCAGATTCTCAACCACTGCACCACCAGGGAAGTCCTAGCCTCCAAAATTTTGAGAGAATACATTTTTGTTGTTTGAGCCATCCAGTCTGTGGCATTCTGTTATGGCAGCCTGAGCTGACTTGGACAAGTGTGAATGCGGGGGGCACTGATCATGGTGGGGGCACCTTAGAGTCTGTCTGCCACACTTAACATTGTGAGGATGGCTGGAATTCCAAACAGAAATTCCACACAGAAATTCCAGAAGCTTCCAGGTAACATGTGGGATATTTTTTTTTAAATGCAGATTTTCCCCAGAGATCATCAATCTGTAGGCCAGTGTGGGGCCTGAGAAGTTCCAATAGTCCTCCCAAGGTGATTCCAGTGTTGGAGCAGGTCTTCTGTGTTTGAGGGGTAGAGTCCAACAGCTTCAAATTCCAGCCCTGCCACTTCCTAGCTATAGGACCTTAGATCAGGCACTTCTCCTTCCAGCTAACGTTTCTTCATCTGCTGAAACATGACAAGTTATTAAAAGAAAATAAAAAACACCTTCTGGGGAATTCCCTTGTGGTCCAGTGGTTAGGATCCGGCACTTTCACTGCTGTGGGCCTGGGTTCGATGCCTGGTTGGGGAACTAAGATCCTGTAAGCCGCATAGCACAGCAAAAACAAAAACAAAGGTGGGATGAATTGGGAGAGTGGGATTGACATACATACACTAATATGTATAAAATAGATAACTAGTAAGAACCTGCTTATAAAAAATAAATAAATTAAATTAAAAACAAAAACAAAATTCCAAAACCCCAAAACCAGAAACCAAACCAACAAACAAAAACACCCTCTGGTATTAGCAGCTCCTCTTTCCAGTCCAGCCCCAGCAAAAGAGGCCTGGAATTGCCTCATGTCCCTCTCCCCATTCCCCTAGGCCATGGAAAAGTTTGAAATCAGTAGGGGTACAGAGTTTGGGGGCTGTTCAAACATGGAGGTGACCTGGGTCTTGCTTCTCCTTATGGCTCCTTCTGGAGGATGCTGAAATATACCATGGGGGCCTGAAGAAGGTGAGGCTCCAGGTGTAGATCTGAGGTCAGCTGGGGGATGCAGATAAGGGCCAGTGTTACTGGACACCAGAAGGAAAAGCAGTCTTCGGCCATGCTGTGCACGCGCAGGTAGAGCAGCCTCTATGTGGTGACTGCCACGCAGGGGCCGCAGTTTTCTGGCATCACAAAGAGTGCTTGGCTAGGGAGTAGGGCTGTGTGTGGGCAAGTTGACTCAGGACAGTATTAAGTGACCTTTAGAAATAAAGTATGGGAAACTTCTTGCACTAGGTCTATGAAATAAAATTCACACCAGAAATGTGTCAAATGAGAGGATGCATGTAAATTGCAGAGCCCCATGCCTGGTACATACTAAGCGTTTACTAACCAAAAGTTATTTTTCTATTATGTCAAAATCTCCTAGTTTGAATGCCTATAATGCCTTTGTTCTTACTTATCCACCATCATGGGTCCTATTATTTTCTAGGCTGAGAGATCTGTGGTTTGGAGGATGAGGCTTTGCTCTCTACAAACGGAGGGACCCTGGCTTTCCTCCTCTGTGGTGACTGGAGTACTCTGAATATTAACTGATATAATAAAGGCAGAGGGCTTAGCTCCATTCCTAGCCCTGGTAAATGTTAGTTATTACCCTGTATTGTAATGATGATACCAAATGCTGGCAGACTAGGTGGCAGGGACGTGTTTTAGTCTGTGCACCAAAGGGTATTTGAGCGAAATATACTACCAGGGCCAGATTCCTGGGTATATGGCCTGTGCAGTCACAAGGGCCCCATACTTTGAAGAGCCCCATGCTCAGGAGGGCCTCGCATTTGGTTTAATGCTCTGGTGTCACCATTTTGAAATTCTTCATACTTTTTGAAAAAGGCCCCTGCATTTTCATTTTGCACTGGGCCTCACAATTATGTAGCTGGTCCCATCATACTACATCTTGACTTAAGTTCTTAGGAGCCATCTGCATGTGAAGTTTCTAAATTTCTTATAGCTCTTTATCTTGTACGAGTCTTGATGTATCTTGAGTGCCTTCCTCTATACGAAATTTCAGAAGGCAGGGGTAGGAGAAGGTGGACACTTGAGGATTAGAAAAAGGGGAAGGCGCCAGAGCTGGGGAGAGTGTTGAGGATCCCCTTTGTATAGACCTGGCACCTGCAGCTGTGTAATAGCATGTGCTTTTCTGTAAGGCCCATGTGTAAGGCACAGGGAGGCTTGACTCGAATTTTCTAAGTAGAAGACAGCATGGAATAAGAGAAGCAAGATACTGGGGGAGAAGCAAGGAAGGAGGGGAATGAGCAAGTTCTGCTTCTCCTTCTTAGGCTGTTAGGCCCAAGGACAAGTACAGAAAGCGAAGCCAAGGGTATCTAGTTATAAAACAGGTCCACGCAGGCGAGGCCAGGCTCTGGGGGACAGAATGCTATTAGAGCAGGGCTCTTTGCCTAAAAAGAGGGAACTGGGAGAGGTATCCAGGCAAAGAGTCATAAACATAGCCTGAGCCCTTGTTCCTGTTTTGGGTGCCCCAGGCACAAGGAAAGTGCATTCTATTTGGCAAAGTGCTAAGAACAACTTGGTATCGATTTGCTTTTCGGCTAAAGCCAAGGATGCCTATTATTATAGACTTGAGGTTTCTTGAAACTTTTCCACAGTCATTTTTGATTATTGCAAGTTTTCCCATCGTTAGAGATAATGAAACAACCCAAAGTGGTTGAAGGGCTTGTTTTGGGCCAGGAAGTGATGGAAAGAAACTGTAACTACGCAGTTCCTCTGTACGATCCTTGAGGAGGTCTGATCCTCTCCCGTCTTCCTTGGAGACCCCAGCTAGGCCCCCCCCTCTGAGGCTGGCTCTCTGGGCTGTCTCATCTCAGCAGTGGTGTGTGTGTGTATGTGGCCCTGGACTACTCTGATTTCATGCTTGCTTTGTCATGTAATCTTCAAAACTTGTGGTATAATGCAAATGATCACGCTGTACATTTGCAGCGTAAATTGTAAAATTCACAGAATATACTGCAGTATAATTGTGCTGGTCATGAGAGAAGCAGAGTGTTTATCTTAAAATGTTAATTCATAGTGCACTACAAATGATGTGTCCTGAAGATAGGACGCAAGTTGAACGCTGTTTTGAGGACTGTTGTCACCGTCTTTTGAGCATGTCAGCAAATCTTTGTGATTGGAGCAAAGTCTGGGCTCACTGGTCATCATGTTCCTCCTTCCCTCCCCCCCATCCTATCCCCACCTCAACTCTGAAGCCTTTGAAGCCCTGATCTGTGTATGTCTCTGAAGACCTAGACCACCTAAAACAGCATCTGGACTTGAATACTTTCTCTGGGCTGTCTTCTCCCCAACTCTAAACAGTCTCCCAGGCATTTTCCAAACTTGAGAAGTCAGAGCTCCTGTCCAAAGAGGCCAGGCATTGAGTCAAGCACACATGACTGGTGTGTTTCTGTTCCGCTGCTGTTGCTTCAGCAAGTGACAAGGATGAGCCCAGGGCTCCCCAAGGCCCTCAGCACTTGCCACTTGATGCAGTTGGCTTTGGCCCATTTCTCAGACCTAACAACTAGGTCTGAGGTCAGCTACTTTCCCTAAGACTTGAAGGCAGTTCAGGATGGCAACCTGGGATAAAGCCATAAGGTCTTCTGGGATATTCAGAATTAGACTTGAGCGGAAAAATATCTTTTATTTTTGTTTATGTGAATGACCAGGGTTCTTAACTCTGTATATTAAACCTATATATATATATATATATATATATTTTAACACAAGGAACAGTGGGGAGTCCTGGGCCTTGATCTGATCAACCCTCTGGAACGTGCTCAGGCTCCAGACTGGCTGTCTTCCCTGATACAGATGAAGGACATATTTCTATTAACGGGAATTGGACCTCTTTAATCCAGGCTTCCTACCGCATTTGCTAACAGGCCAATTGGCACAGGTGGTGTCCAAGGACCTCAGTCCACGAGAGGAATGTGACATGTTTTGCTGCCACCAGCACTCCCAAGGGTGATGGGACAAATAAGGAATTGATTTTCCTTATAAAAGAGACTGAATAATAGCGTGTGTGTGTTTCATGGACACTGGCAAGTTGAGATTAAAAGGATGGCAAGAGAATGGCTGTCTGGCTGAGCCGAGAAGGCTTCCAGGGAATTGTTGCCTTAATAACATTATTATTAACATTTACTGAGAACTTACTAGGTACCAGGCACCGTGCTCGGCACTATGTGTGCATCATCTCTCCTAATCCTCACCATCTTTGAGTTAGGGACTGTTGCTACTCCTCTTTTTATGAATAAAGAAGCAGGCTCAGAGAGGTTAAGTAACTTGCCAGAGTCCTCAGCTTTGCCAATGCAGAAACTTCTGTAGCTCAGTCTATTGGAGTTAACAGGTTCTAGCCTGCCTCCTACAAAATAATCTCATGTTTCCTAAACACTTACTATGTGTCAGGTGGTGGCAATAAGTTGAATTGGAATGGTTTAGTCAGGACTCTGTCCACTTCGTGAAGAGATGACAACTCAAACTGAAGAGGCAGAAAGTGGATTTATTGGCTTGCAAAAATGTTCAGGGTTAGTTTTGCTTCAGGCACGGCTGGATCCAGCAGACAAAAATGTCTTTGAGATTCTCTTTCTTAGTTCCCTGTGTAGGTTCCATTCTCAGATGGGCAATCCTGTGGTGACAAGACGGTTACCAACAGTGCCAGGCTTGCAACCTTACAGATCTAAATTCAGAGGATTAAAAACAGAAGGAAATGCCTTTCTCTGTTGTTTAAACACCCTTCGCCCACCAACCTCTCAAAAATAGCTGTTTGTATAAGATTGGTTTGGCTTGGATCATATACTCATTCCTTTCCAAATACCTTGGCCAAGGGGCTACAGGGCTCTGGTAGGTCAATCTGGGTTATGTGCTCACCCTGGAGCCACGGGTAGTTAGCATATGGACAGGAAGTGGAAGAGGGCTGAAAACCCAGAGGGCAATTGATGTGCAGTTATCAAAAAAGTGGGGATGGATACTGGGGAGACAAAAGCAGCAGTGGGGGGTTCTGGGAACATAAAGAAGGGGCACTTAGCTAATAAAGCAAGGGGCTAACTTATTAATTTATGATGGGAAATATATGCCTGGTTCATGACCCAACTGGACACCCACCTAGGGAACTGCCCTCTTGTCAGTAAGTCCAGCTAGGGGCAGGTTGCTTCAGTAGTATAAAATTAGAACAAATGGAATTACATGTTTCTAAGAAATACTTCCATCAAACTATTTGTGGGCAAACAGGTTCAATTGCAAGGAACAGAAAACCTTAAATTCCAATTATATAAAGAGGATAGAAGTTTATTTATCCTGTAAATCAAGCCCAGCGGTAAACAGGTCAGGCCTGGTATGGTGGCTCCATGTTTATCACGTACCCAGGCTCCTTCTCACTTGTAGCTCTATCACCATTCACACATAGCTCCTTCTCCTTCACAGTCCAAGTGATGTGTTCAAGTTCCAGCCATCAAGCCCACATTCTAGCCAGCAAAATGGAAGGAGGAGGAGATGGGCACACACTCTTTCAAGGACAATCCCATAAGTTGCTCATGCCCCACAGGCAAAAATTTAGTCAGCAGGTTATACCTATCTGCAAGGGAGGCTAGGAAATGTGTTTATTCTGGGAAGAACAGATACAGGGAGACCACAGGTCTTTGTCAGAAGGGCACCCTAACAGACAGCCCCTTCTAGGCTACAGACTGGCCTAACTAATGGTTGAAGACCAGTTACCTGGAACCCAAGCATCTTTCAAAGGCAACCCTAAATATGTAAGATGTAAGCAACTGCTAATCTTTGTTGCCCTCTTTTTTATCATCACTCTATTAGCATATTCTAATTTGAAAACATCCAGTTGCAATTTAATTGCTTCTTCTTCAAATTATAAATTATTTTTCTTAGAAATGAGTATGCTTTCTCTTAAAAAAAAAAGCATGTGTTTCCCGTAAGTAGTGAAACAGTGTCAATATGTATAAAGTACTTTCTCCAAACTCCTCATTTTAAACCATAACAGCCTGCTGCATGCCTTCTATCTTTCTTTCATGATCATTTAGACACATTTGTATGTTTTGTTTGTTTTCACAAAAATGGGTTCTCATGATATACATTACTCTGAAAATTTTTCTTTTTGCTTAAGAAATACATCATGGACATGCCAAGGGTTAAGAGCTAGAGATCTGACTCATTCTTGTTAACAGCTGCACAATGCTCCAGAGTATAGCTGTTATATAAATTATTTGGCCATTCCCTTTGATGGGCTCGCAAGTCATTTCCATTTTTCTGTGACCACAGGCCATGTTGCAGTAAACCTCTTGTACTGATGTCCTTATATCTCAGTGCTCTTAGTTCTTTGAGATGGGGTCTTTGAAGTAGGACTGTTGGGTTAAAAGGTACATTTAAAATTTGTAATCAATATGGCCAGATTACCTTCTAAAAAAGATTGGAACAATCCACTTTCCCACCCACAATGTATGAAAGTTTTCATTTACCCTAATTCTTGCCAGTACCAAAGGTCATTACTCTTCTGATACGTCATTGCTGTCTGATTGATAGTTGACCAATGGTATCTTGTTGCTTTGATTTACATCTTACTGACCACATGTACACATGATCTTCTTTCATATGCTTATTGAAAAGCAGAAAAGCATAATGGTTTAAAGACTCTGGAGTCATTCCATCTGAGTTTGTGTCCTGGCTCAAGATGTGTGACCACCTATTGTATGACTTGGGCAAGTTACTTCATTCCTCTGAGCCCGTTTCCTTAGCTGAAAAACAGGGATATTATCTATTTCATAGGGTAAGTTGTGAGGATTAAAAGACATAATACTTGTAAAGTACCCGAAACTCTATCCAGCACATATCAAGTACTAAATAAATGGTTAGTGACTATTACTGTTGATCTTTTAGATTTCTTACCTATTGGGTGTTCTCTACTGGTGTGATTGTTTTGTAGTGATCAGTTTGTGGGAACTCTTTGTATATTAGCCATATTAATCTCAATCTGTCACTTATGTTGGAAATATTTCCTCCATCTATCATGCGTCTTTTATAGATACAAGATTTGTTTTCCCAAAATTTCTGTTTATGTAGTCAAATATGTCTGTAATTTCCTTTAGAGTTTATAGGTTTCCTGTTTTGCTTATGATCTCCCATCACAATATTATAAAAATAGTCTCCTAAAAATTCTTCAAGTATTTCATTTTAACATTTAAATTTGTAGTTCTTCTGGTATTTTGTGTGTGTGTGTGTGTGTGTGTGTGTGTGTGTGTGTGTGTGTGTGTGTGTGTATGATGTGAGGTAGGGATTTGATTGTTCTCCATGGACCTTACTGGAGCTCTATTTATGTAGTAGTTACACGTCAGATTTAATTTAGAAACTTCATGAAAAGAGAAATTTGGAAGAAAATATAGTATTTATAGCAGTAAGTAATTGGGTAGTTCTAAATATTAATGGATTTTTTTTTTCTCTTAATGGACTCTTCCCCTTCTTTTTTCACATGAAATATTACAGGAAACTCCAACATACAAAATTGGCTATTACTGTTTGACATGGTGAAAGATAACAAAGTAACAAAGTTGAGTAAGATAATGAAGAGCCTTGTAAACAAGGATAAAGTTTTATAATAAAAGTTTAGATTTTATTCTGAAATAATGGGGGGAACAATTAAAAGATTTTAGACAGAGGAGTGACACAATCAGCTCTGCAAAGAATGGACTGAAGTATGACGGGCATCACACAAGTCCTAGCAACAGATACTGTTCCCTTGGACAAGGGTGACAGAAATGGAGATGGTTTTGGGGTATATTTACATGACACACCAAGAGAATTTAATGACTAATAGAGATGTCTGGGGTGAGAAAGAAGAGAGGGAAATGTCAAGAATAACGCCCATGTTCTGGTTTGAGAAACAGGGTGGAGGATAGTGCCATTTATCAAGAAAAGGAAACAGTGGAAGAAGAGCAGATTTTGAGGGGAAAATGGTGGGGTTAGTGTAAGTTATCTGTGTTAATTAAGTGGGGGAATATCCAGATAACAGGTGGTCATTCAGATCTGGAGCTCAGGATATATGCCTGGGCTTAAGATAGGAATCTGGAAGTTATCAACATACAGTTGGAAACCACAAAGCCATGGAACTGGATGAGATTTTTCAGAGCATCTATAGGGCAAGAAGGCCTAAGACATAGGAGGGATACTGATTCAGTTGGGGTGCTCTGACTGTAAGCAAAAAAAAATCAACTCTGGCTACTGGGCCTCTGCATATGGTTGTACAGGGGATACCTTGTGCAGCCGTAAGTAATTTATTGGAAGGATATGAGGAAGTTCACAAAAATTAGAGAAGCTTAACATTCAAGAAAATCAGGAACCTGGGCAACTGAGGAAATCTCAGTAACAGGAACTTACACGCCTCTTATGTATTACCTTCTGGCAGCATGGGAGAGGGCTAGCTTTCTGAAGGAAAGGTGAGGTGCTACTCTCAAAAAAGGGGGAAAAATAGAGTAGGTAAATGCAGCTGTCTGCTGTTCTATCCCTTGGCTGCCCAGTACATGCATTCTTTAAGAACAATTTTATAAATGACTCCATTCAACATACTGTAGAAAATGAATTCATCTTCTCCCCAGGGGAGATAACCTAAAATAATTTCCAGTGTCAAGTCTAGATTTCTGGGTGATAGTCATTCTTCTCTAGATCTTAGCCCCCTGTCTTGACAATCTACAACTTATGGATTTACTGTTGGATTTACCAACACACCCATATATATTAGTCTGGGGACACTGCCAGCAGAATAGCTCAGTTCCAATGGAGGGGAAGTCTGACTGGGCTAACTTGGATCATGCTCAAACTTCAGCCAGGAAATATGAGCGGTAAAGTACTGAAATGGAGAGAAAGGAGAGGCATAAAAAGGTAAGCTAGGAAATATGGGTAGAGGCTATATAGATCTTATTTCCCCAAGTCACAGGGCTGGAGCTGGTAGTTGTCCCTTGGTATGCATGGGGGACTGGTTTTAGGACCCCAGTGGACACCGAAATCTGAGGATGCTTAAGTCCCTTATATAAAATGGCATACCACAGTTGGCCCCCTCTATCTGTGGGTTCCACATCCCCAGATTCAGCTATGGATTTTGATCCACGTTGGTTGAATCCAGGTGCAGAACCTGTGGTTATGGAGAGCCGACTGTGCTTATCTCTTTCTCCTTCACTATACACTATATGTCTTCTTTAGCCAAAGGTATTTGACTAATGGGAACACCCAAACTTTTATTCCTAAAGTATTTGGGGGTTGAAATTTTCCAAGTCTTTTGAATCTTCCCAGATATGAGTGCTCCATAAGTCAGTCTCTTTTCTGATTGCCTTAATTTTCACAAAAGATCTTACCAATGCAGCAAATTCAATCAGCATCATAATTCTGCAACTTGTGGAATCAATCTCCAAGTTCTATTGCAATAATTTACAATTATACATTCCTAACTCAATGGTCTTGGCCTTCCTTATCCACTTCAAATTGTCCTATTGTCAACAGCTAACTGGTTATCCAAATGTTGCCTCAATAGGTACATGATTCCAAATGACAAGGGGGAGCATCTTTACTAGCTGTTTTGCCATTGCAAATTGCTCATTGTCCTCCTACCCCCACACAGAGGAAGTGTTCCTGCTGCCTTTCAGTCTCAGTGCAGTAATCAATTCCAGATCCCCCATGTTCCTGAGGGTTTGACGCCTACTATTTAACTGTTAAAGCAACAGAAACCAGTCATTTGGTTGCAAGCAAGAGAAACCCACTTTGGCTGACAAATAAAAAGGGAACACAACGAAGATATATGGTGGTCTGAGAAACAAAGGAAAATCTGGATAACTAGGCCTTGACAACAGAAACTAGGGCACCTTTGGGGATGTCATTGCATGAACTCTTATATGGTTTCCTTGGGACACTACCATCAGAAGGACTCAGCTCCTATAATTTTGTGTCACCTCTCTCAAGACTCAAAGTCCTGGTGGGAGGGGAATTTAGACTGTACAAGCTTGGATCACACAATCCAACCTGTCAGCCAGGGAGCATGATGCAAGAATACTGTCATTTATGGTATTCCCACAGAATGGGAAGGAGTAGCATTCCAAAGGAAAAGTGGAGATCTATCACTAAAAAAATGGGGAAATGATTTTGGGGGGGAGACAAAAATCAATGGATGTCTGCTATGCCAATATTTAAATGAGAAGAACTAAACCTACAATGGAGCAACAGCCAGGAAGGTAGGAAGAAAATTACACTTGAAGAGTGTGCCAAGATGCTGGTGGCAGTTGTTTGTGCTGCTGAAAGTTCAGATATGATGTTTATGTAATGGACTTAACAATAAAAGGCCACTATTGACCTTGACTGCAGCGAGATCAGAATACTCAAAGATTTCAAAGAAAATGAGACTTTTTCCTTCTCTCTGCCTAGTGTGAACCTGCAGTAGAGGTCTTAAAGAGATTAATGTTGGTTGAGAACTGGAAAAATCTTTCATGAACACTGAAACTAAAAAGTTCATAAGCCAAATATGCTCAGACATTAAAAATTAAGGAAAAATTACTGAGCTCTGAAAGATGCAACAGTCTATCAGTTTGAGTACTGGATGAATATATTTATCTAAATATTCACAAATATAAAGGCAGGTCTTTAAAATTATTTAACAAAACAGGCTCAGTGTTGAGTAACTTGCCAAGGTCAAACAGTAAGCACTAAATTTAATTTTTAAAACTCTTTATTTTAAAATAAAGTTTAAAATAAAGTTTAATGTGAGTAGTGTAAAATATTCAAATACAGAAATGTATAAAGTCTCATGTAATCTACACTGTTTAAAGAAAGCCATTAATAGATTTTTCTATGCATTATGAACATAAACACATAAATTTTAAAATGAGTTCATAGTACACATTTTTCTAGCAATGGTTTGTTTCACTTAGTAAATCATGGCCATTTTTCCATGCCCATACACAATAAATGTATTTTATTTATTTTAACAGACATGTAGATTTTCTTATATGGCTGAACCATGTATTATGTAATCAATTCCTTGCTGATAGTTTTTCTTTGTATATTTTTCTACCATGTAATTAATTTTTATGCTTCTGTAATAACCTAAACATTGTCAGTTCCTGTTCCATTTTATATTCTGGATTGGAAAATAATTTCAGTGTGGCCTTGACCTGTAGTTTAGCATTTGGATCTGTCAAGTTTTGCTATTGGTAGATAGTAGTAATATTAGGACTCAATTTCAAGTAATAGAAACCCAACTCAAAGTAACTTAAGCAAAGAAGGGCATTTATTGGTTCACATAACTGAAAAGTCCAGGGGATATACTTGCTTCAGGCACAGTTGGATCCAGGGGCACAAACATTGTCATCAGGACTCAAGTCTCTCCAACATTTGGCTCTGCTTTCCTCTGTACTGGCTTCATTCTTTGACTGGCTCATTTGATATGGTGGGCCCTGTTGGTCTGAGCTTTTCATCCTACAGAGCTAAGCAACCTCAGTAGAGCTTCTGAGCTTCTCCTCCACAGTTCACTAAACTCTTAGGGTTGGGTATCACTGGACCAGCTTGAATCAAACGACCATTCCTGAACCAATCACTATGGCCAAGGAGATGGACTGTGCTGATTGATCAGGTCTGAATTACATGTCCACCCATGAAACCTAAGATTAGGTCAGATTGAACCACATGGACTGAAAAGAAGGAGAGGAGGTTCCAAGAAACATCAGGGAGTTGTTGCAAAGGGATGGAATTGATGCTGGTCAATCAAAAACAACTGATGTCAATAGTAAGACCAGATACTGAAAAAGTTTAATCTCTGCTCATAAAATTGTATGGTAACAGCTGGCATTGTTCCTTCCTTGACAATAAATGTATTCTGGAAAAAATCATGAGGAGTAAGTTTGTCTTCTAAAAATCATGAGGAGTAAGTTTGTCTTCTACTCAGGAGGCTTGTAATCCATTTGAATGGAATAATCATGTCCAATAGCACACTCTGGATGATACAATAGAGTTTCAATGTAAGTAAACTCAGTGGTCGTGAGTTTGAGAGCCCAACTGTCTTGCTGACATGAAGCAGGACAACCAGCCTCCCACTGGCAAATAGTTCTGTGACGCTCATCAAGTCAGTGGTAAATTTTAAGCTCAGTGGAAAAGTGTTCTTATGTTCCTTTAAGTCTTTTGCCAGGTTGAACTGGTACATTTCTGTGAGTACCGGCAAATCAGATTCATCTCTGTATTACCGTAGAACAGAGCAATGGACAGTGACTTCAATCTGCTCTGCTCTTTCAGATCTGGTAGAAAGGGTCCCAAGTGCTGAAAATGAGCTAATATATATAGGCATAGAGGCTGACTCTGCAGTTAAAAAAAAAAAAAAAGCTGCTGGTCAAAGAGTATACAGCATGGTCCTTCCTGTTGTGAACATTAAGTCCTGGTGGGTGAGGTGCAGGCTGCTTCTGTTCAAAACCTCTTGGTGGAACTGGGTATAAGGTAGACCGAGATCAGCTATAGTCTTCTCAAGGACAGCCAGTCTGATTGCAGCAATATGTCAAAAAAGCAGGCAAGGGCTGTGTCAGGTAAATAGGCAAGTAAGGTACTTTCAGCAGGGCCAGCCATATCAATAGCCAGGCTATGATCTAGAAGAACAGGCAGTTTAATATCAAAACTCTGTACATTAGTTTTAACCCTGAGTATTCCAGGGTTAATCCACAGCATTTATTCTGGATACAATTTTCTGATCTTAAAGGGCCAGTCAGGTACAGCAACTTTCATTTTCCTGCTCATCTGCCCAAGAACTTTCAGCTCAGAAGGCTATCTCCTTAATCCAGACTTGAGGTTCTGTTTAGGAGTCTATGCTACATCTGGGAGTGATAGGGTTGGGAGAGCCAGGTTCATCAAGGTTGGCCCTACTTTCTTTGGTAATCAAGTCTCCATCTTCTGTAACTCAGCCCATCTCTGAGAATCATCTTATCAACAAGTCAAGGCCTCAGACTGGTTGAATGGTACTGCTGAAAGATGAGATCTGAGGCATGGAGATAGTAAGATACTAGGTTTGAGTTTTACGCTTTTTCCACCATCAATTCTTATACACAGTGTACATCAGACTCTTGAACAGATGATCATCTTTACCTTTAGTCCCTCATTTTGACAGGATTAAAGGGAATGACTGCCAGTGTAGATCAATGTCTTTTTCGGTCAAGTACAGGAGAAAAAGAAAATCGAGCTGACATTTTGAAGGCAATAGAAAATCTAAGCTTGTAGATAATTTCTTCTTTACAGATAACAGTTGTATATACAAGCAGGCCCGTCATCAGATTTTATTTGTTGAGGGTGAGCAGTATAGAGTAACCAGACTTAGGCCTTGTTTGATGATTTGTAGACTGACTCATAATCACAATTAGTCTAGAGGATAAGAGACAAAAGATATAAAGAAACATTTCCAACATTTAACCAGTGCATTCGTTAAAGTAGCTGAGGACAGCGGGCCCTTAAGTTGACTCTGAAGAAATGAGACTTTTCTCATGGCACAAATCAAAGTCTACTTGTTCTACATGATCTGGTCTGGGAGGAGTTCATGAATCAAATCCCTCCTGAACAGGTAAGTTGTCTTAATACCTGAGAGTATTTCATGACAAGGAATGAAGTCAGCCACTCTGATTCAGTGTAAAACAATAGTACTGAGACAGATGAAATTCCATGAAAACATCCACAAGGACAGGGGACTGTGGTCTTGTGACATTAGGAAGAAGCAGCAGGAAGCTCTTGAGTCTATTGATAAAATCTTTAGCTGCAGGCTTTGGAGATTTCAAGTCAGTCTACATTTCCAGCAAAAGGTAGATGATATGCAATTTGAGATGCCCACCAAGTAAGCTATCATGGCCTGGTCAAAAGGCCTACCTCCGCACATCATTAACATCAACAGCTGATGGTACCAGACATCAAAACACCCATCTTAAAATCTCTCTTGGCTGGAAGAAAATTTTCGAAATGGTCACATTTTAAATCACACAGATGAGAAAGGATGTTCAGAGATTGTCCCTTGTGGATCAGATATTACATGTAGTTAGAGCTGAGCATTCTTAATTTTGGAGGCTAGGCAGATGTGCCAGTGACTGAGGAATTGTTTTAGCGATTTTTCAAAGGTTATTAGCTCATTTATCCTGGAAAGAGCAGTTAAACTGAATAAAAACCAAGAAGTAGTGTAACTGCCACTGGCTGAGTGATAGTGACATAGTCTGAGAAGATGAATAATAACCAGGTACCCTTTTAGGTAATGTTGCCAGTCTTTGAATTCTGCTTTCAGTTTATAGTTATCCCTTGCACATGAAGTAGAGTACCATGGCTGAGGATGGGCGGTCCAATGTACAGTTGCTCTAATATGGCCTCAATGAGACATCAACTTCAGCATCAGCTTCAATACCTGGCACATGACTTCAAGGTCATGTATTTCAAGTACCACTAGAGCATCTGGTGTTTGTGAAAGAAGCTGGGTAAGGGGGTTTGTCAGTGTAGAGTATGTATGAATTGCTCTCTGGCTATATCAAATCCAGGAATCACTGGAAGTCCATCTGTAGGTAGAGGGCTATTACTCTAGGTCCATTTGATACCACTTTCGGCCCATATGACTACTCTGGGGGGCAAAGATATGCCCATCTTCTTGTACTTTTCTGAGTTTGCCCACGGTAGTATTCCTAAGAGTGTTCAGCATCAACTGAACATGGATGGTGTTGGGTAGAGGTACAGAACAGAATGCCATTCAGGTTGAACATACTGTTGTCTAGGGCAGTGGTTTTCAAACTGTGTTCTGAAGAATTCTAGTTGTTGTAAAGAAGTCTCCTTAGGTGTCACCATGGTGGTAAAGTAAGATGCTTGTGGCAGGTTTCAGGGCCCCCACTTCTGCTTCCTCCAGAGCAGCTTCACTTTTACTCTGGGCTTCCATAAAGTTTTCATTCAAAGGGCTTCATGGCCACAAAGCCTTTGGAAAACCAATGATCTAAGAATAAGTTGTTCACAAAATGCTGAAATACAAAAAATAGGTCACAGAAACCAGAAACTGTGTGAGCAAAGCCTGTGGTAAGCCAAGGTGTTTTCCTATTTATTCTTTCCCTAATGTGGGCCACATTACAAAATGAAGTTAACATTCAAGTCTGCTACAAATTCAGATTGCCTGAAATTGGGCTTGTAAGTGACTATCAGAGAACAAGGCTATTGGTTTTAAGTGACAATAGTGCTGGGGGTTTTGCAGTCAGCATACAGCTGCAAAATGCATTCATTTCTTTGTTAATATTATTTCAAAAATTCCCTGGCTGGATGACTTCTCTTCAAGTATTAATAAGATCTCAGTGGGCCACACTCAAATCCTAAGAAAATATCTCCTTCTCACCCCTCCTCCCCCTTTTCTCTATTCTCCTCCTCCCTTCCCTTCCCAGTCTCCTCACCCACCTGAGATGCAATTCCCTTAAACTAGATTTACAGCACAATTCTAAGGACAGAAAAGTATATTGCTGAATGTCATGGAATTCATCTAATTTTGTGGCAGAATTAACTCCCTCATCCCCATCCCATGTATCCCCACAAATCTTCTAGAGGTTTCTTTGACAGAAAATAAAGGTAACTGTCAAGATGTGGGGCTCTCAGATGAGGAAGACATACTAATTCAAGTAGTTATTGACAAGGCATAAA
Organism: Grampus griseus; assembly: GCF_964374135.1. Lineage (NCBI taxonomy): Eukaryota > Metazoa > Chordata > Mammalia > Artiodactyla > Delphinidae > Grampus > Grampus griseus. The sequence goes on along the minus strand of NC_139006.1, from coordinate 23,372,223 downwards.
AAGGGGGGGGTTTCAAAGATGCTGTTTATTCCTGGGTCTCCAGGGTAATCTGTTGGCAGTCAGGAAGCACTGGCTATACTGCTTTAGAGCAGTTTTCCCATTCCACTAAAAGGAATGCTGCAAAAATAACTTTCTGTGCTTGATTAAACTTAGGACACACTGGACCAAACAGCTAAATGAGGCTCTTTACAGCAAGCCTTCTGAGATCCTTTAATACACTACACTGCATTATGAATCAGGGAAGGGGACACATTTACAGTATTTTACCACCTTACTGGACTACAGAAGCTCTATGATATATATTATATGTGTATATCAAATATATACATACACACACACATATATATGAACAGTACTGTTCTAAAAAAATTGATGGCTCATTCTATGTAAATATTAGTTTGGGGATAGAGGACCACAGGTAGATCTTGGTGTCCAGGAGTATTAGTAAGAATTAAAAAAAAAAAAAAAGACATGATATAAACAGGGATCTCCAATCAACTAGGCCATCTTTGGGAAGGCCATGAAGATGGATGAAAGATCCAAAAGCACCTCTGTGTTTCATAATGGGTAATCTTGCTGTCAAATAAACATTTTCTTTGTTGACTGGACAATCTACCACCATGGAAACAGTCTACTCCTAAACGTCAGAGATGCTGTATTGGAATTCTGGTCTAGGTACAGCTATCACAAGATTACATATATGACATCCTGACTGATTGTGGGCACCAGATCAGGAAGTTGGAAACTTTTCTGGGGTTCCCACTCTCCAGTTATTTTAACACTGGGTAAAACAGAGGCTAAGTTAATTCCAAGGAGAGAACTGGACTAGGAGTCAGAAGGCCTGGCCTCTACCACTTTGTAGCTGTGTCACCTTGGATAACCTTTTAAATTTCCATTTCCTCATTTGCAAAAAGGGATTATAATTTGTGTTATTTGATAATTGAGATTAATGCATGTAAAAGTGCTTTGAAACTGTAAAGTGCTATATAAACATAAGGGATTACCATATAGGTTCTACCTGGATGTATCAAGAGGCCTTTTCTGGAATCTGATTGGAGCTTTGTGAGATGCTGTTAGGTAAAGGGATTCCTTGGTAGAATTTCTTACATTTGTGTGAAAAGTTCTGGTTCCTGAGTAATCCCAAAGAAGATGCTGTGAGTTCACTGTGCCTTTGTTTTAATCCCAATGGGTCAGAATATCTGCTTGCTCATTCAGTAGGTTACTACAGATTTGACATGGAAAAAGAATGGGGTCCAGATTAGATACTTCCTGAATTTCAATCATTTAAGATAGTGGGGCATGGTCCAATGTGGTTCTCAAAAAGATGTTGCCATTCTTCAGACAGTGCTGATAACTAAAAATCCCCTGGTCCAAATTTATTATGTGTCTCTGAAGGCTTTAACTGAAGAAACGAAATGCACACTCATGGAACAAACAGCCTTTGTTGTGATAAAATAGCTTCAGCTATTTGGCTTGAGGAGTTTGACTTCACTACAAAGGGCTGTGTTGAATCTTGGTAGAACAGGACAGGAGTGGAGGTGAAGGCCACATCATGATGATTTGCTGGATGCCTCCTGGGTCACAGTGGTCCACTGGAATGATGTCTTCTTCAGTAGTAAGGTGGTAGAATCACCATGGGCAAAAATCCAGGTACCAGATCTGTAGGCTGATGGAATAGCACAAAGGTGGTCAGACGGTCCAGGTGAACACTCGGCAACCAGGAGGCACAGGACTGGAGGGGAGAGGGACAAAACATATAAGATAACAAATGCTTGGAATTACAAAGAAAGGACTCTAACACTGGGGTGGGGCTGCTGTCAGCACATCAGCTGCTTGACGGATACTAATTCTTGACAAGCATGGCTTAGAAGCTGACAGATGATAAATGGGGGAAAAAAGCCTTATGATTAACGATCAGTGATGATAAGAACAGAAAGAGTTCTCTGGTAAAGACTGTTTCCTGACTCTTGAGGACAAACTGTCTTGGGAAGCAGCAAATAGGAACTGCCCCAAGTCTCATACTTTGGGGTAGTAATTTGATTGTATTCAGGTTGCTGGGCAGTGGTTGGTGGAGAAAGAAGTGGCTCCAAAGGTGGTATGAGAACTGGATTTAATTTTATATACCAACACCAAAGCAAAGCAAAGGAGATACTGTTGTTCTTCCTTTCCAATGCCTTTCACAAATTGTCTTATGGTCTTGTATTTGTAAAAGCTATCCTTAATTACATTTTCATAAGATTCCATCTTGAGTGCAAGAGAATAAGGTACGCAGGGAATAAGGCCCTGGCCCTTGCACCCCTCTGTAATACCCTATGCAGCAGAGCAGTTTCTCTTTATATTTGAGGGCTCCCTAAGTCTTTTTTTTTTTTTTTTTTTGCGGTACGCGGGCCTCTCACTGTTGTGGCCTCTCCCATTGCGAAGCACAGGCTCTGGACATGCAGGCTCAGCGGCCATGGCTCACAGGCCCAGCTGCTCCGTGGCATGTGGGATCTTCCTGGACTGGGGCACGAACCCGTGTCCCCTGCATTGGCAGGCGGACTCCCAACCACCGCGCCACCAGGGAAGCCCCTCCCTAAGTCTTTTTAAAGTTAGAATTAAAAAATAATAAAGTATGAAATAAAGGAAGAGACATGGCCCAAAACTAGTGACTTTTTCCCTAATCAGGAGTAATTAGGTTATCACACAGCAACTAAGCAAACATTTATTGAGTGCTTATTCTGAGATCGCCTGTTCTCTAAATTCCTTCTTTTTACTAATGCTTCATCATATGTGGTAATGTCTGGGCAAAGATTCCCAAGACAAAGCCCTTGCTTTCACGGGGCTTGCTATCTGGAGAGAGCTAATGCATGCAAGGAAGGACTTTATAAGCTACTTGTATACAAATATAGATAAAAGATATATAACAGCACATTATAAAACTTAAAAAAGATCATTTCTGCCTAAAGTTAGGAAATTCATGAAGGAAAGAGCATCTGAGTTGGATACTGAATAAATGGCAGTTTTGATAGGTGAAGAAGCGGAGGAAGGCATTCCAGGGTAGAGAAGAGAGCACAAACAAAAAGTGCAGAGATGGTAAAGAATAAGGCATTTTGGAAAATGGCAAGTACCGTAGTTCACTGTGGGTGGAGCATCGCCAGAGTTTGCACTGAGAGTGTGGCGAAAATTCAGGTCTCCGAATTCCCAGTAATAGCGCTGGTGGCAGTGTTTGCTCAGTCATTGTCTCTTTTCTCTAAGCGAGGAAAACAGTCCCCAAATTCAAAAATAAAAAAATCCAGCTCCCAAGTTCCTGTCACATCTTGATAATCTCTTCCAGGTCCCAGATCCAGTTCTTGAAAATCTGGAAATCTGGAGTCCACGCCGTGACTACACCGAAGGACATCTGTTCCAGCGAGAGCAGAACGCTGTAGTGAAACACTTTCAACCTCCTATCCTGGACAGCTCATGTTTTGTCACAGAATTTCAAGCTTTGAGTTCCAGTTGTTTTTTTCCTCCTTTCTCCTGAGGAAAGCATCTTATCACCACAGTCTTAAGATTCTTTTGAGGTACATCCAGATTTAATTACAAAAGAGCTAAAAGACCAACACATCTTTCTCCAAAACAGTCACTCCTCTGGAATTGAGATCCTTTGTCTCTGCCCTCTAGGTAAAGGTAATAGTCAATTGATTTTTTTCCCAGATGTTTGTATTAAATAGCAGAACCGGCTAACACCTAACAAACAAAACACTTAAGTGGGTTTGTGTTTGCTTGCTTAGAACTGTACCACTGGTAAGCACCACTCCACAAATTGAAAATGTTTGAAATCCAAGTGTTCAAACATTTCTATAGTGTTTGCTGGATAATGGCCTGGAATTTGATAAAAGCAGCTGACAATTAACAAAGAAGCAAAAACTGGCATTTTGGCCATCTTAGTAACACACTTGCAAGCAAAGAGAATACAAAGCAGGCCGGAAGCAGGGGGGAAAGGTAGGTTTGAAACACTTGCAATCTACTGATTTTGAGGTTCAGCAGACGTTCTAACAAAACTTTTCAGAGAATGTTAACCTTCAATTAATAAAGACAAACCCCCAAACATCTTCAGGAATTCCATGCCTGGTTCAGTTTGTTCCAGTCAGCCAGCTTGCTAAAAATCCACCTGCACCATTAATTAGCTGGACTTGGCAGCACCATTTAAAAATAAGCCTGCTCACTACCAACCACACAAACTAAGAATATAAAATAGGAGCAAGTAACGGATGGCAGCCATGGTCATGGAAAATGGTCAATGAAACAGAAAGGTAGTCAGGCACCAGAAAATAAAAAGTTGTTGGGCCAAAGATTAAACAGGCTTCTTGATACTAGAGAACACATCCACTCCTACTTTTAGCTGCTTTATATTGGGTGCCACTGTACCATATGCGTCAGCCACCTTTCAGGCAACCCATGGTGAAAAGACTCAGAATAGAAGCCAAGCAGTGGAGTGTTCTAACCCCGAATACCCACTATGCATAGAACAGCTCACATATCCCAGGGATTCAACAGGGGCTTCAAATTGGTTGTGACGGGTCCCGAATGACATCTAGGCCTCAGTTTCCTCCTTGTGGCAAGTGAATTGTGGTTCTTAACTCTTCTGGGTCACAGCCCCCTCTGAAAACTTGCTGCCGATGGATCCTCATTCCCCTAAAATACATATTCCCACTAATTTTTGCACACGATTTCAGGGAATTTGGGAATATCCAACTCCAATCCAAGGTTCCCAGGTTCAAAATCCAAGGATTGGACAATTGCTAAGTTTTCTTACAACTCAAAACAAACAAACAAAAAAGCCAACCATTACGAACAATAATCATCCCTTACATTCACCGACGCTTTATAGTTTACAAAGCGCTTTCAACCCCACAAACGTTGATAGAGGAGGAAACTGAGGCGCAGACAAATTACCAAGTGACTTGCCTAAGGTCACTCGGCCAGCTGGTGGCTAGGCCCGGAAGCAAACCCAGCTCTTCCGACTCCGGAGCTTGTCTCTCCACCCCGGAGCTGCCGCCAGAGCTCCCGCCCCTCACTAAGGCGGCATAAGGAGAAAAAGGCAAAGTAGGAAGCCCACCACCAACCATCCCCCGGCCCCCTCCTGCCCGCCCAACTGGGTCCTTGCAGGCCCCGAAGGGTGGCGCCAGGCCTCCAGGCCGGCCCCGGCCACCCCAGCTTCCCCGGCCGCGCCAAATCCCGCCGCCTCCCCGGGAGCGGGGCGGAGCAGCTGCCCGCCACCGCCGACCACCCGGACGACTCCTCGTCGAATCGCAAACGCATAGGCCGCCGCCCGAGTTCTGCGTACAAGAAGAAAGACGCGGCGCGAGCGCCAACGGCCACCGGGCGCGCGCCGCGGCGGCCGGGCCTGCGCCCCAAGAGCTGGATGCCAGAGCAGGAGAAAGAGCCGCCAACCGATCGCTCGATCGACCGCGCGCCCGCTCCTTCGCCCTACCAGACCGGGAAGGGGGGGAGGGCGCGCCAGGGCTTCTTCGAGTTAGGGGCCTGACTCCCCGGCGACGAGACAAGATGGCTCCTCCGGTCCGCGCCGCAGCTGCCGTCCCGGCTGCGTCGCTCGGCCCGCCCCCGGTACTGTTTCTTTAAATGGCGGAGAGGGTCAAGAAAGCAGGAAGAGAGGCGCGCGCACTCACGTGACAGGGGAGTGCCCGGCTAACAAAATCCGGTCACGTGGAGACACGCTACCCACCAATCAGGAGGCTTCGCATCAGGGCGGGGGCGGGAGGAGGGGCGGCTCTGTGATTGGCCGAGTGCGCCGCGGAGGCCTCGGGGGCTTGGGGCGTCGGGGAGTGCGCGAGGCGGCCCGGGTTGTGTGCACTGGCGGAGACAAAGCGGTGGCTGAGGTGGCAGAGGCGGCAGCGGCAGCGGCGGCGGAGCAGCCCTAAACGCCGAAGTTTGTGGTGCTGAGTCCAATCACCATCTCATCCAAAGCGGCGCGCGGGCGGCTGGTTTCGCGGCGGCGGCGGCAGCGGCGGAGGCGGAGGCGGCGGCAGCACATGGTTCCAAGAGCGCGCTGCGGTTGTTGGGTTCCAATTCCGTGGGGAGGGACAAAGGCAGCTGTGAGCGCCGGGCAACGCCCGGTCGGGTGGTGCGCTCGCCACTGTCCTCGATCCGGGCCTTGAAAGCTGGGACTAACTCCTCCGTGAGGAGGAGACCACGGGACCGAGGCCCAGTCAGGGCCTTAGAGGCTGAGGCCGGTGTCTGAGGGAAGTGGGGGAGGGGCGCGGCCCGCCTGAGTTAATTTGGGCGGGTCAATTCTGTGGCTACTTAGTGGGTCATTGTGAGGTAATTTGACCCACTACCCTGACGAAATTGGGGCACACAGCAAGCTAGGTTTGGTCCGGGCTTTGAAAACAGAAATCGGTCTTCAGCGCTTAGGAGATCTTTCAGTTAGGAGGTGGTGAAGCCGGAACTAACGCCATATGCACTTCATCAACATCGTGGTCACCAGTCTGGGGCTAATTTAAGGATCCTGGGATCATTGATGGCGAAGACATGGGTGGTTGTCCAGTTTTATGACTGAAGTTGCTAAATTTCCGGATTGGTAAATTTCCTCACAGGAAATTTAGAGGAACAACAACAAAAAAGGCTCGAAGAACATGAAGATGGAGCAGTAATTGAAACACCAACTCCAGTATCATCTACGCAAGGACCAACCACATTCCACTCCGTGAACTGTCGCAAATTAACGCTGAAGCTCCTTAAGACTACACGTTTATGACGTAGTTCCAAGATATTACATCATAGTCATTGAGAAGATTAAAAAATATGTAAAGGAGAAATCGATTTTTGTTTTAGACATCTTTTTGAATATATCTTGGTTAAATACTAGGTAACCTTGTTTAACTAAGGAGCACAGATTTACCAAACCTTTACTGGAAGGAATCCTGAAAAATCTGTTCCATTGTAAGCTTATAGTTCCCAGTTAGTGGGTAAAGAACTGGAGACCTCATTGCACTCATGGCTTTCACAAATTACAGCAGTCTGAATCGAGCTCAGCTAACGTTTGACTATCTACACACAAATTCGTAAGTATCCTATAGGTGCCACTGAGATCACTGATAACTCGTTGCTTGATATTAATATGGAAATCCTTTTCCCAGAAAATTTTGCATTTTTACTTTTTGGGATGTGTCATTGGATGAGTCTTGAACTCTTTATGGAAGAACTGAGATCAGTGAAATGTTTGTTGCTAATCCAGAAGAATATGATCTTCCTTTATTGGATCAAAATTTATTTGATCAAATGCAAGCTAGCTCCTTGAAGTCAGTATATTGAGTTGTTTCATTCAAGTGTTCGATAGGAATCCAACAAGTACTGTTCTTTGGATCGCCAAAAGTTGGACTATTCTAGTATCAACTCCTTCTTCTCTTTGGTGACAACAGCCAAAACAGTTGGCTTCTAACAAGTCTTTTCTTTCTAAGAAGGAAAAAAGAAAAAAAAAAGGAATGAAGACGTTTAAATGGCAACTTGTGAGAAGAAATTTTTTCCCCAGAAAACAGTTGGTTTTATTTTTCTGGGAAATTTATCCTCATCCACTGTAGTTTTTTATGCTAAGCAGGAAGTGATCACTTGGTTAAACCCGTGATTTAAATAGCCTTTCCCCCAAATGTATGCAAATCATTGGACACATACTGTGTTCATAGTTCTTGAGTTTGTGAGGAGATTACCATCACTCCACATTGGTCTGGAATGTTTTAGGGTTAATCCTTATGCCCACTCTTTTGGAAGTGATGCAGTGGGGGGTATAACTATTTAGTCCTTTAGTACATTCATTTGGCACTTTTGAGATGAAGGTAAGTATTTTCTCATTTTGGTACCTGGAGAGGTGGCGAGCAGCTAAATGAATGGCCCAGAGTTCAGAAGAACCACCTTCAGGGTTGAGAACATAGACTTCAGTTATCTAGTAATAGTACAGTAACTTAGCCTTTTACGGGAAAGAACCACATATTTGTGATAACGTCTGTAATTTTTTTTTTTAATCCAAAATATGTTTATTGGGATGGTTTCCCATTCATCTTGATTCTGGGGGCTTTTAGTGCCGCTTCCGTCTGAAGGAGCATTCTTCCGTAAGCCTTGCTTTTCCTCCTGTAGGCTGACAGAGGACAGTAGAGTAGCCGACACACAAAACTACTGTTTGTGCATGGCTAAAGATGGTGATTTTATAGCATCCTGGGCATTTCACGTCCATGACATAGGAATTGAGGCTCTGCACCAGGTGCTTCGTCTTGTGTTTCCTCTTTTCTGGAGAGGGATGAAGGAGATCCTTTGTGAGAGGCATGATCTTGCGGGGAGGCCATCACTGTTGGAAAGGACGTCTGTAATTTTTTTGTTTGCTGTTTTTCCTATAGAGGAAATCAAAATTTTCTGAGTAGTGAAGCGAGTTGCCAAATGAGACCCTGGTTTTGTTTTGTTTAGGAAGATTCTTACTGAACTAGAGTGTTTAAGTAGGTATTGCAGAGTCACCTAGGTGAATTCTCAAGCTGTGGATAATGAATCTGAAATCCAGCTAGATAAGGTCTCTGATCAAAGGTTATACCCATCTAGCTCATAGTATAGCCAAGGGCAGTATCCTTTAGTATCCTTTTGTGTATTTGAACTGCCACGTTAAGAACAAGTAGTGGAAGGCCACTTAGATGTTCACAGATGCTTGTGTTTGTTAAATTCAGTTGTGAATTTTGGAATGAGGGGCCAAAACACTGATATTCTTGGAAGACCATAACGAGAGTTCAGAAACTAGGTTGTTCCAGCTTCCCCAAAGACTTTATTTGATGATAAAATGATAGTAACAACAGTTAATTGCTTCATGCCAGTCACTTTTAAACATGGTCTAAAGTAATCTTTATAGCAGCCCTACTGGAATAAGGGTTATTCCTATTTTGCATTTGAGGAGACTGAGGCTCAAAGAGATTAAGTTACATGCGAAAGGTTACACAGCTGCTAAGTGGCAGATGTAAGGCACCAAGATTGAAGGCGGTAAGATTTATCTGGCCACATGGTTAGTGCTTTTAACCATTAGGCAAGACCTCCTACCGTAGTCAGTTTTACTTTGTTTCCTTGTCTATACAGCAGAGGGTTTACTTACCACTTTAAAAGTCTTCAATTTTAGTTTATCTCGAACCTTTTATTTGAGGATTCTGGGATATTTCTCTGTATTTCTTTTGCTATTTTATAGTTAATAGAACAGAGCAAAGGCAAAGAATTGAACCTCAGTTGAGTCACTTGTTTGAAATTGGAGAATTTTCTGGGAATTTGACTTATCGTGTTGAATTGGAACCACTTGCTTGCATAAGCATTTTGAGGGTTGGATGTATCATTTTGGAAGCTCTGGAATTTATTACCTGGATCACACCTTAGAAGTTGTTTACTTCTGAATGTGTCCAGTCCTGCCAGAAGAAAATATGAACCCCCGAACACCTAGATAAGTTTTTGGTTTGTAGCCAATTTCAGGACCTTTCTTTATTGTGACTTGACTGGAAGTTCATTTCTAGAGGAAACAGATTTTTAATTTTCATAAAATGTGACTTGTTAATCGTAATGAAGGTAGATATATCTCCTCTGGGTTAAATGATGCAGTGTTACCTTTGGAGAAGGGAGGACTTGCCTTCTGCTTTATTCTAATTAAAAAAAAAAAAAACAAGACCATTTTAGGGTGTCTGACATCTACAATATTGCCATATTGAATTGTGAAAAAAGTGACCCTTTATCTCCCATTTAGCAGAGTCCAGGATAGAAATCAGTGTGGTGCAGTAAAAAGAGCATGGGCTTGGGAGCCAGCCAAACTTATGTTTGACTGCTTCCTGGCTGTGCCCTTGGGTAGGTCAACTTATCTGAGCCTCAGTTTCTTCATGTACAAAATGGGGCTAATCTGACAATGTTTATGAGAATTATGTAAAATAATGTTTATAAGGTAATTAGTTCCCATATGGTTCACAGTAAATATTGAATAAATGGTGACAGTTATTTGTTTTATTTATAATATTACCTCATATAAACCAAAAGTTGGTCAGTGTGGTAGCTACTTGCTGTTTGGTGGTAGTCATTAGGCAGATTAATTTTTAGTAAATTCTGGAGCATCTGTTGGAGATGATAAACCCCTGCCTTAAATTAAAAAATTTTTTTTGTGTTAGGTCTACAGTAACTGTTGATGGTTATTCTCTTGATTATATCAGCATTAAGGTTTGAAGCAGGCCTGGGAAATTCTAACATGAAGGTCTGAGGCTAATTTGCTTTAATATTGCATGTTGCTCATATGAAATGATTGAAGTTAGAATTAACTTCAGTCAGTGAACTACTAAATGTAGTTTTATGCTGTTACTGCTCTTTGGTGATGGATTTTGTGACTGCTACTAAAATGTTCATGAGTAGTCAAGGGCCAGATACCAGATGTGGCGATGGTAGTGATGTTCCTTTGGCATAAGGGGCGTATCTTAAATCACTCTGTATGCAGTATTGCTAAGTGCTCTGATAGAGCAGGGTGCTTAAGTATAAGATGCCTGTTTTCTATGTCTCTTCGTGTCTGCACATTTAATAACTTATTATCTTGGCCATATATTTTTGGGTTGCTTTCTTGGTATGTGAAGTGAATGTAAAGGAACCTTTCATCTCTAGAGACCATATATCTTATAATTTATAATCCTGTTGAAATGTGGGTTCACACTCTGACTATGTTAAAGCCATTAGACTGTAAAATGGTTGCTCTAGAATTTTTATCTTTATTTTCTAGCAGTTAAGGCAATTAACTCTTAACAGCATATCCAAGAATTCAGCAGAAGCTATCACTGTGTGATGGGGTTATGGATAATCTATGGCTTTAAATTCAGGCTGAATATAAATAGACCATTTTCCTTACATAATGAGTAGATTTACACTTGAATTTGTCACTGGAAATGCTGAGCTGCAAAGTTATTTTGATCGTAGCACAAATGGTATAAAAGCCACAATCAGTTGAAAGTGAAAGAGGTTGTTAAAAATCTTTGTCTTTTTCCAGATGGTTGATCTTTCTTGGATCACATGCAAAGAATCTTTAGGTCTGTGAAGAAAATAATTTCCTTTGATACTTATACAGATATCTCTATCTCAACTGCCAGCTAGCAATGAGTACACCTCTTTGAATGTTATTTGAAAAAAAGGGGAGAGCTTACACAGTTGGTACGTTTTTGGTTCTTATGAATTTAAGAGATACTTAGAACTTTGGCTTTAGCATTTGTTAGTAGGATCAGTTATTCACTTGGAGGTTTGGAGAAGAATCCGAGTGTTGTCTCTGACCTTACCAACAGTTGTCACAAAAGGCTCCTTTTATGATGTGTCAGCACACATCACAAAAGCACCCCTTAGCTACATTTTAAAGTATCTGTTAACTTATCTGAAATATGTATTGTGGAACAGCATTGATACTGTGCGGAACAACGAAGACATTTGGAATGTTTTCTTTAGATTCTAAATGTACAAGACACTTTTCTAAGCATTGTGTAGAAAGCACTAAAAACTTAGCCAGAAGTGCTCTTTGTGCTTGCCCTTTTGAGATATTATTGAATTCTAAATGTCTTTAATTTTCATGTGAAACAATCAGAAATATGTATTGGTGAGAAGCAATTGCTGTTTCTGTTTTTGATTTCTTTGCCCTGATGGCAAAGGTATCAGAATTAGTTTTCCAGATTATTGATATTCACCATTGTCACTACCAAAGGCCAGATAATCCCAAAGATTTCTACATACAAATTGTAGTCTCATTCTTACTAAGATTGTACTCTTGTTTTTTTTCCAGGAGCTATATTTCTGATATTCCTTGACTTCAAGTACAAATTCTTTTTGAAATGAGAAATATTGCAGTAGAATTTGTTACTTTACATTTTAGCCTTCAAAATTAAAAAGAAAATTTAGGGGGCTTCCCTGGTGGCGCAGTGGTTGAGTCCACCTGCCAATGCAGGGGACACGGGTTCGTGCCCTGGTCCGGGAAGATCCCACATGCGGCAGAGAGGCTGGGCCCGTGAGCCATGGCCGCTGAGCCTGCGCGTCTGGAGCCTGTGCTCCGCAGCGGGAGAGGCCACAACAGTGAGAGGCCCGCGTACCGCAAAAAAAAAAAAAAAAAAATTAAAAAGAAAATTTAGAGTATAGAAAACTAATTCACTTTATAAGTTTCTTAGTCATTGCTTAGTCAGACAGGAAAATGATTGGTTGAAAGCTTGAAAACAAAGATTTACTTTTAACTTATATTACCATCATCAAATCACTTTAATTTTCCAGCTTATTTTCCCTATTTAATTAGTTGAAGTAATCAGAATATTTTTTTGTTTCTTCCATTGATAATTTGAAGAATTTAAGGTGATGATTTTAGAGACAAATTTTTTTTTAATGAGTTTGTCTTTTATTTATTTATTTAAATTAATTAATTTATTTTTGGCTGTGTTGGGTCTTCATTGCTGCCTACAGGCTTTCTCTAGTGGCGAGCTGTGGTTACTCCTGGTTGTGGTGCGCGGGTTTCTCATTGCAGTGGCTTCTCTTGTTGTGGAGCAAGGATTCTAGGCACGTGGGTTTCAGTAGTTGTGGCTTGTAGGCTCTAGAGTGCAGGCTCAGTAGTTGTGGCGCATGGGCTTATTTGCTCCGTGACATGTGGCATCTTCCTGGACCAGGGCTTGAAACCGTGTCCCCTGCATTGGCAGGTGGATTCTGTTTTTTTTTTAATATTTTAAAAATTATTTTAAAATTTATTTATTTTTTAGCATCTTTATTGGAGTATAATTGCTTTACAGTGGTGTGTTAGTTTCTGCTGTATAACAGAGTGAATCAGCTATACATATACATATATCCCCATATCTCTTCCCTCTTGCGTCTCCCTCCCTCCCACCCTCCCTATCCCACCCCTCTAGGTGGTCACAAAGCACCGAGCTGATCTCCCTGTGCTATGCAGCTGCTTCCCACCAGCTATTGGTTTTACATTTGGTAGTGCATATATGTCTATGCCACTCCCTCAGTTTGTCCCAGCTTACCCTTCCCCCTCCCCGTGTTCTCAAGTCCATTCCCTAGTAGGTCTGTGTCTTTATTCCTGTCCTGCCCCTAGGTTCTTCATGACCTTTTTTTTTTTTTTTTTTTTAGATTCCATATATATGTGTTAGCATACGGTATTTGTTTTTCTCTTTCTAACTGACTTCACTCTGTATGACAGACTTCAGGTGCATCCACCTCACTACAAATAACTCAGTTTCATTTCTTTTAATGGCTGAGTAATATTCCACCATATATATGTGCCACATCTTCTTTATCCATTCATCTGTCGATGGACACTTAGGTTGCTTCCATGTCCTGGCTGTTTTAAATAGAGCTGCAGTGAACATTGTGGTACATGACTCCTTTTGAATTATGGTTTTCTCAGGGTATATGCCCAGTAGTCGGATTGCTGGGTTGTATGGTAGTGCTATTTTTAGTTTTTAAGGAACCTCCATACTGTTCTCCATAGTGGCTGTATCAATTTACATTCCCACCAACAGTGCAAGAGGGTTCCCTTTTCTCCACACCCTCTCCAGCATTTATTGTTTGTAGATTTTTGGTTGATGGCCATTCTCACTGGTGTGAGGTGATACCTCATTGTAATTTTGATTTGCATTTCTCTAATGATTAATGATGTTGAGCATCCTTTCATGTGTTTGTTGGCAATCTGTATATCTTCTTTGGAGAAATGTCTATGTAGGTCTTCTGCCCAGTTTTGGATTGGGTTGTTTGTTTTTTTGATACTGAGCTGCATGAGCTGCTTGTAAATTTTGGAGATTAATCCTTTGTCAGTGGCTCCATTTGCAAATATTTTCTCCCATTCTGAGGGTTGTCTTTTTGTCTTGTTTATGGTTTCCTTTGCTGTGCAAAAGCTTTTGAGTTTCATTAGGTCCCATTTGTTTATTTTTGTTTTTATTTCCATTTCTGTAGGAAGTGGGTCAAAAAGGATCTTGCTGTGATTTATGTCATAGAGTGTTCTGACAGGTGGATTCTTAACCACTGTGCCACCAGAGAAGCCCTTGGAGACACATTTTTAAAATAAATAAAGATATGGATGTTTCTTGCAGGTGTTTTTCCTTGCAAAATTGTGGGGGGGGTTTTTCATGTAAAATAATTAAGAATTGGATTTTAGTCAGAAGAATTTGAGCTCTGTTAGGGGACTTGGAGATAAATTTTCTACATTTTGTTAATACATCATGGTACTGCCTTTGGATCAGCAGCAGATATATTCACTGATCTCATGGGGAAAAGTTCTTCCTAAAATTCCAAGAACTGGTAGTTTTAATTAAAAATTTGCATTTGTAAAAATTTGAAGATTTATTTGAGGAAAAACCAGTGTTCCTGGACACTTGAAATTTGGGTATTTATTTTATAAACAAGCGTTTTACAATTTGTTTTGAACAATATAGTAAGTGCTCATAGATCCTAGACACTGCTTATTTAGTATTGATATATTTCATTCTCAATTTTTAGAAATTTTCACTTTATCTATTGGCTGAAACTTTACATACAAAAAAATCAACTGGAATAACATGGTTATTTTTGAAAAATTGATGATGGTAATATGTGGGTTAATGCTTTTATATTTTCTTTAATCAAAAGTCAGAGTTTCAGGACTCCCCTGGAGGTCCAGTTGTTAAGTCTCCGTACTTCCACTGCAGGGGGCACAGGTTCCATCCCTGGTCAAGGAACTAGGGTCCCACATGCCACAAGGTGTGGCCAAAGAAGAAATATGTCAGAGTTTCTAGGTGGTTCTAGGTAGACACATCTACTTTTATATCTAACGAGGACTATTATGGGAAACAGCACAAATTAAAGAAGGTATAAATGGAGGAAGAAATGTAAGGAGACATCTTACACATAAACATCATCTTTATTGAGTTCTGAATAACATGGTAATTGTGAACTTATCCCACTCACATTTTGAGCAGCCTCCTAGAGGAGGAGGTGACCATTGGCTACCCTCCTTGAAAGGGCTAACTTGAACAAGGGCCCTAGGAGGCCACACCAAGCCCTTATCCTCTTAGGATAAGGAGGAATTGTTTAAGAGTGTCTTGGATTCCTTTCTTTAATGTGGAGAAAGTTTTGTTTTTGGCCAAAATCAGGGAATGTCAAGAAATGGATTATTTTCTTTCTCCCCACTTTCAAATGGAGTATTTTTGCTTATAAATTGCACAAAACTGAATGGGTTTTCACCAGTACATCACACAAAGGTATTGGTAAAGCTGAATGCTAGCAATTTGTCCTTTGAGAATTCTTAAGAGATATGCAGAAACTGACAGCTGGTTAAGGCAATGAAAAATGAAATATAGGCATTTTTCAGGGTAGAATACGAATAGTGAAAAACACTATTTTAGAAGTAGTACACATAGGAATCTTTGAATGTTTTAGAGTGGGTTCCTCTACTCAAAATAGTAAGAATAAACATTTTTGAGTAGATAGCAGGACTTGACAGGTTAACACTAGAGGACTACTAGTGAGCTCTGGAAAGACTTGAATTGTGGGGAAATTTAAACTTCAGTAATGTAAATTGATGATGCAAATGACAATTTTAGGTTTTTTTTTCCCAAAAACTTTATTTTATAACCTTGACTTTTTATTAGGAATCATAGTTTAATTCCATAATTCTTTTCCTGACTCTCAATATTTATCATTTCAGAACCACTCATGAATTCTTGTTTGGTGCTCTTGCTGAACTAGTTGATAATGCAAGGTATGTAGTCTTCAAGCATACAGTCTCTGCGTGAAAACTTTTTGGGTCGTGTGACCTTTGCTCTCTGAAGACTTGGGAGAAGGGCAATTCTGTTGCAAATGCGACTCATTCCTAAGAAGCCTCTTACCCAAAAAGTATTTTTAATAGCACATTAGTTGATACCTTAATTCATTCATTGCTGTGCTCCAGCCTAAAAATAGTGAATTTATGACCTCCAAAGCTACCTTCCCTTGTGTATTAGAGCAAGATAATTGTAGTGAAAAACAGGGAATTAAGATAAAAATTTAGTTAGCTAATTACTAGGACAGACAAGCTCTGTTTTAATTTGTGCTACCAGGACAGTACACTATCTAATGTCTTTAAAATTATGTCAGAGTTCTGTGTCTTCCCAAAATGTATAATCAGCCCTCTGTATCTGCAAGTTCTGCATCTGTGATTCAATGAACCATGATCGAAAGTATTTGAAAGTTCCAGAAAGTTCCAAAAAAGTAAAACTTGAATTTGTTGCATGCTGGCAACTATTTACATAGCATTTACATTGTATTAGTTATCATAAGTAGCTAGAGATGATTTTAAGTAGACGTGAGGATGTGCATAGGTTATATGCAAGTACTATACTATTTTATATAAGGGAGTTGAGCATCTGCAGATTTTGGTATTCCTGGGTGGTCCTGGAACCAATCCCCTGCAGATACGGAGGAGTGACTGTATTTTATTGTCAGATGACTCAGGTTGATCAAAGCATCTTCCATTGTTAGCAATTGTGCTTAGAAGCGCTAAGCACTTTTATTTAAGAAGCCTATAAATGTTACTGAGCAAGACTGAAAAGTTTGGGTTGGTTCAGAGATAAATAGCAAAGTCCAAATCAGAAGTCTTTTTATAATTATATCACTAAAATATTATCTCAGTCTTGTTTCTGAATGCAAACATAAAATTCAGACACGGCGTTTATTGACCAAGTGTTGATGACTAATGAAGGAAGAAGAGGATAAGAGTTGACAGGAGTACTTTCTAAACAGATCTCCAGTTAATGACATAATAATAATTATGTCTACCTATGTCCATGCTATAAACCTATACTATTATTACTTTTATTGTTATTATTCACTGGACTGCTTATGGAAGTGTGCTGGTTAACAAGTTGTTTAACTAGAAAGCTCCCATTTTCAGTGTTTTCAATTGTTTCAATCCTGGTTGACTTATAATTTTTATATTCAATTTAAAAATGTTGTAGCTTAATGGAACTGTGTTTGAATTTCCCACTTGTTAGTTTAGTGAGACTGTAATGTGTTTTGTCAGACTGCTGTTTTGTATATCATACGGTGAACTGGAGATTGTCTGGGAATGTATGTTCCTGCTCATGCACACATTTTGCCAATCTTTTTTATTTTTGAAAATGTTTTTATGTCTTTGAGAATAGGCACATGTAGAGTTGTATGGATTTGAGTGGATTTTTCACATTTAAAACCAATGAAACTCTGTGCCTCATTTTCCTTGTCTACAGTTGGCAGAACTGGACTAGATTACTTTCAAGCCTTTATGGAAGACTTCATTGATAACTGAACTTTTATTTCAGCTGATGGCTGGAGTCTAATGGACTGTCCCAACTTCCTTTCAAGTTTAGGGAGGATCAGATTATGGGCTTATGAATCAGTCTGCTGACTATAGTGTGTATACCATGAGACCTGATTTTTCTTAGGCTTTGTGGCAAGTTGTTGTTTTCTTTTTTCTCAAATCTTGGTGAGAAGAAAAAATGGACAAGTTATTGGAACATTGTTTATGATTGCAATCAAATGAGTGATTGGAGTCATTTCCTAGTGTGTAAAAGAAATGTTCTTTTTTATCCTCTAAAAAAGGATAAAACATTTTTTAGATGTTTTTAAACATCTAAAAAATGTTCTTTTTAGATGTTTCACTGTGAAATTTTTATTAAAAAAGTGTATCTAGGTCCTGTGTATCCTGTGATTATTTTAAATAATTTGGAGCTCCAGAAGTGTTTCATAGACATGTAAGGAAAATTGTGTTACCAAATGTAAAAGTATATCTTTAATGTATATAGAATTTCTTTATGACTTCCTGAAGATAGATTCAAAATAGTACATATCCCCCTCAAAATATTGTGCATCTTGATGGTTGATATTTTCATATTCTCATTTGAATCTTGATTTTTTTTTCTTTTAACTTTGCAGAGATGCTGATGCCACCAGAATCGATATTTATGCAGGTAAGACAGACATCAGTCCTTTCTTCTAATGCCCAGTTCCCGAAAGCATTTATTGCTGTGCCTAAGAAGAAATGAGTGGGAAAAAACTGGTTTTTGGAGCGTGGGTAGACAGCCTGATTACTACAGGTCTTAGGGAGAAACAGGGCAGCCCTCGTCAGGCATGTAATAGAAATCAAGAATATTGGTGTAAAGGAACTAACACAGGGTGCCCAGATCTATAGATCTATTTAAATAAATCCGCTAGGAGATTTATGGGGGTGATGGGGAGTGAAATGACCAAGTACCACTGATTGTCCTGATTGGAGTTAGCAGGTGACCAGGTTTGTGGTTCCTGCAGCCAAAGAGAGATCTTGTTGAAGGCCATCTTCTCCCTCTGCAGCCTTGGTGAGGACAAGTCCCAACTTGGAGAGTTGCTGGTGTCAGTTGTATAAAACAGTTGTGTAACCAGGTTGACACTGAGGTCTGCAGAGATGTTCTCAGGCAGAGAAGTTATGTAGGAAGAAGGGCTGCTTTGCTTCGAATTTAAAGATATTGACAGCATCTACTATTTTGCCTAATTGGCTCTGCTCTTTGGCAGCAAGATCCTTTTTTTTTTTTTTATGGAGTGGGTACAACAGTGGAAGAAATCTTAGTCATTATTATTTATTTATTTATTTATTATTTGATAAATAGCTTGCTTTTTGCCTGTTCAGTGTTTGCACCAGCACATTTTTTGGTCGTTTGAATGCTAAAAATCTGGAAGTGGAACAGAGGAAGATGGCTTTTAAATCCAATTTGGGTAGCATTGTCTAGCTTTTGAGAAAACTTGAGTGTTTTTATGGGAATATATGGTTATCAAATAATCCCTCTTTTTCTTCACAGACCTGTTTGATAAATGGGGATAATCACACAATAGGAAGTAATTCTTAGAATTTCCAATGCCATATAATTATAAAGAATCTCCCTAGATACGAATTTCTTATTCCTTTCTTTGGAGCAAAGAAAATATTCAGAACAGCTAAAAGTCAGCTATACTGCTTAAATTCTAAAGCCTTCTGTTCAGAAGCCTCTGCCAAGGTGGTGAAAATAAGACTACTTTTATTTTTAGAAGAAAATAACAAGAAAAGGGGGCATAGCAGCAGAATGTTAGAAGATGGTTACTAAACCCTCAGGCCAGATGGAGGCATCATTCCCAAGCCACAGTATGTCTTACATCTTAGTGTGCTTTAGTGAGGAGTAGTAACCGCTACCTCTGAAAGAAATGGTGGCTGTTTTAATCATTGCACAGATGGCAAAGCACAGAATGGGTCTCCACTCCAAGTGATGTTGAAGGGACAAATCATCATAGCCAAATCTATTTGGAAGAAGCTTTTTTTTTATTTTGGCTGCGCCACGCAGCCTATGGGAGTTTAGTCCCCAGATCAGGGATTGAATCCGAGGCCCCAGCAGTGAGAGCGCCTAACCACTGGACCTCCAGGGAATTACTGGAAGAAGCTTTTTAAAAGAGATCATCCCTGCTCCTTCTTACTACCTTTGGTGGGTGAATTTCAGCAAGGAAATTTAGTGCTTTACCCTTAGAATGCAGCAGAACAAACAGTTGGATTTCACTTTAAATGAAAAGGGCCCAGTGTGCATTCATTCTGTGCTCAGTGTTACTGCTGTTGTGTTTTGGGAGGAGTCGAGAGAGCATGAGATGGGGCCTTTGCTAAATTCTCATTAGACAGCTTAGTCACTAATTGGAGAGACAGCACTCTACAGATGATTAGAGAACAATAACTTGATCTTGAGGGAACTGTCAAGGTAGTTAAAGATTAAATGGTGTGATAGAAGCGCTAAGCACTATAGCATTTTGGAGAAAGACTTGATTTACTCTCAAGTACCTTGAGATTGGGAATCTTGACTGAGGTGCCCCTAACTTCACACTTTTCTACTTCAGTGCCGTATTAACACATTCAACAGGAGGAATAAAAGCAACCTCATTTTACAAGTAGAATAATAGAATTAGTAATATAAAGTTTTTGTTCTTACTATATTGGGGAAAGTATCTTCCTGTCTCCCATTCTGAAACTAGATTGATAACTGAACTCGGAAATCTCCCCCAACATCAGATGTGGTTTGAATTCGCCACACATTCACATTGTAATTTAAAGAAGGGTGAGAAAGGAATCAGACTCCCGTACCCAAAGCATTCCTGTTAGGTGGGGCCAGACCATAACGTGCCTGTCAGAAGTAGAGTGTATTTTTATTGATCTTCTGGACTTCCTTGGATAGGGACTGCCATGCCTCAAAGAAAGATCCCTTTTGTGATGCCAGGTCAATGGTTAGTAAATGGAAAATTAGAGCAAATGTAGCTGAAACAAATACTGCTCAAACACATTGCAAAGTACGAGGAACTTGAGTGTTGTTCTGTTACAGCCTCCGCTGAGGACAACATCATTTTGTCGCCTCTGACTTTTGACTTATAGCTCCATTTCACATCTCCTTTCCAGCTTCTTTCTTTTTCCTGTTCTCCCCAATGGGAGTTGGATGGAGGAACGTTGGGCTAACTTGGAGAGGCCAGACTTGGTCATGTTGGGGGAAACTTAGATGTGCAGCCTTCCACACTGGGTCTGTGATTGTACATAGCTGCTACCAGGGCCTGAAGCACAACTGCAAAGAAGGTAGTTTGGCTTTGCCCTCCTTGTCTTGCTTCTGAGATGTATGTTGGGACGGGGAGCAGACAACCTCCAGCTGCCTAGACTCCCTTCTGTCCAGAACTCCCCCATCTTCATAAAAATCCTTTGCTTAGAGGCTTTAGATAGCACTCAATTGACTGACTAAAGTGAATAGAATGTGCTAGGAATGTATCTCTAACTGCTGGAATGTCTGGGGAGATAGGTTCGAGCAGAGAGGCCTTCTAGTTCTTGCTAGCTCTAGCTCTCTGCTTCTCAAAGAGTGGACCAGTGGTGGACAGTATTGGCATCACCTGGGAGCTTGTTAGAAATGCAAATTCTCAGGTACCACCTCCGACCCACACTACTAGACTCTGCAGGGTGGAGCCCCGAATCTGTATTTTAACAGGCTCTTCAGGTGATCCTTATGCACACTGCCTTTGCTCTAGCTGACACTCTTCTCAGTCTCCTTCTGCTTAAACCCTCCTGCTTACTGATCTGCTACAGGGAGTAGCTATCCTATGAATTGTAAGCTCCCTGAAGGCAGTGATCACATCCGCATTATTCTCGGCTATTATCTTCATCACAGAGCCAGGCACATTGAATAACTGAGTGATAGGGATAAGCATTTTAGCCAAGTGAAGATGCCATACTGCCTCCTTACAAAGTTGAAGGAGTTACTGCTGTGTCACCTAGTCTCTTTTGGCCCTGAGGCAGTGCCACACGTGACTGTGGACCTGAACACTGCTAGCTGCTTACTTACTGTTGGTCACTGTGTGGCCAGGAGGACCCTCCATAGGTGGGTTTCTCACTCTCATAAACATATGAAAAAGCTTTAAAATGAAGTCCTTGGGCAAGAAAGGGATCTCAGACCCACTGTTAAGTGATGATTGTGTGTTAAAACAGCCTGTGTGGACTTCCCTGGTGGCGCAGTGGTTAAGAATCCGCCTGCAAGTGCAGGGCACACGGGTTCAAGCTCTGGTCCGGGAAGATCCCACATGCTGTGTGTGGAGCAACTAAGCCCGTGCGCCACAACTACTGAGCCTGTGCTCTAGAGCCCGCGAGCCACAATTACCGAGCCTGTGTGCCACAACTACTGAAGCCTGTGCGCCTTGAGCTCATGCTCCACAATAAGAGAAGCCACTGCAATGAGAAGCCTGCGCACGGCAGCGAAGAGTAACCCCCGCTTGCTGCAACTAGAGAAAGCCCGCGCGCAGCAATGAAGACCCAACGCAGCCAGACATGAATAAATTTTTTTTAAAAAGCATCAAAATTAAAAAAAAAAAAGAAAACGGCCCGTGAGTCCTGTTCTACCAAACATAAGGACCTAGAAGTAATTCCTAGGTAGTGTTCAAGAAATGCCAGTAATCAATCCTTGGAGGTTTTTCAGATACACTTGGCTTGAACCAATTTCTAGATCCCAAAGCAGAGTCTTCGTGTACATTTTATGGCTAAAGCATACAGCAAATGGCTCTTGGCTAGATTTAGAACACTTTCTTTACCACGCTCTGTTCCTGACCCAGTTTGAGTCTCCATATGACACTTTGCTTCCTCCAGAAGGAAACTTTGAGAAATTTTTGCACCTTTTTTGCCCTTGCTTCTGCTTACTAGATCTCATTTGGGTTCTCCAGACTGATAAAAGGCACTGCCACAGGAAAAATTTTCTTATCTACCAGTAGTACTTCCAAGAAGGTCCTTATTCTCGAACTTTCAGGAAGCACCTGTGATTAATGTTTCAGCAAAGTTCAGCTTCCTGAACATCGAATGATACTTGAAAATCTCTGTGGCTTATAGTACTTCTGAAATAGCATTTTAAATTACATTAACTAGTCCATTTAACAGAGGTGGTTATGACTTACTTGAGTATTTAACTTGAGGGGAGGACAAAGAGCATTTTAAACTGAGGTTCCACTGCTTAGATAGTTGGGTGAAGTTGGTGAACTGCAGCTTGGGGGAGACAAAAATGTCCTCAATTAGGGAATAGACTCCAAGGCAGCCTTGGGCTTATCCCTGTAGTACCTTAAACTGACCTTCTTCCTTTTTAGTACAAATGCTCTCCTGATTCCAAGGCCTGTGCCGTTCCTCCTTTGCCTGCCTAGTCCTCATCACTGGGGTCAAAAGGCACCTTGGAAACTCTAGTGTGGTTCCCTTCCCTGTTTGGGAATCTCTTCTCCAGTGTCTCTGATGTGCTTGGACCCAGACTGCTCTGAGTGACCACTTGCTGCTGTAGAGACAGCTGCTGAAGGAAGGGGTTCTTCTAGCCACTGGAATGGCAGCCTTAGTCTCATACATTTCCTTCCTGTCGGTCAGGATGCCCTGCCACAGCTGCTCTGTCTCTTATTGTCGAAGGACTGTTCCTCTCTCCAGTCGAGCAGGTCCAGTTGGAAACCAGGCAGCTCTCACTATACTCTGTGCCATCTCACTTCTGGGATGGGGAGCTATTTGAAGGACCCATGGCAAGGAGGGGATGTGATGATGAATACTGATGGCCCAGAAACTATGGTTGGCCTGGGGCTAATCACATACTGACTTAGTAATTCACCTTCTAGATAGCAGCTGCTACCACTGTGTCCATAGCACGTCTGGCTCCATCACTTTATCTGAAGGCTACCCCGAACTTAACCCACAAACGAGGTGCCCTGTTGAATTTGAGCACTGTTGATAAGGTACAGCATGTCGTAGTTGGAGTACTTTAGTGTCCACAGCAGAAGGCAGAGGTGGAAAAAATCCAGGTGCAGAGAGGCAGAAGGATGGTTGAGGTGTGTATGAAATCCGTGCATGTTCAGTGGCCCTGGCTGTGGCTAGATGCTGGACTAGGTATTCTCTGTCCCTTCCTTATACATTCTCTTATGCTTTGTCGTGGACTAGAATGCATTGGAGAGCCTTTGATGGAAATTCCTACCATCAAGGGCCCTGACATTTAACTCACACTAGCTAGGACTGTTAGCAGGAGAAGGCCTTTTTGGACTAAGCTTCACATTGATCCACCTTCCGATCACAAACAGGTTGCCGCCCTCTGGTGGGTAACTGCCCAGTAATGGCAGCTCCTTCTTTTACAGAAAGGCGAGAGGACCTTCGCGGAGGATTTATGCTTTGTTTTTTGGATGATGGAGCAGGAATGGATCCAAGTAAGTGTTGGGCTGATTGCTTCTTTTGGGGAGGAAGTAACCATTTTTACAAAATGCTTATTGTGTTAACTTGTTTTTCTGCCTCACTCTTGTGACTAGAAGGGAGAGGGAGGTCTCTTGCAACATCTCAGGCTTAATTCCACTCACAGATTTGCTGGGTTTTATTCTAGCATGGGAGATAGGATCTGAATGGCAGCCTGAAGTCCGTCAGATTACCTGTCTCTTGACATTGTATTTATCAGCTTGTGTAACATCCTGGAGCTGGAACTGTGGTGGCCTCCCCCAGCCTTATTACCACGTTCTGGTAACAGAACAAGGGCCCAGTGATGGCAGTACTGACAGGCCAGTCAGAGGTTTCCTCCATTTGCCTCATGGTTGTGAATTTCCTTGGACAGAGGTTTTCAGTAGACAGACAACCCTGCTTGGATTTAACAAGGCTCAGACCTTTGATTTTTGAGAGTCTGGGAAAGAAAAGCAAACTTTTCACTTTGTCTTGTGTCCGCCACTTCAGGTGATGCTGCTAGCGTGATCCAGTTTGGGAAGTCAGCCAAGCGAACGCCTGAGTCCACCCAGATTGGGCAGTACGGGAATGGGTTAAAATCGTAAGTATACTAGAAGCCTGTCCCAGGACTCAAAACAAAATCGAGCAATGCCCTCCTGCTTCTGTCCAATGAAAATGTTCCTCGTCCTTGTCCGTCCATCACTGTAATTCTGGAACAGGAGGAGAGTCGGGAAGGAGTTGTGGTTTGGGGACTTAGCAGCTGATGTCCAGCCTACGTCACAGATCAAAGAGTATGAACATCCAAAATCATTGAGGTGGGAGAAGCTGTAGGTTTCTCTTGGCACTGTGCTCTGGAACAGCACCTCTCCTCCTACTGAAAATTCTTATTTTTACCTTGTGGTTGAAGATGCAAGTGGCTGTTTTGTGGGCTTGGGTTGCTTATGAGATGGTGAGGGGGTCACTCCGTGGTGCCGTGTGTCCCCTGAGCACCTGTCACACTTTGTGCCAGGCACTGGGGATCCAGGGTGAGTTAGTGAGAGACCCAAAACACCCCCCCACAACACCACCAAAGGACCTGGTTGCTACTCACATGTCCTGCCAGGCCCTGTAGCAGGGACCTACCTAATGTCTCCCCATCCCTTGAGACTTCTTTCTCAGCCCTTGGTTCCCACTTGTTTGGCATTTGGAATGTGGTGTTCTGGTTTTGAGTGAAGCCCCAAGAGAAAGATTTCTATTTCTGAAATGCTCACTTCCAGTTGTACATACCTTTGGATGGAATAAGATTTAGTGGGATTGGAGTTTCTGCAAATGGAATTCTGAGTCATGTTTCTAGTCTTGCTATGGAAATGTGTTGTTTTATTTGAGGGTGGTGTTTGGTTGGGCAGCAGCATCAGTTGTCCCTCCATGCAACCAGCTTGGATATATGGGGAAGAGAGAGAGTGCTTCCCATGATGGCAAGGACCTGGTACCTGGATCTCCCACTTGTCTCTCAATAACAAGCACTTACCATGTGCTGGGCACTGTGCTAAAAACTTTACTTGGATGATTTCGTTTAATCCTCACCATAGCCCTGTGAGGTATATGTACTATGATTCTCATCTTCAGATGAGAAAATTGAGGTTTATAGGAGTGATGTGACTTGCCCAAAGGTGTGAAAATGCTCAAGTGTAGAGCTGAGATATGCACCACGTCTTTCTGACTGCAAGGCCGGAGCTGCTGTCCATCTCACTTCAGTCAAACCAAAGTTCAAATCTGACATCAGCCGCTTAATTGCTTCTGTGAGCCTCAGCCTCCTCCTTTGTAAATTGAGATTATAACACATATGAGTAGGTTAAGAATCTATCATTACTGTGAGAGCCCTAGCCTAGTTTCTCCCTTCTTACTTCATCTCTCCTTTGATCTTTCCATGGTAGATTTTGGGCCTGATTTGGTGGGCCTGGGGTAGGGCCCAGGTGATTCTGGTGTGGTGATCTAAGTTTCCAACAACTGAGTTCTCCTAGAGTCAGATGTAAGAAACCCTGACTTCCCTTCTGGATTATAGATAAAACCCCTTCCTGGTTTTATCAGCTCTGTGACTTCAGACAAGCCATTTCACCTTTTCTGAGTATCTGTTTCCTACTGTAGAAAATGGGCTTCTAAATGCTGACATTCTTCCTTACTGAGGAAGCTTCAGGAGCAAATGAAATGTGATTCTGGAAGTGCTTAGAAGACCAGGAAGGAAAGCATACCGAAGTTGAGAGTGTTGCCATCAGCATATTCTGGTAGAACGACTTTTGAGAAGGCGCCATTGAGAAGGAGCCCTCTAGTGTTCAGAGTGAATTCATTTTGAAACCAGTGTAGAAGTTGAAAGAGTTTCAGGAGGAAGTGATTTGTGGTGAGAATAGGGCTGTGAAGCAGAGAAGCCAGCAGAGAAGTGGCGTTTCTGGGTTGTTGCTATTTACCCTCCAAGGTCAGGATCAAAGACAGGGAAGAGGCACAAAGTGAGAGGTTTTGCAAAATTAGGGTAAGAGCAAGCTTTGGCAGAAGGTAAGCTAATTTGCCTCGTTTTGCCACCGGTAAGTTTCAGGGAGGCAGGAGGAGGACTGT
Source organism: Grampus griseus (assembly GCF_964374135.1). Taxonomy (NCBI): domain Eukaryota; kingdom Metazoa; phylum Chordata; class Mammalia; order Artiodactyla; family Delphinidae; genus Grampus; species Grampus griseus. The sequence goes on along the minus strand of NC_139006.1, from coordinate 23,345,936 downwards.
GAGATTGTCTGGGGAGGGAGCATTGCCAGCACCTCGGGAACTGGAGGAGGAGAAAAACAACTTGGCAGCCACCGGGCATCTCTGGATAATGTCCTGGAGTTTTCCTGAACATTCGGGGAAATGGGGCATGGCGTTCATTTGCATACTTGGCACACTGGCCCAGTTTGTATTTGTATTTACATAGAAGGGAGTAATAAGGCTTCCCGCCGCTGTCACCTCCCTGGGGTATTAGGAGGACTAATGAGGTAATAGCCATAAAGCCAGAAGCTGCTCAGAAGACAGATCAGTGGGTCCTGTTCCCACTGGTGCTTCACACTTTTGCCCTGTTCAGTGTTTCCCGGAAAGGCCTGTCCTTGCCTGCTCCTCAGAAGGATTAACTCAGCCAAATAGAGGAAGGAGCAGTTGATTCCGTTCAGACTTTTGCCTTGTGGAAGTCAGCCTGGAGGCACATTTTTCAGAAACCATTTGCTTCCTAAAGCAGGGACCTGTGGCTTAATGAGGTGACAAAACAATTCAAGACACAAGATGGTTGTGGTTACAGGACATGAGCCAATTGTAGGCCTCCTTGGAACTGTGTTCAGCAGTGATACTTTGGTTAGCCCTGTGTTTGGCTGAGCCTTGGGGCCATCCTGGTTTTTTGAGGACTTGTGAGCATAGGCAGTGGGCTCTTCCCTTGATGGTGCTGCCGTTTGATGAGTGGATGGGAGGGGAGTTTGTGTCAGTGAAGGAAGGACAGGGTGAGACCTGGATGTGCTCAGTGTGGAAGATGATGTGTGTGTTGGAGGTGTTACTGGAGTGAAACCTGGTGGCTCACAGTTAGGCCACAGCAGCCCTGTGTGGCTGGGAAGAAACCAGAGCACAGGCAGCGACAAGCTGGGGTGAGACTCCCCTGGGGCTGATGCTTGGTGGTGAGAGAACCCTGCATGCTGGGAAAATGTGGTTGAGAAGGTGATGAGGAGAAACTGAGGCCCACGGAAGAGCAGGAGGAGGAGTGTCGGGAGGTGGGGGGCGGGGAGGAGAGGGAGCGAGTGCTGTGGAGCTCAGCTCAGGGTCCTGGGTCCCAGGGAGGCCTTTAGGGGAGCCCTCCAAAGGCAGTCTCATCACGTCCAGAGGGGGGATTTGCTCCTTCTTCAGATGAGCTTTTGAATCCCTAGGAGAATAACCCATTTCTGCTTCCCTTTCAGGGGCTCAATGCGCATTGGGAAGGATTTTATCCTCTTCACCAAGAAGGAAGAGACCATGACCTGTCTCTTCCTGTCGCGTACCTTTCACGAGGAGGAAGGCATTGATGAAGTAGGTCCCATCCTCGTTCTCCCAGTCACCATTCTACTTCCTAGTTCTGCCCAGGCTGTTTTCATAGGTCATTTGCATGCTGGGCTTATTGGCGTTGCAGGATTGCAGCCACATCCCCTGTTAGGGGATTAGCTGGTTGGTTGGATGAACTGGTTGAGGGGTTAAGGCAGGTGTCTTTTTTTTTTTTTTTTCTGTACGCGGGCTTCTCACTGACGTGGCCTCTCCCACCGTAGAGCACAGGCTCCGGACGCGCAGGCCCAGCGGCCATGGCCCATGGGTCCAGGCGCTCCGCGGCACGCGGGATCCTCCCAGACCGGGGCACGAACCCACGTCCCCTGCATCGGCAGGCGGACTCCCAACCACCACGCCACCAGGGAAGCCCAAGGCAGGTGTCTTAATGGGAGAGGAAGTAAAATCTCACAGCTTCAGAGAAGAGATGTCCCGGTTCTGAGAATGAGGCCTTCAAGTGTCAGGAACCAAGAGTTGGATTTGTAGGTCTCGTAGATCTGCAGCTTGAATTCAGTCCTGGGGTAGGGGTTGTCACTGGGGAGAGCTGTTTTATCAGGGGGAGTATTTGGGGCTTCCCTGACTATGGGTGGAGACCACAGCTGGTGATAATAATAGGAACAGCACTGTCTTTCCCATATGATGGTGATTTTGTGGAATGTGCTGTGAGTGCATTTTCCTTTTGAGGAAATGTGTTACTCTAACCATTTATATCAGAAGCTACAAACAAGTCTGATACCTGCAGGGCCTGGACAGGTAGTGAAGCAGGTGAACACATGGAAAGTCATTTAAGTTTTTCAGTAAGTGGCAGCTGACACACATCCTCAGCTGATTATTGTTATGCTGGAAGGAAGGCCTAATGACTCTAGAATATTCTGATTTTGAAACCTTTTGGTAATTAACTGTGTAAGTTAAACACATGCACAGCTGATTCTCTTTGGGCCTGGTGTCTCATATCTGCAGAGCTGGTTTGGTGAGGTCTACGCCCGCTCATGGGAGGATCAGGGAAGGCCTTGGCCTGCCTAGCCTCAGACTGGACTCTTAACTCCTTTCCTGTGTGAGAAATGGAGGCCAGAGCTTGAGAGGGGGCCAAGAGGGTCTGCAGAGAGAAATCCACTCCTGTCACTTAAACAGGTGAAATGCGGTCAGTGTCAGTCTAACTCATCTGTGTTGGTTGGCTGTGAGTAAATTGGTACTGGCCTTGTTTAGATGTGAGCCTAAATCATAGCAAATCAGTTCATGCTGGGAACGAAAGGCTCTTTTTCTGCCGTCTTTACTTCGTGAGCCACTGGGTTTGTTTGCCTTTTTGGTGAGTGAGAGAAGTGCTGCAGCTGGCAAGCACTCCCGGGAAAGGTGGGGCAGGAGGATTTGGCCCCAGCTGGGCTTTTCAGGACTGCTTCCTGGTGGACTGAGGGTGGTGCGAGCAGGGGCTGCGCGTCAATAGAAACGGTCTGTTCCTGGCCTGAGAGCTGGTGGGGGCTGTGGGAAGGGCAGAGGGGCCACCTGACGAGAGGTGGTGGCCTCTGGAGAGCAGAGAGGGTAGGTCGGGCCTGACCTCTGGGCCTTGGGGAGTGTGTGGGACTTTATTAAAAGCATCCAGGAAAGGGAATCTAAGCAATGTATTAGATCCTCTTTGAAATGATCAGTTTGGTTATTGTGTGGTGCCTGGATTGGAAAGATTGGGGTGTTGGTGTCAGAGGCCCTGGCTGTCTACAGGACTCCAGCAGGGAGGTGAGAGAAATAGGAGTGGCCGCAGATTTGGTGTTTAATCAGTTGGAAAGGGGAAATGGGAAGGGGGGGTTGTAGATGGCTGAGGTCCTGGTGTGGTACTTGGGGGTGGGCTGTCTGGAGCTGGGGAAGGATGGAAGAGGGGCAGTTTGGAGGGGAAGCGTGTACGTTTTGTCCTGGACACGCGAAGTTAAGTCTGGGTCTGGAGCTCGGGGGAGGCTTAGACTCCAAGGAATCTTCGTAGTGAATGGGCTCACCTAAAAGAGCGTGTTGGAGAAGAGGGCCTGGGGTCTTAGGCATGCCCACCCACATGTAAAGGCCAAGGAGAAGGGGAAAGCAGCAAAGGAGGCAGGAGCGGCCAGAGGGGTAGGAGGAAAGCCAGGTGAGTGGTGACCCTGAAAGTAAAGGAGGAATATTCCAATGGTGGGTGGGTGTCAAATGAGGTGAGTGCCCAGAGGTTAAAGTAATGCCGTTGTCACCTGGGACTGCTGTGAAGATTGGGAGGTGTAAAGGAGGTACCAATTCTCAGAACACACATGGAATTCAATTCCCCCGGTGAAAAAGCTAGGTTGAAATTTTTTCCTTACTTGGAGCTAGAAGGTCACTGTTTTGGATTGTACTCTAGTGTGAACTCAGCCAAGATTTCAAAATAAGATCACTTTTAGCTGGGTGGGAATGTGTCCAGACCAGCCCCAGGGCTGAATACTGTAGCTTCTTAGAAACCAGTAAAGTGCCTCAGAACTCTTAACAGTTTATCACCACAGAGCTTGTTAAAATACAGAATCCCCTTTTCTGCAGGGTGGGCCAGCCAGCCATTTTGAACCTCTGAGGTGCCTGGAGTGGTTTGCTCTGCAGAGGGAATCCCAGGCTACAGGGCTCCCCGGCACCTGGGAGAGGGGTGGGGGCGTGGGGGAGAGATGCATGTTGATGTCTCCGGGGAAGTGGCGTTTTAGTAGGGTTTTTGAAGAATGAGTAGGATTTTTCTCCCAGCTTTATTGAGGTATAATTGACAAGGGTAGGATTTTCTAGAAGATTACGTAGATGTAAGATTAAATTTTACACATATGGAAGAGTGTATTAAAATCTATGTATATATATATGTATAACTGAATCACTTTGCTGTACAGCAGAAATTAACACAACATTGTAAATCAACTAGACTTCAATAAAATTAAAAAAAATAACCTACGTACAGTTGAGAGTAATTATAAAGCAAATACCCACGTAGCCACCACCGTAGACTGATGCTAGAAGTCCCCATGTGTCCCTCACCAATCATATTCCTTATCGCACCTCTTAAGGAACTGCCTTGGTGATGATCAGTCATTTCCTTGTTTTTCTTTATAATTTTGTCACCTGTGTATGCATTCTTGAATAATAGTTTATTTTTTGCTTATTTATGAATTTTATATAAATGGACTCATACTATAGCGTTTTGTTTTTAGATTTTATTTCTCCTAGGATATATACCTGGGAGTAGAATTGCTGAGTTATAAGTTATGTTTGTGTGTGTCTTTAGATTCACTAGGTCATCACAAATATGTTTTGCTTAGTGGAAATAATAACTTATTACCAGATAGGGAAAATGACCAGGGATATCCCAAGCAGGGAACTGCTCATGCAAAGACCCCCAGGCCATAAGGCAGCATACCCCAGAGGACCTAGCAGTGTGAGGCAGAGTCTTGGGAAGGGGCAGAAGCTAGAGCCACTGGTGCCAGGCTGGGGGGCTTGGGCCTCCCCTTGGGGCAGTGTGGAGCTGCTGTGGGGAGGGAAAAGATGGATGCACATTTGCGGGGGGAAGGCTGTTCTGGGGCTTCCTTCAAGCATTTGCTTGTGCTTCCTCCAAAGGTGATAGTCCCATTGCCCACCTGGAATGCTCGGACCCGGGAACCTGTTACAGACAACGTGGAGAAGTTTGCCATCGAGACGGAACTCATCTATAAGTATTCTCCCTTCCGCAATGAAGAGGAAGTGATGACTCAGTTCATGAAGATTCCTGGGGACAGTGGTAAGTAGGCCTGCGGCCTCTAGCATCAGGGAGCTCCAGAGCCAGGAGCAGTATGGGGATTGGCTGGGGGTGCCTGGTAGAACAACAGGATTTCTATTCCCTAGGAACGCTGGTGATCATCTTCAATCTCAAACTCATGGATAACGGAGAGCCAGAGCTGGACATAATCTCAAATCCAAGAGATATCCAGATGGCAGAGACTTCTCCGGAGGGCACGTGAGTGTGGCTGGGTAGGGAGGAAAAGGGAGGTGACTTGAGGTTGAGAGGGGTGAGCTTGTTCCCTGAATTCCCCAGTTTTAGAGTTGGTAAAGCTGAGAACTCAATGTCTTCCTGCCACAAGGCAGAAGGGATGAATAGAAGGACAGCAGGTCCTCAACTAATCCACATCCTTGCCCCAGCTCCTTAACTTGAATGAGAAAGAGACCAAGGCCTAGAGAGGGGAGAGGAATTGCCAGGTCCGTGCTGGGATGGTGGGGCCAGTTTAGGTGTCTGTGCCAGGGACGTGAGAGGAGGTGGGATGTGGTGCCCACACAGAGGAAGCACCCCTCAGGGCAGCAAGAGAAGCCGAGATGGGAGGTGGAAAGGTGGAGAGCCTGCAGAGAGGCTGTCCACCCAGGCCTTCGGTTGGGCTGGTGGTGGGAGGGTGACAGCACCCTCCATTCTGCTGCCTCCAGGAAGCCAGAGCGCCGCTCCTTCCGCGCCTATGCTGCTGTGCTCTACATTGATCCCCGGATGCGGATCTTCATCCACGGGCACAAGGTGCAGACCAAGAGGCTTTCCTGCTGCCTCTACAAGCCCAGGTAGGGGCCTGCCCACCCTGGCTTGCTGTTTCCTTTGGGCCAAGAATGGGGCCTGGCCATGTGTCTCTGGGGCATCTTTGAAGTGATGGTGGATCAGCGGCTCTGACAGTGTTGACTGCGTTTGGGTCTTTAAGCTGCTTGATTAACTGCAGACAAACTACTGGGTCCTGAGGGAGGGGCAGAGGTGGCTGGTGAGGTTTGTTGAGTGTGCCTTCTGTGAGGTGGAGGGTGCTCAGCCTGACACGGTGAGCTGTCTGAGCCTCTGGTTGCAGGGCCAATGGCCCTTTAGACAGTACACAGGGAAGCAGAGGCCCTGCTCGTTGCTGAGGTTGGTTTCTACTGTGGGATTAATGACACACTCGGAGAGTAGTGAGGTTGCTTTTCAAAGATGGAGCAGGATGGCAGGGGGCAAGTGGAGTAGGGAATTGAGTCTTTTTGCTAAAATAAGCTTGGCTTTGACTCATCGGAGGGCCAAGATAGTTGCTGCCCTGCACCTCTGATGCTCAGGCCCTCTGGTTACTCGCCCCCCGCCCCCCCAGGATGTACAAGTACACGTCAAGCCGGTTCAAGACTCGCGCGGAGCAGGAGGTGAAGAAAGCTGAGCACGTGGCACGGATTGGTAATGACCCCCTGGGCAGGAGGGTCGTCTGGGGGATGTTGCTTGCGGCAAAAGCAGGATCCAGGCAAAAGCTCCATGCAACACCCAGGGGTGGGCTTTCCTGAACCACTGGTCCAGTTTCTCTCCCACCTCTCCCTCAGCAATTTTTCTTTCCAGGCTACTCCTTCAGCCATTTACAGGCTGTTATCTAAAGCTTGCCTGCCCAGAGTGAAGAGTCCCACACTGTCCTCTGGCACAAATACTTGTGAAATTGGTTTTCTTGACTCCAGGGCAAAAATCTCAAGGTCTCTCTTGCTGACAAAGCTTCTTGGCTGCTCAAGGAGAGTGGTTGGCTGAGGACTGTTGGTAACTTCCAGCTCCTGCTGAGGGTTTAACTCTGGTTGCCTTGGGCAGTGCTTGACCTGTTCTGATTCATTTGTAAAGTTGGAAAAGGTGTCTTTTTTCCTTGGGGCCTCCTTGACTTTCCAAGCAAGGAGGCTGCTCTCCCAGCTCACCTGTTCCCTGACAGTGTACGAATGTCTCATACGGCAGGGACTGCACTATGGGGTCCAGGAGGGATAGCTAAGAGTTTTGACCTTTTGAATTCTTATCATGGTTTCTTCTGGGTTTCAGCTGAAGAGAAGGCAAGGGAGGCGGAGAGCAAAGCTCGGACATTAGAAGTGCGCCTGGGCGGAGACCTGACACGGGACTCCAGGGTGAGGCCCCAGACCCAGCAGCTCTTCTCCAGCATTGCTGCCCTTAGGATCCCAGAGCTCGCCTGGCTCTGTCTACCGCCAGTCATGAACCCCTTGCCCTAGAGCTGCAAAATGGGATGTGATGATGTTTCCATAGTCACTATTGAACACACTGTATGGCAGGATCTTGGCAACCATGTGAGGTGGACACTGTTAGTATCCTCAGTTTATAGAAAGAAATGGAAGAGGGTCACTTCCCTCAGGTCACACACAGCAGTAAGGGTCAGCAGTTCTCCACCCCTCCCCTGCGACACACACACCTCTTCAGACTGTTGTTTCAGTTGGGGGTGTTTCCTCCTCTGTGTCAGCAAGTCTGGTCAAGTGAAGCACAGCTTTTGTGTTTGTCCCTAGCTAGGGCCCTTTTCTGTGGAAAGGAAGTAAATTTCTAGGTCTGTTTTTGCGTCCATGTGATTTAAAGTGAGAAGTTTCAGATGTGTTGTTAATGATATTACCAGCTGTGGCCCATAGCACTTCCTCTCCTTACTTGGTGCTGGCGTGTGTTTCTAGGTGATGTTGCGACAGGTCCAGAACACGGCCATTACCCTTCGCAGAGAAGCTGATGTCAAGAAGCGGATCAAGGAGGCCAAGCAGCGGTGAGTGCCCAGCTGGCCTTGGGTCTTTTAAAATTATGTAGCTTTTGTATGGATTATTGACAAAGAAAGAGCTTGAGGAATCCCTCTCCACCCCACAAGGTTGCTATTCTGTCACATGCAGATTGCTTTGAGAAAGCCAAATTAATGTTGTGATTCCCAGACGTTTGTCACATGCCCACCACAGGAGAGGTTACCCAGCTCAGTTCTCCCCTGAGCCAGGACAAGGTGGGCAGAGCCAGCACCTTGAGTTGAACACCAACCTGTCCTCACTGGCAGCGCTCTCACCTTCCCTCCCCGCTCCCTCCCTTCCTTTCTCCCCTTTTCTCTCTCCTCCATTCTCTCCCCACCTTGCCCATCCTTTCCCTCTTCCTTTCCTTTTTCCTTTTTTTTCTTTTCATTTAAAGGATGTATAAAATGCTTGTAGTATACAACTTGTAAAATACAGACTATTTAAGAAATACAGCTGTAAACTCCCTTATACTTCTCCCACCTGGTGATATGTACTCTTAATAATGCTATAGATTGAGTTTGTTCCTTTTAATCTAGACTGGGCATTTGTCCTGGCTCATTACATGATCTCCATGTCCCCTACCATGTCTGGAGCCTCTGCAGGCTCTGGGCCTGAGTCCTTGCTTACTTCTTGGCCTCCTCACCACAGGCCTAGGTTTCGGGTATCTGCCCCGTGAGTCTGTCCACTGATCATCTATCTGCTTTTCAGTTTCCACGATTTTGTTGACATTTATCCCATGATCATTTCTTCTCTCACATGTTTATTGTTCTTGTGAATTTTTGTCTTTTTAAAATTAATTACTGTCACATTAGTGGAATGGTTATGCAGATGACCTTGTGTTTATTCTACTAAATAAGCATCTTAGCAGAGATTTGCAACAGCTTCACAGAATCCCATTCATACTAAATACATCCCCGTTTGATACCAAAAGCTAAAGTCATATGCTTTTAATTAGGGAGCTTAGAGTGACTGCACAGTGAGTATCCTTGTCAAGTCTACAGGTTGCATATTGAATGCAAAGGCAAAACTTAAGTGTCTCAAGTTTCAGCTTAAGCTTAATACATCTTAAACACCATGGTATTTGTGTGTTAATGGGTTGATCTGTTTGAATTTATCTTTTGTCTTCTCAGAGCGCTTAAAGAACCCAAGGAACTGAACTTTGTTTTTGGGGTCAACATCGAACACCGGGACCTGGACGGCATGTTCATCTACAACTGTAGCCGCCTGATCAAGATGTATGAGAAAGTGGGCCCACAGCTGGAAGGGGGCATGTGAGTGCTGCCTGAGGAGAGCTTCAGCCCAGGATGGTTGGCGGGAGAGGTTTGGTCAGTGGGGTGACAGAGCCGTGTCTACCTCCTCCTGCAGGGCATGTGGCGGGGTCGTTGGGGTTGTAGATGTGCCCTACCTGGTCCTGGAGCCTACACACAACAAGCAGGACTTTGCTGATGCCAAGGAGTACCGGCACCTGCTGCGGGCGATGGGGGAGCACCTGGCGCAGTACTGGAAGGACATCGCCATTGGTAATGCCCTTTCGCTTCACCTCCAGCCTTGAGATCCTCTCGCTGCCTCAGGGGGCTGACTCCTCACGCGATGTGTGGGTGCTTGTCTTCCAGCCCAGCGGGGAATCATCAAGTTCTGGGATGAGTTCGGCTACCTCTCTGCCAACTGGAACCAGCCTCCATCCAGTGAGCTGCGTTACAAACGGCGGAGAGCTATGGAAATCCCAACCACCATCCAGTGTGGTGAGTTGGGGGTCGGCACCTCCTCCTGACTCCTTTCCATCATAGTCACCGTGCTGGCCTCCTGAATGCACTGACATTCAGGGACGTATGTCCCACTAGGGATATGAGTCTGTTTGGTGATGGCCCTGGGAGCTCAGTCTTGGGGCTGTGCTGTGCCCACCTGTTCCTTCTAAATGAGGCAGGAGGTCATCTACCCTGCCGGGTCTCACAAGGTTTGGTACCACATCGGTAGAAGTGTGAGTGATGACTGAGTCAGGATTTTGCTGGAGGAGGGAGAGGGGTTGGGGCCGCTGAGGGTCCGTGGTATAAAGTTTCCATCGTTGCTGGAATCACTGTCCCTGAGAAGAGTGACTGTTCTGTAAGGAAGGCAGAGTTGGAGCCAGACTGAGGATCTTTGCATAGAAAGTCGGGGGCATCTCTGCCTTGGGCCTGGCTGGGAGGAGCCTGGTTATTGTTGGTGGGCATGGCTGATGTTTTGTTGGGGGTATGTTCTGTATCACAGATTTGTGTCTGAAGTGGCGGACCCTCCCCTTCCAGCTGAGTTCTGTGGAAAAAGATTACCCTGACACTTGGGTTTGCTCCATGAACCCTGATCCTGAGCAGGACCGGTGAGCACTTTTTCTAACAAGGAGTTTGTGGGCGTCCCCACCTCCCCCTGTGCTTTTTCCACTCTTCCACTATGCTTCTTGAGGTCAGTGCTCATATCCTTACATCTCTGTCTTGCTGTGTATAATAAATGCCTGGAAATAATAGAAGTGTATCCTGCAATGAGTATTAATTCTGTGCATTTGGGAAGTCTGAGGTTGCTCTGGTGAGAGGGAGCATGGGTTGGCTGAGGAGGAAGGACCCTGCCCTACCTGGAGCTATCTTGCCACACCCTTCCTAGCACTTTCTCTCTACAGGTGTGAGGCTTCTGAACAGAAGCAGAAGGTTCCCCTGGGGACGTTCAGAAAGGATCTGAAGACACAGGAAGAGAAGCAGAAGCAACTGACAGAGAAAATTCGCCAGCAGCAAGAGAAGCTGGAGGCCCTGCAGGTGTGTGGGTCATGGGCAGGACCCCTCAGTGTCTCCTCTGTTCCCTCAGGCTCAGTTTCATCCTTCTGTCACCCATGAGTGCTGCCCAAGCTTCCCAACCCCAACCTCCAGGCACACTGGTTCTCCAGTATGCCTTGATCATTCTTTAAAAAAAAAAATTTTGTTTATATATTACAAAGAGGTCCGATTCATTTAGAATGTTTTGAAACTCCAGAAAGTACATATCCTGTCTTAGAGGTAACCACCATTAACTGCACATCCTTCCAACTTTTTATGACCTCTACATACACATAAATACATATATTTTTTATTAGAAATAGAGATCATGACTTACTTGTGTCATATCACACACACATACTTTTTTTTATTAGTGCATAACTATTTTCTTGGGCTAGTTTTCCAGAAGTGAATTTGAAAGAGTAAAAGGATTTTTAAAATTCTATGTTTTCTTTAAATAACTATTTCCAAATTATTCTCCAGAAGATGTATTATGTTTTGTTTTTTACTAGCAGTACATTTATTTTTAAATGTTTTTGCAAATTTGATAAGCAAAGATACACATCTTAAATTTGAATTTCATATTTCTAAAATTGAACAACTTTTTCGTGTGTTTCTTTTAGAACTGCTTATTGTTCTCTTATATTACTGTTGTTTTAAATTTTTTTCTTAATTGACTAGTCAGGTTTTTTTAGATATATGTGTGGTATCAACCGTTTATCGTATTTATTACAAAAGCCTTTCCCTTTCTGACTTCTGCACAGGCAGATGCTCTCATTGTATGCATGCCTCCCTGTCTGCCAATTCCCACCTGTCCTTTCCAGCTTTGGCCTTTAGGGATCTCCAACCTTTTTGGCTTGTTTTATAGGAATTTAGTCTACTGACACTTTTCCCCAGTCTCTCAATTGCTAGGTTAATCATATAGAATCCTGTAATTTGCTGGTAGTTTAGTGTTTGTGAATTTTTGTCTTCTCAGTGAGAATGGGAGGCTTGTAATAGTAGGACTGTGGCCCAGGGGTTCTTTTTTATTTGCCCACTGTTCCAGACTGTGGGGCTCCAAAAAGAGTTTGCTTGAATGTACCAGATACGCAAACGACCTCCTCATCATGTTTACCCTGCAGAAAACCACACCCATCCGCTCCCAAGCTGACCTGAAGAAATTGCCCTTGGAAGTGACCACCAGACCTTCCACTGAGGTAAAGCCCAGGGATAGGGGCAGGGCTTTTCCTCAGGTGTCTCATGCTGGGATCCATGTTGTCACTCTCTCTGGGCCTCTTTCAGGAACCTGCACGTAGACCTCAGCGTCCTCGGTCACCTCCTTTACCTGCTGTGATCAGGAATGCCCCGAGCAGACCCCCTTCCCTGCAGGCTCCCAGACCAGCCAGCCAGCCCCGAAAGGCTCCTATTATTAGCAGTGTCCCAAAGCCTCCTGCCTCGACAGCACGGGAGGAGGCCAGTACTTCCAGGCTGCTCCAGCCTCCTGAGGTGCCCCGAAAGCCTGCCAACACTCCAGTCAAGACTGCATCCCGGCCCGCCCCTCCCGTGCAGCCACCATCACCATCTCTGCTGCCCAACTCCAAGAGCCCTCGGGAGGTCCCTGCCCCCCGAGCCATCAAGACTCCAGTGGTCAAGAAGCCGGAGCCGCCCAGTAAACTCTCCCTGGTGAGATGCTCCTCCTTCTCCAGCCCTGCCCACAGTGGTATAGGAATGGAGGGGGCAGCGTTGACTGCATGGGGGGCAGTGGGGGGTGGAGAAGCCTCAGTGGAGATCAGCCTTCCGTGCTGCCCCTGCAGAGGAGGAGTCTGATAGCTGAAGGCACTCATGGGGGGCACAGAGCTTGCTGGTTCCGTGTCCAGGGAGCTCTTTGGTGCCCCCACCAAGGTTTGGTCCTCCACAGACTTGAGTCGCCTTCACTGGCTTCTCACGCGGTGGGCAGAGGTTGCAATCTGGTGACAGCCTTGGTGGGCTGCAGCAGTGGTTGGCGTGGTTCAGTGGGGAATGAACTGAGAGGCTCCCCTGTGACAGCTCTGAGCAAAGGTCCTCGTGGGCGTAGAGGCCGGGGGTTGCTGTGTCCCTAGTACCGTTGGGAGCCCAGCCCTGGCGGGGACTGAGACCCACAGACCCCTTTCTGAATGGCTCCTTTAGGCCAGATGGGATCTTCCAGCACCTGAGGGTCTGCCAGGGTCCCTCATGTTCCCGCTCCTCTTGCTGTAGGCCACTCCTGGTCGGAAGCGGAGTCTTGGGGTCTCTGATGAGGAAGAAGCCGAGGAAGAGGCTGAGAGGAGGAAAGAGAGGTCCAAGCGGGGCAAGTTTGCCGTGAAGGAGGAAAAAAAGGACTTGAATGAGGTAGGTTCTCAGCATTCTCCCTCCCCAGGGTCTCCACCCGCCACCTGCAGTCTGTGACACGAGCCTTTCAGAAGCCTAGTCCATCTCTGAAGGACACTCAGTCACACAGACGACTAGAAACACGGTACCTGGTAGGATCTTGAGTGAGACTGGCTTGTGGCTCTACTCACAGGCTTGAGGTGACACCGACACAGATGTACTTCCGTGTCTGTGACATTCTGCCCCTATGCCTGCTCTCTTGTTTTCTGACGTTTTTGGAGGCAGGTGTGTACGTACTGAGATAATGGTTGAGAGAGTGGCTCTCAGTGAGGCCTGGGGATTTAAACAGCCGCACAAGACGACATGAGGTGATGGCTTATGACCCTGGGTGGACAGTCTGTTCTTTAGGGGCACTGGCGGTGCCTCTCACAGACTCTGTTCTTGCAGCTCTCAGACAGTGCTGGGGAAGAGGACCCAGCTGACCTCAAGAGCGCTCAGAAAGGTGAGTTTAGGGAGGTGCCCAGAGCCTGTGGGGAAGTGGGAAGGGGGCCCCTTGCCAGCAGCACCGTATTCCGAAGGCCCATGGAGGCTTTCCTGGCTCCTGGCTCTCAAGCAACAGTGGTTTCAAGTCTAATTCTGAGAAGAATGCTGAGGCTAGCACGCCCTCGTGTTTATTTTTAGTATCAGTTCCTTGGTGTTCACTGCTGGCAGTTACCATGCTGCTCTGCGGCACTCTCATGACAGTTGGGGAAGGAGACCAGAGTGGCTGGGCTCCATGTCCCTGGCATAGTGGCGTCAAGCTCCTAGGGGTTCTTGTCCCTGTGAACCTGGGATGACCTTTCTCAAGGTGGCCCTGGCTGGGTTGGGGGCTCTAGTCTAGTTTTCTAACTCCATCTGCACTCTCAGATAAAGGGCTGCACGTGGAGGTGCGTGTGAACAGGGAGTGGTACACAGGCCGTGTCACAGCCGTGGAGTTGGGCAAGAACGTGGTGCGGTGGAAGGTGAAGTTTGACTATGTGCCCACGGACACGACACCAAGAGACCGCTGGTAATGCCCCTTCTAGGAGGCTGGGTTGACAGAGTTGGGCAGGGGCAGGCAGCCCATCCTGGGAGCCTGGGACACGTGACACAAACACTGGGTCCTCCCTAGGGTGGAGAAAGGCAGTGAGGATGTGCGGTTGATGAAGCCCCCTTCCCCGGAGTATCAGAGCCCGGACACGCAGCAGGAGGGCGGGGAGGAGGAGGAGGAGGCGGCAGTGGCTCAGCAGGCTGTAGCCATGGCAGAACCCTCCACCTCAGACTGCATTCGCATTGAGCCCGACACCACCGCCCCGAGCACCAACCACGAGACCATTGACCTCCTCGTCCAGATCCTTCGGTGCGTTGTCGTCCTGCTCCGGGGTCAGCGCTGGTTCTCCACTAGCTCTGTGCCATTCTGATTTCCAGTCTCCACCTTCTTTCTTGTTTAGGAATTGTTTACGGTACTTCCTGCCTCCGAGTTTCCCCATCTCTAAGAAGGAGCTGAGTGCTATGAATTCAGATGAGCTAATATCGTTTCCTCTGGTGAGTCTGCCCAGCCTTTGGTTTTTGACTCTGCACGCCCCCCTTGGTGCTTGTTGTGATTGTCAGCTCTCAGCTGTGTGCGCCCTTCCCCGCTTGGCCAGCTTCCCTTTCATCTGCTGAGGGAAGGGAAGAGGGGACTTTACATTGTGGAAAAAGAAGCTGCTCAGCCGGAAGACTGGTGTGCAGCTGGTGAGATGCTGGGGTGGAGTGGAATCCTCGCTTAGGGACAGGCCCGGTGTGACTTGTGTGGAGTATGTCCCTTTTCCTCTGTCAAGGCAGGAAACAGTAAAGAGCTTAGGTTCAAAGTGCCGGAAACGTGACTCTCGGAGGTATAGGGAAGCTCCGAGGTATAGGGAAGCTCGTGGTGTGTGGAGATGAGCGTGGGATCTTATTTAGCAAATGCAGATGCAGTGCCTCAGTGCTGGAGCCTCCAAGTGGCTTAAGAGTCAGTAGAGACTGAATTTTTAGCAGGTACCTAGACATGAGGCTGAGAGCAGTAAGTGCTCTGCAAGGTGGGTGGGAGGGCTGGGGCAGCCTCTGGGAGGGGGAGAGAGTGACCAGGGCTAAAGAAAATGTGGGTTTGGGCGAGTGTTTGTAGAAGTGACGGGAAGTGTTTGAGGCAGAGGGACTGTTGTGAACAAAGGCTCAGGGATGCAAGGGCAGGTGGGGGCCAGGGCAGTGGTCTCTGTGGTGAGCACTCAGGGAGAAGGGCCCTCAGAGCCAGGATAGGAGGCATCGGGGGCACCCCCCTGAGGTGCAGTGGGTTAAACTTTGTATGAAATGGAGGCCCAGCTAAAGGTTTGAGCGGATGGAATTGTCGACTTGAACCATGTCTGGGGCAGGGGTCAAGAGGCTTATTCTGTAGAGGCCAGTTAGCAAGTATTTTCAGCTTTATGGGCTGTAAGGTCTCTGTGGCAACTATTCAGCTCTGCCGTTACAGTGTGGAAGCTGCCATAAGACCATATGCAAAGGAATGGACGTGGCTGAGGTCTAGTAATGCTTTGTTTACAAAAACAGGTGGCAGGCTGATTTGGTCACAGGCAGTGAGTAGTCTGTTGACCCTGCCCCTAAGAGGGTAACTCTGGTTCTGGGAAGGAGGGTGGATGGGAGACACAGGGACAGGGAAGCTGGTCTAATGGTAATAGGTCAGGGAGGGGGGATGGGAGCTCTGACAGGTGAAGGGGCCGTGTCAGGGGTCCTTCTTTGACTGAAGGCAGGTGATGGTGAGGAGGCAGAGGTCACGTGCTTCCCTGTCTCTCAGGCCTGTGGGAATTGGAGGTTGATGACAAAGCTGTTAACTGGGAGAGAAGCAGGGTGAGGGTGAGGAAGACGAGTTGTGATTTGACTTGGGCTGGAAGTACCAGCACTTCATTTCTGGTGATGTCCAGTGGATAGGACACTGGAGATTGGGGCTGGCACTTGGGAGGGGCGGGAAGGGCAGGGCTGGAGATGGGGATTGGGAGTCATCCACATCAAGAGGATGTTTCTGCTGTAGGAATAGCTTAAGTTTTCTAGGGAGGAGTTTCTGGAGAGGACAACTGGAATTGAAACTGCAGGATTAATATGTTTAAGATGGCAGGCCCTCGTGGGCAGTTGTATGCTTGATAAAGTTTGCCAGAGAGGAAAACATGGAGTTTTGTCTCCATTCTACTTTAAAAAAGGGAAATGAGGCTAGGAGCTGAAGAAACCCAGGGGCAGAGAGGTGAACAGTCTGTCTTAATAGAGCCCAGATTTGAACCCAGAACAACTTGTTAGGCCAAGGGTCTTGCTCCCCTGCGAGATGAGGGGGCACTGCACTCTGGGGAAGCTAGAAGGTGCAGAACTCATGGTGGCTTCACAGAAAGCTGCTACACCTCCGCGCTTACCCTTGTTCAGGCTGCAGGCATCCTCTGCAGATCCCAGGAACAAACAGCTGATCGGCCTGGTATGTTTGTTGCTTTTGGCTTAAAGTTGTTGCCAAAGTCAGAGTAAAGCCTGGGTGCAGTGGGATCTTTGCAGTGGCCCTGACCGCTCAGACCAAAGCACAGTCAGTAGGAGCATCTGAGCCTAAAATAGTCTGTTGGCTTATGCCTGTAAAGGGAGGTGTACCACTAATGCATCATTTTAATAGCCACCTAAGTGAAATGCCTAAAATAACTCAAACTTTAATTTTTTTTAACGTTCGGGACACAACAAGAGTCTAATGTTCATTGTATCCTTGTCAGTTTGTAAATGACCGTCCTTTTGCTCATCATGCTGGACTAGGAGTTCCAGACCGTCAGGGGTCCTGCAAATACTAGATTAAAAAAAAAATATATATATATATATATATATATATATATACACTTTAAAAGTAACGTAACTGCCTGTGAATCTTTAATGGCCTAAAAGTGGAAAAAAAATTAAAATGAATACAAATCATAGTTAGGCTTAAGACATTGTGTATTACATTTTAATACTTTTGGCACCTGCTTGAACATTTATTTTTGCGGTGCCAAGTGATAATTATTTTTTGTGCAGAATTTGAAGTTTCTGTTGCCATCTTGATTTACTGGGATAGTATTCTAGATTGTAAACAATTAAATAGTTCTAACACGTTTTAAAAACAGCAGTTTTTAGCTGTTCAGTGCTAGGTAGTTCATACATCTTCACAGAAGTAAATAAATGCTAGAGTTGGCGAGACTGCAGTTGTTAGCCAGGACCTGCTGGTCATGGGTTTGTGTTCATCAGCATGGCCTCATCATTCACGTTGGTGATTTATGAGTAAATCATAATGTTATAACTTTGAAATTAAACATAAAGAGTTATTACCCAGATTGTTTTTTATACTGAGATTCCATGTAACTTTCATTTGAAACAAGTGTTCTGCTACTTTCTAAAAGTTTGATAAAGCCCCATGTCTAGAGAAAGTGCTAGTTAACATTACTGCCCCACCCCCGGGAAGTTTCAGGTACTCAGGGAAGATGGTGAAAAGCTCTGATGCTGTATAAACATACTACACAAACCTGGAGGAATCTGTTGTTGATAGGTGCTTGATAAAATACTTGTGGAAGAGAACTTTTGATCTTGACATTGTTGGTTGTGACTTGGAAGTGGTTTGCTCAAAGTGCTGTTGTGCACTTAGAAAGGTGAATGGTGAGAATCATCCCTCACATTTACTCACGGCTGGCAGTCTGCCAGAGCACTTTGGTATGTGCTTCATGTGTGATCCTGTCTTCGTCCTCGTGGCAGCCCTGTGAGGTGGACGTCGAGGTCTTTCTTCTCTGGAGCTAGAGAGATCACTTGCTTCTGGGTCCGGCATCCCTTCAGACTGAGCTTCCTTGTGCTGAGCCAGTTGGGGACACCAGTGCCCATCTAGAAGGGCACTGGGGACCCTCGTGAGCTCATGCACTCACCCACCAGCTCCTCTCCCAACAGAAAGAGTACTTCAAGCAGTATGAAGTGGGGCTCCAGAACCTGTGCCATTCCTACCAGAGCCGCGCCGACTCGCGGGCCAAGGCCTCCGAGGAGAGCCTGCGTACCTCCGAGAGAAAGCTCCGCGAGACAGAGGAGAAGCTGCAGAAGCTGAGGACCAACATCGTGGCGCTCCTGCAAAAGGTGCAGGAGGTGAGCCAGGCAGCCCTCTCATTGTAGCGGACCACCTGGTGTCTCGGGGTGGGGGCTTGGGCACCTCCTGCTCCCTTCTCCCCACTCACAGGAATCTGTGGTTCCAACCCTGGCTGCACAGCATCCTGACCAGGAGGGCTGGAGGTGGTGCGGCTGCCTGGGCCTCATCCCAGCCAGACCCACGGTATCAGACTTTTGCCCTTGTTTAGACATTCTGATATACAACCTGGTTTGAGAACCCTCCAAGTCATAAAACAGAAAAACATTCTCAATTTTCCAGATGACGCCCAGATGGGATTAGGTAGCCCAGAAGCAGGAGCGCCCTGTAGGGTCTCAGCCCTTTATCCAGGCAGTAAACATTGAGGACAACTGCTCTGTGCCTGTCCTGGGGACCTTTGGTGAAGCAGACAGGCAAGATAGGGGTCCTGCTCTCATAGCCCAACAAGTGGAGGAGACAGAACTACTGTTGGCGGGAAGTGCTGTGAAGTAAATATGAGAGAGACAGAAAACAGGGATGCCGCTTTACTAGGGTGTGCAGGGGAAGCCTCTCTGAGGAGGTACTTGAGCTGAGGGCAGAACCAGTCACACAGGAGTGGGATGTGAGAGCTCTGGGGAGAGGGAAGAGCAGGGCCTGAGGCCCAAGGCAGGGAGATGTGGGCGATAGAAGAAGCAGGGCCCTGTACCAGGTGGGAAGTCTCTGGAGGGTGTGGCACTAAGACGTTTGCAATCTAAGACATTTACTCTGGTTGGTTGTAGGAGGGCCTGGAGGGGGCGGAGGTTAGAATCCGGGACTCCAGTGAGGAGCTTCCCACAGTTGTCTGGGTGAGAGATTCTGGCAGCCTGAACCTTGGATGGTGACAGTGAGGAGGGAGAGAAGTGGGCAGATTTGTTGTAACGTCTTGAGGGAAGGGGAGGAAACAAGGGTGATGGTTGTGGTTTGTCTGAGCCCCTGGGTGGAGGGGAGGCGGTGGTGGCCTGTACCAAGATGGAGCAACTCGGGGTGGGTGGTGCCGTTGAGCTGTTGGATGTTTTGAGTCTGAGAAGCCTGCAGCATGGCTAAGGCAAGCCGGGAACTTGGGGTAGAGGCAGGGTAGGAGCAAGAAATCTGGGCGTCATCTGTGCACAGAGGAGGGAGTGGGCGGATGATAAGAAGGGACAAGGCCTGACAGCCAGGGTGGAGGGGCGAGAGGAAGGGGCACGGGCTGCAAAAAGGATGGGGAGGCGGGCCCCCCACCACCTTGTGGCCCCCGGCTGACCCTGCACTGCTCTGTTCCAGGATATAGACATTAACACAGATGACGAGCTGGATGCCTACATCGAGGACCTGATCACCAAGGGGGACTAAGAGGCCTGGAGCCAGAGATCAGCTCCCCTGCCCCTCAAGGCAGAGCTCCTGGGGGTGGAGTTTCATTTATGGGTTGATGGACTTACCTTGGTTTGACTCACATGGGATATTTGTGCTTTTGGAGGGAAAGAGACTCTGATTCTTTGAATCTTCCTCCCTACGTTTATAAATATTTATTTTTTAAAAGAAACAAGATGCTGTGCCTGCTGTGAGACCATACATTTTTTTTGGTGACTCTTGGGCAGAGAACAGAAGCAGGATGCCAAGTCTGAGCTGCTTCTCTTGGCTCCTGGCTCCTCAAGATGTGGTGAATCCAGTGCTGTTTGGAAGTTGGGGAGGCTCCAGGGGCAAGACTGGGGGAGGGGCAGGGCCCCCCAGGCTGGTGCTCCCCCAGGATCTCCAATCCAGGGGATCCCCACAGGGCCATGGTCAGGAGGAGGCTCAGCGCTGAGCAGCTCCCTGTCTCGTGGCTGCTCCTTCAGGTTGGGGATGTGAGTGGTGGCCCAAGTGGTCCGTCTTGGCTGTGGCACCGTCCAGACAGCTTGGGGAAGAAAGATCCTCCTGTTCAACGTCCCCATCCACCACCTAAGTTCTCCCTGCTGGAGAACTAACAGTGGACAATGAGGTTTCCTGCCTCAAAAACTTGAGTGGACAGATCCGACTCTGGTCAGACTGCTGACCCGGGTAACACACTGAATGTTTGAATTCCAAAGGATTCCTTTTACGAAAGGACCATGTGTGTGAAGGAGCCCCTGTGCTGGTTGGTGGCGGCCTCGTCTGTGGGTGTGGCAGGGTCCTAGGGAGCACACCTTCCTCAATGGTCCCGGCCATCTGGAGAGCCTGGCGCTGCTTTTTCTCTTACTGCGTCCCCCCTGTCTGGCCCCACCAGGCCCAGTCAAGGTCCCTGCTTTGGGGCAGATGGGAGGAGGGGGTCACTGAGCCACAGGGACTCCAGAGGTGGCTCTGCAGGAAGCACACCATGTCTTCCTTCCCGCCTGGTCACAGCCTCATACAGCTGTGTCCCTCAACTTCTCAGGGTCAAAGACAAAGGCAAGAGTTGCTGAATTTTCTCTTTAATGGCCATTGGAAAAATTCTGGTTTGATTTCTCCCAACTCTCTTCATCCCCCTTTATTTGGGGACTGGGTTTTCTGAAGGCACAAGAACTATGGTCTTGTGCCACTGGTCTGCAATTCAGACCTCTCGGTGTGTTTCCAGCATCTACCCACCTCTGGTCAGCAGTGGCCACATGCTGCCCTGTGAAGACTCCAGTAGCCTGGGAAGTGCTGGCGAGGGAGGCAGGCCCCATGGGAATCGGAGGTCTTTACCCACTTGTGCACGTGGCCAGAAGCACCTGTGACTTGTGGGTTTGGGACTTCTCCAAACCACATCCCTGGGCAAGGGCTCTTTGGGGGAAATACCACTCAGAGAGGCCCTGACCTCTTCCTCTGAAGATTCGCGAAGAGTCTTAGGGCTTCTTGAGCTGGTGGTTCCTCTCCTGTCCAGCTCGCTCTTTTCATCACAGGCAGCATATGGTCCATTTTTGTCCCCAAACCTGCTGTTTTAATCTAAGTGCAAGCTGGTTCTGCATTTTTACTAGAGGGTAATACTCAAGTTTTTTATTTACATACCTGTAATCGAAATGCAATACTATAAACTTTCACTGGTGAGACTCCTGAACTGTCTGTTTTCTTCTCTTAGTAAAATCCAGCACCTTCCTCCTCTTCATTCTTTCCACCACTGTGGCTTTAAACTGTCTTCAGATTCTTCCTCATCTCCACCACCTTGTCTTATGTCTTCACTCTCCTGGACACCCATAGAAACTGAAATACTGAATTTCTTAAACATTTTAGCTTCAACTTCTGGGCGTTCCCACTTTGCTGTTTAAATCCAACCACAGCTGTGCTGAATGCAAGCCTGCTTCCAGGCAGAGCTCCTTCCATTCTGGGTGGGAAGATAAGATGCAGGGGTTCCTCCCCCTTCCTTGTCCTGGATAACTAACCTGCTTGAAATTGTCTAAAACTTGGGAGAAGATGGTCTGGTGGGGCTGTGGCAGGAAGGTCCTGAGTTCAAGGCGGCAAGAAGGTGAATGAGTGCAGCGACCCTTGTTTTTAAGGAGTGGGAGGGATGGGGACTTTCGTGTTTTGTTTTTTTTCTCCAAGTGATACATGCATATGGTAAAAATTCAAACAGTACGAAAGGCTGGACCATGAAAAGCAAGGCTCCCTCCTCCCCACCCCCCCACCCCCCAATGCTCACTTTCCCTGGAAGGAGTATCCCTCCTGAGCACACTACACATCTACTGTCTGTTTCTGCCTGTTTCTCACTTAGTAAATCTTGGGACTTGTTTCTGAAGCGCTCACATGGATCTACTTTATTCTCCTGAACAACCACATAGCATTTCATCGTCTTGGATGTACTGTCATTTAGTGGTCCCATTTATAGAGATTTTGGTTTTTAATGTTTATGAAAAGTGCTGTGATGAGTGTGTGTGGGTATACATGTGTACTTAATCGTTAACTCAGATCTGGGTTTATACAGGGTTAAGATCCAAAGAGAGAAACGGCTGTTAGATGGTGGATGCATTAAAAATTCTAAGATACATTCCAGAAAAGACTTCCCAATTTCAACTCCCACCAACAGTATATTCCTTGCCCCCCACCCCCACTTGCCTGGCTGTAGTCTCTTCCATCTGAACTGTTTACTAATCTGAAAGGTGAAAAGTGATGGATTTTTGAGTTGGTTTGAATTAATTTACGTGAGATTGAACATCTTTGTTGGCCGGTTGTGTTTCTCTCTGGGACACAGCTGTAGTTCTGAGTCTTGGGGTAGGGACTTTGTAAATCAGATGAAAAACAAGGGGCAAGTCCTCAGGGAAATGTTCACCTTATATCACCCCTCAGCCCCTAAGTGTCCCATGGATTTAGCATTACAAACCCCACATCAATATTGTATTACTAGGTCAGGACAAGGGTTTGACATTGTTTACCAAAGGAAGGCATAGGTTAATAGGCTGAGAGAAACTTCTCTGCTTCCTCCTGTGAGTGGCACTGCTTTTTGGCTCCTCTTGTTGGGTCTAGTTCCCCTTGAAAGACATGACTGTCTTTTAGACCCGTGGTTCAAGCAGCACTGGGCAAGCACTCACAGCTCTACAGACCAATCTGTGTTAAGACTGATAGAGCTCAAACTTCTTTCCCTTTTACACAGAACACAAGATTTGGTCTGAGCGGGCCGTGCCTCCACTGGCTACTCGTCCCCGATGTAAGGCTGTCCTGCATCTGGGCCAGGCTGTAAGGGACCCGCTGGCAGTTGCCTAGATGCCTGAAACATCCTCAAAATTCCACTGGAGGATTCTGCCCTTTGCTGGAGATGGAACCTCTGAGGCTTCCTTTGGAATGGCCACATTGCTCTTGGTTCCTGAGAAGGTGGACAGCCAGCTTGGCCACGGGAGGCAGAGCTACAAAAGAACATGCATTCTCTGCTGCCATGTTTGAGGCCTCCAACTGTCCTCAGCACTGCTGGGGGCACCCTCTCCATAGTGAGCAAGACACAGACTGGACAGAGGAAGGGCCTGGCGAGGGACAATCCCACTCAGGAATGAGCCCAAATGTTGCCAAGCCTGTTTTTCAGTCTGGCAGTTTTCATGGCAGTAACTTGGAATGTGCCAGGCCCAACTAGGACCCCTGGTGGATCCTGCATAAATTTCCTTTTTTCAGCTCACAAGGCTTCAGACAAATCACTGCCCATCCTGGGTCCCCTTTTCTTCCTCTAAAATAAAGGCGCTGGATGACAGTAGAGGTTTTCTGGCTTACTAAGTTGTAGTTCTCCACCAGAAATTTATCCAGAGGCCCATATAGACGGTTGGAATGGGGCCCCAAAGCCCTTGCTGCCCTGACCCCTTATCTTTGCTTACAAGATTCACTGGCCCCACCTGCTGCCTGTAGGCCTTCCACGACCTACTCATTGGCCCTTGTGGGGTGTTACCCTATGGCCTTTTGGCCTCCGAGGTGAGGAGGGCGGGTCTTCCATCCAGCCATCTTCGGTCCGCAAAGCAGGTTGCCCCTGCTACTTTTTGGGGCTCGGGCTTTCTCAGCTTCCAGCCAGGGCCTGGAGATAGGGGAGCCCATGCCACTGAGGCCAACCTGGACCAGGGACAGGGGAAGGGTCTGACAGACACATCCCTCCTTTCTTGTCCCCTCTGGACTCTGCTGAGATGCTTCCACGGGACTCTCTGGGGCCACTTCCTGCCCGAGCAACTGCAGTTCTCGGGAAGCTGTGGGCAGCTCTAACCCACAACTTTGAATTTACGGTCCTTTCTTCCCCACTTCTTACTCTGTTTAAGCTCTGGGTTCTCACTCCCCTACCCAGTTCCCCACCATTTAAGCCAGTCTGGCACTAGCCGGGTTTGGGGGCGCTGCGATGCGAGAACCCCTAATTGTCAGAAGGAAGAGTTTTGAGTTCCTTACGCTAAATCATCAGCTACCATAACACAGCACAAGCCCGGGGACTGGCTGCAAACTCTCACCTGGCCCAGAGGACACGTCCAGGACCCGGCCCTCGGCCCTCTCTCTCCGGAGGCTCTGGGGGTGTCCAACGCTCAGTCCCATCCGGGCGCCTGCCTTCTCCCAGGTCGCCAACGGTTGCGGGAGGCGGAGAGCACCCCTCCCACCCTCCTCCACACCCTCAAGGCAGGCGCTCAATGGCGCCTGCGCGGTGCAGCGGCCTGGCACGTGTTCTGCGCCCAGCGCATGCGCCTGGGAACGTCACGAGCCTGCCAACGTGCCCGAGCCCGGGTGGGCGGGCGTCCGAGCCTCAGACGGCGTGAGGGTAGGGAGTTGTGAGCAAACCCGGCTGTACAAGGCCCGCCCGGGGCCCCGCTTGGGGACGGAGGCCTCGAGGGTCCCACATCCTAGGGCCAGCGGAGGGAAGGCCTAGGGGATCCAGTGTCCGGCTCAGACCCCAAGCAGAGAAGTGGGGAATTTTTTCCGCTGGAGTCTGCGTATTAAGCCCGGGCACAGGTGAAACCTTTTACCCGGTAGTTTTCCAACTTTTTGTGGTCACTACAGGAGACTTTTTGGTATAGATGTCCTTGATGGTGTGGTGCTTTTATGTCTGCGAGATAGAGGACCTGGGAAGGAAGCTGCATGTGTTTTTTTGTTTTTTGTTTTTTTTTGCGGTACGCGGGCCTCTCACAGCTGTGGCCTCTCGCGTTGCGGAGCACAGGCTCCAGAAGCGCAGGCTCAGCGGCCATGGCTCACGGGCCCAGCCGCTCCGCGGCATGTGGGATCCTCCCGGACCGGGGCACAAACCCGTATCCCCTGCATCGGCAGGCGGACTCTCAACCACTGCGCCACCAGGGAAGCCCGAAGCTGCATGATTTACATTTTGAAATACCCTTTCCAGGTAATTTCCCCTGAAGGTCCAGACCTCTGACTCTCGGGACCTGAGGCCTCTTGCGTTTCACGACCTCGGCTCACAACTTGCTTTTCTGCTGGTTTGTCTGTCCTTGGCCTGGTTTATGGTGTTTCTTGAAAGGTTTTGGGGTTTCCTATCATGTTTAAGAAAGTCCTTCCCCCTCTACTCACTTGCAAACATTCTCTTGCATTTTGTTGCACTGTATTAAAGTTTTTTGTGTCAACCTCCACTCCCTGTGGGAAATATTTTAGTATCTGCGGTTAGGCAGGAGTCAGACTTTGGTTTTGGTTTTTCCAGATGGAAATTCACTTATGCCACCTCCGTTTCTTAAACGAACCACCTAGGTCATTATTTATATTCATTCTATTTGGTTTTGGACCTGTTGGGCTTGAGATGACCCTTACATATGTCAAGGGAGACAGTCTGTTACCAGCTGGACAGGCGATTCCGACGCGAGGGGTGAGGTCCTAGCTGAAACTACTTTGGGGGCGTCATTAGCATCTAGATGGATCAATCTCCCTAGCTGTTTTTCTTATTAAAATAGTTTTCCAGGCTATTCTTAGAATTTCTTCTCTCATGAAATTTAAAATCACGTAATCCAATTCTCTCCCGTCCCTGCCCGCCTCCACAACAAGTTCCATTGGGATTTAAATTATAATTGCATTAAATTTAGATGTAAGTTATGGGAGAGTTGACATTTTTATGATTTTAAATCTCCCTAGACGATACAAAATGGTTTTCCATTTGTTTGACTCCTTTTAGATCTTCCAATAAGATTTTATTTCTTCATATGGGTTATGTAACTTTCTCATTTTATTCCTGTTTTATGTTATTTGTCACTATTGTGAATGGAATTTTCCCCCCATCTCTATTCCTGATTATTAATATATAGAAAAGCAAATTGTTTAATATAATTTATTTTCTATCTTATAAACTCTGGTAGTTTTCAAAATAAACTTGTATTTTTAGATAAAATGTGCAAATTTGCCAGTATGCTAGTTTTAATTGCCGAACCTCTGAAACAGTGTTGAGTAATTAATTATCCAGGTCTTTTTTCTGATGAGGATGGAAATCCACATGTTAGGGTTGAGCAGAATATTGTCTGTTGGTTTTGGTGACTGGTCTTTAAAGTGTGGAAAGAGTTTTTTCTGTTTTTGTTGATGCTGTTGTCTTGTTTTTTAAACTTGGGGCTTCTGGGATGAAGCCGTGGCTGCCAGTCTTGTCTGAGTTGAGCACCAGGGGGCACCAGTTACACAGAATGAAATGTGGGTTGTGAGGCCCCCATCCCCATCTCCCATTGTCAAATGCCTTTCAGCATCTATTGATAAAATCATATGGGGTTTTTCTCCTTTAAGCTACTGTTTTAGCGATTATTCTTATTAGGCATTGAGCAGCTACAAAAGAATACTGTATAAAATATTTATAAGGGGGCTCCCCTGGTGGCGCAGTGGTTGAGAGTCCACCTGCTGATGCAGGGGACACGGGTTCGTGCCCCGGTCCGGGAAGATCCCACATGACGCGGAGCTGGATCGGCTGGACCCGTGAGCCATGGCCGCTGAGCCTGCGCGTCCGGAGCCTGTGCTCCGCAACGGGAGAGGCCACAGCAGTGAGAGGCCTGCGTACCGCAAAAAAAAAAAAAAAAAAAAAAAAAATATATATATATATATGGTAAGAAAAATATGCAGTGTACATCCATCACCTGGTTTAAGAAAACACATTATTATTAGTTTATAATCCCTGTGTGCCCCTCCTGGGTCCTTTCCCCTTTCTTCCTTGCTCAGCGGTAACCACAAACCCGAATTCTGTGTTTATCTTTTCTTTGCTCTTCTTATACTTCTACCATGTTGGTTTGTATTTCTAAATAATTGCTTTGTTTTGCCTGTTTTTTTTTTTTTCCCCAGCACGCGGGCCTCTCACTGCTGTGGCCTCTCCCGTCGCGGAGCACAGGCTCCGTACACGCAGGCTCAGTGGCCATGGCTCACGGGCCCAGCCGCTCCGCGGCATGTGGGATCTTTCTGGACTGGGGCACGAACCCGTGTCCCCTGCATCAGCAGGCGGACTCTCAACCACTGCGCCACCAGGGAAGCCCTGTTTTTGAACTTAAATGGACATAACTTTTTTTAAAAAATACATTATTTATTTAGTTTTGGCTGCGTTGCGTCTTTGTTGTTGCACGCGGGCTTTCTCTAGTTGCGGTGAGTGGGCTTCTCATGGCGATGGCTTGTCTTTGTTGTGGAGCACAGGCTCTAGGCACGCAGGCTTCAATAGTTGTGGCACGCAGGGGCTCAGTAGTTGTGGTTCGCGAGCTCTAGAGCACAGGTTCGGAAGTTGTGGCGCACGGGCTTAGTTGCTCTGTGGCATGTGGAATCTTCCCGGACCAGGGCTCCAACCCGTGTCGCCTGCATTGGCAGGCGGATTCGTTACCACTCTGCCACCAGGAAGTCCCGGACATAACATTTTATTTACTATTCTGCAATTTGTTTTCTTTTCAATATTATGTTCCAGAAATTTACTCATGTTGTTGAGTGTAGCTGTAATTTATTCATCTTCACTAGTGTATCGTAGTGCTGAATATTATACAGTAATAAAAACAAATTACACCTACAATGGAACATACCACAGTTTTAAAAATCCATGTCTCTATGACTGGCATTTGGGTTGTTTCTAGCTTTTTGCTATTACAGTACATCTGTGGACATTCATGTTTATGTCTCCTGTTACATGCATAATCCTTGGAGACTTGCTGCATCATAGGCCATGCCCATTTCAACTTTACTAGATAATGCCAAATTCTTTTCAGAAGCAGTTGTATCAATTTACATGCCCATTGGCACTAAGTGCTTCATTCCTCTACTTCCTCACCTACACTTGATATTGCTAGACTTGATTTGTTTTTTGCCAGTCTGAAGGGTGTGTAGTGTTATCTCATTATGGTTTAATTTGCATTAACCTGATGTCTAATGTGGTTGAGCATCTTTTCATGTCTATTGACTGTTTGAATTTCTTCTTTGATAGAGTGTTTGTTCAATACTTTTTCCCATTTTTCTACTCGTCTTTTTATTGATTTGTATTTTTGTATATTCTAGATACAAGATCCTTGTAAGTTATCTGTGTTGTAAAAATCTTCCACTCTTTGGCATACTTTTTTTTAACTCTCTTTTTATAGTCCTTTGATGAGACGTTCTTAATTTTTTTTTTAAATTTTCTTGAATGAGGTCTCTTAGTTGTGGCAGGTGAGCTCCTTAGTTGTGGCAGGCGGGCTCCTTAGTTGTGGCACGTGGGTTCATTAGTTGCAGCTTGTAGGCTCCTTAGCTGTAGCATGTGGGCTCCTTAGTTGTGACACATGGGCTCCTTAGTTGAGGCTCACTGGCTCCTTAGTTGTGGCATGCAAACTCTTAGGTTCAGCATGCATGTGGGATCTAGTTCCCCGAGCAGGGATCGAACATGGGCCCCCGGAGCACAGAATCTTATCCACTGTGCCACCAGGGAAGTCCCTCTTAATTTTAATATAGACTAATTTATCAGTCTTTTACTGTTTGCATTTTTTGTAACTTATTTAAGAAATCCTTCCCTATCCTGAGGTCATGACGATACTGTTTTGTATTGTCTTCTAAAGTGTTTATAGTTTTGTCTTTCACATATAGACCTTTAATCCACCTGAAATTGCCTTTTGTGTATGGTATGAGGTAGAGCTCCAGTTCCTTCCTGATTGTCCTTACACCCCTTATTGAAAAGTCTTACCTTTCTCATTAATCTACAGTGCAACCTCTCTTGTATATCGAATGTTCATATATGTATGAATCTGTTTCTGAATTTTTATTCAGTTACATTTGTTGTTTCTCTATGCCAATACCACACTGATTTATTTATTATAGTTTTACAATAAGTTTTGATATCTAATAGAGCTGGTCTTGCCACTTTTTCTGCTTCAAGAGTGTCTTGACTATTCTTGGTCCTTTGCATTTCCATATAAATTTTAGAATCATTTTATCAAGCTCCATGAGAAAAGCTATAGGGGTTTCATTGGAATTGATTGTATGTCATCAGTTTGAGAAGAATTGATATCTTTATAAGCCTTCCAAACCATGAAGATGGTATAACTCTCCATTAATTTAGATCTTTCTTTAGTGTCTTTCAAGAAAGTATTGTGATTTTCCCTTCAGAAGTCTTGTATGTCCTTTGTTACTATGTATGTACCTATGGTATATCCTAGGTATCTGATGATTTTTGATGCTACTGTAAATAATAGTTTTTAAAACTTTATTTCCTCACAGTTTGTTGCTAGTAAATAAAAATGTAATTGATTTTTATATATTGATGATTCTATTTTATCTTTAGATTCTTTTGGATTTTCTATGATACATCATCTGGGAGCAATGATAATTTTGCCAGTTCTCATACCTCATGTATTTTTCTTGCCTTGTTGCATTGGCTAGGACTGCCAATACAGTGTTGAATGTAAAGGGTAAAAATGGGTATCTTTTGTTCTCTATCTCACAGAGAAAGCTTTTTTCCCCTTTGGTAGATATCATTCATCAGATTAAGGAAGTTTCTTTCTATTCCTATTTTTAAGCATTTTTTTCCTTTTAAATATCATTGATGCATGTTGAATTTTTTCTCAAGTGTTTCCTGCATCCATTGAGATGACCATTCAGTGTTCTCCTTTAATTTGTTAACATGGTGAATTACATTGGTTAGTTTTTCATAGGCTAAACCTTGCACTTCTGGAGTGATTATAATTTTTCTATATTGCTAATTCGTTAATATTTTGTTTTGAATTGTACCAGCATGTGAGTGACACTAGTTTGTGATTTTCCTTTCTTATACTGTCCTTGTTAGGTTTTGGTGACCAGGTTATACTAGCCTCAAGAAATGAGTTGGGGAGTATCCCTCTTGTGATAGTTTCTGTAAGGTTGGTTAGTCCTTGGTCAGTTGTGTCTGGAGTTTTGTGTGTATATGTGTGGGGAGATTTTTTAACTGACTGAATTTTTAAAAGGTTATAATACTATTCAGGTTTTTCTAATTTTTGAGTCAGTTTTAAGTTTTATTTTTCTAGAATTTTATCTCAGTTTTCAAAGATGTTGTTACAGAGTTATTCACAATACCCTTAAAATATCTGTAGCATCTCTATGTCCTCTTTTCATTCCAAATATTTTTTGTGTTCATCCATTTCCTCCTTCCATTTTCCTTATCATTAAAGTTTGTCAGTTTTAGTTTTTCCAAGAATCAACCTCAGCTTTCTTGGTCCTTTCTATTATGTTTGTTTTCTCTTTCATTAATTTCTGATCTTCATTTCCTTATGTGTCCTTTGGGTTTATCCTAATGTTCATTTTCCTACTCAAATTGGATGTTTAGCTCATTATTTAGCCTTTATTCTTTTACAACATGAGCTTTTAGGCTATAAATTTCCTTCTAAGTACAGCTTTATCTATGTCCTATAAGTTTAGGTATATAATATTTTAATTTTTAATTGTATTTTCTGATTTTTGATTTCTTCTTTGATCCATGAGTTATTTTAAAAGCATATATCTTTTTTTTTTTTTTGCGTTACGCGGGCCTCTCACCATTGTGGCCTCTCCTGCTGCAGAGCAGAGGCTCCGGACGTGCAGGCTCAGCAGCTATGGCTCACAGGCCCAGCTGCTCCGTGGCATGTGGGATCCACCTGGACCAGGGCACGAACCCATGTCCCCTGCATTGGTAGGCGGACTCTCAACCACTGTGCCACCAGGGAAGCCCTAAAAGCATATTTCTTAATGTTCAAACGTGGTTGCTTTTTCTAATTATCTTTTCGTTATTGATTTTGAACTTTCATTGTGATCTGAGAATGTGGTCTGTATGCCAGTCCTTTGAAATTTGCTGAGGCTTGACAACTGGCCCAAGTATGTGGCTAATATTCATAAATGTTCTGTGTGCATTTCAAAAATATGTATTTTGCAGTTATGTGTAATTCCCTGTATGTGCCTGTTACCAGATGTTAATTGTGTTGTTTGAACCCTTGCTGATATTTTTGGTCTGTCTGAGCTCTCATTACTGGGAGAGAGATGTTAAAATCTTCCATTATGATTGTGGATTTATCTATTTCTCCTTCTGATTGTGTCCATTTTACTTTATTTTGAGATATTACTAGGTGCCTGTGAGTTTTAGAACTCTATGAATTTTACTTTTTATCATTATAAAGTGGCTTTTTAAATTTTCTACCCTTGATCATAGCCAAAAGGCCAAGAAGTGATTGCTTTTTTTATTTTCTGAAAGTTGACATCTGGTGATATTTTTTGTCTCAAAGTCTGTCTTGTCTGTGTACTTATGTTTTAGGTGTTTTCTTGTAACTAGCATATAGTGGGATTTTGTTTTTATTTGATATTTTTTGTTCTTACCCAAAGCATTTGTTTAAATTTTGTGTAATTATTGATATATTGGTTAACTTATTTCCATCTTCTTATTTTTAAATTTTTATTCCAGCTTATCTGCATTCCTTTTTCCTCTCCTTTCCTGCTTTCTTTTAGATTGACTGAAAATTTCTCTCCCACATACGGTGTTTTTCCTCAGTTTTTGAAATTTAGTATTCCTATTCCTCTATATGTTTTACATAATATTGGGTTGGCCAAAAAGTTCGTTTGGGTTTTTCAGTAAGATGTGGGAAAATCCGAATGACCAGTCCAATACTTATCAAAGTCTAACTCCATAAGCCATTTAATTTTTTTAAATATTTATTTGTTTGGCTGTGCCAGGTCTTAGTTGCGGCACGTGGGATCTGCGTTGCTGTGTGTAGGATCTTCGTTGCGGCATGTGGGATCTTTTGGTTGTGGCAGGCGGCCTCTTAGTTGCGGCATGTGGTCTCTTAGTTGCAGCCTGTGGACTCTTAGTTGCGGCATGCATGTGGGATCTACTTCCCTGCCCAGGGATCAAACCCAGGCCCACTGCATTGGGAGCATGGAGTCTTAGCCACTGGACCACCAGGGAAGTCCCAGTATTGTTTTAATAAGACATTTTGTTAATGTCGTATTTTCCTTTGGTTCCTGAAAGATATTTTCACTAGGAATACTAACATTTTCTCTTCTACTTTGGAGATATCACTTCATTGTCTTCTGACTTTCTTTGGTGGTCAGAAGACAGTGAACTCTCTAATCAATGCTCTTTCAAGGTATCCCCCACCCAAGTTTGGCTCCTTTTAAAATTTTGTTGTTTTAAAGGTCTTGCAATTTCACTATATTGTATTTAGCTGTGGATGTCTTTTTATTTACCCTGACAAGGATTTGTTGGAATTGACTCTGTATATTGGTGTTTCTTGTCAAAAGTTAATTTTTTAGTCATTAACTCTTAAAAGATTGCTTCTGTTCCATTTTGATTGGACACATGTGGGATCTTCTCACTTTATCCTCCATGTCTCTTAATTTCATTTTTACACTTTTCACCTCTTTGTGTGTCTGTGTTGCTTTCTGGATAATTTCCACAGATCTCACTTCCATGTCACCAATACTCTCTTCATGTGTAATCTGCTATAAAATTATTCATTGTTTTTAGTGATTTTTTTCAATTTCTGCAAGTTCTTTAGTATTTTTGAATGCTTTTTACTCATTTTCAAGCCACCTTTCTGTTCCTAGAGATATATTAAACATGCTTATTTTATATGTGTCTGTTAATTTTACTATATTGAGTAGTTTTGTTATGTCTGATTCTGCTGTTATTTCTGTCGGCCATTGCTTATGCCAGTGTATGTTGTATTTCCTTGTGTGTTTGGAGATGTTATACTGTGAGCTGCTCGTTTTCCTTTCATCTTCACATCTGGGGTTCCATAAGGTCTGGAATGAAGGGGAGAACCTCTAGAGAGGATTTGTTTCTCTCATGTGACGGGGGACATTGCCAATTTGGGACCGTGCTGTATTCTCTACTAGAGGTTTTATTGGATCATCCTGATAGCATGTATTTGGGCTGTGAAGCCAAGTGAGGGTCTGCTCCTGATTACAAATTCTTAGGGGATTTTTTTTTTTTTTCTGCTCTGCTTATGACTAACCTTTAAGACAAGCAATTTTCCTTGTATTATTCTTGATTCACCATTATATTGAAGGTATATTGAAGGTATAGCTCTTTGGGGGCCCAGCTTGAGGGAGATTATCTCAAACTGGATGCCCTATATCAGGCAGGTCATTTGAGGCAGTGAAAACTTAGGCTCAGTGGGCTCAGTAAATGCCAGTGAGAAGCAGACTTCAGAGCTCTTATCTCCCCAGGTTTCCACATCCACTTAATTTTTGGCCTGAGGATTCCTTATATCCATTACAGCTCATGGATGCATTTAAGGTGTTTTAAAATTTTATCCAACATGTCTAGTTTTCCACAAAGAAGGATAATCCAGGCATTTAGTCTACCATCCAGAAGAAGTCCCTCTTGAACTAGTTGGTACAATGAATGATTTACAACTAAAAGCTTCCCGATTTTGACCCATTCTTGCATTACTGTGTAAAACCAGCTTGGGCATATGTTTACCAATTTGGGGTATCAGTTTTTTGTATGTGGCTGGATTCTATTTGCTGTTGTCATATTTGGATATATGAAAATTCTATTCTTATATTCCATTCCCTCCCCTGGCAGATCCTCCACTGCCTCCTGGGTCAGGGCTATCCTGGGGTTGCCTCACCCCACACCCTTCTCTCCAGTGAGGGCTGTCCCTCCAGCACCTCGGCAGGGACTCACCAGTGCCTGCCTCCCCACAGATGGGAAAGTTAAGGCCTTGGAAGGAGTTGTACGGTACCAGCCTTGGATCCCACAGCATTGGGGTGTTGGGACAGGTGGCTAGAGCCTGGCTCTGATGCCCCTGTGGTGCCCTGCCCCACTCCATCCTGTCACCTGGAAGTGCTGGCAGTGGGAGGAGGACCCACTGGGCCAGACCAGCCACCCTTGCTCGGGTCCCGGGAGCTAGTGATCCAAGTTGCTTGAGGTCAGGTCATGGTCACTGAGCAACCCTAGACCTCACCAGGGCCAGGGTTCCCTGTGGAGAGTGGTGAGGGCCTTGGCCTGGCCTCAGGCCAAACTGTGACCCTCCAGTAGGTGCCACCTCAGCCCTCTGCAGCTTTCCTGGCCCAGACCCTGTCCCACCAGGTCTTCCATCCCCGCCCCTCCCCATCCAGACCAACCTCCCACTGCCTGCTTCTGGCGCTGAGCAGAATAGCGCCCCACACCCCTCTCCCATGCCACCTGCGGGCTGTCGCCTGCTCTCCCGTGTCAGCCCTGCTCCACCCAGTCACAGACTCAGGAATGGGGCCGTGGAAAACTCCAAGATTTTTTATTACTGGTCAGAAGGTGCTCACTCACAGTGCTGAGAAAAGGAACATTGAACAGCTCTGCCGCAGGCCTCATGGGGCTGCCTGCGTGCCTGCCCACCCGCCCTCCAGTGGGCACCCTAAGGCATTTCACACGTTGGTGTTTTCACTTTTTTTTTTTTTTTTTTATAAAAACAAAACCAGTCCTGGAGTAGAAAGTAAAACCCTGTGATGAACTTTCAGGACCAAATTGAAGTGTGAAAGGTTGAGTAGGAGTTCTGAGGGGCTGGGACAGTGGCCACAGTGGCCCAGGCCCCCCCCCCCCCACAGTTGGCAGAAGCCACTGGAAGGGAATCTGAGGAGAGGGCAGGGCACAGCTGACAGGAGGGCCAAACTCAGACAGGAGCACCCTGTCGTCATCATTTTTTCACTTCTACATATCATAAAAATTTAAGCAAAATAGCTATTTTATATATATTTATATATCATATATCATATATATATATATATATATATATATATATATATGGCAAATAAAGAGTTCAGGGGTGCTGAGATGGGACACCCCAGAGACGGGACTCTGGGTTCTCTGGTGCCCAGGATACCAACCCAGGCTGAGCCGAGGGTTGGTTCTTATTGCTGATTTGGGGCTGGGTTCTGTGGCAGGAGCGCCTGCAGGCCCGGCCTCTGTGGGGCTGGGGAGCAGCCCCAGCATGGCCAGGGCTAGGCAGGGGCTGTTGCCCTCAAATCCACATGGCGGTCCCTCAGTGCCCCTTTCCCCACCATGCGTGGGGCTCTGGCTCCAGAGACAACTGACTTGTGCTCTCCTGGGCCCGGCGGCCCTTGGTTCCCTTCTCTGGGGGGTCCTGGGCTCCTGGGGGGTGGGCAGCTCACATACACATGGCCTTGCTGTTTGAGCTACAAAATGCTCCCGACTCAAAGGGGTCCATCTGGCTTCCCAATGTCTTAAAAAGAAGGGGCTCTTGCCAGGACACTTCTGTGGCAAGAAAGCACACTTAGAAAGTTGTCCACCAAGTGCTGTACTAAAAATATTTACTAAATACCTTGGCTGGAAAGAAATGGAGATCTTTTTTTTTCTAAAAAGGTCAAAAGTGGCTCCCTGGGGGGCTGGTGACTGGAGCAGCCAAGGGCCCGGGCCAGCCTGCCTGAGGTGTGGAAACTGGAGCTGGGGGGCCTGATGGGGCTCAAGTCCATGATGAAGGGTCACAGGAGACCCGGGGCACCTGGGGGCTGGAAAGAACCCGGGTCAGCACTTCCTCCTTCCAAGGTGGGAGCCCCAAAAAAGTGTTATTAAAAAACATAAGAAGGAAAAGGTGGGGAGGTCAGTTGAGTACTAAATTGAGTGCATTAAATAGAAGGTGGACCAGGCTGTGCAGCCGCCTGTATTTGCAGGAGGGGGGTGGTGCTCAGAAGATGTTGGGGCACATGTGCCAGTCCTGCTTCTCCTTGGCCTCCCAGTAGCCACCCTTGTACACGCAGGCCGTCTCCCCAGTCACCGGGTCCAGCCTCTTCTCAAACCACAGCGGCACGTACACTTCGGCCTCCTTCTCTGCTGGGCGGCACAGTGGGCAGGCGGGCGGGCAGCCTGCCTCCTCCCAGCGCCCCAGAAAACCACTCCCTGTCCCCTCTCCTGCTGGCCCTCCTCCTTGGTCCTGGGGTGCCCCCTTCTCCAGCACCCCTCCCTGCCCCCAGGGAATCCCCTCTCTCCCCCTCAGCTTCTTCCAGTCCCCTCATCTCCTCCCAGTTCCTGGGAGACCCCCATGCCCTCTCCCGCTGGCCTCACTCCCGGGGGCCCCCCTCCCCACTGGCCTCACCTTCCTCTGCACCGCAGCCCCGCGAGCAGGCCTCCAGCCTCCGGCGCCGATTCACGCGCTGCTTCTCCTCCAGCCGCTGCTTCTCCGTGTTGGCCTCATCCCAGTGTCCCTTCTCCATCAGCCGCTGGTCGGGCCGCAAGCGGCTGTCGGTGGGCGCCACGCCCTCCTCGTGCTCGTTGAGGGTCAGGGCCAGCTCCGAGAAGTAGTACATGTTCTCTGCGTTGTCCCTGCGGGGCCCCATGGGGTGAGCTGCCGGGACACACTCGGCCCCCTCTCTGCTTCCCCTCCTGCATGTCCACCCCCTGAACCCCCCAAACCTGGCCTTGTGTCCACCTCGCCCTTTCCTCCCTGCACCTTGCAGGCTCCACCGACCTGCATGTTTTGCCACATTATACCTCTCTGGGAACTTGCCCACCTTGTCCAATTTTTCATATTTATCAGCCTGAAGTGTTTCATAATGTCCTCATTATTATTCGTTTAATGTGTGTGACAGCAGTGTCTTCTTTCGCGTCTGTAATGTTGATGCTGTGCACCTTCTCTCTACCCAGTCATGTCAGAGGTTTGTCCGTTTTCTTCATTGGTGGAAGATGAAACTTTGTTGATCCTATTTTAGGTTCTTCTGCTTTACTGATTTTGCTTGTATAGTCTTCCTTCTACTTTGTTGGGATTTCTTTTGCTGCTCCTTTTCTAACTTCCTGGGATGGATGCTTAGCTCAATATTTTCCCATGTCTCTTCTTTTCTAATATGTGCATTTCAAGGCTACACATTTCACTCCAATTACTGCTTTAGCTGCATTCTACCATTTTTGTTATGTATTATTTTCATTATCATGCAGTTATACTTTCTAATTTTCATTATACTTTCTTTGTCCTATGGATTAGTTGGAAGTACATTTCTTAAGTTTATAAATATATGGTAATTTTTCTAGTCATCTTTGTTTCTAGCACACTCACTTTGGAGTCAGACAGTATACTTCGTATAATTTCATCTCTTTGAAATTTGTTTTATGACCCAGTATATGGTCAGTTTTTGCAAACGTTCCACATGTAATCAAAGAGATTGCATTTTCCACAGTTGTTGAGTGCAATGTTCTACAGCTGTCCTGAAGGTTCTATTGTTCAAACTTGTCCTCCAGACATTTTCTTCTGCTATCCATTACTAAAAGAAGTATGTTAAAATCTCCCACTTTGGTTGTAAACTAGTCCATTTTTCCTTATATTTCTATCAACTTTTGCTGTATACATTTTGGGGCTGTTATTAGGTACAGGGTATATTCAAATTTAAAATCTTCCTGGCAAATTGAACCTTTATCATTTTGTCCCTCTTTGACCTTTTGTTTTGATGTCTGTTTTGTGATATTACTATAGCTGAAGGCAGCTTTTTTTTGGTTAGTATTTCTATGTATACATATCTTTTTCCATCCTTTTATTCCAGTCTTTATTTTATTTAGATGTATTTTTTGTAAACCACATAAAGTTTGATTTTTAAAAATTTGTCTGAAAGCTTATGGGAAGTTAATGTAATTACTAATATGTTGGATTTAAATCTATCTTATTTCGTTTTTTTCTTTTTATACTGCTTTGATACTGTGAAAGTTTTGAATTAGTCATAATACTTGGTATGTTGGTCCTTACATGGCCTGCTTGTATTTTTTTTCAATCAATTAATTAATTAATTATTTTGGGCTGCATTGGGCCTTTGTTGCTACGCAAGGCTTTCTTTAGTTGCGGGGAGCGGGGGCTACTCTTCGTTGCCGTGCATGGGCTTCTCATTGTGGTGGCTTCTCTTGTTGCGGAGCACTGGCTCTAGGCATGTGGGCTTCACTAGTTGTGGCACACAGGCTTCAGTAGTTGTGGCTCGCAGGCTCTAGAGCACAGGCTCAGTAGTTGTGGCGCATGGGCTTAGTTGCTCAGCGGCATGTGGGATCTTCCTGGGCCAGGGCTCGAACCCATGTCCCCTGCATTGTCAGGTGGATTCTTAACCACTGCGACACGAGGGAAGCCCCGGCCTGCTTGTATTAATGCGACCTTGCCACCTAAACCAAAGGTAGAATCCTGACAAAACCTACATCTGACCATAAGGAAAACTCACCAATCCATCCTCCTCTCAGGTAGCCACTGGCAGGACTCCTGGGTTCATCAGTCCTTTGCTTTCCTTTTAATATAATTTTATTGCATCTTTAAGTAGTCTTAAGTGTGTGTGTATGTCTGTGTGTGTATTCATATACATATATTTTAGATACTTGTTTTTAACTGTATAAAAAGAATATGTAACCTTCTCGGACTTGCTTTTTTTAAACTTAATATTATATTACTAAGATTTATCTGTATTGTATGTTGCTGTGGTTCATTTGTTTCAACTACTGTAAATATTGCTCTGTGTGAATATACTAATTATTTCATCCAATAAGTTTGAGTTGTTTTCAAGTTTTGCTTTGAGTAATCTTATTCATGTTTCCTGTTGTACATTTATAGGAGTTTCTCTTGAGTATACACCTAGAAGTGGGATTACTGGGCTGCAGAGTCTGTGATGTTCTTCTTTAGAAGGTAAGGCCACACTGCTTTCCAGCATGGTCATACCAGCTCACGTTCCCACCAGTGATGTATAAGGGATACTGTGGATCCATATCTTCTTCAACACTTGATATTACCAGACTGTTCATTTTTTCAAATCAAATGAAGGTAAAACTGCATCTTATTGTGGTTCTGATTTGCATTTCCCTGATTACCAATGATGTTATCATTTTCGTATGGTGATTGGCCATGTTTCTTCTTGTGTGAAATTCTTGTTCATGACTTGCACTTTCCCATTGGATTGTTTTTGCTTTATTTATTCATTAGAAGGTCTGTTATTCTTTTTGTTCCTATTTATTTATCTGTTTTTGGCTGCATTGGGTCTTCGTTGCTGTGCACGGGCTTTATCTAGTTGCAGCGAGCAGGGGCTACTGTTTGTTGCAGTGCGTGGGCTTCTCATTCTGCTCATTGCGGTGGCTTCTCTTGTTGCATAGCATGGGCTTTAGGCGCTCGGGCTTCAGTAGTGTGGCACGTGGGCTCAGTAGTTGTGGCGCACGGGCTTAGTTGCTCTGCAGCATGTGGGATCTTCCCGAACCAGGGATTGAAGCCATGTTCCCTGCATTGGCAGGTGGATTCTTAACCACTGAGCCACGAGGGAAGCCCCAGAAAAATTTCTTTTAATGAACAGAAGCATTTTAATATAATTGAATACATCAGTGTTTTTGTCTTATTTAAGATATATTTCCGTAAGTTATAGATGATACTCATCTATATTTTCTACTTAGAGGTTTTTTGTTTCTTTTTAATAGTATGTGGATACAGAAAGACTAGAATTTATTTTTTATTTATTTTTTAAAGGAACATTATTTATTTATTTATTGGCTGCATTGGGTCTTTGTTGCTGCGTGTGGGCTTTCTCTAGTAGCGGCAAGTGGGGGCTACTCTTCATTGCGGTGCACGGGCTTCTCATTGTGGTGGCTTCTCTCGTTGTGGAGCACGGGCTCTAGGCGCACAGGCTTCAGTAGTTGTGGCACATGGGCTCAGTAGTTGTGGCTCGTGGGCTCTAGAGCACAGGCTCAGTAGTTGTGTCTTAGTTGCTCTGCAGCATGTGGGATCTTCCCAGACCAAGGATTGAACCCCTGTCCCCTGTGCTGGCAAGCGGATTCTTAACCATTGCGCCACCAGGGAAGTCCCTCTACTTAGAGTTTAACTTACTGTTTAACAGTAAGTCAAACTTAATACTTACTGTAAGACCTTTATTTGGAGTTGATTTTTGTTATAATAATGTAAGGGAACGATTCACTTAATGTTTTTCTATATGGATAACCATTTTCCCGAGATCCTTTTAGTGGATGGTGCCATCTTTCCACGTGCTATGATACGGGACCTTTGTTATATACCAAAGATATATACACATCCAGGGCATAGTTTCCAGGCTTACTATTCTATTTCACTATAGCTTCAAAATAAGTATCTAATAGGGCAAGTCCTCTGTTTTTTAGAAATATCCTGGCCCTTTATTCTTCAATATAAATTAAGAAATCATAATATCAAGTTCCATGAAAATCACTATTGGGATTTTGTTTGGTTTACCGACTCTTTAGATCATGACATATTAATAGTACTTAGTCTTTCTACCCACGAACGTGGTATCTTTCTCCATTCATTTAGCTCTTCCTTGATATCTCAGCAAAGTTTTATAATTTTCTCTATAGAGGTCTTGTATATATTATAAGATTTGTTACAAGGTCCTTGATATTCTCTGATATGATAATTGGTGTCTTCTCTTAAACTGTATTTTCTAGTTGTTTTCTTTTAGTGTATAGAAATGCAACTGACTTTTGCATATTAATCTTATATTGAGGCACCTAAGATGCCTTTTGTTCAGATCTGTTAATGTAACAAATTTATGGATTTTCTAGTACAGACTCATCCTTGCGTACCCAGGATAAACTCAACATGACTTAAGAATGTTATCTTTTTCATATACTGTTGGATTTTCTGATGTCTTGTTTTGGAATTGTGCTTATCCATGAGTGAAAGAGGGTAGAACTTTTATTTTCCTACTACTCTTTTAGCCTGGTTTGGTATTAGGTATCTTATACTGGCCTCACAGTATAAGAAAGGAAAGTATTTCTTTTTCTATGGTCTGGTAGATTTTCTATAAAATTGAGGTATATGTTTCTTGACAACTTGGTAGAATTCACCTATAAAACTACCTGGGCTTTGTGTTTTCCCTGTGGAAATTTTTAAACTACTGCTTCAGTATCTTTAATTATAGGATTAGTCATGCTTTTTTTTTTTTCTTCTAGACTCAGTTCTTGTAAGTTATATTTTTCTAAAAATTTGTCCTTCCAATGAGAATTTTAATAATCTTATACTTTAAATATAATAAACATAATGAAAACATTAATAATATTTATTTCTATATTCTCTCTTGATCAGTCTTGCCAGTAGTTTTCTGTTCGTTTTTTTCCCTCAAAGATCAACTTCTTTTTAAACTTGTTTTTTTTTTAAAATAAATTTATTTTATTTATTTTTGGCTGTGTTGGGTCTTCGTTGCTGTGCACGGGCTTTCTCTAGATGTGGCGAGCGGGGGCTACTCTTCGTTGCAGTGCATGGGCTTCTCATTGCAGTGGCTTCTCTTGCGGAGCACGGCCTCTAGGCGCATGGGCTTCAGTAGTTGTGGCTCACGGGCTCTAGAGCACAGGCTCAGTAGTTGTGGCGCATGGGCTTAGTTGCTTGGCGGCATGTGGGATCTTCCCGGACCAGGGCTCGAACCCGTGTCCCCTGCATTGGCAGTGGATTCTTAACCACTGCGCCACTAGGAAAGTCCCTCTGCTTTTATTTTTAAGGTATATTTTCTTCTTTCTTTCAGTTTGTATGTTGCACTTTCTCTAATTTCTTAGAATGAAAAAGCTTTAATAAGCTTATATACCTATTTAAGGCAATACATTTCCTTTGAAGCTTTGCCTTTGGTATATCCAGCCAGTTTTGATATCTTTTTCTTCTCATTCAGTTCTAGGCATTTTAAAATTTCCATTCTAACTTATTATTTTGTCCATGAATTATTTAGCAACTTAAATTTTTTCCCAAATATGTGGGGACTTTTTGACATCTTGTTCATAACTTCTAATTTGTCTTATCGTAGGCTGTGGTCTGTGTACTACCCTCTGTACATTTGTTGAGGCTTTCTTTAGGGTTTAGTACACGATTGATTTTTGCATAAATTCCACGTATACTTGAGAAAAAGCCTGTTCTCTGTTGCAACCATAAGTATATGTATATCCTGTGTTTTTTTGCTCTCCATCTTGCTGGGTTGCTTTTCCCCATTTGACTCTCAACAAGTGAGAAGGGTGTGTTGAAATCTCTGTCTTCCAGTGTGGTGATGGATTTATCCATTTCTTCCTTTACTCTCAATATGTGTGCTTTGTGTATTTTTGAGGCTCTTTCACTACATGCATAATGTCTGTGTCATGCATACGGTTCATATCTTCTCGAAGAACTCAACGTTTTATCATGTAGCAACTCTTCCATCCCTAATAATGCTTTTGTCCTAAAGTCTGTTTTTACCTTATATTAATATAGCTGTTATAGCTTTTTGGTTAGTATTTTCATGATATGTCTATCTTTTACTTTCAACCTTTGCCCATCATTACGCTTTGGATCTTTCTTAGAAGGTGCATGCATCTGGATTTTTAAAAATCCAGTCAGTTAGTATTGGGTTGGCCAAAAAGATCGTTCAGGTTTTTCCATAAATGGTAGGGAAAACCCGAACAAACTTTTGGGCCAACCCAATATTTTGCTTTTTTAACTAGTGAGTTTCATCTATTTATGTTATTATGCCTGGACTTATTTCTACTGTGTTAACTTGCTGTTTTTATTTGTCTTTTTAATATTTTTTACTGATTTAAAAATCTTCTGTTGGTCTCTACCTTCACATCCCTTGGTGTCCTCTGTCTCCCTAGACTCCATTGTGTTAACATCATCTACACTTTTAATTCTGGACTGTTGTGGGAACATTTTCTGCTTTTCTTTGGTCTTAGTAATTATTTTGAAAATCCCTCCCACACACAACCTTTTATTTCATATAACTACTGTAGCACCTTCTGGATTCTTTCCCTCCCCCTTTTAGACTACTGTTTTCATTGTGGGTTTTTGTGTGGCAAACCTTCTGAGGCTGTTCACCTGAGAACATTTTGTTTTTTTATCACAGCCTCATATTTGAACGATAGCTCAGCTGGACAGAAACTTTTTTTTTTTTTAATTTATTTTTGGCTGTGTTGGGCCTTCGTTGCTGCACGCGGGCTTTCTCTAGTTGGGGCGAGCGGGGGCTACTCTTCGTTGCGGTGCATGGGCTTCTCATTGCGGTGGCTTCTCCTGTTGCAGAGCACAGGCTCTAGGCGCGCGGGCTTCA
Source organism: Grampus griseus (assembly GCF_964374135.1). NCBI lineage: Eukaryota > Metazoa > Chordata > Mammalia > Artiodactyla > Delphinidae > Grampus > Grampus griseus. The sequence continues at coordinate 23,303,120 of NC_139006.1, read as the reverse complement.
GTAGTTGTGGCACGTGTGCTCAGTAGTTGTGGCTCGCGGGCTCTAGAGCGCAGGCTCAGTAGTTGTGGCGCTCGGGCTTAGTTGCTCCGCGGCATGTGGGATCTTCCCGGACCAGGGTTAGAACCCATGTCCTCTGCTTTGGCAGGCGGATTCTTAACCACTGCGCCACCAGGGAAGCCCTGGACTGAAACTTTTACCTTCTAATTTCATTTTCTTCATTACTTTGAAAATATTATTCCAAAAATCTGATGTCCATCTGATTCTTCATTCTCTACTGAAATCTTTTCTCTCTGGAAGCTATTAGAATTTTCTCCTTGGTGTCCTTAATTTTCAGTATATTGTGGTCTAGGCAGAAGTTTTTCTTTGTTTCCTGTCTCTGGAACTCCAACGGGCCCTTTCAACCCAAGGTCTTTCATCTGTTTGTTTGAGGAAATTTATTTCCATCATTTCTTTAACTATTTCTCTCTCTTTTCTATTTTTCTTTCTTTCCTTTCCTTTCCTTCTGGGATTCCAATTAAACATATTAATTTAGTAGCTACTCTAGGAATTACAATATGCACAGTTCACATAGTCAGAAATTAGTGTGCATCTTGACCCTCCTCTTGGGTAGCACAAGGGCCTTTGAAAAGTTTCCAGTTTTCTGACTTACCTGATTGTGCAGTTGCACTTAATGTTTAGATTTTAAACCCCACAAGACATTATTGTTCTTATTTACTCACTGTTCACATAGGTTTTGTTCCTCATTTCACACATCTTGGTTCTTCTATCTGGGAGCTCTATCCTTAGTGCTGGTCTGCTGGTGGCAAAATGAGTGGCTTGAAAATGTCTATTTCAACTTTACTCTGTAAAGATGTTCTTGCTGGGTGTGTAATTAATTCTCACCTGTCAGTGAGTCTTTCTGCATGTGTAAGATTTCATCTGTCTTCAAGCTCCCGTTATTGCTGATGAGGAGAAGGTTGTCAGTCTGCCGTTCCTCAGAAAGTACATCTTTTTAAAAATCTGGCTGCTTAATATTTTCTCTGATCTAGTTTCAACAGTTTCACTGTATAGATTTAGATGTGGAAAATCTCTGCTGTTTTCTCCTCAGATAAGACTCCTGAGATGGTCTCTTGCTTCTGGACTCTGACCAGAAGCCTGCTGGACCCTGCTCTCAAACTCAACGTGCCCTACACGTCCTGACGCTGCACCCTCCCAGGCTCCGGGGATGCCTGTGGGGCTGCTCCAGGGACTCACTCTGGGTCACCAGGTGGCCAGCCTTCTCTCTCTAGGTGCTTGGCTTTTCCAGGTTTTGTCTGTTTATCTGAAGATTTTGATTATTTCTTCTGACCTATATTCAGTCAATGGGTTCTCTCTATTAAACCTTCCCATGGAGTTCTCAATTTCAGTTACTTTATGTTTCCTTTGTAGAATTTCTGTTTCATTCTCTTTGGAATCAGCTGTGCCACTTTTTATAGTTTCCTGCACTTATTTTCATGTTTGGTTTTCATTCCTTGGACTATGCGGACTTGTCCCATCAATCAGCCTGTTTAAAGTCTCTGCACAGGACGTGCTGCCACCTGATGGTGTCAACGCTTATTTACAGTCGGGTGTCTGGCTCCCCTCAGGCGTGGCCTGAACCCTCCCGTGCCCGCCGCTCGCTTCCTGTCTGGCTTGTCCCCTCCCCGCTCCCTGCCTGTTCTTCGCCCCGCAGCCCCACTCACGGCAGCGGGTACTTCTTCCACATCAGCTTGGCCGGTAGTGTCTGGTACACCGTTTTCTGCTTCCCGTCCAAGCTGGGGCTGCTGGGGCTGCTTTGCACGATCTTGGCGCACTCCATCTGTTCATCCCACGAGCCTGACAGCACGTAGTGGGCCTTGCCCTGGCTGTCACTCACCACTCCTGTCACCTGGGGACATTGGCAGGGCCAGCGTAGGCACACGCCCCTCTCCGGGGTTTCCCCCCTGACAGGCTCCGAGAGGTGGCCTTGCTTACCTTCCGGGCCACCTCTTTGGAGAAATAGCTGTAGGGTAAAAACTTTAGCTGGCACCGGTCCTTTGTCTTGTGGTTCACAATCTCGACGTCCCCTGTCTGGTAAGGGAGGGGAGTGGTCAGCGGCCGATCCCTGGGCCACACGGCTCCTCCCCGAGAGCATCCCCTGACCTGGTCGATCCAGAGCTTGCCCACGATGATGTTATGCACAGTCGAGGTGCTTTTCCTCCACACGTAGTGATTCCCGCTGGCCTGGAATTCTAAGTGGATGGCACCTGGAGGCCAGATATAGGGTCAGAGGTCATGGCCTGCCGTGCTGGGTCCCAGCCAGCCTGACCCACCCTCCCGAGGTCCCAGGGTCCTGAGAACCAGAAGCAGTATTTGTGCAGACTGGGGATAGGGTACAGGTCAGGGGGGCATCCAGGAAGTCTGCAGGGGGACTGACGTCACCCCTGGAGGCACCAAGCTGGCTTCTGGGTTGGCAAACCCTCCCCCTCATCCAGAGTGTCCTTCTGCCCCCGCTCACCTAGCGGCATGATGGAGAGGTATTTCCCCCGGAACTTGCTGGAGATGGTGATCTCCTGCCAGAGGCTCCAGCCGTGTTTGGAGAACACATAGTGTGCGGCCGATGGCGGGTGGTGGCTCACCTGAGACCAGACCCACAGGCCGTGAGCGTCTGCTGGACGTGGCCTGGGCCTGCCCCCAACCGGCCGGGGGACAGCCTGCCCCGTGCCCAGTATGAATGGCTCTGTGGCCCTGGGAATCAGGACACACGGCAGGGCCTAGGCCCCCCAGAAAGGACAGTGCTCCAGTGGGAAAGCACGGGAATGCCCAGGGGAGCAGCCTGGGTGGCACTGGACGGGTGCAGGGCTGGGGCACCCCAACTACTGTGGGCCTGAGCCAGTGGCCGGGGCGTTTTCACGCCTGACTTGGGCTGTGGAATGAGGGTGATGACATTGTGACAAGCTGTGCTGAGGGTGAATAAAGTGAGGGCGTTAGGCTCTACCAGGGGCTTCGGGCCTACTTTCTAGTTAACCTGCCCATCGCCTGCAGGGGCTGCATCTGTTGTGCTGTATTGCACTGAGGAGGCCCAGGATGGGAAGCCTCCCGGCCAGCCCGGCTCCAGAGCTGGAGTCCAGCTGGTGTCCCGTCCCAGCCTGGATGGCGGTGCAGCCTGCTCTGCCCACCCGGTGCCTCCGCCCCGTCCTCTCCAGCACTGGGCACCCTGACCACAGTCTCACCACCAGGACACTGCCATCAACTTTTCCTCATCTGTCCCTCCTCATTTCTGTGGCTCCGTTGGTCACAGGGTTAGGGCAAAGCCTCTCCCAGCCTCCCGTCTCGCAGCCTCGCCCCGGAACTGCAGCCGTGGGCTCCAGCCTCCCTGCACCCCTCCGTGCAGACGGCCCAGAGCTCCCGACAGTCCCCATAGGAGGCACCCTCATCCTTCCTACGTCTCAGAGGCACCGGCCAAACCTGCCAGCAACTGGGTGATGAGTGAGCCGTCCCCGAGCCTGCCCGATGCCTGTGGCCAGGGCCCCCACTGAAGCCCACCCATCAGCAAATTCAGGGACGTGACCCCAGAGACCTGGCCCTGGAGCTCAGTGTCAGCACCACCTTCTCGGGCAGACGATCCAGTCGGTCCAGCTGCTCACACCAAATGCTCTAGAGTCATGGCTGGCCCCACTTTCTCATGTTCCCCATCTAAATCCTTAGCAAATCCTGGCTGTTCTTTCTTCAAAACAGCATCCAGAATCTGCCCTTCCCCTACGCCGCCTCCAGCCTCCCCAGCCTCCCTGCTCCACCCTTATCCCTGCGCTGCACTCTCCCCACAGCAGCCAGTGACGGGGGCGGTTCCTCATAAAGCTGCCTCCTCTGCCCTCCCGTGACTCTTCCCACACAGAGAAGAGCCTTCTGCCACCTGCCTCCTTCTCTCTGACCTCGGCTCCTTCTCTCTCCCTCACTCTGTTGCCAAACCGCTCCCGGGCCTTCCTAAAAGAGTCAGAACCATCCACATCCACAGTACCTGCTCCCCACCCCCCGGCCCACGAGAACAGGCCACTTCCCAGCTGGCTGCACCCTCAACTCCTGAGGGGGTTACTTGATCAGCAATGTTCAACGAAGAAATGTACTCAGTAGTAGTTCAGGCCAGGAACCCTGGGTCATCCTTGCCGCCTTCCCCAGGCAAATCCCTAGCTCTGCTTTTTAAAGGTGCCTGTGCTCAACCTCCTACCTCCCCTGGTCTGGCCTCCTACAGGCCTGCCCAGCAGGCAGAGCACACCTTTAAAACCAGCCACTGGATTGCAAACTGTCTGCTTTCTGAGCTCAACCCCTGGGCCCACAGCAGCGGCTGGCACATGGTAGATACTCAGCGGCAGCCCGACCCGAATCTATCCTGGGCGCCTTCATGTAGCCCCTGCCTGGGTCCTCCTGGCACTCAGTGAAGCACCAACAGAATCGACCCCCTTCAGACAAGGATACCAGAGCTGGGCTGAGGTGCCCGAGGGGCCCAGTTTTGGTTCCACGCCTTGGGGAGACCAGTACCTGCAGGGAAGGCCTGTAGAAGCGATGGAGAGGATGGAGGAGAGCTGAACTCTGGCCCCTCACACTCACGGCCTCCACCATCACTGACTGCGGCCCCGTGGGGCGCGGGCTGCTCCCTTTCAGCTCAGTGGTGACCCCACGCTCTAGCCCACCCGAATCCCTGATGGTGTCCAGCAAACACCCCTCCCCCACTGCTCCATGCCTTCTGGCCGAGAGAGGCGTCCTCCCCTCCCCCACCAGACCTGACTGTCCTCACCCAGTTCTCCTCCCACGTGGCCCACACTGTCCCCAGGAGGCCTGCTCCGTGGGGCGCCCCTGACCTGTCCCCGCCGCATGAGGCCCAGCTACCTGACCGGACCTTGGCTTGATGGCCCCTTCGGTCAGAGGCCGTGTCCCGTTTGTCTGGCTCTGACCCCCAGGCCTGGCTGAAGCGTGCGCGGGCCTCACCTGCTCGCAGAGGGAGCGCAGGCCCATGTCATCGAGACGGTCCAGCTCGAAGGTCTCACCCAGCATGGGGTTGAAGGGCTTGGCGATGCGGTGCACGGTGGTGGAGTAGGAGGACACGGAGAAGGCCGCCACCAGGCACATCTGCTCCACGGAGCTGGTGCAGTGCACGGCCTTGTCCAGCAGGTGGTGGTACTCCAGGTCCTCCGTCAGCCGCTGGAGCATGGACAGGGGCTCGTTAAAGTTGACCTGCGGGCGGGGTGTCAGGTCGGGGGTCTGCACAGACCGTCCACTGCTCCCAGCACAGACCTGCGGTTGTCGGCACAGCAGCCTTGCTTTTCTCAGATGTTCAGGGACATCACTGCTCAGACCACCTTCACAGAGAGGCTCATCTGAGGACCTGTCTAAAGCCACAGCCCCACTCACTGGCCTGCCTCCCCGCCCCTCCTGCCTGTTTTCTCCATAGCCCTCACCACGTTCTGACCTGCTGCATCTGGCAGAATTCTGTTACATTTACTGTCAGTCTCCCCTCCTAGGATGTAAATGCCAGGGCAGTGAATCATAGAAATCAGTGAATGAGTGAGTGAATGAATGAATAGGTGAATGAATGGATGAAGTGGGTCTACCTTGTATTCTGAGCTATTATGCAAGTCTTCTGTCCTGGGTCACAGAGGGAAACCAAGTCTGGCCTGGAGCAGCCCCAGCTCCCGCTCCATGGAGATGCCACTGTGATCTAGCAGCACGAGAGCGCCAGCCCTGCCCTTTGCCTGCTGGTGACCTCGCTGGGGTGGGGACCAGGGGCAGCCCAGCATGGAGGAGGAGGGTTCACCCGGCCCCATACACAGCCCAATGTTACCACTCCCCATCTGCCAGGGTGGGAGGCACTTTGAGGGCCCCCTGTCTGATCAATGCAGAGCCCCTTCCTGGCTCCTTACCTCCAAGCGTGAGACCTCTGCCCTGGGGGAATTTCAGCAGTGCGGATAGAACACGATTCAATAACACGTTATATGCTCCTCAAGTGTCATTAAGAAAATGACACCCAGGGCTGCGTATACTTCCAAAGGCCATTACTTCCCATCCATGCACAAGAAAACAGCCCCCAGGGCCCCCCTGGCCGCTCTGCCCGGCCCCTACCGGCATGGGGATCTTGGAGAGCTCCCGGCCGATGCAGTTCTTCATGATGCTCCAAAGATTAAGACTGTAGTTGGGCTTGTCAGGGATGCGGACACGCCTCTTGACTTTGGGGGGGCCCTGGCGCACAAGTGAGGTGCTGTCTAGCACCTACCAGAGAAGCAGAGTGCGCCCGTCAGCAGAGGCCTGGTCGCCTCGGCCCCCAGGCCTCGCCCTCGCTTCTGGCCCAGGGCGGTCTGAGGACCAGGCCCGCGCTGGGACGTTGCTGGCGGGAGGGGAAGGCTCTGCCTGAGCTCAGATGAAGGCACCAGGCACAGGGCCCGCCCCTGGGGACCCCGAGTTCAAAGTGCTGGCCTCCCCACTTCACCCCCCCTTCGGGGTCCCACCTCACTCACATTGTCTGAGGTCCATTCCACGGAGCCTGTAGTCCCACCCTCGGCTTTTCTGCAGGAAACACAAAAGGGAAGGCAAGTTATTTACAAATTCTGAGGCCTCCTGGGGACCCAGCCCCCTTCTATCCAGTCCCCTCAGTGAGGTCCGAGGGGCAGCTTGCATCTCCAAGGGGAGCGTCTCCAGTTCAGGACTCAGGTGGGGCTGAGGGACCTGGGGCAGCAGTTTGGAGGGGTTCCCACCCACTGGTGCCCTGTGGCAGCAGCCGCCCAGCCAAGTTCTCACCAGGGGTCCCTGCACACAGGCCCCTCCTGGGGACTGGCTGACCAAGACCCAGAGAAGCCAAGGGATGGGCACCTCTGGGAGAGCCCCCGGGAGCCCCGTGGGTCCCCTCTGGCATGGACAAACCCCATTGTGTCCTCACTGTGCTGGTCTGATTACCACATTCGACTTGGGTTCAGGAAGGGAAGGAAGTGGGTCGGATGGATCTCTGTGCCTAGGAATACTTGTGGTGAGATGGTGGCCAGAGCAGCAGGGGGCATTCTGGCTGAGGGGCCCAGGCTCTGAGGGAGCTCCCAGGAGGGGTGACCTGGGCCAGCCTGGTCAGGGGACAGGCACTAGGCAGTTAGGGCCTTGGATGGGAAGAACCCACCCAGGTCCCTGGGGAGAGGGGGAAGGCACTGCAGACAAGGGGGCACCTGGCAGAGTATCTGCCCACTGCCCAGTGCAGCTGCAGCACGAGTTGGGGGGCTGCGTGAGCACTGGGGGCTGTGCCAGGAGCCAGGGGAGCCAATGAAGAGTACTGAGCACAGGGTCACCTGCTTGCTGGTTGGGTGAGAGCAGAGGGGCCTGGGCTGTTGCTGAGGTATGGAAGGAGGCCAGGGCGGGGCATGCGGGAGGCAAGCCCAGGCCCTGGGGGCTCCAGGTATAGGGGAGTGGACAGGGAGCCAGAGGGAACCTGAGCAGGACCCCCCTGGCCTCAGAGCCCAAAGGGTGCCACTACCAGGTGATAATGGAATTTCAGAACAGCTAAGCTGTGCTAATTTTGAGAGCAATATAAGCGATTTTTAAATATTATTGGGAAATGCAGCATTCACAGCAGCACTATTTACAATAGCCAAGACATGGAAGCAACCTAAGTGTCCACTGACAGAGGAATGGATAAAGAAGATGTGGTACATATATACAATGGAATATTACTCAGCCATGAAAAAGAATGAAATATTGCCATTTGCAGCAACGTGGATGGACCTAGAGATTATCATACTAAGTGAAGTAAGTCAGAGAAAGACAAGTATCATATGATATCACTTATATGTGGAATCTAAAATATGACACAAATGAACTTGTTTATGAAACAGACTCACAGACACAAAAGACAAACTTATGGTTATGAAAGGGGGAAGAGGGATAAATTAGCAGTTTTGGATTAGCAGATATAAACTACTATATATAAAACAGATAACAAGGTCCTATTGTATCGCACAGGGAACTATATTCAATATCCTGTAGTAAACCATAATGGAAAAGAATATATGTATTGGGTTGGCCAAAAAGATGTTACAGAAAAACCTGAACGAACTTTTTGGCCATGTGTGTGTATATATATATATATATATGTATGTAAAACTGAATCACTTTGCTGTACACCAGAAACTAACACAACATTGTAAGTCAACTATACTTCAATTAAAAAATTTTTAAAAATATTATTGGGGGACTTTCCTGGTGGCACAGTGGTTAAGAATCCGCCTGCAAGTGCGGGGGACACGGGTTCGATCCCTAGTCCAGGAAGATCCCACATGCCACGGAGCAGCTAAGCCCATGCACCACAACTACTGAAGCCCGCATGCCTAGAGCCCGTGCTCCGCAACGAGAAGCCACCGCTATGAGAAGCCTGTGCTCCGCAACAAAGAGTAGCCCCAGGCTTCCCTGGTGGCGCAGTGGTTGAGAGTCCGCCTGCCGATGCAGGGGACACGGGTTCGTGCCCTGGTCCGGGAAGATCCCACATGCCGCGGAGCGGCTAGGCCCGTGAGCCATGGCCGCTGAGCCTGCACGTCTGGAGCCTGTGCACCGCAACAGGAGACGCCACAACAGTGAGAGGCCCGCGTACCAGAAAAAAAAAAAAAGAGTAGCCCCCGCTTGACGCAATGCAACCAAAAATGATGATGATAATAAATAAATAAAATAAATAAATATATGTATAAAAAATATGATTGGGAAATGGAAATATACCACTGATAGGACCAGAAACTCCCTGAGGGGTAAGAGGAATCCAAACCATGCCTTTTCCCTGGAAGAAACCAGGACAGGGAAGTGGTGAAACACGCTGGTCCACAGAGGCAAAAAAGGAGCAGGCACAGGTTTTCACCGGCCTCCTCCCGGCCAGGCTGGGCTTCAGGGGGGGTCAGGGAAGGCAGCATGGGGTGGGCAGGCCACAGCATACATGTATGAGTGAGGCCGCTGAGAAGTATGCAGTTCCTGAGGGCGAGCAGAGGAGCACATGGTCCTGACACACCTTGTTATGAGGGTGTCAGTGGGCAGCACAGGCTGCAGTCAGTTCTTTCCCCTGTGGGGCTCATCGGCCACTTTTATGTCCCCAAACACTGCCATATACACCAACCCTTCTAGGGTCAGGACCTAAGGCAACCCGACAAGAATGAGCAACCCTGGTGAGGACTGAGCCCCGAACCATATTAAAATCTGTGCTCAAGCCCCGCATGCTCCCCTGACCACAGCCCTGCCGCCCACCCCATCTCACGTGCTTCCCTCCACATGTGTCCTGCCAGCTCGGTCCACAAGCACAGGTGCTTCCCGAGGGTCCCAGGGAGTGTGGCAATGTGGCTTTCAGTGCTAGTAACTGTCTCATTTACTATTAATGTGTATTTAGAAAGATCCTGAAAGAGCAAGCTTTTATGAAAAATGAAACAAAGACTTTGAAATAGAAAATAAAAGAGGCTTTCTGTGTCTCCAGTCTGCTCTGGAATGCTGACACAGTGGTGGAGTGGCTGGGAACTTGTGCGGCTCTGGGGCAGGAACTGGATGCAGCCAATGACCTGTTGTCCATTTAAAATGAAATCCCAATACAAACTCTATTTGGGTATTTTTGATTTAAGGAAGAACAGAACCAATCTAAGCAAAAATACCGTCTGGAGCAAGACTTAAAGAAAACCCCAAGTGCGAAGAACGGGTGGAGCACGAGAACAGGCCGGCACGGCTGACCCGGGAGAGGTTCCTTCCAGGTGGCCGCCCAGCCCCGAGCCCACCTGTCCTCCTTGGGCTCAGTGATCACTGTGATGAAGGATGTGGAGTCTTCCATGGCGTCGAAGTACTCGGTATCTTCATCTTCCTCACTGTCCTCGCCTTTGGTGGTTAAGAGGCTTCCTAGAGACACACAGAGCCACTGCCTCAGTTTGTGACTTCAACAGTCGCGCCTGCCCAGGGAGGTCTAGAGCCCACGGCCCCTCCCCACCTCTGTCACCCCGCTGTGGTGCCCGCGCTCCCTTTCCTGGAACGCACTTTCACCCTCTTGCTCAGAGCCTCCCTCCTTCCGGAAGCTTTCCCTGATCTCTAAACATGTCTCTCTGTGGCCCAGCTTCCCTTTCTGATGGACCCCCTTCCCAGGGCACCCGTGACCCTGAGCCCCAGGTTAGGTGGGCAGCCACCTGGCACCCGGGCAGCCCTGCCACAGAGGGGACAGTTGGACTCACTGAGCTCTTCTCTGGAGATTGGGAGACTAGACACGGGGAGACTGTGCCCACTGTGAGGGCGTGGGGGATACAGAGGCACACAGGCACCAGAGCCGGCCAAGCGGGCCCAGACGTAGGTGCGTTGAGGGGTATGTAACCTGGGGGGGCTGTGTAAGCTGAGCCAGCTGGCAAAGGGGACACTGACGGTGGACTGGATGGATGGACTGACGCCCACTCACCCTCGCTGAAGCTCTTGGTGGGGTTGGTGGCCCGGCCGGGGGTACTGCGGAAAGCGCGCTCGAGGCTGTTGTGCTGCTTGGCCAGCTGCTCGATGGTCTCCTCCAGATGGACGCGCTGCTCCTGCTCATACTGCAGAGCCCGCTGCCATTTCCGGCTGTGCGTCTCCGCTAGTTCCAGGAAGTCCCTGCAGGCCTGCGAGGGGGCGTGGCCTGTGAGCCAGGCAGGGCAGAGAGGAATGCCCGGGGGTGCCGTGGCCCCTCCCCCTCCCATCGCAGGTGGGTCAGAAACATCTTTGCTGCCCCCTGTGGCTTCCGTGGGGTCATGGGGACCCTGGCTTTCTCTGAACCAGCCTGGCATCTGCCCTGGTCGGTGCCCCACAGTCAAGATGCCATTCGAGAGCACTAAACCCGGTGTTGCTGGTCATGCTGCCTCGCCAGTTATCAGCTGGGGTGCTGCATGTTCCTGGTGGCAGGGGCCCCAGCTCTCAGCTGCTGCATCCTCACTGTGGTCTGGGCCTAGGTTTGTCATAACCCCTGTCCCCACTGGAACCAACACAGCAGCTCAGGCCAGACCCTGGCTTTGGCACAGAAGGAAGGAAAGCCACCTTTCTGCTACACCGCCTGGCTCAGAGCTAAAGGGTCTTGTCGAACTTTCTACCAAGTTACCTCAAAGTCTGTATCACATAAACTCTGCTTTTAAGGTTCCCCCTTCAAACTTGTGGCCTACTATGACATCCAGATTCTTTTCAGCTTCCCGGGTCCATAAGTGGTTCTAGCACACTCTTAGGAAACGGGATGGTTGTTTTGCCCCTGTCATCACAGTAGAGAAGAGGGTTTGGGCTTCAGCTGTCCCTGGAGGGCAGCAAGGTCCCAGCCGGGCACCACTGGACTTGCCCTTCCTGGACTCCTCTAACGTGGTCGGAAGGGACATGGTTCCCGGCCCAACCTGCATCAGTGATCTCAGGCTGCCACTCCCCACCACCCCCTTACCACCGGCCACTGGGCTCCACGCACATCACATGAGGTCTGATGCTGAGGGTTAGAGACTTGATTCCTGGAGGGAGAGAGGCACGGTGCCTCTTCTCTGTGACAGGGACCGCACAGCACTACCTGAAGGGCTGTCAGGAGGAGCCAGGGAGGTGACGCAGAGCTCAGGGCCAAGGGGCACTCAATGGACACCCCCTTCATCACGGCTGGCGCCCGAGCACATGCCTTCACCCTGCCTGGGCTCGGCTGGCTCTCCAGCCCCATAAGGAGCCAAGCCCCAGTGGCGGCCTGGCTGGTGGAAAGGGCCCCAGCGTGGGGCTCCAGAAGGCTGGCCACTCATCTGGCCCCGCACGTCACTCCTTAACAAGCCCTCCCCGGGCACCTTCCCTCTGTCATCCCATCTCATCTCACCCCTAGTACCATGCAGAGTGGGCAGGGCAGGGGCTCGCCACCCCACCTTTCTGAAGATGTGGAAACGGAGGCCCAAGGCAACCAGCAAAGTGTAGTGGAAAAGGTCGCATGATCAGGACTGGGAAGGCCCAGTTCCCACATGGGTCACTCAGCCCCACTGAGCCCATGTCCTGTCCATAAGCCACAATGGTAAAGCCCCACAGACCCTGCATTTGCAGCCCCCCCGCCCCATCTCAGCTCACTCAGCAAAATCCTTGAGGTGGGAGGAGGGGGATTGTCCCTATTTGACAGATGAGGAAACTGAGGCTTAGTTCCCAGCAGCTCCCCAGCAAGGCTCTGGGGAGGGAGCACTTCAAGGGCCTCCCGCCCTCCCTTGCAGGTCTGGTCCCTGCCCAGCCACATGCCACTGTAACCCGCTTCTCCAGAAGGGGCAGGGATTTGTGCTGACAGGTGTCCTGGCACAGGTTAGGGGGAGGGAGAGACTTTAGTGGGGAAGGAAAGAAATCTCCTTATGCACTTAGCAGGCTCTGGAGGTGAGAGACGCTGCATCCAGGGCTGTTGCAGGTCTGGGGCTATTCTGGATCTATAATGCTTGCCCACTGGTGCAGAGCTGCAGTCAGTGACTACCATGCAATTTGGGGACCCCCAAGGTGGGCTCCTGAGTGGCCTGTGTCCACTTCATCCTTGCTTCCCTTGACCCTAAGCTCGGCCCCAGTGCCTAGTCAGGTTAGTCTGGGCTCCAGCCACCCATTTGCTGACCAAGGAAGGAGTCCTAACTGCAGGGGCGCCGTCACTCTGCCGCTGCCCCAGCAGCTCTCAGACCACCGAGCCAGGTGTGCGGTGCTGTCAGAAACACATCCCAGAGGACTGGCTCTGGCGGGTGTGTGTGGGGGTGCCCTTGTCTACCTGGGCAGCGCCGGGTCCACCGCTTCAGGGAAGCCCCTTGCTGGATCCTCCTGTCCCCCTGAGACTGAGGCCCAGGGAGGAGGGGCTGCCCAGGTCAACAATGGGCGAACAGGACAGGACCCCAGGCCACATGAGGCACGGTCCCCTTGCCTGGCTGTCTTGGGGAGAAGGTGCAGGGGCCCGGGCTGTGTCATGCATGGAGCCTTGTTACAGGTGAGACACACGATGGGTGCTTCACGTTTTCTGGTTCTTAGGGTCTGTGGGTGCCCTGCCTGGTGGCAGGTTGCCTGCCCCATCAGACTAGCTTGGCAGCTGCACAAGAGCCTCTGGACTCTGCCCTCGCCTTTCCTTAGCGCTGCTCCGTCGTACCTGCCGCTGTCACTCCCCACCAACCCTCTACAGCTCCTGCAGTCATCTCGCTGAGTTTTAACACAGATGGACACTTTCCTTTCATATAATTCACAGCATTTAAAACAAGGCTTATTGGGTTTCCTTGTTGGCACAGTGGTTAAGAATCCGCCTGTCAATGCAGGGGACACAGGTTCAATCCCTGGTCTGGGAAGATCTCACATTCTGTGGAAAAACTAAACCCGTACGCCACAACTACTGAGCCTGCGCTCTACAGCCCATGAGTCGCAACTACTGAAGCCCGCGTGCCTTAGAGCCCCATGCTCTGCAACAAGAAAAGCCACCGCAATGAGAAGCCCGCGCACTGCAATGAAGAGTAGCCCCCGCTCGCCGCAACTAGAGAAAGCCCACACTCAGCAACAAAGACCAATGCAGCCAAAAATAAATACATTAATTTATATAAAAAAAATAAAACAAGGCTTATAAAAGAGCCACAAATAACAGTATAAAATAGCCAAATGTCATGGTAAATAATTCTACAAACTCATGTCAGAGAGCTCTACATGGCCTCTGACCTTCCTAGCAGCAAAAGCAAAGAAGGAAAGATAACAAGTTTATAGTTCCCTGTATAGCACAGGGAACTATACTCAGTATCTTGTAATAACCTATAAGGAAAAAGAATCTGAAGAATAAATAACTGAATCACTTTGCTGTACACCTGAAACTAACACAACATTGTAAATCAACTTCAATAAAAAATAAAATTAAATTTTAAAAAGCAAAGAGGGAAAGATGATTGTGCTGCAAAGATGAATTAGGCTCCCTTCCTCCTGCCCTTGATGTTCGTGACGCTCTCAACACTATAGGAATGATATGGAAGGGAAAACAGTGTTGGTTTCATTTTCTGAGACAGCTGACAGCCTCTCACAGACCTGGTCCCAGACCCTCTCCACACTCAGCTCCTGGGGCCCCGTCCTGCCCCACGCTCTCCCTCCTGTGTGACCACGTGCCTTCCTCCCCTTCTCTGGCCCCACCTCCCTCAGACCCACCATCCCCTGTGGGTCAGGGCTGTCGGTGCCGGTGCCAGGAGGGGAGGCGCACTCTCACAAGCACTGAGGTGGCTGCTTTAACAGCGTGACCGAGGAAGACATGGAGGCTCAGGGAGACCAAGGGACTTGATCAAGGCCACAGGCCATGCGTGTAGGGCCAGGGTCCAAGTCTCCCAGGGCGTGGAACCAGCACTGTCACTGTTTATTTTGTCAAGCTGGATCCTTACCCCCCATCCGGATGCCCCTTGAGGCGATGTGGGGTCCCAGGGCCTTCCCGGAGTGGGGCTGGGCTCCTGGAGATGCTCGCTAACAAGGATGTTGGGGAATAACCCTGTTCAAGCAACAGGATCCAGCCATGCCTGGTCCCTGCAGCAGAAGCTGTTGCCCACACAGCCAGGGCTGCCAGCTGATAACCTGGGTGCCCTCCACCTTGCTGTCCCTGCAGGACAGGCTGATATGGAGCAGCAGAGGGGCAGGAAGTCAAATCCCCAGGACAGCGGGGGCCACATCGGGGCCACATGCAGCTGGGCTGGGCGATGAAGATTAGAGCGTGTCAGAGTTGCCTGAAGAGGGGGGCACGGCGGAGGCTGCTGTACCCCAATATCGAGGGGCTCATGTGGCTGGACCAGGGCCTTTTCCACTGACTCCGGGGTGCGGGGGTCATCTGCAGCTGATGAGCTGCTCTGGTCACCCTGCAGGCTGTGGAGAGCCCGCCTGCCCCCTCTGCCCTGAGGTGCCTACCTGGTGTCCATCCCCAACTGCGCCGGTTTCCTCTGATGCTGCCGACCTTCTCCAGGCCCCATCCCAGCCAGCCGCGAACAGAGGCAGGTGCCGGTCTGGCCCCGCCGCCCTGGAATGCTGAGCTGGGCTGTGCGCTGTGTGCTCGCTAAGCTGGATTAGGCCTGGGGCCCGGCGATGGGCGGGTCACTGGGGGTGGCTCCCAGGGGCCCAGGAAGGGCCTGGCTGACCCTGGCCCTGAACACGGTCACACTTTCCCTGAGGCCCCGCCACAACTCTCAGAGCTCACGCGCCGCCCTGACCAGGAGCAGAGCCACAGGCCACCCCAAAGCCCCCGACTCAGACACACTGGGCCAGCATCCAGGCCCCTCACGGCATCACCTCACTGCCTACTCTGGGGCAGGCCCATAACCTCCTGGACCTCAGTATTCTCGTGAACAGAGGGCTGAACCCCAGGACTCCTGCAGAGTCCCCGATTCTGTGACCCACTGGGTGATCGTCCTCTGGACGGCAACTGGGTTCCAGTCTCCCAGGCCTGCCCCTTCCTCCCACCCCAATGGCTGTCGAGAGTGTCCCTGAGATGAAGAGGTGCAGGGTCCTGTGGGCAATGCGATTCTACCTCTGTGGGGAAGGCAGGGGGCCTGTTGACACGCCCAAAGCAGAGTGAGAACCAAAAGCCCAGAAAGGAAATGGCGGCACCTCCCCCATGCCCCTGCACGGAGGCACCCACCGGGGACTCTCCCTTCCCAGAAGCCGGGCCCGTGAAGGGGGCTATGAGGGCTGTCTGCCCGGGGAAGCGTGTCGGGGCCCAATGGGAGTGGCTACCAGTCACCCCGACAGGTGTCGCACAGGACAGATGCAGAGTGTCTGAGCCGGAAACCTTGCCCAGCTGTGCCCGGGAGGAAGGAGGACGAACGCTAATCGCTTTTGCTGTTCCTAATCCTAATCCCGACCACAACCTCGCTGCTCCTCAAATGCGGGCGGGCGAGCAGGGCATGTGGGCAGTGGCCTGGGTCTCCTGCCCACCCTGTGTATGGCCTGAGGAGCCTCTCAAGCTCTAGGAGAGTCTGCAGAGCCGGGACCCCGCTCGGGCCCAGCCTTCAGTGGCCACGTGGAAACCATCAGTCTCCTGCACGGTCACTGCCGTCCTAGCCGGGCCATGAGGAGGGTGCCGGAGAGTCGCTGGATGTCGGGTGGGCAGCCCTCGGAGCCACAGAGGAGGTGGGGACAAGGGCCAAATGCCTGGTGGTTCCAGGCTGGGCGGGTGCCCTGGGCCGACAGGGCCAGCTCGGTGACTGTCCCCAGCTGTCTGCACACAGCAGGTTCTGATAACCCTGCTTGCAGGGAGGAAGGGAGAAAGGGCCACGTTTCCACCTGCAGCCAGCCAGGACCTGCCCTGGGGCTGACAGCCACATGACTGGCCTGCCGTGGCTCTCAGGCGCAGGGCTGCCAGGTCAGTGGGTGGCCAGGGCCGAGGCTGCCCCACCATCTACCCGACCACATCGATCCTCACATGGCCAGGTCACTAGGACCCACCTCTCAATGGTCTGTAGTAATAATAAAGGTGGCGAACAGAAGAAAAACGTGCAGAATCACGGGTTCCCTGAGCCCCTCTGCATGGCCAGCAGCTCACACTAGGGACACATCAGGGTCAACACAGTCTCTCCTTCCCCTCCCACTGAGGAGCAACAGGCTGGCCTCAGCACATTACCTCCCGACGGTGGGAAAGGGCTGAGATTCAGGCTGGGACTGTCTGGCTTGGAGGCAGCCATGCTGGATGAAACACAGCCATCTCATGCTCCAAGACCAAGAGCGGGTCCCCCAGGAGCTGCGATGGGGGTGCCAGGCTCTCCCGGGGGTCCATCTGGCTCAGTCTCAGCCACGCCGCCATGCTCCGTATCCACCACCCTCCCGGCCCCTGGAGGCTGGGCAGCTCCCAGGGCTGGGCCCCCTTCTCACGTGGCCCTCGGCTCGGGTTGCCCCGCATACAGGGGCCGGCCCCTCTCGGACACGGAGGGGATGGTCACGGCTTCTTCTTAATGTGACTCACTCACAGCACTGGGGAGTCAGCTTCTCACTTCAGTTCAAACTTTAAAATAGCCCTTTCCACATTCAAAATAGTTTACCCCTCGTGCACAGGAACCAGCACCATCTGGCTGCCAGTTTGCCAACTGATTTTAGACCGTCCTGGAATCTATTTTTACTCATCTCCCCAAGCCTGAAGTGAGCAAGCTGTCAGGGGCAGAACAGAGGTCAGCTGGACAGCAACCTGCCCACGGGCCCCGGAAGGACGAGGAGGGCGGCTCTGGGGCCTCTCACCACCACTCTGCTTGGGTGGGTGCGAGGAGCCCCTCATGATCTCCAAACAGGGCTCAGTGAAGCCTCAGAGCATTTCCAGCGGTAAACAGCCCCTTCTGATCTGGTCCGTTTCTATGATGCCACAAATCCAAGGTCCTGGCCAAGTGCCCTGAGTTGCTGCCTCTGCGTCTATGTACCCCCCGCCTCCCCCACATATCCTCACCTGCGCCCCTGTTCCCACTCCCACCGGCCGCCTCCCCCAGCCCCCAGTGCCTCTGCTCCCCCCTCATCATGCTCTCACAGCTCCTCCAACTGGAGCTGAAGCCCCCTCCCTCCAGGCCCAGCTGTCCTGGGCATGCGTCCTCCGCCACTTCCCCATGCCCCTGCCCTCAGGATCTGCGCCCCATCCCACCCGGCCAGCTCTATTGCGGGCACCAGGGTGTGTCCCTCGTGGGCCACTACCTTCCTTGGTAAAAGCATGCCGGGTCCATCCCACTGGGCCCTTGGAGGGGGGCCTGGTGGGCACCACCCTCTGTTGGCCAGCACACACCCCCTGGCTTTCTGCACCTCGACTGTCTTTGGTCTTTTGTGGGGCTCGCCTACCATCCAGCTCTGCTTGCCCACTGGCTGCCCAAAACCTATTCCTGAGGTTAAGGGCCCCCCAACTCTGAGGGGCCTCTCACAACTCAGGTGTAGGGGCCATGTCAGGAGGGGGCCTGCAGAAGCAGAAGTGGGGAGCAAGCCCCGAGGCTGCCAGCTGACGGAGGGGCTCAGCGCCTTCACGCTGGTACTGTGGCTGCCTCCGGGCCTGCCTGAGAGTCACAGAAGCGGCTCTCTCCCTGCCAGGCTCCACCGCCTGGCAGGTGGACAGACCCTATTTCCCCCACAGGGAGGGGAGCGTGCACCCTACCAGCCCAGGGCAGGCTCGCTCCAGAATGACCGTGGCACCACTGTGGGGCTCTTCTGCCCAGGGCAGGGGCCCAAGGCCAACCCACAGGGGAGCCCAGGTGTGCTGGGCCTAGTGACAGGTAACACAGCCCTGGCCTTCTGCACAGAGCCCCACAGCCAGCAATGGGGATGGCCCAGGACCAATGGCTGTGACCCTCTGTGCTCATGTAGCCGCCGGGCCTGCCACCCTTGGGCAAAATGACCGCTCTGGGCCTCGGGGGTGGCACGTGAATAATACAAACGACAGCGATGACAAGGAAGCTGTAATGACACCAACCTCACGTGGCCGTTGTGAGAAGCAAAGTAACGGGAGGAAACTGGGGCGGGCGCCTGCTATCACACTGCCACCATCCCAGAGGCCTGCCTCCAAGCGCTCTGCTTTCCCACAAAGACAAACTTGCGGGAAAAAAGAAGAAAATGGGGGTTTGTTCTTTTCACTTTATGGAAACAAATACCCAAAGCCTGAGCTGGTAACATGTATTAATTCTGCCATTCTCTACCTCAAACCTCGTGATGGAGCCAATGCTGTAACACCGCATGCATCCTGCTTCTTGGGGAGGGAGGTGCCGCTTGCGGTCCCCACACCAGGGCCGGGGGAGCCCTGCACACGTGCAGTGCTTCGAGGCTCAGTCTCTGAACCACGGCTGATCACTGCGCTGTGAAGTTCCTTCTAAATGGCATCAAACGCAGTTACCCAGACGGTGATCCAAGCATGGACCCGCCGCACTGCCGTTGATCAGACTCACAAAATCACCCACTAGGGAATTTTGCCAGACACTAAGCAATTCACTCAGTCGCTCCCACGTTCTTTCACAACCAACTCCTCTCTCTTATTCACTGAGGCTCCCATATGCTGGACACTGTGCCAGGCATGGAAGCTCCAGGGCTCCCAGCATCACCAGGGAGACCGTGTCCTGTCTGCACACTGCTGCGGTAGAAAAGCCCATGAAACAACAAGGTCCTACTGTATAGCACAGGGAACTATACTCAACATCCTGGGATAAACCATAATGGAAAAGAATATAAAAAGGAATGTATACATGTGTATAACTGAGTCACTCTGCTGTACAGCAGAAATTAACACCACGTTGTAAGTCAACTATACTTCAATTAAATAAGTTATTTAAAAAAGAAAGAAAGAAAGAAAAGCCCACGAGACTTGTGGACCTGCAGACAGGGCGACAGTCAGCAGAGTGGGGCGGGGATGCGGAGCTGGGAGTGGGTTAAAGGTGGGCAGAGGAGGGGTTCCTGACCCTCCTTCCCCCGCTCAAGGGAGGGATGGGTTTATTTCCCTCCTATGAGGCGCAAGGCTCTGGAGCCTGAAGACCTGGGCTCCTATCCTTAGCAGCTGCCTCAGTTTCCCCACTATAAGCGGCTGAGTGGGTCGGGGGGAGATGGTGCATGCAGAATGCCTTGCAGGCGACGTGACCATGGGTAGTTGATTCTCTCTCCTGTCCTGGCTCCCTGCTGGCCAGGGCCCCACCAGCCCCTGGCACCCAGGGCCGACCCAGCCAGGTGGACTGTGAGATGGGCCCTGGGAGTAGCCGTGGGCTTGCGGGTGGGCTTCCCAGGAGAGGTAATGTACATCTGAGGGGCGATAGGTGGGGAGGGTCTGAGAGGCTGTGGCCTCCTCAGGTTAGGTGAGTGGCCAACTCTGGCAGGGGACGGGAGGCAGACGGGGAACAGGTGGGAGAGGAGGCTGGGAGGGGCTGCTGGGCCCCCGGGGACAGTCAGGGGTCATGTGAACCCCACACCTGTTCCTCCCAGGTGGGAAGGAGATGTGTCTGCTCTCATTTCCAGGGCAGCGGGTGGTAAGGCCGTCATCCACACAGCCAGCGAGCTTCGCCCAAAGACCAGGTCCTGCCCAAGGGGCCACCACAACTGGGGAACTGTCCGCAGAGGCCCAGGAAGGGTAAAAGGGTGGGGGAGCTTTAGAGCCTGATGGCGTGGGTGCCGTCCCAGCACAACGCTTACAGGGAACCATGTGTAAAAAGCTCGGCACCCCCTGCGCACAGCAAGTGTCCACAGCTAGTGTTTTCCTTCCCTGCCTGGGAGAAATCCTCCTGACCCTTTCCGGCCCCACTCTGTGGCCACTACCTCTCCCTCTGCAGGCCCCGCCCTGCCACTGAGGGTCACTCCCCAGCCCTTCCATGGCCCTCTACACACTTGGCCTTCACCAGTGGGTGTGTGAGCTGCTGCCCTGCTTAGCTACTCCTCCCAAAGGCTGTACTGCTGAGCCCACGTGAGACTCAGCATCACAAGGAAGATCCCTGGACCATCCCTGGGACCCCTGGATCCTCAGGGGCCGGACGGGTCTGCCTGGTCCTCGTGTTTGCCTGCGGGCTTTGTGTGGCCTGCCGTCCCCCATTTTCTGCTCCATTTCCATGACCCAGGCTTAATCGGAGCCCACGAGGTGGAAAACCCAGAGCCATTCACCATCCACAGGAGGGGGCTGCCCTGGCTGTGCGGCTGGTGGGAGGAGAGATTCTCTGAGTTCCCCAGTAGGGGCTCCCGTCAGTCAGGGCAGGGGGCAGGGAGGGGATGGTGGAGAGGCAGTAGGAAGCCAGTGTGGGGGAAGCAGCTTCCTCTTCTTACACTGAGATCTGGGCGGATCTGAGGGATGAGGATTTGTGCCTTCTGGGGACAGCTGGGGGTGGCTTCCACCCATCCTGGGTCCCCACCTTCCCAGGAAAGACCCTGGTAGGGCTGCAGCCTAAAGGTAAAAGGCACACCAGGGACTCAGGTCCCTGAGAATGGGGGTTTGCCCCAGGTGGATGCGAGGCCACCCTCCATGTGCTGACCTCAGAGTGGAAGGGGGCCTCTGCAGCCCTTGAGGGTCTCACCCTCACAGTCATGAGGGCCGTGACTCCCGCAGCGCGCTACACAGACTTGGGTTTGCGTCCAGTTTGGCCACTTAGCAGCTGGTGACCCTGGGCAGCTCAGGGAGTTCTCTGTGCCTCTGTCTCCACGTGGATATTAGCGGTACTAATGAAGCTGTGGGGAGGGGTAAGGGGTCCTGGATGGGAGTGGGCTCCCCTCGGGGCTCGGGGGTGGGAGCCACATGGATGCCTTAGTTACAGCTCCCTGGTCCAAACCCCTCCTAGTAACAGGGGTGGAGGCCAAAGCCTGGCCAGGAGTGGGGACGCTTTGCCTAGGTGGCCCCTCTGCACACAGCGGGGGTTTGGGCGTTCAGGGTCTGACAGCCTCCCAGAACTGAGCCGGCTCTTGCCAGGTGAGAAGCAGCTGTCAGGAAGGGTCCCTGGAATAAATGCAGGACTCTGCACTAGGCTGGGCTCCCAGCACCTCACTTCTGTGCCCCCACAGTGGAGGTGGATGGGAGAGGCCCTCACGTCAGGTTCATGTTTGCAGGGGGCGCAGATCCCAGCCCAGGGTGCAGGCTCGTCACTTGGGTCCAGCACTCCAGGTGCCAGAACTGCTAACAGGCTTGCTAATCATCCCCAGGGGCCTGAGCTTCCCATCAAACAATTCATTACGCACTTAGGTAGCGAGCTGTTTTTATGGCTTCGTAAACACAGATGAGCCTCTGATGCCTGATAAAATACTTTCGCTAGAGACGCCAGCTGAGCAGCGCAGTATCTGGGAAAAACCAAAACCACTTACTCAAGACGATGCGGCTTTAGTCTCCGCATGTGGGGAGGCCATGCCAGGGAAACCGCGGGGAAGCACAAATGCATCATTATGCCTTAAATGCTCGATATCGGTGCCTGTCACCGGAAGAAGGACAGTGACAGAGGCCCCTAGAGTCTGGGGGCTGTAAGGAGGCCAGAGGGTGGACACGGGAAAAGGAGAGAGAAGACCAGTGACAGGGCCAAACAGCAGGGCGGCCACAGAGCTGCAGTCCAGCAGCCTCTCTGCACGTGGGCGCCACTGCACCCCTGAACGCCATGGACAAAGTCCACACCTGCGGGCACCTGTGCGTGTTTCCCTGGAGTCTGGGAAGAGGGTACAGGGTCTTGGCCTGCAGTGGGCTCCAGCCTCCACCTTCCCACCCTGCCCTCAGGTTTCCTGGTGTTGGACAGAGAGCCTAGTCTCTGCTCTGACCCCCTGCTTTGGAGGCTGAATCCCCCAGCTGGGGCTCACCTGGGCACTGGTACTGCCCACTGTCTCTGCGGCCAGCCTGC
This sequence comes from Grampus griseus, assembly GCF_964374135.1. Taxonomy (NCBI): domain Eukaryota; kingdom Metazoa; phylum Chordata; class Mammalia; order Artiodactyla; family Delphinidae; genus Grampus; species Grampus griseus. The sequence continues at coordinate 23,280,888 of NC_139006.1, read as the reverse complement.
CTGAACCGCGTTCTCTGGACCCACCTCCTCTGAGGCGGCCTCCATCTCCCCACACCTCTGTGCTCTGGCCCCCAGCTCCCACGGTGCCATCCTAGCTGGGATGTGCTCATCCTGGGGGCTGTCCTTGGGAGGAGGCTGTGGCTTCCTCTGACACATCAGACCTGTGTCCAGAGGGAGCACATGCACCTCTGGGGAACACTCATCAGGCAGAAAGAGGAAGGACCCAGAAGCTCGGTTCAGCCTTGAACTCTCTGCCACCACGGAGAGACCCTCCCGGTTCGCGGTCACAGCTGTGTGGCTCCCAGAACCCGTGGAAAGGGGGAACTCCTGGGGCTGAACCCCTCAGTCCACAGACATGGGTCCTCGTTCAGCTACTTACTATCAGGTTGGCACGGCTGTGGTGGCCTCAACTCGAAAGCTCTTCTGACTGAGGGACCCCCACCACACATGCAAGCCCCCCATGGTTACAGGTCCCAATCCTGCTGCATCTGGGCCACGTACTGGGGGAAAGAGCAGCAGCAGCTGTTGCTGAAAAATGCGGCAGCCGCGTCCCTACTGTGTGTGCTGAGCCGGCTGCTTAGGTTGGGCGCTCCCTTCCTCACCCAGGCCTGAAGCACCTGCGGGCTTAGCCGGATCTCACACCCAACTCCAAGCTCCACCCAACAATGAAAAGCAGTGTCCTCACCCCGTGACGACGCGTGGATGAGATGACACGGAGGATGACGAGAGCAAGAGGGAGCCCTGGCCTGTCCCTCACCCTGGCCACCCACTGGGGGACTGGGGAGCCACCTCCCCCTTGGGGCCCTGGGCCGGGCCGGCGGCACTCACATTGATCATAGCATTTGAAGTGATGCGGAAAAGGGTGGCCCGCTCGCTGACCGCCTTCAGCTTCTCGCCACTCTCACAGGGGATCCTGAGGCCGTCCAGCTCGCTCAGGGAGCGCTGCAGTGCCACGCCGTGCTTGGCCACGAGCTCATTGCATGTGCTGAGGTCGTCCAGCTTCAGGGAGAGCTTCTTGATGGTGTCGTGTAGCTCGCTCTTATCAGCTGGGGAGGCAGTCTCGTCCTCGTCGTCCCCAGAGTCATCTGTGGAGACACGCGGGGTCGCCATGGTTCTTACGGAGCAACACACACCCAGAGGCCCGGGAGGTGCCGGCTCCTGGCCAGGGCGAGGTGTCTGCACAGCCCCTCTGGAGTCAGTGCGGGGGATGGAAGAGGGGACCAGCTTGAATGACAGGGCCTGGGCTGTGCTTTGCAGGGGGCACCAGCACCCCCCAAGCTGATGTGCAGGCAGGGGTGGGCTGTCCGAGTGAAGAGGTGGAGATGGCTGTGTGGAAGCGGCTCCCATCCCAGACCCCGCAGACCCTGAATGAAGCCCGGGCACTGTCGCCACGTCACAGGCCCAGCCCGGGCTGACCCATGCCTCCCCCGCCAACCTGACCTTGCTCTCCGCTGTCCGCCCACCCCCGGTCCCTGCAAACAATGAGTGCTCATGCTTTGGGCCTTTCCCTCTGTGTCCCCACTGTAACCCCACTGTGTTCCCACTGCCTGGAACCTCCTCACCACCCCCAGCTCCTCAGAGGTCTCACCCCTGCCCAGCCCAATGCCGCCCCATCTTCAGAGCCGGCCTGAAGACCCCCCAGGCCACAGTCACAGCTCCCTCCCCGCTGCGACCGGTGACCCCCTCCCGCAGGTCTCTCCTGAGGAGCAAGGCCATGCTCACCTATGGGCGTCTCTTGTGTGGAGACACTGGCTGTGGCCTCTCAATGGCCTTGTCAGGGTAGGGACTGTACCACTCCCAGGGGACAGACAGGTGATGAAGCTCAGGTAGGTGAAGCCCTGGCCCAGGCCCCCTGGCTAGTGTGTCTGCCTCCAGAGCCACCCTCTTCACGCCTGGGGGCCTCCATGAGGAGCCAGGCAGGTGCTCACGCCCCACCCCCTCCCTGCTTACTCGACCCCAGGTGCCCTCGGCACCCCTTCCTGGGAGTCTGAGGTACCTTGGAGCCTGGCCCACTGCCAGCCCAGCTTGTGTCCAAAGGGGCGTGGGGCTATGGGAGCCTCCGGGGTGCTCTGCGGCGAGTGGGGTGGTGTGGGGAGCTGGCCTGGGCCCTGCTGCTACTTCGACACTGGCCTGTGAGTACCAGAGGCTGTAATTGCTGAGCGGTGTCTGAGATGCCTTGATTTAGAAATAATTAACAACTTTTTTTTTTTTTGGTGAAGGAAATCTGTAACCCAAGATAGAAATTTTTGAAAAAAGGACGCATTGTGAGAGAACAGATTTCCTCCCATGGCAGACAGGGTGCATGGGGGTGGCCACAGCTGAGACACTGCTCCGCACACGCCCTGAGCTGGAGGCAGGGCCTGGCCAGCCTCGGAGGGGTGCCTGGAGCGAGGAGGTGGCAGTGGGCAGCATCCAGGCTGGGGGCAGGGCTTGCCCACCCCATCCAGCCCAACTGCAGCCCCGAAATGACCCAGTGTCTGGAGACCACACGTGCCGGGCCAGGCCCTGGGCCACTCGCTTGACCAGTGTGAACGCCGAACCTCAGTGACCAGCAGTGCAGGCGTGAAAACGCAGCTTCTGAGACACCAAGCCACCGGTTTAGGGCCTGTTATCAAGGGGGCAGTGCTGGATCTGAACCCAGGGGGATCTGCACGGAATTGTTTCCTCTCTCTGGATCACCTGAGAAAGGCTCCAATGGCTGACGCGTATCTTGCCTTCCTGGGTGCCAGGCACTGGGCAGGGCGCTGCCTTGGTTAATGCACGTTGATGACCCAGTGAGGTAGGTTTGAGGGGGCAGACAGGTGCTTTGAAATTGCCCAGGGCCACAGGCGGGGAAATTCTGGAGCCTCCAGGCCTGTCCGGCTTCAGAGCCTAGGCTCTTAGTTACAACGCAACCTCCTCTCACTTTCCAGGTTCAACGTGTCAAACAACCAGAATGGCCACCAACCAGTCAGCACAGCTGCTGCTGGGCACTGGGAGGGGCACACGGGGGCATGCTGACTGTGGGTCAGCCTGAAAGTGATCCCCTGTGCTCTGAGAAAGAACTGACCAACCTAACTCGGAGCATCTTCCTGCGGGACGGGCAGAGGGTGGGTAATCGCACCTTAGCAAGCAGCTCTTAGGGTCCAAGTTCAGGTCCAGCTGCCAGGGACACAGGAAAGTGCTTGTTCTGCTCCCAAGTTGCTGGCTGTGTTGCTAGGGGAGGGATGGGAAGACACCTGACCAGCAAAGTCTGTTCTATGGGGATGCGCAGGCAAAGTACCTCTCAGAGGGACAGTGAGATCAGAATGGGGGGGAGGGGCGAGAGGAGGAGTGACTGGATGAATGATCTTGGGTGCATCCCAGGAGGCCTGCATGGAAGCGGCAGGTCACACACAGAAGGGCAGGGTCTGGAGAAGGATGTGAGTAGTAGCACAGAGGAGCTAGCTGGAGAGGGCACAGCTAAGGAGCCTGGGCCTTCATCCCTTGGCAAAACGGAGTATGTGGGCATTTGAGCAGAGGTCCATGGATGAGAGGAGGCTGGTGACAGACTGAAGGGCAAAGCTGAACAATGAAGGGGACCCTGGCCCCCAAATGGTGAACTGTGGCCAGGCTGAGTCCCAGGTCTCAGTTCAGGGTCAGGGGTCTTTGCAAGGAGTAAATCCATGTGGGACACACAGATGAAGCTCAACATCAGAGATGCAAATGAAACCACTCAATGTGACGTTCCTCAAAGTAGCAAAAAGAATAGATGGCATTAACTCATCTTGTGCTTTCTGAAGGATGAACTGGCAGTTACCCATCTAGAGCCATGAAAAGGGCTCCTCGGCTTCCACTGCCCCCCCCCACACCCCCACCTGCCCCCCGGACGGGAGCTCTGCTGGTGGTGCATGTCGTCCAAGGAAGGAAAACACTCATACGTGCAAAGTCGCTTAGGCTGTGGTTCTCAAGCTTGTGGCCTTGGGGGTTCTCAGGCTTTTCTGACCCCACACATCTTCACTGTCCCCACTCCCACTGGGAATAAAACTCAGGCACAGTGAGCATCTGAGAGGAACAAAGTAACAATCCACATCTCAATAACACAGCAGACACTGAACTATCCATGGACTTAAAAATCCTACAGGAATTCTGCAACTATATAAATACAAGAATAGTAGCAACTGGAATCTAGGACCACATCGAAGCCACACATCCACCCACGGTGGAGCCCTGGCCTGCCTCAAAGCTCATGTGAAGGCCAGAACTCAGCACAGAGCAGCTATGCGGAGGAGCTTCCAGGCTGCCCCTGGTGTAGGAAAAATCAGGTGGTCGGAGAGCAGAGGCTTGAGCTCCGGGGCACCTCCCCAGGCGGGGGCGCTCACACGTCTGCCCCAGCCGCTGACATGAGGAGCCTGCGGTCCCTGCGCAGTGGGGAGGTGCCAGCACAGGGCCGAGGGTGGAGGAGGCAGGACTGGACAGGAGATCCCCTTCACCGGGCAGTAGGTGTGAGCAAGGGGCCGGTTAGGGGAGCCCAAAGTGCACATGGCACCTGCCCTCTGCCTGGTGAAGATCGTTTGCCATCCTCCACGCCGAATCTCAACCCCTGAGCACAAGGCCCGTCTCTCCCGCTCTCCCCGGGACACGCTGGCCTGCAGGGCCCCTCACCCACCCCCACCGAGCTCCCTGCGGTCAGTTGCCTTGCTCCACTCATGCTGGCCTCTGGCTGGCTCTGCACCAGCTGGTGAGCCCCAGGAAATGCTGCGTGAGTTGCACTCAGACCCAGCCCAGTCTCAGCAGCTTGGGAAGCAAGCTCTGGAAGAGGCAGCTTCCTACTGCTCAGCCGTGAAGGGCTGGGTGGGAAGGCGGCATCCGGCAGCAAACAGCCACAGCAATGGACGGTGGCAGCAATGGACAGTGGCAGTAGTGGCCAGGGCATACACAAGGTGCCGGCACTTCTTAAAGCACTGGACAAATAACTCACTTAATCTTTGCACCCTTAGCACCCTCATTTTACAGGTGAGAAAGCAGAGGATCAGAGCAGGACGGGTCCTACAGAGAGTAAGTGGTGGGGCTGGGGTCCCTCCCCTGGTCTCTCAGCACAGGCCACACTGAGGGGGTCACTAACAGGGGCATCTCACCCTGCCCTCTCCCTGCTAGCCTACATCATCTCACCCTCCTCCCCCACCCCTCCCGAGACTGTTAGCCTCACCAGGAAGAGGACAGAGCCAGAATGTCTGTACTGGGGGTGGTGGCGGGACTGCAGACCCTGCCACCCACACCCTCATCTCAGCGGGAGGGCTGAGGTTCAGGGCAGGAAGCATCTGGCCAAGACCACCAGCAGCCAGAGAACAGAAGCCCACATCCCTGCATGGCCAGCCTCCAAGGACAGTGACCCCAGGGAGCCAAACTGGAAGAAGGACTGGAGAGCTGGAGGGGGCAAAGGGGAGGCCCAGGCAGGGGGCAGGCGGCAGGGGCTTCTGCCCTCCCATCCTCCCGGCCCCAGCTGCCAGGGCCATCGTGCTGAACCCCTGCTTCCCCAGGCCTTGCTCTGCCTGCCTGTCTTGCGCTGCTGCTCTGGGTGTGCTTCTAACGTTCAGATCAAACCTTCACAGAAAAGCGACTCAGCAGGAGCCCAGTGAGTTGCTCCACCAGCTGCAAAGACTGTGGCTTCTGAGACCAGGAAGCGGGCCTGGCAGATGGGGAAGGTGACTCTGCTCTTCTTCCCCAGGCAACTCTGCACCAACGAGCCTGCACCTTCTAATGAGAAAGACTTCCTGGGGAACTCAGGCCTGACATTCCTCAGCCAGTGGCACCCCGAGCCTCCCTGGCTAAAGTGACAAAAGCAAACAGCAGCTCCAGACTGTGGAACATGTAAAGAACAATCAACCCAGTCTCCAAGCCAGGGGCGGGGTTCAAGGTAAGGTGCAGGCAGCTCTGGGGATGGCGGGATCACATGCAGCAAATGACCGTGGAATAAAGGGCTCAAGCCTGTTCTCAGACACGACCATTTCTAGAAAAGCACCGACTCCTGAAATACCCACTGATTTTCACCAGCTAAATGCAAGAATGAATTCTCCTTTTTGTTAGATGAGAATAAATCCATAAAACTCGGGTTACCAACGTGTTTACAAGGCAGCAGTCACAACTTCTCTGTCCATCCCGGCCAGGCCAGCAGAGTACGGCAGTGGCCTCCCATCCATGGCAAGCTTCCCAAGTGCATGAGTTTCCAACCCTTATCCTGGGTTGGCTAGTGTCCCCCCAAAATCATGCCCTTCCTGGAACTTCAGAATGTGACCTTATTTGGGCTGATGCAGGTATAATTAGTTAAGATGAGTCATATTGGAATAGGGCGGGTCCTTAATCTAATATGACTGACCTCCTTACAGGAAGAGAAGCAAAGACACAGAAACACTCGTGATGACACAGAGACTGGAGTGAAGCATCTGCAAGCCAAGGACTGCCAGCAACACCAGAAGCTGATCAGTACTCTGACTTACTGCCCTGAGGGGTGGTCCCTGGATGCTCCCTAGATAAGCACTGAGACTCCCACCTGGGCACAGAGACCTCACAGGTCTCTCTGTTCTCCCCTCAAGCCTGGCACACATGCCTCCCTGACTGCTCAGGGAGGTGGCCTGGGACAGCGGAGGAGCCCGGTTCTGGGCCAGGCAGTCCTGCTTCAACCCCACGTGGCCTTGGCTAAGGGTGCTTGTCCATACTCTGGGGATATTCATACCTCCTCTGGAAAAGGATTTAAGTCCCCAGTGTGCAGCCAGGGCAGAGCTGGGACTTCCTGGCCCCCCACCCACCAATATCCCTGTCACCCTCATCAGCACAGCTCACTTTTTGCACATAACCAGTCTTGAGTTTACTTCAAATCATAGAGGCTTGGAGCCAGAGGGAGCCCCGGTGTTTCTGCTGTGCCCCCACCCCCGCTTGGGGGTCTCCTTGAACCCTTCAGTAGCCGGCTGCAGCTGAGGAGCCACTGGGCACCTGCACCAGGGCTGGGACCCTCTTTCACCTGGAACTCCTGGGAAGGAGTGGGTTGCCATGGAAACAGCCAGCAGAGCAGAGCCAGGTGGGCTATTTTTAGAAGTGGAGCTTTTTTCCCCCCATCTTTGAGGAAAATGGATCAAGTTTCTGGGTGGGGAGGCAGCTTTTTGAAACCAAGTAACCAAAAGGCTGCACAGATTGGTCTGGAAGGTGGGGGAGGTGACATGGTGGGGACATGGGAGCCAGGGGCCCTGTGGCTGCCCCATTTTGCATTGTCTCTTGCTTGTTTCTCTGGGGAATCTGGCTTTGCCCTCGCCTGCCCACAAGCTCCTCGGGGTCAAGGCACAGGATGACCAGGGCCCCCCTCCCCTCACACACTGTGGCTGGAGATGAGTGACAGCAGCACTGGCTGAGGAGGGGCCTCAGGACAGGTGAGGTGAAGGCTGGGGAAGCCCAGCACTCACACCTCCCTCTGCACCTCCACCCAGCGCTGGGCAGGACAAGGTTTGGGGGGAGGTGGTGCTTAGATGGGTCCTGGCAGAGGGACAGGACTGCAGCGGAAGGGGACAGGCCTATGGAGGTGAGGAGACAAGTTCAGGGACACCAGCAGGGTTCTGAACAAGGAGGGACATTCAGATGGCTCATCCACCTCTAGGTGCCAGGAAGCCAGGGACCCCCGCCCTCGCCCAGCCAGGCCATGCTCTGCCTGTGCTCCATGCCCTTGCTTCCTCTTGGCTCTTCAGCCCATCTAGTGCCAGGGAGACCCCGTGGCTTTCCCACCTCCTTGCCACTCTCCAAATTTCTTTCCTCCTCTCCTCCGTCTGCAGATGGCTGCTCCCGGGGCTTCCCTGGTGGCCCAGTGGTTAAGAATCCGCCTGCCAATGCAGGGGACACGGGTTCGAGCCCTGATCCAGGAAGATCCCACATGCCGCAGAGTAACTAAGCCCACACGCCACAACTACTGAAGCCCGCGCACCTAGAGCCTGTGCTCCGCAACAAGAGAAACCACTGCAATGAGAAGCCCGCGCACCACAATGAGTAGTAGCCCCCACTCACACGCAGCAACGAAGACCCAACACCACCAAAAATAATAAATAAATAAAATAAATTTATTTTTTAAAAAAAGATGGCTGCTCCCCAAGGCCCAGTACCCATCGTTTCACCTGAGCACTGCCCTGAGCCCTCGGGCTCCCCAGCACTTGCCCCTGGACCTGCCTCTGGCTGATGGGAGTAACATTCAAAAATGTAAAAAGAAGGTGATGGCTTCTTGGATGACAAGGTACAAAACTTGCTAGCCAGGCACTAGGCCACTGACCGGGCAGGGCCCAGAGGGGGTCAGGGGAATAAGAGAGAAGCCTTGTCCCATTGGCCAGGAGTCACGGGAGGAGGCAGCCACAAAAGGGGACCCACAGCCATCCATGGGTGGGTGGCGCAAGGCAGGTGGAGGCCAGCAGACAGCCAAGGAGTGCCACTAGCTGGTGTGGGGAAGGGGCGGGGGGACAGGACACATGCTGAGTGCCTGCTCACCCCAGGCTGGCCCCGTCCCAGCCCCCTGCCACTCCACAGAAGAGAGGGCACAGGGAGGGTGGGGAAGGATCCCTGCTCCCTGCTCCACCATGGCAGGGAGCCTGCATCAGTGCAGCGTGGGCCCCGCTGTGCCCGTAGCCTGAGACCCAACTTAGAACGGCAGCTGACGATGCTGACATCATGCCCTGACCCAGCAGTGCTCCCTGACCCAGCAGCATGGTAAATGGATTAATGGGGACAGGCGCTGCTCCCCTCCCTCTCCGCAGGACAGGGAGGGGACAAGGCCTAACCCCCGAGCCCTGCAGCCTTCCAGCCATGGTCTGGGACCCTGAGTGGCCACACCTCCCTGGGGCCCCCAGGACCCCATGGGGGGCTTTCATCTCGCCTGAACACTAAGAACTTTGAGCAGGGAGTGCCTCCCGCTTTCCTGCAGTCTGGCTGTGCAGAGACCCCCACCGCAGGGCCTCTGAGAAGACAAGCACAGCCAGCGGGCGTTGGTTTCAAGTGAGAACCGTGGGGCCCTGCACTCTCGGCAGAAAACAGCCACTTCCAATTTGCAGTGTTAGCATCTCAAAAATTCAATTACAGCAGGTTTGCTGACTGTTATTTAGATTTCGGGAGGTTTGTTAAGCTGCCCAAATTCAATTGCAGAATCCAATCAGCTGGATGCTGACAACAGAAACAGGCCTTGAGGCAGGTCCACGAGGTCAAGTGACTTTGGTGGCTCTGAGACCCTACAGCCCTGTTGCTCAGTGACAGCCTATCCTGTGCTTCCTTGGGTCATGACTTCGCCATGTTATGACACAGTTTGCTGCATGAACCACACCCAGGAGAGGAATGGGTGGCGTGGAGAGTTATGGACTGTGCCCAAGACCCAAGGCTCCTGAGTGGTGGAGCTGGGATTGGCAGAGTGGTCTTTACAAAGAGTCTGATGGCCCCTGCCACTCCCATGGCCCTGAGGCTGAGAGACTGCAGCAGCTCACTCCACCCAGCCCGAGATGAAGCCTGTACTGGCCAGTGACCACCTGGCCTGGACTGGGCGAGTGGGGAGGTGAGCCCTGCCTGGGGTGACGCTGCTCCTGTGGTCCTTTGCCCTGGAGGAGGGCCCCACTCAGGCAATGGGGAGAGGGAGGCTGAGAGGTCTCCTAGTCTTGACAGAGAAGGGCTCAGACTGGAGCCCCGGGGTGGGGTCCCAAGAGGCCTTGGGAGGAGGTGACTGCCTTACAGGCACACCCTGCAAGGGGTGACACAGGAGGAGGTGCTGCTCCAGGGGGATGAGGTCCAGGAGCACGGGGCCAGAGCCCTGAGGAGGAGCACCCCTGAAGTGCAGTCCCTGAGGCAGGTCGGAGGCCTCAGCGCTGGAGAGTGAAGCACGGGAACCAGGTCAGACGAGACAGGGAGCCACTGGGGGCCCCTGGGAACGGGAGTGCCCCCCCACCAAGGTACTGCCAGTCCTTCCTGACTGGGAAATCCAGAAGGAAAGCAGATCTGTCTTTCCCAAAGTACATTCTGTGGGACACTAGTCCTGCAGGGGGTTCTGCAGAAAAAGGAACCAGTGATTTAAAAAAAAAACTTCCAAAAATAGGATGAATGACGTCCTTCCCAGCCAAGGAGGCAGGTGACTGAAAGCTCTGAGAAGCTTGGCCTTGAGGATACCGGAAGGCATGGAGGAATCTAATCTGATGGAAAAATCAGATAATAATAAATAATAAATCGTGAAACCCTGGTAGGCAGATGGAAAACACAAGCCAGAGCACCGGCATCATATGACCTTTGTGGGCCCTCTGTGGCCCATCGCCTCTCCTCTCTCTCTGGCGATCAGCATGGGGTGTTTTGAGGGCACCAGGAACCGGGTGAGACCACATTCAGGCTCTCCAGCAGCTTCCACTGGAGAGGGGTGCAGGGGTGGCACACCAACCTGGACAGCTATCAACAAGGCTGAGGTGGGGCCCCAGGGATGGGTGCCCTGGGCTGACACAAAAGTCGGGCTTTGCTTCCAGTCCACAGGGGATGCAGAGGCAGGAACCTCATCCCACAAACACGAATCTGTAGGCCAGTATCTGTGGTGACTGAATCTCTGATCTTCTCAGGGAAAAACACCCCCAGGGACCCCTGGGCTGGCTGTAGAGGCCAGAAAGCAGCGGAAGGCTGGGCGAAAACCTCAGAGAGCAAAGAAACAAACCCCCTTTCCTCTCACTGGAAGGGGCTAGGGCGCAGGGTCAGAGCCACGAGCCACATGATGGGTGAAAAATAAGTGTATGCAAACGACGGCTAGGACGCCCGCAGAACCAGGTGCCTTCCTCCTCAGCAGAGGGCTGTGACCTGGGGCCACACAGCATCCTCAGGATGATGGACGGCTCTGGGAGCAGGGCCCAACTCCAGGGAAATAAACACTGGTGCAGAGATGGAGCCTAAAAATAGAGGCGCAGGCTCCAATTATGGCATCTTCTGAGATGCTGAAGCCAACCTGCCACCCACAGCCCCCTCCAGCCCGCAGAGCGCCCAGCCCACCCAGAGCTTCCACCCTAACCAGGGTTTCCACGGGGTCTCCTAAAGGAATGGGGTGCCGTCCCAGATCCAGCACTGCAGGGAGCTGGCGTCCTACGCATCCCCCCGCCTCCAGACTCACTCATCTGCCCCGTCCTGGTTTGAGTCTTGCCCCAAGGTCCCAAGGTGCAGAGGTGGGCTGCCCCTCAGCCAACCTGAGGCAGGTGCGTGAGGGCTGGACCCCACGCCAGCTGGGTTTGGGCGGAGACGCTGCAGCCCACCCCCTGCCGGTACCAGCTGACTGGGGGCGAGGCGCCGCTGCTCTCACCTGAGCCCTTGTTTAAGGGGCACGAGAGAGGCAGCTGGAGCACGGACGCTCCTCTTCCTCCGACCTGCTGATGTCGAGACAGGAACCCACCTGCGTCTCAGCACGGTGGATCCTCCCCGAGGCACCCGCCTCACCTAGACAACAGTGAGCCTCCTCAGGGGGCTGCCATGCTCCCCCAGCCTCCACTGCAAGCCTCTAAACTCCATCCCACCTGTCTGCTCACTCCTGGCTCACAGAAAGCCCCCTGCAGGCCCAGCCTCCAGGTCAGGGGGACCACCTGGTGCCTTGGTGGCGGGAAGGGCATCAGTATTTTTTAAAAGTTCCTCTAGGAGATTTCACACCGCAGCCGGGTGAGAACTGCTGGGTTAGATGCTGGCAAGGCCTCACCAAGCTTTAACACCTCATAATCCGAGGCTTCAGCCACATGTTTCCTCAGCGCTCCATATCTGTCCTCCACACCCTGCACCCCACCTCCAGGTGCTGCCTCCCAGCTCTGCAGACTGAGGAACCAAGGCCGAGGGGCTCACGTGGCCTCCAGGCATCTGGCTCCTGGGGCTCCCTCTCTCCGGGGCCCTACACTGCCTTCTGGGTAACCAAAGAAAAGGAAAAAAGTTCTCTTGGCTTGCCAGCTTAGGAAATTAAACAACGCCCTTGTTTCCATGTTGAAATCCAGCCTTTGTCCACAGAACACAATTTCAGTTTGGGTGTTGCTGTCTCACCTCTGGTCCTGTTTCTTCACGACGGCGTTACTTGTTAGCAGCTGCCCCAGATCCCATCAGGTTACGAGCCGTGGCCTCCCCATGGCACTGGCTGCTGGGGCCGTGGCGGGAACACCATGGAACGGCTTCTTTCTGCCCTCGTAGGCAAGGGGGAAGCACTGCCCTTGGCCCAACCGTGAGCACAGCTCCCCGGAGGCCACTGAGCCCACCTCACACTTCTCCCCACCAGAGAAGGGCGCCCACCCCCTCCGCTTCCCGTTGTGGGTCCAGAGATCCCTGACCAATGAGAAGGATCATTTAATGAACAACAAGGAGCCCCACCTGTGGGAGTGTTTAATCTTGCTCAGCACAAACACCTGTCTCACAGCCAAAGCAAGTGGGACTGAACTGAAGCGAGGTCTGCCGACCCACACGAGAACCCACTGATCCACCCCCAGCGGCGCCAGCATAGTTGAGCCACTCGCTGGAAACTGCCAGATTACATTTTCCTGGCTCGAAGACAGCCACAGCTGCTTATCCTTGGAAATCATCGGACGCCCACGTAATCACGCTAACAAGCTTTCCATGTGTGGCCACCTCTAGGCGTCAATGACAGAGAGTGACTGGGTCGGGGAGGAGGCGGGGTGGGGTGGGGCAGGGCTGGGAGAGGGGTCCCGCCACCTAGGAGCCCGACGGGCCCTGGAGGGGCAGGGGCTGCATCTGCCTGGCTGATCTCCACCTCCTGGGCCTGCATGCAGGAGGTGCCAAACAGAAACCTGTTGAATGAACGGATGCCACAAGGGACGATGGTGGGAAGCGTTTTGTGAACCCCAGGGCAGTGTGCAGGTGAGCGGTGATGGGTTCAGGGTTTTCTCCTGGCTCTTGAGAGAAGGCAGCAATCACAACCCACTCACCGTATGACCCACCCCCTTTGGCTGCCCAGTCCCTGCAAAGTTCCTCTTTCTCGCCCTGCAGACCTCAGAGTGCCCTCCCGCTGCTTCTTGCTGTGGGTGGTGAGTGGGGGCCTGGCCCTGGGCCAAGCTCTGTGGGGAGGGTGAGGAGGAGACCCACAGGCCCTGCCTGGGTGGTAGAATCTCATAGTCTGCTCCATGCAGGGTGGACAGGCCAAGTTGTGTCTTAAACAGAAAGGGAACAGAGCCACCCCTTTCATTTAAATGCCCATGTAAGACGCTCTCCCCTTTAGGAGTCAAGCAGACCTGCAAGTCCCAGTTTGCTATTTATCACCCCTGAGACCTTGCAGCTACTTAACTTCTTTACCTTCAGTTCCTCATCTGTAAAATGGGTCAATGCCTGTAATGTGCTTAACACAGTGTCTGCCACAGTGAGGCCACGAACATCAGCCATTATTACCTGGCTATAAAAAAGAGCCACACTGAAGGTAGAAAAGTCAAAAAGCCCTGTAGAGAAAAGCATAAAGTAGCAAAGAAACAATCACCAGCAATCCTCCTCAAGATAACCTCATCAACCTGTCTGATGCCAGTGGCATCTCTTCCCGCCCGCTCCCACATGCTACCCATAATGGGGACTGTCCCTTGTTCCAATTCCATGACTGCCGGCGACCAAGAACACCCAAGCAAGGGAACTCTCAGGGGCCAGGAGGGTGGATGGGAACTCTCGTCACTTGAAAGGCGTGTGCCCTGCGATCCAGGCACACCTGGAGCCAGGTTACCATGACTGCCTGCTCCCTGCCAGTCTGAGGTCCAGGTGGGCAGAGGCAGCCACCTGAAGGGTCACCTGAAGGGAAGGCCGCCAGTCTCTGATGGCAACACCAGAAGAGTACACTTGGCAGAATGTGTTTAAAGTGACCCGGCTCAGAGTGAGGCCGAGAGAAAGGGGCAGGAGGTAGGGACATTTTTGGAGGCCGTCTGGCTCCTCCAAAGGCCCTTTTGTTCCTCTCCTCGTTCTGGGTCACTGTCCATGCAGCTAGGAGCCTGGCACAGGCCCTGTGTTCACAGGCATCTGAACATTCCTCCTGGAGGACACGGAGGGCAGTGGACAGTCCTCTTCATGACCCACATCCTTGGGAGCCCCGACCCAGAACTGACAGGGGAAGGCTGGGGATGAGGGTCAGTGCGGCCGAAGAAGGCATTCCTGTACCCGGAAGACATCAACGCTTTCCAATTCCCAGTCTAGCCTTCTGTTTTGTGTTTCCTATGTTCCCAGGTCGCTAGGGAGGCTGGTGGGTGGGCAGGTCCTCAGCTTAAGTGTTGGTTCGGCCACCAACAGACTGTGTGATTTTGAGCAGGTCTCTCCCTTCTCTGGGCCCCAGTGTTTGCTCCTGAAAGGAAGGGCCTCTACACACTGCTCTGCGGAGAAGGTCCACCAGCTATGGTTAATGCAGAATTTAATGCGTACGTGCATTTGACCCTGGGCCTGGGGGCTTCTCTGCTAGTTGTGCTCTGGGATGGGGAGGAGAAAGAAACAACCCTGTGACGAAGCAAGCTACCCCAACCCCACCCCGGATGTGATGATTCAGCAGAACTGGTCATTTATGAAGAAGCCCTGGGAGCCAGGCCAGAGGCCAGGATCCATGGAGGCCCTGCCACCGTGAGATGGAGCAGAATGCTAATTGTGAGAGTAACTGCATCCCAGCCAGGCAGGCAGAGCCCAGATCTGGGAGTCAGAAGCGAGGCTCAGACCCAGAGGCGGGGGAAGGAAACAGGGCTGAGGAAAGGCCTGAAGTGGAAAAGGTTCGAGAGCGTCGGTCACCAGTGCCCCTGCCCTCTGCACGGCTTGTTCCTCCATTAGTCAGCTGTGCCCCTGCCCAGGTCCACCATCGCCTCCCCAGCCCTGTTCCCGCACCTGCTGGACAAGGAGGGCAGCCACCCCTCACAGCTCCGAGGGGCCCTACCAGCAGGACCGTGCAGACACCACTGTGGGCAGGTGGCTTCCAAGGCTTGGCTCAGGGGGAAAAGCTACTTGAGCAGTGATTGCTAAGGAGGAAAATCAATCTGAAAATAGTGAGGCCCCAGAAAAATTCACATTCGGGAGGAACCTGCTTGCGAGGAGCTTGGCCAAAGACAGACGAGGTGGGATTTGCTGGCCGTTTGCTCCCGAGGGCAGGAATGAAGCCATGGCCCCCGCCTCCCCAACGGCCCCTGGCTCTGACCATCTGCTTGCCCAGCCTCTGTCAGGGGAGAACTATTTTCTTCCGGGCCAGCAAGCATCATTCTCAGGCTCTTGGCTGATACACTGCTTACTGTAAATCAAGAAATTGGTTTTCTGTTTTCTAAAAGAAATGGAAATTAGAAATTCCAACGTGTGATGGTGTTTGCAAAGAAACTGCAAGTGATTGTCCCTAAAAATAGAAGGGAGCTGTTTCCAACTGCCAAGTCTTTGTGACTAGGAGCAGGAAATACTGCCACAGGGAACTGTGGGGAGGGTGAGATGGTGGAAGTGACAGCCACTGTGAGGCCAGGCGAGGGAAAATCCAGCAGAGACAAGGGAAGAGGGTGAGGGAGCAGGGAAGGAAGAACCTTGTCTCAGAGCAAAGCCCTAGAGGAGGGCCACCTGCCCACCTGGGGCTGTGCCGGCGGGCTCTCTACCTGAGTCCTAGGGACCCCTGCTCAGCAGCTGCTCCCTGAGCCTGCAGGGAGGCTCCTCACAGCCCGGGCAACGCAAGGTCCCCAGAGCCTGGCTGAGACCTTCCCCTCAACTGCAGAGCCCAGGGGCTTCTCACTTAGGCCACGGGGCTGAGGGAGAAACCTGGACCCACCCAAAGGTACCACGCAGTCTGCAAGGGCATCAGAACACAGTCCTGCACAGTCTGAAACCCCACAGCCAGGCGGGCTTGAATTACAACCAGACGGTCTGCAGAGATCCAACATCTTTGGGCCAAGTTTCCACCCGAGACCCATTTCCGATTGGCTCCACGTTGGCCTGGCGGGGCTCCCCTTAAATAGGTCACTGTGGCTGACAACTTTCTGGTGTCCTTGTCCTAGGCCCACCCTGGCTGGAAGGGGGAGGGACTGATGGAACAGGTAGTGGGGGGCCGTGAGGCCTTTGGGCTGTGCTGAGCTGAGGAATATTCAGGCCGTTTAGGGCCGGAGGACTTGGGGCCATGGAATGGCTGTGTCCTACAAAAGACCCCTTTTCTGGAGCAGGTGAGCCTGAGGCAGAGACTCAGGCAACAACAGAGGGTCACTGCTTGCTGGCCACACAAAGTCACTCCGCAGTTCACGAAGTACTCTGCCGGGCAGCCCCAACTCGGGTCACCACACCCCTGTGCTGTGGGCTCCACTTCTGGCCTCCTTAAGTGCCAGGGGTGCTGGGGATCTGTGAGGCGAGGTGCTGCCCCTGGTCATCTGATGGGCAGCTTGATTCTGGGATTTGGATGCTGGGGCCATGAACGGGGATGTGCCAGGGCAGTGGGCACATGAGCCAGAAGACAAAGAAGGAACAGCTTCCTTACAGAGCTGAGAGAGAAATAAAAAAACCTAGAATTTTATAGTTCATAAAAATGTCCTCCAAAAATAAAGATGAAGTAAAGATATGTTCAGACAAATAAAACCTGAGAGAATTTGTGGCTCCCTGACCTACAATAAATGTTAAAGGAAGTTCTTCAAGCTGAGAGGAAATGATACCAAATGGAAACTCAGATCCAGACAAAGGAGTGAAGAGGGCTAGAAATGACACCAGGCAGGACCCTGCGGGGACTTCCAGGTACAAAAGCCCCTCCAAGTCTTGTTTGTAGGAAAAAGGCTTTCGTTCCCCAGAACTTCCTTAAGTTCCAAAGAGCAGGCACAAGCGTTTACTAGTTAGGGAGGTGGGGGAATGTAAAAACAAAGGAAAAGCAGTTAAGCAAGAAAAGTAATGACAATATTCAGCATAAACAGAGCCCTGGGACTTCCCTGGTGGTGCAGTGGTTAAGAATCTGCCTGCCAATGCAGGGGACATGGGTTCGAGCCCTGGTCCGGGAAGATCCCACACGCCGTGGAGCAACTAAGCCCATGCACCACAACTACTGAGCCTGCGCTTTAGAGCCCGTGAGCCACAACTACTGAGCCCACGTGCAACAACTACTGAAGCCTGTGCGCCTAGAGCCCATGCTCCGCAATAAGAGAAGCCACCGCAATGAGAAACCCGAGCACCACAGTGAGGAGTGGCCCCCACTCACTGCAACTAGAGAAAGCCTGCATGCAGCAACAAAGACCCAAATGCAGCCAAATATAAAAATAAATTTAAGGAAAAAGAAAAAAAAAAACAGAGTCCTAGTTCCTCCTCAAGGGATATACATAACAATCTGACACATATCTTTGAGTTCTGCAGGATGGTGACCCTCACCCAGGTGGAGGATGGTAGCTATATGCTGAACACAAGGATGCAGACCCCAGAATGGTTGGAACCAGGAGGTTGATGATTAAGATTCTGGAAACATCACCTTGTTACTTCACCACCAACCAATCTGAAGAAGGTCATGCACCCTGCAGCCCTCACCCCAAACGTTGCCTTTAAATTAAAACCATTCCCTGAAAGCCATCTGTCTCTTGTTTGGGTCTTTGAGCATAAGCCACTGTTCTCCTTGCTTGGTGCCCTGCAAATAAGCACCAAACTTTCCTTCACCACAAACCAGTGTCAGTAGATTGGCTTTGCTGTGTGGTGGGTGAGTGGACCCAAGTTCGGTTTGGTAACAGAAAAAATAAGTATGTGAGTGAACATAAAAGATGCTGGTTTTCTCATTTTAAAATTTCATTTAAAGGTAACTGTATAGAGCAAGTAAAAAAAGTGTATCTTCAAAAGTAAAATGGGACACAGCAGAAAGGGGGGGGGCCATAGAAGTAAATATATTGTTGCAAGGCTCTTACTTATAGCTGAAATGGTATATGATTTGAAGGAAGACTGTGATAAGTTAAATGTGCATAATGTAAACCCTAGAGTGGCCACTGAGAAGACAGATGTACAGTTGTGAGCTAATAAAAGGAAAAAAATGAATACTAAAAATAATACCACAGGGGCTTCCCTGGTGGCGTAGTCGTTGAGAGTCCGCCTGCCGATGCATGGGACGCAGGTTCGTGCCCCAGTCCGGGAAGATCCCACATGCCGCAGAGCGGCTGGGCCCGTGAGCCATGGCTGCTGAGCCTGCGCGTTCAGAGCCTGTGCCCCGCAACGGGAGAGGCCACAACAGTGAGAGGCCCATGTACCGCAAAAAAAAAAAAAAAAAAAAAAAAAAAAAAAATACCACAGATGGCAGGGAAAGAGAAAAAAAGAACAAAATAGATGAGACCAAACAAACAGCAAAATAGTAGATTTAAGCCCAACCATACCAATAACTACATTAAATTAAAACGGTCTTAACACTCTAAAAGTCAGAGGCTTTATCAGACTGGATAAAAAAGCAAGACTCATTATATGCTATCTATATAAAACCCCTTTCAATATAAAACCATAGATAAAATAAACAACCATATGCTTTCTATAAGAAACGCACTTTAAATGTAAAGACATTGATGGGCTAAAAGTAAGATACTAGAAAAAGAAACACCAGGCAAACAGCAATTACAAGAAAACTGTATGGCCTTAATAACATCTGAAAAGAGGCTTGAGGACAGAGATAAAGAGGGAAATTTCATAACAACAAAAGAAGTCAATTCATTAAGAAGATACAAACCCTGATTGTGCATGTACCTCATGAGAGAGCTTGAAAGTATATGAAGCAAAGCCAGAAATGGAATCTACAATTATAGTTAGAGATTCAATACTACTCTCTTAGCAATTGCTAGAAGGTAGAGACAAAACAAAGATTTAGAACATGTGAATCTTCAAGTACCCTTTATCAATCAACTTGACCTAAATGACATTTACAGAACACCACATCCTACAATGGTAGAATACGCATTCTTTAAAACAGTACATGAAGTATTCACCAAGACACGGCAATGCTATGCCATAAAACAAGACTCAAATTTAAAATGATAAAGCATATGTTCTCTGGCTACTACAGAATTAAATTAGAAAGCAATAACAAAAAGGTACCTGGAAAACACCCAAATACATGAAAATTTAACACACTTTAAAATAACTAATGGGTCAAATAAAAATCACAAGGAAAATTAGAAAATATTTTAAAATGAATGATACAACATATCAAAAATTTATATGATGCAGCTAAAGCAGTGCTTGGAGGGAAATGCATAGCTTTAAAGCTTATTATGAAAAAGAAGAGAGGTTTAAAATGAGTGATCTAAGCTTCCACATTAAGAAAATAGAAAAAGAAGAGCAAATTATAATCTAAGTGAGTAGAAGGAATAAAATGGTTTAAAAAAAGAGCAAAAACCAATGAAATAGAGAAGAGTAACAATGGGAAAATTAAACTAAAAGCTTTGAAAAGATTTTCTTTGAAAAGATCAATGAAATTGATAAGCCTCTAGCTAGAATAATCAAGAAATAAAGAAAATACAAATTACCAATAATAGGAATGAAAGGAACATCATACAGCTCTATTGACATTAAAGGGATATTTATTTATTTATTTATTTATTTATTTATTTATTTATTTTGTGGTACGTGGGCCTCTCACTGTCGTGGCCTCTCCCGTTGCGGAACACAGGCTCCGGACGCGCAGGCTCAGTGGCCATGGCTCACAGGCCCAGCCGCTCCGCGGCATGTGGGATCTTCCAGGACTGGGGCACGAACCCGTGTCGCCTGCATTGGCAGGAGGACTCTCAACCACTGCGCCACCAGGGAAGCCCCAGACATTAAAGGGATATTTAAAAAATATTATGTACAATGTTATGCCAATAAGTTTGACACCTTTGATGAACTGGAACACTCCTTGAAAGAACAAATTACCAAAAATTACACAAGAAAAAAAAAAGTGCTTTATAATGAAAGTGAATTTAAAATTAAAGACCTTTTCCTCAAAGAAGATGGTCAGGTAAAAATGTCTGCACTGGTGAATTCTACCAAATATTTAGGGAAGAAATAACACAATTGTTATACAAACTTTGTCAAAAAATAGAAGAAGGGGAAACAATTCACAATCATCTTATGAGGCAGTATTATCTCATCATAAGACGTACCAGTATTACACTGATAACAAAAGCAGGCAAAGACATTACAAGAAAACAAAACTATAGTCCAAGATCACTCATAAATATAGATGCAAAATGCCTTGAAAAACTATTAGCCAATAAAATTCAGCTAAAAAGGATAATACATCATGAACAAATGGGGTTTATCTCAGGAATACAAGGTTTAACATTTGAAATTAATACAATTCATATTAACAGTATAAAGAAAAAACATAATCAACTCAATAAGTACTGAAAAAGCATTTGACAAAACTCAAAACCCATTCAAGATAAAAACTCAGAAAACGTGGAAGAAAAGGACCTTTCTCGTTATTATAAAACGCATCTATAAAAATCCTAGAGACTTCCCTGATAGCTCAGTGGCTAAGAATCTGCCTGCCAATGCAGGGGACACAGGTTCGATCCCTGGTCCGGGAAGATCCCACATTCTGCAGAGCAACTAAGCCTATGCACCACAACTACTGAGCCTGCACTCTAGAGTCTGCATGCCACAACTATTGAAGCCCACGCACTCTAGGGCCCACATACTGCAACTACTGACCCTGCGTGCTGCAACTACTGCAGCCCGCGCACCTAGAGCCCATGCTCCACAACAAGAGAAGCCACCGCAATGAGAAGCCCACACACCGCAACAAAGAGTAGCCCCTGCTCGCTGCAACTAGAGAAAGCCTGTGCACAGCAACAAAGACCCAACGCAGCCAAAAAAAAATCCTACAGCTATCTTCATACTTAACAATGAAAAGTTGAACTTTTTGCCCTAATATCAGGAGGAAGGCATGTCTGCTCTCACCACTTCTATTCATTATTATACTGGAGGTCCTAGCCAGTGCAACAAGCCAAGAAAAAGAAATCAAAAGCACACAAGTTAAAAGGAAGAAGGAAAAAGCCTTTATTTATAGACAACATGATAGCAAATACAGAAAATCCTAAGGAATCTAAAGAAAAGCCACTAGAACTAGCAAGTGAATATATCAAGATAAAAGGTTGTATACAACAATCAACTGTATTTCTGTAATATTAGCAATGAACAACTAGAAAATAAAAATTTTTTAAAGTAATACCATTTAAAATAGCATCAAAACCAGTAAATACTGTCAGGTAAATTTAGTAAAATATGTGCATGAAAACACATAGCTAAGAAAAATTAAACAAAAATAAATAACCATATTCATGGATTGGAAACTTCAGTACTGTTAAGCTATCAATTCTCCACAAATTGATCTATAGATTCAATGCAATCCTGCCAATATCCCAGCAGACATTTTTGTAGGAACTGACAAACCAGTTCTAAATTTTATATGGAAAAGCAAGCCAAACAGTTCTGGAAAAGAATAATAAAGCTGGAGGACTTATACAACCTGTTATCATGATCTACCATACAGCTATAATAATCAAGACAGTATAGTGTTGGCATAAGTATAGATTTATAATGAAACATAATAGAGAATTCAGAAACAGACCTGACATGTATGATCAACTGATTTTCAACAAAGGTGTCAAGGTAAGTCAATAAGGGAAAAACTTTATTTTTTTAAGAAAATGGTGCTTAAACAACTGAATATCCACATGGAGAAAAAAAAAACCTTGACAACTACCTCACACCATACACAAAATTAACTGAAAATGGATCTTAAATCTAAATGTAAAAGCTAAAACTATAAAACATCTAGAAGAAATCAGCACTATCCTAAGGTGGCCAAAAATGTCTTAGAACATAGAAAACACTAATCATAGAAGAACTTAATAAGAGATCTAATCGAAATTAAAATTATATGCTCTTAAAAAGATGCCATTAAAAATGAAAAGGTAGGGCTTCCCTGGTGGCGCAGTGGTTGAGAATCTGCCTGCCAATGCAGGGGACACGGGTTCGAGCCCTGGTCTGGGAAGATCCCACATGCCACGGAGCTACTAGGCCCGTGAGCCACAACTACTGAGCCTGCACATCTGGAGCCTGTGCTCCGCAACAAAAGGCCGCGATAGTGAGAGGCCCGTGCATCGTGATGAAGAGCGACCCCCGCTTGCCACAACTAGAGAAAGCCCTCACACAGAAACAAAGACCCAACACAGCCAAAAAAATAAAATAAAATAAAATAAATTAATCGAAAAAAATGAAAAGGTAAACCACAGATTAGGAGAATTTTTTCTCAATACATATTCTTGAAAAAGAACTTGTATTCAGAATATATAAAGAACACTTGAAACTCATTAATAAGGTAAACAATACACCTCCTACCCCTACACCAAATAGGAAAAGGATTTGAAAAGGCACTTTACAAAAGAATATATACAAATGGCTAATAAGTACATGAAAAGATGCTCAACATCATTAGTAATTAGAAAAGTATAAATTAAAACTACAATGAGATACTATTACATGCCCAGAAGAATAGGGGAATTTTAAAAGGCTAACAATAGCAAGGGTTGACAGGATGTGGGGCAACAAACTCTCAGACATTGCTGGTGGGATGTAGTATGGTAAAGCCACTCTGGAAAACCGTTTGGCAGTTTCTTATAAAGATAAACATACACTTACAACACGACACGACCTACAATTCCACTTCTAGGTATACCTAAGAGAAATAAAAACTTATGGCCACAAAAATACATTAATTTTAAATGTTCACAGCAGCTTCACAGCTCATAGTAGCCCCAAATTGGAAACAGCCCAAATGTCCATTAACAAGTGAATGAATACTTGTGGCATATTCACACTATGGAAAAAAGTCAGCAATAAAAAGGAACAAATTATGTATTCACACAACAAGAAGGAAACTTGGAAACATTATACTGAATGAAAAAGCCACACATACTACTGTTTGATTCCATTATATGAAATTCTAGAACAATTAAAACTATAGTGCCAAAAGGAGATCAGTGGTTGTCTGGGGCTAGGTATGGGGGGCACTGACTGAAAAGGGGCATGATGAAACTTTTGGGGATGATAAAAATGTTCTATATCTTATTTGGATTGGTGGATATACAGGTCTATACATTTGTAAAAACTCACAGAACAGTTAAAATCAGTTCATTTTATCAAATTAAAATTATACATAAAGTTGATTTTAAAAGAAAAAAGAATAACCATCTACTGATTCAGTTCTAGTAATGTATCCTACTGACACGCAGATATGTGACTTCTGTGTGATATGAAAAAAAATTTAAGACATAGTCAATGAAAAAGTCAATGAAAAAGTTCGACAGTATGTACAGTATGATTCAATTTGCCTTTTGAAGGATATCTATATTACATATGTTTTTAAAGAGCAGATAAGAAAAACAGTAGATAAAACCAATAAAACCAAAATCTGATTCTTTGAAAATATCAATATGATCAATAGCCAATAACATCAGTGAAAGAGGGGACATCACTACAGATCTTACAGACATTAAAGGATAATAAGAAAATATCACTAAAAACTTTGTGCTCACAAATTTGATAACTTAGATGAAATAAATTCTTGAAATACAAAACTACCCCAACTCATTCAGTGAACAAAAATAACCTGAGGGCTTCCCTGGTGGCGCAGTGGTTGCGAGTCTGCCTGCCGATGCAGAGGACACGGGTTCGTGACCCGGTCCGGGAGGATCCCACATGCCGCGGAGCGGCTGGGCCCGTGAGCCATGGCCACTGAGCCTGCGCGTCCGGAGCCTGTGCTCCGCAACGGGAGAGGCCGCAACTGTGAGAGGCCCGTGTACCGCAAAAAATAAAAAATAAAAAAAAATAACCTGAGTGGTCTATTAAAAAATTGACTTTTTTAGTTAAAAATCTCACAAAGAAGAAAACTTAGGGCTCAGAAGCTCTGCTGACAACCATTTACAACAGCCAAGACATGGAAGCAACCTAAACGTCCATTGACAGATAAATCGATAAAGATGTGGTATATGTATACAATGGAATATTACCATAAAAATACAGCCATAAGGGGCTTCCCTGGTGGCACAGTGGTTGAGAGTCCGCCTGCCGATGCAGGGGACGCGGGTTTGTGCCCTGGTCCGGGAAAATCCCACATGCCGTGGAGCGGCTGGGCCCGTGAGCCATGGCCGCTGAGCCTGCGCTTCTGGAGCCTGTGCTCCGCAACGGGAGAGGCCACAACAGTGAGAGGCCCGCGTACTGAAAAATAAATAAATAAATAAAATACAGCCATAAAAATGAATGAAATAATGCCATTTGCAGCAATATGGATTGATTTAGAGATTATCATATTAAGTGAAATAAGTCAGACAAAGACAATTATCATATGATATCACTTATATGTGGAATCTAAAATATGATACAAATGAACTTATTCACAAAACAGAAACAGACTCACAGATGTAGAAAACAAACTTATGGTTACCAAAGGGGGAAGTGGGGGGGGGGGTGGAGGATAAATTAGCAGTTTGGGATTAGCAGATACAAACTACTATATATAAAATAAACAACAAGGTCCTACTGCATGGCGCAGGGAACTGTATTCAGTATCTTGTAATAACCTATAACGGAAAAGAAAAATGAAGAAGAATATACGTGTGTGTGTGTATAACTGAATCACTTTGATGTACACCAGAAACTAATACAACATTGTAAATCAGCTATACTTCAATTAAAAAAAAAAAGCAGGGCTTCCCTGGTGGCGCAGTGGTTTAGAGTCTGCCTGCCGATGCAGGGGACACGGGTTCGAGCCCTGGTCTGGGAGGATCCCACATGCCGCGGAGCAACTGGGCCCGTGAGCCACA
Source organism: Grampus griseus (assembly GCF_964374135.1). NCBI lineage: Eukaryota > Metazoa > Chordata > Mammalia > Artiodactyla > Delphinidae > Grampus > Grampus griseus. The sequence continues at coordinate 23,256,133 of NC_139006.1, read as the reverse complement.
ACTACTGAGCCTGCGCGTCTGGAGCCATGCTCTGCAACCAAGAAGCTGCGACAGTGAGAGGCCCGCGCACCATGATGAAAAGTGGCCCCCGCTCGCCGCAAGTGGAGAAAGCCCTCGCACAGAAACGAAGACCCAACACAGCCAAAAATAATAAATAAATAAATTTTTTTTAAAAAAGCAGCTCTGCTGACAAATTCTACCAAACATTTAAAGAAGAAGCAATACCGATCCTACATAGACTCTGTCAGAAAATTAAAGAGGAGGGAATACTTTCCAATTCATTTTATGAGGCCAGTATTATTTGATAACAGAACCAGACTAGGACATTACAAAAAAACAAAACAACAACAAAAACTATAGACCAATATCTTTCATGAACAGAGACATAAAAATCCTCAGAAAGGTATTAATATAATCCAGCAGTACATAAAAAGGGTAATACATCTTGTAAGTGAAGTTTATCCCAGAAATGCAAGGCTGGCTCAACATTTAAATATCAATCAATGAAAGACAACCCAATTAAAAAATGGGATTTGAATAGACATTCCTCCAAAGAAGATATACAGATGGCCAATAAGCACGTGAAAAAATGCTTAGTATAATTAGTCCTTAAAAAAAAAAAAAGCAGAAAATAGGGACTTCCCCGGTGATCCAGTGATAAAGAATCCACCTTCCAACGCAGAGGACGCAGGTTTGATCCCTGGTTGAGGAACCAAGATTCCACATGCCGCAGGGCAACTAGGCCCACACACCACAACTACTGAGCCCGCACGCCACAACTACTAAGACTGTGCCTCAACTAGAGAGCCCACGTGCCACAAACTACAGAGCCCAGACGCTCTGGAGCCTGCACGCTGCAACTAGAGAGAGAAAAACCCTCATGCCACAATTAGAGAGAAGCCCGCGCACTGCAACAAAGATCCTGTGTGCCACAACTAAGACCCAATGCAGCCAAAAAAAAAAAAAAGCAGAAAATAATATGTTGGTAAGGATGAAGAAAAACTGGAACCTTCCTACTGATGGGAATAAAAATGATACAGCTGCTTTAGAAAACAGTTTGGCAGTTATTATATAACCCAGCAATCCCATCCTGGGTATACACCCAAGAAAAATGAAAACATATGTCCATACAAAAACTTGCACATGAATGTTCATAGCACAGCAGCATTATTCCTAGTGGCCCCAAAGTGAAAATAACCCAAATGTCCATATATGCATGCAATGGAATTATTATTTGGCAACAAAAAGGAATAAAGTACTGATACATGCTACAACATCTGAGAACTTGTTAGAAATGCAAATCTTCAAGCCCTACCCCGGACCTACTGAATCAGAAGAATCTGGGGGGAGGGCCAAAATATAAAAAACCAATATAATTCATCACATTAACAGACTGAAAAAAAATCCATGTGATAATAATTTCAACAGATGCAGGAAAAGTATTTGACAGAATTCAACATCCATTCATCATAAAATTTCTCAGCAAACTAGGAATAAAAGGGAATTTCCCCAACATGATAAGAGATCTGCAAAAAACTTACACTTAATGTACATCAAAATGTATATTTGTGGGTTTATGCCTTTTTATTTCCTCATGTTTTGCTATATTTTTCAATTATTCTGTAGATGTGAGTCAGACCTAATTCTTATTCTCAGGGAATTCAGTGTTTTATGATCACACCCACAGAGACCCCTAACACTGGAATACAAGTTAGAAGAGAGGCACTTTAACCTTTCAGTCCCCTTGTGCCACAACTGAGGACCACACTGAGTGCTCTGGCTCTGCATGAGGCTGTTCCTGGGACTGTCTAAACTGGACAGCTTGGTGTCACATGAGGGATGGTGACAAGTTCTAGTGTTAAGAGATGTTTGTAACAGCTCACAAACTGGAAAGAGCTCAAGTGGCCATCAATGGGAGTATGGATCAACTATGGTATATTCATACAGTAAAATAAATATACTAAGCAATGAAAAAGAGCAAACTTATGATGCACATGGATGAACCTCACAAACATTAAGCTGAGTGAAAGAAGCCTTGCATAGAAGAGTACATATTGCATAATTCAATTTATGTGAAGTTCTAAGACAGGCCAAATGAATCCGTGGTAAAATCAATCAGAACAGCAGTACTTCTGGCAGTGGGGTGTGGACTGCCTGGGAAGGGGCCTGAGGAAACCCTGGGGTGACGGACATGTCCTGTATCTTGACAGCTTCTGGGTTGCAAAGGTGCGTGCACACACTTATCAGAACTCAAACGATGATTAGTGCAATCCACGATATGAAATATTGAACTCTGATTAATGATATACATGTTGAAGTGTTTGGGAGGGGAAAGAGTACTGATGTCTGCAATTTACTTTGAAAAGCATTTAAAAAATTAAGATGGGCTGATGGATAGAGGGATGGACAGAAGGATACATAGGTGATAAAGTAAATATAATAGAATGTTAATGGTAGAATCTAGGTAGTGGGAGTATAGGTATTGACTACACAATTCTTTCAACCTTCCTCTATGTTTGCAATTTTTCATAATAAAGTGTTGGTGGGGGGAAACACTGATAAGGGAAGACTGACCTACCACAGGAAACATACTTTCCAACTACAATAATCATATCAATGTGGTTCAGATGCAACACTAGACAAAACTAGTGCATGACAAAGAAGCATTGACTTGCAAGAGGCTAATAAATTGATGAAAAAGATTCAACCCCTTTAGAAATCAAAGATATGCCCATTAAAGAATGAGATGCCATTTCCAATTCTCAGCAGGTTTCAAAATGCTATTAAATGCTGATGCGGGTGTGTGGTGAGACTAGCACTGGGTTTGAGTATTTACTAAGGCTGTGTGACCAGGCAAATTCTGTCTGTCTCTGGGTCTCAGCTCTCACACTTGCAAAACTGGGGTGCGGGGGGATCTCAAGCCACCTGGGGCTCTGGGTGAAAGAGACCAAAGAGACTGACAGAGAAGATCACCCAGACACGTGGGCATATGGCACAGGTTCTCAATGCACCGTGGTTGTCATTTGAGGTTATTTTTATGCAATGGAATTACAGGCAGTTTTAATTTTATTCTAAATGCTTTTTCTTTACTAAATTTTCTGCAATGAGGATGAATTATCTTTGTAATCTGGGAAAAAGGTCAAAAATTATTTTAACCACCAAATGGCAATAATCTCATCCAACTGTGACAGTCAGGGATTCTATGGCTACATGATTTTCCTTTGTGTGGGTAACTGAATGTTTCTCAGCTCAATGTGAGAACTCTCACATCGACACCTTCCTGATTCAATCATTGAAAAATGTGGAAAAAACCCACAAGTATAAGGCCACATTTCCCACGAGAGTAAGAGCTAAATCAAGCCAAGGGTCATTTAAGAAAGCTCCAAACTCTATGCAATTCATGGGGGAGTAACTCCTGGAGTGATACTTCTGCTGCTGCAGCCGGCTGGGCAGCCAGCCCCAGGTGCCCGTCGCCCAAGGAATGCCACTTCCCAGATGACCCACAGGATCATTTCCCCTCCTATGGAGACCCAGCGTCCCCTGCAGAGTTAACACCCACCGAGGAACTGCTGCTCTTTGGGAGGGAGCATGAGGACTGTGATCTGGGGGACAGCCTGGCATTTCCAATTAACAGCAAGTGCAACCAGCCTCACTGATTATCAGCAGTTATCTGCAGCCACAGGGATTACCAGTTTCTCACTATATAAGCAGCAGCTCCTCCTAGCCCCAGGATGGCAAGGAGAAGGCTTCGGAGGTAAGGTAAGAGAGAAGTGGGTAAGGCAGAAGTGAAAGCTCTAGCTGGAAAAACAGCAGGAACTGTTAAATATTCAGGGCAGTGAGATGACCAAAGCAGGCAAAGGTGAGCAGAAGGGCCAGCTCTCCACCAGAAAGAGCCGCCAGGGGTCAGGGTGAGGTGAAAGTCGGCACAAAAATGACCACAGAGGCCTTTCCTGGTGGCACAGTGGTTGGGAACCTGCCTGCCAATGCGGGGGACCCAGGTTCAAGCCCTGGCACGGGAAGATCCCACACGCCGTGGAGCAACTAAGCCCATGCACCACAACTACCAAGCCTGCGCTCTAGAGCCCGTGAACCACAACTACTGAAGCCTGTGCGCCCTAGAGCCCATTCGAACCCACAACAAGAGAAGCCGCCGCAATGAGAAGCCCACGCGCTGCAACAAAGAGTAGCTCCCGCTTGCCACAACTAGAGAAAGCCCGCACGCAGCAATGAAGACCCAACACAGCCTAATTAATTAATTAAAAAGAAAAGAAAATAAATGACCACAGAGAAAAGGACAACTAACTCCAGGGCTAACTAGACCAGAATGGGGCCAGGGGGTGGAGGGGTGCATGGCCAGTGTCGGTCAGGAGCAGGGGCTGCAGGTGGCCACAAGTGGCCCCATGTCAGGAGCCCACCCATACCTGGATCTGCGTCTGGAGTGGCCCTTGGGAAACCTAACAGGTGGATTCAGCTCAGTCAAGCAAGCCACTTCCAAACTCTGTCCACTTCCAACTAGATGACTCCAGAGCATGGGGCAGGGTAGCCGTCACAGGCATATGACCTGTGCAGTCACAATAAGGCCCCAAGTCAGAAGGGCCCCTCCCTTGGTTTAATGCTCAGCTGTCTCCATCTTGAAACTTAATTTTTGAACAGGGGCCCCATTGGTTACACAGCAGAGCCTGCTAGAGGATGACAGTTCCAGGGACCATTTTTCTGAATCCCACCCACCAAAGAAAGCAGAGCAGTGCAAGGGTCCCAAGAAGTCCTGTCTGGCTTGGGTTCCAGCCAGACAGGTTTATATCCGACATAAATCAACAAGATTTACGATGCTTCCCTTTGGGTTTCCACACAAGGGCAGGAGAAGATGCAGGTGGCAAGTCGCAGGGGGGTAGAAACAAATAATAACCAAACTTGTGGGGAAAATTCATCCTTTTTCGGTTAGTCCATTGCAAATTAAAAGACTAACAAGGCACAATTTTATGCCTGGTCAAAAAATACTATCAGAAAAATACGAATGCAGGGGAGGTGGAGAGAAGCAGATCTCTACACCCAGCCCTGAGAACATCATGGACCAGAACATTTTGGCTGAGGGTGATGGGGTGCCAGAGGGAAGCAGTCACACCCCTTGCCTCAGCGATCGCACTCCTGGGTGTGTGTACGGAAAGAAACAGCAGAGAAAATGTTCACATGCCACAAGACTCTCAGGCGGCAGCTTGGCTCTGGTTACAATCTGGGAAGAACCAAAACGTCTAACAGAAGGAAAAGCCTTTCCACAGCCATTCAGCGGACACACATTAAGTCTGTGATAACATGGGAAAGAGCTTATGATGTACAGCCATGTGACAACAGTGATGTTTTTGTATCTCAATGATGTAAAAAGGATGTTCACATAAAGGAAAAACACTGACTAAAAATAGAGACCTAAAAACAGTGACATGAGGGGTAATGAAGTTATGGAAACACCATGATCTTGAACATCTGGAATTGCTGCCTTAACGGTAAATAACCCTTAAAAACACTGAATGTACAGGATGCAGAGGACAGGCCCAGATGAAACTCAGAGTTTGGCAAAGAATAAAGTGTGTGTGTGTTGGGGGCGGGGGGAGGTGAGGTTGGGGAGGGGAGTTCATGAAGCAGCAAAGCAGCTGCCAGATGGTTAACAAGCTAAGAGTCAAGCTCCAGGGACCCCACCCCATGGGAACTGTGCTGCTTCTAATGTAAAAATATCCCAGGCGGAGGAATGTACCCGGGGACTTGGCCGGCTGTTAGTTCTGCCCTCTGAGGAAAAACATTTGTCCTCTAACCAGCTCCCACCTATGGCCACAAGGATGCAGGGCACGCCAGGCCAGGACGCAGAGGGCTGCCCAGGTGGGGTTCCATCCTCCGGCCTTGCCACATCGCCTAGCCTAAGCAACTACTATTCCTGAAGATGTGCGTCAGGCATAAATCAACACACACGTCAGAGGGAAACAGGACAAAAAAGGAAATTTATCTTTGGCAGCCCGAGGCCCACAACTTCATCTTTATTCATACTGCTCATCTATTTGATCAGATGCAGCTGCCGGTCTAAGCTGACTGGCACTTTACAGGAAAACCAGGTGTCGGGGGACTGACTCGTGTCCACAGAGGGCAGTGCTGCAAGATTTAGGACGCTCCTGGATGAGGTCAGAGGACGATGTACCCACAGCAGACCTCTCAGTCTTGGGCAGGAGGGGCCTTGGGGCTCAAGCCTGACCCCGTGCGGCCAGTCTCAGGCTGCCCCTCTCTCCACAGTGGCTTGGAGGCCCCTCTCGCCATTTTGCTCCCCACTCAGCTTCCGAGGGCCACTCTGAGTCTGGCTCTCACTTTGGCCTCCTCCAGGCCTCATGCAGGGTCACCTGGCTTGGCCTGGCACCCGGGCAGCCCATTCATTCTCTCTTCGCCTGGCGACAAAGGTCACTGTGTTATCCTCAGAACCAGCCAAACATTGCTCCTAATACATGTTTATATAAACAGAGCTGTTGCATATGGTTGAGCAGGTTGTGCACTGCACAACTCTAGGAGGCACCATTCACCACAGACACTGGGAATTTGTTTTTATTATAACACACATCCAGCAAATTAAAGAAAAGAGTATTGCTCTGATAAATCAGAATATGACAACATATTCTGATTCTTCCACATATCTCAGGATACATAGAAGCAAAAGGTCTTGAGGAAAAAAGGGTGCCTTTTTCTAAAGATGGGCACCAAGTGGGCCATCACAGCCCTGTACACCCACCCATGAACGACAAACAAACCAGCTCCCCGGAGAGAAAACGTCATCCCCCAGATTCCATGGGGCCACCGATGGCAACAGAACGCTGGCCGGGGCAGCGTGGGGCCTGTCACAGCCTTGTCATCCCCACGCTGCCAATGTCCTCCTCGCTGGCAGCCTGCTACCCAAGGGAACGGCCGCAAGCGGACGACCAGCTCCTACTCTCTGCCTCCCCAAGGCAGAGGCACTCCAGATCGTGGCCCTCTTTCCTCTAGAGCCCTCACAGCCTGGCATAGCCTTCCCTACCCTTCCCTCCTCTCCTCCCCTCCCCCTGCCAGTAGCTCTCCACCCTCTGTACCTGTCGGCCTGCGCCCGCAACACAGTGACACCCACATGCACAAGTGTTTGATTCTCCCCCAAACAGGAGAGAATCAAACACTTATGCTCCCTCCACCCGGGGCCAGCCTGCATGCAGCCCACCCCTTAGCTACCTGCCCACAGAGGGCCTTCTGTGCTGGGTGCCCTGCCCACCTCTCTGCCCCTAACAGCACCTTCCCTCAGAGCCCAAGGACTCCTGTGTGCCTCAGCCTGTGTGAATATGCTCAGATCTCCTCTACACGGCATTCCGGCTCCTCCTGTGCTGAGTTTGGCCAGCCAGGGCTGTCCCCCACCGTCTGTCCCTTCCTGGGGGGGCACGGGTGTGAGGGATCAGAAGGACGCTGGCTGGGTTCCAGCATGCCCGGCCCCTCCGGGCTCAACTCCTGTCGCCTGGCTGTGGACACTGTGGGTCCTGCACAGCTGCTGGGCCATTTCTTCGCACAGAGTGAAAGACTGGCCAGATTTTCTGCTAAATAGAAAAGACAAATGCTTCTGTTTTCTCTTACCGTTTACTGCTCTTCACTCTGACTCAAAAGCAACCACACATTTGGAACTTCCCCCTGGCATTTAGCCTCTTTCAAGAAGGAATCCCCCCAAATCACCACATTCTACAATCACCGGGTTCTGCCCCAGAACTTGAGCCCCCAGCCCCACCTGCTGCAGCCTCCACTCAAGCCAGGTTCTTGGGGAGTCCAGATTCTCTGTCTATAGTATCTGGCACTCATCCGTGATCCCTTCCTGTTTCCCTGACACATCAGCCAGTCTTTGCCAAGCTCAGTTCAGCTTTCTGCAAAAAGTGTGGCCGATCAGAAGATGGAGGCTGGCTGGTGGGCACCCAGGGGCTCCCTGAGGTCCCAATTGAGAAAGTGGGGCCCCCTCAGCAGTGTCATGAGCAGGGCCGCACAAGGCCACCTGGCCCTGACCTCTGCTAAGTCTACCTTGCCAGGGCGAGGTGTCCCTGTTTTCTGCAATGTCAGAGCTTTGCGTTCCAACCAGAAGAGATGCAGAAATCCTACACACATCTGCACACACACACGTACACACGCAAAGGCAAAGAAGTAAGCCGCCAAGGGCTGAATTCAGATGTTACGAAAGATCCTGAAAGGGCATTTCCGCATTTGAGGCACCTGGCTCTGTTTGAAGCACAGAGAGAGGGACACAGATAAATAGACAGACTGACCGATTAGTAGGTATAGACACATATTACCTCATTTCAACCTCCCGGCCACCTTGCCAGGTAAGTCAGTTTAATGCCATCCTTTAGATGAAGAAATTGAGATCAAAACAGCTCAGAAGCTAGTTGAAGGTCAGGCAAGCGGTGGGGTTTGAACACGACACTGCCTGCTGACGAGCAGCCTCTTGTCAATGGACTCTCGGGCTCCTCCTCCCACGCCCAGGTCCTTGTCAACCCACTCCTGCTGTCATTGACAGGGGTGGGGACAACTGAGGTTCACAGAGGGGCAGGCACTTCCCTGTGGTCACAAAGCCCAGCAGCAGAGTCAGGACAATAACCCAGGTCCCCTGGCCCCCCGGCTACACTGTGGGACCCCTAGAACAACAACCCATGTGAAAAACCTCCATAAGCCCAGATGCTGTCCTGCCACTGAAGTGATCATTGCTTGGACCTCAGTCCCTAGTCCCCCGGGGCAGGCAGCAAGCCCAGTTCCCCTTCAACTTGCACAAAGATGGGCTCAGGGAAGGGACGCAATTTCACTGGAACCCTTTTGTAGCGGAAATTTGTCTGGAGTGACCTCTCATTTCAGTATCCTTCAATGTGTCTGAAAGGAGGCGCGAGACCAGTCTCACCCTGTCTGCAAGCTGGGGATGAGGGGCCTCTGCCTGTGTCTGCCATGCGCACGGTGTGAGGGGCCAGGAGGCTCCCACCTCCCAGGACTGACAGCTAACCAGGCCTCCCAATGCCCCCATCTCTGCCTCCTTGCTCCTCTCTCTTTAGCCAGCAAGGTTCACAGGCATTTTCCTGCCTACAGAAATACCGCTTAGCTTTGAAGAGTATGTAAAAAACGTTTTTTGGCCAATATTTTAAAACTGAGAGATATCCAGTTTCTCCTGAAAACTCCATTCTGGCCTTCCTAGGCCCACCTTCATACAGGGTGCCCAAGGGAGACACTCTGCAGTCTGCCCATGGGGCCTCTGACGCTGAGCTGAGTCCTGGCTGCTCTTGCGTGCTCTGTGGGCTCCTGGGCCTCCTCTGGCCAGCACAGCGAGTCCTGCTCCAGGCTCTGTTCTAAGCACTGTACCAGACACACCACCTGCTGAGTTCCTCTTCCCCAGACCCACCGTGCAGAGTGAATCACTGACAGGAGGAGTAGGAAGGCCTGGCCTGCAGGGCTCTGGCAACCAAAGAGGCTACCTTGTCACCACTCTCGAAGTACAGCTGCTCTGGTCACCTGAGCTTCCAGACAAAGATGAACATCCCTCCTACAACCAAGCAAAAAGCAAGTGGATACCAGGCCCAGTGCTCCTGTTAGCAGCAAATCTTCTGGAGAACAGCAACCAAGAAGACCATCAGGCAGGCCGGTAGACGAAATACAATTTTAACACCTAACTTTTTCTGTTTTTTTCCTAACTCCAAAATTCACCCTCAGAATAAATCCATCCAAATTGATAACAGGAACATCATTTAAACTTTGCATAAAGAACATAATTGCATTACAAATGACACTATAGCCAAAATAAAAACTGGAAATTAAGACCAATCTTCTAAAACCAGAAGACATATTTTGGACAAAGTTCACTTGCAAGTTTCTTTAAAGGATCCTTAGGACAGAGCTGTAGTATCAGTTCCCGATGAAATAAATTTAAAACGTGTACAACGACTTTGATGCTGTTTTCAGGTGAGCCTGCAATGTTAAATGTGGCTCAGGCACTGAGGCTTGGAGTCGGTGCTGGGCCAGGGCCTTCGGAAGCCATTAGTGTGACCAGTCAGCAGGCAAAGTTAATGACAAGGTTTATTACAGATCAGAGGGTGTTAATTCCTAAAAGGAGCCAGTTTCTAATAAATTGGTGTTAAGTGAAATTAACTCCATCTGTGTCTTTCAGGTCTACAGGCACAAAAAATCCTAATTTTTCTCCAGTTTCAAATTATAACATAAACTTTCATTAAGGAAACCGCAGCAAGTTTCACTCACACAAAATCTCCAATAATGATGTTCAAGCATCAGAAACTGCACAAAGGAGCTTAACGAGTTTGCAAGGCTTTAGCCTATAAGACAGCTAAGATTTTTTCCCCCACTGCTGACAAAGGGCTCTCAGGCGGTTGCGCCTGCACAGCCTGGAGCTGTCATTCAGGACCACCATCCCTGGGAGCAGCAGCTTCAGGGCTCGTGCTTGCTCAAACCTAGGCGGCCACTTACAGTGACTCGCCTCATCTGTTGCAGCTTGCTCAGAGGGCAAAGGGGAGGGGGTTGGGTCATGCACTGAGCATAGCCAACACCCAGGGTGGCCCCTGGAAGGGAAGAAGCCCTTGCGGGCAAAGCAGCAATTCTGCCTAGGCGCCAGGGCATGCGGACCCCAAGCCGACCCTGGAGAAGGAGAGGTAGGTGGGAGGATTAAACAAGGCCGCCACTTCCCCCTTTTTTCCAGAAAGCTCTGGATTATATTTTGGTTCGTTTTTGCAGAGATTAATCAGACGGACAGGTCTCTAGCCGAAGTCCCGTCTCCAAAATACCCCGCGCGTAAAGCGAGTTCGGAGCTCACGCCGGCGGCGTACGGGGACTGGGGTTCCCCGCGCTCCCCACGCCGCGAGGGAGTGACTTCAGAGGCTCGCGTGGACTGATCATGCAGCAAGCCGGGCGCCTGGCGGGCGTGAGCGGGGAGCCGGGCCTCCGGGCGGAAGCCGGGCAGCACTAACCCTTCTTAAATTTATTCAGGCAGCCGGAGCTGCAGAAGGAGCGCACGGAGGCCGTCTCCCAGCAGCCGCGTCCCTTCATCCCCGCGGCAGGGCGGCCTCCGAGCAGCCGGGCGCTACATGGCGCCGCGCCCTGGGAGTTCGCAGGGACGCGCGCACAGCTCGGCGGGCCGCCCGGCGGAGGCGGCGGACGCTCACAGGTCCGAGCTCCGCGTTACCACAATGCACCACTGCCGCCCGACCGCCGCCCGGTGCACGAGCCCGCTGAGCCCGTTAACCCCATAGGCGCCGCGGGAGCCGGACACAGCGCGAGCAGTGCGAGGGCCGCCCCCTCTCCTTCCCCGGGAGCGCGGTCTCCGCCCGCACGCCGCCTGTTCGCCCGTGCGACCTTCCCAGGACACCTAGGACCTAGGCGCCGGGCAGGCCCCCCATTTAAACGTCATATTCTAATACAAACACCCGAGCGAAGGTGCCGCCCCCTGCAGCAGCGGGCTCGGCGTTGCTTTATTTCAAAGGTAAAGATGCCCTTGAGAGACAAGGGGCAAGTCGGAAATGGGGATGACCCGCCCAGGGCCTGATGGTGATTCCAGGAAATCGGGGTCACCTCTAAGACCTGCTGTGGAGGCTGGCGCACCTGTATCCCGCCACCTGCAGCCACCTGTCTAGTGTCAGGGAGGAACGCAACAGGCGGGGCCCCAGGGAGCCCGGCCCCCTTGGCGCTACTACCACAGGGCTGTGGGTATCTGGGGACAAATAAATGTCTCCACCCAGACCTGTCTGAACACAACTCGCCTGTCCAGCTGCCTGCAGGACCTCTCCATGCGATGTCTGATGGGCATCATAAACCTAATTGTCCAAATCTGAGCTCCCCATGGCACTCTTAGACCTGTGCCTCCACCCTTCCCCATCTCCCCACCTCAGCTAGTGGCAGCACCATCCTCCTAGTTGCTCTGGACAGACCCCCCTGGAGTCATCCTTGACTCTTCTGTACCTTAGACCCACCTCCACGTGGTCAGCACATCCCCACAACTCTGCCCTTAGATTACAGCCAGGATCCTGTCCCTTCTCACCACCACGCTGCTGCTACCTGGGCCTAACTTACCCTCATCCTGCCTGTGGACTCTTCCAGAGCCTCCCAGAGGGTCTCCCACTTCCACTCTGGCCTCCACCGTCTATGCTCAGCGTAACATCCCAAGAACACCTATTCCAATATATGTCAGACTCTGTCACTCTTCCCCTCAGAGGTCTCCAAGTCCCCAAGCAGGCCCATCCAGTTCCCCTCCCTCCCTCTGCTCCGGCAACACTGACATCTTGGCTTGAACACACAGTAAAGCAGTCCAAGCTGCGACCAGCCCCACTCGTTGGCCTCTGCCCCAACCTCACTGTGCCCTACCGTCTTGTTTCTCCCATTGGACTAAGCCCTAGGACTGCTTTCTAACCATTTTCCCCCACCCCCAACCAAGCCCTCCTCAACACTGCCACCTCTTGGGAGCTCAGTCCATGGAATTTATCAAGTGTAATTTACTGAAACCAAATCAATCAATTTTCACCAATTTAAAGGTTTTCAAATATACAACAAAGTTCCTGTTATAACATACAATAGACTCAGGGAAGGTGGTGCGGGGTCATTACACTTCCCTTCTGGACCTTTGAAGCAACTGGTACTTCTTCCACCTAAAGAATAAATCCTTAGCGATGGTGTCAGATTCACTGGCCTGGGGAGGATAAGACATTTAGCCACTCTGGGCCTTGGTTTTGGGGCTACAAAATGAAGAGCATAACAATGGTGCAAATGGCCACCTGTGACAGAGTGCTGACCAGTGCCAAGCGCTGGGCTGTCAGCTTTACCTGCATTCCTTGAGTTTCTGCATTTAGGCCCCAAGGATAGGTTCCTCAAACACCCTTTTTACAGATGCGGAAACTAAGGCTCTGACATACCATGACTTGTGCAGGATCAACATGCTTGGAGCCGACCTGTTCTGGCTGACCTTGGAGGCCACACCCTGAACTGTGCTCTGCGGGGTCCCTTAAGCAGAATGCTGCTCCTGGTCCCCAGGGGCCTCATGAGGAAAGATGAGGTGAGACAGGAGCATCATGAACATACAGGTGACTTTTATAGGATGGGCATGTGCAGTAAACCCAGGATATTGAACCAGACTCTGGAAGCTGGAAGAATCTTTCAAATGCAGAGCCATGCCCTCTGTCTCAGAGCTGAGAAAAGGGGAGGCAGAGGGGCTGAGGACCTCGCGTTGCCTTCACAGCGAGTGAGTACTGGGGTCAGTGACCCTGTTTGCTTTGTCCACCCACCCTCACCTAAAGCCATGTCTGGCCGACAGGAGAAGATAGGGAACAAAGCATACCCGGGGAGGAAACTAAAATAGTAAAGGAAAATACAGAAGAAAATCATGCACTCCTACCAAGGCAAACACCTGCACTATTTCTCCTTTCTACATAGTTCTTTTACACTGTAAGTCACATCAAACAATGACCAGATTCTGCTCATGTGAAATACTTAAAAATCTACAGCCTAGCTTCACAAGTACTCAGAGGGTGCCAATTTGTCCTTAAAGAAGGAAATACATTAGCTGAAAAGTCTTAGTTGACCCAGCAGTGAGAAGGCCAAGACACCAAGCAAACGATGACCGGTGGGTAATTCCATCCATTCTGCTGGCCACCCTGGGCCCCAGACAAGTTTCCCTCCTGACCACGTGCAGGTGAGGCTGAACCCCAGCTCTGCACTTCACCCATTGAGGGCATCTCCTGAACAGCTCCAGATGTATGGTCCCCAACACGCAAATGTGACCTTCTAAAACCAAGCCACTAACTCTGTGACCTTCCTGAGGTCCACTCACCCCAAATACCCTGTGCTGGCAACCCTTGGAGGCAGCTGCAACCTTCCCTCTAAGCTCTATCCGACCCCACATCAAGACCAGTTTATCTGGTCACTTTAAAGACTTTGATTTGGGACTTCCCTGGTGATCCAGTGGTTAAAACTCCACGCTCCCAATGCAGGGGGCCCAGGTTCTATCCCTGGTCAGGGAACTAGATCCCTCATGCTGCAACTAAAAGATCCCGCATACTGCAACAAAGATCCTGCGTGCTGCAACTAAGACCTGGTGCAGCCAAATAAATAAATATTAAAAAAATAAGTAAATAAATAAAGTGTTTGGTTTGCTCTCACATTGATGGTGACCACTTACCTCATCACATCCCACCCGGGTGGCAGCGGCAAGTCTTAGAAGCCAGCCTCCCCACTTCCTCTTGCTACTGGAACACTGTTCATCAGACTCAAGTTCCGACATGTTTCCTCCTTTGCTCAATAATATGGTGCACACACACTCAACTAAAATCCATACACATGTATCCGTGTGTGTTGGTGGGTGGGTGCAACTGTTGCTCATCCCAGTACTGAAGGCAATAGAGGAACAGGCGCCCAGAAACTGGCGTGAGGCACTGGAGGGGAGGGGCACGTGGCCGTGGTCTATAAGAACCACAAGCACGTCTACACCTCCCACCCAGTGTGAACAAGGGGAAAGGAGAACAAGGCTCTGCATCCAATGCCATTTGTTGCAAAACCCTAGAAGCAGCCGAGGAGCCTAACGGCAGGTGAATGCTTAACTCATCAACTTCACGGAATATCATGGAACCATTTGGAACCACACAGTATATATGTGATGACTTTGCAGAAATAAGAAACTGTGCTTAAACACAAAATGCTGAGAGGAAAAAGGCAAACCATGCAATATAGTTATAATTGTGTGAAAGCTAGGCATATATGGAAACGTTAAAATAATATGATCACAGGGAATTTTCTCAAGTCTGGGCTCCCAAAATGCCCAGGGCTGCTTCTTTCCTTCCCAGGACCTAGCATGCTCTGCTGTGGGTTCTTGTTTGTCTATTTCCCACACCAGACTGTGAACTCCTGAGGGCAGAGACTGTGGTCTTTTCTATTCTCAGCCTCCAGCGGGGCTCAGCACATAGTAGATGTGCACTGAATGAGTGAGCCCAGGAATAAACAGATCAATCAACTGATCAATGAATCAATCGATGAAAGCAACTTTATCACTCATAGGAGCCCTATTTGGCTCAATCTACACACCCATACTGTCTTCTGCCTCCCAAGCCTTCCACTGCTGACCCCGCTCCCTGACCCCACACAGGGCATTTCTAATGCACAACACCATGCAGTCCCATCCCCTCTGCACCTCTGCCCTTGTCTGGACCTAGACTGGACCTCGCAGAGGTGAGCACAGGCTTGGGAGTCCTGCAGGGGCAAAATCTGACCTGACATGAGTTGGCCACTGCTTTATACCAACGTGGACCTCTGGTTCCCCCTCTGGGCCTCAGGCTCACCACTGATGAGGGGCTCAGGCCCCCAGAAGAGAGGTGCTGACCTTCTCTGTGTTGTCTGGAGGATCAAGTTCTCCAAGGGTCTGTCTAGCACACACATTCCTTGTGGGGATATCTTATGAATGAAGCCCTTTAAGACAGCAGTGTTCTAAGAATAGCCATGCATAGATGCTGACTGCCATCATCATTAATAAATGATCCTGCAATGAAGGCAAAGAATTAATTTGAGAGAAATTTATGATAATGTGTTGCTAAGCAATTAAAATAAACTTCTGAGGGGAAAAAAATTTTCAATTTATCATTGATTATTTTAGAGCAGAAAAAGGGAATGGGGGAGAGTGCACCATTCAAGTCAGTTTGAAAGAAGGTAACGATGAGACAGATTCCACCAGGGACAGTGCCTTGGCCTGACTCTGCCCACATGTGCCTTCTGCTGCGAGGGGCAGCCGAGGAGATGGGGGCCACCTCTCTGGGAGCTGAGCCTGCCGGGCTTTGCCTTGGGGCAAGCGAGGGGCTATGCTGCATCCTTGCACATGTGCTAGGAAGGGGTGGCCTGCCCTCGGACCAGCCAGAGAATTAGGGTCAGGTCACAACAGGTCGCTCTGAGGACGTGGCCTCTTCTCAGACACTTCTGCTCCCCGGAGTGGCTGGCCCATCTGGCCCCACTCCATTGCTTATGTCCGTTATTGACCAAAAGGCCTTTTGCTTGTCAAAGTCTAAATACTACTTTTACCAACAAATCCCTCAAGACAACCACAGAAGAGCTGGGATTCCCAAGGGATTAATATCCATTTGTCTAGTCTCCAATTATTCCTTTAAAAAAAAAAAAAGAAAAAGAAAGTGAACAAAAAGAATTGAAAATACAAATCCATTGCAGAATGTTCCTCCTTCTTTGTTGGTTATTTAAGGAGTACAAATTAAAGCCGCCTTGAGATAGGTACTCTTTTAAGTATATTAAAATGGTCAGAAATGAATTTAATTAACACCTAATGCCGGCGAGAGTACAGTGAAGCTGGCATGCTCACTCGTTGTTGGTGGCATGGAGCATCGTAGGCTCCTTGCAGAAAGAGACCTTCTAGGTCATCAACGCACCATGATGATACTGCTGCCCTTAACCCGGTAATCCAACTCCTGGGAATTTTCCCTCAGGAAACAATTCAAGAGAAGCAAAAAGCTTTCAGTTCAAAGACATTCATTGCATTGTTATCTATAATAGTGCAAATGGGAAACTCAGATGCTCAACAATTGGAGGATGACTGAAATCATTAGAGTACTTCAACTCAATGGAATATTACACAGCCATTAAAGTGATTGTTTTAGACAGGGAAACTGTTAGCGATAATGTGGGGTGACAAGAGCAGAGCATGAAGGGCCCTCTTTAGTGTGATACCAAAGCTGTGAAATACAATTGTATGTGCAGAGGCGGGAAGGGAAGGGAAAGTGCAAAAATCAAAAACAGTTTTGTGAGGGTGTGAGGTTACTGGGGAGTTTCCTGTATTCCAAATGCTCTTTATCTCACTGTGTGATCTTTCCCACAACAACAACAAAAAGTGAACAAGCTATATTCAAAAAATTTAATTATTATTTGAAACCCTTTCCTGAGGGGAAAAAGGCGGTGCAGGAGAGTTGGCTGGGAGTAGGTGCCCTGCCCAGGGAGCATGAGTTTTGAGGCCACAGGATGGCGGGGACACAGGCCAGTGACCAGTGGGCAGGAAGTCAAGGCAGTGGAAGCCAAAACAGTCCTAACATCAGTCAAGCTGCCTGGGGAGGCGTGGGCTTTAGGGGTCTAATGCATGGGGCTGAGTTTGGATCTGCAACCGGCTCACTGGGTGACTGGAAACAAGTACAGGAGCCTCTCCGAGCCTCACCTCCACGATTCTCATCCAGACATGGGGCTGTCTTCCTGTTATGGGCTGAATTGTGCCCCCAGATTCATACGTTGAAGCTCAAACCTTCAGTACCTCAGAATGTCAGTATGTTTGGAGACAGAGCCTTTAAAGAGGTGATTAAGGTACAAAAAGTTCACACATTGGGCCCTGATCCAATATGATCAGTGTCCTTAAAAGAAGAAGAGATTAGGACACAGATCAAGGGATGACCATGTGAGGAGACAATGAGAAGACAGCCAAGGAGAGAGGCCTCAGGATGAAACCAATCCTGCTGACACTCTGACCTTGGACTCTGGCCTCCAGAATGGTGAGAAAATTCATTTCTGTGGTTTAAGCCCCCTAGTCTGTGGTATTTGGTTATGGCAGCCTGAGCAAACTAATACACTTCCCTCTGCAGAGTCATGAGGGTGACATCACCAACGTAGGGCAGGCACTCAAAAAACACCTGGGAAAAGTCAGAGGCAGGGTCCTGGAACCCTGAAAACCTCTGACCTAGATGAGGCCTGTGTCAGAAGATTGGCTCTCAGTGTCCATCAATGAATTGGTTTAACTGAAGTTCAGAATGGCTGTGAAGCCCTGAAGACAGCTTCTCCCATGATCCTCACGGCAGCTGTGGTGAGGTCGGGTAGGACAGACAGCACTGGGACACAGCTGGCAAAATGGAAGTTTAGTGAAGTTAAGGGGTTTTGTTCAAAGTCAAAGAGCAAGCACAGACCAGAGAAGGGTCAAGAATGCAACATTTTAAACCTCCAAGCTCCTTTTTCCCCACTACTAAAAAACAAGCCTCTGATTAACAGATGTTACAACATAAACGTTTAGAAATTCCATAGCACCATAGGCACAGATAAGCAACAAAGAGAAAATACTTGCAAAATATATAATCAACAAAGGAGAGATAACCATAACTTAAAATGAGCTCCTACATATCAGCATAAAAAAATACACACATCAAAACAGTAAAATGGCAAAGAATATGAATATACAAGTCACAAAATGCATATGATTGGTCAATAAACAGAAAAAAGTATACTCAGTCTCATTGGTAATAAGGGAAATGCAAAACAGAGCAAGCAAATGCCTTTTCATTCACCCATCAGAGTAACAAAGAGTAAAAAGAATGATGGGGTAGCCTTTGTTGACAACCCACACTGTTGGGAGATGTAAATCTATGCATTTTGGGGGGCTGACAATTTGATAGTGTCTGTTGATATGTATCATGGTCATGCCCTTGTAACTTAGCAATTCCACGCCTAGGAATCTATGCTTTGGAAAAATTTACACACATTCACAAAGATGCATATACAAAAAGGTTCACTACAGCATCCCTGAAATAGTAATAAAAGGTAAAGGAACTATCCATGAAGAGGAAAATGATTGAACAAATTATGATACACTACAGAATTCCATGCTGTTAATTTAGAAATGAGATACACCTATTTGTACTGACATGTAAAGATCTCCAAAATATATTGGTAAGGGGAAAAGCAAGCTGCTTATCAATATGCATGAAATGATCTCACATATACATGTAAGTATGTATGCATGGGTGCCTGTGGACTTACATGGCTTTGTAAATGCATGGGGAAATCTGGGAAAGAACCACTGTTAACAAATGGGTGTGTGTATCTCTAGCAGGGCGTGAGATGGAGGGAGGTGATGAAAGACGACTACATTTTGTCATATATTTTAGAATCATTTAAATGTTTTACAATTTTATGTTTCCTAACCTAATCTCTCAACAAATTACCATTGGAAACAGTACACCAGAATCAACTCCTGCTCATGTCGAAACTTATGGGACCCTACAGAAGACTCTCTAATGGTGGAAGGTCAGGCACAAAGAAGGTACATAAGGAGTGAGTCTGGGGGCAGGAGGGCCCAGAAGTCACATCAGAGAAACCACCACATCAGTGCACACAGACCAACCTGGCAGGCAGCAATCAGAGAGGGGCTGGAGCATTTGCCGCACCCGTGGCACAATCCCCATGAGGCGGAGGAGCAGAGCCGCCCATGGTGACGGGCCCTGCAAAGAACGGACACAGCTGCAACCAGGCGTGGGGGGCATCCAGCCAGGCTGCAGGCCTCGCCCCCCCATCCCAGCTACCAGGCTGCCACAGACACTAGCTGTGGCTCGGGGATGAGGCCCAGAAGAGGCCACCAGGTAGGTATCCAGGCACCCACCTGCACTTACCCCACCAGGCCTGCTCTGGGAGAGAGATGTGGTAGGCAGTGTAGACAGAAGATGCAGGGAAGGCAAGAAGTGACGGATGCACTGCTGCTCAGAACAGTCATCCCTGAACACAGCAGCTCTGTCTGATGCCTTCCTGGGGCCCTTACTGCGGCAGGTCCCAGTCACACCAACTGCCCCCTGCTTCCTGGTCCTGCTGCCACACACCCGTTATCCTCCAGCCTCCTCTGTCCCAGCTCCCAGGCAGGATTCAGTCATTACCCCTTTCTTCTTCCCGCTCCATGCTGGGGCCTGGGTGATGGTGTCCATGGCCAGGGTGCCGTGTCCCATCTCCTTGTTCATGTTTCCCCATCTGTACCATCAGAATAGGCCTCCCCTCCAAGCTCCAGACCTCCATGGCCACCTGGATGTCCCCCACACTCAACCTGTCCCCAGCTGAGCCCAGCATCTCTCCTCTGCTCCCTCATGACAACCTTTCCCTCTCCAGACATTTTTTTCTGCCCTCAGGCACCAGGCTGGAAACCTGAGGGTCAGCTCCTGGGGTCTCTCCCTCTCCTTGAGTCCCTACATTCAAAGGGCCCCCAGGTCCTGATGATGTTAAATTCAGCTTAATTTGCAAATCCATACGCTCTTCTCCACGCCTTGGCTCACTTCCAAGGTCTCAGCTTTTTCTTTTACCCCTTCTGATCCATCCTTCATGCCGCCATGAAACCTTTTACTGAAAACACTATCTGCTCCCTTTCCATGATTCCCTGATACCCACAGCAGCAAGTTTAAGTTCAAACTCCTTGGCAAACCACAACCCACCAGGAGCGAAGCCTTGTGGGCCTCAGCAACCCCCTCCTTCCCACTCCTCGGCTCCACCAGCTGCTCTTCCCTCCCATGCTTTTGCTCGCCTGGCCCGGGATGCCCTGCCTGTCCCCCACCTTGGTTGGCTCCTGTCACCTCTGGACACTGGGGTGTGGGCCCCCCTAAGGGAACCTTACTGACTACTGTCACCCCAGAGAGGAGATGGAAAGCTGCTTGGAGGAGGGCCCTTCCTCAGGGTTCCCATCACATCCATGTACCTCTCTTGTGCACTCATCACACTGACTCAGAAGGATCTTGTCTGTCTCCCTGCAGATGGTCAGCACCTCTAGGGCCAGGAAGGGCTTGTTCTCACTGTATTATTTTTCTCCTGGGAGGCTCCAAACAACAGAAATGTATTGTCTCACAGTTCTGGAGGCTAGAAGTCCACAACCAAGGTGTTGGTAGAGCCATGCCCCTCTGAAGGCTGTAGGGAAGGTTCCTTCCTTTTCTCTTCTGGCTTCTGGGAGCCCTTGTCTCTTCGGGCATTCTTTGGCTTGTGGTAGCATAACTCCATCTTTACATGGCCTTTCCCCATGTGTCTGCCTTCACATGACCTTCTCTGTGTGTGTGTGTGTGTGTCCATATTTTCCTCTTTTTGTAAGGACACTAGTCACATTGGATTAGGGACCACCCTCTTGACCTCATCTTGATGACATCTGCAAAGACCCTATTACCAAATAAAGTCACATTCACAGGTATTGGGGGTTAGGACTTCAACATATCTTTTGGGGCGGGGGGACACAATACAACCCACAACCCACTCACTTTGGCATTCCTGGTGCCCAGCACTGAACCTCACCTGTGGCAAGGCACTTCTGACCCCTATAAATGGATGACTGAGCCAGTGTGCTCTGGGTCCAGGCAGGGGAGGAAAAGTCTGGGCGGGAGGGCATCTTGGAGGAGGGCAGCTCTGAAGCTGGGCCTGGAAGAGGTGGGAGACGGAAGGGACATGTCCAGGCGTTGGGAGGAGCACTGCCCAGGAGAGGAAGGAGGGCCGGGCTGCACAAGAGGCCTTGGCTCTGCACTTGCAGTGCAGGGAGCTGGGCCAGCCTGAGGCCGAGCTGAGGCATCTGCCCTCATGCCGGAGGCAGGAAGTGGCCAGGGCAAGTTTGTCAGGAGAGCAGTGACAAGAGCAGAACCTGAAAGGTTAATCTGCCTGAAGCACACTGAGGCAAGTCTAAAAGGGGCTGCCTGAAGCAGGGAGGCAGCTGGTCAAAGGACCTGGCAAAAAGTCAGCGGATAACGAGGAACTGAATCAGAGGAGTGGCAGCATGGCCGGAGGGAAGGGACAGAATCCAGAGAAAGTGTGGTAGGAGAACAGACAGAGGACGGCCTGAGACGGCAAGGAGAGGAAGGAGTCGAAGCTCATGGGGGCTGAGGTTCAAGGTGGAAGACTTAAGAGGTTGGGGGTCAGGGACTGCAAATGGCAGCCTAGGAAGAGCAGCGTGCTCGCAGGGGCTGCGATAGGTTTATCCTCATGAAGCCGTTCAATTAAAAAAGCAAGCTCACAGGTACACTCATTAAGAAACCACTGAGACGGGGCATGTGTGCAAAGCAGCTATAAGAGACCCACGCACTTTGTTAAATAATTCAAGTTTATGGGCGACAAGCATGTCTTTTTATATCGATGCCTGTTGCCCAGGCTGTTAGCAGCAGGTGTTTTTAGAGAAAGGCCTCAAGCCAAGGGAACTAGAAACTCAACTGAATAACCTTTAAATTACCTCATCACCCGAGGAAATGGAAATCAGTGCAGTCTGCAAATGCACCCATGTGCCAGCAGAGGCCAGATGGAGCTGCTTCCCAGTCAGGGGAGCCAGGGGCCAAGGGAGCTGCCCACCTCAGGGTCATCTCTGGGATTGTAGAGGTCCCTGGTCTTAGGAAGCCCTTTCTGACAGAGCCACCAGCAAATCCCAGGCTCCCCAGAGAGGCAGTGCTGGAGCGGTCCATTAGGGGGGCCCTTGCCCTGGGAAATGGAATAAAGACCCCCCCTTCCCATGGATGAGTCATTCCCTCTCAGGGCCTCAGGCTCTTCATAACCTAACAGGTCGGCCTCAGCCTTGTTGATTTCCAAGGACCCTTCACCTTCCAGCTCTGCTCACAGCCGAGGTGCTGCTGTCCCTGTTGCCAGATCCCAAGCCCCACTCCCGTGTGAGGATGAGCCAACCTGGCAGGCCTGGAAGGGAAGTCTCGCACACTAACCCCTCCCCACTGGGACTCTGTCCGGCTGACCCTAACCCCTGCTCATCATTCCTCCTCCTGCTGCCCAGCAATGGGTGCTGTCGCCACAGTGTGAGGAGGGAGCACTGGATTGTGAGCCTGGAGATCAGGGTGACTGCCCCTTTCTGTGCCATCAGCTCCCCCATGGCCCTCTCCTCCTGCTGGAGAGACAGGGGCCACACAGTAAGACCTTGGGCACCTGTGATCTAACCTCTCCTGGCCTCGGTTTCCTCATTTGTATCACAGGCGTGGTAATGGTTCATATCTCACCAGGCTGTCATGAGGATGGAGGACGGACAGGAAAGCCTGGCCTGGAGTGAGCTCCCACCCAGTATTAGCTGCTATAACCACGGGGCCTGGGGCACAGACGCAGGAGGAGAAGACACACGTTGTTGGAGGAAAACCGCGTCTCAGAGAGAGAGAACCTCGGGGGAACAGCAGCAACCACAAACCCTTTCCTGGAAGGGGTTTCTCTGAACAGAGAGCCCTCACGGCCTTTGGCATTTAGGCTCCATTCCTCCAGGAGAGAACAGTCCTTTTGCCTAAGCTCCACCACTGCCCAGCCAATGTCCCTGGATGACAGCAGACCCAGGGACAGTCCCCACCTTGGGAACACCACCTCCAGCAGGACCAGCCTATCCCAAGGCAAACTACTGAGTCCTTTCATGGCCCTCATGGTTTGAGACTGAACACCACTGTGTGGAGATTTTGTCTCAACACACTCACATTCTCCTAATAACCGGTGGTGGCAGACTATGGCAGGAGATATTCAGGATAACACGGAGCACCTATAGTCCCATGCTAAGTTTACATACCAGGGAGCTGTTACTTTCTCTATTTCACAAATGATAGAACTGAGGCTCAGAGAGACCACATCATGGCATACAGTTGAGGGAAAAAGGGAATTTGAACTCAGATCTCTCAATCTACAAAGCTGGGCCTCTTTTCACTTCTTTACACAGCACAGCTCTTACACCATCCTTAACACCATTCTACCTGGAAACCGAGATCAACTGCTTCATCAAAATAAAATTTGATCTATTGCTAAATATTCATCACTACATCTTTACTTTCTGCCTTGGCCTTGAGAAATCCAGTCAGAAAGGTTCGGTTCCTACTTTTCATGCCCATTTTACAATTGTGCATAGATGCAGGCTTGCACGTGTTCAACCAAGTGCAGGACTTCTGAGCAGAGACTGTGAGCTGAATCTAGGACTGTGCATCATCCAGTCAACCCTCAAATGTTATCTTCTTCAGTTACAGAGAACTTGAGCCCACCTTAATTATTGAAGAGGTTTTAAGTTGTTCAGACTATGAATAAAAATAGGTAGCCTGATTGCATTACAGGTGTGAAGCATGCTAAAAATATACATATACCCCAACTTGATCTAGTTACGGAAAACTTTGGGGCTATAACTGTATTTTCAAAACAAACAACATGCAAAGCTCAAATACACTGTTTTCCCAAAACAGTAGCTGGCCTGCCATTATATGTTTTGGACTTCATATTTTAATGAAACAAGGATGTCAACAAGGATGTCAAAGTACAGTTATGAGTCAGCCATCCTTCCAGACAATTACACTCTATCAAGGTTTATTCATCTGGCCAAAATACAAAATGTTTACATGATAGGAAAAAACCTACCTACCCAAAACAAAAATGCTTCTGGGTGGAAAAAAGCGATCAAGAATAATGTAAGTCGAGTATATGTCAGATGTGCAGTTACCATACTTTCCCCCTTATGACCTTTCCTCTCTACAGAACACTGGCCAGAGACAAATGGTACTTGGGTGGTCTGCCGTATGCAAGTAATCCTAGCACATCCTTGGCATGCATTTCCATCAGCACTGCAGCACCACTGCAGCTCACACTGACCCTAAAATCGGCACATCATCTCACACATCTTTTCCACCTCTCTTTCATTTCATTAGCACCGTCAGGCACCCGATGATCCAAGGAAGCTGCCCACTAGAGTCATTTCTGATGCCCACAGCTTAGGCTAGACAGACGGAACAAAACACAGACCTCAGTCCTCCAGCATGAGTCTGTCGAGATTTAGAAGCTTCATTTACATCCATCAGGTTAGAACAGGCACCTCACACAGCTTGGAATCCAGCACAACTAGACTGCTACATGGTCCCCTTCTTTCCAGCCCCTCACCTCCCCAACACACCAAAAGTCCTTTGTTGAGGCCATAAAGCCCCCCAACAGCCCGCCCATCAGGTTTTAGGAATCAAGAGGTCTATCTGTCTGACCTTGCCAGGTGATGGAGATGGGAACCGAATGCTGGTGGGATCGAAGGCAGAGGTGACCCATCAAGTTTAAACACATCTCCCCCTTCAGCGGATGGCTGAGGCAGGAGGTGGGCAGCTTTAGCGACGGAGGAAGCCCAAGGCTCCTCTGACTAGAAAGTTGCCCAGCGTGACCTCAGACTGCTTACTCAGAGGCACAGGCCGGCTGGAGAAGGGCTTTTCCTGTGACAGCCACCACCAGAGTTTAAAATCCCCTTTGCGTGCTGGGAAAACACACACACACACACACACACACACACACACACACACACACACACACACACTCTAGCAGGAAGTGCTGCCCAGTATCCACTCCAGAGCGCCTCTGCCTGAGTCCAGTTCACTCACAACAGCCTGGTGCACTGTGACACTGGCCCCTGAAGCCCAGGCCATGGCAGCTCAGGTGCCTAAGGAGACTGGGGGAAGGCAGGGAAAGGACTTTACCTCTCACTTGTAGCCCCAGTGAAGGCTCAAGCCTGTCTTCTCTTCTAAAAGATGGCTGGCCTCTGTCTGGGCTGAATTCCAGTGGCCAGGCTGCCCAGACCCAGCCCCCTGCACAGAGAGGGGAAGGTGTTGTTCCTCTGACAACAGCCTGGACAAACAGCCCTTCCCAGTGCCATGCAGTGAGCTGCACCCAGGGTTAGGAGGAGGACATGCCTTGTGACTATCCTTAGACTTCTGGATTAACCCTTTGTCCCCTGGCTTGTGAGGGCAGACCTCCCTGCCCTCTATCCCAGGACTGGGGGAGTACCAGGGCAGTGATCTGAGCCCTCAGCCCTGTAGGCTACTCAAGATCAGGGCTGGAAGAAATTTACAGTGGGTAAGGAAATTTTTAAAGCCCAAGAAATTCCCATGCCCCCAGGACCCATCCGCCCCATCCCTGCTCTGTCTGCCCCAACTCACCCCAGGGAGGGGCTCCTGGGTGTGGAAGTGGGTCTGGCCCCGAGGCTGCGGGGGCTCTTGCAGCTGCTGCCGCCGCCGCCGCTTTTCCGTTGCCGCGCTCTCAGTCCATCTCGGTGCAGTGCCGGCTTCCACCGCCGCGCCGAGCACGGGAGAAGGAGGGCGGTCCCCGGATTGGGTGTGTGCTGCCCGGCGGCCCCGGGCCCGCCTCCCCGCCGCGGCCGCCTCTTCAGCACCGCGGACAGAGGCCAGCCCGCGCGCTCTGAGCGCAGTCAAGCCGAGACCCCGGTCTGCCCGCCGGCCGGTCAGCCTGAGCGCAGCAGGGGAGCGGCGCGGCGCGTCCTCATTCCTCCAGCCTCCTCCCCACCAACCTTAGGAGGCCACCTCTGCCCCCCAGGCCCCGCTCCAAGAGCGAAGGGCGCCCCCCAAGACCACCCGCCAGTCCCCGGAGGACTGGACGCGGCCTCTTCCAGCCCCGTCCCGAGCAGGGATTAGCTCTCCTCCAGCCCAGCAGTCTAGACAAAGGCTAGCTCTCCGTGGCGGGACGCGGGCGGGCGGAAAGCGCAGCTCAGCCTCTTAAAATGCGCGAGCACATGGCCCGGAACCCGAGCCGGCACTGAGGGCGCTATCCGGGACCGATCGAGGCCAAAGAAGCTTGGCCCTTCACCTGGCCCGGGGGAATGGGGGGGGGGGGGGAGCCTTGGCTCAGTCCCTCATTTCTCCACTGTCATATACCCTGGGGTTGTAAGGAGTTAACCAATTAGAGCCTGTTTCAGAACCTGGGGAGGGAAGGTTGTTGGGGTCCCATCCCACCTGGAATCCAATTCCCTCTCCCACATCCTTGGTGCCAGAATGTCAATCAACCAACAGATGGGGCTGCTTGGAGTCTGGTGACATCACACAGAACCGCTTCCACGTTTTTTCATTTCTGTTCAAATCCCTCCCACTGCTCCTCGCCCCCAGCCAGGAAAGTCCCAGACTTCGATGGGGGAGCCCTGGCTCTGACTTTGCCTCTGCCGCAAACCAGAAACATCACCACCATGTGGCCACCCTCACCTCTGCTCTCAGTGAGCCTCAGCTTCCCTATGGGACGTGAGGGTGGGGTGGGGTTCCTTCTGGTTCCAAGTCTGAGATAACTGGGCCTGTCTGGCCAAGCAGAGGGGACAGCAGAGATTGGACAGTCACCCCAGGCCCTGCTCACTTCATGGCCTCCCTCAGGCCTTTCTGGAGTCCAAGATGAGGTGACTCTTTTCTTCACTGGATGAAACTGGCAACTCCTGCCTTAACTGTTTTTATTTTATTATTATTTTGCTAGGGGTTTCTTTTATATATATATATAAATTTATTTATTTTATTATTTATTTATTTTGGCTGTGTTGGGTCTTTTGTTGCGCACGGGCTTTCTCTAGTTGCGGTGAGCAGGGACTACTCTTCATTGCAGTGGGCGGGCTTCTCATCGTGGTGGCTTCTCTCGTTGCGGAGCACAGGCTCTAGGTGCGCGGGCTTCAGTAGTTGTGGCATGCGGGCTCAGTAGTTGTGGCTCACAGGTTCTAGAGCACAGGCTCAGTAGCTGTGGCGTACGGGCTTAGTTGCTCCGCGGCGTGTGGGCTCTTCCCGGACCAGGGCTCAAACCCGTGTCCCCTGCATTGGCAGGCAGATTCTTAACCACTGTGCCACCAGGGAAGCCCCTTAATTCTTTTTAGAACAACAACTTTTTATGTCGCATTAATTCAAGTCCAAAGACAGCTTCATTTTTACTATTTGGTTGAGACCCCAGTTTAAAGGGGGAAAACCAAATGGAATGAGTTCAAGTCAAGGTTAATAAATGCTGTCCAAGCAGGCATGAGGGACTTTGCTCAAACATACATGGACCATGGCTGCTACACAGACAGCAGGGAGCTGACACATTCACAAAGGACACAGTGGGAACAGGAGTGGACATCGCCATTCAGGAAAGGCGGGGGAGGGCGGAGAGGGGCTCCTTCCGTTTTCACATCAAGGAAGAAGAATCACAATCCACATGTGGTGCCTTAAAAAAATAAGCAAAACCACCACCTCTACAGTCTTTTAACTTAACATCTTTTGTTCTCCTTTGAAAATTACTTCCAAGAGCTTTTTTTTGTTTGTTTTTTTCTTAAGGTAGCATACCATCAGAATTCGAAGATAAGAAACAGGTCAGGCACCAGGAGCACCGGGTTGTGTGGGCTTACTGCTGCTATGGTCACAGGCAACAGATGAGGGGGATGGGGTGCCCAGCTGCCTTCCAAACACCCAATATTTACCAAGTGGACATGCTGACACTTATGAGGAGAGTCTCAAGTCTTTGTACATTTCCTTGTTTGGAATGGAATTTCTTGAGCAATTTGTGACAGATGATTCCTTCCATTTAATTCCTTTGTCTAACTTATGGCACATTCAGCAATCACCAGCATGTCTGCATCCTCACCTTCTGGGAGGCCAGTGAAGGATACCTAGGGAAGGCCATTTCTACACACACACACACACACACACATGCACACTAGCACAAGGGCCAGAATTTCTACTGACATGACATGCTCACAGTTATTTATACTGAAGATCCCAGAAGATTCAGGATTTGGAACTAACAGAAACAATCCAAGCCATACAGCAAGATTTTAACTTTCTATTCAGGTTCTGGAAAAGCCCCAAAACTGGAACACATTCCACTGATGCTCATCCACAAAGGCAGGAAGATACTTTTGCCCCAGATCTTCTTCCTCCCTCTGCCCCATGGCTCAGGCCTCGCTCTTTGACCTTCTCACTACACACTCTCATCCTGGTGGGCAAACTATGACTGCCACTGTTGCTTGTGACTAGTAAACCACCCCTGACCTGCCTGGAATGCCACTGTTACTATTGATGTTGCTATTAAATCCCAACCAGAGCCACCCTCTGCCCTCCCAGCCCAGCTGTGCTCTGCTCCCTCTGTTGTGTGTTGAAAACACAAGAACTTCCATGGTGCATCCCCTCCTCCTCGCCCACGACCAGCCTGCCCCCAGCTCCTCCAGCCCTTGGCCCATTCTTTCCTTCTGACACTACTGGGGACCCGGACCTAGCCCTCCTCCTCTGTCCCCAGTCCACCACAGCAGCCTCCTGCCTGGGCCCTGCCTCCTCTCTGGCCACATGACTCTTCCTAAGACACCCAGTACAGACTGTCACTGCCCCTGTTATGAACCTGAAATGCCACTGCCCTGCTTCTGACCAAGTAAGGTTCAACTTCCAAGCCTAACCCTGTAGGTCCCAGGCAGATACCCGCTCTTTATCTCAACTCCCAGGTCCCTCTAGTGATAGCTCTGCGCTCTGGCCATGATATCTCAAGTCTTTGCCTCACGACCTTGACTATCCCTTGTCACCTCTGAGCCTCTGCTCCACTATCCCTCACCTGGAATCCAGGTTCCCTGCCCACCCACTGCAGCTGCAGAGCCCTTAATCCAGAAGTGCTTCAGTGGCCAGTGCTGGATCTGGCACATGAAAAGCAGAAGCCTACTGTCCTGGGGCATGGCTCCGCACCGTGGCCTCTGCCTCCACCTCCTTGAGCCCCCAGAGCACTCCCTGCTAGTACCATATACCAGACACTTAATCATTCCAACCACCTACACTGCCATCTCCTGCTCTAAGCCCAGGTATCCTTCCTCTCCAGACAGCCTACAAGAGTCTTTGTCTTCTGGGAGCCTGTCAGTTTCTAGCACAATGTTCATATACTCTTGAGAGGTGCTCAATAGTTCTTGAATGAGCAAACCCATCACAGGTAATACCAAGAATGGCATAATTTTACATGTGCTTTAGAAGTTGAGCTAATACATATACATTTTCCCTCTCTCTCTCCCCGACTCCGCCGCCACCTCCCTCTTCACCCCCAATCCACACCCTGTCAAGATGACCTTGGGATGGCAGGCAGGGGAGAAAGAGGCTCTAGGCTGCCAGAGAATCCACAGAACAATTTTTAGCACTAGAAACCCAATGGCTTTTCAGAAATAAATCCTTGCATGTATAGTCAAAGGTATTTTTTTTTATTAATAGTAATTTTTTTTTAGAAGATGTTGGGGGTAGGAGTTTATTAATTTTTATTTATTTATTTTTGCTGTGTTGGATCTTCGTTTCTGTGCGAGGGCTTTCTCTAGTTGTGGCAAGCGGGGGCCACTCTTCATTGCGGTGTGCGGGTCTCTCACTATCGCGGCCTTTCTTGTGGCAGAGCACAGGCTCCAGACGCGCAGGCTCAGTAGTTGTGGCTCACGGGCCTAGTTGCTCCGCGGCATGTGGGATCCTCCCACACCAGGGCTCGAACCCGTGTCCCCTGCATTAACAGGAAGATTCTCAACCACTGCGCCACCAGGGAAGCCCTAATAGTAATCTTTTATTTATTTATTTATTTTTATATTTATTTTTGGCTGTGTTGGGTCTTCGTTTCTGTGCGAGGGCTTTCTCTAGTTGCAGCAAGCGGGGGCCACTCTTCATCGCGGTGCGCGGGCCTCTTCACTATCGCAGCCTCTCTTGTTTCTCTCTTCTCCTTCTGGGACACCTATAATGCAAATGTTGTTGCGTTTAATGTTGCCCCAGAGGTCTCTTAGGATGTCTTCATTTCTTTTCATTCTTTTTTCTTTATTCTGTTCCGCAGCAGTGAATTCCACCATTCTGTCTTCCAGGTCACTTATCCGTTCTTCTGCCTCAGTTATTCTGCTATTGATTCCTTCTAGTGTATTTTTCATTTCAGTTACTGTATTGTTCATCTCTGTTTGTTTGTTCTTTAATTCTTCTAGGTCTTTATTAAACATTTCTTGCATCTTCTCGATCTTTGCTTCCATTCTTTTTCCGAGGTCCTGGATCATCTTCACTATCATTATTCTGAATTCTTTTTCTGGAAGGTTGCCTATCTCCACTTCACTTAGTTGTTTTTCTGGGGCTTTATCTTGTTCCTTTATCTGGTACATAGCCCTCTGCCTTTTCATCTTGTCTATCTTTCTGTGAGTGTGGTTTTTGTTCCACAGGCTGCAGGATTGTAGTTCTTGCTTCTGCTGTCTGCCCTCTGATGGATGAGGCTATCTAAGAGGTTTGTGCAAGTTTCCTGATGGGAGGGACTCTGCCATCTTATATTTCTGAAGCACTTTATAGTTTACAAAGGACGTTTGGAATTCCTTTTCTCATTTGATCTTGCCTTAGCTTTAGTCAAGAATGTCTGCTCATTTAGAAAGGTGTTCAGTGAGTATGTACACAGCTGGAGAATGTGACCCAACACATGCCACCTTGGCCTGTAAACTGGAGTTTTAAAGAGGCAGAATCATATTGATGAGCTGGTGCCAGTATGATGCACCATTCAACTGGACATTAATTTCTGATAAAGAGGATCATAACTGGGAAAAACTGCAGATTTTACTGGCTACTCTTTTTTATGTTATTAGGGTTTTTTCTCTCTTGAATTTTATAAGCACAATGTGTCTTTTAAAACAATTAAAAAATAATAGCCCTGGGATTTGATGTAAAATTGCATATTTGTGACTGCAGTGGCACTGGTTTTCAATTGCCCTGTAACAAGGAAAGCAAACCCAACCTGAAAGGAGGCAGAGGTGTTTCTTTGCAACATCGCAGGCATATGAAATTAGGCTCTTAATTGAAAATCAGGAATGATATAACTTGGAAATGTAACCAAAAGTATTTTCCGTCAGTGAAAAAAGACCATTTTAAAACACTTTATTCATTTTTCAGATCTCTTTCTTCCTTTTCACAACGTCACATTTATAGCCTGATAGAGGGACACAATTGGAAAATCATCTACATAAAAAAATGAAATTTAAGGTATAAAAATTCTGCAATTCTGATAAACTTTATGTTCACTCTTTCCTTGATCTAAATAGAGTATTCTAAAAATATTACCCATATAGGGGACACATTTTTATATACATGCTATTTTTGTTTAGAAATTGTGAGCTAGTGAAAAGTGAAAATGACCTTGACTATTGTACTTATTTGATAGAAATAAGAGCCTTTTAATATCTGGACTCAAATACCTTCTCTACTAATCACAACTTTCATAAATTTCAAAACAAGGATTTGGATTGAATGAAAACAGGACGCTGGTGCTTCCTATGTGCCCCCTGTATCTGTGTTCATATGGAATATTTATGTAATATTCTGACTTGGCTATAATCTATAATTCCTGGCTACTATTTCAGTTGCAACTATAATTTTTAGGTTAATGGTTATAATTTTGGTAAGGTATACATGAAAAGTTCTATGTTCATGCCCGAAAGGAGGATCATTAAACATTCATTATTACCACTCAAATTAGTTGTCATGTGCCGTATAACAGTTACCCATTATCATCTCACTAGTTTAGGTTTAGCAGTAAGTGAACAGCAATATATAGCTCATATCAGTAGAGTAATTCTTGTTGGGGAACACAGAGAGAAATGATTTTAAAACCCATTTGACATATTTATGTTGACAAATTATTTAAAGGAATTACTGCTTTGTCAATAAACATGTCTGTATATTGAAAAAAACAATAATATGAAGCGTGGGAGTGGATAAATGGAATTTAACTTGTGAGGTTCTTAAATTATTTGGGAAGTGGTAAATGTACTAATTTAAAGTAGACTATAATACATCAAAGATTCATATTATAATCTCTTTTATTAAAAGAATGAAAAAAGGTACAAATGAGAGGAAAGAATGAAATCATAAAAAATGCTTGATTAAGAATTTTTAAATGAGAGAGAAGGACCATCTGTGTTGTAGCATGTGTCCTTCCTTTTGGGACTTCCCTGGTGGTCCAGTGGTTAAAGACTGCACTCCCAATGCAGGGGGCAGGGGTTTGATCCCTGGTTGGGGAACTAAGATCTTGCATGCCATGTGGCTCAGCCAAAAGAATTTCCTTCCTTTTTAAGACTGAATAATATTCCATTGTGTGACTATATCACATTTTGTTTTTCCACTCATCATTGATGGACACTAGGATTGCTTCCACCTTTTGGTGATTGTGAATAACGCTTCTGCGAATACTGGTGTACAACTTTAATCACTTTTTAAATCATCCTTTTAGCTGAAATACAATCTCAATCACTCTTACCTTCAGCTTTCAGACAACATGGTAGACAGGATGGAGCAGAAAGCCTGCAGTCAGCTAGACCTGGGTCCAAAAGCCAGGCTCTGCCACATACTAACTCAGTGCCAACTAGTGTGGGCAAGTTACTTGGAGGATTACACATAAAGGATGTAGAAATGCCAGGCACACAGCAGGCGAACATGGCAGCGATTATTAACGTTATTCTCACGAGCTCGGGGCGCCTCTCTGATGTCAGGCGGGCTGGGGAGCATTAGAGACTCTGGGTCCTCAAAGTGCCGTGAAGATCCTTGAGGCTTATGTACTGGTTTTCTCCCCAACAGACAAGAAGACAAACCAAAACTTATAACAGCTACCAATCAACTGTTATCTCTATAAAACATGTTGTCAACCAATGATAATTGGCCAAAGAGTATTTTACATTTTGCTTGAAAATACTATTTCTGTTCATCTGACTTTAACTGCATGTGCTAGTGACAAACCCAGATTATGAATGATGCATGCATAGACACAATGACTAATTAAATCCCAGAGAGACTATTCATTAAAAAATACAAATGCAAACTTTTTTATCCTTGGGCTTGCAAGTAGATGTCTGCAGGAAGCAACTGCAGGAAGGTTTATAACCTCAGTTTCTTCAGTAAACGATACTGCAGATGGTGGATGAAAAAATTACTTGTATTCATAAACTATTTCTTATCATGCAAACCATGGTGATTGAAGCTTCTGTACATGGTTCTTAAACACTTAATTTCTTGCTGTTTTGATAAATGCTTATGGATTTTTTTTAATCGTCAGCCCTCTGACTCTTTTGCTGTACTTTGGTGATATCTATCTATATACCCATTGACTTGGGGACAGAGTAGGAGGCTAGCTGGGTTCTGAATTGAACCATTTACTGCAAAGGCTCCTGAAATCCCCACTGACCTGCAACCAGCCCTGGGAGATGACTGTGACCTTCTCCGTCTGGCTGCTCTGGGCTAGCTAAGACCCTCTGCCATTCCATACATTTTTCTCTATCCACAAAGTAGAATTGAAATTGACAACATATTTCACAAGACTGTGGAACAGATATCGTAAAGACACAGGACTGATTGTATGTAGAATCCCCAAATATGTGTAAGCTCTCGCAACACGGGTAAGGGCAGTATTTGGAACAGGGATCATACTGGCCTTGACTGCCAAAGTCCTTCCAAGCAATGGAATTTAAAAACCAATTATTAGATCCTATTCCCTTTAGTTTCAGGGTAGCCATGTGATGCAATGAGGCAAGCACAGAGATAACAGAAGAAACACCCTTAACTGATTTTTAAATGGCTAATCCAAAAGTTTATCGGTCTTGAAAAGACCCTTAACCGCATTTGCCAGTGGATTCTCAGAAAGTTACTACATCTCAAACAAAACAAAAACAAAAAAAATTTAACCTATCAAGTCTTCCCCCAATTCTCTCCCTCTCTCTTTGGTAAAAATGCACTTTGCTGCATCCCTTCAGGGTTGCTTTTTGCATTTCGCCTGGAATCTTGCTATTTTATATTGCCTGAAAGCTATAGGCACACAGGTTATGAGAACAAGCAGCAGCGGAAACTGAAGGAAACACACACACACACACACACACACACACACACACACACACACACACTCCAAATCCAGCTCCCAAACTGAGATCTTGAATTCTCAGGACTAAAAGGGGGCCTCTGGCTTTGTTCTTTCCTGTCTCCCTCCAAATCCATCCACACGGATCACGTGTGTGTGCAAACTAGACAAGCAGCCAAAACCTCTAAAAAGCGTGTGACACCATTTCAAGTTGTCAAATCTTTTCTATCCCTTCTATTTCTCTCTCCCTAAAAAGGGGGGGGGGGTCAACCACACTGTCACGTGGGGCTACATAACCAAAGTCTTTCCTGACCCAGGAATGCCTGCAGGCTGAGGCTGAAACTTGAGAACAAGCCCTGTGTGTCACCCAGCCAACCTCTGCCTACAGCCCAAGGAGCCCACAGCCAATGGACAAAAACAACATTGGCTACAACAAAACTACATGTCTGTCAACCCCAGGGGCCCGATCACCTGAAACAGTGAGACAGAGTCACCCTCGCCACCTCTGTTTCTTTCAGATGACAGCCAGTGTCGCCATGTATGGAGAGGTGCACAAGAAACACACGTTCTCACCGAGATTCACATCCCTCCTACCCCCAAACAACATGGCACAAAAGCAAATTAAGCTACACTCTAAAATGGGAACACAGTTTCCACTTGAGGAGGTGGCAAAGCTGTTACAGAGAAAGAATCTCAAGGAGAGAAAATTTCACTCTGCTCTTGGGGCCAGAATTGAGGTCTGTCCCACCTTCCGGTCCTTGGGACTGCCTCCCGGAAGGGCTGGACCCAAACCACCTCCACTCACACCATTTCTCTCCCCTGAGGGTCTCCAATGGACTCGGGAGCCGAAGCAAATGCCTGTTCTATGTGGTGAATCCCCCAGAGAGGCACTGGGTTGTCCCAGGGCTCTTTCACCATTTTTTCCTGACTTTTGTGTGCTCTGTAGGCTGACTTTTTTCTCTCTGCAATTATCTGAGCTGAGTTGGTAGGGTCAATGGAAAGGAAACCTCCTTCACCTGTGTTAGCTACTGGCCCCTGGAAACAGTGAAAGATGTGCAATCTGGAAAGAGGATGGGCCAGATCATTTCTAGGAGAGGGCCAACCTCACTGCCCAGAAATCCAGGCTTTTGTGTCTGCAGAGGATGTGGTCCCCACCTGCTTGCCAGACTCAGGCCCTCCCCCTCTGGTCAGGGTTGGGCTTCCTTCCAGAACCTCTCCCTGCAATCTCCAGGATGCATCTCAGAGATGGCACAGTAAACCCTCCAAGAGCCTCCTTTCATGTTTAAAAACAATGCAGCTCTTTCAAGAGGCTACAACAATCAGAAGCTGATGTGTCACCACTCAACACCAGGAGCACATCCTTCACGTTCACTTTTCCTTTATGGCGCAGACTCAGAGATGGTCAGCAGACAGTTCCATACCCGTAAATGGGCTGATGCCAAGCCATTTTTTCGCCCTTTCATGATATTGCATGTAGATTCATCCAAAGCTATTAAAAATTAATTACCCGCCAAGAAGCCTTGAATCAAAAGTCAACATTTACAATTTATTAATTACCATGGTCCCTGGCATTAGAGACTCATTATACTAGAGCTGCAGTGCTAATCTAATTTTACATGAAAGGGGACGTGTAATTGCAGGAGCTCTGTAAGTCTGAGCCATAGCAAAATCATTTTATGCTCCCCTTTGAGTCTGTCAGAGTCAATCATACCAAAGGCCTTGGCTGGTTTGTCAGCCACCCCAGAGCACATTCAGCCTTCGGACAGAGAGCCCCCCGAGTGAAAGGGGCAGAATGTGGCCTAGAGGCCAGGGCCCGGCTCTGAGCACACCATCCACCACCTGCTCACCATGCTGCAGAGGGCTGGGGGTTCCCTACTGAAGGTGGTCCTTGGAGGAAAAGGCTCCCTGGGAACTCGGTGGGATTCTGCACCTTGTGCCTCAGCAGCGATTTCAGAGGGATTGACGAGGCACTGGGGAAACAGAGGATCGAAGGGGCCGGCGTCACTCCTTTTGCTCCCTTTTCCTAACCCGCAGGACACTTTGCGGCTGATCAAACTGTCCCCACTATCACCATCACCACTGTCACCTGTATTGGTGCCACACGGGCCACACACGGTGCTGACACTGTACACAGCCTCACAACGGCCCGATTCTTCAAATAAAGGAATGGGGCTGAGTGGGAAGGGGGGTTGGGTTAGATCATTTGTCCCAGGTCATGTGGCTAGAATGTGACATGGCTGGGAACCCAGCTCAGTTGGGTTCTGGTACTACAGACACCATGAGGAACAAACAGGACCCAGAGCCTGGCTCTGCCCCCTGAAGCTCTCTCATATCCCAGTACTCCTCTCCTTCCCCACTGCCTCCACCTCTGGCCAGCGCCACCTGCCACCTGGATCCGCTGGCCCCTCTGCCACTGTCCAGCGTCACTTTGACACATTCTCCACCCTGCAGCCAGAGGAATAGAGCTGAGAGTGCCAGACCCCAGTCGGCAGCCCTTGGGACCCAGCGGGGATTCCGGCTGGGAAGGCCTTTCACGATCCATGATCTGGTCCCTGCTGGTCTCTCCAGTCTCACCTTGGGACGTCCCTTCCCGCCACCACCCCTCCCTGCTCCTGCCACCTGAGAACTGTCTGCAGCTCAGGACGGCCATGCTCTCCTCCACCTCTGGGCCTCACTTTCACTGTACTCCACTCACCTTCACCAGGATAATTCCTCCTTGTCCTTTGGGTCTCAACTTATGTATCACCTCCTCCAGGGAGCCTTCCCTGACCATCCAGACTGGGTTAGGTTCCCCTCCTCATGCTTCCTTTGCCAGGGTGAAGCATCAGACACAATCCACCATGATTTTCTGTGGATCTGTCTGCCTCCCCCCCAGCAGGCAGTAATGTCCCTGGCTGCAGAGACTCATTTTGTTTTCCACTGAATCTTTTTTTGTTTTTTTTAATAAACATACTTTTGGCTGTGTTGGGTCTTCGTTGCACCGAGCGGGGGCTACTCTTCATTGCAGTGCACAGCCTTCTCATTGTGGTGGCTTCTCTTGTTGTGGAGCAGGGGCTCTAGGCACACGGGCTCAGTAGTTGTGGCTCATGGGCTCTAGAGCGCAGGCTCAGTAGTTGTGATGCACGGGTTTAGTTGTTCCACAGAATGTGAGATCTTCCCAGACCAGGGCTGGAACCTGTGTCCCCTGTGTTGGCAGGCATATTTTTAACCACTGTGTCACCAGGGAAGCCCCTCCACTGTATCTTTATCTCCTAACACTGTCTGGCACAGAGAGATGTGCAGTAAGGATTTATTGTATAATAAAATATAATAACCTCCATAAAATTTAGCATGAAAGCAAGTTTTCTA
Source organism: Grampus griseus (assembly GCF_964374135.1). NCBI lineage: Eukaryota > Metazoa > Chordata > Mammalia > Artiodactyla > Delphinidae > Grampus > Grampus griseus. The sequence goes on along the minus strand of NC_139006.1, from coordinate 23,218,447 downwards.
ACTCAGAAATATTAAGCACTAATATGTGGAAGTCACTGGCTGCTCCAGATCTATGATTAAAACTATTCAAAGGGACTTCCCTGGTGGCGCAGTGGTTAAGAATCTGCCCGCCAAGGCAGGGGACACAGGTTCGAGCCCTGGTCCGGGAAGATCCCACATGCCGCGAAGCAACTAAGCCCGTGCGTCACAACTACTGAGACTGTGCTCTAGAGCCCGCGAGCCACAGCTACTGAGCCGCATGCCTAGAGTCCGTGCTCTGCAATAAGAGAAGCCACCGCAATGAGAAGGCTGCGCACCACAACGAAGAGTAGCCCCCACTCGTCGCAACTAGAGAAAGCCTGCATGCAGCAATGAAGACCCAACGCAGCCAAAAATAAATAAATAAAACATAAAAAAAAAAAGTAAGCTGATTCTAAAATTTACATAGAAGGGGAAAATCCCAATAAATTTTTGAAATTAAAGAACGAGGAAGGATTTATCCTATCAGCTGTCAAACTAGACTATAAAGCTACAGGGAGTAAACTGTGGGATACGGGTGCAGGAATTGACAAAGAGATCAGTGGAGACCAGAGTGTTCAGAAACAGAATAAATTCTGTTGAGAACATTAGATATACTTTTGGAAAACAAAATTAGATGCCTACCTCACACCTTGCACAAAAACAAATTCCAGAGGATATAATTTAAAATACGCTTGCTAACAGTCCCTTCTTTCCCAAGTGATTCAAATGGCACCTTTATCACTAAGTGAATTCCCATAGGTACATAAATCTATTTCTGGAGACAGCATTCCGGTTTTTAGAATGAAAACCAAGGCTTTTCACCTACAACATTTAAATAAGCAACCACAGACCCAAATTCTAAAAATGCTGTCCCTGCTTCTGAGGCAGCTTGATGAGGGGAAATAGTCATTCTGCAGATCTCACACTCTGAGGGTCACTTTCAATTAATGCAGTCCTGAGTGATTATGGTGGTCATTTCTCAGACAGAGCTGTCCATTCTATCACTGCCTGGTTGACCCAAGTAGGCAGGGCTCTGGGAAGCTTCTGGGCCCCAGGGGCGATGCTGGCAAGGAACACCAGGTTGAGAAAAGGCACATTTTGCATCAAGATGCCACGGTTTTTCTATATATTTCCAAAAGTAACGGATCTCCATAAATTGCATTCTTTTCCAAACATTCCCAAAGGCAAAGATTTTACATGATCAGTCATATTTTGGGAGCTACAGTATTAGCAGTACTGCAGCGTTATTCATTTACCTTTAGATGGAAATATGATCTCTGAACAAGCCTCCCTGCCACTGAGATGTGGTATTTCAGGCCCCGAGGGAATGAAAAGAGGCAGAACCTTTATCTACAGTGAGCTGCCTTCAGTGGTCCACCCCCCATGCCAGGGGTACTGATGAATACGACCTGTACACAGGTCCCCTGTTCTTTAAAGCAAAGAGGACATATAAGATGCTGTAATGCCTGAGAAAACATGCAATCATTTTTAAAATGCAAAATGAGTGTGTTCACCAAGAAAACCTGTGTTCAACACTTCCTCAGGTTGTCCTGGGTGGCTGACTCAGCCTCTCCAAGCCTGGACTCTCTCACACTTCTTGTGGTGGTATAAAATGGTGCAAACACTTTAGAAGACAATTTGGTAGTTGCTTAAAAAGGTGAACATTGGGACTTCCCTGGTGGTCCAGTGGTAAAGAATCCACCTTCCAGTGCAAGGGATGCAGGCTTGATCCCTGGTCAGGGAACTAAGATCCCACATGCCGCAGGGCAACTAAGTCTGCCGTAACTACTGAGCCCGCGTGCCTCAACCAGACAGCCCACATGCCACAAACTACAGAGTCCACGCACCCTGGAGCCCTTGTGCCATGACTGGAGAGAGAAAAAAAAACCGCATGCCACAACTAGAAGCCTGTGCCACAGTGAAAAATCCTGCATGCCGCAACTAAGACCTGACGCAGCCAAAAAAATAAAATAAATTAAAAATTTTTTTAATTAAAAAAGTTAAACATCCATTTACCCTATGACCCAGGCATTCCACCCCTAGCTATTTATCCATGAGAAAAGAAAGCACATGTCCATGCAAACGCTTGGATGTAAATGTTCATAGCAGCTCTATCTGCAATAGCCAAAACCCAGCAACACCCCAACTGTCCACCAACAGGCAACGGATAAACTGTGGCACATCCCATGATAGAATACCATGAAAGGAAAAAATTAGTGATGTGTGCACAGCATGAGGGGATTTCAAAACAGTTATACTGGGTGAAAGAAGTCAAATGGAAAGGAAATATACTGGACAAGTTCACTTGTATACAATTCCAGAAAATGCAAACTCTGTTGTGCCTGAAAGCAGGTTAGTGTGGCCTGGGGAGGTAGAAGTGGGAAGAGCTCAAGAGGATTTACAAAAAGGCACGGGGATGATGGATACTGTCCCTAATCTTGACTGTGGTGGTGGTTTCACAGGTACATACATATGCCAACCCTTATCAATTTGTACACTTTAAATATAGGCAGTTTACTGCATGTCAATTATGCTCAGTAACAATGTTTTAAACACACACACACACACACACACACACACACACACACACACTGAAGACAAAAAAGAATGGTTGTTGGTCAAACCGTGATGCTGTATACCTTAAACTTATACAATGCTGTATGTCAATGATATTTCAATAAAACTAGAAAAAAATAAAATAAATGAATGTGTCAAATCAACACACTGTACACCTTAAATTTACACAATGTTATATGTTAATTATATCTCAATTTTTAAAAAGGAAAGCTAATTTTTAAAAAGTGAGGGACTTCCCTGGTTGTCTAGTGGCTAAGACCCTGCGCTCCTAAGGCAGAGGGCCCGGGTTCGATCCCTGGTCAGGGAGCTAGATCCCACATGCCGCAACTAAGAGTTCGCATGCTGCAGCTAAATATCCCTCACGCCGCAACGAAGATCCAGCATGCCTCAACTAAGACGCGGTGCAGCCAAATAAATGAATGAATAAACAAATAAATATTACAAAAAGAGAGAGAGAGAGAGAGAGGCTGTCCATAGAGAAACCCTGTGCTCCACACCCTCCAGCTGGGGCAGCTACTGCAAGCCACCAAGGCCACGAGACCTGTCACCTCCATGTGGTCAGACCTCCCACATGCCACTGCTGAAGGCCCAGCTGTCCCCTGGGCCCCACCTTCCCTAACTGGGCAGACCCTGACTCCCCCGTCAGCCCACACAAGGCCAGTGTACCAGCCACGTTGGTCATGGCCACACATGGCCAACATTCACGTTCCCCAGGGAATCCCCACCCAACCAGCCAGGACTGACCGTTGCGTGAGGCAGAGGTGTTCTTTAGATAGAATTCAATTTGTGATTGCAGATTATCTTCTTTAGCTGCTTTTAGGCAAAGAGACACCAGCACTACGGCCAATAAAAATCCCACTCACATGCTCTATTTCCCACTCCCTGAGGTTCAATGCAGTAAAACCGAGGCTGTTCTAAGAAGGCAGGTGCGTGCCTGGGCTCTGGGGAAGCTGCAATAACTCTTTCATGCTCCAGGGCCAGATTCTAACTAAGCAAAGCTCCCTGTTCCTGGATGCCCCCACCAGATAACAAACAAAACAATCCTTGCCTGTTTTTGCTCTGCACTGTGTTCTCATCCAGGGGATGCAGCAAGGCACAGCTTTGAAGCTGCAAAAGTCTACATTTGAATTTCGGCACCGCTATTCATTCACTCATTCATTTCCTGAGCACCTACTGTGTTGCAGACCCTGCACTCTGCTCAGAGCCGACAGTCTAGTTGAGCGGACAGATGTTGATCAAAGCGTCACCACTTCCTAACAGTGATCTCAGGCAAGGCGCTGAGGTTGCCCCTGTGTCCGTGCCTTCCTCTCAGCGGACTGTTCACGACTCATTGAGCCGGTGCCTTAGCCGTGCCTGCACCAGACCCAGACCGCCCAGGGTCACCCTCAGCATCTGGGTGCGGGGAAAGGAAATGGGGTATGTTCGTTAATGGGTCTCCTTCCCTCCAAGTGGGCCCGGTCAGAATGCTTCAACCCACTTGCAATCAGTCATCTTACACAAAGAAACCAAGAGTTAGCGTGTGTCTGGGAAGTGCAGGCTCCAGTGGAGAGGTGAACGGTGGGTACCCTGGCCGAGAGACCCCCCCCCAGGACCCGCCTCTCCACACCCACAACTCAAGTTGGGGTCTGAGCCCAAGGACAAATGACTCAGTGTGTGGCAGGGACCACGGCATTAACTAAACACAGGAACCATGGAAGGCAGGGGCTGGGGGGTGAGGGAGAGTGGGGCACTGTTTTCCATTATTAGCACTATTTTCACTCCTCCTTTCCTACGTGTATGTATTAGTGGGACCAAAAAAATCCATTTTTAATGTTAAAATAAAATTGGTACATGGCATTTACTTTTGGGTTGCTTGAAATGTGGTGATGTGACAGAAGTTAGATCCATAAATACAAAAGGGATTAAATTAAAAGGGTTTAACGGTATTTTAGTGGCCTGGGTGCACTGCAGCGGAATGTGGAAAATGGCAGTCACAACCATGTGGCATTTGTTCCCATCTCACAACTGATGGGGTCGTTACGCGGTAGGGGCTGAGCTGAGGAAAACGCACTGATGAGAGTTTCAGCAGCTATGCCACCCACTGGTGACTGAATGTGTCCCCAGCTAATGGATAATCACATGGCCATTTTCTGAGAGGAGACGGATCATTGAGGCATGTTTACTGCCAAAGCACTGGCACTGGAATCCAGAAAAAACGATACTGGGCGACTCACAGTTTTTAAATAACACTAAATAACCGCACCTTTCTTCTCACCGTGAGTGGCCATGAGCCCATAAGGACTGAGTGCTCGGCCTGAGCCATCATTCAGTTCAGGCACCTTCATTTGGTTTTAAATAGACTGCACACAGATTAAGGGTTTTTGCTTCATATTAAACGAGAATCTGACTGGCACACGTGAAATACACATGTAAGAGGAAAAATCATGAGCCAAGGGATACTGAAGAGCAAGAGGCACGTCTGAAGCGTGGGGATGAGCTGGTTTCTGTGTAACAGAGGAGCTGGGCGGGAACGCGAGGTGGATAAGCAGCAAGGGGCAGGACTGCGCAGGGGGGCCAGGGCAGGGCACCCGACCACCAACGGGGCCACGGTCCTTCTGCCTTAGGGCCCCCAACCCCCAAGCACAAGACTGAACTCTCCTCTGTCCCCTTGGCTCTATCACTACTTCATTCTGGAAGGAAACTGGATACACTTTTTTAAAAAAAGTGCTGCCTGTCTTTCCGCAGCTCTCCTAGGAAAGGGCAGTATGTGCGTTCCCGTTACTTGGAGTCACATCTGTCCAGCTCCCACAGCAGCAAGTGCAGCCCTGGAAGCGCAGGGAGGCCCAGGCGGCTGAGGCAGGAAGGTGGCAGAGCTGGCTGGGACCACCTTTTGGAAGCATCTGTCAAACGTCTGTGGGATGTGCTGGTGGCGGGCACAGAGAGTGAGTAGAAGGTCATGTTGGCCCTCAAAGAACCCACAAGCCAAACCACCAAGTGGCTATGATCATGCGCCCCATGAAAAAGTTTGATCACCCCCAGTATATGAATAATTATTTCTAGATCATACCCATGCTGTGCTACTGCTACTTGACTTATGCTTTATGATCATGTGCCCTCCGGGTGAGGGGCTGGCACTCATCCCCTTCTTGGAAACAACGAGGCTACAGGAGAGTGGAATCAAGAGCCACAACACCATCGCACCCCTACCCAATGCAACTTTTCCTAGGAAGGTACTAGAGAAGAGAGGGAGCTACATGCATGACATGGTCCATGGGGCGTTACATTTGTAACAGGCCACAACTGGAAGCTGCCTGAGCATCCAGCCAAAGGACGACAGGGTAAGAAAACTGGGGCCACAGGCTCTCCACAGAACAGAAGCCAAGCATAAAAAATGACAAGCGAGGCTGCAGAACATTCGCCCAGAATACTGATGCTGTAAAGCCGAGTGGAAGGTGGGCTCTCCGCTGTGTGTGGGTGTGTGCGGTGTGAGTGGGAAGGAATGGCAATGGCTGGATCATGGCAATGTTTTCATTTCTTCTTTTAAATTGCCTTTGCTATCACTGTAATGTTTTAATAGCATAGAAAGTCAAGTTTAAGTAAGAGCGGCGGATGATTTTTCTCACCGGTTCCCTCTTCCTCCCTCCCCTCCAAAAGACAGTATGGATCTCCTCCCACAGCTTCCCCAGTTTCCAGACTGATGAGTGTGTCTGAGAACCAGCCTGGCTCCTCCACTGACGGGGCCTTCTGTCTTCCTGCTCATGAGGCTGCGGTCATCACTCTCCCCAACAGTTCCATGCCCTCCTTCAGCAGAAGGGCCACGTGGGCTCTCACTGTAGGTGCCATGGCGTTTTTCTCCCACATTCGGTTATCCGTTGATGGCCTTGAGCTGTGATCGCATCTGGTAGACCCTGAGCCCAATGCAACGGGGGCATTTCTGCACAAATGGAAGAGCAGCAGCACTCCTGGATAAGTTATGGCAAAGGCTCACAGGAGAGTATTTGTGGGCGTACCTTAACCACGCCGTGCATTTTCTGCTAAGGGAGCGTTAACTGGAACAACCTTTATAACTCGCCAACAGCATCAAAATGGAAAGCATGCACTTGACCCAGTAATCCTTTCTCTAAGAATTTACTGTCAGGAAATAATCACACCAGGGCAAAAAAAAAAAAAAGAGGAAGAAGAGGAAGGAGGAGGAGGAGGAGAAGGGGGAAGAGGAGAAGAAGAACAAGAAAGAAAAAATGAGCACAGAAATGCTTGTCCAGTGCTTTTCTAGATAATAGGGAAACACTGCAAGCAACCTGAATGGCTAAAAAATGTTTCATTAAATTATGCTATATCCATTTGATGGAATATCATGCACCATTAAAAATGACATTATAATTAGATATTCAAACAGGTGATAACATTAAAGAATTATTATTTCAGGTGTGATAGTGGTCTCAAATTGATGCTTTAAAAAGAGTCCTTGTTTTTTAGAGACACACATAAAATGTTTGCAGATGGGGTTTGGTTTAAAATAACGGCAGAGGGAAGCAGATTAGTGGTCGCCAGGAGCAGAGGGAAGGGGGGAATAGGGAGTGGCTGCTAATGGGCATGGGGTTTCCTCTGGGGTGATGAAAATGTTCTAGAACTAGATAGAGGTGATGGTTGCACAACATTATGAATGTGCTAAATGTCACTAATGGTGAATTTATGTTATGTGTATTTACCACAATGAAAAAATAATAATGAGGGAACCAGATGACGGAGTGTGATGAAATAAGATTGGCCATAGATTGATAATTGTTGAAAGGCAAGTGATAAGAACGTGGGACTCTACATGTGTACAAGTATGTTATATATACATGTATGTAGCTCATTAGAAAGTTTCCATAATAAAAAGTGATGCCACAGATGCATATTTATTGCATGGAATGCCCACAACATGTTGAATTTAATGAGCCAGTTACAAAACTGCATATTGGGACTTTTCCCAGTGGTGTGAAATTACATATCTAGATCCAAATGCATATATACGCATAAAGAAATGTTTGGAATGCTGTTCAGCAAAGGTTTAACAATGATCATTTCTAGGTTAGTAAATTTGAGATTTTTCTCCCTTTGGTCCATTTTCCAGTATGATTTGCAGTTTTCTTTTTCCATTCAGTCTTTTTACAAAACAATAAAGATTTTTTTCTTAAAAGGCAGAAATGTTTAAGAACACCCTTTTTACCTCCTGCATTCTCACAGAATGGTCCTGGAAAATGGCAGATTCCTAACAAAAGCCACCTGGCTAGCTTGACACCTGGGTACTTGCTCAGTGGCAACGCCCTCTGCAGTGTACATCTCCCCATGGGGGAGCTGAGGAGGGCCCACCTGGACACCCCTGTCAATGATGACAACCCCAACAATGACTCCTGCAACTCTTTCTCCTGCACATGTTCATCTGGCCTCTCTCAGCCACCCTGTGAAGTCGCCTGGGCCAGGACTGGGACCGTCCCTACTTCACAGACGAGGAAGCGAAAGCCGGGGGCCTGCCTACACCACACATCTGAGCAGCCGAGGCAGGACCAGCCCAAGGGGACCCTTCCTTCTCCCAGGAGCCACCCTTTGTTGGGGGTCAGGACCCAGGCGCTGGGGCCTGGGGCTGGCCCTCCACTCGAGAGACGAAGACCACTACACATAATCTTGCACAGGTGCAACTCAGACCCCTGCATTATCACACACAGCCAAACGTCTCCAGCCGCCACTCAGATCACGTGAACATCAGCCAGAGGAGGGATAACTACAGTGACTGCTGCTGGACAGCCCACTGCGAAGGACACAGCTGCTCCCGCGGTGGTGTCTCCGGCTGAGCTGCCTGGAGTCACACATAGTCCCTCCTGACCTCTCACGCTCCTGGTAATGCCCTTTGGAAGGACGCTCTCCAAACTTGGCTCTGTGAGGACCCCCACAATTTACCTGCACCCAGAGCATACGGACCAAAGGAGCCACCAGGCCTGGCCAAGGCACCAGGCACCCACTCCTCACACTCATTCTCTCACTCATTCTCCCTCCTTCCCTCCCTCCATCCCTTCCATCATCCACCCAACAGTTCTGCGTGCCTACTCTGAGATGAGCCCGGCCTGGGCGGCGGGATGACCAGGGAAGTCAGACGTTAAACAGATGAGAGCACCATGAATAATACCGACACGATGGTGAATGCTCAAAAGAGAGGCACCAGGGGCCAGGAGGGCACCCACGGCGGGTGGGAAGCAGACCTGGGGTGGGGAGTCAGGAGGGGGTCCTGGAGAAAAGGCTTCATGACATAAGAACAGCCATCGAGTGTGAGAGACCCCACAGTGCACAGAGCTCATGCCACTGTCCACCTGCCCAGGGGCTCTTGTCGTTTCCCCTCTGCAGAGAGGAACCTGAGTCCAGAGAGGACGTCACTCAGCGGAAGAGAGGGAGAGCCAGACCTCACAACGGCCTCAAAGCCAGGCCTAACCAGTCACAGGTGTGCCCGGAGCCGGCAGGGCTGCCTCCGGGATGTCTGGGCTCGAGGGTTTCTGTGGCCAAGTCCTGAAGGTGACACTTCTGGCTGCGCTCACAAAACGTCTATGAAGAGGAGTTCTCTGCGAACACAGCTGCCTCATCAGTGACAAGACGTCCCGTGGGCCAGTGCAACCTCCCCACTCCTCGTGCTTTAACGGAGATGAGGAAAGATGGGCTCACAGTAGTGGCACTTCGCCCCAGGCAGGCAGAAGGCCCTGACTCAGGAGCCTCATTAAAATGGAAATTCCATTCCTCAAGAGAAGCTACCTCATCTCCGAGCAACCCAGTGTTTCCGACTGTCTTCCAGAGAAAAGAGAAATGTAAGGTGGGTGCCAGTGGGAGAGAAAAACCCACCACTTTCATCTAAAACCAGAACTCGCCCACTGGAAGCCCAGCTTGCAGTCTCCGCCCTGGTCCCGCACCAACCCATTACAAACATTTCCTCCTGCTCTAGAGGGAGGTGTCCAAGGCCGACTCCTGCCTGGGTGGCTGCATTGGGTCCAGCTCTCTCGGCATATGGCTACACGCTGGCCCCGCTTTGCTCTAACCCACTCTCACCTGGACTGAGGTGGCTCACAAGTGTATGGTCTGTGCACACCAAACACGTGGGGACTGGATGGAATATTCCTTCTGCCTCCAGGCGCAGAGGGCCTGTGCACGGGCACAGCCTCAGTCCTTTCTGTGGGAGGAGAAGGGACCCAGGATGTGGTGGCCCCTGGAGAGCAATGCCAGCTAAACACGGTCAAGTGCAAACTCAGGTTGAGTCTGGGAAGCCTTCCAGCGAGCTGTCCCCACTGGCTTCCTTTTGTGTGTGTGTCTGGGGGTGGGGGTGGGGGAGGGGGGAGATGGTAAAAAGGGCCAGGCCCTGACCCTCGCCTTGGCCCGAGCCCTTGCCACCCTCAGGTCAGCCTCCATTTCAAAGCCAATCCCGATCTCAGGTGAAAGCTCTGCACCAATGGTTTTCAAACCTTTTGTACAGGTTTCTCTACGAACCTATTTGAAAGAGACCAGCAGACACAGGACAAGGAAAGCTACTGGGGCAGACACGGTGGGAGGAGGCCAGCCCAGAGCCCCACCCACCGGCACCCTCTCCTGAGCAGGGTGGCAGCTCACCTGGCCCCAGGTGCAGGCATCACACCGAGGCCCTGCGTCGCTGGTGCTCTGTGCCCAGTGTGTGGACGGGGCATCAGCCTCCATTGGGCCCAGCTCTTCCTATGCTCACAGGGCCTCCCTGGCAACCCCACCTACCTGTGAGGGGCCTCTGAAGCTTCTGTGCTTCCTGCCCCTGCCTCCAGGGGACGTGTCTTATCCCCCAAGGATTCCCTTCCACAATCTGTGGTTGTTACACCAGCCTGCCCACCTCGCCTCCCTCAGAGCTGGGTCCTGGCTCTCCACAGTTCCCTGGCCTGGCCTGGGCACAGGAGAGAGCAGCCACAGAGCATGCGGAGCACGAACAGCCCATCCAGCTGCTGCTTGCCCTCACCTTCTCTTTCCTGAGCCAACTCCTGTGGGTGGCAGTGAGGGACCACTCCACGGAGGTTAGAGGTGCTCAGAGAAGAGGTCACATCTCAGGGAGACCCAGAAGAGTGGGCAGGATTTCACACTCCCTCATTAAACACGTTCAGGTCGCCCCTCAGGTGTGGCCATGACCCCCACCCCGAGCTGCACCTGATGTGAGCAGGGCTGGAGACCTGCTCCAAGCCGCTCCGGGTTCCCTTGCCCAAGAATTTGAATCTGGGGCACAGAGACAGCAGCCACGAGGCCGAGCCAGCCAGGGCAGGTCAGAGCCCCTGGGAGAATGAAGATATAGAGGAACAAAGAAGCCAGTCCATAGAAGGAACGGTAACAGAGGGGACATGGGAGAGTCCCTGTAGGGTGCTGCATAAGCTCTACTTTTACTGAGGACACTCTGAGTGGGTTTTTGTTCCCTGCCACCAACTGACCCTGAATAGAAGACCATGAAAAAAAGAAAAGAATTAGAAAACAGGTCCCTGTCTATAAAGGCGTTTCCAGTGCAGTGAGGAGACATCCCCACAGGCATGATACCACTGCAGGCAGACCTACTGTCAACTAAGTCAGCAGTCCCCAACCTTTTTGGCACCAGGGACCGGTTTCACGGAAGACAATATTTCCACGGACCGGGGTGGGGGTGGGGGGATGGTTTGGGGATGATTCAAGTGCATTACATTTATTGTGCACTTTATTTCCATTATTATTACATTGTAATATATAATGAAATAATCATACAACTCACCATAATGCAGAATCACTAGGAGCCCTGAGCTTGTTTTCACTTGCCACTCACTGATAGGGTTTTGAGACGAGTCTGCAAGCAGTTGATTTATTATGGTCTCTGTGCAGTGAAACCTCTCTGCTAATGATAATCTGTATCTGCAGCCACTCCCCAGCGCTAGCATCACCGCCTCAGCTCCACCTCAGGTCATCAGGCATTAGATTCTCACAAGGAGCACGCAAGCTAGATCCCCCGCATGCATAGTTCACAGTAGGGTTTGTGCTCCTATTAGAATCTAAGGCCGCCGCTGATCTGACAGGAGGCAGAGCTCAGGCAGTAATGCGAGCGATGGGGAGCCCTATAAATACAGATGAAGCTTCTCTCGCTCACCCGCCCACTGCTCACTGCCCGGTTCCTAACAGGCCACGGACCAGTACTGGACTAAGGAGCCAGCTGAAGAGCCAGGGTTGGTGGGTGGTAATAACGACTGGTATTGCTCAGCTGTGCCACACAGTCCCTCTCCCAGGGCAGCTTGGAGCAGATAGCCAGCCCTGCCCTGGTCCCTTCAGGTGTGGGTGGGGGGTGGGGACAGGGTCTGAGGTTTTTTTATTATTGTTGTTGTTGCTGTTATTATTTACCCTTACCACCATCTCAGGATATAGGCATTATTCCTCCCTTTGAGGAGCAAAAAAATTAAGGCTTAGAGCGGTTGAGGGCCTCGTCCGAAGTCACACAATGGAAAAGACAAAAACTCTAATTCAAAAAGATGCATGCACCCCAATGTTCACAGCAGCACTATTTACAATAGCCAAGACATGGAAGCAATCTAAGTGTCCACTGACAGAGGAATGGATAAAGAAGATGTGGAATACATATGCAATGGAATATTACTCAGCCATGAAGAAGTAAAATAATGCCATTTGCAGCAACATGCATGGACCTAGAGATTATCATACTAAGTGAAGTAAGTCAGATGGAAAAAGGCAAATATCATATGATATCACTTATTCGTGTAATCTAAAAAAAAGATATAAATGAATTTATTTACAAAACAGAAACAGACATAGAAAACAATGTTATGGTTACCAAAGGGCAAATGGGGGGGAGAGGGATAAATTAGGAGTTTGGGATTAGCGGATACACACTACTATATATAAAATAGATAAATAATAAGGGCCTACTGTACAGGACAGGGAACTACATTCAATATCTTGTAATAATATATACTGGAAAAGAATCTGAAATAGAACATATATGTCTATATATATACAGATATATATAGATAGATACATATATATAACTGCATCAGTTTGCTGTACACCTGAAACTAACACAACATTGTAAATCAACTATACTTCAATAAAAACATTGTTTTAAAAAGTTACACAATGACTCAAAGCAAAGCCAGGATCCCAAATTTTGCACTGCTTTTACTAAGCCACGCCCCTTCACACCATCATGCAAATGAGATTCAGCAACTGCCCAGGGCGGCAGGGTTGTGGGGGGGAGGGGAACAGAGCCCCACCTTCCAGTTCCACAGCCCAGAATACCTAGCCTTGACCTTTCAAAGTTTACCTCCAAATCAAAGTTCAAGCTGGCGAAGTTAAGTGCAGGAGGATCCCAGGAAGATATTCTAGCCCTGCTCACCTTGGGTTCAGGACACATGCTGTATTTTGGAACCAGTGACACAATGAGCTGCCAGCCCCACCTGCATCAGAGGCTTGGCACTCATGCCCACAGATCCTCGAGCATGTTAACATCTAAATGGCAACAAAGCATAAGCCTTCTGAATCTGGTAATTACAAAGGTAAGTGCTATAGTTACAAAGGTTAGTTACAAAGGAAGCAGGGTAATTGCCCTGGCAGGAAAATGATGCTTAAAGCATTTTTTTTTTAACATCTTTATTGGAGTATAATTCCTTTACAATGGTATGTTAGTTTCTGCTTTATAACAAAGTGAATCAGCTATACATATACATATATCCCCATATCTCCTCCCTCTTGCTTAAAGCATCTTAATGGTAAGAATGTACCAAATGTAGACAAGTGACTTTTTTGTCTACTTTTTTGGTCAAATGACTCTGACCTACTAATCCTCGTAAGAAGACCACCTCCAATACAAACATTTCAGAATGCTTATTTTTCTACTGAAATAGGGGGGCCACCTCTGGAATGGCTGGCAGAGGGCCCTGTGGGAAGAGGCGAGGTCAGAACAAACACTGCCCTCGCTGCAAAAATCCAACTCAGTTTCTCTGAGAACTGAGCGTCAGTCTGCTCAAACTGTGCACATACATTTGAACTCGCTGGTGACCCAGTTACCCTGAGCCTCTTCAACTAGCACCGATTTACACGAGTCCCTCAGGGGTAGCCTCTGCCATCTGTATGGGTCACAGGATCACATCTAAGTCCAAACTGTCAACACCTCTTGCACAACAAAATACCATCCTTTTGCTAAGTTCCTTTCTGGTGGCTCTTGCCTTTGCTAATGTGGACTCTTAAAAATTGACTCCAACTCATACCCCCCCACCCCACCCTGCAGGCTCCCTGGCAAGGCCGAGCCATCAGAGGTCTCCAGCCTTCCAGGACCTCCTGCTCTGTGCCAAGCCCCGCTTCTTCAGGAAGGGCCAAAATTCTCTCCCAGCTGAGGGACGCTAACTTTCCCCTGGGTTCCTTCAGACTCTGAATAAAGCCCAGTCTTCTCTACTGGAAGCACATGTGTGTCCCCCTTTCTCAGGCACTGCACCCCCTTTTCTAGTTCCCTCACACCCTCGAAGTCACCAGGGAGAGTAAAGTTTCCTTTAAACAAACTTCAGTCCACTGCACTGTTAATTTTGCAGATGTGATAACAGTACCTTGAACTAAATATTAAATGTTTAAAAAAGGAATCCTTATCTTTTAAAGATGCATCCTGAAATATTGACGAATATTCAAAATGACACAGGATTAGGGAAGAGGGTAGAGGCACAGAAACAAGACTGAGCTGATAGCTGGTGACAAGTATGTGCCGGCTCCTGAGACTTCTGTCCGCTTCTGTTTATGTCATAAATTTTCCATAACAACAAAAGGATTTTAAAAAATCCCATCCTTGGGGTTCTGTAGCATCCCTGAGTCCAACTGTCCTACCTGAGGATTCTACCTGGACCTCTTTCAACTGACACATTTAGTGAGCAACAACTCCACACAAGGTACTGCTGAAGCTGCAAAGTAGAAGCCACTGGCCTGCGTGCAACAAGCTCTCGGGATGCAGAGCCTGGTCCTCTATTTTGACAAAATCCTCAAGGCCTCATTTCTCAAATTGGGCACGGGTTTTTCTCTCTCCAAACACCAAGGTGGGCACGTGGAATGGAGTGAGCTCAGCTCCCTGTCCTGGCATCGCTGAGGGGAAATCTTAACTGCCCCTCATTCCTCCCTTGGTCTGGATGAGGTGGCCCAGGTGTGAGTCAAGGCAGAGGAGAGTCTGAGGGGAAGGGAGGCTGACCCATCCATGTTTTGGAGGGGTAGGGTGAGGTCAACCCCCCTGTCCTGCAACCTGAGAGCCAAGGACCAAGGGCCAGGACACGTCATGCCTCCCACCTGGGCCAGAAGCTTGGAGGGAACTGCTGAGATCACAAAGGGCTCCAGGCCTGAACACCTGAAGGCTGGACACTGCCTAATCCAAAGGACTCAAAACCAGAAACCGACTTCTCCTCCAAACTAGACATAGATCTGTTTATCTGTTCAGAGGGCTGTGTGGCATTCATGCTCTTGGAGCCCCGAATTCACAGCCAAAGCAAGCAGGGAATTCCCACCTTGAGCTGCTGACCCATCAAAGAGCAATGGCTCCCCTCCTGGGGTACCGTTAAATGTTCATCCCGGGGCCACCACAGAAACAAAAGCCAACCCCTCTGGTCAGCAACACCCTTCACCACTATCAGTTTCAATGACCAACAGTTCACACCCACTGTCCCACTCTCTCAGTCAAGGTGAGGACGATGAAGAGAGAGTCTCTGATGAGTGAAGGGTATAGCACTCCCAATACGGACATAATCCCTCTTCTTAGGTGGAGAAAAAGGCTGCACCTATACCTAGAAGAAAGGGGACAAGAATTCAGATAGAAGTGCACCTGGTGAACGCCCCACACCATCCCTTTTGTCTCTGTGGTTCCAGTGAATTTAAAAAAATATACGTGGTAGGGACTTCCTTGGTGGCACAGTGGTTAAGAATCCGCCTGCCAAGGCAGGGGACACGGGTTCGATCCCTGGTCCGGGAAGATCCCACATGCCGGGGAGCAACTAAGCCCATGTGCCACAACTACTGAGCCTGTGCTCTAGACCCCGCGAGCCACAACTACTGAAGCCTACGTGCCTAGAGCCCATGCTCCGCAACAAGAGAAGCCACCACAATGAGAAGCTCACACATTGTAACAGAGTAGCTCCCGCTTGCCGCAACTAGAGAAAAAGCCCACGTGCAGCAACGAAGACCCAAAGCAGCCAAAAAAATACATGGTAGTAAAACAGAATTAAACCCCCATTCCAACTAAAACAACATTGTAAATGTCAACTATATTTCAATAAAAAAAATTTTTTAAACCCATTCCATGGAAAACACAGAATTTGGAAATGGGGGAAGCAAGGCAGCTGCAGCAAGCCATCCAGGAGTCTGAGCAGACCATGTTTCTCAAAATGAGATCCATGGGGGGCCAGCAGGAGCGCTGTATGAAATGCATATTAAAAATGGGGACCTTTTTTTTTTTTTTTTTTGCGGTACGCGGGCCTCTCACTGTTGTGGCCTCTCCTGTTGCGGAGCACAGGCTCCGGACGCGCAGCCTCAGCAGCCATGGCTGACGGGCCCAGCTGCTCCGCGGCATGTGGGATCTTCCCAGACCGGGGCACGAACCCACGTCCCCTGCATCGGCAGGCGGACTCTCAACCACTGCGCCACCAGGGAAGCCCGGGACCATTTTTAATGGGCACCATCTGATCATCTCATCAGAATCTTGGTGGTCCTCCCCTAAGAATTTTAATGCACTCACCCCAGCAGCCTTTGTGCCCACCAAAGTTAGAGAGAAGTTTTTCAGGGTTTGTGTGTGCATGTGTGTGTGTGTTGTTTAATCCATGCCACTCAATATTTTACTAACTTAATGAGCTTACAAGAGACCTCATTATACCTTCTGACCAGCTAAGTGGATGGGGTTCCTCCTCCTTGGGACTAAGGGGTCCAAGGGTTAATAGCTTGAATGTGGCTATGTTTTCCCTTTGTCCTGAGACAAGCACACCCCTGTCCCCACCCAGCCTCTGGGGGTGACCACGGGAGAAGTCATGGCTCAGTGCTTGCAGGGATTTTCTGAGCACTAAGGAACAGTTCTCCCCAACAAGTCAGAAACCCCCAGTTTAGGTAGCCATTCCTTCGAATGGGAAGAGTGCTGAGTGGACCAAGGCAAGACCACCATTTCTCCAGGCCACTTGCCTGCTGAGGCACAAAGGCAGCAGGTTTTCCAGGAGCTGATCCAGAGCTAGATTACCCCCCATCACTCCCCAGGGACTTATTTCTACCTTGGGGGACCATGGCCAATAGGGACAGCAGGAAAGCCTTCCAAGTCCTAACTTTTAGAGGATTTTCATCTTGAAGCAATAGGATGGCAGGGTGCCCAGATGGTCTTTAGGGTCAGCCCCTAGGGCCACCAGCCACAAACAGCCCCCTCACCCCCTGCTCAAACGCCGCCTTGGTTGCCCTAAGGGCAGAATCTGGGCTGCCTGGGATAATTCCAAGTGCTGGGCTGTGATATCAGAATAGGGCTATGACCTCAAGGTGGGGGCAGGTCAGCCTGGGGGAGCAGGGCAGGAGAGAGAGAGAGCCCCTGAGGAGCTGGATTAGCCCCCCTGGAGGTAAGGCCCAAGAGAGAGAGGTGTCCGGCTCTGGGTTCACTGCTCACAGCCTCCTGGAGCCCCCACTGGGAGGCGGACCTGAAGATATGAAAATGATTCTGAGAGGTAGGTTGCATGCCAGCCGAACTTCTGGTGCTTCCTTACTCACTGATTTAGGAGCAAGGAAAGCAAACAAACCACCCTCTAGCTCCCCCCTGTGTCAAGTGAAAGGATACTCTCTATTTTCTGACAGAAGTTCCACTTTGGACCACACCCACCCAAGTGGGCTGAGCATCAAAGTCCCCCAGGATACGGCTAAATGCAGGTAGATGAAATGTAGGACGCCCTTTACACTGAATTACAATAAACAAATTTCAGTGTAAGTATGTCCCAACTATTGCATGGGACACATTTACACTAAAATATCTGTGTATGTTTGAAGTGCAAATGAAAGTTGGTGACCTGACCTTTTATTTACTAAATCTGGCAATCCTATCCAGGAAGATTTTTTTTTAATGCAGGTGCCCGCCCCCCGCTCCCCACCGCCCCCCCATCCCCAATGCTCTCATTCATTCAGATTTATCCCTGCAGGGAGACCTGGGAACCTGTATTATTTTAAAGTTGCCAAGGTGACTATTATCAATAACTACTGCTGACTTTTCTTGAGCATTTGACAAGTCATGTGCTAAGTTCGTTTCATGCACTGTCTAAGATAGTCCTCACAGCACCTCTAAGGGGTGGTTCTATGATTAAGCCTGCTTTACAGAGGAGAGAAAGAGGCAACAGACAGCAAGCACCTCACCCAAGGTCACACAGTTACTAAGCCATGGTTTGAACCCAGGAAACGTGGCTCCCACTGACTTAGAAATCTTTGAATTGGAAGGACGTTGGGAGGCACACAGTCAAAGCCTCTGGTGGACTGACGGACAGGGAATCTGAGGCTCCAGGAACTCATGCTCACACTAACTAGCACACCACTGTGCATGCGCATGAGGGGCTGAGCCCGGTGGCAGAGAGCAAGCATCTAGCCCAGGCAGGGGGCCAGCTCAGGGAGGGTTTCCATAATGGCCTCTCCTTGAAGGGGAAGCAGACCTAAGGGGAAGCAGGGTGTGGGAAGGGGCTGGGTGCTAACGAAGAGGGTTTGCAAGCAGGAGGCTCAGCTTCCAAGCCAGCCTGACAGCAAGACGGTGTGCCAATGAGGAGAGGGAAAGCTGGACAGGTCTGTAGGGCGGGGAGAACCAAGAAGAGACAGAAGTCAAAACTGCATTTTACTTTCAAATGAACACACAGCAATTCTTTTGTTGCTGCACAGTTCTATACTTTTTTTTTTTTTTTTCCTCGTCTTGTGGGATCTTAGTTTTCCGACCAGGGACTGAACTCAGGCCAGGGCAGGCCGAGTCCAAACCACTGGACCACTAGGGAATTCGCCAGTTCTATGCATTTTAACGCATGTATAGATTCATGACACAGCTTCACCATAGGACACAGAACAATTCCATCACCCCCAAAACACTTCCTCATACTACAACTTTGTATCACTCCCTCCCTTCACCCCTCACCCTTGGCAACCACTGACCTGCTCTACATCTCTAGTTTCTGCCTTTTCCAGAGTGTCATATAAATGGAATCATACAACTTTTTGAGAATGGCTTCTTTCACTCAGCATAATGCCTCTGAGATCCATCCAAGTTATTGTACGCATCAATAGTTCATTCATTGTGACTGCCGAATAGCGTTCCATTCAATGGATGTACCAGGGTTTGTTCAATCCACTGAAGGACATCTGAGAAGTTTCCAGTACTTTGCTATTAAAAATAATGCTGCTATGGGACTTCCCTGGTGGCACAGTGGTTAAGAGTCTGCCTGCCAATGCAGGGAACATGGGTTCAATCCCTGGTCCAGGAAGATCCCACATGCCAAGGAGCAACTAAGCCTATGTGCCACAACTACTGAGCCCACGTGCCACAACTGCTGAAGCCCGAGGGCCTAGAGCCCTTGCTCTGCAACAAGAGAAGCCACCGCAATGAGAAGTCTGTGCACCGCAACGAAAAGTAGCCCCCACTCGCCGCAACTAAAGAAAGCCTGAGCACAGCAACGAAGACCCAACACAGACAATAATTAATTAATTAATTAAAAATAATGCTGCTATGAACATTTGTGTACAGGTTTTTGTGTGAACATAAGTTTCCATTTCTCTAGGATAAATATGCAAGGGTGTAGTTCCTGGGTCATATAGTAATTGTATGTTTAGTTTTTTAAGAAACTGCCAAAATGTTTTCCAGAGTGGCTGTACCATTTTACGTTCCCACCAGTAACTTATGATGGATCCTCACCAGCATTTAGTATTATCGCTATTTTTAATTTTAGCTGTTCTAATAATGTGTAGTGATATCTCACAGTGATCTTAATTTGTATTTCTCTAACAGCTAATGATAATGAACACCTTTTCATGTGCTTATTTGCCATCTGTGTCTTCTCTTCAGTGAAATTATTTGTGCTTCATGACACCAAAAGGAGAGGAATCCTACCAAGTCTCACTGACACGTAGCATGTGTTACTTTGAGTTGTACCTGAATGTCTGTTCTGTGACCTTACCCAGGCGGCTAACCTCTTGGGAACACAAGACATGTGGTGCATCTCTAGCCTCTGACCACGCCTAAAGGACATGAAATGAAGGAATGTGTGCCTGAGGCTGCTCCCTCAGGGGTCCCAGACTCTCCTAGAGGAAGTGCAGGCTAGCAATCCCTAGCACTGTCAGCTGAGTTAACAGTACTTCCGTACCAGCTGCAAAAGAAACCCCTGCTGCTGGCTGTCCCAGGAAAATTGTTCCAGAATGATGAATCCAGTAGGTGCTACCTGCTACATTATTTTCAAGAAGTTCCTAAAAATGAGGCAATGATTGATTGATTGATTGATTTTACTTAGAAGCTACTAAGAGGAAGCTAGTTCTTCCACAACCAGCAATGTCCCTGCACTTGGCCAATGGGGTTGTCCCGAGTCCAGCCACAACACCAGCTACATCATTTGCTACAAGCATCCAAACTGAGACCACAGGTCCTGCTGGGGGTCTCAATGCAGCCCATACCTGAGATGCCCCCAAACACCCTCCTTCACTGGGAAATGGAGTGGTACCCTGGGGACCCCTGGCCAAGCTCAGCATCACTGCTGACACACCCAAGCCACAGAGTGCTGACCCCAAGAAAAAGAGTCATCATGGAGGAACCCATGCTCCAAATGGGTGAGACTAAAAGAGAAGGTCAGACTGATAGTCAATGACCTTCCATGTGCACTGAGAAGCTAGTGCTGGGGGAGAGACCCCAATGCAGGGAGACTGAGTATGGGGCACAATGACTGATGTCACTAGCCCCTCCACCTGCTTTGTGCTAGAGTTCCTTCCACAGGACTCACTATCTCCTGGACCAGCCTTGGAGACAATCCTGGAGAACAGGGGCTGTGACTCCTTCTCACCTGGGGCCCTGCCTCTTTAAAAAACACACAGGTCTAGGATTCCCTGGTGGCACAGTGGTTGAGAATCCACCTGCCAATGCAGGGGATATGGGTTCGAGCCCTGGTCCGGGAAGATCCCACATGCTGCGGAGCAACTAAGCCCATGCGCCACAACTACTGAGCCTGTGCTCTAGAGCCCATGTGCCACAACTACTGATCCCGTGTGCCGCAACTACTGAAGACCACGCGCCTAGAGCCCGTGCTCCACAACGAGAGAAACCGCCACAATGAGAAGCCCGCACACTGTAACAAAGAGTAGCTCCCGCTCACTGCAACTAGAGAAAGCCCGCGCGCAATGAAGACCTAACACAGCCTAAAATAAATAAGTAAAATAAATTAATTTATATTAAAAAAAAACCCACACAGGTCTATATAAACACACACCTTGTGCTTATAACTTCAAAAGGATCACAGCTTCCCAGTCCTCCCCTCTGTATGTGTGGACCCAGTTTTCACCCATCAGAAACCTGCTATTGCTCTGGGCGGGCAAGGCTCTAAGGAGGCCAGCATTCTTACACAGGGCCGCAGGCATCTACTGGTACGACCCAGGTGGGAGGCAGAGTGACAGTGTCTCAGAATTAGAAATGCACAGTCCCACCGACCTAGCAACCCCCCTTCCTGGGACGTATGTTTCATTTATTCTTGTACACACCTGAAATGAAATGCAAGGTTACTCACTGCAGCGTGGCAGGTCATAGCAAATTAAAGAAACAACCTAAATGTTCATCAACAGGCTATAGGTTACATAAACTAGGGTACATTCGTACAATGAAGTACTGTACTGTTGTAAAAACAAGGAGGAAGCTTTTTATGTATTTATAGGAAAAAATTCCAAGATATACTATTGCCAAATGGAAAAAAAGTAAGGTGGGGGACTGAATTTCCTATAAGTACTTATTTGAATACACATGTAATCACATAAGATACTGGTAGCTCTGGTTGCCCCTGGGTGGGAGAACAGGGTGGGTAGCTGGGGATAAGAGTCAAGGGCAGACTTCACTGCATATGCTTTGAAACCATTGGTTTATGAATCTTATAAAGACAATACATATTTTTAAAAATGTATTAAAGTAAAAAATAAAATGTCTTGCTCAGGACTTCTGAGCTGACCCTCCATCTTGGCAAAGACAGCATCTCTGGCTAAATGGTTTTCAATCTCCAAATGGACCTCGAAAAAAGTCTGGCCTGAGGCACAAGTGCACCATCCTGGCCTCCCACCTTGACTCTGCTTCTGGAACTGACTCACTGCAGCAACCGAAAGTTCTGCTGAAGCCCAGGAACCAGACTTGTCCAAAGAAAGACACACACAGCCCTGCCCACCTCAACATTTCCATCCCGAGAACTGCCAGCCACCCTGACCACCTAACATCCCACTTTTGAGGACGCACGGAGCTGAGTGGGAAGGGCAAACACGCACCCTGACCTTCCGAGGTTGGTCTGAACTAGCCTGGTCACCACTGGCCTCCAAACACTTTCAGTTCCCACTCTCTCCAGACCCACGACCCTGCACGTACTCCCGCTGCACCAAGCACTCGCTACCTGACTGGCTGCTCATCAAGCGGACAGCCTTGGCCTTGGCCAGCTCCAGGGCGGTGATCCACTGCTGCCGCTCCACCTCTGAACCGGCCTTGAGGTGGTAGGTCCTGCCCCCACTGGTCAGCACGATACCGCAAGAGTCCTCCGTGTCAAAGTGCGCAGTGAACAGGTTGATGGTGCCACGGCAGGTGTGGGCCATTTCACCCTGATTTCTGTGGGATGCAAGAGAAGGGATGGGGTGAGGCTCCCAAACTCAATAGTTCTAGACTGAATAAAAGCCTCAAGGCACATCCTTGGAATCTCAGACGCTTGGAGCTGGCACAGGAGATGGGAAATAAGGCCTCTCGGGATTGACTGGTAGGGGCTTGGCTTGTTGGGGGGGCGGGTCTCAGTGGGGAGAGTGGCAGAGGATGCCACCATTCTCCTCTGGCCCCAGGAGATGAAGGCAATGGCTGGGCTGACACAGTACCCCTTGCGACAAGGAACTGACCCTTGGCTGGTTACAAGGTCATGGAGCTAATGGTACCAAGGTAAGGGGAAGCGGAGGTGACTAAAGTGTGGGCCATTTCCAACTGTGACCAGTGTCTGAAAAGTGAGATCCAACTATCATGACTGGATCTACTTAACTCACTCCTTTAGACACTCAAAGGAAATTCAGACACCACTCTTCCCCCACCCTCCCCCACGACGTACCAAAGCTCTTTCCACAGAGGATGTGGGAAAAGGAAGAGCAACTGGTCAGCACATAACCCTGCCAGTGCCGGAGCTCATTTGGCACTTCTGCTGCTCTTTAATGCTCACTTACACTCCCTGGCTGTTCATCATCTGTTATTACTTCCTTGACTCTTCTACCAGTTCCAAAGTCAGATGACTTGACAGTCAGGAAGACATTTATCTTTCATTTGAACTACTGTTTCTGATTCTCTCCTGCTTTGTTTACATTCCTTAGGGAAGATGATATGCAGTTGACCCTTGAACAACGTCAGGGGTTAGAAGCACCCAACCCCCTGTGCAGTTGAAAATATGCATGGTGCTAGCAGAGAGTGAAGAGGGTTCAGAAGGGGTGGTGGAGGAAGAAGAGGATGAATGTCGATCACAGCATCAGGACCAGCCACAGCAGCACCGAAGGAGCCTGTTTCACAACCTTCTTGCTTCAGTCTTCCAGGCGACCCCAGCTGGCCACCAGGAAGGGGACCCTGTCGCTGACTAGACTCGCCATGTCCTCTCCCAGGGAACGGGTCAACGTGTCTTTGTTCTCTCAGAGGGTGGTGGTCCCCCCATTGCAGTGGGAGAGCAGATACCAATGAAGGCATGCGCGGACCTGAGTAGCGCAAGGTGTGGAGCGTGCTGGATACAAACCTTGTGCACCTCCCCAGATTCCCTCGACCACCTTCTCTGTCAGTCGGTGCCTCCTCCTTGCCCAACTGTCCCTCCACTTCTGGACTCTCATAAAATGACAGTGGGAAACAGGAGATGGGAGTGAATGGGGCAGATACATCCTCCCTCCACTTGCGCCTCTGTGGACTGCTGAGTGGTGTGTTTTCTCCTCGTGTGTCTTCTGGAGGAGTATGTGCGCCAGGCCCACTGTGTCTCTGCCGCTCGCTGTGAAGCGACATCCAGCAAAGGAAACGCACTGCATCATTGTCACTTCCATCTTCCCACTCCCCATTTCTGCTTCACTGCCCTTCGACTGCATCTCTCAAAGTGTCAACTCTCTTTTTTTTTTAACATCTTTATTGGAGTATAATTGCTTTACAATGGTGTGTTAGTTTCTGCTTTATAACAAAGTGAATCCGCTATACATATACATATATCCCCATATCTCCTCCCTCTTTCGTCTCCCTCACACCCTCCCTATCCCACCCCTCTAGGTGGTCACAAAGCACCAAGCTGATCTCCCTATGCTACGCGGCTGCTTCCCACGAGCTATCTATTTTACATTTGGTAGTGTATATATGTCCATGCCACGCTCTCACTTCGTCCCAGCTTACCCTTCCCCCTCCCCGTGTCCTCAAGTCCATTCTCTACATCTGCGTCCTTATTCCTGTCCTGCCCCTAGGTTCTTCAGAACCACTTTTTTTTTTTTTTAGATTCCATATATATGTGTTAGCATACGGTATTTGTTTTTCTCTTTCTGACTTACTTCACTCTGTATGACAGACTCTAGGTCCAACCACCTCACTACAAATAACTCAATTTCATTTCTTTTTATGGCTGAGTAATATTTCATTGTATATATGTGCCACATCTTCTTTATCCATTCATCTGTCGATGGAAAGTGTCAACTCTTTAATCCTTGCCTTGGGCTATGCGTTCTGGAGGACCTTCTCACACACAAAAAAATGTCCACGGGCAAGAAAAAAAATTGACAGGCAACAAGTTTTAACTCAGACACATAGAAAGACAAAGGCTACTAATTTGGAGCAAAGCACTCAGCCTTGTATGAGACTTCTGTTCAATGCTTGCTCAAGCTGACTCTGATTCACTTGGTAAATTCCTCTCTGATCTTCTAAATTATAATTTGGCAAGTACTTCCTATGGGTTACCATATACAGGAATTGTGCTAGAAACTGGAGAGGTGGTAGATATAAAGGTAAATAAGACACATTTTCTGGCCTCAGAGAACATTCCACTTTGTGAAAGAGGCAGGCCCATAAATTGCAAGGTACTGTTTAATAAGCAGAGGGAAATAAATTCAAAACAAAGGGGTGTTCGCTTTATAAAAATTCATTGTTACACTCTTGTAATTTACCTATTTTTCTATGTGTCTGTTACACACATACAATATATAGTATGCTACATACATATCGGTTGTCAGTTAAAAGTTGGCTTTAAAATCAAAATGAAAGGATAAGCTGCCGGTGGTTAGATCTCAGGAAACAGAATGACCCTTTCTTGTTCTAGAGGGGTCAAGGCGTACACTGGAGCAGTGTCTCAAACAGTGAGGGACTCTGCCCAAGCACAGACTAGGAGGAGGGTCAGGCTAACCCAGAGCAGCGGCATGGGGGCTGTGGCTCTGGGAAAGCCCAGGGATCCGGAGCAGCCAAAGGAGAGGGTCCAGCCAAGGCCTGGGTTGATGATGGGCATAAAAGTGAACTAAATTGTGTCCCCCAGGGAGATTTATTGAAGTCCTAACCCCCAGCACCTGTGAATGTGGCCTTATTTGGAAATATGGTTTTTGAAGATATAATCAAGTTAAGATGAGGTCATTAGGGTGGGCCGTAGTCCAATAAGACTGGTGTCCTTATAAGAAGAGGAACAGACACAGAAACAGGAGGGAGGCAGAGATGGGAGTGATGCATCTACAAGCCAGGGAATGCCAAGGATCACCAGCCAACATCAGAGGCCAGGCAGGCCTGGGAGAGACTCTCCTCCAGGGCCTTCAGAGAGAGTACAGCCCTGCTGACACCTTCACTTTAGACTTCTGGCCTCCACAAGTATGAGACTATACATTTCCTTTGTTTTAAGCCACCCACTTTTTCGTGCTTTATCACAGCAGCCTAGGACCTAAACACAATGGCTGAACAGATGGGTGGAGGAATGACCTTCTGGAACCTCACATGCAGCTGAGCCTGTTCATCAGCTGAGCACACCAACCACAGGGCTGCACCTTGCCCTCCACACAGTTCCCGCCTAGAATACTCAGCACCACGGCACCCGCACGGCTCCTCTCCTTACTGGAGCAGCCCTGCCCCAAAGCTGCCCGTCCTGCTCGGAGGTTTCCCCTCTTCCGACACCATAGTGGCTAGACAGCCAAAAACAACCTGCATCAAAGATTCCAAGGAATCAGTTTCCACCGACGACATGCATTCACACAAAACCTAAATGTGGAAGTGAGCAAGAGGAAAGGCACCCATCGTGGTGGCAGGAACTGCGACAGAGGGCTTGTGCTCTGGCAGCCCCCGATTCCAGGGCTCCCTGCAGTGGTATCAGCGGTTCACCCCATCACAGCAGAGGTGGTGAGAGTCTGGGGGCCCAGACTGCTCCTGACTCCTTCCAGCCCGCTCCTCCAGCCCTTCCAGCGAGTGGGAAATGACCCCACCCCTGGCCGCACAGCCTTCTGCTCACACTAGCCAGAGTCATGTCTGCTGTGCGTGGCTGAGTCCTGACCCAGGCACCTCCTCAGAGGCTACATCATCTTGGAATGCCATCCTGTGACTGCAAACAAGGTGTGATGTTTGCTGTCTGGGATCCCTAGCAACCAGGCAAATCCTGTGTGTTTGCAGAGGTTTTAAAATCTGGATCTAGAGATGCAAAACATACACTCGGAAAATGCAAGCCACTGATTGGGAGAGTTATTCGCAATAAATGTACCCAACAAAGAACCTGTGTCAAGAAAATACAAAGAACTCCTAAAATCAGTAATAAAGAGGCCAGCAACCCAATTTAAAAATGGGCAAAAGATTTAAGCAGGCACTTCCCAAAAGAGGATATCCAAATGGCTCACGAACGTACAAAGCAGTGCTCAATGTCATCAGTTATCAGTAAACATACACATGCCCCACAATCCAGCAATTCTGCTCCTACAGAGCTCCCCACTCGGGATGTGCACACGTGTACATGTTCCAGAACTTCCACAGCATCTTCCTAATAACTGAGAACTGAAAACAACACACACATCTGTCCACACTAGACCGGATAAACAAATGGTGGTATATTTGTTTGGTGGTTTGTCCAATGGTGATGTATTATTATACAGCAATGAGAATAAAAGCATTAGAACTGCACATAACAACCTGCAATAACCTCACAAGCATAATGTTGAGCAGAAGTCAGACACCAAGAGGACGTATTGTGTGATTCCACTGATAAAAAGTACAGTAACAGGCAAAAGAAAGCTCTGGGGTGAAAAGTCCAGACAGCAGTTACCCTTGGGGGAGCAGTGACTGGAAGGGGACATGGGGGGGACTCCTGGAGGGCTGGTCATGTTTTATTTCTTCAGCGGGGCAGAGCTTATTCAGTGTGTTCATTTTGTGATTTGCCCACTTTCCTCTCTGTATATTGTACTTTATTAAAAGTTTACATTTAAAAGTACAGGAATGGGGGGAATTCCCTGGCAGTCCAGTGGTTAGGACTCCGTGCTCTCACTGCCGAAGGCCCGGGTTCAGTCTGTGGTCTGGGAACTAAGATCCCGCAAGTCTTGTGGCCAAAAGAAAAGAAAAGGAATGGGGAGAATTCTTTGCTGGCAGTGGTGGCAGCAGCAACAATTGTTTCTCAGCGGCAGTAGAGGTAGCAGGGCCCCGGTGGCAATGTCCTTGCCGGGATGGTTCTGTGACACAACTTTGAGCCTGGATCCGGCTGCCCAGTCTGCCTTCTTCTCACCTCTCCTCTGAGATCTCTGTTCTGCCTTTCCAGGGATTCTGTGAGCAAATGAAGATCCTTCCAGTAAATACCTTTTTTTTTTTTTTTTTGGTTTAACATATCCAGAGCTGGTTTACTGTTATTCTCAACTAAGAACTTGCTGGTACACGTGAGCAGCAGCCACAGAAGGGATGTCGGAAGGTGGGGAGGGCAGTGAGGAAGGTTGTAAGAGATGTGGGCAGGAGAAAACAACAGAGTTCGGTTCTTTTGTCTCTTGGGCCAAGGGGATGCTGTTAGGACCCTTTCAGGTCTAAGTAATGAAGCTCAGCTGTTTGTTCTAACTACCCCATCCCGAGGGTTTACCTTAGAAGTGTCTCACACAGGTTAGCCATTTAAGATGTGACAAGAAAGGCAGGAATGTCACCTCTCTGTTCCAGACGCAGAGGGTGAACCTCGGAGATGTGGGCAGCTCAGTGGAGCTCCCAAAGGGGACCGCGCCACTAGAGCGAGGCCACCCACCCACAGCCCTGCCTCTTACCCACAGGGCCGCACAGACTTGTCCGCCAGGCTTCACGTGTGCTCTCAAAAGTCACCAAAGCTGGTGGCTCTATTTAGAAAATGCTCGACATGGCAAGTGTCAGACGTGGCCCATCAAACAGAAGCATCTACAGTGCAGTGTTTGCTTCCAGAGATAAGACTATCACTACGAGACCTGACCCCATTTCATTTTGCTTCTGGCCTCATTCTTCGCCATTTAGAGTTTCCCTTGAGAAATGTTAAATAAATGCTGCTACAAGTTCTACAGGAAGGATATTTCTAGTGTAATTTTTAGAATAAAAACTAAAAAGGAGACTCAGGATCCATCCTCCAGTTACTGAAATTCACGAGGCTACATTTTTACACAAATGGAGGATGACAGTAATTTATAAAAGACAGCACACTTATCAAGACAACTTATATCCAGATAGTACCTCACTTTCTGTAAGAGTCTGTCACAAACATGAGTCTTCTGATCCTTGCAAGGGTCCAGAAAGTGGGCAAAGCAGACATTGATTTGTTCAGCAAATATTTAGCAAGTATATTCTATATGGCAGTCACCTGTAGGAGGAAATTAGCCTCATTTTATATCCAAGAAAAGAGAGGAGGCCAGAAAAAGGTAAATCATGTGCCCCCATCCATAGAGCTGGTAAACAACAAAGCCAGCACCAGAACTCAGTCTCTCTGCCACCAGCACAGGGCTCTTCTCAAGGAGAAAACTGGGGCTTCCATCCAGAAAAAATGTTCTGCTTTACCCGGTCATTGTTTGTATTTGCCGCTTACAAGCTAGAACATAAGTTCCGTGAGCCACAGACCTGGCCTGTCTTGTCCCCACACACGTGACATACGGTGGGAGCTCAGAGATGTTGGGCTGGCAGAGTGAATTAATGCATGCGTGTTACATGCAGAGGAACAAACCCAGGGAGATGATCCAGGCTCGGCCCACACCGGAAGTTCTGCCAACCTCACATGCTAAAGGTGGAGTAATGGGAGTAGCAC
Organism: Grampus griseus; assembly: GCF_964374135.1. Classification (NCBI taxonomy): domain Eukaryota; kingdom Metazoa; phylum Chordata; class Mammalia; order Artiodactyla; family Delphinidae; genus Grampus; species Grampus griseus. The sequence goes on along the minus strand of NC_139006.1, from coordinate 23,189,423 downwards.
CACCTCACTCCATCAACATCACTGACTGAAAATCCGTTAGACGCCTTTTGCGGTTCCATCAAAGTATCAGAATATCATGAACTACTCAGTGACACCTAAGGTGGTTCTTCAGATTATTAAGTGGAAAGCCTGTCACGGAATATTGCGCAAATGCTTTAGATCTCAAATTTAGACTAAAAAGGTCTTGTCAAGTAGAAAATGGATGAATGTTTTAATGGCTGAAGCAAAAATTAAAACACTGTCTGATGTGGTTCTACATGTGTGTAGAGGAAATATTTAAGACAATTATGCTGTAAATGGGGGAGTGTAAAGGAACTTACAAGGAGGTAGGGTTTCTATACTTCACTAAAACTGGTAAAATGACATCAGCAGACTGTGATAAGTCATGTATATGTAATGTAATATTTAGAAGAACCACTAAAAAAGTTATCCAAAGAGACATACTCAAAAACACTAAAGAATGATTAAACATAGGGTGACCACATGACCCAACAATTCCACTCTGAGGTATACACCCAAGAGAAGTGAAAACATATGCCCACACAAAAACTTGTACACAAACATTTATAATAGCATTATGCATAACAGCTAAAAGGTAGAAACAATACCATCAATGAATGAATGGACAAAAAAAGATTCATACAATGGGGTTCAACATGGTTGAACCTTGAACATTATGCTAAGTGAAAGAAGCCAGGCACAAAATTCCAAATATTGTATAATTCCATCCATATTAATGTCCAGAATAGGGAAATACAGAGAGACAGAAAGGATTGGAGTGGTTGTTTAGGACTGGGAACACACGGCTGGGGGCGCACGGGAGTAGTAGCTAAAGGGTATGGGGTTTCTTTTGAAGATGATGAAGACGTTCTAAAATTGACTTTAGTGATGGTTGTACATATCTGTGAATATATTAAAAACCATTAAGTTGTACACTTTAAATGGATTATTTGCATGGTATGTGAATTATCTCTCAAAGATTAGAACAAGAATAACAGCTATAATACATTAAAAGACATCAAGTCAAGGAGTTCATAATAAAGCTGAAAAAGTAAGTCATCAGTAACCTTGGAGGGATGCTAGGGACCCATTTATTTGTTTGATAATTGGTGAATAAAAGAAAGCATGGGGGGGCTTCCCTGGTGGCGCAGTGGTTGAGAGTCCGCCTGCCGATGCAGGGGACACGGGTTCGTGCCCCGGTCCGGGAAGATCCCACATGGCACGGAGCAGCTGGGCCTGTGAGCCATGGCCGCTGAGCCTGTGCATCCGGAGCCTGTGCTCCGCAACGGGAGAGGCCACAGCAGTGACAGGCCTGTGTACCGCAAAGAAAAAAAAAAAGAAAGCATGGGGCATTTTCCTACCATTTCCATATTAACTAAACCATTGGGTAACCTAATGGTTGATGAGGGGAAGTTTCTCTTTATAGAATTATTCCCTCTAATAACTGAAAAAGGCAGTAATAGAATATCAGCATTTTGCAAACTGTAATAAACTAATGGGTCTAGAAAATTGTCAACAATGGCCTCTGATATTTGTGCTCATATGTGTGTGTGAAAGAGACAGAGAGAGAAGGAGGGAGAGGGGGAAGGGGAGGGAAAGAAATGAAGGAAGGGAGGGAGGGAGGCGGGAGGGGGGAAGGAAGGAAGGAAGGAAGGAAGGAAGGAAGGAAAGAAGGAAGGAAGGAAGGAAGGAAGGAAGGAAGGAAGGAAGGAAGGAAGGAAGGAAGGAAGGAAGGAAGGGGGAAAGAAAGAACCAGCCAACACATGCCCCTCTTCAACATATCCATGAACCATCCTGCCAGTATAATTTAATCTTACTCTGATGGAATCCCTAGCTATCAGTTTACAGGAAATAAAGAAGATAGAAGAGTATGATAAATAACATTATGGAGATGCAATCAGCAAAATCCAGTTTGTGTGAAACTACAGAACAAATGACCCCGTTTCTTCAACAAATAAATTGCAAGGGGAAAAAGAGAAAGAGAGAAGAAGAACCCATAAATCAAGAGAGACTGGGGAGCCCCTTCCCCTTTCCCAGGAGAAACTAAGCTGTGGGGATTCAGACAGTGCAGCGAGGCCCTGTGGCAGAGGGGTTTGGCCAAGATCGCCACCAAGATCAGCAATACCAACGTCGAGATAACTCAGCCAGCACGACTGGTTGCACAGGAACAGAGGAGATTTGGCCAGTGTGACCAGGAGGGTGTTTTCATACAAGGGACTGAGCAAATAAGTAAATATATTGAGGATAATGGGAGCCAGATCTCTTACTGTCAGAGTCTGAAGTTGGAAACATGGAAGAGAAAGGCAAGAAAAAACTACCTCTATCCACAAAGAGAGCCTAGAAGCAATAACGTCCCAATGACAATGAGCCCACCTAGCACTCAGTGTTTGGCTTCTAGATACCATTTTCCACTAAAAGGAACCAGGGCTTATTGGAGAAATGGCAGATTCCAGTACAGAAGAACCAGGATCATTCCGTTGTACAAAAAAAGGAAGGAGGGTTCAAATATGGAATGTCAAAAGGACACAGGAGCCAGTTTAAAAGGACTCCTCTTACCCAAAACCAGGACAATTTGAGTGTCAAAATAAATGATAATTACAGATAACAACCCATTGGATAATCTAGAAATCCATGGGTTCACACTGATATAAATAAATGGATAAATTAAAAGCTCTTCTTTATAATACAATGCCTATTAATAAATATAGAAGGAATGATGTTATTAGAAAATCACCAATTGGCAACCATCAAAGTAATAATAGATTCAGGCAAGAATCACCAAAGGGTGGTAAAAATCAGTTGGAAGGGACTTCCCTGGTGGTGCAGTAGATAAGACTCTGAGCTCCCAATGCAGGGGGCCCAGGTTTGATCCCTGGTCAGGGAACTAGATCCCACATGCATGCCACAACTAAGGAGCCTGCCTACCACAACTAAGACCCAGTGCAAGCAAATAAATAAATAAATATTTTTTTAAAAATCAGTGGGGAGATTTGTTGACGAACAGGGTTTTACATAGCCTTAAGGTGTCTCCCCATAAAAATACTTTCTAATTAGTCATTAATTAGTAATTAACTTTACAGTGGCGAAACCTGGCAAACACCATCTTAACCAAATGATGATCACTAGTGGTAGGACAAATCAACATCATGTGCCTCCTGATATGATGCACATATCAGGACACATACTGTGAAGGACAGAGTATGCATCCTGTGGTATTTCTGCCACAAATGCAGGACTTGAATCTAAACATAAGGGAACACCAGGCAATCCCAAATTGAGGCAGATTCTACAAAGTAACTGGCCTGAATTTATCAAAAACGTTTAGGTCATGAAAGACAAGGGAAAATGGAAGACTGTTCCAGACTGAAACTAAAGTGACAAGACACAACAACCAAATGCAATCTATGATCCTGGAGTGGATCTTCTACCTCGAGAGGACGTTATTGGGACAACTGGCAAAATATGAACAGGGTCCACGGATTGGATGGTAGCTTTTTATCAGTGTTTACAGCGTACCAAAAAAAAAAAAAAAAACTGAGGAGAAATATCAACAATTGCAATGAATGGACTCTATTTGGATCCTGATTTCTGGAAACTCTAAAAAAATTTTAAACTAATGGGGAAATTTTATTACGGAATTATATGAAATCATGCATGTAAAAATTTTGAAAATTGTAAAGCACTATAGAATTTAAAGAAACTTTCATTCAATAAATATCTATTGAATGCCTACAAAATTTTTTTTATTAAAGAGAACTCAATGGAGAAATTTTAATATTGACTGGATATTTGATAATATTAAGGAATTATTGTTAAATTTTTAGGCATTTTAATGCCATTTAGGTTAATATTTAAGAAACTTTCATCTCTAAAGAGATACATAATGAAATATTTACAAATATTCATTATTATTAAAATTATTTTTTAACTTTTTTTTTTTTTTGCAGTACATGGGCCTCTCACCGTTGTGGCCTCTCTCGTTGCAGAGAACAGGCTCTGGACGCGCAGGCTCAGCGGCCATGGCTCACGGGCCCAGCCGCTCTGCGGCATGTGGGATCCTCCCGGACCGGGGCATGAACCCATGTCTCCTGCATCAGCAGGCAGACTCTCAACCACTGCGCCACCAGGGAAGCCCTAACTTATTTTTTAACTTAATTCTTAGAATTAAGTAAAAGATGTCTGCGACTTACTTCAAGTTAACTGAGGGTGGGGAGGCAATAGACTGACCTTACAGTGAGACTTGCTAACACTGGGTGATGGGCCATCATCTACTTTTATGCGTTTGAAATTTTCCACAGTAAAAAATAAAATCCATTTAAAATCTATCGCATTTTAAATTCTTCCCTGTGTACAGCGACAGCCAACAGCAGTGATGAAGGACTTTGGTGACGAGCCCCTGTGAGCCAGCGCACAAGGCTATGTGCTGAGTGTCTCGGGAATCAAGAAACGAGATGACGGGTCCCTAGGGCACAGGGGGGGATCTATTTTGAGCACAGTCCTGCGCCTACATATTCAGGATACTTGAACGGATTTGATTTTTTTAAATCAGCACACAATCTCTGTAGCTGCAGCCACAATCTACAGGGTGTCCCAGCAACCTAGATTCTTCCTTTTACAAGTGATCTGTGAGCTTAAATGTTCAGCAGCACTAAAACATACCCCCTAAAAATGTTACACCTAGCAAAGGAGGCTCTAAAAAAGAAAATCAGTTACCAAGACAAAAGAAAGACTGAAATGCCAGGGATTAGAGGTCAATTACGGAGACACTGAAGTCAAAATTTAACACACTAAGGACAATTACAAATTTAAATGCACATATTACTATACGAGTTTACAGAGCTGATGGTGAGACATAATTTATTCAGGAATTCTACTTCCCTTCATGGGCTCCGGTATTATAAGCACTGATGTTAATATCAGATGAAATAATCTTACGTAAAAGTGACTCCCACCAAGCTTCAACGGAAGCAGAAACAGCAGCTCAGCTCCTGTCAAACCGTGACAGCAGCCTGCAAAACCAAAGTCCCCACAGCACAGTCATAGACTCCCAAACGGAGGCTGAGTTTGAAACAACCATCACCTCTGCGGGGCACGTTCATTCTTTCGTTCAGTCAACGTGGCAGGGCAGGCCTTGGAGTCAGATCAGTGAGCAAGACAGATGAGGTCGGGGCCTCTGTGGCATAGTCTTATCTCCTGGGCCCTCACAGCATCCAGCAAGAGTGTGCCTTCTGTCTCCCCTCCAACATTTGGACTGAACAAGGGAAGGGCCCTGTCAGCAGAGAGGGGTCTCCCCCCGACACGGTTCCTCAACTCTAGAAAGATAGTTCCCGGAGTGACTATCCCTGAAAGAGACCTCAAGTATGTCTTCTTCATCCTCTGGCAAATCCAGCCCTGCTTTCCTTGACTGGACTGGTTAAACAGGAGTGTGGGGTTCAACAGGAGGTTTTCACTCGTTACGCATTCACTGTTAGAAAAACCCTGACATTCAGAACATCCCCTTCACTTACGAAAGAGTTTACCAAATGCTTCTTCACGGTTTATTTCAGACAGCCAAGTAGGTCCGTTTACAGATGAGGAAAGTGAAGGTCACAAAGGTTTGGAGCCTCCCTCCCCCACCGGGCAGGGCTGACTTGTATAACTAAGAGGACACAGTGGAAATGACAGTGTGACTTCGAGGGTAGGTCAGAAAAGGCATTGTGGTTCCTGCGTGCTCTCTCTTGGATCACTCCCCCTGGGGAAAGCCAGCTGCCATATTGTGAGGACACTTTGGACTGGTCCACAGAGCTAGGAACGGAGCCCTCCTGTCAACAGCCAGCACCACTTGGCCAGGCAAGTGAGGGAGCTGCCTTAGAAGTGGAGCCTCCAGGCCCAGTCAAGCCTTCAGATGAGTGTCACCCTCATGAAATCATCCCCAGCCAGAATCCCTCCAACTCCTGCTCAAGAATTCTTTTTTTTTAAATTAATATTTATTTATTTATTTATTTGGCTGTGCTGGGTCTAGTTGCGGCACACAGGACCTTTGTTGCAACATGCGGGATCTTTAGTTGCAGCACGCGGACCTAGTTTCCTGACCAGGGAACGAACCTGGGCCCCCTGCATTGGGAGCGTGGAGTCATAACCACTGGACCACCAGGGAAGTCCCTCACTCATGAATTCTTAACGCCACTAAATGTTGGGTGATTTGTCATGCAGCAATAGATAATACACAGGGACACCGAGCCAGCCTCTCTGAAGATGAAAAGTATGGTCACATGGAAGGGATAAGTCCAGCTGTGCAGGACAGAAAAACACCCTAATCAGGACAAATGCTGCCTGGAAACCCATCTCAGCTCAACAGAGGAAGAATTTTCTAACTTTCAGAATTATCTCAGGAATACCATTTTGTCTTGGAGATAAAGCTTTATTCTCTGTCACCTGAGAGGTTTGCCCAAGGCTCCTGCTGAGGGGCCAGAAATGCTATAGGAAGAAGTCAATGAACAGACAGATGGTTGGACCAGATGACCTTTAAGTTCCATTCCTACCTAGACATTCTCCCACCACTAGCTTCCCAGGTACCAATGACAGGTCTGTCCAGTGTGTGGCCAGCTAAGAGTTACTGAACACTGATCTAACATGCAGTGGGCCTTCTAGGAGGAAACAACTGAAATATGATCTACTGGTCCTGCCCTCAAGCAGCTGCACATGCCCACAGATGACATATCACTCAGCCCACTTGTTCAAGGTGGAAGAGGGTCCCAGGTGCCGCTGCCTGAGGCAGAGCTGTCCCGGCCACCTGCGGATATGCAAGCAAGAATAAATCCTCCTTTGCTTTAACCCTCTGGGTTTGGGGGTGATTTGTTTTGGAGCTGCCTGATCCAGGAGGAGAGTGAGCTGAGGACCCAGTTCTAACTCCCTCTCCTGTCAGGATGGTCACAGAGCCCACTGTCATCAGAGTGTGACCGTGGAGGAAGAGGTGAGATGATCCTGGAGAGGCAGAGATAAGGCTGGTCCTGAGGGTGGGTGGGTTGTACAGGTATGAGATGAAGGGAAGGTGGAAAAGGAGGCTCCAGTGTCGAAACGCAGAGGGCTGTCAGCAGTCTTGTTGGCAACCTAAGTGTCTGCTCTTGATCTCCACCCACCTCCTCTTAGGCTATGGCAAACACTCTTTCTGTGAGTAGAGGTCTCTGTAGCTAGTCACAGAAGCCTAGAGATGTGAGAAGGGGCCTTAGCGGTCTGCCTTCTTAGATTTAACTTCCCATGGTCCCAGATGACAGAGTTGTAGCTGGACCTTGAAGATGACACGCTGTCATATTCAATGAGTGTCCGTGTTTTTCAAAAGGGTTTGGTTTTCACCTTCACATATATGGTCAAATGATCTTTGAGAGGGGTGCCAAGACCACTCAATGGGGAAAGGACAGTTCTCTTCAACAAATGGTGCTGGGAAAACTCGATATCTGCGTGCAAATGAATGAAATCGGACCCTTAACTTACACTGTATACAAAAATTAACTCAAAATAGATTAAAGACCTCAATGTTAAGACCTAAAAGTATACAACTCCTAGAAGAAAACTGGGGAAAATCTTCATGACCCTGGACTTGGCAATTGGGACTACGTCAAATTTTAAATGTTTGTACATAAAATGACACAATCAAAAGAGTATAAAGGCAACCTATGGAATAAGAGAAAAATATTTCTAAATCATATATTTGATAAAGGATTAATAATGAGAATATATGGAGAACTCCTACAATCAACAACAAAAAAATCAAGTAGATTAAAAAATGGACAAATGACTTGACTAGACATTTCTCCAAAGATAATATACAAATGGCCAACAAGCACATGAAAATGCGCTCAACATCACTAATCATCATAGAAATGCAAATCAAAACCACAAGGAGATATCATTTCACATCCATTACGATGGTCATTATTAAAAAAACAAACAAACAAACAAAAACGAAAAACAGGGACTTCCCTGGTAGTCCAGTGGTAAAGAATCCGCCTTCTAATGCAGGGGACCTGGGCTCGATCCTTGGTTGGGGAACTAAGATCCCACATGCTACGGGGCAATTAAGCCCACATGCCCCAACTACTGAGCTCCAGTGCCTCAACGAGACAGCCCACGCGCTCTGGAGCCTGCACGCCACAACTAGAGAAAAGCCCGTGCACCGCAATGAAGACCCAATGCAGCCAAGAAATAAAATAAATAAATAAATAAATAAAATAAATATTAAGAAAACACAAAGTGTTGGCAAGGATATGAAGACACTGGAACTTTTGTGCATTGTTGGTAGGACTGTAAAATGGTGCAACCATGATGGAAAACAGTATGGAGGTTCCTCAAAAATTAAAAATAGAACTGCCATATGATCCAGCAATCCCACTTCTGGGGATATATCCAAAAGACTTGAAAGCAGGGTCTCAAAGAGATACACACCCATGTTCCATTCACAATAGCCAAGAGGTAGAAGCAACCCAAATGTCCATTGACAGATGAATGGATAAGCAAAATGTGGTCTATACATACAACGGAACATTATTCAGCCTTAAAAAGCAAGGAAATCCTGTCACATACTACAGCATAGATGAACCTTGAGGAAATTATGCTAAGTGAATTAAGCCAGTCACAAAACGACAAATACTGTGATTATTCCACTTTTATGAGGAATCTAAAGTAGTCAAATTCATAGAAACAGAAAGTAGAATAGTGGTTACCAGGGGCTGGGGAGAAGGGGAAAGGAGAGTTGTTTAACAGGTAAAGAGTTTCATTTTTACAAGATGAAAAAGCTCTGATGATCTGTTTCACAACAATGTGAATATACTTAACACTATTGAACTGTATACTTAAAATTGGTGAAGATAGTAAATTTTATGTTATGTGTTTTTACCATAATTTAAAAAATTACACTGCTAATTAATGACCAAAAAAGGCAGCAGGGCTGGGGGTGAGCTTGATTTCCCACTGTCTTTACAGCCTATAGATTATCAAATCTAACAATAGCTAGACCCTGATTATGAAAGATGTGGTTCCATACATGATCTGATGGAAATATTTTAATACTTAAGAATTGGACAATTTGGGACTGAGAAAACTCCTGGGACCCAGGAGGAGTCCTAGTAGATACTTTCATGTGTTTCCTCTCACTTTCTATCCAGCAGCTAGACAACTGGATCCTTAGAACAGACAAAGGGTAAACTACATGGACCTCTAATTCAAACACATCTATTTTCAAAACTTTTGGGGAAAAAGGGGATCAGGACAGTGAAGTAACTAAGAACAATTGCTCTGGACTTAGCCTGGCCTGGACTTGAATCTGGCTATGCAACTTACTAGTCGTGAAATCTTCAAGTCTTTTCAACATCTCTAGACCCATTTCTCCATCTGTAAAACAGGGACAATAATAATAGAACCAACAACCCCTAGGCTCGTTCAAAGGATAAAATGAAATAATCCATACAGAGTGCTTTGCACAGGGCCTGACACATATTAAATATGACAAATGTTATTATGAGAAATAAAGCCCTCTAAGGATACATATTTAAGATTACACTGTTGACAGCTTCTGAACAGGCAAGGAAGGGCTGTAGCAGACACTATGTGGCATTTCCCTTGTCCTCTTCTTAGAATAGGGTTGCCAGGGACTTCCCTGGTGGCGCTGTGGGTAAGAACTCGCCTGCCAATGCAGGGGACATCGGTTCGAGCCCTCGTCCATGAAGATCCCACATGCCGCGGAGCAACTAAGCCTGTGCGCCACAACTACTGAAGCCCAGGCGCCTAGAGTCCATGCTCTGCAACAAGAGAAGCCACTGCACTGAGAAACCCGCACACTGCAACGAAGAGTAGCCCCCGCTCGCCGCAACTAGAGAGAGCCCACACGGAGCAACGAAGATCCAACGTAGCCAAAAATAAATAAATTAATTTAAAAAAAAAGAAAGAATAGGGTTGCCAGATAAAATACAGGATGAAAAAAACAAAGTCCTAAGCTAAAATACATAGTACAATTAAAAAAACATGGGAGGGGCTTCCTTGGTGGCGCAGTGGTTAAGAATCCGCCTGCCAATGCAGGGGACACGGGTTCGAGTCCTGCTCTGGGAAGATCCCACATGCCGCGGAGCAACTAAACCTGTGCGCCACAACTACTGAGCCTGCACTCTAGAGCCTGCGTGCCACAACTACTGAAGCCCGTGCGCCTAGAGCCTGTGCTCCGCAACAAGAGAAGCCACCGCAATGAGAAGCCCGTGCACCGCAACAGAGTAGCCCCCGCTCGCCACAACTAGAGAAAGCCCACGCCCAGCAACGAAGACCCAACACAGCCAAAAATAAATAAATAAAATAAATAAATTTATTTAAAAAAAAAACAAAACCATGGGAAGCCTAGTTAAAATTGAATTTTAAATAAACAACAAATAATTTTTAGTATACCCCAAATATTGCATGGGATATACCTATACTGAAATTTTATTTATTTATTCTGAAATTTGATATTTATCTGAAATTCATATTTAACTGGGTATTCTATATTTTTATTTGCTAAATCTGACAAACCTACTTGGAACTTTGCCCCAGCCCCACTCCCAGGTGGCCTGAGCAGTCATTTTTGACCCAGACCTGTTCCCAGACTCCAGTTGGTTAAACTTGACCAAAATGGAACCAATCCAGTTTTCCTTCATAGAAATCGGGTTAAGGTAGTTTGACAGCCTCTGCTGTATTGATGGTTATACCTGTAACTCATGAACTCAGGAGCTGTAGGCAGCAGCCATCTTCTGCCACATGGCCCAAGGAGCAAAAAAACAAAACAGACTGGACTACAGGGAGGAAAATAAGAAGTAAAGCAGGGCTTCCCTGGTGGCACAGCGGTTGAGAGTCCGCCTGCCGATGCAGGGGACACGGGTTCGTGCCCAGGTCTGGGAAGATCCCACATGCCGCAGAGCGGCTGGGCCCGTGAGCCATGGCCGCTGAGCCTGCACATCCGGAGCCTGCGCATCCGGAGCCTGTGCTCCGCAACGGGAGAGGCCACAACAGTGAGAGGCCCGCGTACCGCAAAAAAAAAAAAAAAAAAAAAAGAAGTAAAGCAGACATCAGAAGTGATGAAAGTGAGAAAAGTGTGCAAACTGCCAGGCAGGCTTTGTAAAACCATTCTGTGGTCTCACAAGAAAGCCTTTTTTAGACACACACACACATCGCTCTAGTTGCTCTGGAAAGCTTTTGCTACTTGCAATCAAAAAGCCTAAGAAATCAAGACAATTGTAGACTTAATTCCTGGGCTCAATATGTCCCATGTTATTGATTTGAAGGGTAAAAATTACTAGGAAGCCACTTTGACCTCAATTGTGGGTCCAGTGATCAAAGCGGTACTGCTGAAAATGTAGTCTCTGGATAAGGTCAGGTCTGTGCATGTCTGCCCCGTTTCCTTGGGACACTCCCTCTGAGGCAAGCCAGCCTCCAGGGAAGCAGTCTGGCTGCTCTGAAGTCACCATGCAGTAAGGAAGCCCAAACCAGCCATGTGGACAGAGCACAAGGAGAAGCCCTGAGACTCTGTGGATTGAGAGAGAAGCCCGGCCAGTCTCCAGATGCTCCAGAACCTGCCATTCCGACCCCAGCCACCAGCTGACTGCAGCCCCATGAGAGGGCCCAAGCCAGAATTGTACAGCCAAGCCCTTTCTGAATTCCCAACTGAGAGAAACTGTGAGTGATGATAAAACCATTGTTGTTGTTTTAAGCCTCCAAGTTATGCAGCAATAGATAACGGATAAGCCTAGTGCACAGGGGTAGCTGTCCTTGCCAACAGTTTCACTGTTTAGCAAGTACCTGATCACAATGGGATAAGACTAGCTTCTCATGAGGCCTCCAGAGCCAGCAATCCTGCTGTGTGGTCACATGCAGGGCCCAATCCTGAAGACAGGCGAGCCAGACAGGGTATCTCCTGAATGAAGGTAACAGGTGGGGAATCAAGAGGGGGCAAAGGCCCCCCAACCATCCCTTCTTGAGGGAGGCTGCCCACTCACAGGTCTCCAAGTGGACCAGGGACATATCTACCCCAGGGAGAGCTGGAGGGATGGCCTGTTTGGGTGGGAAGACAGTCAGAGCTTCTGACACTAAGAGGACAGGCTCCGGTTGTGTGGAACTCCAGAAAGTGCTGGATTCAGATCTCAGCTAGGCCACCCACTAAGCGATGCCACTGCAGTGGGACAAACCCTGGCTTTCTCAATTGTCATCAGGACATAATAACTACCTTTCTCCCTGGGTGGTCATCAAGTGGGATGACACACGTGTAAGCACCTTATACACCATTAAGCACTGTTCAAATGTGGTCATTATTAGAATCTGAGATAGAACAGAGAAAAAATACAGGGTATGGTCTCCATCACCATTTTCATCTCATGCATTGAATTTTTCTTTGATGAACCAAAGACCTTAAATATAGATAGGACAGCCTCTGCCCAGCTCAAGAGGACATGTGGCAAATAGAACAGCGAGGTTTCATACCTCTGTCTCCCTTCTTTTCAAAGATTCCTGCAAGTCAAAGTAGGCTGGTGTCAAGGCCAATTCCTGTTTCCATATGCTTCATCCTAGCACCAGGCAGCCTCCCAGTCAGAGTATAGTCAGAAATGGCTGACTCCAGGGCTGAGCCAAGACAAGTTCAAGAAGAGCCTAGAACATCTTTTCAAGCGGGACGTGGGAAGCTATCAATACCATCAGGGTCCTTTCCAGAGGACTCCAGAGCCAACTGAAGATGCCTCCACTAAGCAAAGTTAAGGCAGGATGATATGAGCATCGTTAAGGGCTACATGGCATTTATCCTGCCTTTCCTGTGTGAACTGTATCCCTGAGTGACCAATGAGTAGTAGATGAGGGTAAGTTTCTCTTTATAGAAGTATTCCTTCTAATAAATGAGGAAGAATGATAGAATTAGGTTAATCTAAGACTGATTGTTACCACCTGCCAATGTCATAGACCTAGAAGTCACCAGACATTATGAGCTCCTGATGGAAGAATACATCACCACCTGATCAAGTTTCTAGATCTATCTACCAAAATAAGGAACTACAGAGGACACAGGAACATGTTAACCTACACCAGGAGGATGCAATCAGCAAAACCTAGACTGTGGGACATTCGATAGGTAGACCTTATTTAGGTCCTGATACAAACAAATGTATCAAAAAACCATTTATGGTGGAGGGAGGGATAGATTGGGAGTTTGAGATTGACATGTACTGTACACACTGCTATATCTAAAATAGATAACCAACAAGGACCTACTGTATAGCATAGGGAACTCTGCTCAATATTCTGTAATAACCTAAATGGGAAAAGAATCTGAAAAAGAATAGATACTTGTATATGTATAACTGAATCACTTTGCTGTACACCTGAAACTAACATAACATTGTTAATCAACTGTACTCCAATATAAAATAAAACATTTTTTTAAAATTTATGACATTTGAGACCATTGAAACTTTGAACACTAACTGGATATTTGATGATAACAAGGAATTATTGCTAATTTGTTTTAGTTGTAACAATGGTGTTGTGGATGTGTTTTTTAAAATCCTCATCCTTTAGAGATACATATTGAAATATTTACAGGTGATGTGTGATATTTGTGGTTCATTTCAAAATGGTGTGGGGTGGGGGCACTGAGATGAAGCAAGATTGGCCAGGAAGTTAATAACTGTTGAAACTGGATAACGGGTGCATGGGGGCTCATTATACTATTGGCTACTCTTATATATGTTTTAAATTCTTTATAACACAGAGTTTTAAAGGTAAATGAAAACAGTGAGCTCTCAATGTCATCACATCAGGATAAGCCTCAGAAAAGGAGCTGAAAAGCTGGGCCATGTGTAGCCCACCGTGGTCACTCCATTTTCCTGGCAATTCAGTGACTCCCCCTGAGCTACTGCTATAGTCCAGGCTGCATGTTCATGGTCTTTAAAACATGCAGAAAGATTAAAATTACAAAGTGTCTTCCATGGGGAAAAAAAAAAACCTCACTGAAATTTGAGAATCTACAAGTACAAGGTGCTATGCCCAGCCCCTCAGGGGACACTACAGTGGGAAGACACAGCCCCATGCTCTGGTGGGGAGGAGACAGACCAACATCCAGCTAACAGGGGTACACGGCCAAATGACACAACACACAAAGGGGCATCAGAGGAAGGATGGTTCTTCCAGCCCAGCTCATGGCAGGGGAATCCAGGCAGGTCTAGGCTGAGATGACCTGGAATTAGACTGCTCGGCTAGGATGTCTGCAGCAATGAGGAGGGTTCTCCTTGCTGCAGGGGGTGGCAGGTGCAGGGATCTGGAGGAGAGAGTGAAAGGCATGTGGTTTGCAGAGGGGGAATAAGGCGAGTTGGGCAGAAGAAGAGTCAAGGCTAGAGGAAGGAGGGTGGGGAGATCCGACTGGGAAGGGCAGTGAGTGGTGAGCCCAGGGAAGCCACAAACTATAATTTATACTTTAGGAAGACAGCACCTACTGCTGCTTCAAAGGACCACACAATCTGGCAGGTTCCGATGCAAGCACAGCAATGCCACCTGCCCTCTTCTTGGTTTAGGCAACGGCCCAGCAATGCAGACCAAATGGTGTGAGTCGAGATTGTTAAATCAGCATTTGAGGTGCAGAGCTGTGGCTGAGCACATGACGAGGCGCTAAGAGGAGTGAAGCTAAGTGATCAGGACTCCGAGAACACTTAAAAACGGAAACATACGTGGGGAAGAGTTGTTCGTAAAAGAAGAAAAGCATACAGCACCCAGCATGACCCTAAAACTCACTGACAGTTTGCTTCGTGTGTGTGATGAGCCTCCTAAAGCCACATCTGTGGGTGACACCTGGCACATGACTCACCACACATGAAGCTGCCAATTTCAAATTAGTTCAGGGATGTTTCCTACCATCTCCTCCTCTCCACGTGTCAGTATCCAGAGTAGTCTTCCAGGAAACAGGCCCATTTCCTCCGTATCTCTTTCCCCCTGGGATAAGGAGATATTGATTTTGGTTTAAGGAACCTCACATCCTTTTCACAGGCCTGTCTTTCTTTATTGACATCATTTGCCAACTGCATCCCAGAAGATTACAGGAGGTGTAAAAGCCACAGGCTTGAATACCCAGCCCCTGGGAGGCCCCACGGCACTGCGCCTGAACCCGCTGGCTCTTACTGACGGGCCAAGATGGATGCAGGCCTCCCTCCTCCTCCTCCTCCTCCACCCAGTGGGCTGATGACAGTACATGTGCTTGTCTCCCAAGCTGCCTTGTACATTGTTGGCCCTCAATGACTGATACAACCAAAGCTGCTGTACGCTTGCTGTCACAATGTGCTAGACTGCTCGCCGGCCCCAATCTTAGAATAACAGACCCTCCCTGAAGAAGGTAAAAGGGTCAGCAGGAGTTGAAAAACTCACACCAGACACTCTACCAAAGGCACAAAAGGGAAGGTCCTGCGGAGGAAGGAGGTCCATGTGGCGAGTGTACCCTTGTCACTAGCAAACCTGGGCCACCAAAGGGCCTTAGGGGAGGTCTAGGTAAGAAAAGTGCCTGAGAAGCAATCAAGGGCCAACCACGTGGGCGGAGGCCCCAAAGAGAAGGCCCTCAGCACACAGAGCAGTGGACCACGAGCTGTGTGAGACGCCCTGCAAGCCTGGCAGGAAACAAGAAGCCCCTCTCCACTCAGAGCCAAGTGTAAGCACTTGCTCTCCTTGAACCAGAGTGAGTGCCCGCCCTGACCTGACTGACGTCACTGAAGTCTGCAGGGAGGAAGGAGGTGAGCCGGAGATTGCTCATCCTTTGAAAGGCCTGCATCCAAAGCTGGCCCTAAGAGTCTGGATTTGGCAAGCTCCTGCAACACCCCGGGGTTCCCCTAACTGGTAAGCGCGACTGACTACACCCAAACTGCTTGTGCAAACAATGTATGGTCCATGCTGCACACCTGCTTTCCTTCTGGGAGCCTGGACTCTGGGACCGTGCCAGGCAGAGGGTACCCACGTGACAAGACCCCCAATAAAATCCCTGAGTGTGAGTCTCTACCAAACATCCCTGCTTGGCAACCTTTCACACATGTGTCACAACAAGCTGCTGGAGGAATTAGCATGTCCTGCATGACTCCACTGGGAAAGGAGCCCTGGAAGCCTGTGCCTCGCTTCCCCAGATTTCATCCATTGCCCCTCTTCCCTTTCTGCTTGTGCTTTGCTTCCCTTCACTGTAATAAAGCAGGCTGCAAGCGCACATCGAGCCGAGTGCTGGGAGTCCTCCCAGGGGGTCATTGAATCTGGGTTAGTCTTGGAGACCCCAACATGGCACTCCAGCAAGGAGTCTCCCCAATGTGAGGTGGGTGGGCACCTTAGCACCTGCTGAGTCAGCAGGTTGATGCTGCCCACGAGTTCCCACTTCTTCCCCCATATAATAGGACAATAAGGAAGAGGCTGCACTCCTCACCGCAAGCGTGAACTGGAAATCGCTCTGACATCACAGAGAACCCCATGTTTGTGAGGGCCTGTTATCCAGTTAGATCTAACATTTTAGGGCAGAGGCCTCACCTCTGACACACAGCCTGCTTCCCACAGGGTCCTGCACATATAACACATGCAAAGCAAACCGTCGGGTGCACATGAAACTAGTTTAAAGAGCTCTGGGATTGTGAAAAGCCCTTTTAAAAGCTTTATCTTTACTCCCCACTCATCCAGTCACTGCCACACTTTATGAAGTGACAAATCATCCTAGGAACACAGAGACAACATGCACAAACCCTTGTAACCCTATGGAAGTACAAATGAGGACCACAGATACAAGGCTGTTGGTTCATGGAGGAGCCTATTTCAACACATTCAAATCTGTCAACATAACATATCCAAATAATCTGCATTTCATAACTATCACTTTTCCAGCACTCCTGGCTAAGCCGGCAACCTCCAGTTCATCTTCCCAATCTTATTTCAGCAAACAAGTTTTCAAAATTGAAAACAAATTAAGAAAAGTCCGAGTTTGGCACTAACATACTTGCTTTCTGAAACCCCATAAAATTGCAAGCAATTCTCATTCATTCACTCACTCATCCATTCAGACTAACCAAGCTACTGAGGGCATATCAGTGGCAAAGCACCGTGCTAGACTTCATGTAGAACACGAAGAAGATACCAAACTTGGCCACGGTGCCCCTTTGGCACAAAGCTGTCTGCAGAGATGCCCATACACAAACCCTGTAAACTCCCAAAGGAGGAAGATGTGGTCCTTAGGTCAGTCTGGGGCTACTATAGATATTTCAAATGGGAAAAACCCAAAGTGGGGGACTGCTAACACAGGGGATGGAACTGTTGAAAGAGATTCCTGGAGAAGACAGGCAAATCCAGGGCCCTCAGGGCGGGAGGTGGCACCACACCGGGGACCCTGTCCAGGGCAACAGCTGAAGGCTGGGGCACCAGCTCAGCAGAAGGCAGACCTGAGCCAGGATGTGGCGCTAGGAATGGGGAGGAAGGATGGATGATAGGAAGGAGACAGGCAGGGCTCAGCAGTTCCACCTGATGTGGGGTGAAGCAGGTAGGAGGCAGCAAGCATGACTCAGAGGTTTTCAGCTATTCATAGAAAGAAGAAGGTCAGGAAGAGGAGCGGGTTGTGGGAGGAAATCATAATTCATGTCACTAGACCTTGCTAAGAATGCACTGTGCTTCTCCAAAACACTCTGCCAGTCCACTCACAGGCTCTTTGCAACACCCTTGTGTTAAACGTTGAAGAAACGGACTTCAAACCAATGTTTACACATTATCAACTTGGGCATTCCTTTTCAGCCTCCTATCTGGCCTCATAGTATGAAACACTGGATGATGTTTCAAATTAAAGCTGAATCCAATATAATAAGGCCGCCTTCTGAGGTGGAAACCCCAGTGGCTTAACCTGAAGATGTGCACCTTCAACTTCATGTTTTCAGGGACACTTTGCAACTGGATAGTCTTTTCCATCTCCATCCTTCAAGCATCACCTAAACTGATATTAAAAATACTCCCTGGTGGTCCACTGGTTAAGACACTGTGCTTTCACTGCTGGGGGTCCAGGTTCGATACCTGGTCAGGGAACTAAGATCCCACAAGCCATGCGGCAAAAAAAAAAAAAAGCAGCCACAGACAAAATGAATGGGCATGACTGTGTTCCAATAAAACTTTATTTAAAAAAAAAATACTGTCTCCATGAGAGTTTGCCTTTGACAGTTGGCCCCACTGGAGGAAGGAGTACTTGATCCATTCTAGAGGCAAAGATGTCTTGGCCACCACCCCAAAGTGGGCCCAGCTCACCATATGTTCAGTGGGCTTCCTCAGCCAGAGGACTTTCAAAACTTACTTTCACTTGACTGTAGCCTTCTTTCTTACAGACCCAGACTAATTTCTTTGAGCCCTTCCTTGCTAACTGGCTTTGCCATTCCTACCCGTATATCAGTCTGAACAATAATAAATTAAAACAAAACATTTTTGTTTCATATTTTGTTTGAAATCATTTCCTGGGAAATAGATGTCATTTATAATGTCGCCAAACAGGCAACTTGTATACAACAAAACAGAATTTAGTTTCATCAAATCAATCTTCTCATTAATGTGGATAAAACTTATGTTTGAAACACTCTTTCCTTAAGGACTTGCTGGGGCTAATACCTTTGAAAATTCTGCATCATTTATGAATTCTTCCATGTTCCCTGGGAGATGAGAACTGGGGATTAAATTTTTTAAATGGGAACTAACAACCAAAAAAGAAAAAAAAAAAAGACCATATTCCCGCAAAACCATATTCCCCTTATTGGTATTCAAATATTCAAATAGATATGGGATTAAGAGTACCAGGCAATGGAATAAGAACCTCGTCTCCTGTATTTATATTCCTAGCACATTGTTGGAAAGAAGTAAAAACCTACCAACAATTACCCATACCTCCCAGAAATACTTTCTATATGTGACAGTATTTACAAAGAGCATCTTTTTATTCTTGATAATATAAATTTACTAAGCCCAGCTGTTGGCACTATGTACTTTCTCCCTTAGAATAAACTTGAGCAATCGAATGAGCTTTTCCAGCAAAATCTAGGGCAGAAGCACTCGAGGAAGCGATACTTAATGGAGAAATTCTAATCCAAACCCCCACTGATTATCTATCAAAGTAAAAATAATGGGGATTGAAATGCAGCTCAAGACTACAGTGCAATAACCATTTAATTGGCAAAATCAATGCTGACAATACCAAGTTCTGCAAAGGATAGAGATCCACAAAAATCTCTTTATTTCTTGCCAGTGGGACTATAAATTGACACAACTGCCTTGGAAAAGAGTTTGGCCTTCACATTCTCCACAACCCAGTGATTTCACCCAAGAGGAACGCCCGCACGTGTACAAGCATTTTTGTAGTGACCCATCAAGAGGAGCATGAATAAGTAAAAACTGCGCTCACGTCCTGGGCTGTTATAAAGCAGTCAAAATTAGTCCCCCCAAATCGTATGCTGTACAATATGCTTTTTTATAAAGTTTCAAATGGTTGAAATGAACAATGTGTTTTTTTTAAAAAATTGCATATAGGTTAGCTAAAACTAAATAAAAAGAAAAGAAAGTGGACAGTGACCAGGATTTGGGATGATGGTTATCTAGGAGCGGGGAAGGCTGGAAGATGGGATCAGGGAGAGAGGACAAGACACGTGCCCGCATTTTCTCCAAACACCAGACTTCGCTTAATTAAAAGAAAAAAATTAGACAGTGGTCTTTCCAAAAGGGAAGCTAGCAAGAGAAGCAGCTCTGATTCCTTCCCCAGCTGTCATCCCAGGACTAAAGCTGACTCTACCTGACCCCTAAGGAAAGGAGATCATGAATAAAAGTTCTCTCATTCTGTTTGCAGCTCTGAGCACCTGAATTTGCCTCTATTCCAAGCACACACACTTGGAGAACTACTGAGAACTGGGGGTCTGGGGCAGGTTGGAGGAGGTGACCCATGCCCGGCACTGGGTGTAAATGGAACCCAGGATAACCTGCGCTGTCAGGACTGGGAGCGGCAGGCCCAAAGGGAGCTCAGTCCTTGAGCCCAGCAGGCAGGACAGCCAGGCCTGGTCTGGAAGGCAGGATTCAGACCAGAAGCAGGGACAGGAGAGTGGTGTCAAACATCTGAAGTGCTGTGAGGCCTGAGGAAGAGCAGACCAAAGCCGTCTTCTAGAAGGCAGAACTGGAGTGCAGGGAGACGTGGTGATTCCAGCTCCACCTCGGAAGGGCTTTTTCTGCACTTGGAGACTGACTCATCTCCTGTGGCACTGGAGGCCCAGTCCGCAAGCTGGGTGCCTCAGGATACACCACTAAAGTTTGCTCCTTCGGCCTCAGTTTCCCTTCCTCTAAAATGGGAATGAAGACATCTTCGTGGCCGGCCTCACGTGGGGCTAAAGGAGGGAGAGGGCTGTACAAATGTCAGGGATCATTCGTCCTACCCAAGTGAGTCGAGCAACAATTCTGCCCACCCTGGAATCTAGAAATGTCCACAAATGAAACTATAGCGCTGGACTGTGAAAGCACACAACAAGAAAACTTGTCCCCAGCCCCTTCTCCCCCCAAAACCAGTATTTGTCCCCACAACCTTATCAGCAAGCAAGAAGAATTTTTCTTAATTACCCAGAGAATCTGTACTTTTGAGATAATCTTGAAAAGCTAGCTGTCTATACATAGTTATCTTAAGAAAAAAAGAGGGACTTTTTTGCTCTTCCAATTAAAATAAAACAAAAATACATAAGGTCAGATTTTACTTCCACTAGAACTAGGCCTTCCTGCCACTGTGGGACCCTAGACTCATAAACATTACCTTGACCTCAACTACTGACCCCTAGTAGTACCTGGTAAAATGCAGATAACTCAGAAATGCTGAACTCAAGGATGAACAGGCATTAGGACACACATCTGGGACAGGCACAGACTTTGGAGTGCAAAGGGCCTAGGTGAGAATCTCTCTCTACTGCCTACCCTGCCCAGTGACTTTGGACAAGCCACATCCTTCTGGCAAAGCTCAGAACTCCTCATTTGTACAATCCTGGAACCCACCTCATGGTGTGATTTCAAGGATGAAATGAACATAACATAAAGCAGAGAGTGTGGTCCACAGTCGACATGCCCTATGTGTTATGTCCCTTGCCTATGAGACAGAGTGACACTTATTTATAGCAAATCATGATGATGATCCCTATCATTGTATGCCTTGGTGAAATGTTTACACACCTGACGGAGTATGGGAAGTGGGATAAAAACACCATTTGGAAAAGGATCTCTTTTTGCTCAGTTGCCAAATTCTAAGAACACTCTGTCCTGTGAGCTGTATGCTGCAGCCAAGTGGGTCGTGGGGCACCAACGACACCACATGAGATGAACACATTAGAAACACAGGTCAGGGCTTCCCTGGTGGTGCAGTGGTTAGGAATCCACCAGACACGGGTTCGAGCCCTGGTCCGGGAAGATCCCACATGCCGCGGAGCAACTAAGCCCGTGTGCCACAACTACTGAGCCTGTGCTCTACAGTCTGCGAGCCACAACTACTGAGCCCTCGTGCTGCAACTACTAAAGTCCTCGCGCCTAGAGTCTGTGCTCCGAAACAAGAGAAGCCACCGCAGTGAGAAACCCGCACACTACAACAAAGAGTTGCCCCCGCTCACCGCAACTAGGGAAAGCCTGCGCGCAGCAATGAAGACCCAACACAAAAATAAAATAAATAAATTTATAGAAACACAGGTCAGCTTTCTCCCCTGCCAGGAATTAAAGACAGTGATCCCCACTTTGAGTGGGAACCATCACTTAAGTTCAGTGGAGCTCCCAAATTCTCAGTGGCATCACAGATTCAACTATCCTCTAGAAGCTGTGCTCCAAAAAGGTGAGGAAGGACCATATAAATGCGCTGGTGGTTGACCTGAAGAGATACTGCCCAGCAGAGTGAAGTGAGCAAAGTGACCCGAGCTTCAGCAAACAGAATGGCAGGGCCCTCCTGTTTGCAATGACAATGGAGCTGTGCTTCTCAAACTGTGGTCCAGAGCAGCATCACCTGGGAACTCGTTAGAAAAGCTGAATCTCAGACCCCTCCTACACCCACTGCAGCAGAAACTCAGCAGGGGGGCTGAGCACTTGATGTTTCAATAAGCCCTTCAGGGAATTCCAGTGCTCACTCAGGTTTGAGAATTGATAGTATAGAGTGATCAGAGATCTCAAAGTTTAAACCATCCCCAGGAAACATACCTAGACAGCCTTCAGGATCTTTCCCCCTTTCAATCCATTTCAATGGAACACAGTGTTAGCTATCACACCACTGGACTTCACTGTTGAATCCCACACTGCTTCTAGAATAAGAAAGGCCACGGTGGGATGCTTCCTGGTTCTCCACGGAATGCCAAGATGGGCTCCTGAAGGGCAGAAGCCATGTCTGATGCGTCTGTGAGCCTGCTGTGCCCCCAGGCCAAGGCCCAGCAACCAGCAGGCACCAGGAAAAGTGGGAAATAGTCTGAGCAACTGAGGAGGGAGCAGGAGCCCTTCCCATGAGTGCGTCCCAAGGACTGAACAAGGTTACTGTCCCCCTCAGTCCTTATACAGTGATCTTAGCTCCTGAACCAGAAAGCTCCTGAATCAAGGACTTTGGGGGCTGACTCTGGCTGGCTGCTCCAGGTCCCACAACTACCAGGACCAGAGGGGTCCCGAGGTCCCAAATCACTCCCTCGCTCCAACGTCACTGCTCACTCCCTAGACCCAAGCTTGCCAGAGGTCATGTCCACAGGGGCTCCCCTGCCTGAGGTCAGGGCCCCAGCCCTTGAAGGTTGGCCAGAGGCATTATTTCTCCTGCTGGAGTGCGAGTTCCCAAACATCTCCAGGCCAGTGGCAGTGCCCTCCAACTCTGGATGCCCTCTGTCACCATGGCTGCAGCATCACCACCCTCCAAGCTCAGCCAACCCACCCTGACACTTCCATACCTGTAGTAAGACAGGAGGCCGTTGCTGAGCACGAACCAGCGGCGCTGGTAGCCCTTCAGGTAGTTGGTCCACTTGAGAAGCCAGCCCTTGAAGCTGTCCAGAGGAAGTGAGACCATCGGGAGAGCGGAGGGCGAGCCACTCCCTGGCACTGGAGCCCCAAGATGTGTCTTCACCTGCCCTGGTCGCGGAGCCTTTGATGCCGGCAACAACCCAGACTCGAGTTTGGTCAAGGGCACGCTCCCCACTACTGGCCCCAGCGCCAGCACCTGCTCGGATGGGGCCTTGGTGAAGGGCCCAGCCCCCAGGCTTGAGCCCAACTCTTCCCGGTGAACTGATCCGGTCCCCAACCCCTGCAGCAGTTCCAATTCCTGTTTGAACCCTGGCCTTGGCTCAGACATCTTCCTGGACTCAGGCTCCGATCCTGGCACCGGCTCAGAAACTGGCTCCGACACCTGTTCTGACACCAGATCCCGTTTGGGCTGGGGCACCGCCTGGTGCTGAGGCTTGGGCTCCGGCTCGGAGCCGGGCGTGGAAGCGCTCATGCTCGGCGCCGCCGTGTGGCAGGACAGGCAGGGGACAACCGTGAAGAACGACGAGAGCCCGCGGGACCGGCCGCCACAGCCACCGCCTCGGCACAGAGCGGCCGCTTTCCCCATGGAGCCCGTCGACCGGAGCGCGGCCGAGCCGGGGGGAGGGGGGAAGCGAGAGGCGGAGGCCTGGGGCGGGGCCGGGGGCACCGTCACGAGCGCGCGGCAGGGGCGCGCGCGGGTCTCCCCGCTGCCAGTGCGCCCCGCGCCGCCTTCGCCAGCATGGTCCTGCACCCAGGCGTGCAGCGGGCTGGACTTGGACCCTCGTCCCTCCCTTGCGTCGCCAGCTCCCGGCTCCGGGGCTGGCCCTTGGAAGGCGCCCAGGAAACGCTTGTGGGGCGAGAGCTCGGCGAGCGGGCGACGCGGAAGGGACGGCGCGCTTTGAACCACCATCCCTGCCTGCGCCCCAACCCGTGCCAGGCGCTGTGGGAACAATGATGAATGCGGAGCCCGCCGGCTCCCAGCGCAGCTCTGTTCGCGAGCCCCGCGCCGGAGCTCCCCGCCTCTGACCCGGGCAGGTTCGCTCCCCAAAACCCAGAACATGCGCCCGAAGCGCAGGGGCCCAGCCGGATGACGCTAAAAGCTGAGGAGGACGCCCACCGCCCCCCATGGCAGCCATTACCTGTCTATGGGTCCCTCCCGCTGCCACCAGGCTCAGGGGCCCGAAGCCACCGCCCCACCACCTGGGCCAGCTGGCCTCTGCTTTGGCCAGGGCACTTCGCCGCAAGTGGCAACATAGTTCAGGCTCTCTAAAGGAATAGAGAAAGAGTTTAGTAAGCCGAGCGTTTTAGTACAAGGAACGCATCCAAAAGCGAAGTTCTTGGAGCTCCTGGACATGCCTGGGTAACCTTAGCTGGCGGTCTGTGAAGATGCTGCAGTAGCCTGTGGAGTTTTACCTGTCTGTGCATTTTCCTGGGGGAAGGTCCCTAGTTTCCATGGGATTCCCAAAGGAGTCTGTGATCCCAGAAAGGTTAAACATCACTGATTTTAAAGAATCTATCCCGGGCTTCCCTGGTGGCGCAGTGGTTAAGAATCCGCCTGCCAATGCAGGGAACACGGGTTAGAGCCCTGGTGTGGGAAGATCCCACATGTTGCAGAGCAACTAAGCCTGTGCGCCACAACTACTCTGGAGCCTTTGTGCCACAACTACTGAAGCCCGCGCGCCTAGAGCCGGTGCTCTGCAACAAGAGAAGCCACCTCAATAAGAAGCCCGTGCACCGCAACAAAGAGTAGCCCCCGCTCTCCGCAACTAGAGAAAGCCCGCGGGCAGCAATGAAGACCCAATGCAGGCAAAAATAAATATAAATAAATATATTAAAAAAAAACAGTCCAGAAAAGTTTGATCAACACCATGTTTTTCATGCCATTTGCATTTAAGCATCTTGGGGTGGAGTGTGCAAGCTCTGTTTAGCCACCTCTGCCTATTGTCCTAAAGCCACGTGCACTGACCTCCCTAGCCCCTGAACACATGTGAGCTTGTGATCACTCCAAGGGGTTAGAACATAGGTTTCTTTAAAATATTTAACTGGTTTCTAAAACTTTGAAATTGTAATGCTTGCACTATATAGAACTGAACTATACAGGATATATAATGAAAGAAGAGCTCCCCTCTTCCTCCTCTCTGGGGCTAGTGTGTTGATAGTTTCTACACATCTTTCCAGAAATGTTCTAAGAGAACAGGTCCTTAAGATGAAGTGTATGGTTTTCATAAATTATATGTAAATTTTAAGTGTAAGTGCCGATTTGTGGTAGGTTTCATCATAATCTTAAAGGGGTCCATGATCCCTCCACATTAAGGACCACTGACACTGAGACTTTTAGCTCAGGGTATCTGACAAGAACCCATGTTTGCCTTCCATCTTTCTTGAGACCCAAAGAGACCCCACTGAAACAAAAGTATAAAAAATTCCAGAAGTACTAAGCATTCAACAGCAATAGAAATAGAAAGAAGACTTTATTTAACAAATGTTCATTGAATTCATATCATATGCCAAGTCTTCTTCTAGGCCCTGATGATTGAGCAGTGAAAGAAATCTGACAAAAATTCCTGCCATCCTGGAGCTTACATTCTAGTAAGAAAAGACAGAAATATACCAAATAAATCATTTAGAAGGTGACATGCCATGGAGAAAAAGAGAACAGTTAAGAGGGCTTGGGAAGGCCATGTTGGGAGTGTTTCAATTTTAAATAAAGATGGATCACTGAGGGAATTCCCTGGCATCCCAGTGGTTAGGACTCCGAGCTTCCACTGCAGGGAGCACGGGTTTGATTCCTGATCGGGGAACTAAGATCCCGCACGCTGTGCAGCATGGCCAAAAAAAGAAAGAAAGAAAGACGGATCACTGATGAATGAGAGATTTCAACAAGTGCTTAGAATATGGAAAGAGGATGAGAACTCTTATGAGCAAAACAGGTGGAAGCAGCAGCTGAGAACATTGTCTAAGCCAGCTAAAGAGGAGGTAGGAGCCAGCTGGCTTGAGAGAATCCAGGGAAGCTTTGGGCTCAAAGTCAACAGGTTATGGCAGAGGGTAGGAGTGAGAACAGGGAACTAAAATGGGGGATTTTATTCCTCAAACAGGTTTGTGAGCCCATGGGTATTATTTGTATGCCGTACACATATTTTCCAATATCCTTTCATATCTGCTCAGTGCATAATAAACAGACTCACATACAACCTGGAGCACGGACGGTGGGGGCAGGGGGTGGGGGGGAGGTGGGAGGATAACTGCTCCAACCCACTGCCCTACCCCTCTCTACACTGAAGTTTGCAAAGTGCAGGTAACATTTCTCCCAGGCAGAAAACATGTCTCTTCTCTAAAGAAACTGAATGAAACACCTGAGGTCAGCAAGGGCTTGCATAGTGGACGTTGGCACCACAGAACACAGCCCTCCTGACTCTGCTATGTCTCATTCTGCCCTACGCAGAGCTTCCAGCCAGATATTCTCATTCGGCAAAGGGACAAGAGGTAAGCCAGATCTAATTGCATAACAGCAGAGGAAATCTACACCGGCTTATTTTACAGGGCACTTGCTAAGGGGCATAGAGCTGGAAAGCAGCTGACCTGGGATTTGAACTGAGGCCTTCCTTCCAAATTTGTGCTCTTAGCTACATGCTGCCCTGCCTCCCTCTTAGTTTGTGCATCTCTTTTCCTGGGTAAAGGAGACAAAAACCAGCATCTACATTTGTATCTGTGGCCACAAGCTGACCTGGATTTTTCTGGCTTTGCTCGGGGCAGGAGTTGCTCCCATTTACTCAGCAGACATTTATGGAGCATTATGTGTGCAAAGCTCTGTGCCACATCCCAGGCTTGAGAACAGAAGGAAGTGCAGACATCAGCCACCAGCACCACCCTCCTTGGAACAGTTGCAGGTTAGAGAGCTGAAGCCCAGAGAAAGGTTACTGGGGGAGACAGGGGGTCCCAGTCAAGGCCTGCTCCTGGCCCAGCCCCCTGAGCCCTCAAAGCCCTGCAGAGTTCCCGAGTCAGCGGCTGGACCAGGCTCTGAATTGTAATACCCGAATAACACTTCCCGATTCAACAATGGGCTGGGCTGGGATGCATCCATCCTCTTGTTTGTGCTAGGGGTCTCCAGGAATTAAATGATTTGGTCTCCCTGCCAGGCCCTGGCTCACAGGTATGCGCCTTCCAGCAGATCCCAGCTGAGTGCATGTGCGTCTGCCGACCCCTTGTGGTCATTGTGGGATCTGTGCTGGCCCAGCAGTTGGGGCCTTGGTTGCACCTCTGGGACTTTCTGCCCTGGTGACCTCACTTCTCAAAGCACTTTGCCACCACTTATCTCGTGGGGTCCTCCCTACAATCCCAGGAAGTGAGGAGAGCCAGGATTCCCATTCCCACTTTACAAATGCGTGGCAGCGCCCTGGCATCCAGTCCCAAATCCAACACTAATTCCTTATCTGACCTTGGCAAGACAGTTCCCCACTCTCTGCCTCTGTCACCCGTTGGTGAAATAAGAGAAAGGGCCTGCGTGAGGTAGCTCTGAGGTTTTTCCAGCTCCCCAAACTCTCAGCGCGGAGATGTGACTTGCCCAAGGTTGGAGTGAATCAGGGCAGAGGCACTCCCAGTCGGCAGGTCACCCCATTTCCCCACAATGATTGGGAGAAGTGAGAGGTGTCACAGCAAACAAGAAAATCAGTTTCTCCACCTTTGTGTTCTGATTGTGGGGTGAAGTGCCACATGGACAGATGGATAAGTGAGTGGATGGGTGGATGGGTATGTGGATAGATGGATGGGGTGGATACGTAAGAACTTTGGGATCACTCTTAGCTGCAACTGCCTCCCCTGCTCCCTGACTAACTGCCCCTATAATTCTAGCTGCCTAGCCCCTTGGTAGGCTGCTCCACATCCACCTGCTGGGATCTGAAGCCACTGCCCCTGCCTGACAGCCTGGAGCTGGGACGTGCCATGAGGGGAACGAGTCCTCACCCAAGAATTCCTCCCTGTCATGTCACTGACCACATGGCCAAGAGTGGTAGCCTAGGAGGAAAGTCAGGGCCCAGGGCCATGAATGGGCATCCCTCACAGAGCAGTTCCTGCAGCCGACAATGGCTGAAACTGAGGGCGGTGCTTGCAATGAAGCCGAGCATCACTGGGGCAGCCGGGTGGCGTGGAAAGAGTACGCCTTATGCATCTCACACCCTGGTTCAAACCTAGCGACTCCAAGTAAGTTCATTAGCCTCTCTGTGCCTCGGGTTCCTCACCTTAAAAGTGGGTGTGATACCTGAAGAGTACAGTTGTGAGGACTGAATGAGGTAGGATATAAAATGCCTTGCGTGTAACAGGTACTCGGTAAACAGAAGTTCCCTCACTTTGTTCCAGGTCATGGAGAACTCTGGAGAAGGAACTAGGTCCACTGTGCACCTAGCAAGATTTTTAAACTGGGAAGGCTTTTCAAGTACCCTAAAGGAGTGACGTGCATGTGGTGAAAGGGGAGGAGGGAAGGAAATGTGTCTGCAGCAAGAATTAAAGGTACACCCAAAACACTCAATCCCATTAAAAGAACATCATTCATCTGCCCCCTGCCATCAGCACGGTTCTTCAGACACAAAGGGTATTCCACAAAGGTTTCCTGAGGACAAAACTGAAAACATCTTTACATAGCTAATGGGCAATGGTCAGGACTCCTGTGTTCTGTTCTTCCACTTCCTGGGTGGGCATGTGCCTCATCCACAGCTAACGCAGCCTAACTCTCCCTAACAGTCTGTCCATCCCAGAATGGGTGACAAGTTCCCCTTAGCTACCCGGTAGAAGGGGGACCTGGAGTTTAGTCCAGCTCTCTGTGAAACACCTAACCTCAGGTAGCTGACAACACAGCTGAGGCTCCACATCACCGTCTGTGAACTCATGCTCCCGAGGGCTCAGGGTCCCTAGCCTCCACTTCCAACTAGAGTGATAGAGATTGGGAGCTTATCACATGGCACTTAGGAGATGGTCTTTGGATGAGACAGGCTTCGGGTGGGCTTTGTCACTTACTAGCTGCCCAATCTTAGGTGGGATTCTTGCTCTCTGAGCCTCAGTTTCTCATCTATAAAACGGGGCTAAGAAAATTACTTACTTTGTTGTTGGGAGGAATCAATGACTCATGTCTGAAAAGAGCTGAGCCTTGTGCCTGGAATATGAGTGCTCAATAAATGTGAATATGTCAGTGGTTTTACTGGAATGGGCTTCCAGGTGAGACTTCATTTGAACTAAGAGTTCTGTTTGTGTGTGTGTGTGTGTGTGTGTGTGTGTGTGTGTGTGTGTGTGTGTCCTCTGGACTAAAGAATCCCTAAGGCCCTCCTTAGCTTCAGGATTCTATTTCTCAAATAATATCTTCCCATCCAACACTCCTCCATTCTTCCTTCACTGATTTTCCTTCCCTTTTATTTTTTTTTTCTCTCAACAATTAGGCGGCTTCTCCAGAATTTCATCACTTCTTGTTTCTTACTTAAATACAACATCCTCTGGTTTTTTCATGCAAAAGTGGGAAGACTAAGTCCACACAGTCTGAGATGAGTTAGTGGCTTATAAAGTGACTTATTAGGTTGACATGCCAACTCCCCCACCTGCCCCACTCCCAGGGGTCCCCCAGTCCGTTGGGCCACAGCATGAGGATGCAAAGACCCTCTGCCAAGGCCAGCCGTCTAGGGAAGAAGGGTGCATGTGGCCAGAGGCTAGACTGGGGTGAGTCTCAGAGAGGCTGCATTAGGGAAGATCTAGTAGGTGGAGAATTCCTGGGGACATTCTGGAGAAAAGAGGGGCTGGGGCTGCTCTGTGGGCCTTCTGAAGACACCAGGATCCCCAAAGCCTTCCTTTCCCCTTCTCTAGGTACAGTGCCAAGGAAAAAGACTGTTGTTGAAATGAAACGAATACACAAAATATAAGAAACACATCAAAATGCTAGCAATGGTTGATCTAATAGAAGAATTTTTGTTTTGGGCAAATGTGGTCATATTGCTTGTATAATAAAATTTAAATATTTAAAGTCAATTATTCTAATCAGTTTGTGTTTAGCCAAGAAAACAGACAAAAACCTAGAAAAAGACTATTTGGGCTCCCACTGAAAAGTATCATGTTTTCAAAAGAAGACCATTAAAAGAGAAAATAGGGGACTTCCCTGGCGGTCCAGTGGTTAAGAATCTGGCACTTCCAGTGCAGGGGGGTGTGGGTTTGATCCCTGGTTGGGGAACTAATAAGATCCCACATGCCAAGCAGTGGACCAAAAAAAAAAAAGGGAAAATAAAAGCATCATTGACATCCGGTTCCCCACACCTGGATGAGGATGAGGACGAATGAAGAGGGCTTCTGAAAGCCACCAAGAGGACTGAGGTCCTTACCTAGCAACTGTGGTGATGCAGAATGACCACTCCACGGCAGTCGGGAAACCTGCTTCTAGTTCTCTGCCACTGACTTGCTGCATGACCTTAGGCAAGTCAGGTCACCTCTCTGGGCCTCAGTTTCCTCATCTGTAAAGTGAGAGGACTTGGTTAACTTTAAAAAATATGTACCAGGCCCTTACTCTGTGCACTGTGCTGAAGCTGTAATTAAACAAAGGAATGAACATTTATTCAAAAAACATAGAGTAACTACTCAATGTTACTGGGCATTGTGGTTGCAGAGATGAACGAGTCAGCATCCTAGCCATCGAGACATTCACAATGTGGTCAGGGAGACAGGGAGCAACAAGAAATGGCCAACTGCATGCTCAGTGCAGACAGATGTGTTGGCACAGGAAGGAGCAGCCTTTTCTGGTGGGGCTGGGTGGGGGAAATGGCACGGAAGAGGCCTGAACTAAATCTTGGGGGATCCTTGGCCCCCACTGTCAAAGACTGTACAGTCTAATCAAGGGCTGGGACAAATATCCAACATCTACCATGGAAGGCAGAGTGAAGCCACCACAGGTAAGCCAAGTTCAGAGTGGAGGGGAACCCACGTGGCTTGGGCAGGGTGGGGGAGGGGCAGGCAGGAGGCAGAAGACGGTCAGAGAAGCTTGTGGGGTGGGGGGGATGGCATTGAGATAAGGCTTGAAGGATGCAGAGCTTCCTGAGAGCCCTGAGGGGCTGAAGAGGCATTCTAGATGAGGAGCCTGAGCAAGTAAAGGCATGTCGTGGGCTGTCGGGGCATAGCTGGGACAGCAGGCAGGCCAGGAAGTGGGGACTGACAAGGCTGGAACCTAACTGCAGGCATCGTGATGAGAGCCACTGAGAATGACAGGCCCCGGGCCAGGCGCTCCACATCCTCATGCCAGTTCTTGGAGGTAGGTTCCCGCACTACTTCCCCACTCTTTAGGATAAGGAAACAGAGGCTCAGAGAGGTTACAAAGTCACACAGCTGATGGATGGCAGAAATAGCCCTTAACCCAGGTCTGCCTGATGCCCCACCCTGACTCCTTACCACTGGAATGCCAGGCAGTGGCATTACCGAGCCCTTCCCATCCAAGGTACCACTGTCCCAGTGCACCTGGCCTGGCATTGTACCAGACATGTGGGTACCAAAGGTCATACCTTAACCTTGGAAGCTGGTTCGATTCAGCCGTTTCCACTTGGGCAGCTACAGGACTATCAGAATCACCTTCACCAGAAAAGAGGGGATGGGACAGGGCAAGAAATATTAGAATTGCTGAGGGGTTTTGTGCTCCACTGTCCACTAGTCTCATTTATTGTTGTTCTACAGTGGTGTAGACTGGCTCCCTTCCAGCTCTTCTCCTGTCAGCCTAGTGTCGTCGTGGCCCCAGGGCAGATCACTCTGCCTTGACTAGGGTGGTTGGTCTTTCTTGTTAGGCTCCTTGTACACTCGGATGCTATCCAGGTACTGCTGGACGTTCATGGATTCCCGTCGCCAGTGCCCCAGCTTTCTGAGCTGGTCTGTCATGAATTTTTTTTTCAGGTGGTCATACAAGTGGCCTATCTTGTTCTTGGTCTTCTCTGAGGCTCTTGTCTTACAAAAAACAGAGGTGAGTTTAGGATGAAGAAGCTACTTCACAGTAAGAGAGGCATCTGTGCTCCTGATATGAGGGTGGAAAAGGAGCCAGCTGGACCCAATATTTCATCAATAACTTGGCTCACAGGGAGCCTCTGTTTCCCTATTTTAAAGTGAGGGCATTGAGCTAGGTAACTCCTATGGTACCTTCTGACAGTCTGCAGCCTCAGAGCCTGATTTTGACCTAACATCTCTATTTGAAGAGTGGTGAGAAAGAGAGAGGAGGGGAGGAGGAGAAAGGGTGCATCTTGTAAACCCCCTTCCTTAACTCCTATCACCCAGTCCCTATTACTCACTTGGTGCCCCCCACATATTGTTGGTGACACCCCCTATGTCACACTGAACTCTAATTATTTATTCTATTCTACCATTTCTATCCTGTCCCCAAGAAGACTGCTAGCTTTGGGAAGGCATATCCTTTGTCTTATTCATTTACTTATTCCAATGAGTTAGCTGTGGAGAGGATACTATGAAAAATCAGCTGCAGGTCTTCACAGCAACTACAACATTAGTCAGGAAGGTGGGACACATGCCCAGATATTTCTAAGCAAGGCACAGAGTGATAGCACTTTTACTATGGATCAGGGTCTCTTGACCTTGGTACTACTGACATGGGGCCAGGTAATTCTTTGTGGCAGGGGGCTGGCCTGTGCATTGTAAGATATTTAGCAGCATTAGCATCCCTGGCCTCCACCTACTAAATGCCAGTAGCACCATCCCACTCTCACTTGTGCTACCAAAAAGGCCTCCAGACAGCGCCAGAGTCCCTGAGGAGCAAAGCCGTCCTGGTTGAGAACTGTGGCCATAGATAAAGGGATACCGGCCATCATCCACTGTTCTCAGAGCGTTGCTCAGAGGATTCCCAAGACACTAGATCTTAGCTGCCCTCCTGGAGGCCCTGAGAAGCCAGTGGCTAGCCAAAGCTGGGAGCGCTTTGCGGGGGAGAGAGAAAGACTCCCATGCTGCCACTCAAGCCTCTCAAATCTACTGAGTTCCTACAAGCTGGGCCTGCAGCAAGTCACTGGGTCTACAGAGAAGACAGTCCCTGTCCTTAGGGAGAACATCCTGCACCATGGTCAGTCAGACCTGGGTTTGCAAGTCCACGATACCCCTTAGTGAAGTTACTCCATCTCTGAGCCTCGGTTTGCTGAACTATTAAATGGGGTAATAATACATAATGGACATTGTGTACCCAAAACATGTAAGGGTTCAATACGGCTTCAAAAGGAGACCTTCTGGATGGCTGGAGGATGGCACATATAAAGCCAACTCAAGAGAGTTTCCAGTTATATCTCACAGATCCTCACCCCACTTACCAGAGGTGCAATATCTCCAAACCCACTGGTTATAGGGGTTGGCCCCCAACCCATCCTGGGCCAGTCAGAGTAGCCTACACTACCTGACCACAGTTAACTGGGGCATGGATGGGCCCGTGACCCAACTTGAGCCAACTGGAGTCCTTCTCCAGGATTTGTCTAACTTGACCAACAATGGAAGCACTCCATTTCCTTTCTGGGCTACAGGCCAGGGTTTCCTGTGGCCATGCTCCCCAGGGACAGCCAGCCTGATAACGATGCCAACATGCAGAAAGAAGCAGAAGGGGAGTTGATAGGGAGAGTGAAAGACACATCCAAAGGCATTGGAGCCCCTGACATCACTCATCCCAAACATTGGTGACCCTGCCCTATCTACCCTTGATTATGTAAACTCATCATTCTCTATTTTGCTTGAACGAGTTCAAGTTCAGTTTGTGTCACCTGCAACTGAGAGGATCCCAATAGATCCTGTTTTACAAATGAGAAAAGAGTCCTGGAGGAAAAGTGACTCCCCAAGTTCACACAAAGCTGGCCTGCCCATGTCCAAGTCCACCCTATTTCCACTACACCACGCCACTGGAAATTTAGCAGAGGGAGAAACACCCAGGCCTCCAGTCTTCTTTTGGTCTCTGTGACCCTTAAGAGGATCTGACACTATCTCTTACATCTTTCCCACTGTTTTCAATGTCAGAATCCCATGCGCCATCCAGATTTGGTCCTGGAACATGGAGGGAGGTTCAACAGAGTCAAGAAGGGGACAGCGGTTCAACTCTGGGCTGCCTGCTCCGCTGGAAGAAACGAGTACATTCTCAGAGTCCATCATGTTCACTAGCCTCTTCCTAGTGCCCAAAACAGTGCCTGTCCCAAGCAGGCCCCAAAGATGTATTTAATGAATTAATCAGGGTCTGTGGGATGATGCTGCTGCGGTTCCCCTCTTCTTCCGAGGGCTTCTGGGTAAGCAGGTCAAACCCTTCTTGTCCATAAACAAAAAAAAAGAGCCTCAGTTCTCATGTGGAAAGTGGGGGATAATCCCTGAAGGAAAAAAATGACCAAATGCTGTCAATGCCACTTCAAGCTCTAAGAGCCAAGACTTCTTTTTATGGGAGATAGTAGGAATCCATTCAGGGAGTCCCTAAACAGAAAGCTAATGTACTTTGAGGAAAAAAAATGCCACCAGAGCCAAGAGACATGGAGTCCTCCTTGGTTCCCTCAGCTCAGGAACAGCTGTGACACCTTGGGCAAATCAGTAACCCTGAGTCTCAACTGCCTCCTCTGTAAAACGGGCTTGTATTAGAGTACTTCGATGGCTTCCTATCACCTCTAAGATCTGTGATCTCCCCACAAGGTTTTGGGGAGAGTGAAATGAACATGGATCAAGCCACTAACACCCTCTAATGCAAAAGCTTGTGACAACTTTACCTCCATCTCATAGATTCGTTGTGCACTGAGGTTGTCACGAATAATCACCCGAGAAAAGTGGCTCTTGGGCAAAAATTTTTTCACTGCTGCTTCACTGGAATTCATTAAGCTGGAGAGGGAGGACAAGGTGGTACAGGCTTGATGGCTAGGCCAGGGCTAGGACAGGACCTGATCTGATGGGATCCTGGGGTAGTGGCTGAGGCTTCCCCAAGTTTCTTGGGAGAGGCACCACCCTGTCATAGTTGTCAGAGGAGCAAGGGAGTAGGCCTAGGTTTCTTCTTGTAGGAAATGTGCGCTAAATGGGTGTTTCTTGGATGCTGAGAGGGAAAACCATCCTGAGAAGGATGCAGAAAGGTCAAAGTAATCCACAAGAGAAGTGTCAACAGGGATTCAGAACTGTTCACAGGAGCAGTCATCTTAAGAAAACACAGTTTGAAATGGGAGGCGAGGATCTTAGATGAAAGAAGCAAAGTCAGAGGGATGAATCTGAGGGGGGTTGAGGTGGGGGGGCACTGCTCAAGCCTAGGTATAAGGGGGATCTGGGTGGCGGAGGTCAGAGGAAACAGGAAAAAAGAGAATAAAGTGTTTGGACAGAGGTTAGGTTGGTTGATGGGGGAATTCTAAGGGAAAAAGGTTTGGGAAAAGTCTGGAAAAGTGAAGGAAGTTTGGGGTGGACAAGGACTTGAGGAGACTCTGGAGGGTGAGAGGTATGGGATGGGGTGTGATGGAATGGAGCCAGGTGCTCCAGGCCAAACTAGAGATAACAATTTGGTCAAAATGAGGAATTGGTCAAAAATGGATAATACCAGGCCTTGAATTTTCACTTTTTGATAATTTGGTGACACTGTGAAGTGGTTTTGCAACTACATATCTTTTCCCACTTAAAAATAATTATTCATAATATTTTCTTTCTAAAATTTGGAAACTACCTATATATACAATAGGGAAGCAAATGAATAAATTGTGGTTAGGTCATACAATAAAATATTATGCAGTTGTGAATAAAACAGACATCCAAAGTGTATTGGGTGGGGGAAAAAAGATTACAAAATAGTAAACTGTTTTGTGACATATACCCCCCCAAGCCCCCGCAAAAAAAATGTGTAAGCATGTTGCAGTACATATATATGAATAGATCTGGAACAATATACACCAACATGGTAATAGTGATTGTCTCTAGCCATTCATTTTGCTTGCCTGATTTTTCTATGATAAGTGTATATTATTTTGATAGGACAATTTTTAAGGATAAAACATTTCGAAGGATTAAAATTTTTCCTAATTCATTTTCAGCCAGTTTGGAACTGTGGTTTTATGAATGTTTTTACATTTACAAACTAGTAGAAACAAACACCCCTTATCTCCCATTTACGTTTTTTCTGAAAGCAAAGACATGAGGTGTTGGAAAAGGTTAGTTTAGAGATCAAGATGCTCACAAAAGTCTCCCAAATTCCGTTAGAAAAACAAACAAAAAAGACCTAAAATACTTAAAGACATATGCAACAGTCTTCACCCACTCAGTGGTGCACCAAATTTGCCATTAATTCCTGGGAAGGGGGGAAAAGGCAGTTTTATGGAAATATTCCCTTTCAAGTAATAAATAATGATCATTTTGAACCAAATTGCTTTCCAAAGCAAGGTCTCTGTGGGAGCCTGGAGGATGCTGTGAGGGGGCTGTGAAATGGAGGAGGGGAGGAGAAACTGGGGTCTGTGGGGTTTGGGGCCCGGCTGAGGGAACTGGGGGCTTTCCCTGGGCCACTGCGGAAAGTAGCGGCTGAGGAGGGGAGTGTCAGGCCTGAGGGGACCTGCGCCTCATCAGGCTCTAATGAAGTTCAAGGCTCGGCCCAGAGGGCGCTAGGGACCCTCGGGATACACGACGTCAAACCTGGGACACTAGAAAGCCGGGTCCGCGGCGATTCGGAGGATATGTGGGTTGGAGGTGGGAATTCCAGACTCCCTTGGAGTCTGGACTGAGGGCGTTCGGGCTCCACGGCGGGCGAGGCGCTGGGCTGGGAAATTCAGACTCTCCTGGGGTCTAAGAAAGGGCTGGGCTCTGAGGGGCCCGAGGCTCTGAAGAGCCAGGGCCAAGGTCCCCGCGGCCGGCTTAGGGAGCAGGGGTCTGAGGGAGTTCGGCTCCCCCCGGGGGCCCGGGCTCTGACGAACGCTCTGGGCCCCCGGGCCGCACCTGAAGAGCACCGGCGACTGAGCGGTCCGCGGCCGCAGGAAGCAGATCTGTCGGGGCGGCTGCCGAGCCTTCCGGCTCTGCGGGAAGAAGGCCGAGGCCGGGCTGGTGCCAGAACTGGTGGTCGCCTGGGGGGCTACCGCACAAGCAATGGGCGAGCCTAGGTTCCATGTGACGGAGGGCCTGGGCTGCTGGCTAACTGCAGGATTCTCTCCTTCCACCTTAGAGAGCGACTCGGGAACGGGAGCCCGGTCGATAACCAAGATCTGTGAGGGGCGTAGACGCGGAGCGAACCTCTGTGCAGACGCGAGGCGCTGAACACCGCGCGTTGCCCGGGAGACGCGAGAGGAAGGCGGGACCGGGGTGGGGGGGTGGGGGCGGGCCTTGTGAGCAAAGCCCCGAAGGCTGCGGACGCGGCAGGATTGTCCCTCGGCGGCTGCCGTGGTGCGGCCCGGAGCGTTGCCATGGAAACTGGCTGGGGACATGCTGCCGGTTGCAGCGCGCAGAGCGGACCCTACTTCTTGACTGGGACTGCTGTAGTCCCCGCGTGATCGCAGGGCGGGTAACCGGGTGAATCTGGGCGGGGCATCTCCGGGACGGGGAGACGAGGCCTGGGTTTCTGCGGAGACCCAGCACGGCCCATTCCTCCCCGCGACGAGGGACCACTGCTATGGAAACTGGAGCACCGGGCCGGCGGGGATTGTGGCTCCTGGGTCGTGACCGGTCTTCTCTCACCTGGGGACCCTCGCCCAAGGTTGTTTCCTGAACTAACCTGCCCTCCCGCCCTCGAGAGAGAGGTAAGACACCGAGGTCTTGACACTGAGCGGGCGAAGAAGCCCATTCCAACGCCAACTCCCCAGGAAACCTACCTGACTCACCCCTGGAAGCGGCCCCTTTCTCCCGTCAACCCTTGGACTTTGTTCCACGTTTATAACCCAGTATTAACGAAAACTCCGCGGTTTTTACCCACTTTTCCCACACATAATGGGACCAGAAAGACCGGCTTTTGAACCTTGCTTTGTGACCCTAGACAGGTCCTTTTCCCCACTCCGCCTCACCTTCCCCGTGTGTAAAATGGAGATATTAACTCCAGACACCGGCTCGTTATGCTGTTTTGGAGATCGAACCAAAGGCTTTGTACGCTATAAAATGGTGAAACTGAGATGCTGCCGAGTCGCTCTTTCTCCCTCTCCCTCTCCCTCACGCTAAACGTTCTTCAGATCTTTGTGACATTTCTTCAGGCGATCTTCGCAACTCCGTAGCCCCAGCCTGAAATAAATACCATTATTCTTCATTCCCATAATGCCCTGCATTTTAACTTCCCTAACAACAGCAACAGTAGTTATCATTTGTAGATAAATGTGCCAGGCCCTGTTGTTAAACACTTTACCCAGGCTACCTCATTTAATCCTCAGAAGATTCTTATAAGGTAGGTACTGTTATCCCTATTTTCCAACTCTGTTGCACCCATAATTGCCTATTTAATGTCTGTCTCTCCCACTAGACTTTGAGCTCTGAGGGGGGGGGCATGGCTGACTTGTACATTTCAGTATCCCCAGCACCTACTACAGTGCCTGATAAATATTTCTTGACTAGCATGAAAATGACTTTCCTCTCATTACTACCCTCACCTTGCAGAGCAGTATCTCCTCTGCACAGTTTTTGTCCCTGTGATGAACAACAGTCTCCCCTATTCCTGTTGCCCACTAGGTACTAGTTTTGGGGGCCCTCAGTCCACTTCTCTCTGGGTTTTCAGATGATGAGGATCTGGAACATTCCTTAGCATTTAGGCTTCCAACTGGGTGAAGTTGGGGGTGGGTCTTTTCCCCTACCCTCACAAGACTTCTAGAACAAACCAACCCCATCTGCCCTACCTGGGGTGAGCCTATTGCATTGGACTCTGGGGTACTGGCAGGTAGGATATGTCGATGCAGCCTTTGGCCTTCCTCTCCAGCAGCCTAAGAACCACCCTCACCTCCACCCAGCTCCTCCCCAAAGTTCTAGAGAAACATGGCCAGAGACCTCATCTTTTCCAGAAAACCTCTCAGGAGGCAGAGTTGTGGTTGTTGGAGTCATTTCTTCACTCAGCAAATATTTTTAAGTACCTACTTGTGGGGACACGCAACTGGGCACTGGTGATATAGTAGGCGTGAAGATAGATACAGTGATATCTCAAGAGAACTCACAGACAGATCATGGCAAAAGCACTTCTTCAGGAAATGTTAGGAAGCAGGGCACATAGGGCCTGCCTGGAGCTG
Organism: Grampus griseus; assembly: GCF_964374135.1. NCBI lineage: Eukaryota > Metazoa > Chordata > Mammalia > Artiodactyla > Delphinidae > Grampus > Grampus griseus. The sequence goes on along the minus strand of NC_139006.1, from coordinate 23,150,256 downwards.
GGACTTGATCAAATATGGGGGAGGGGTGTCGTTCTGGAAGGTTTCCCTGAGGAAGTGACCCTTGGCTACGATCCCAATGCTCAACAGTCCTCTGCTGAATGGAACAGATTAGGACCTGACAGGCTTGTAAGGAAAGGGGGTTCTAGGATGAGAGCAGGAAAGGCCCTGGGCCAGAGAGGACCACCCTCCATATGGAACTGTAAGTGGCTCAGCCCAGCCAAGGCCCTTCAGAACGCGGGAAAGGTTAACAGGAGGCTGAAGAGATGGGCAGGAGCTGGGCCACAAATGGCCTTGACAGCCAAGCTTAGGGGCTCCATCTCATCGTGACAGTGGGCAGCCACTGAATTATGTTAAGTGGGAGGGGACAGAACTTTGGCTCCTCATTTGTCCCTTCTCCCTCCTTGCAGTTTTCTACGGACACAGACTAGCAGGAAGATGCAGCATCTATGTCTCACTGGCCGCTGACCCACCAGCCCGATGACAGCATCTCCGTGTGCCTTCCCGGTTCAGTTCCGGCAGCCCTCGGTCAGCGGCCTCTCAAAGATCACCAGCAGCCTGTATATCAGCAACGGGGTAGCAGCCAACAACAAGCTCTTGCTCTCCAGCAACCACATCACCACAGTCATCAACGTCTCAGTGGAGGTGGTGAACACCTTATATGAGGACATCCACTACGTGCAGGTGCCTGTGGCTGACTCACCCATGTCGCGTCTCTGTGACTTCTTCGACCCCATTGCAGACCACATCCACAGCGTGGAGGTGAAGCAGGGCCGCACCCTGTTGCACTGTGCCGCCGGCGTGAGCCGCTCGGCCGCCCTCTGCCTTGCCTATCTCATGAAATACCACACCATGTCTCTGCTGGATGCCCACACATGGACCAAGTCATGCCGGCCCATCATCCGGCCCAACAATGGCTTTTGGGAGCAGCTCATCCACTATGAGTTCCAGCTGTTTGGCAAGAACACTGTGCACATGGTCAGCTCCCCCATGGGAGTGATCCCCGACATCTATGAGAAGGAGGTCCGTCTGATGATTCCACTGTGAGCCATTCCACCAGCCCCTGCCCCAGGGTCAGAGGTACAGATCTGCCATTTATCCTACACCAAGATCTGTACTTAAAACATTCTACTTTCACTGATACAGAAAAACCAGATGATGCCTTTTTTAAGGGCAAGTAAAAAGGAAGGGTACTGCAGCTCTTAATCTTATAATTCATAACTTTAAAGATTCAGCTTATTAAATGTAAGATGGTGAAGATAAGTTTCCTACCCTGTGAGTGACAGCTCATGGCTGCTGACCAGAGGGAAGAGTGAACCAAATGGACCAGCACCCTGCGCATATGGCAAGTTTGGTATTCTGCAGCCCTCCCCACGACCAACCAACCCAGGAATGGGTCTGCCACAATCCCGCCTCATTCTTTTGAACACGAAGCCGGCCTTAAGCATCATGGCACCTCCCATGCTTGTCACAGTAAGTGCCAACCTACTGGATGAGTAGCCTTCAAGTGGTACTCCAGGAGCCCTGGGGGCCCCAAGCCAACCCTGCTTCCACCTTCAACCCTGGTCTTCTAGATTGGACTTACGCATAAGATAGTTTTCAAAGGAAGCATTCCATTGTATAAAATTTCTTTAAAAACATTTCTTTTTGAGTGCTGTTGTACGTGGCAAGATCCCCTACCAGCCTTTGATGAAAGGTGGTATTAGTCTCCATCTCGGGGCACGTGTGGAGAGCAGGCCTGACATCAGGCTCAGAGGTTTCTCTCACAGGCCTCAGCTCAGAAGGCTGGAGCTGTGGACCGGAACCCAGCCTTGTCACCTCCTGCCTGTGTGATGTGGGGCCTCTTGGAGCCTCAGTTTCCTCGTCCAGGCGATGACAGCCCTTTCCTCACAAGGTTGTCGTGAAGATTCAGTGCTTCCTTAGCACGGTGCCTGGCACATGGTAGGTGCTCGGTGCTTGGTGTAACTGGCAGCTCTCATCACGAATGATACTCTGGCCCTGCTGCCCCGGGTCAGCAAGTCGTCTTCACAACAGCAGCTCCCCGCCTGCGCACAGCCCTTTATTGCTTAGAAAGTGCTCTTCCAAGAAGTCATCCTGTGTGGGAGAAAAATGGTTTCGGTCCTTTCAGACCCTGCCTTTAAGGAGGCCTAGACCGCGAAGCCTTTTCAGACTTCCCATTGGATTAAGCACAATGTTTAATCCATGTGCAATCTGGGACTCCTAGAACAAGGAGCACACTTCCAGCTTCCCCCAAAGGGCCTTGTTTAGATTGCTGATCATTAGAGCCAGTGCCCTGGTCTGGCTGACCGCTGGGGTCCAGTGGGGTATGTGCCAAAGGGATAAATGAGTGGGCCCTACCAGTAGGCCCTGAAATCCAGGATTGTTCAAACCCCCGAGGTGTGTGTGGATCTGGGTCAAGAGCAGCTATTCTAATCTAGAGATTTTCAGACAAACAGTACATGGGCCAGTCAAGAGCACAACTGCTCGTGGGTCAGAGCCCACTGGAGGCCAAATGCTCCTTTTCTCCAAACCTGCCCCACCCTCACTTCCACAAAGGGCCTGCCCAGGGGTGTAATTTTAGGGTCAGGGGAGAAGGAAAATCGCTACTCAAGACTGATCTCATTTTACAGATGAATAAACAGAACCACAAACACCAGGGCTGGTATGGCAGAGCCCCCCCCAAAGCAGAAGAAACCCATCAGGAAGAAACCCAGGTGGAAAATTTCTTTGAAAACATTTTTAAAGAGAAATTTATTTGAATATCTTTTTTTTCAGTTTTTAAAAATTTTTAATTAACATACCATAAAATTAACTTTCTCCTGTGTAAAGTTCTCTGTGTTTTAACACATTCGTGTAACTACCTCCACAATCAGGACACAGGGCAGTTCCATCAACCAAAGAATTCCCTTACGCTGCCCCTTGGCAGTCACACCTTTGCCCCACACCAACCTCTGGCAAACACCTATCTCTTCTCCATTCCCTATAGATTTGCCTTTTCCACATTGCCACATACATAGAATCATAGAGGATGTCACATCTAGAGACTGGCTACTTTCTGTCTGTCTTTGAGATTCACACACGTTGCTTTTTATGGCTAAGTGGTATTCCATTGTTGGATGCGCTACAGTTTGTTTTACCTTCACCCGTTGAAGGATATCTGGGTTGTTTCCAGTTTTGGGCGATTTTGAATAAAACTGCTACAAATATTTGTGTATAGGTTTTTATGTGAACATAAGTTTATGAGTGGGATTGCTCAGTCGTATGGTAAAGGTTATGTTTAACTTTTAGAAACTACCAGATTTCCAGAGTGGCAATACCATTTTGCCTTCCACTATGAGAGATCCAATTTCTCGCCAGTATTTGGAACTGCCAATATTTTTTATTTCAGCCATTCTGATAGGTGTGTGGTATTAGCTTATTGCAGTTTTAATTTGCATTTCTGTAATGATGTTAAGCATCTTTTTTTTTTTTTTTTTTTTTTTTTTGCGGTACGCGGCCCTCTCACTGTTGTGGCCTCTCCCGTTGCGGAGCACAGGCTCCGGACGCGCAGGCTCAGCGGCCATGGCTCACGGGCCCAGCCGCTCCGCGACATGTGGGATCTTCCCGGACCGGGGCACGAACCCGTGTCCCCTGCATCAGCAGGTGGACTCTCAACCACTGCGCCACCAGGGAAGCCCTAAGCATCTTTTTGTGTGTTTAATTGCCTTCCACATTCCCTCTTTGGTGAAGTGTCTATTCAACTTTTTTACCCGTTTTTAAATTGAGTTGTTTTCTCACTATTGAATATTGAGAATTCTTTGTATATTCTGGATACAAGTCCTTTATTAGATATGGATTTGTAAATATTTTTCCCCAGTCTAGCTTGTCTTTTCATTTCTCTTAAAAGTGTATTTTTCAGAGCAAAAGTTTTAAATTTTGATGAAGTGCTACTTACCAGTTTTTCCTTTTATGGATTGTTGTTTTGGTGTCACGTCTGAGAACACTTTGCCTAACCTAATATCACAAAGATTTTCTCTAATGTTTGAGAGTTTAAAATTTTCACTTATTTCCATGATCCTTTTGTATAAGGTGTGAGGTTTAGTTTGAGGTTCATATTTTTTCATGTGGATGTCTAATGGTTTCAACTCCATTTGTTGAAGGCTGTCCTTTGTGCATTGAGCTGCCTTTGCATACTCTTCATTCTGTTTGATACGTGTCTGTCTCTTTACCGATACCACACTATCTTGATTACTGTAGCTTTTATAGTAAGTCTTACCTTATATCTAATCTTAGAAGGTGTTCAGTCTTTTACCATTAACTATGATGTTAGCTATAGGCCTTTTTGTAGTTGCCCTTTATTAGGTTAAGGAAGAGTTGGAAAGTATTCTCTCTTCTATTTTCTGGAAGAGATATGTGAATTGGTGTTATTTCTTCTTTGAATGTTTGCTGGACTTCAGCAGTGAAACTATTTGGGCCTGGAGATTTCTTTTTCAGAAGGATTTAACAAAGAATTCAATTCCATTCATAGTTAAAGGATTAATCAAATTATCTATTTCATCTTTGGTGAGTTTTGGTAGTTTGTGATTTTCGAGGAATAGGTCCATTTCATCTAATTGTCAAATTTATGCATGTGGAATTGTTTATAGTATTCCCTTAATATCCTTATTAACTTCAGGGTCTATAGGACATCACATTTCCATTCTCCACACTGATTATTTGTCTTCTCTATTTCTTTGTTAGTCTGGCTAGAGGTTTATCAATTTAAAAAATCTTTTTAAAGAATTACCTACCTTGTGTCTTTAATTTTCTCTATTGTTCTTCCCTTTTCTATTTCATTGATTTCTGCTCTTTATTATTTCCATAGTTCTGCTTGCTTTGAGTTTATTTTGCTCTTTTTTCTAATTTCCTAAGGTGGAAACTTAGATTATTGATTTGAGACCTGCATCCCACAAATTTTTATATACTGCATTTTCATTTTTGTCCATTTCAAAACATTTTCTAATTTCCCTTGTAATGTCCTCCTTAATCCATGTATTATTTAGAAATGTGTAGTTTAACTTCTAAGTATTTGGAAATTTTACAACCATCTCTCTGTTATTGGTTTCTAGTTTAATTCCATCAAGGTCAGAGAACATATGTTATATGATTTCATTTCTTCTAAATTTGTTAATGTTTACTTAATGACGTAGGATATGGTCTGTCTTGGTGAATGTTTCATATGCACTTGGGGGAAAAAAGGTTATTTTGGATAGAGTGTTCAATAAATGTCAATTAGGACCAGTTGATTGATGGTGGTTTCAATTCTTTTACACTCTTCCTGGTTTTCTTTTTCCTTGTTCTATTGATTACTAAGAGAGGAATGTTGAAGTATCCAACGAAAATTGTGGATTTGTGTACATCTCCTTTCAATTCTATTATTTTTGTTTCATGTATTTTGAAGCTTTGTTTTTAGGTGCATACATACCTAGGATTGTTATGTCTTCATGGTGAATTGACCCTTTTATCAATATGCACTGTCTCTTTATCCTTCTTAATTTTTTGAAGTCTATTTTGTCTGACATTAATATAACCACTCCAGCTTTGTTTTAAGTAGTGTTTGCGTGATACATCTTTTTATATCCATTTTTTTTGTTTGTTTTTTTGGTTTTTTTTGCGGTACGCGGGCCTCTCACCGTTGTGGCCTCTCCCGTTGCGGAGCACAGGCTCCGGACGCGCAGGCTCAGCGGCCATGGCTCACGGGTCCAGCCGCTCCGCGGCATGTGGGATCCTCCCGGACCAGGACACGAACCCGTGTCCCCTGCATCGGCAGGCGGTCTCTCAACCACTGCGCCACCAGGGAAGCCCTATCCATTTGTTTTTAACCTAAAGTGTGTTTCCTGTAGACAGCATGTAGTTGGGTCTTTTTTAATACATCCAATTTGTCTCTTAATTGGTATGTTTATGCCCAAAATATTGATATTTGGATTTAAGTCTACCATTTTATTGTTTTCTATTGGTCCTTTCTGTTTTTCATTCCTTTATTTCCCTTTTCCTGCCTTCTTTTGAATTATTAATATTTTTAAGTATTCCACTTTAATTCTGTATAGTTTTTGTTAGAGGTTGCACTAGAGATTATAATATACATATAACTTTTCATAATCCACTTAAATTAATATCTTACTACTTCTCACTGCTATTCATATTGGGAAATGTATTAGTTTTCTCTTGCTGCTATGACAAATTACCACAAACTTAGTGGCTTAAAACAGCACCTATTTGTTACTTCACAATTTCTATAGGTCAGAAGTCTGGCTGGGCTTGACTGAGTCTTCTGCTTAGGGTCACACAAGGCCAAAATCAAGGCACTTCCTAAGGCTGAAATCATGTGTTTTTTACTGGAGGCTCTGGGGAAGATTCTGCTTCCAAGCTTATTGAGATCGTTGACTGAATTCAGTTCCTTGTAGTTGAAAAAGACCTCACTTCCTTACTAACTATCAGCTGGGGTCTGCTCTGTTCTGCCCACATTCCTTTTAATGCTTTCCATGTGGCCCCTCCAAAAAAAGTGGGTTGAGTCCCTCTCAAGCTTTGAATACCTCTGACTTTTCCTTCTGCTGCACCTCCGAATCCAGCCAGAGAAAAATCTCTGCTTTTAAGGATTCATGTGATTAGACTAGGCCCACCCAATAATCTAGATAGTCCGGATTTTAAAGTCCATAACCTCAGTTACATCTGCAAACTCTCTTTTATCATGTAAAGTAACGGTCACATGTTCCAGGGAACAGGGCATTTGGCAGAGGTGGACGTTCTGCTCACTACAGATAATTTCTACGGATCTGACTCCAAGTTCGCTGAATTTCCTCTGCCATTCTGCTACTAAGGCCATCCAATATATTTTCAAATTTTGATTAATGTATTTTCTTAGTTTAAAATTTTTAATTTGGTTATTTTCTATATCTTCTATTTCTCTGTTGAGACTTTCTATCTTTTCATTTCTAAGGTCTTTTTCTGATAAGTCCAACATTTGGGTCATCTCAGTGTTTAGACTTTCTTGGTTCTTTGTATGCAGAGTAATTTTGGATTGTATCCTGGGCATTTTGAATATTATATTGTGAGACTCTAGGTCTTGGTTAAATCCTATGGAAAATGTTGAGTCTTTGTTTTAGGAGGCATTTGATCCATTTAGGATCAGCTCTGGTCCGCCTCCTGTGGTCTGTTAAAAACAAGACAACAGGCCCCAAATGGAGTCACTTATGCTAAGCCCCACATCACCAAACTGAGACTTAACTAGTTTCAGCTAACCCAGAAATGGAATATTAAACCAGTCAAACAGGAATCACCTGATCAGCACTAGTTAGGTAATCTGCCTGATAGACCCCTGCCATCCCCTAAAGGAAAGTAACCTTGCAATAACCAATGCTATTTTCTGCCTAGAATAACTTCCTTGTTTCTGCTCCCTTTTGCCTATAAAAGTCTTTCACTTTGTACAGCTCCTCAGAGCTCTTTATGTTTGCTAGATTGGATACTTCTCAATTCATGAATCACTGAATAAAGCCAATAAGATTTTTTAAATTTACGCAGTTGAATTTTGTTTTTTTTAACAGGGCCATAGTTCAATTATCAGTTTTCAAAACTTTTGCAACGTAAGTCAAATCTGCCCTAAGCTTGTGCCACCCAGGTCCCAGTCTGAAATCTGGGTGGTCTGCATAGTAGTTTCATTCTCAAAGTCATTGGAGTAATGTTTAGGGTCAGATCCATACACGTGAGCCTATGGGATCCATTTCTCAAGCTTCCTCCTCTCCACAGTTTCTCCCACACATCCCAGTTTTCAAGACCACCCTTTCCCTGGTCCTCCAGCTAGAAATCAGGGCTTTTAGTCTCCCTGCTCTCCTGCATACATTCTGTGACCGGTTCTGCTTTAGGACCAGGTGACAGGACGAACAGAGAGAAAAAAGCAAGGGGATTCCTCCCCAGCACACACACCTTTCAAGCCACAGTTCTTTTGGTCAGACAAAAGGATTCCCCTCCGAGTTTTAGGTGCTTTCCCAGCTTCCACTGCTACTGCTACTTCTGCTGCCCAGTTTCAACTTCAGTATGAGGCTTGCCCGGGGACAGGACTATATGAGAAAAAAAAACAAAAAAAGAGATTTCCCTCACTCTTTCTGTCCTGAAGAGGCCTTCCTTCCTACTCCTTAGACCAGAAAGACAGGGCTGCTCTTGGAATTCTTTCTTTCCATGTCCACTGCACAGTTCCAGGAGTCACGCTGCCTCTGAGACCAGGCCAGCAGATACAGGAGCAAAAAGCAAAACGGAGACTCGCCACCAGATTGTTTATACTCCAAGTTCTGGTTCCCTTTCCCAGTCCACATGCTACCATTTCTTTTTCAGAGTCCTCAGAGAGCTGCTTCCTGCATTCTGCCCAGGGTTTTTATTTGCATTCAGTGGGAAGGACAGACTATGTTTACTCTATCTTAGTCAGAACTGGCACCCTATGAAATGTATTTTTAAAACTACATACTCATTTGTGGAAAAAGGAAAATAAATACGGTCCATCTACAATACTATCCTCAAGCAGTAACCAAGTCAACACTTAGGTATTGTGGTATATTTCCTTCTTTCTATGCATTTTTTTTTGTTCATAGTTGAGAAAATATAATTTTGGATCCTCCTTTTTAAATTATTCTTTCAATATTCAGATTTGGATATGGCAGGACCAGCATTTCACATCCCAAGTGGAAGAAGTTGAGGTTGAGACCTCTTGAGAGGGTCCAAGTCCGTTTTTGCAAACAGTCTACTCTGTTCCTCTGGATTCAGGGTAGAGAGGCTGGATCTTAGTTCCCTGACCAGGGATCAAACCTGTGCCCCCCTGCAGTGGAAGCGCAGAGTCCTGACCATTGGAATTCCTGTCATGTTGGAGTTTTAACGCAATCCTGTAAGAGGGGAGAATGAAATGTCCCTCACGGCCCAACAGCCTGGCTTGGAGCAGAGATTCCAAGCCTCTGATTTCATGAACTTTTAACTTTCCTACTTCAAAAGTACAGAATCACTTTCTTTCTTTATGATGAATTAAAGTCAATTAAATTTGGTGTGAGACGTTTCTGTGAAGTTCATAATACCCTGCCAGATAAACGGTGGCCCTGAGGATTTTCCTGAACAACCTCTGTTGAGGTGGTGATCTCATTACAAATCTAGGGACAGGTAGCTCTTGACCCTGAAGCACACAGCCCTGCTTACCTACTGGGATGCTAAGTCCAGATGCACTAAGAATCCATCAACCACCTCTGGACTGCGGACTTATGTCACACAGGAAGGAGCTCGGGATGAGAGTCGAGAGGTGAGGATTCTCATCCTGCTTTGTGACTTCAGGCAGACCCTGGAATTTTTCTGGAATTCTGCCTGTAAAATGGGAGTCACCATGCCATCTGGGGTGGCCATAGAACGTGTCCCACGGGCCTCCGATTACAGGATGCAATACTGAACAAGGGCCCCGCCGTGACACTCTGAAATCCATCGCCATGTTTATACTGAGACTAGACTTCCCTCAGGCTCCTTCTAGCCAATTCCCCAGTATAGCAGGGATACCAAGGCAGGCCCAGTCCTGGGAGACATGGACTCTTCTGATTGGCTTCCTTGCTGTCAGCTGTGTGGTCAAGAACGTTTCCCGCCAAACTTCCTTCCCTCTCTCCTCCACTTGCATCACAGTCTGATGGGCTCTCTTAGCCTTCCTAGCCCCCTTCCCATTTTCTCTCACAAATGTTTGCCCTCATAAAATCCTTGCACTTTTAATCCCATCTTGGTGCTTGCTTCTCAGAGGACCTGGACTAATACACCATCCTACTCCCCCTCTCACAGGTGCCAAGAGACATGCAAAAGCAGAAAGCTTTAAACACACATAAAAGCCTCTTACCACAGATCTTTCTAGACTTCCCTTGGCAAAATATCTATAATGCCTTTCCCCTGAAGAAAAAAATGTTTTGCTGACTGAGCTGGGGAATATCCGGCAGACACCCCCTGTGAACCTGGGCCGGACCCCGCACACCCCTATAACCTCACACTCTGGCTCTGTTCTTCACAACAGAGTGGGGAGCAAGGAACAGCAGAATCCCAAGAATTAGGAGATGAAGACCTCGCCCTGCTGCTCCCTCTTTGTGCAAGATCGCTGCTATGGTCCGAACATTGGTGTCTTCCTAAAATTCATATGTTGAGACCTAATGTCCAAGGTGATAGTATTGGGAGGTGGGGCCTTTGGGAGGTAATTAGGTGATGAGGTCATGAGAGTGGAGCCCTCAAGAATAGGATTAATGCCCTTATAAATGAAGCCCTTATAAATGAAGCCTGTGACCCAGAAGAGGGCCCTCACCCAACCATGCCTGCACCCTGATCTCAGACTTCCAGCCTCCAGTGAGGCTGGAAGTTTATAAGCCACCCAGTCTATGGCATTTTGTTATAGCAGCCCAGTGCACTAAGGCCATCTCTTTGGGCTTTAGTTTTCTATGTGTATAAGGGTTGAACAAGATCTGTGGTTTTCACCTGGGAAACTTGGCAGAGGTGTGCGGGGTTCCTGGTTCATCTAGGGCAACTCTGCTTTGGCTTATTTGATATCGGGCTCCAGCATAAGAAGCATGGACAAGGGTTCTTCCACCAAAGAAAGTTTAAACATATAAAGAGAAGTGCTCAGCCCAGGCAGCAGGTACTGCTGAGCCAGAATCTACCCACTGGGATGCTGGCAGTGTTTGGAGAGGGAGAGAGGGGGCACATGAGGGTTGTGGCAGTCAGGAGGGGGCAGAAGGAGGCCTAGGTACTGGAAGGCTCCATCAGGCACAGGGAGCAGGGGTGGCCTCATATAGCTGGAGAGGTCACGGGGAGTGGGCTTGGAAACATCAGAGAACCAGAGCTTTACCTACCAGACCCAGGAGCCCAGGCCTTCTCCTTGTCTGCAGTGGGGACCAGAGGAAGAAGCCTCCAGCCGTCACAGAGACAAGCATTTGCCGAGTGCCTGCTGCGGGCCAGGATTGTATAGTACTGTGTCAGGAAGGATTCAGAAGTGTAGCTGAAGAGATCCGGCCTGGAGCAGGAAGCTCCCAGACTCATTCCGCACGGCCCCAGGCTGTGTCCTCACTCACTCACTCAACAAGCTGATGTGGTAGCCAGCCTCAGAGGTGACCTCAATGATCTCAACTGACCTCCATGATCCCCTCCTCCTGGTGCATGCCCTTATGTAGTCAAGGTGGGAGGGCCCACATTGAATAGGGTTGACTTGTAACCAATAGGACATCAGAGAAATGACAATAATTTGAATTAATAAATGAAGATATTAGAGAAATGAGTGTGACTTTTGAAATTGGATCAAAAAGGACATTGTGGCTTCTTGCTCTCTTGAATCACTCACTCTGGTGGAAACCAACTACCATGCCATGAGTACACTCAAGGAGCCCTGTGGAAGGGCCCACATGGCAAAGGAACTGAGGTCTCCTGCCAACAGCCATGTGAATGACTCATCTTAGAAGTGGACCTGCCAGCCACAGTCAAGCCTTTATATGACTGCAGCCCTGCTGTCATTTGATTGCAACCTCATGAGAGACCCTAAGTCAGAACTATTCCACTCAACCACTCTCAAATGCCTGATCCACAGAAACTGAGATAATTTATATTCATTGCTCTAAGCCATAATGTTTGGGGATAACTTGTTACTCCAAATCAGTACAAGTGATGCTACTCTGCACCACGCCCAAGACACGGGCCCCACTGTCATCTGCTCAATGGACCACAACAATAGTTCTTCCCTTGTCTCCCTGCCTCCTGTCCCAAGCCCCTTCAATTTCTCCTCCACGTAGGATCCAGACCAAACTGAAGGGCCATTATCAAAAAACATTTGTTGTTCCATCACAGTCCTTGCCTGCTCAAAACCTTCCATGGCTGTCCACTGTATTTTGTGTTATTTCTCAGAAGTATTTACAACTGAGCAGGAACAGTGTGATGGTGGAGTCCCTGGCATCCCTGAGCTGATTTGGGAGCAAGAGTCCCTGTTTACCCTGGCCCCCTGGAATGACAATTCAAGGCCCCCCTGGGGAGGGTGGGAGGGGCCCCCTGGCAGCTGGGGCTGAGACAAGGCAGAAGCTTTGTTCTGAATCCACAATGGCAGGATGCCCAGCACAGACCCAGCTTCCTCCAAGGCAGGGTGAGGGGGTGGGAGCTGGGGCAAGAGCATGCCCTGGGGCCCTCGATGTGCAAGGGAAGCCTGGGGGTGGGGGCAGCAAGAGAAGTCTTGGGAGAGGAACTGGGAGGCGTTTGTAGTGAGCCAGTCTGCTAACATGGCTCGAGGACCTGTTAGGTTTGTGAAATAAAATTCATATCTAATGGCAAGACAGGATAAACCTAAACATATAAAATTCTTCTCTGCCTTTTGGCCTCCTCTCTCCCCACACTGTGCATTGTGTATCTGCATTTATGCATCGACCAAACCTCCCGCATCGGCAGGAATACCTGGTCAACCATAAAGAGCAACATTCTTCCAGCATCCAGGCAACTCCTTAAAAGATAACACCCCTTCCTAATCTTGTAAGGGGTCACATGACCCACCACGATGATGCTTAGATCTGGATTATGTAAACTGTCAATAATATGTCATTTGATGTACAGCCCTCTGTCTTAAAAAAACCTTACATAACTGTGCCTGGTCTGCTAATGGGCGGAACGGTTCTCAGAGCTTTCTGAGATGCTCATCCTGGGTTATCATCCTAAAATTGGCTCTAATAAAATTTCCGTTTCTCTCTTAGATCGACTGGTTAATTTTTCATCCACAAGTTTAAGGCACTGTCACTAAGCACTGGGCATGTATGTTAGCTCCTGCCGCCTCCCAGAGCCAGATGGGTGAGGCTCTGCCGCTGCCCCCACTTAACACGCAGAGCCACAGGAGGGGAAGACTCCCGCCCAAAGTCACACAGCTCAGACACACCAGGGCTGGGGTTTGAACCCAGGTCCAACTCCTGCTCTTGACTGGTATTCTCTCCCGCCTACTCCATCCACACCAGGCTCTGTGCTGGTGCTGGGAAGACAGCGGTGAGCAGGCAGTTCTGAGAGTGGGATGTGCTCAGGGCCCTGCCTGGAGAGGTGCAGGGAGCTGGCGTGAGCTTTGTGGCTTTCAACCCAGCCTGGCATGGGGCAGGGGAGGGGTGAGGGTAGGGAAGAGACATCCCCCCCGCCCCCAAAGGAAGGTGACATCTGTTATCCAGAGATCGCTTCCCAGCAGGGACTGGGCACAAGGAGGGAGGCTGAGGAGGTGAAGTGTCTCGCACGAGGAAACAGAACAAGTAAGAAGCAGAGTCCAGAGGGCCGTCAATGGGAATCACCTGATAAGCCCTTCCCTGTGAGTATCCCTGTGAAGCCGGCAGAGACCAGACAGGTCAGATAGGTGAGAAAGGGGGCCAGGACACAAACCCAGGCTTTCTGACTGCCAGGCCAGTGCTCACTGTGCCCACTGCTGGCAGGGGTGGTAGGGAGGGCTTTAACTCTGACCCTGAGGGAATCACCTCAATGCTGGGTGGCCCCAGGTCAAGCACAGCTCCAATTCCCCCCACTCTGCCCCCACAACCGCCAGGGGCTGGCTCTGATCTGACGGGAGGCTCACTCTAAAGCCAAGCATTCCCTAGGGCCCGGGAGCCAGGGCCAGGGCGCTGCAGGAGGCTCCTACTATGGCAGGGGGCTCCTTGAATGGGGAAGGGTCCTGAGGACCAAGGAGGCCCTACCCACCTGAAGCCATTCATCCTCTGTCCTGTGTGGCCAAGCCTCAGTGCGGAGCCCGGAGGTATCCAGGCTGCACCGGGACGGGATTGGGCCGGTAGCATCTCTGAGTCACAGGGAGGGTGGGTGGTGAGTGACTCAGCCTAGGACCACTTCCCCTCCGCAAGACGGGCCTGGGCTGAGGCCAGAGCCAGGAAACCCTGCGCCTGTCCTGCCCGGGCCAGGTGCCTCCCAGGCCCTCATTGCCCCCACACCCAGCCTGGGGCTGACCCTCCATGCAGCCCTGTCTACCACTGGCTGGCACAGCAGTCCTCCACAAATTCTGGCTATGTGAAGGAATGCATGATTCCTCCCTGAGTCCCAGGCCCCCGAGACCCCAACCCCGGCCTGGTCTAGCTCCCATCCTCCCATTTTCCAGATGAGCCTAGAGCCTCAGAGAGAGTGGATGACTAGCCCAAGATAAGGACCAAGCCCACTGGCCCCATCGTTCTCTCTCCTCCCCGGGCCCTGCCTACCAGGCTCCTCACTGGAATCCTCCCAATGGGGATCATCAGCCCATTTTGTAGATATGGAAACTGAGGCTCAGGGAGGGAAGGTACCTACCCCAAGTACACAGTGAGGCAGGCAGAGCAGGATTAGGCCCCAGGTCTCTCTAACCCAGGCAGGGACCTTATGGTTTTTAACAGGCAGCCCCCAGCAGGGGCAGGTAGGTAGCAGGAGTTAAGTGCTTACCACCAAGGGAAGGATGAGACGTGATGCAGCTGAGTTGGGCCAGCCCTCCAGGTGCCCCCGCCCCCCAGTGCTCCTCCTTCCATGGAGCCACTCGATTCCTTGCCCTCTGCGCCCACAACCCTGGGCACGGCCCCTCGTCCAGGCCCTTCCTTCCTCAGGCTTCTTTTTTGGTTTTTCTTTTAGAGGAGGGTTGCATGTTTGAGTTTTCACCCCCAGGCAAGGGTTTCGCCATGAGAAAGGGAGAAGCAGATGTAGGAAGTGGACAGCAGACAGGGGACCAGCACGTGCAGAGGCTCCGGTGGGGAGGCTTGGTGTCGGGGGTTGAGGGGGGTGGACCTGAAGGAAGCGGGTGCAGATGGAAGGTGGAGCCCAAGGAGGGGAGAGGGGAGAGGGGAGAGGAGCCTGGTGAAGCTGTGGGGCCAGGCCCTGAGGGCCCTATGGTCTGGGGTAGGAAGCTCTGACCTTGTCCCAAGAGCAGTGTGGAGCCACACAAAGAGTGTGTTTTAGGAGATGCCCCCGGGGCTGCGGGAAGATGGCGTGCAGGGGCCGGAGCAGAGGGCTGGGGTGGGGGCCTGGCCAGGCCCCGGTTGGTAAGGCGGGAGGGGGGTCCTCGTTTCCTTGTGGGCAGCTGGCAGCTATCGGCCCTTGGCTGCCACCCCGAGGAATGACACAGGTGTACAAGCAAAAATAGTTTATTTGAGGACGGAAGACCCAAAATTGGGGGGCCCAGGGCTGAGGCCACAGCAGCTGCCTGGAGTTGGCACAGACGACCCCAACTCCCTAGGGAAGCCCAGCAGCAAAGAAGCCCTTCCCTGGGCCTCCTAGCTGCCTCCCCAATTTCTTGGAGGAAGGATTGTGCGACCCCCCAAGAATCATCATCATCATCATCACCATCATCATCATCTTCATCATTAGAACATGGTGAGGTTTTCAAAGTTTGGCCAGCAGTTTTCGGCGTAGTAGTTGATACTAATCGTAATAATTACTCTGACAAGCACAGTGACTGTGCCGGGCTTGGACCCACCATCCAGTGGTGAGTGGGGTCTGTGATGAGGAGAGGCAAGCAGGGACAGGAGGTGGGTCTCTCTGGGAGTCCCCATTCCAGCCTCCAAGGTGGCCCTGCAGGAAGACCCATCTCCCCCGACAGCCCCAGAGGCTGCCCACTCTCCCCGTTTTCCCATGGCCACGGGCCAAGGCTGGATTCAGGTTGAGGCAGTCCCACGTGGTCCCTGTGCTCCCTCAGGTCTCAGAGACCCTTGCCAGGCTGGTCTCTCCGCCAGAAGCCCCGGCGGGCAGCCCAAGAAGCCACAAACTCACAGTTGTGGTAAAGGAACATTCCTGAAAGGGTGAGCGCAATGCCCACATAGCTGAGGGTGCTGAGGCGGCTGCCAAACAGGAGCCGGGAAAGGATGAGGTTGCCCACGACAGTGAGGTTGCCCAGGACGTGGACAGTGAGGGCCGAGGTGAGGGCCAGCAGGGAGAAGCTGGCCAGGTTGTAGAGCACAGACAGGAGGCAGCTGAGCAGGATACAGACCCAGAGGCGGGAGTCGGTGGGGGCGGGCGGCGGTGCCACGCCAGCCTCCAGCACCAGGGCCGCGCCTGCCAGCAGGCAGAAGCTGGGCAGCGAGGTGGCATACAGCAGGGTCACCGCATCCAGCCTCTCCTCCTGCAGCAGGGCACCTGCAACCAGGACAGCAGCCATCAGCACCCGGCGCGAGACAACCCCCACGAGGCCAACCCGGCACAACCTCCTCCTCGGCCCATCCTCCAGGAAGCCTGCCTGCCCCAACCCCTCAGGCGGAATTAGTGGCTCCGGCTCTGTAACGAGAAGGTCACGAATCCAGAGTCAGACTGCCTGAGTGGTGACCCGGGTCCGCTCCTGACTATCTGTGACCAGGCACTTAACCTCTACAGGCCTAGGTTTCCTCACCTGCAAAATCGGAGGATAATAAAACCTTAAACATGCAGGGTTGTTGTAAAGATTAAAATAGATAATGTACACAAAGCCCTTAGAAGGTAAGTGCTCAGTAAATGTAAAAAGATAAAACAAATAAGCGTTATCACCTACTCCTCCCACAGGCTGAAACAATAATCTGCTTGTGATGTCCCACTGATCAATAACCGTGAAAAAAAAAATTCTTCAGGGGCTCCCCAGGCCCTGGAGAAAAACATCCTGGGCTCTTAACCAACTTTGAAGGCCCTGAACCAAGCGGCCCGACCCACCTTTCTTGGATTCAGCCCTTCTCGCACCCTCAGCCCCACAGTGCAGCTCCCATGCCAGAGTAGGGACAGGCCACCAGCAGGCCAGTTCTGCCACTTACTAGCTATGTGGCCTTTAGCTTAAAAAAGATAGAGAGTTTGAAATAATAAAAACCGTTTGAACCAAATGTTCGATCACTTATGACCATTGGGATGACAAGGAACAACAAGGTCACTGTTTGCTCCCGGCTGTCACTCACTGTTTATCGCTGATAATCAGCATCTTTTGCTACCAACGCTGGGGCTTGTCAAGATGAATCCAGGACACAGAGGAAACCTTAGTCTTTGCGAGGGAAGAGGGGATCTTACCACCTTGCACATGTGTGCCTGTGTGTGTGTATTCATATTACCACCCAGCTGGTTCACAAAACCAGTGGTGCCCATCATAGAATCACACCCGGCTCAGATGAAATGATAGTACTTGCATGAAGGCAACGAGACAGTTTCTGTGGAGAGAGATGAGTCATGGCTCCCCATCCCCTCCCAGGGCTCTCTGAGCCTCTATGCATTTTCTGACACACACTTTCCAAAGAACCACAGAGGCGCTTACTCATAGGCTATGCTTAGAATAGGAAATCTTATTTCTCCCTCCATTTCATTCTGATGTTTTGGCTTTGTTCTCTAGGCAACAGTCCTTCTGTCAAGCATTTCTAGAAATGAACAGATAACTGGAATGCCTCCTGTTCGTCCGCTCCAAATTTAGCACCATTACGAGCTGCCTGTGGCCTGCCTGTTAAAGGTGCGATCACTGGAAGGTGTTTAGGATTTCAGGTGAACTTCACCTTTGGCAAATTTCACCCTCTGAGAGGCAGCCAGGCAGGAAGGTCCTAACTTCCTCCCCCTGCCACTTGCTCCTGTTCTGCATCCCACCCAGCCCTCTGCCTCCCTCTGCTGCAGTCCAGGGAAAGAGCAGGGATCCTCTGCCAGAGGCCACCCACCCAGGGCCCCAAAATGCCAGCCTGTCATACTGCCTCCTCAGCGACCCCTCCTCTGCCAGCTCCCACCAAACCCTGCATTTCAACCTCTCCTGGGACTTCCCTGGCGGTCCAGCAGTTAAGCCTCTGTGCTCCCAATGGAGGGGGCGTGGGGTTGGGGAACTAAGATCCCACATGCCACACGTGTGGCCAAAAACAAACAAAAAACAAACAACTTCTCTTCCTCCAAAGACACTTTTGTTTCAGCATCTGAACACGCCAAGCTTCAGTCACCTGTGGACAAATGTTCTCTAGACCCCATTCCGCTGGCTTCTGGCTTATCTCGTCTCTGCTCCGTCACGAGCTGTGTGATATGACACAAGCCGCCCTCTCTCTATGCCTGTCCTCTTGTGGGAGCATGGGCAAGGTGACAACATGCCCCTCACAGGGGCCTGTGAGGTGCTGAGCGCAGGGCCTGGAGCCCAGCAGCAACTGCTGGCCACCGCAGCTGTCACCATCCCCCACATGCTGCCCCGGCTGGCTGACACCCGTGCCCTGGCAAGCCCTGCTTCCCCCTCCCAGAACGCCCTTTCCTACTCTGGCTGTATGAAGAGCTGGGCATGGTGTGGGCACACAGTGAGGGCTCAGCAAGTGTTCGCCACTATTATTACATTATTGCCACCAGCACTGCCTGCCTCCTCCCCCAGGCAGCCTTCTCTGGTTTCCCCTAGAAGTAGCCACCCAACCACAGCTATGCCCACCTTGGCTCCAGCACTTCTCCCCTGCCTTGTGATCTCTACTTCTCCTCACCAGCCTGAGAGCTCAGTGGGCAGGGTCAGGCTGTTCCCTCATGCAGGTGGATGTAGCTGAGGACAAGTCTCAGCACACTGGCACCCCACTTCCCAGCCTTTCTGTGAGTGGGAAGGTGGCATCACTCCTCTCCCCGTGTAGCCCCCCAGGTCCACAACTGGCCCAGGAAGGAGAGAAACTGCTGGACCTGCCCGTGGCTGCTGGGCACTCCTCTTTCTGGACTTTCATCCTCTGCTCCCATGGAGTCTGCCCTCAGGGAAGGAGCTGGTGTCAGCCATTCACACGCTAGTCTAAATTTGGCCCTGATGACTTTCCTGGAAAGTCTGGCAGTAGAAACCTCCTCTTGTCCAAAACCCATCTCACCCCTTATCTCTAGTCTGTTCCTCCCCACCTCTGCTGGGCTCCCATCTCTGTTGGTGGGGCCTCCAGCCTCCTAAGCTCCCTCCTTAGCACCCTGAGCCAAGGAGTTTAACCAGCCTGCCAATTCTGCCATCAGACCATTAATAAATCCACCATTTAAGGGGTACCTTACCTGGGCCAGGCCCCAGGCTATGTGCTGGGGACATGGAGCTGCCTCAAAACCAGGCCATGCCCTCTCAGAGCTCCTGTCTGGTGGGAGGCAGACAGGTAAACAAGAGGCTATAATACAAGGCACGTGGAGTCCTGATGGAGGAAGCAGAGGATGCTGTGGGCACCTGGAGCAAGCAACCAACCTGCCTCAGGGGCAGGCAGGAGACAAGGAGAGAGCTGGCAGAGCCAAGGAGCAGCCTGATGCCAGGCACCTGCCACCCCATGTCCATGTGCCTGAGGCCTGGCCGGCCATAGCCTGTCCTGCAGGCTGGGGCTCCTCCTGTGTGAGAAGCACTGGGCCTTAGCAGGCGTGATGTGAACCCTGAGGCTGGGGCCTTCCCAGCCTTCTGGCCCTGCCCAGGGCAGGGTACAAGGTCAAGTTTCCCACTGACTCATGCCCAGAGCTCAGGTCCCAGCTCTCATGTAACCTGAAGGCAAAAATAGAACTGGGCTCTGGCCCTACCTCAGGGCCCTGGAGGATGGGTACAGGGACTCTGGGTCCTGGCTCCGATGACTGTAAGGCAGGGCTGAGCTCTGACTTCAACCTTCTCTGGCTGCAGGCTGCCCTAACCCCAGCCCAGGGTCCTTGGAGCAGCCCCTTCTCTCTCCCAGGCCTGGGTCACAGGATCTCAGAGCTGAAAGGGAGGGAGACCAAGAAAGCCCTGTGACTATCAACTCTGATCTCCTCCACCAAACAGATGGGGCCCAGACAAGATCCAGATCTCCCCTTCTGCCCAAGGTTGCCCAGGAAGCACAAGCCCAGGTGTGGCTGGAACCCAGGCCTCCCCAACCTGAGTGGGCACCCTTGGGTTGAGGCAGAGAGATGGTGGAGGCTGTGACTCAAAGGACCCTCAGTAGGACAGGCAGGAAGGTGGTCTCCACCCTCAGGCAGAGTGATTTAGCAGGGTCTAGGCCTGGAGCCTCCACCTTACCCTCTGTCCAGAGCCCCCAACCCCCTTTCATCAGAGCTGAGGTCCAGAGTCACATGGACTAGGATTCCAGTCCTTAGGAGCTGTATGCCTGTGGGCAAATCATGAACCTCTCTGGGTCTCAGTTCCAGCATCTTGTAAAATGGGGATGAAGGTGGTAGTTGCCATGAAGACCCAAGGTCAACACCTAGCATGGGACCAGTTACACTGCAGCTCCCAGTAAACACCAGCCCTTCCCAGACTTAGCAAAAGCCCTCAACTTCCAAATCCCAGCTCATGGCCTTGCCCTCTTTCTCTTTCCCTAGTCTCCACTATCAGGCCTCCCTCGGGTCCACAGCCTTATGCCACATCACTTGGACGGCATGAAGTCTGCCTGCCTGGGTTCAAATCTTGCCTCTGCTGCTCACATGGCCCAGGGCAAGCCCCTCTACCTGTCAAATGGGGACAATACAGTGACTTCCTCGATCAGGTATGGAGATCCAGGCTTGACAAAACATGGACCACAGATTTATGGCAGCCAACTGGATGAAACACTGGTTGGGCCTCTAGAGCCTAAGTCTGGGGCCTGGAACTCACTGAGCGGTTGGCCCTTTCTGAGCCTCAGTTCCTGACTCTTCCCAAGCCATGCGCCTCAGTTCCTTTATCTGTAAAACTGGATAATGGCCATAGCCCCTCACAGGGCCACCCAGGCCACACTCCCACCCCGATCCCCAGCTCCTCGACCAGTGTCCTGGGTACTCACTCTGCTGGATGGACTTGAGCCCACGGAGGCAGGTGGCCGCCAGCAGGAAACCACAGCCAGCTGGGGGTGTCCGGAGCTCTCCCGCCAGGCTGCAGGCGGCCCCCAGGCAGAGCGGGCCCATGGCGGCGAACTGCAGTGGGTGGTGGCGGCGGCCGAGCAGCAGCGCGGACAGGGCCAGCGTGATCAGTGGCGTGGTGGTGGTGGCCAGCTGCGCCAGGTCCAGGGGCACAGCGCTCAGGCCCACATTGCCACAGGCCATCGAGGCGCCCAAAGTGAGGCTGAGCAGCAGCACTTGGCGGCGGGTGCGGCCGGGCATGGGGCGCCGTGCCCCCGGGTGGCATGCCAGCGCAGCTGCCAGCATGTGCAGTGCCGAGAGCAGCAGGGGCCGCCCGAAGCCGTGCACCGTGAAAATCCACTTGTTGAGGCTCGACATGCTGGCTCCCGCCAGTAGCCACACCAGCGCTGCCACGGCCACCCAGGCCCGGCCAGGCCGCCGCAGCGCCTGCGGGGTGTCAGGGGGCCACTGGGGGATCCCGGCCCACCGAGCACCGCCAGCCACCGCCACTGCCTCAGCTGAGGTCATCCTGCCGTCATGGCGCTCCCGCGGGCAGCGGCACATCCGTACCAGTGGGGCCGGGTCAGGAGGCCGGCTCCCCAGCGACCAGCTCTGGGCCACCAGAAAGCCCCACTGTAGATCTCGCTCGGTCTCAGGTGAGGACACTGCTTCTTGTGCCCGGCCTACGACAGCCGAGGTCCAAGAGCTATGCTGTGTCCCCGGCTCAGGCAGGGCAGAGCCTAGGTCGCTTCTGCTGGGATGCCAGGCTCCCTGGTGCTCAAGCCTGGCCTAGTAAGCGCCGGGCACCTCTGCCCCGTGCCAGGCGAAGTCTCCACTCTTCTCCCCTTCTAGTGCCCACGCTATGGTTACATGGAATCCTCCATCCCTTTTCTCTTCAGTCCAAACCCCAGGTCCTCCAGCGTGCTCAGGCCAGGCCTGCAAGGGCGATCCGGGCTCCCGCGCCCGGTGGTGCCGGTGGTCCCGGTGGACGGGCTCGCTACCTCCGACAGTGCCCAGACCCTGCGGCGGGCTGACGCGCCGGCCTGCGCTGCGGCCGGTGTCAGGCGGCGAGCTCGACTCAGCTCGGCTCCGGCAGGGCCTCCGCGCCAGCTCCGGCTCCCGGCGGCTCAGGCTGCGGCGGGGTCTCTCGCCAGGTTCGGGCGGAGAGCGAGGCTCCGTGCTCTAGGCCCCGCCTCCGCGGCCGCCCCTCGAGCCTCACCCGGAAAATTGGGCTGAGCCCCAGGCGCCACCTCCGTCCAGGCTCCGCCCCCGAAGCCGAGAGGGATGTCTCGCCCCTCCCCCACGCCGCCCGCTCGCAGCTCCTCCTCCATCAGCCTAGCTTTACCTCCGTCAGCAGACCTCCTCCTAGCTGGAGTGGTCAGCCTGTCTGTCCCCCCTCCCCACACCGGTGGGGGATCAGGCCCCTCCCCACGCAGCGCCAAGGCAGGCCCCCCCATAGAGATGAACACAGGGCGGGAGACCCTGGGGTATCTTTCTGAGGGAGCCTAATAAAAAGCCCTAGCCTCTCAGGAGATTTTATTTTCAAGGACACCCTCCCCCCAGGAGACCTCATCCTAGGACCAGTCTCGGAACCACCCAATCTCTGGCCACAGTTATCCCGTGGGGCCTCTGCATCCGGAAGAGTTGGACCACGGGGCCCCTTAATACCCCTCCCTCGCCCCTCCCTAACCCGAACACCTCCTCCCTCTCCCAGCCCAGGGCGGGCCCCCTCTAGGCAGGCAGAGGGAAGCTGAATCACCAAGGCCACCCACAGCTGCGGAAGCAGGGTCCCGCCGGCCAGCATCTATCCCTGGCCAGCAGCCCCTGTCCCATCCCCTGGGCACTCAGAGCTGACTCACAGCTGAAATTCCTGGGGTCCACCCTCTGCCCCCACCCCTGACAGGACAAAGAGCCCTAGGTGGGCTGGGAGCCAGAGCAGCTGCCACTAAGCCTTTGCCCCTGCATCGGTGTTCGGTAAACAGCACACTCCAGAGCAGGACAGGCTGATAGGGATTCCAGGCTGGGCCCTGGCCTCTCTGAGCTCAGGAGTCCAAGTGTGCAAGAATCACTGCCCACTGTGAGCCTTTTTCCTGACGTCCAGCTTCCTTCTCTATGGAAGCTCCTTCCCACTGGGACACGGTTCACCCCTAGCCTGTCGTCTGACCAGCAAGTCCTTGATGGAGGAACCAGCAACCTGTCTGGAGGAACAAGACCGCAAAGGGAGACCGCTCATCCCGGTCCACGGCGCCCTCTAGTGGACAGAACACAGAATGGCTGCAAGTGTCCCCTAATCCCCATCACAATCCTTGGACTGGGATTAAAATTCCCCAGCCTCACTACTGTTTCAGACCTGCTGAATTCAGATACCCTCTGGTGGGCCCAGGGATGTGAATTTTTTTCATTTGCCTCTGGTGATTCTGACACCCGCATAAGCCTGCAAATCACTGCTGAATAGTCCAAACTGTAGGGCAGGAGATTTCCAGGTGAAAGACCAAAATATGCAGGTATTTAGATGGCGTTTTTCCAGGAGTGGTTGTGGGAGGGAAACTGAGCCAGCCAAGGGGGAAGCCCCCCTAGCCCCACATTTCCTGAAGAGGAGGAATCAGGGCCCCTAAGGGTTAGATTCTTTTTGAGATTTTGTCAGTTTTCCAGTTAAGCTTCCTTTAATTAAAAAAACAGCAATGAATTAAAAAATAGTAAACACCCCCCAATCTTCTAAGAGCTGAGCTACTGTGGAGTGGTAGGCAGTGTCTACACCTCCTCCAAGACTGCCAAAAAGCACTCCCACCTGCCCGGCCTGGTGAGGGGTGAGCTATGAGGAATGAGGATTAACCAAGATGAGGCCTGTGTTGGCCTTGGTGGGAGGGAGAGCGCTGTACACCCTTGTGGGGGAGCGGGGGCGAGGGGGAGGCTGAGGGCAGAGCCCAAAGCAGGGATCGTGCAGCTTGAGTGGTGGTGGGGGATTCAGACCACATCTACCTGGCTCCCGAGCCCCAGTTTTTAACCTGCCTTGACCTGCAGGCAGCAAGACTCTCCATAGGATGTTCCCTTGTGGGAGAATGGTGGGGGTGGGCACCCAGCTTCACAGAGGGCAGGGCAGCAGGGGCTCCTTCACACCCGTTGGGGTCCACCTGAATGCCCAGAGCAGCCCCGAGCAGCCTGCCCCTGCCCACAGGCTCTCATATCCCTCCGGTCTGAGTGCTGCCCTTCACCTGCCGGCCCCCACCGCTGCTGCGGGAAGCAGGTGATTCGGGGCGGGACCCTGAGAGGCACCAGGAGGGAAGAAGAACCCATTTCCAGCAACTGAGCTGCAGAGGCTTGGGATGGGTCTCTTCTCTTGTCGCTGCATGTCTCTAGACTAGTCACTTCACTGCGGGGCCTCAGTCTCCCCACCTGTGATCTATGATGAGCTCACAGGCATGAATGTAAACCAAGGCGCCACCCCACAGATGTGAGTTAGGAACAGGCTGCACGAGGGGACGGGGCTTGTCTGGAGTCACACAGCTCTAAATGCAGGCCAGACGCAAACCTGGGCCCCCATTCCAGAGCGGCCGCTGCTTGTCAAACTCTTACTGTGGACATGACTGTCCTCCCACCCATGCCCCTTCTCGGGGTCCCTGCTGATGGAGCCAGACTAGACACATGACCCAGGGCCCAGAAGCGGGCTGTGCCGGTCAGACCCCTCTCCAGGCTTTGGGACACAGGCTAAGAAGATAAGAGGGCCTGGGGAATTAAACTGGAAGTCAGCAGAGTCACTGCTGGGGCCACGTTCAGAGGAAGCTGACAGAGGGGGAGGACACGGAGAGGAGAGAGCCTGAGGGTAGTGGAGGGATGGAGCCCTGAGCCCCAACTTCCATTTCCCTACTGCCCTTGGCTGCCCTTAAATTGGTGCGCTGAGTCTTTTCAGCAGATATCCTTTTTTATTTTTTATTTTTTTGCCACCCCGAGCAGCATGTGG
The DNA here is from genome assembly GCF_964374135.1 of Grampus griseus. Lineage (NCBI taxonomy): Eukaryota > Metazoa > Chordata > Mammalia > Artiodactyla > Delphinidae > Grampus > Grampus griseus. Next base: position 23,125,595 of record NC_139006.1, on the reverse strand, counting down.
GATCTTAGTTCCCTGACCAGGGATCAAACCCATGCCCCCTGCAGTGGAAGCATGGAGTCCTAACCACTGTACCGCCAGGGAAGTCCATCAGCAAATATCCTTTGATTTGAGCAGGATTCAGTAGCTCCCTGTTGCTCAGAGCCAAACACACCCCGACTAAGACAGTTCCTTCAGAGGGAGGCTCACATCCAGACCATGGACGCTGAAAGCCCAGTGCAGGGGTGCTCCCTTCAGTTAAGTCCACCCTCCCCCTAGCCTGGCCTGGGACCTGCCACAGCTGGCCTCCCCTTTATGGGAGGGCCCTGGCTTCCTCAGGAGGTGAGGAGGCAGCAAGGCGGTGCAGGGGAAAGGGCTGGGGTCAATGGGTAGGGACCTTGGCTCTGACACCCACAGGCTGTGTGACCTGAGGGAAGCTGCAGGTCTCTCTGAGCCTCCACCCTTCTGTGAGGAGAGGGTCCCAGGGCAGGTCCTGAATCCTCTCTAAAGTGCCCTTGGCCGAGATTAAGAAAGGACAGGCGAACAAGCACTCTGGGGATCTGAGCAGACATCTCACCTTCAAAACGGAGGCGGCGGGCTTCCCTGGTGGCGCAGTGGTTGAGAGTCCGCCTGCCGATGCAGGGGACACGGGTTCGCGCCCCGGTCCTGGAAAGATCCCACATGCCGCGGAGTGGCTGGGCCCGTGAGCCATGGCCGCTGAGCCTGCGTGTCCAGAGCCTGTGCTCCACAACGGGAGAGGCCACAGCAGTGAGAGGCCCGCATACCGAAAAAAAAAAAAAAAAACAGGCGGCTTTTTCATTTGGCTTTTAGGTACTTGGATGTCTGTAAAGCACTTTTTTTTTTTTTTTTTGCGTTACGTGGGCCTCTCACTGTTGTGGCCTCTCCCGTTGCAGAGCACAGGCTCCGGACGCGCAGGCTCAGCGGCCATGGCTCATGGGCCCAGCCGCTCCGTGGCATGTGGGATCTTCCCGGACCGGGGCACAAACCCGTGTCCCCTGCATCGGCAGGCGGACTCTCAACCACTACGCCACCAGGGAAGCCCTGTAAAGCACTTTTTAAATCGCTTACTTCCCCTACTTGCCCAGACCCTAAATACCGGAGGAAGAAGCACATGTTTAATCCATGGCGTGGACGGCCCTGTGAGAGTCACTCTGAAACCTGACATGCTGCCAGAGGGCCCCTCCAAGGGCAGACCCCTTTCCTAACCTCGGTGGGGTGGGGCTTGTGGGGTGCCTGCCTGGCCTGAATCCTACTTCCCAGAGGGCAGCCCAGAGCCCAGGCCCTCCCACAGAGAGGCAGGGTCCCCACCCCACTGGCCGCTGAGGCCTGGGGTGGCGCCTGACTGTGCCTTAGGGAAAAGCTCTAGGGTCCTGGGCCTCCAGTTGCATTTGGACTCTGCCATGTAATCCTAACACTTGCCAACTAAAACTTGTCAACCGCCATCTGCCTCTACGAGGATTAGGTCACTAGCTCCTGTAGCCGCTGACCTTCGACACACCCTGAAAGGAGTTCAGGGTGGAGATCAGGAATGAGGCACTCTGTCCTCTGGGAAAAACAGGCAGAACAGGCAGATATTTTTAGGAGAAGATTTTATGAGCCCAATTCTTGCATCTTCTCTTATCTAGAAAAGGACTAAAATCATTAATGGAGCCTAGCAGTAATGGTGACTAGCAGTAACCTTCACGAGACGAGCAGCAGATCTCTGCCCAAATGTGTGTTTGACCACATGTACCCCCTTCGCTAAGATCATATATAGTGCTGACCCTTCCCCTACCTCTTCAGAGCAGTTTCTCAGAGCTATCTGAAATGCTGTCTCCTGGGCTATAGTCCTCATTTTGCCCCAAAGAAAACTTAACTCGCTACTCTCGTGTTATGCTTTTTTTTGTTTGTTTTTTTAAGTCGACACAATCATGAAAGCCCCTGATTTTCAGTGTTTGAGTGGAGGAACCAGGAGGCCTCCCCAGGCCAGGTCTGTCGTCTCCTAAGCCACGCCCCCCCCACCAGACACTCCCTCTGTAAAGCAGAGAGGAAAACAGAAACATCAACAACCTCAGAGTTGTGCAAGAGAGCGTCCAGCAAGTACACACTCCCTGAACAGTAATCAGCGTCACCACCGCCAGCACCGTTCCTGTGCACCCCTCACCCGTACCCAGGAGAATGCTTACCCCCCTCCTCTGCTCCCCACGGGCCTCTCTCCTCCTTCTCTGCTCCCAGCCCCCGCACTGGCTCCAAGCATGAGACATCAGGACCCTGGGGCATGTGCACAATCAATTCTTTAATCATTTTGGAAGTGGGCTGACAGCAGCCCCACAGAGCCCTCGCCAGCTGCTATGCCGCAGTCGGCTCTGGGGCAGCAGCCCCGATGGAGTAAAGAGTGGAAACCTAGGGTCAGGGCCACAGAGCTCTCCTTGCGGGACCCCCATCCCAGAGCAAGCGGTACTCACAACGCCAGCGGCCGGTGGCCTCCTCCTGCCAAGGAGTCAGATGCTCACGCCCTCCAGCCTATGAGTGGCCTTCATGGGACACCTGCGGGGCCAGGTGGGGCCAGACCTGGGCAGACAGACCTGCTGCGGAAGGTGTTGGGCTCCCTGCTCCAGGGTGGGTGGTAGTTTAGGACCCCCGCAGGGGTGGTGGCTGTGGCGATCCGGGGACAAGTGCACAAGAGGAGGCAGCAGGGTCAGGCGTGTGCCTGTTACAGGGATGTCTGGAGGGAGGGCAGAAGCCCAGGAAGTGTGGGAGGCAGCTGGGGTGGTGAGCCTGGGGTCTACCAGCCAACCAGCCTCAGCTCGATGGTTTCTCCATCCCTGGGTCTGTAGTCAGCAATACCTGCAGAAATATTGTGGGCTGGGAGTTAACAGGGCGGAGTGTTCCCCCCACCAACCTCACCTTCTGGACCCCTGCCCTGAGGCCACGGTCTGTAAGATGGGCTCAGGGCTTGGTGGAGGGAGACTGGGGGCCTGTCCAGAGCCAGTCTGGAGACTCTGAACTCAGTTGTGACCTCAGGGTCGCTGAGACCCACAGGCTCATTTTGCAGTGGGGGACCCCCAGAGGGTGTGGGAGGGTATGGGACAGCACGCCGGAAAACCAACATGGGGCCAAAAGAACCAGAGACCCTGACAACACCTGACCAGCAGGGTCACTGTCTTCATAGTCCCCCAAAGGGCCATCAGGAAGAGGGACCTGCTCGGTGTGGTCTGGGGACCATGAGTGAAGTGAGCCTTTGCTCACTAGGGACAATCCAGGCTCCAGCACGACACCTTGGTCAAGCCCCAGCTCTGCACTCACTAGGGGTGTGACTCTGGGCAGGTTATTTAACCTGAGTGCTGGTGTTCCCATTTCTAAAATGAGGATAATAGTGATATCAACAACCGGGCCCTCCTTTTTCCCCATGGGAGTGGGCTTCCTGCTGGAGTGGGAGTCGAAGGGGGTAGGTAGAGGACACGACCATCCATGTCTGCCTCATGGCCGAGTCCATTGGGCTCTCCCCCTCGGCTACCTCCTCTGTCCAGTCTTTCTCAGTAATAGAGGCCAGATCTGGTCTCTCCATCTGTCACCTCTTGGTTTTATTTCTCCATTTGTCCAGAAGCCAGGCAGGAAAAGAGAATGCTTTTTACTGGGCTCCCTCAGCAAGTCCCACCTTCTGTAAAGCAATTGGCCCAATGCCCGGCCCATGGCAAATGCCCACTAGAAGTTTCAGGTAGCAGGAGTGGGGACAGATGACCCTTAAGAGTCTGTCTGGTAACTGGGCTGATGCTCAGGGATGCTTATGACAGCTTGGGGCATAAGAGTTAAAACTGGAGACACCCTAAAGGTCCAGCAGGAGTTGATAAGCTGTGGTCCACCCATCCCACTCCACGCCAGGGCTGGGCCCTAATTGGCCTAAGCCAGTCTTGCCATGGTCCCTTCTCTCTAGCCAATGATGGGCGCAGAATCTGGGCCATCTCCTAGCAACAGGGATGGGTCCAGGAACGCGCCTGTGTCCCAAGTCCGCCTTCAGGATGCCAGGAGACATTTGCTGGGGGTTTCAGAGACAAGTTTCCCAAGTCATAAAAGGAGCAGCCCCAGGAAGACACAGAGTAGCCTCTCTGGAGGTAGGAAGCCAGCAAAGAGAGGAGGAGAGTCACAGGGAGGTGGGGCTGAGGCTGAAGTCCTTGCTCCCACTGGAATCTGGTCACATGAGCCAATGGATGAGCCAATGGATGTCGTGGAAACTAGTTTGTATTACATTTCTGTTACTTGCAGCCCAAAGCACCCTGCTGAATGAGATATCCTATGTGGCTATTACAAAGAAAGGGGAAGACCTACATATACCAACATAGAAAGATGGCTACAATATGTTACAGCTGAAAAAAATAAATTGCAAAACAGTATATAGAGCTGTGCCATTCGATATGCCAGCCATCAGCCACATGTGGCTACTGAGCACTTGAAAAGTACAAAAACCAGGCATGCAAAATATGCCATTAATAATTTTGCATTGATCACATCTTGGAATTATATTTTGGATGTATTGGACTAAATAAGATATATTATTAATGTTACTTTCACCAACTTCAGAATTTAGAGTTACACATGTGGCTCACATTTTATTTCTATCAGAGAGCACTGCTATAGAGTATGGCTTCATTTCTATGAAAAAACAAACGTACATATTTTAAGAATTATCTGGAAGAAAATACACCAAAAGTTAAAAGAAGTTATTTCTGGGTAGTGGATTACGAGCAATTTTAATTTTCTTATTTTTTGCCTATCTGCTTTCCTAGAGTTGCCACAATAACGTATATAAAAATTCTTCAGAATACAGTTAAATATATTATATGCAAACTTGAGCATCAGTGGTTATCTGAGGCTGAGGCCCAGGAAGGTTCAGGGGAAAGCTGGCGTGAGTCGACAAAGCCTCAGTGCTGGGACAGGGCTGGGCTGGGGGACACGTCCAGAGGGGGCTGGCCACCAGACTCACCTTGCAGCAGGGGGTGTCGGGGGCTCGGAGGAGTTGCCAGAACTCACGTTCCCCAGCTTTGTTCCCCATCACAGAGGTCAGGTAGGGGCCTGACAAGGAGGCCTGTGTTCCATACCTACCAAAGCGACAGGCAAAGAGGGAGGAAAGGTGACTTTTGCTCCCCTCGACCCAAGGGCAGAAGTAGAACCACCCACACAAGGCAAGTCCTGCCCTCGCTCTCAGGGCAGCGCTAGCCAAACCCTTCCTGGGCCACCTCACCATGGGTCTCTCCTCCACGCCTCCTCTCCAGCCCGAAGGACACCGCCCACTCGGGGGACTGCATCCCTCTGGGGGCTGACATTGCAGGGGGTGGGAATCAGAAGCTGACAACGGCCCACGAGAGACAGGGAGGCCAGCGTGAGAAAGAAGCAGGAACAGGCAAGACAGAGGCAGAGAGACGCCCAGTGGTGGCTCTGGGTCTCTGGTTCCGTAAGTTTCTGTGGCTCAGGGGCACCCCCATCGTTATGGCTGGGTTGCTCAGTCTTCTCTCCAACTGTACACACCCCATGCTCCCCACTACCAGAGAGGCTTGGATTAGATTCCTGGCTTTTGCAACCAAGAGACTCCTTCTTCACGCCACCCCTCCCTGACGCCACTGCCACAAACACAAAGGGATCCGGATCCTAGTTCCCGGACCAGGGATCAAACCTGCACCCCCTGCAGTGGAAGCCTGGAGTCTGAACTACTGGACCGCCAGGGAAGTCCCCAAAGGGATCCTCTTAAAACACTGTGGCCCTGTCCTTCCTGTCTCCTTATCAATGGTGTTGTTCTTAGAGAGGGAGGGTTTTCGTAGTTTTAAGAAACAGAAATACCCTCAGGGTGACCTGGTCAAAGGGAAGGTTTTTAGGGAGCAGCCCGTCCCCAGTCCTCCCTTAAGTGCGGGGCCACATGGCTGCCCGGAGAACCGCTCTGGACCAGCTCTCTCCGTTTCTCTCTCTCCTCTTTCTGTCTCTTTTCTCTTCTGCTCTCTCTCTTCTTTCCTCTCTCTCCTTCTAGAATCCAGCTTTCTCTGCTGTGCACTTACATGCCTCAAATGTGCCTCCACACCCCCTCCACCACAAGAGAATTATTTCTCAGATTGGTATCCCTGACGTTTTCTCAGAGGTCCTGGAGTTCTGAATAAAAATGTTAAGTTCAAATTTTTTTCCATTTTGATGACAATATCCAAACACGAATACCAGCAGGTTCTAGGTAATCCCAGGGCCTGCCGGACTAAGGCCTCCCAAGGGTGCCCAAGGGTGTGTGGCCCCCAGAGGACTGAGGTCGGCTTGGTAATAAGTGGCATGTTCGGGGCAGGGAAGAGTGTACAAGCTGCAGCTGCCTGTGCAAACTCCGCCTGACAGCAGCTCAAACCCAAGAAAGTGCTGAGCACGTCGGGCTCACTGGCACTGGTGTGTACACCTGCTCCTCAGCAGACAGTCCCTATTTGAATGTTATTGGTTTCACAGTTTTCTTTGTACTTAATTTGCAAAGCTATTTAGGATTTAGCCATCTAAGAGCCAAAAAGAGAAAGGACTTTAAATAGTAAACATTAGTACACATCTAAGTCATATTATTACAGAAATAACCTGGGGTCTGGGAGAATTTTCAGCCTTTATAGGGGTTTTTGCATATCTCTGGCCTGAAATTCCCTGCCCTAGATGACCCCAAGGTGCCAGCTGTGGGTCCTCCCTGGCAGCAGGATGCTGTCCTTTGGGGGCTCCAGTTGGGAACGGAAATTGGGACCCTCTCAAACTGAGGCACATTTTTCTAGAAGAGAAGTCTGGGGTCTAGTGGGGTCTGGTGGAAGGTACTCATTCTCTGGGCCAGATCCCCATTGGTGATCCCTCCCATCTTATTTAGGCACAGACACAGCTGGCACAGAGCAGTGCTCTGGAAATGCTTGTCCTCAGATCTGTCAAATCTCAGGGTGAGAAGCAAGTTTAAGGCTGTTGTCCCACCTCCACATTCTGCAGAGGGCTTGTTGCCCAGGTAATTAAATAATCACAGGGATTAGACCAAGATCGTTTGATAATAAAAATTCTTATTCTTCTGAAAGCTAACATGTATCAAGCACTTCTAAGTGCGGGACCCTGCACACAAAAAGCATGTACCATGTCCTCTCTGCGCACTAATTCCTGGACTCCTGCATGGTCTCTGGTGGATGCGGGGAGCACAACTGCCATCCTCATGAGCTGCAGGAAAATAACTGGCCTGGTCCCTAGCTGGACAGAGGTGGAGCTGGGATTCCAGATGTGGAGGGTTTGCCTCGGGAGCCTGCTCTCCTAATCATGATGCCTGTTTCCGCCACAGCGTGGGTGAGTCGGCAGCGGAGAAGGTGGAAGAGAGCCCGGGCCTCTCCCAAGGGAACCCTCTCTTCATCCCTTGCCCCATCCACGTCCCATTTTGGGGATGTGGGGTCGAGTCGGGTGAGGGCTGGGAGATGCGGGGGGTGGGGGGACAGTCTCACGTGAATCTGCTGTGCTCCTGGGCCTTCTTCAGGACATCTTCCAAAGAGGAGCTGACAGGGACAGAGACGGAGTGTCTGTACGAAAGAAAGGTGCTGGAGACCTTCAGCGTGACATGGATGAACTCTGGGACTTGGGTCTGTGAAGGGGTCTCCGTAGCTGGTTCCAACAGGACTGTGCCAGGGAGAGGGGAAGGGGCAGCTGATCTGAGGGCAGGGGGCAAGGCCTTAGTCCTCCTTTCTTCCCTGGAAGACACTGTGGCCCATCGAGACCTCCTCCTTCCCCTCGGTCCCATTCCGGTCAACACCACCACCATCTGGCTGCCTTCCCAGCCTCCCGTCTCTCAGCTCCCACCACCCTCGCCACCCAAGGTCAGGCCCCTCACTGGTTTTTCTGCCTCTAGTACCCCCCTCCCACCTCTCTGCCACAAGCACCCCCCACCCAGGGTTATTTCTAGAACATACATGTTACCTCTGAGGGCCTCCCCTCCTTTTCACCCTCCTGCCTGCCACTCCAGCTCATTCTCTCAAACCCCACTCTTTAGTGAGACCCTTCCCCCCAACTCCAGTCTTGTACACCTCTGAGCCTTTGCCCTTGCTGCCCCCTCCCTGCTCTGCCTTTCCTCCCCTCTTCTCCACTGGCAAATCTCATCCACCCACCCCAGTCCCTCTCCCAGATGAAGCCCTGATTCAAGCAGCTAACTGGGACTCATTATGATGTATCAGAGCTAACAGAAATGTGTCTCTCGCCATTCATTCATTCGAACACTTCTGTACTGGGTATCTCACAAGGGGCTGGAGATTCATGGCCTGCCCAGAGCTCACCATTTGATATCTCCCTCCCCACACTGTGAGCTTCTAGCATCTGTGACTGCATTCTAGCTGCCTGTGTGTCCCATGCACACCTGCAAACCCCTGTTGACTCAGCAAATCAAGATGGAGCAAGTTCCCTTCCTGGGACAGGCAGACCTCATTGCAGATTGAAAAGAGCAGGGCTTCTATGAAAGGCCCGGCTACCTCTTGGTGCCTCACAGTCTGGAGAGATGAGATCCACATAGCTCTTCTGGTTCAGGATGGGCAGCAGCTGAGAAATCATGAGAGGGTTCTGGAAGGCCTTGTGCTGTAGGCTGGCCAACAGAGCAGCCTTGGCCTTGAGGCATGCTGTGCCCAGCTCCACCGTGGGCCTAAGGGAGGCCATCAGCAACTGGTGATGGAATGGGGAAGAGGAGGTGGGTCAGCCAGCGGGGAGGGGCCAGGTCTTCCAGCATTCCACCAGTCCACCTCCCACCAGCCACCAGGGTGGAGCCCAGCCCAGAGTCTCCTTCCCACCTGCAGTGCCAGAGGGGTGCTGTAGACATTCCCAAAGTGGCCCTCTGGGGTCTGGGCCTTTAGGAGCTTCTCTTGCACTCTCCCGAGGGCCACAGTGCTCCGGTTTCTCAGATTGCGGTTGAGGTTGGATAGCTTCAGACAGGAGAAGGCCAAGCCCGCCATGGCCAGTGTGTCTGCAAGGGACAGAGCCAAGTGGGGTCAGCCCGGGCAGGACCTTGGGGCAATGGGCAGCCACAGGAGGGCTGGAGGTAGGGGGACAATATGGTCAGAGCAGCATTTCAGAAAGTTTCCACCAGCTAGGGGGACCAACAACCTAGTCTTCCCAGTTTCCAGGATGGCAAACTGGGATGGGTGGTCACCGTATCCCTGTCTGCTGCCTGGGGGTTAGAGGTTGGGGAGAGAGACTGGAGGAGGGAGGGCCAAGAGGACTTTAGCCTACACACTTGTTCCCAAACCTGCCTGCACTTTAGAATCACCAGGGGAGTTTGTTTGATTTTTCTTTTTTTTTTTTTTCTTTTTTTTCTGGCCGTGCTACACAGCTTGTGGGATCTTAGTTCTCCAACCAGGGCTCAAACCTGGGCCCTCGGCAGTGAAAGCACAGAGTCCCAACCACTGGACTGCCAGTGAATTCCTCACCAGGAGATTATTAAAGGAGCAGGTGCCTGGGTCCACCCCCAGGTGGTCTGGTTTATTAGGTCCAGGGATCTGCTTGGGCCCTGGGGGGTTTTAAGCTCCCTACCCTGGGATGATTTAATGTGTCCACGGTGGGTTTTCTATAAGCCTCTGAGGCAGAACAAGCTCTCTGCTGGCAGGGGCCCTGCTGCCTTCTTCTCTCTGGGTACCTACCCTCCCCACCTCCAACCTACTCCATCCTACCCCGCCCTATGCGAGGCACACACACTCACAGAACACAGCCAGGCCTAGAAGAGACCTTGCAATCATGACGACAAGAAAGGGCACTGGAAACCCAAGGTCACACAGTGAGGAAGCAGATCCAGTATCCAGGCCTCAGGCCTCTCAGCTCATTTGATGAGAACATCATAGCTGTGTATCCAGGACTTTCTCCATGCTGAGCACCATGCTATGCCCTTTACATGTAAAGCATCTTTTACTGAGATGCTGCTGGGGTGTTATTTTATCAGAGAAGCTGAGCCAGAAAGGCCAGCTGATCTGTCCAGGGTGACCTATAGTAAGTATGTGATGGAGGATGGGGTCAGGAAGCCAGTCCAGCCCCAGCGCTGGCTCGCAGCCCTTGCACCACAACAAACCCTCACCATTGCGCTCCTAGTGGACTCGATAGGAGGGGTCCCAAGGAAAGGTGAGCATGGGACCAGAGGTGGAGGCCTTCATTTGGGGCCGGGGGCTGGAGGAGTGCCAGCCTGGCCTTCAGGGTCTGGCCCACTCACCCACAGGGAGGTGGCCCTGCTGGAGATGCTGTTTGTGTTCCACAGCATACAGGAGCTTGCCCACCACGCTGTCATGGACCCGCTTCTGGTGGACACACAGGGCCAGGATGCCCAGGCCGTACTGGTAGTAGCTGGTGTGAGGGTGGCCCTGGTGATTATGCCCTGGGAGGGAGAAAACCACAGGGTGGGGCTGTCATGCTGGGCTTGAGGAGTGACCTCTCTGTCCCCTCCCAGCAACCAGCACAGCCAGCACTGGACCCATTGCCTGTACTTCCCGACACCGTCCTTTGGGTCGTGGGATCCATCTTTCCTTCATTCCCTTGACTCATACTTGCTGAAACCCCACTAAGTGTCAGACGCTGTGCTTGGAGGTATGAACAGTGATGACAGGCCAGGCACAGTGCAGCCAGGGCCTCCGGAAATAACACAACCCACGCTCACGAGATCGTGATTATAACTGAACTGTGGACCGAGGTCCACGTGGCCAAATAACAGAGGTCTTTGAGTAGCTGGGGAGTCGGGGAAGGATTCTCTGAGTCAGGGATGCTGGGGAGAAAGGGCGGGAGAGAGGTAAAGGTGGAGTAGGAGTGAGCTAGAAGGGGAAGGAAACCTTCCAGATAGAGGGAACATATGTCAAGACGCTGGTTTGTGAGCTGAGAGAAGGCCAGGGTGGCCGGAGCCCACGGAGGGGCGGGCGAGTGGGTGAGCCAGAGGGTGGGTGGGCAGGACTGGGCCTGAGGGCTGTGACCACAGCAGGCAGCAGCTGCTGGAGGATTTAAGCAGCGCTAACAAGATCAGATTTATATTTAAAGGCTCGCTCTGTGTGTGCCAGATTGAGGTAGGAGGCAGGAAAGTTAGTGGAGAGAGGTAAGGAGTGAGTAGTAGGGAGGCTGTGCAGCTGTCCCAGGGGTGGGTAATCAGGCCAGTCTTGGTGGGTGAGCAGCAGGGCTTGCCAACAGAGTGTATGTGGAATGCAGGAAAGGCTTGATCAAGAATGGCTACCGGGACAGGCCCAAGCCTCTAGCAGATATGGAGACAGGCAGAATGGAGGGCAGGAAAGAGGCCTGGGGAGAAAACCCGAAGTTCTAATGTAGACGTTTCACCAGACAATGTTGTCTGATGTGCCCTCCCCCACACCGGCAGACCTCGCCTCCTCACCAATGGCCCCCTTCTCGTCCTCCAGGAATCGCTTCAGCTGTGAGACCAGGCTGTCCCCCTTGCGGCCTCTAACAAACTCGCAGTTGGCCCGGAGAGCGAGCAGGTAGAGGGCCAGCTGGCCCATGGAGGGCTTGGCCTCGGAGTCACTGTTGTCATTGCTGGAGGCAGACATAGGACAACGCCAGTTAACAACACTTCAGTGAGAAAGTGCCACCCTGGTAAGCCTGGCTTGGAGTGCCCCACCACCACCACTACAAAGCGGAAAAAAATCCTAGCAGTTGGAACGTTTCCAAGACCTGCCAAAAGCAGATGTAGTCAGTTATGTAAGTTGTGTATGTCACGCTTATTTCATAAAGATGAGAAATTAAACTCAAGGATAAACTCTGAGGGCTCTTGCATCCAAATGACCTGTTTGCCCCACCATTTTGGTCACACTTCACCCATACACTCTCCCCTTTCTTTCCTCTCCCTGCCCTGCATCCACTTCTCAAGAGGGAGTCCAAGCAGGAGATGCTCCATGGTGGTCCTGACCCTTCACCTCTCATTCAGACTCCTGTGCTGGACCTCAGAACAGGCTTCCTCTTAATGCCCCTGGAAAGGGAGCATGGATAGTCCAATACTGCTGCTGGGCTCAGTATGAAAGAGTGTGGCCATGGATTAGTAATGTCTGCCTCAGGTACCGGAGGGTACAGTAGCCGCCCAAGGGCCCCAGATTGGCATCTCCAGTCTAGTCGGACCAACCCCATTCCACAGATGGAGAAAGGCCCAGAGGAGATGAAAGTTGCCCTAAGGTCTCCCAACAAAGCAGTGACAGGCCCAAACCGGAACACAGATCTCCTGTCTCTTAGGATGTGGAGCACGCCATGGGGAAAAGAGGAGAGAGAGCATGGCCAGACCTCAGGAGGCTCTGCTGGTAGCTGAGCTTGAGGCTGTGCAGGTAGTGGGCCTCCTTGGCCCCAGCCTGCAGGCTGGAGAGGCGCAGGCCCACGTAGATACTGGGGTTCAGCTGCTCCGGGGAGAGCCGGTCCATCCAGGGCAAGAGGCGCTGGCCCAGCCTCTCCACCAGCGTGCTGTCCACCTCTGTTATTTCTTAGGAAAGAGAACAGGCCAAGTGAGGTCGCAGGGCCATGCCACCAGTGACACCTTACCAGGGTCTTCTCCAGGGAATAAACATCCCCACCTTACTGTCACCTGGCACACACCCTACTCATATGCGGGAGTCCGACTGTAACAAGAGGCAGCGGTAACAGGAAAAGCCGGTATCCTGAAAGAGTGGCCGGAGTGGGCCAGGGCAGAGGAAGCGGGTGCCAGGCAGCCACTCTGCCCATCAGGAGTGACAGAGAGACTGGATGCCGAGCAGCGTGGGGTGCCGCAGGCACTGCACCCCACCTCCCTCGGTCCTCAGGCCAGCTCTGTGACGTAGGTGCTGTCATCATCGCATTGCACAAAAGAGGAAACAGAAGTCCAAAGTGTGGGAGTGTTCTACCCATTTACAAAAACTTCAACTCGCACAGGGAACAGGTTACAGAACCAGTTTTAAAACAGAAATAGAGTCACAGATGTAGAAAACAAACCTACGGTTACCAGGGGTGAAGGGGGGCGGATAAATTAGGAGACTGGGATTGACATATACACACTACTATATACAGAATAGATAAGTAATAAGGACCTACTGTATAGCACAGGGAACTCTACTCAATACTCTGTAATGACCTATATGGGGAAAGAATCTTCAAAAAACGTGGATATATATGTATAACTGATTCACTTTGCTGTATACCTGGAACTAACACAGCACTGTAAATCAACTATATTCCAATTTAAAAAAAAACAAAAACAAAAACACTGCAGCCTGCCCACTGGCTAACTGGGGCTGCCTGGTGAACTTCCTCTGGGCAGATCTCAGAATAACGCTTTCCCTGCCCCCTCAGTTTAGGTGAAAAGGACCTGAGATTGTGAGGTGAATTGTTAGAAAGCCATCATCCTTGTGTGCTTCGGGATTTACCCACGAGGGAAGCAGAAGCCCTTAGGGGTGTTTCCCAGCTCCAGCTGACTGGCGCTTTCCTCCCGAAGGGAGGGAACCTGAGCTGAGTAGGTGGCCTTGGAGCCACTTTAGACTTTTCCCCATTTACTGCCTCCCAGTTGCTGTGGGGCTCCAGCTGCTGGGCAGGTCGCCCCTCCCAGGGGACGGAGCAAAGGAACTGGGGAGGGGGCTGTTTCTCTTTTCCTTTCTCTTTCTCAGTGCTTTTCTGTGTGCCTGCCCCCATTTCTGTAGGAATCTCTCTCTCTCTCTGGATCTATCTCATTCTCTCCATCTCTCAGCCTGTCTCTCTCCTTATCTCTCCCTCGACAGTTCTCTTTTCCTCTCCCTTTTCTTCAAACTGGAGAGGGAGCCCCGCCCCCACCTTGGGCTCTGACCTCCAGCGGGTGAGTCAGCCCTGGGATTAGCAGGATAGGAAGAGGAGCTGGTGCTGTAAAGAGAGGTGGGTAAACACAGTTCAGCTTCCTTAGCAGGAAGGAGCTGCTAAGGTTCACCCAGGGTAATAAAAGTGAGCCTGGGCGAGCTCCCTCCCCTCAGGGCCTCCAGCTCACAGGGCCGCCCAGCTCTGCCTGCTGAGGACTGGCTTTGACAAGAGGAAGCACGGAAGCCCATCCTGCATGGGCACTAGTGCAGATCTGTGTCAGTTTCACAGCCACACAGGGCTTGAACCTGGTAAAGCAGGTGGTGGGATCCTTGCATCACACCAAGGAGGAAGGCAGGGGAGCATTCTTAGCCCATTTTATAAGTGAGTGAATGAGACTGGGAGTGACTAAATGGCCCAGCAGCAGTGGGCTGCACCCCCGAACCCAGTCCAGGGCTCTTTTGGGGTCAGGCCTATGGACCAACTGTTGAAAGGTTCATACCCGCTGAGGGTGCCGGGTCTGCCCTGGGGACTGCCTGGACAGGAACCAAGAGCCAAGGGCTGAGGGGTCTGGTGGCACTTGTGGAACACGCCGGGCGGGAGGCTCCTGGTGCCTAGGGAAGACCGTGACCTGGAGTTCTGAGAACTGAGTCCAGCAAAGTCCTGGAAAGCTGGGGCGCCTTGGGCAGGTCACCTGGCCCCTTCAACCCTTGACTGCTTCATGAGTCACCTGCACACGACTGAACCTGCCTCTCGGTTTCTGCAAGGGTCACAGGAGACCCTGCTGGTGTAGGCAGAGCGAAATGCTGTGGGCAGAGGACGACCAGGAATGAAGAGAGGTGGGTGGCCCACCTTCCCTTCCTGCCTCTGCTTCCCGTGGGGCTCCGGGGCACGAGCAGCCCTGAGCCTGTGCGCTCCAACTCCCAGACAGGTCCCAAGAGTTCCCGAGATACTCCCAGGGGCACCGGAGCAGGCAGGCCCCTGTATGGAACGTAAAGCAAACGCCTTGCCGCCACCGTGACCCGCCAGGGTCTCCACACGCTCGCTTTCCCTCTGCCGGGGTGCCCGCCCCTCACTCCTTTCCTTGCCAGCTCCTTTTCCTCTTTCGGGTCTTAGTTTCTGCATCACTCCCTGGTCCTTGGAAATCCTTCCCACCCCTTCTCCCTGAATTGGCATTCCCCCACCCCCTCCAGGCCTTGGGCTTCCTCTGGCACTCATCACAGCCCCCAACACAGCACTGACTTGCCTCTTGACCACCATCCCCTTCACTAGAATGGAAGCTCTAGGAGGGATGGGGGGAGACCTGTCTTGCTCTTTGTTCTTTCCCCAAAGCCTAACATGGTGCCTGGCAAAGAGAAGGCTCAATCAATGTGTATTGAATGAATAAATGAACAAATGACTGAATTAATGGAAGTGATCTTGTCTGGCGGCGAGTCAGACATACAATTCATCTCAATAAAATGTGCTACAACACTGAGGTCCAGCTAAGTCCAAACTGCTGTGGGAGCCCAGAGGGGCAGCTAAGTCATCCCTGCCACACACACACATCTGAGCCTGTTTCTCCAGCTATATAATGAGGGGCTTCGACAAGACGGTCCTCTCTCCTAAGGACCCAGCAGGCAAGAGGCACGGAGTAGATCCAGGTACTCACCGCAGATCTGGGCGAGAGCTCCCAGGCCCCCAAGCAGGAAGAGGAGGGCCCCAAGGCACCCCATGGCAGGAGCAGGGGTAAGCAGCAGGCGGGGAGCAGGACAGATTCCTAGGGCTGGCCTGGCAGAGGCTCTCCTGACCACAGCAGTCACTGCTCCGAAAGAGGCAGCTTCCTGTCACTGATTAATCCCTCCACGCCCGGCGGCACGCTGCTAAGTCAGCAGAGAGAAAGGGGAAAAGGTCTGTAGCTGAGGGGAAAGGAAGGCCAAAGAACAGAGGAAGGAAGGGCAGGGCAGAGCAGGCCTTCCTGGAGGTCGGGGACAGGGGGAGGGGGAGGGCAAGCAGTGGTGGTGTGCGACATTGCGAAGCCAACCACATTCTGTCCCTGCTGCCCAAAGAGCCCTGGACCAGCACAGGAGGTCTGACTTCTGATCTGCCCAAGTCTGTCCGACCACTCCTGTCCTGTATCCCCTTGGCTGTTCCAGCGGTGGACGGGCAGGGCTGGGGTGCCTACCTGGTACCCCTCCCAGAAGGAGACCCTGAAAGTGTCCACTCTGGCCTGGGACAGGGAGCAGGACAGGGAGCTGTGACGGTCACATGAGCAGCGGCTGGAGTCAGCTGTTCTCTGCCAGCCCGCCCCGGCGGTGGGGTGGGGGTGGGGGTGTGTGGAGTGCAGCCGAACCGGACCAGACAGGCCAGTTTTCTCAGCCGACCAGAAAGCTGGGAGCCTCCTGGAGACAAAACAAAGCCATTTAATGAACAAGACTTAATCATCTGAGACACAAAGCCATGGTTAGCAGGGCCACTTGTCAGGACTAAGAAAGTAACCTAAAAAAACTCTCTTCAAGGAGGAGAGAGAACAAAGGATTCCCCACCTGCCTAGGTCCACAGGAGAATCTATGTCCAAGAGTTAGCTCTGGAGGTGCTGTGTTACCTTGGCCAGGTGACTTAACCTCTCTGAGTTTGAAAGAGTTTCTCCTGTGTGAGCTGAAAGGGTTAGAGAAGATCATCCTAATTAAGCTCCCTTCCAGCTCAACTTGTGAAGATGTTACGACCTTAAAACATCTCTAATCACTTCTAAATAAAATTTTTACTGCAATCATTTTATGGCAAATTGCCACAGTTCAGTCTTTCAAGATAATCCAGTTTTGTGCCTGACTTATCACAAGCCAATAAATACAGACATAAATAAATAGAGACTGCATCTGTTTACGGAAGTACCTTATAAATATAAAATTAGATCGTCTAGTGCAAGGAGGCTGGGCATGGCCCATCAGGGTGAAGTTCCAGGGAAGGAGGGATGCCAGCTAGAGGCCCAACTTCTGCAGATTCTTGGGTTCAGACTTCCACGGGGGCCTTGGAAATTTGTGGGCAATGGAGCTGCCTTGGTTTGGGATGGGACTGCCCCGCTCCCCAACCCTCTGCCTGTGGCCAGTGTCAATGATTCTGTTTCCTGCCACCTCCAGGACAGCAGCCTCTGGTGAGAAGCAGCTTCCTTGGGAGAGTCACCTCTGATCCCTGAGGACTCGAATGTACCACAGTGACCAGTGGGGACGAGGTGCATTTCCATAGCTATCAGAAACAGAGTGACTGATTGGGGGTGGAACTGGACTGTTTCAGGTAATGCAGTCAGGGGAAGTGAAAAAGAAAAACGACTAAATCATTTGGTTCAGGACTTCTGTTTGGGGGTCTATAGCTGAGAAAGTAAAGATTAGCTTGGAATGAGCAGGTAAAAGTTTGCCTGTCCAGACAGGCACAGACAAAGCCAGCTGCAATGTAAAAAGGAAACATTATTTCTCCCAAGGTCACGTTACAACAACTGTAAAGTGTCCCGATAACCATGCTGTGTGAGTGACTATTACTTGTACTTTTTTACCGGGATTTCTTTTTTCCCCTACAATCACAAACTATCAGGAATTTGCTGCCTGAAATTATGTTAGTAAGAAAGAAACAACCCCAGAGGCGCCAAGTCACTTTGACACAGAGAAGTTGCCCCAGTATGGAATTCCTGGACTCAACGTTCCATGCCTGTCTCAACTTTGTAGTTTCCTCTTACACAGGATACTTTGCTGTCCAAACCTGAAGCTGACACTTCTCACGCAGCCCTGTGCTGTGCTGAGCCTATCAAAATACTGCTTGGTTGGGACTTCCCTGGCAGTCCAGTGGTTAAGACTCCACATTTCCACTGCAGGGGGCACAGTTTCGATCCCTGGTCAGGGAACTAAGATCCCACATGCTACGTGGCACGGCCAAAAAAAAAAAAAAAAAAAAAGCACTGCTTGGTTTACATTTCACCTAACCTAACCCCACTCTTCACCCAAATCCTGTAATCACCTTGCCCTCTGTGTAGTCAGATGCCCTCAGTTCCTCCCCCTCATTGCAGTGGATCAACTGAGCTGACTGTCAGACTAAAGGTTTGTTCTTGGTGGTCTCAGGACAACTGGACTAGGATACAGCCTAAGAAAGAATCCAACAGGAAAAAAATTAAATTTTATGCATGAACAAGGATATATTGTACAACACAGGGAATATAGCCAATATTTTATAAGAACTATAAATGGAGTATAACCTTGAAAAATTTTGAACCCCTATGTTGTACACCTGAAACTTATATAACATTGTACATCAAGCATACTTCAATTTTTTAAAAAAAAAAGGTGAAGTGAAAAAAATTGTATGTGTGAAGGTGGCATGAGAAGAATAAATACATGGCTGTATCGTTACATATGGAAAATCCATTTTCTTAATTAAAAATGTAAATATATTAAAATCTTAGACTCCATTTAATGTAGAAAGATGTTCATAATTAATCTTAAATTTTAAAAATTATATAAGTAAGATATGTGGATTGCATGAAAAATCAGAAAATGTGTTAAGGGAGAAGAAGGAGGTAGAGGAAGAAGAGGGAAAGAAAAACCAGAAAATCACTGATAGTCCCATAACCCAGAGGATTGTTCTCAAAGTGTGGTCTGTGGATCCCTGGAGGCCTCCAAGACCCTTTTAGGGGGTCTGTGAGTTCAAAATTACTTTAGAAAATACTAAGACATTATCTGCCTTGTTTGCTTTTTGGGTATTTGCACTCATGGTGTAAAGCAGTGGCATCTAAAACTGCTAGTGTCTTAGCAGGAATCAAGGCAGTGACACCAAACTGTACTAGTAGTCGCTGTATTCTTTACCCCCGTGCACTCCAAGGTGGGGAAAACCTGGTTTCACTTAAGAATGTCCTTGATAACGCAAAAAAAAACATTATTAAATCTCAACAGCAACACCAAAAAAGGGGTCATCCCACAGACCTGGACTCTAGTTTTGCCTCTGTGACCTTTGGCAAGAGACACCTTTTCTAAGCCTGTTTCTTGTAAAATGGGCGTGTGGCACTGTGCTCATACGTTTCTCATGAGGACCAAATGAGAATGCTTATAAAATGCTTACCACCGGTGCCTAGTGTGTGGTTCGAGCTCATAACACTTTCAGCGCTTATCAATAACTATCTGTCAAAATCCAGGAAAGAATGTTACAGGGAACAGTCAGTGTCCACTTAGCAAGTTTCCAAATTCTAAGGATCTGGATTCCAGCTAAGTAAGAGAAAACAGCCTTGCATGTAACACAAGACTGTTGGACCATCTTAAGCCATGCAACTGAAGAGGTTCAGCTCCAGCCTCCCCCAAACACGCCATGGCATATGGATTCTTTTGAGCTAAAGGAAATCAAGACCCTGTGGGCTCAAGAGAAACATCTGTCCCTCCCTTAACTACCTGGAAGAACTTACATTGGAAGTCTCTCCCAAAATGAGAATTATTACCAGAGATGAATCTTATCTGAGTGACCCATCTGTGTGGCAGGGCAAATACCTAATTACCAAATGTTTGCTCTTTTGCTTCTTGTGCCTGTGAATTGCCCTCCTTCCTGTTGAAGCCCCAGGTCCCTATCCCATTCCTTAGCTCAGGATGGCATAAATACCTCATTTTACCTTTCTATCTTTGAACCTCTCATGTATGTGGGGTTCTCGTACTTACAAAATTAAATTTGATTTTCTGTTACTCTGTCTCATGTCAATTTGATCATCAGACCAGCCAAAAGAACCTTTGAAGGGTAGAGGAAAATTCTTTCTCCCCAACATAAGGCTGGGAAATATCAAATGATGCTGTGGCAGGATTGGAGTAATCCTGTCTGACAGTCTTCCCCTCTTTCCCCTGCATTCCCCCTCCCTCTTCAAAGGCTAGCGGTCTTGACAGGACCTCAGGAGGGGACACACTGGATTCCTACTTGCAGGTCCCAGGAGAGCTGCTCAGACAGATCCTTGGAACTGTTCTGAATTTACAGGCGACTCTTGCAGAGGTCTGGGTCCAGCTTCAAAGTAAATATAGGGCTCATCTTCCTTTCCTTTGGCCAGTTATCCAGCCAAGGAGAGTATTCCAGGCAGAGGGAACAGCATGTGTAAAGGCTGGAGGTAGCCGAGGAAAGAGGATCGGCAGGGAAACAGTGGAAGAGGCAATGCCTCCAGGTCCTGGTGATCAGAAATGGCAGAGCTAGGGACTTCCCTGGCGGTCCAGTGGTTAGGACTCCGTGCTTCCATTGCAGGAGGTGAGGGTTCGATTCCCAGTCGCGGGAACTAAGATTCCGTATGCTGCACGGTGCAGCCAGCAATGGCTAAGCTAGAAGGACACTTGGCATCTGACCAACTGAGCTCAGACGCAGAATATGCCCTTTACTTCTGTGTAGACTTGGGCGTGTTAATTTCTCAGCCTCTGTTTTTTTAATCTCTAAAGGGGTCATAACAATACCCACATGTGGGAGAGTTTTTATGAAGATTCAAGTAGGTCAAGAAACTGGCCTGCAGTCTATGTTCATGAAACAGATTCTGACTCAAGATATAAAAACTGAGTGGCCCCTGTACCAAGGGACATACATCTTTTTCAATTAGCCCTCAGAACAGCTCCATCATCCTCCAGTTTGTTAATGAAGAAACTGAGGCTCTGAGGAGACAATTGACAGAGGTCATGGCAGGCAGTAGCCAAGGGACCTTCCTCTGCTGTTGCTCCTGCCTTTCTGGGAGCGCTTCCATTCCCACTGTTAAGACCTTCAATAATAATGAAGACTATGGGCTTCCCTGGTGGCGCAGTGGTTGAGAGTCTGCCTGCCGATGCAGGGGACACGGGTTCGTGCCCCGGTCTGGGAAGATCCCACATGCTGCGGAGTGGCTGGGCCCGTAAGCCATAGGCCTGTGCTCCGCAACGGGAGAGGCCACAAGAGTGAGAGGCCCGCGTACCACAAAAGAAAATAAATAAATAAATAAATAATAATGAAGACTAAAGTGATTTATTATTATTATAAATAATATTTTAAAAACCAGCCTGGTACATGGCAGAAAAAAATGATATCTCTTTCATAATGTACTTCAAACCTATACCTCAAAGAATCCCAAAGGAAGGGGAGGGATAAATCAAGAGTATGGGATTAACAGATACACACTATTATATATAAAATAGATAACCAACAAGAAACTACTGTATAACACAGGGAACTATACTCAATACTTTGTAATAACCTATAAGGGAAAAGAGTTTGAAAAAGAATATATATATATATATTCAGTTATATATATATATATATATATATATATATATATAACTGAATCTGTGCTGTATGCCTGAAACTAACACAACATTGTAAATCAACTATCCTTTAATAAAAAAAAAAAAGAACCCTGGAAAAAAAATTTAAAAAAAAATCAAAGAAGTTCTAAATAAATGGAGAGGCATTCTGTGTTTATGGATTGGAAGACTCAATTTTATTAAATGTCAATTCTTCCCAACATGATCTATAGTTTTGAATAATCCCAATCAAAATCCGAGTAAGGTATTTTGTGTATATTGACAAATTGATCCTAAAGGTCATGTGGAAAGGCAAAGAAAAACCAGAATAACCAGCAAAACACTGAAGAAGAACAAAGTTGGAGGACTGACACTACCTGATTTCCAGATTTACAATAAAGCTGCAGTAGTCAAAATGGTGTACTATTGGTCAAAAAATCAACAGACTGACCAACAGAACAGAATAGAGAGCCCATATACAGACTACCTCAAAAATAGTCAACCAGTATTTTGACAAAGGAGCAAAGGCAACTGACAATAGAGAAAGGACAGTAATTTCAACAAAAGGTGCTGGAGCAATCGGATATATCAAAAAAAAAGAATTAATCCTAGGCATATACCTTTTACCTTTCACAAAAAACTAATTCAAAGTGGACCTAAATGTAAGAGACAAAACTAAAAAACTTCTGGAAGAGGTGATGACTTTTAAGATACAACATCAGGGCTTCCCTGGTGGTGCAGTGGTTGAGAGTCCGCGTGCCGATGCAGGGGACACGGGTTCGTGCCCTGGTCCGGGAAGATCCCACGTGCCGCAGAGCGGCTAGGCCCGTGAGCCATGGCCACTGAGCCTGTGCGTCCGGAGCCTGTGCTCTGCAACAGGAGAGGCCACAACAGTGAGAGGCCCGCGTACCGCAAAAAAAAAAAAAAGATATAACATCAAAGGCATGGTCTATAAAAGAAATGATTGCTAAGCTGGACTTCATTTAAAAAAAAAAAACACTTCTGCTCTGCTAAGGACACAGTCAAGAGAATGAGAAGACAAGCCACAGTGTGGGAGAAGATATTTGCAAATGATATATCTGATAAAAGATGGTTATCCAGGGGCTTCCCTGGTGGCGCAGTGGTTGAGAGTCTGCCTGCCGATGCAGGGGACACGGGTTCGTGCCCCAGTCCGGGAAGATCCCACATGCCGCGGAGCGGCTAGGCCCGTGAGCCATGGCCGCTGAGCCTGCGCGTCCGGTGCCTGTGCTCCCAACGGGAGAGGCCACGACAGTGAGAGGCCCGCGTACCGCAAAAAAAAAAAGATGGTTATCCAAAGAACCCTTGAAACTCAACAATAAGAAAACAAACAACCCAATTTAAAAATAGACCAAAGACCTGAACAGACATCTCACCAGAGATGATATATAGATGGCAAATAAGCATATAAAAAGATGCTCCATTTCATATGTCACCAGGTAACTGCAAATTAAAACAACAATGATACCACTATATACCTATTAGAATAGCTCAAATCCAAAACACTGACATCACCAAATGTTGGCAAGGATGTGGAACAACAGGAATTGTCACTCACTGCTGGTGGGAATGCAACATGGTACAGCCACTTTGGAAGACAGTTGGCAGTTACTTACAAAGCAAAACATAGTTTCACTATCAGATTCCACAATCGTGCTCCTAGCTGTTTACCCAACAGATATGAATACTTATATCCACACAAAAATCTGCATGTGAGAGTTTATAACAACTTCATACATAATTGCCAAAAACTGGAAGCAACCAAGGTGTCTTTCCATAGGTGAATGGATAAACACATTCTGGTACATATATACTATGAAATATTATATAACTGAAAATAGCAATTAAAAGAAATGAGCTATTGGGGCTTCCCTGGTGGCGCAGTGGTTGAGAGTCCGCCTGCCGATGCAGGGAACACGGGTTCGTGCCCCGGTCTGGGAAGATCCCACATGCTGCAGAGCGGCTGCGCCCGTGAGCCATGGCCGCTGAGCCTGTGCGTCCGGAGCCTGCGCTCCGCAATGGGAGAGGCCACAACAGTGAGAGGCCCGCGTACTGAAAAAAAAAAAAAAAAAAAAAGGGCTTCCCTGGTGGCGCAGTGGTTGAGAATCTGCCTGCTAATGCAGGGGACACGGGTTCGAGCCCTGGTCTGGGAGGATCCCACATGCCACGGAGCAACTAGGCCCGTGAGCCACAACTGCTGAGCCTGCGCGTCTGGAGCCTGTGCTCTGCAACAAGAGAGGCCACGATAGTGAGAGGCCCGCGCACCGCGATGAAGAGTGGCCCCCGCTTGCCGCAACTAGAGAAAGCCCTCGCACAGAAATGAAGACACAACACAGCCATAAACAAATAAATAAATAAATTTAAAAAAAAAAAAAAAAAGAAATGAGCTATTGGACTTCCTTGGCTGTCCAGTGGTTAAGACTCCACACTTCCAATGCAGGGGACGCATGGGTTTGATCCCTGGTCAGGGAACTAAGATCCCACATGCTGAGTGGCACAGCCAAAAAAAATTTAAAAGTAAAATAAATGAGCTATTAAGCCACAAAAAGACAGGGGTGAAACTTAAATTCATATTGCCGAGGGAAGAAAGGGGCAAGACTGAAAGGTCTCCGATTATTCCTATTACACAGCATTGTGGAAAAGGCAAAACTATGGTAAATAGTAAGAAGATCAGTAGTTGCCAGAGGCTGGGGGGAAAGAGTAGGGGAAGGGAGGGTTGAATAGGTGAAGCAAGTATGGCAAAACTGTATGAGAGTATAATGGTGGATATATAATACTACATATTTGTCAAAACCTATAGAACTTTACAGCACACACAGTGAACTTAACACATGCAAATTAAAAAAATATTATTCAGGAGACGACGGGATCCCAGGATAGAATGCAGAATGTGACAAACAATCTAATTGTATTACAAATGTATGAAGCAACCTCACCAAAAGAGTGGGGGAGGACTTCCCCAGTGGCACAGTGGTTAAGAATCCGCCTGCCAATGCAGGGGACACGGGTTCGAGCCTTGGTCCGGGAAGATCCCACATGCTGTGGAGCAACTAAGCCCGTGTGCTACAACTACTGAGCCTGTGCTCTAGAGCCCACGAGCCACAACTACTGAAGGCCACGCGCCTAGAGCCCGTGCTCTGCAACAAGAGAAGCCACCGCGATGAGAAGCCCGCACACCGCAACAGAGTAGCCCCCACTCACCGCAACTAGAGAAAAGCCCGCACACAGCAAAGAAGACCCAGCACAGCCAAAAATAAATAAATTTGTTAAAAAAAAAAAAAAAAGAGTGGGGGAAAGAGTGCTGGCCTAAGAAACTGTGATGATGAGTCGGGTCTGTAGAATAAAGGCAAGAAGATCTGCACATAAGCACTATATCATGAGGGTGAGAGTTAATAATTCTGATGCTAGCAGACATGAGTATTGGAATTGAACAATTAAGCAAATGGATGGCAGGTTACAGAAGTCAGGCTTCTCACTGTTGGAGTCGGGGTTTACAGACAAGCAAGGGGAGGAGGCTAGAATGATCTGTGTGGTGACGGTGTGGTGGAGACATCAGCATGAATTCATGTTTAGCTAAATACAGACAAAGATGGTTACATCCAGAAATAGTTATAGGTATGTGTGTACACAACAGAACAGTATACACAAACATACTTTTTGCTGTCAGCTGAGAGGGTCTAGAAGCAAAGACAGCACAGTAGCAATAAGATTACTGAGTGCCCAGATTTTGATTTATAATAACCATTCTCCAATAAGAGGAACCAGGTTCCCCTAATATGACTGATACTAGGACTGGGACAAGAAATATGCAAGATGAGCCTGGAGCATCTTATAGGTCCAGAAGGTAAGGAAGTACACACATGCACACGTGCACCCACACTGATCATGTCAAAGGGATACAGGAGCAAACTGAAGGGGGGCCCCTAGTGGCCAAAGCTGGAATAATTTGAGCAACAAAAGTGATATTAGACTATAACCCAAAGTAAAAAATAAATATCCATGCTTACATACTGATATAAATAAATGATTCAACAAATAAATAAACACTGACATACACTGAATGTTTGTGTCCCCCCAAATTCATGTGTTGAAACCTAATCCCCATGCCATGTTTTCTGGAGGTGGGGCCTTTGGGAGGTAATTAGGAGCCGTCATGCATGGGATTAGACTCCTTATAAAAGATACCCCAGTAGATAACTAACAAGGACCTACTGTATAGCACAGGGAACTATACTTAATATCTTGTAATAACCTATAATGGAAGAGAATGTTAAAAAAAAGAATATATATATATAAATATATCTATAAATATATCTATATAAATAAAATAACTGAATCACTTTATTATACACCTGAAACTAACACACTATAAAACAACCATATTTCAATAAAATTTTTTAAAAAAGAGAGACCCCGGAGAGAGCCCTCACTCCTTCAGCCATGTGAAGACACAGTGAAAATTTGGCTGTCTATGAACCAGAAAGCAAGCCCTCACCAGACACCCAATCTGTCGGCACCTTGGTAGTGGACTTTCCAGCCTCCAGAACTGTGAGAAACAAATTTCTGTTCTTTGCAAGCTACTAATGGTATGGTATTTTGTTATAGCAAGTCTATGGTATTTTGTTATAGCAGCCCAGACAGACTAAGACAAATGGATAAGAGACAAATCTCTCATGCAGAAAAAATCCCAATAATATATGCAGATACTCTGCCTTCAAGGAGGGGGAGCATAACTCCCCACTCCCTAAGTGTGGGCTGTGCAGAGTGACTTCCTTCCAAAAAATACAGTACGGAAAGTGGGTGGGAGGAAGAGCATCCTTACAATCGAGAAGCCCAACAAGCAATTCATCAACCAAATGACCAAAGCCAAGGTGAACAATCATGTTGACAGCATACACCCTTGATAGGATGTGATGAAAATGGCACTTCGCCTCTGTGGTCTTCTTCCTCCAACCCACAGTTTTTAAAAAATTTATTTATTATTTATTTTATTTATTTATTTTGGCTATGCTGGGTCTTAGTTGCAGCATGCATCTGGGATCTAGTTCTCCAACAAGGGACCCAACCTGGGCCCCCTGTATTGGGAATGCGGAGTCTTACCCACTGGACCACCAGGGAAGTCCCTCCAACCCCCAGTTTAACCATGAGTAAAAAAACAAATTCCAAACATCCTGCAAAATACCTGACCAGGACTCCTCAAAACTGTCAAGGTCATCACAAATAAGGAAGGTCTGAGAAACTGTCACAGCCAAGAGGAGCCTAAGGAGACATGACAAATGTAACGTGGTGTCCTGGAACAGAAAAAAAAAAAGATATTAGGTTTAAAACTAAGGAAATCTGAATAATGTATATTAATAATAAAGTATCAATACTGGTTCATTAATTGTAACAAATGTACCATACTAATGTTAGATGTTAATAATAAGAAAAACTGACTGTGGGATATATGGGAATTCTCTGCACTACCTACGCAATTTTTATGTAAAGCTAAAGCTGTTCTAAAAAATAAAGTCCTGGTGACTTTCCTGGCAGTTCAGTGGTTAAGACTCCACGCTTCCAATGCAGGGGGTGTGGGTTCGATTCCTTGTCGGGGAAATAAGATCCCACATGCTGTGTGGTGTGGCGGGGGGGAAAAATTAAAAATAAAATCTATCTATCTATCTATTTATTTATTTGGCTGCACTGGGTCTTAGTTGCGGCTCGCAGGCTTCTCTCTAGTTGTGGCACATGGGCTCAGTAATTGTGGCACGTGGGCTTAGTTGCCCCGTGGCATGTGGGATCTTAGTTCCCCAACCAGGGATCGAAGCCACGTCCCCTGCATTGGAAGGCAGATTCTTAAGCACTGGACCACCAGGGAAGTCCCCAAAATAAAGTCTACTTCTTTAAAAAAAAAAGGAGGAGTCCTTAAAATCATCATCTCATCATTTCTGTGGACTTTGAAGGTATTTTGCTGGTGTCCTTAAATAAGTAATCCTATGTTCTGGAGGGTCTATTGATTTTAAGTGTAAGTTAAAAATTTTGGATAATCATTTAAAGAACAGAAACAGTATGTAAACTAGTAGAAGGACAAACAGAATTATTGTGGGGAGAATTTAATCTAAAAGAAAACAAAAAGGAGGGGGAGAAAAAAGAAACCCAGAAAAACTGAATAGGTAGAACAAAAATAAGACAGAAAACAGAAACCCAAATATATCAGCCATCACAATCCATGTAAATGGATTAAACTATCCAGTTCAAGGGCGAAGACTATCAGGTTGGTTTTTAAAATACCCAGCTATATTCTGTTTTCAAGAGAAATTCCTATAACATAAAAATGCAAAAAGATTAAAAGTGAAAGGTTAGAAAAAGATATACCAGAAAAATACCAACCAAAATAAAGCTGGCTTAGCTATATTATTATCAGATCAAATAGTCTTAGGCAAAAAGCATTAATAGAGACAAAGAGCATATATCAGATTGTATTTTGCAATGATGGCTGCAACAATACCCCATCCCACTGTGGTCTTCTATAATTTTGTCATTCATTCACAAAGTCTAAGTCCTCTCCCTTTGAATCTGGGCAGATTTGTGACTTGCTTGTAAGTTGCAGAATATACAAGAAGTGATAATATATGACTTCAAGTCAGAAAAGATAATGCACTGCCACCTTGCTCTTGGCAACACTTGAGAGCTGTTGTGTAAACAGTCCAACCACCCTGAGGCTGCTATCCTGGGTGGAAGCCTAAATTGGCCCAGGAAAGTAATCCACATGATTACCTGAAGAAGCCCTGTGACCCTGTGATTACCTGAAGAAACAGAAGCATGTCCAGCCAGCCCCCAGCTTCTCCAGCCCTCAGACTATTCCAGCTTTCATGATTTCAACTGCATAAGACTTATAGACAGAAACAGTCAACTGACCCCATCCTCAATTTCTTTTTTTTTTTTTTTATGGCTGTGCCACACAGGGATCTTAGTTCCCTGACCAGGGATTGAACCTGTGCCCCCTGCAGTGGAAGCACAGAGTCCTAACCATTGGACTGCCAGGGAATTCCCCCATGCCGGAATTTTTTTTTTTTTTTTTTTTTTTTTTTTTTTTTTTTGCGGTACGCGGGCCTCTCACTGTTGTGGCCTCTCCCATTGCGTAGCACAGGCTCCGGACGCGCAGGCTCAGCGGCCATGGTTCACGGGCCCAGGCGCTCTGCGCCATGTGGGATCTTCCCAGACCAGGGCACGAACCCGTGTCCCCTGCATCGGCAGGCGGACTCTCAACCACTGCGCCACCAGGGAAGCCCTAAAATTATGTTTTATTCAGCAGACTTTCTGAGGACTTAAGCCCAGGATACAGCCTCTCAGATAACTCTAAGGGACTGTTCTGAAGAGGTAAGGGAGGAGCCAGGATACATAGAGGAGTTTTTGCAAAAAAATAAACAAAAAACACACAAAGAAACAACAAACAAATGAAAAACAACAAAAAGCCCAGGTAGTTGGAACATCAAAAGATTACTGTTAATTAAAGAGAAAACAGACATCTCAAGTTAATGAATTTAGTGCTTTTCTATGTATGGGAAGATGCAAGAGTCTGGGCTCATTGAAATCATTCCTTTGATATGCACTTTAGCTATCTAGGGCTAGTATCCTGTTTTTCTCCATCTGAATCCCTTCAGGGTGTAATAGGGAATTCTATTACAAGTTAATCACTAAAGGGATGTTGCCTATAAGCTTGAATTATAATGACCCTCCTCTGGGACCCCTGCCTCCCAGGTGATGAGCACTAAGCTAAAATCCCTTTGTTTGGCTCACATCCAGACCAGGCCCACCTGTGAATGACTACAGGAAGGAGGAAACTAACACATCCCCTCCTGAGGCTGACCAGAACCAGGAAATGTTTGACTTTACTCCCTCCCCTTTTAGTATAAATGAAGCCTGAATTCTAACTCAGGCAAGATGGTTCTTTGGGACATGAGTCCACCATCTTCTCGGTCTGCTGGCTTTCTGAATAAAGTCGCTATTCCTTGCCCCAACAACTCATCTCTCAATTTATTGGCCTGTCGTGCAGTGAGTAGTATGAGCTTGGACTTCGTAGCAAGGATGCCCAGTGAGGCTGCTGCAGTGGCTGATGGCCTGATGGCAGGAACATCCTTTTTTTTTTTTTACTGATACAGCAGGTGACATTTTTTTGTCCACAGAGAGTTGAAAAATAGGCAAAACTAAGGTATGATGTGGGAATTTGATTAGTGATTCTCTTTGAGGGATAGGAACTGGAAGGGGGCACTGCAGGGAGGGCTCATGGGCACTGGTCACGTTCTGTTTCCTGAGCTGGGTACTGCTTATATGGGTGTATTTGGTTTGTGAAAAATCAAGCTATAAATCTATGACTGGTTGTGTTAGTCCTGGTCCTCCAAGAGCAGATGCCAAGATGGTATTAGATGTGCATAGGATTGATCGGGGAAAATTCTATGAGTATAAAGGGAAAGGGAACCAGAGGAAGCCAGTGGACCTGTCAGACTATGGTGCAGGTCTGACCCCTGTGAAGGAGAGAGGGAAGGAAGGAAATAGGTAAGGGAGGTCTGAGACTGCTGTAGAGATATTTTTTTTTAATAGATCTTTACTGGAGTATAATTGCTTCACAATACTGTGTTACTTTCTGTTGTACAACAAAGTGAATCATCCATATGCATACATATATCCCCACATCCCCTCCCTCTTGAGCCTCCCTCACACCCTCCCTATCCCAGCTCTCTAGGTCATCGCAAATCACCAAGCCGATCTCCCTGTGCTATGTTGCTGCTTCCCACTAGCTATTTTACATTCGGTAGTGTATATATGTCAATGCTACTCTCACTTCACCCCAGCTTCGCCCTCCCACCCCATGTCCTCAAGTTCATTCTCTATGTCTACCTCTTTATTCCTGCCCTGCAAATAGGTTCATCAGTACCATTTTTTTTGTTTTTGTTTTTAGATTCCACATATATGCGTTAGCATACGGTGTTTGTTTTTCTCTTTCTGACTTACTTCACTCTGTATGACAGACTCTAGGTCCATCCACCTCACTACAAATAACTCAATTTTGTTTCTTTTTATGGCGAGTAATATTCCACTGTATATATGTGCCACATCTTCTTTATCCATTCATCTGTTGATGGACATTTAGGTTGGTTCCATGTCCTGGTTATTGTAAATAGTGCTGCAATGAACATTGTGGTACATGTCTTTTTGTTTTTGTTTTTTGAATTTTTGAATTTATTTTTTATACAGCAGGTTCTTATTAATTATCTATTTTATACATATTAGTGTATATATGTCAATCTCCCAATTCATCACACCACCACCACCACCCCTGCCACTTCCCCCCTTGGTGTCCATACGTTTGTTCTCGACATCTGTGTTTCTATTTCTGCCCTGCAAACAGGTTCATCTGTACCATTTTTCTAGGTTCCACATATATGCGTTAATATACGATATTTGTTTTTCTATTTCTGACTTACTTCACTGTATGACAGTCTCTAGATCCATCCACATCTCTACAAATGACCCAATTTCGTTCCTTTTTATGGCTAATATTCCATTGTATATATGTACCACATCTTCTTTAATCATTTGTCTGTTGATGGGCATTTAGGTTGCTTCCATGTCCTGGCTATTGTAAATAGTGCTGAAATGAACATTGGGGTGCATGTGTCTTTTTGTTGTTGTTGTTGTGGTAAGCGGGCCTCTCAGTGTTGTGGCCTCTCCCGCTGTGGAGCACAGGCTCCAGACGCGCAGGCTCAGCGGCCATGGCTCACAGGCCCAGCCGCTCCGCGGCATGTGGGATCTTCCCGGTCCGGGGCACGAACCCCTGTCCCCTGCAACGGCAGGTGGACTCTCAACCACTGCACCACCAGGGAAGCCCACATGTGTCTTTTTGAATTATGGTTTTCTCTGGGTATATGCCCAGTAGTGGGATTGCTGGGTCATATGGTAGTTCTATTTTTAGTTTTTTAAGGAAACTCCATACTGTTCTCCACAGCGGCTGTATCAATTTACATTCCCACCAACAGTGCAGGAGGGTTCCCTTTTCACCACACCCTTTCCGGCATTTATTGTTTCTAGATTTTTTTTGTTTTTGAATTTTATTTTATTTATTTTTTATATAGCAGGTTCTTATTAGTTATGTTTCTAGGTTTTTTGATAATGGCCATTCTGAACGGTGTAAGGTGATACCTCATTGTAGTTTTGATTTGCATTTCTCTAATAATTAATGCTGTAGAGATTTAAGAAACTTTCAGCAAGGCCTACGGCAAGCCCTGGGATCAAAGTTACTATAGTGGGGCTTCCCTGGCAGCTCAGTGGTTAAGAATCCGCCTGCCAATGCAGAGGACATGTGTTCAAGCCCTGGTCTGGGAAGATTCCACGTGCCGCGGAGCAACTAAGCCTGTGCGCCACAACTACTGAGCCTGCGGTCTAGAGCCTGCGAGCCACAACTACTGAAGCCCACGTGCCTAGAGCCCGTGGGCTGCAACAAGAGAAGCCACCCAATGAGAAGCCTGCTCACCGCAACTACAGAAAAGCCCGAGCGCAGCAACAAAGACCCAATGCAGCCAAAAATAAAAATAAATTAAAAAAAAAAAAGTTACTGTAGTGTAAGTGCCTGACAGTAAGCTTTTTTTTTTTTAATTTTAAGTGCCTGACATTAAGCTTTCGATTGCTGAGGCATTCATTTCAAAGACACGCACCTCAAACATTTTGTGGAACACAGTTACTAGTTAAACAAATAGATAAGGAGACAGGCTGCCCCCACCCAAGAAGTCCCTCTCCCACTTTTTTCTTTTAGCCCAGCGGCTTGTGAGATCTTAGTTCTCTGACCAGGGATTGAACCTGCCTCTTCGGCAGTGAAAGTGCAGAGTCCTAACTGCTAGACCCCCAGGGAATTCCCCAAAATTCCCCTTTTAGAAAGTCCTGGGTAACCTACATAACTGATTGCTTGAGTGACCCCACTTTTCCCTTCCTGTGTCCTAATTCTGGCTCTTCTGTTTTAAATTTGCCAATAAAGAGTGAACCTGTGAAACCCTAGGCACCTCATCCTCAACCCCAATAAAGGCAAAACCCCAGGTGCATGCTCTCTCTCTCTCTACCTGTGACCTTGCTGTGTGGCCCCAGACGTGCCAGGTACCCTCCAGGACTTGTAATAAACCTTTTCTTTTCCCCCCAAAGTTCCCTAATGGTTGTTGCTGAGGTGTATCTTGCAATCACAAGGACTAGTCCATCCACGACACTGGCTCCAGTTGGGGAAACGTCTGGGGTGTGGGGGGCTCCCACTGGTAGTACAGGACCCCCAGGCACTCCTAGCCAATAGCATCACTATCGATCATAGGCTAAGACTGACACAAAACAGTCACCCAACAGAGGAGCCCTGTGACTCCAAGGACCAGGCCTCCATCAGTATCCTTGCTGTGCTCAGTCATTGGCTGGGAGCCCATGGGAAGCACAGCCTTTGCACTAGCACTCGATGGGTTTCAGAGCACAGCTGGGGCGATTGGGCAATTGTGCTCCCCACAGTAGGAGGCCTGAGAGACATGTTTTGAATCCACTACAGTCTACCCCTTGCACCACATACATTTACTTCTCCACACAGGTTCAGAGATAGTTCCATGGGCCTCGCTTCCTGAGTGGAACCTAAGAAAAGGGATGCTACTAGAATAAACCATAACCTCCATTGCTTTGGTTGATCCGTGACTCAGGGCTGCAGTTGGTATTCATCTTCTTCCACCATCCATCCTAAACTCACCTGAGTCTCAGCTCTTACCTCAGCAGGTCTTGATAGCATAAGCCAAACCTTATTGCTGAGGGTCGTGAACCCTTGGTATGTTAACTCTTTTCATGCCAGGGGTAATTCATGTGTCCATTCTCAGTTGCAGTGGGCAATGGAGTGCCAGGAGGCTCCCAAGCAGCTCACCTGGGTTCTGCACGTGTTGTCCCATCCCCATTGTGAACATTGGGGTGCATGTGTCTTTTTGTTCTTGTTGTGGTACGCGGGCCTCTCAGTGTTGGTAACTAAGATCCCACATGCTGCGTGGTGCGGCCAAAAAATAAAGAGGATCAGAAACACTTCTCATTCTCATGGAACTGACAATAATATTCATTTAGTTTTACGTTGGGGCTATGTTAACTCTCCTGCCCTCTGTTATACTACTAGTCTGAAGAGATCTGGATCATCGGAACAGCCCACAGATGTGACACTGATCTGTTACACTGATATCATGCTGATCAGACAGGACATGTAGAGAGGGCTCTGAAGCAGGTCCTGGCTGCAGAGCAAACCGTGCCTCACTTGGACCATCGGATCCAGCAGACCCTATGGTGTTGGTGGAGTCAGCGGAGGGAAAGATTCAGTATAGAGCTTATGGCAAGCCCCAGTGGGAGAATCACAATGCAGAACTCTGGAATTCTTGGGCAAGGTCATGCCACCTACTGCAGAGAAGTGTACACCATTGAAGAAATACCTGCAGGCTTGTTACTGAGCCCTGGTATAAAACAGTTGGCCATTTGTCATCAAGTGACCAAGTTCAGAACTTCCAATTATGAGTTGGGTTATTTTGGACCCGGTGAGGAATAAAAGTAAATGGGCCCAGCAGAGGTCATTGTAAATATAATCAAGCCCTCCTGGGACCAGAGGGCACAAGTAAGCTGCATGAGCGAGTAGCCTAGGACCCTTATTGCACACAACAGTTGCTCCAAAATCCCTTCCCTGTTTGCCCCTAAGCCTGTATGGAGGTCCCACATGACTAGCTGAAAACGAGGAGGAAAAGACTCAAGCTTGGTTTATGGACAGGTTGGCTCAGTGCACAGGTGCAAAGCAAAAATAGACCACAGCTACATAGCAGCCACTTTCAGAGTTGGTCTTGAAAGACAGTGGAGATGGAAAATCTTCCCAATAGGTGGAGCTGCAAGCAGTCATCCGCTTTTTATGGAAGGAAAAGTGACCTAAGTTGAAAATACAGATAGGTTCCTGAGCAGTGGTCAGTGGTCTGGCTGTCTGGAAGGGGATCTGGAAGGAAAAGGACTAGAATGTAGAGATAAGGAGATCTGAGGTAGAGGCATATGGCTGGATGAGAGAAATAGAGAAAACACTGAGCCCCCAGTATGCCACTATTCCTTGAGGAGACCAACTGGCCACTTGACAATTCAGCTACAGTGGGCCTTTCTGTCCTGGAAATGTCACCAGTTTGTCCTGAGAGAGAGAGATACCTAACCTGGGCAAGGGTCTGCCTTGTCTGCCTGCAGACTCAGCCAGAGCCACTATTCAGCAGCCTATGGAATGCCTGATCTACAAGCATGGAATCCCACGTATCATAGCCTTCAACCAGGGACCTGTTTTACATGCAGGGAGGTGTAGGAGTAGGCCCATGGCCTTGGGATCCCATGGATATACCACCTACTGCACCATCCAGAGACATCCAGCATCACAGAATGCTGGAACAGCCTTCTACAAGCATAGCTGAGGTACCAGCTTGGAGGAAATACTCTGTGATAAGCCAACCCACTTACTCCCAATGACTCACTGGGAGAATATTGTGCTTCCCATTCCTGTAACTCTGAGCTCTGCAATGTTGGAGACCCTGGTCCTCAAAGAGGACATGCTTTTCCTAGGGGACACAGAAAGGGTTCCATTGAATTATAAGTTGTGGCTACCACATGGGTACTTTGACCTTCTTGTGCACAGGGACCAGCAGGTTTGAAGAATTTTTCGCACGGTTTGCTCTGCAGCCGGGACCTGCTTCAGAGCCCTCTCTACATGTCCTGTCTGATCAGCATGATATCAGTGTAACAGATCAGTGTCACATCTGTGGGCTGTTCCGATGATCCAGATCTCTTCAGACTAGTATTATAACAGAGGGCAGGAGAGTTAACATAGCCCCAACGTAAAACTAAATGAATATTATTGTCAGTTCCATGAGAATGAGAAGTGTTTCTGATCCTCTTTATTTTTTGGCCGCACCACGCAGCAGGCAGGATCTTAGTTACCAGACCAGGGATCGAACCCGGGCCCCCTGCATTGGAAGCGTGGAGTCTTAACCACTGGACCGCCAGGGAAGTCCTGATCCTCTTTTCTAAGTGGAATGTAAAAGAATGAACTTGCTAAATCAATGGCAACAAACCATATACCTCAAGCCTTATTAATCTGCTCTAGCAATGAAACAATTTCAAGCGCATCAATTGTAATCAGGGCTGTTACTTGCTTGAGTGCACAGTAATCTATAGTCATTCTCCAGAATCAATCCAGTTTCTGCAGGCACCAGACTGATGAATTAAACAGAGATGTGATAGAGACCACCACCTCTGCACCTTTTATAACTTTCATGGTGGCACCAATCTTTGCCATCCTTTCTTCTCTCCTGCCCCACTTCTGGAACACTCCTTGGTCTTCTGCTGGGAGCACCACATGACCCTGGTTTTCCTCACACCTCTCTGGCAAGTTCATTCAAAGTTCTGCCAGCTCACCTTCCCCTAGCTGGTTTTCATTTCATTTCATTTTTTGCTGTTTGTAGAATCACTAGGTTTTTACTTTACTTTAGCTTTAATTGAAAGTACATAATAAAATGCACATTGTTCAAAACAAGCACTAGCCAGTGTTTAATGTCTGTATTTACCTTTAAAGGGTGAGTTCTATCACTACAACTTTGGGTCAGGTCACATTCACAGGGCCTCAAATTCAAAATTTTGAGGCAGGGTCTTCCCTGGTGGCGCAGTGGTTAAGAGTCCGCCTGCCAATGCAGGGGACACGGGTTCGTGCCCCGGTCAGGGAAGATCCCACGTGCCACGGAGCAGCTAGGCCCGTGAGCCATGGCTGTTAAGCCTGCGCGTCCGGAGCCTGTGCTCAGCAACGGGAGAGGCCACAGCTGTGAGAGGCCCGCGTACCAAAAAAAAAATGAGGCAATCTTGTGACTTCCCTGGTGGTCCAGTGGTAAAAAGTCCACCTTACAATGCAGGGGACACAGGTTCAATCCCTGGTCGGGGAACTAAGATCCCACACGCTGAGGGGCAACTAAGCCGGTGCGCCACAACTATGGAGCTCTCGCGCCTCATCTAGAGCCCATGTACCGCAAACTACAGAGCCTACACGCTCTGGAACCAGAGCGCCACAACTAGAAAGAGAAAAACCCTCATGCCGGAACTAGCGAGAAGCCCACGCACCACGACCGGGGAGCCTGTGAGTTACAACGAAAGATCCCCCATGCCTCAGTGAAGATCCCATGTGCCGCAGCAGTCAAAAATAACTTAAATAATTAATAAATAAATAAAAATTTGAGGCAATCTCCAAATGGAGTTTAGAGGCCTGAAAGAAGAAAACATCAAATTTTACAAATTTTACCTGCTTCCCAGACCACACCACTTGGTGTGAATATTTGTATAAATTTGTAATTATTCTTTGAGGAACACACTACGAAATTTGTGTATACATATTAAAAGCTCAAAACGTCTTAAATGTGCATTTTAAATATACCACGAGTTCTGTAATTCTGCTTGGTCTTTCGTCATTTTTCAACCCTCCGCTAAGGCTCAGAAAATATAAGTGGCCTCTCGAGTCTCTCCACCCCTGTGAAGAAAAAAGTCTGCTTTTGCTCTGTTTATCCCGGTAACAGCGAATGGACAAAAGTAAAAGCCAATAGCCACCGGCGAAGCGCGCCCAGCCTCACTTACCGCCGAGGCGGCCTCTCAGACAAGGGAAACTCGTACTCCCACACCTCTGAGTGCTTCTCCCCTCTGCATCCCAGAAGGCGCTGCGTCGCCTCTAAGCCTTCCGCCCCCTTCCATCCCAACAGGCAACGGGGCTTATAACGTCAAACGCTCGTCATCAGGATGATTATAGAAATGCCTGAATATACGCCCATGCTTAAACATTAAAAATGTCTGTAACAGGCTCACCGATGAGAAAGAGCCCAAAAGATATGTCTTAGTGATTTTTTTTCAGAGGATTTAGTTTTAATCTCCAGGAGAAAAATTCCATCTTTCAGTAGACTCGCTCAGGCACCTCCTTGGACAGCACGCGCAGGCCGGCGGCTCGGGGGCCTCGGGGCCCTAGGCAGAGCAAGTGCGAGAGGAGCTGGTGGTGTCTACGCGGTGCTTGTAGATTCTTCTGCGTGGAGCCATGGGAGGCCTGGAGAAGAAGAAGGTGATGGGCGAGAGGCCGGGGCGGGTCTGGGGCAGGGGGGACGGGGGTGCCTCAGGAGGTAGGAGACGGGAGCGATGGAGCCCGGGGACTGCGCCTTTCTCCGGCCTTGGATCCTCGTGGGTGCAGAAGCGGCTGGGATCAACGCGACAGGAGACAGCAGGCAGAAGGGGTTCGAGGATGGGCGAGGACGGCAGTACTTGTTCTGTAAAATAGGGGAAAGAACCCTGGAGTAGAGCTGTGAAAGAGCGTTGAGGTTACCAAGCAGAGCTGCACCCCAAAACAGGCCGAGCCGGAGGATAACTTTACTGAAAGTGATGAACATTACGTAGAGCTCACCATTATTTCGAGCTCATCATCTCTAAAACTTGTGACTCCCTTTTCTGCTGAATCAGGCTTTGTCCTGGACATTGGGGATGGGAGATATAATCAACTAGTTGTGGTCCCTGCATTCGTGGAGCTCACTTTCTAGTGGGGAAGGTGGACACTAAAGTAAATAACCAAATAAAACGATCACAAACAAGCCTGGCAGCGGAAACTAAGTGCCAAGGCCTTCGGGTGGAAAACGCTTGCTGTGTGCAAGGAATTAAAGGATATCAGCTTGGCTGGGGTATAGTAAACCAAGAGGAGAGTGGCATCTGGTGAAGTTGCGGTTGGACAGGGACCAGGTCACGCAAGGCCTGTCAGGCACAGTGAGGAGACTGATTTTATTCAAAAAGCAGTAAGAATCAACTGAAGGAGGAGTAATATCTGTTTTTCAAGGAGTTGTTCTTGTTGCCGTATGGAGAATCACCTTGATGGCATGAAGAGATTAGAGAGGGGATGGGGATGAGGATGAGGAAGATGTAGTTGCCTCGATTGTTTCTGTCAGCTGGAAAGTTCCTGCTGCCAATCTGTTTTTAATCCAGCTATTGAGCTAAGTGCTAGTGATTGGAACTACAAAGATGTAACATTGAAAACCTGACTTTGAGGTACAGGTGCAGATATGTAAACAAATCATGACAGTTTTTGTCGTTGTTGTTTGTTTGTTTTGTTTTGGCCACGCCCAGCGTCTTGCGGGATGGAACCCGGGCCCCGTTCAATGGAAGCTCGGAGTCCTAACTACTGGACCACCAGGGAAGTCCCAACAAATCATGACAGTTTTCAAAGCAGGGTTTCACAACCGTTTTGACATTTTGAGCCAGATAACTGTTGTGGGGAGGGTTGTCCTGTGAGTTGTGGGATGTTTAGCAGCATTCCTGGCCTCTTACCCCCTAGGTGCCAATAGCATCTAACAGCCCAAAATGCTGAATACACCGCCATACATCCAGGGAGTAAAGTCACCCCAGTTGACTTTAATTATCCCCTTAATGTTTGAAAGAATAAGAATGGTGACAGTGTAGGGCAATAGAAAACAATTTTAATGAAAGAATGAAAGCAACTTCCCTAAGACAGTCTGAAAGTCATCTTTGTACCCTCAGAACTTGACGCGGGCCTGATCCCCAGTAGACAATGTCTAAAGGGAAGAATGAATGAAGGACATGTTTCGTGACTGTGGGATTATTCATAAACATACCCCTCAGAAGGCTACAGGTTTGTCCCTTTAGAGCTGGACCTGGCCATTGAGGCCTATGCTGTCTTAATCCAGAGGAAGACCTCGTTTGGGAAGGACGTGCTTGGTTAGCATTGCAGGGAGCTGGTACAGTGCACTGCTGCTCTATCAGGGATACAGACGTGTGAGTGTGAGGCAGCATCTTAGCACCACAGATGTCCAGATGGTTGCACAACACAACATGCTCTTTGGGTGCAGGTAGAGACCAGGCCTTTTGTCGTTATTACCTCCTAGCATCTAGCTAAACACTTGGAACATAGTAGAGGTCTTGTGATTGTCTGTTGAATGAATGAGGAAGGAGAGAGGCTGTGTGGCTTAGAGTGTGCATTTTCAACTGGATGGTGTCATGCTGAAGGGAACAGAAATTGGTTGGGGGACATCTTAGACATTACAATGATGTGTAGCCCTCAGAAGGACCACATTACAGAAACATCTACAGTGTACCTGTGGTATTAACATTTTATGGGGCTGTGAGAGAGGGTGATTAAAGGGGAGAAAAGGTCTAAAAAGGCCTCTGGTGGTGGAGGGGTGGTTATAATGAAAAAGAAGTTGAGAACACTGGCTTAGTGGATGAGGCACTCAGGTTCTGGACTTGGACCTAGGTCTGAATCCAGCCCCAGCTCTTAAAAAGCTATGTGACCTGGGCAGGTTATTTTACTGAGCCTGTTTTCCTCCCTTGTGAAATGAGAATTTTAATGGCACCCACCTCACAGTGTTGTGGGGATTAAATGAATAATGTGTGCAAATCAGTAATCATAATGGTCAGTACTTACAGCCACTACTAAGTGCTTGGCATAGCACCTGATCCACAGCAACCTCATGGTCCTGCATCGTGCAGATGTGTGTGTCCTCCTCTGTGCTGACAAGTGCAGGGACAGTGCAGGAGCGCTCCGTCCCCACAGCCTCTTGGCCATTTATCCAGAGTAATAGTCGCCTCTTGCATGAGCAATGTCCAGAGGTTGCTCTCCGTCATTGTAATCATTGCTAATGGAGAATTGATTTTATCCTCCCCAAGTATGAACGAGGCTCTGCTACCAACTACATCACCCGAAACAAAGCCCGGAAGAAGCTGCAGCTGAGCCTGGCCGACTTCAGGTGAGGTTGGAGAGGAGAGGGGGACTTCGGGTACCTGGCCAGTGAAAACTCAGCCACATCCCTCTCTTAACTGCACTGCTGCAAACTCTGTCTGGGATTCTGCTATTCCTTCTCTTTCTTGCCTGGCTTTGCTTTAGTGAGCTGTGCTTTGCCAGGTGTGGTCCACGGGGAAGCTGGAGAACTGGGTCGTGTCACCCTGAGTCATCAAAATGGGCCCACTGGTGCAATGCACTGCTGCTCTCTTATCTGGATCTTTGTCACCCATCCTCTCCCTTCTGGCAGTAGTGACCCCTGATCCTGCAGCTTATGGTTCTCAGCTCCTTGGAGAGTCCAGTCCAGACTCTTCCACAGCCTGCGTCCTGCTGCCTGGCTCACTTTTCATCTTCCAAACGCCCCCAGCACTTCCCACTCTTACAGCCGCTGTCCTTCTTAAGATTCTCTTCCCTCTGCCCTTTATAGGCAGACCTTGGAGATATTGTGGATTCAGTTTCACACCATTGCAATAAAATGAATATCACAATGAAGCGGTTTCCCAGTGCATATAAAAGTTACATTTACACTCTACTGTAGTCTGTTAAGTGTGCAGTAGTTTTATGTCTAAAAGAAATGAACATGCATTAATTTAAAATACTTCATTGCTAAAAAATGCTAATCATTATCTGAGCATTCAGTGAGTGGTAAGCTTTTTGCTGGTGGAGGGTCTTGCCTCGATGTTGACGGCTGCCGACTGATCAAGGAGGTGGTTGCTGAAGGCTGGGCTGGCTGTGACAGTTTTTTTTTTTTTTTTGCGGTACGCGGGCCTCTCGCTGTTGTGACCCCTCCCGTTGCGGAGCACAGGCTCCGGACACACAGGCTCAGCAGCCATGGCTCACGGGCCAACCGCTCCACGGCATGTGGGATCTTCCCGGACCCGGGCACGAACCCATGTCCCCTGCATCGGCAGGCACCACCCAGTGCACCACCAGGGAAGCCCTGTGACAGTTTCTTAAAATAAGACCACAGTGAGGTTTGCCACGTTGATTGACTTCCTTTCGTGAATCATTTCTCTGTAGCACACAGTGCTGTTTGACAGCATTTTACCCATAGTAGAACTTCTGTCAGAATTGGAGTCGATCCTGTCAGACTCTGCTGCTGTTTTGTCAACTAAATTTATGTAATATTCTAAATCCTTTGTTGTCATTTCAGCAATTTCCACAGTAGATTCCATCTCAAGAAACCGCTGTCTTCACTCATTTATAAGAAGCACTCCTCATCTGTTAAAGTTTTATCATGAGATGGCAGCAATCCAGTCCCACCTTCAGGGTCCACTTCTAATTCTAGTTCTCTTGCTGTTTCCACCACATCTGCAGTTACTTCCTCCACTGAAGTCTTGAACCCCTCAAAGTCATCCATGAGGGTTGGAAGCAACTTCTTCCAAACTCCTGTTAATGTTGATATTTTTATCTCTCCTGAATCACGAAAATTCTTAACGGCATCTAGAAGGGTAAATCCTTTCCAGAGGTTTTCAATTTACTTTGCCCAGATCCATCAGAGGAATCATTGTCTATGGTGGCTATAGCCTTATGAAATGTATTTCTTAATAAGACCTGAAAGTCAGAATTAGTCCTTGATCCATTGGCTGCATAATGGATGTTTTGTTAGCAGGCATGAAAACAACATTAATCTCATTGTACAGCTCCATCAGAGCTCTTGGGTGACCAGGTGCATTGTCAATGAGCAGTAATATTTTGAAAAAACAAAAAACTTTTTTCTGAGCAGTAGGTCTCCAGGGTGGGCTTAAAATAGTCATTGACCATGTTTTTTGTTTTGTTTTTTTAAATTTATTATTTATTTTTGGCTGCTTTGGGTCTTCATTGCTGCTCATGCTTTCTCTAGTTGCGGCGAGCAGGGGCTACTCTTTATTGCAGTGTGTGGGCGTCTCATTGCGGTGGCTTCTCTTGTTGCGGAGCACGGACTCTAGGTGCATGGGCTTCAGTAGTTGTGGCTCACGGGCTCTAGAGCGCAGGCTCAGTAGTTGGTGGCGCATGGACTTAGTTGCTCCACGGCACGTGGGATCTTCCTGGACCAGGGCTCGAACCCGTGTCCCCTGCATTGGCAGGTGGATTCTTAACCACTGCACCACCAGGGAAGCCCCTGACGTTGTTTTTTGTAAACAGATGTGCTGTTATCCAGGCTTTGTTGTTCCATTTATAGAGCACAGGCAGAGTGGATTTTAGCATAATTCTTAAGGGTCCCAGGATTTTCAGAATGGTGAATGAGCATTGGCTTCACCTTAAAGTCACCAGTTGTGTTATCCCATAACAAGAGAGTCAGCCTGTCCTTTGAAATTTTGAAGCCAGGCATTGACTTCTCTCTAGCTAGGAAAGTGCTAGAAGGCATCTTCTTCTAATATAAGGCTGTTTCATCAACATCGAAAATCTGTTGTTTAGTTCATTATCTTAACTAGATCTGGATAACTTGCTTCAGCTTCTACATCAGCACTTGCTGCCTCACCTTGTACTTTCATGTCCTGGAGATTGCTTCTTTCCTTAAAGCTCATGAACCATCCTCTGCTAGCTTCAGAGTTCATCCTGCAGCTTCCTTACTTCTGTCAGCCTTCATAGAATTGAAGAGAGTTAGAGTCTTGCTCTGGATTAAGCTTTGGCTTAAGGGAATGTTGTGGCTGGTTTGATCTTCTGTCCAGACCACTAAAACTTTATATCAGCAATAAGGCTGTTTTGCTTTCTTATCGTTTATGTGTTCCCGGGAGTAGCTCTTTTAATTTCCTTCAAGGGCTTTTCCTTTGCATTCACAACTTGGCTGGCTGCGGTGCAAGAAACCTAGCTTTCGACCTGTCTTGGCTTTCACCATGCCTTCCTCACTAAGCTTAATCATTTCTAGCTTTTGATTTAAAGTGAGAGATGTGGGACTCTTCATTTCACTTGAACACTTAGAGGCCACTGTAGGGTTATTTGTTGACCTCATATCAATATTGTGTCCCAGGGAGTAGAGAGGCCTGAGTAGAGGGAGAGAGACTGGGGAATGGCAGGTCGGGTGGAGCAGTCAGAACACACACGACATTTATTGATGAAGTTCACCATCTTGTATGGGTGCTATTCGTGGTGCCCCCAAAATGATTACAATAGCAACATCAAAGATCACTGATCACAGATCACTATAACAAATATAATAATGATGAAATAGTTTGGAAATATTGTGAGAATTCCAAAAATGTGACACAGAGACATGAAGGTGAGCAAATGTTGGAAAAATGGCGCCGATAGACTTGCTCAATGCAGGGTTGCACAAACCTTCAATTTGTTTTAAAAAAAAAAAAAAAAAAAGAAAATGCAATTACCTGCAAAGTGCAATAAAGTGAAATTCAATAAAATGAGGTATACCTCCATGTGGCTGAAATGTTGATTTGTCAGCAAGGCCTTTCCTGACTCTCCTTGCTAAAAGAGGTACCTACCAGTTGGCCCCTGTCAATATCCTGATTGTTTCCTTTCTGGTGCTTGGGACTGTCTGCACTATGTTTGTCAGGAACTTGTCACTGTCGGACTCCTGCACTAGAAAGTGAGTTTTCCAAAGGGCAGGGCTCCTGTGTTCTCTGTTCACTGCAGTTTTCCAGGCCCAGCGTGCCCAGTGCTCAGCACGTTTGCTGATAGAAGGAGTGGCCTTTGTCTTCCAGGCGGCTGTGCATCCTGAAGGGCATTTATCCCCATGAACCCAAACACAAGAAGAAGGTCAACAAGGGCTCCACGGCAGCCCGAACCTTTTACCTTATCAAAGACATCAGATTCCTCCTCCATGAACCCATTGTCAACAAGTTCCGGGAGTACAAGGTGAGGCCTGGGCTCTAGGGTCTGGATGGGGCCCTTCCCAGCTCTATGCAGACCCACTAACACTGACCTTGGGCAAATTGTTTGATCTCTCTGAGCAAGCCTGTACATAGGGTGAGGTAATTCTACCTCAAAAGGGTGTCAGGGGGATTGACTGAGATCTTAGGTGTGGAAATCATTTACATAGAACCTGACCAATGATTAATGCATTACCTGTCATGCTTTTCCCCTGGTTCTTTTGGAGAAGGGTAAATGTATTGCCTCTGAGGCAAAGATTGTGGTCTTTCAGGGGCTCTCTGGTGTGTTTTCTGCCCAAATAAACCACTCCTATTCAGGTTCTTTCTGGAATTGTTCCCAGGAGACCAAGCTTTTCATTCTTCAAATAGAAACGATTAAATGCTTAAATACTACAGGGAAAGAAGAAACTTAATTATACCAAATGCAAATAATTGAAAGTAGACTGCTGTTACTGTAGCCTTTGCCGAGCAGCAGGGCCAGGCTGTGGGGTACAGCTGCTGGTAGCCCTCTCGCCAGAGCTGGCCGAGGTGGGCGGCTGGACCTGTCCTGCTGCTGGGTTTTCCAG
Organism: Grampus griseus; assembly: GCF_964374135.1. Lineage (NCBI taxonomy): Eukaryota > Metazoa > Chordata > Mammalia > Artiodactyla > Delphinidae > Grampus > Grampus griseus. The sequence continues at coordinate 23,081,383 of NC_139006.1, read as the reverse complement.
ACACCCCAGCTCATTGCATTGGAACTGGGCCCCTTGTGGGACTGGCTGTCTCAGAGCTGCTGTTTACAGTCTCAGCGCAGGTGGCCTCTGAGCCTCTGAAGAAGTGCTCGGGGGAGGCAGTTGGTCAGTTTAGAGGACTTTCTGGGGCCACCATTGGCCTCAACTGCATTTTCTCGTGTGGCCCAGCCCCACATGTGGGCCCGAGGCTCGTTTCACACACATGCGGACTGGTGTTTCTGGCCCAGCCTCCTGGCCCTGGTCTGTCTCACTTCTCAGTTGGAAAATAGGGCTGAAAACGTTATACTTTCACGTAAACATGCGGAGTCAGCCCGTCTGAATGCTTATCCCTGTTCATCTGTCAGCGGGATGCAGTGGGGTGGCTCTGTCGTCAGTCTGGGTCAGGTTCGCTGCTCCGTGAAGGTGGCTGTTGTGCAAACCCCGGGCTGAGGGGGCAGATCGTGCCGGCAGACAGCCGTGGTCGGAGAGCCCTCCTGCCCCGAGCATCCCTCCTCCACGGAAGGGGTGTACGGGAGCCGTTGGCCCCACATCAGCGGTCTCCTCCTCTCTCCCAGGTGTTCGTCCGGAAGCTGCGGAAGGCCTATGGGAAGAGTGAGTGGAACACGGTGGAGCGGCTGAAGGACAACAAGCCCAACTACAAGCTCGACCACATCGTCAAGGAGCGGTGAGCCGGGGGTTCTGACCTGGTGCTGGGGGTACAGTGGGGAACGGGGCCGAGACCCTGCTCACAGAGCTGGCGTCCTGTTGGAGGAGGCAGACCAGAAAACAAACTGCCAAGTTGTTCTAATGGTTGCAAGTCCACACGAGTGCCACGAGGGATGCTCTCCAGGAAGGGAGCTGGAGGACGCACGTTAGTTACAGGCTTGTCAAAGGAGGTCTCTGGGGGGAGACAGTTGAGCCAGCCAGGAGAGGCATGGTTCAGGCAGAGCAAACAGCAAGTGCAAACGCCCTGTGGTGAGAGAGAGCCGGAGTCCTGGGGGTATGCATGGGGTGCATGGTCAGTCCTGGAAGACGTGACTGGACACCTCTGATCTCAACTGTTTCTTGCCCATCCTTCTCAGCAGTCCCCGTCATTTGTTGACTAAATCAGTGGGGACACTTGGCAATGTCTGGAGGCACTTCTGCTTCTCCTGACTTGGATGGCAGGGGGTCTACTAGTATTTAATTAGTAGAGGCCAGGGATGCTGCTCAGCACCCTGTAGTGCACAGGACAGCCCCCACGACATGGGACAACCTGGCCCACAATGTCAGTGGTGGTAAGGTGCAGAAACTCTGGGCTAACTGAATGTCTGCCTTCTCTTGGTGGCTGTTGGCCCTGGGAACACTTAGCTCCAGGCTGGATGGACTTGGCTTCGTTGAGTCGGGCCAGCCATGGGCTAGCAGGGCAACAGCCTTGGCCTGGGAGCTCGACAGCAGGTGTTCTCACCCCAGCCCGTGGCCATGAGCTGGGCAGTCCGCGAACTGCTCCTGCTCCGAGCAGGTCCTCCTCTAACAGAGAGATGACGCGTGTGACACAGCTGTCCTGTGGAACAAATGAAAAAAAAAAAATGCGCAAGAAAAAAGCAAGTGTCTGGATTCATGTGCACACTAGATGGCAGTATGGTGGCATTCCCATTCTGCGTCACCTCCTTCTCCTCAGCCCTTGCTTAAGAAAGAATGGCCAGTGCCGTTTCTAGGAAAGGCCCGGGTTGTTGGGTTTGTCTGTGAGGTGCAGAGCGAGGAAACTTCGAGGCACAAGAGGGGGCTGATTGAGTCTTTGGCCTCTGAACCAGGAAACCAAGTGCCTCTCTTGTTCTGAGAGGTCCCTGCGGACCTTTCTTCTGTTTTGCTCTGTGTCTGAAGACCTGGCTGGCCCCTCCTGACTCATATTTCTCTGACCTCAGAGCCAAGTGGGCACATCCTGGTTCCGTGTTCCTCCGGAAGCTGTGGGGAGGTTGGCGCTGCCAGGCCCCAGGGCGTTGCCCAGCTCCCTGTTCAGGAGATGGCGGTGGCAGGGCCTGGGGTGGGGCAACGAGTTCAGGGGCCCCTCAGAGCCCAGGCTGTGCGACCCTACGAGCGCCACCCTCCTGGCCACGCAGGTACCCCACGTTCATAGATGCCCTGCGGGACCTGGACGACGCCCTCTCCATGTGCTTCCTCTTCTCCACCTTCCCACGGACCGGCAAGTGCCACGTGCACACCATCCAGCTGTGCCACCGGCTGGCCGTGGAGTTCATGCACTACGTCATCGCCGCCCGTGCCCTGCGCAAGGTGAGCCCGGGGCCACCCAGTGGGGCCCAGCCCCCCGCCCCGCACCCCCATGTCCTCACCACGCTGTCCCCGCTCCACCGCAGGTCTTCCTGTCCATCAAAGGCATTTACTACCAGGCCGAGGTGCTGGGCCAGCCCATCGTGTGGATCACGCCCTACACCTTCTCCCACGATGTGAGTGTGCCCACAGGGAAGGGTTGTGCAGGGACCGTTGCTCCCTCTCTGCTTCCTAGACAGAGATAATGGTGTGGGTGAAGGGGGGCTCTTCCTGTCCTGCAGAACCAGCTGGGTTCCTGAGTGCCGGACAGGGCAGTGGCAGGGGGGGGTGTGGTACAGAATTGTAACAAGAGCCCGAGCCAGCCTGACTCCAGTACCTTCTAGCTGGTTGACCTTGGACGTGTTCCCTTACCTCTCTGTGCCCAGTTAATAACATGCTTCCACCTTCTAAGCCTTGTTGTGAGGATTTGAGGGAAAAAAGCTTTAAAAGTGCCTGGTGCTTGGCCCTCGGGGGTTGCAGAACCAACAGTGAGCGGCCACCGGGGCCGAGCACTGCCTGTATACACGGCCCTGCCCTCCAACCTGCTAGGTGCTCACCCCGCTCTGCCACCCCCACTCCTGTGCCCCACCCAGAACTGGGGACTGTGTGAGATTGGGGAGGATGAGCACAAGAGGAGTACTACTTATTACTGGCACTATTTCTTACTCATCTTTCTTTTTAAGACTGTGAGAATTTTTGGCAGGATCCGTCGAGAGAAATCTTGGTTTGGCCTCCGTATGGGGGTTGTTAGCCTCTAGTCTCCCACAGGGTCTCAGGCTTGGCGCCTGACTTATCCTGCTGTGGGCCTGCATTTGGCCTTGCTTCCTGCTTGTGCCTTGAGTGAGAACTGGTGCCTTCAGTGGAGACTCAGCTGGACGGCAGGTTTGCTGGCCAGGCAGCGGGAGCTGGTGGTCTGGGTCCCCTGGGCCACTGCTGATTACTCTGGGCTGGGGGCCACAGGCTGGAACCCCCGCTGAGTGCAGAGCAGCAGTGACAATTGGTGGCAGCCTGTGGTCTTTGTGGGTGAGAGGTGCTCAGCCCTCAGCAGTCCCTGTGCCCACTCCCTGGGGGCAGGTGTGTGTGCAAGTCTGTGCTCTTCCTTCTTCCCCTCTCTGTCCCTCCTCTCCTCTGTCCTTCCTGCCTTCTCTGCCCTGCCTTCCCTCCTTCCTCTCTGCCCCTCCCTCTCCTTCCTTCTCTCTGATGTCCCACCCCCTCACTTCTCAGACTGGTCTTTGTCTGTACTGCCAGTGGTGAATAGGGCCCTGTGGAGGCCGGCCTCCACACAGCTGGCCCTGGAGGAACGGGGGAGGGCACGGGCCACCCCTTCCTCCTTCCTCTCTGGCCAGCTCACTGCCACTGCTTCCTCTCAGCAAGAGGATGGGGGACCAGCCCTGGGTCATAGTTGGGGCCCCTGTGCAGCCAGTGCTGGGCTCCTGGCAGCAGGACCCAGGCAGGTAGCAGGGCCCAGGGGGCTGCTGTGCTGTGGGGCAGTCACCGCTCACGTGCTCGCAGGCCCGTCGAAGGCCCTGGTGGATGCTCATGGAAGGACTGAGGTAACAGTGGGGGACAGGTGGGGCACCTCTTGGCCCCTTTACCCCCACAGCCGAGTCACTGCCTGTTGGCAGGATGTAGAAACAGCTCAGCGTCACAGGCGCACAGGCACAGAAGCGATGCTGTGATCATTACTGATTTCATCATCGCTTGGCGTATCCCCCTGTCCAGGTCTCAGAAGTTGGCCGGGCTGGCTTGGCCTCTCTGGTATGCCAGGCAGTGCTGCTCAAGGGTCGAGGCACTTTGGTTTGGGTCTCAGATCCTTGCCCTGTTTTGTTTTATCAACTCCTCAAGGTTTAAGACGAGCCCTCCCGTGTCCCCCGCTTGCTCTGTGTTTTTGCCCCAAGCAGGCAGCATTTCTCAGGAGCTCCCTGGGGCTGCGCCAGGAAGCTGCCCAGCCTGTCCTGGGTCCTCGGGTTGTGCCTTTGTCTCCGGCTCGGGCCCAAGGCAGGGTTGCTGAATTCTGAGTATCTGTCCGAAGGCTCCTGCCAGGGCTCGTAGGTGCTGAGTGCCGCCCGCCCACTACCCCCACCCAGGCAGATGGGCTGATCCAGGGCCACCTTTCCCAGCCAGGCCCCCAGGTGCTCATGGGCTGGCCCCAGAAAAGACAGTAAATGGAAATTACGGGATGGCTAAGGGAGCAGGCGTGAGCGGCCTCTGCAAGAACAGAAGTCTGCCTTGCAGGGTGAAGGGGAGAGCTGGGGCAGGGAGCGGGGGCACCAGCCTGTCCCGGGAACCTCGTGACAAAGGCTTCCTTCTTCTCACTCCTAGCATCCCCTTTATGGCACGGGGATCTGGCACTGGTCTCCAGGACAAGCCTTGGGACCCTTGTCCAGAGCCTCACTGGTGCCCAGAATGCTCCTGGGTAGGGCCATGCCACACAGCCTCTTCTCCTGGGGCAGAGCTCCGAAGGCGGGGCCACCCTGGAGGAGCTCCTGGTCCTTGGGCACCTGGAGCCCCCACCCCACATGGGTTGTCAGTGCCATCTTTGCACTGACACTGCTGATGCGTCTCTGTGTCCCCAGCACCCAACAGACGTGGACTACAGGGTTATGGCCACCTTCACCGAGTTCTACACTACCCTGCTGGGGTTCGTCAACTTCCGCCTCTACCAGTCGCTTAACCTGCACTACCCTCCCAAGGTAGGCCCCGGCCCAGCCCAGCACCTTCTCCTCACCGGGCAGAGGCCACGGCCTCTCTCCCCACGTGGAGGTGGGGGCTAGGGGCATCCTCTTCCTCTGACCTTCCCCTTGCCTCCCAGCTCGAGGGTCAGGCTCATGCAGAAGCAAAGGCCAGCGAGGACACCTATGCTTTGGACTCCGAGAGCTCTATGGAGGTGAGAGAGGCTTCCAGCGTTGGCCCTGCATCCCCCAGAAGGGTGGTTCCTGGCCTGGGGGTGGAGGCGGTCATGGCTAGACAGGTGGTCTCAGGGCTTACCCTCAGAACCCAAACCCACTGATACCCGGCCAAGAACTGCCAGCGCTACCCCTCCCCACCCGCAAGCAGCATCCCTGAAACCCTGCTGCTTTCCCACAGAAACTGGCCTCTCTCAGTGCCAGTCTGGCCCGTGTGGTGGTGCCTGCGGAGGAGGAGGAAGCCGAGGTGGATGAGTTTCCTGCTGACGGGGTGAGGACTGCGCTGCCCTCTGGAAGCGGGGGTTGGGGAGGCGGGCGGACTGAGGGGTTTAGAAGGAAGCTGGGGAGGGGCTCGTCTCCAGCCTCTGCCTCCAGTGGGGTGCAAGCAGGCCTGATAGTGTGAGCAGCCCCTTTTCTCGGCAGGAGATGGTGGCGCAGGAGGACTGCAGGAAGGAGCTGGAGGCTCAGGAAAAGCACAAGAAGCTCTTCGAGGGCCTGAAGTTCTTCCTGAACCGTGAGGTGCCCCGGGAGGCCCTGGCCTTTGTCATCAGGTGGGGAGCCTGACGGCACTGGCTCTGCCATACTGGGCTGGGTCCTGCCGTAGACAGCGCAGCCCTGGACGCCCATCGGTAACAATGGGCTGGCGTCAGTATCCGCTGCTTAGGGCTGTTGTGAGGATTCAACAAAATGGGTGTGGAAAACTCAGCACACCCCAAGCACGTGGAAAGCACCCATTAGAGGGCAGCTGGCATCACTTCCTCACCAGCTTAGGGCAGAAGGTCTCCCCTGGGCCAGCACTGGAGGCGTCGGCCAATTGAAGGGGGGATTCCTGGGGTGGGGAGGGGACAGGTGTGTCCTAGGAGCGTGAGCTTGTGGGCCAGTGGGTTCCAGGGTGGGCACCTCATGCCTCAGTACCCTCATGGGCTCCCCCTGTGCCTGTAGGAGTTTTGGAGGGAACGTGTCCTGGGACAAATCTCTGTGCATTGGGGCCACATACGACGTCACAGACTCTGGCATCACCCACCAGATTGTCGACCGGCCTGGGCAACAGACCCCCGTCATCGGCAGGTAGGCCCCCAAGGCCCTCGTCTTCCTCCGCCTGTTTGGGTTTCTGGGGGCGGAGGTCTGTCTCCAGGCCCCTGCAGATGCAGTGGGGTCTCGGGTGGCAACACGGCTTTCTCTGCCCTCACCCTGCGCAGGTACTACGTGCAGCCCCAGTGGGTGTTTGACTCCGTGAACGCCCGGCTCCTCCTCCCTGTGGCAGACTACTTTCCCGGGGTGCAGCTGCCTCCACACCTCTCGCCCTTCGTGTCAGAGAAGGAAGGCGATTATGTGCCCCCTGAGAAGCAGAAGTTGCTGGCCCTGCAGCGGGGAGAGCACCCAGGTGAGTGAAAGGGAGCTGGGCAGGGCGGGGTGGGCAGGCTCCTCCAGGCTGGCCTCGGCTCCAGGGGCTTCACCTGGCTGTTTCCCTTCTTGGCTACAAAGGTGGCAAGCTCCAGAGAACAGGGCAGCAGGGGTACAAAGCCCTTTAAACTCTCATCGGAGTAACGTGGCTTAGGAGGAGGAAACATTTGTGTCTTATAATCCAGTGTTCCTTGATGTCCAGAGTGACTGAGCAGAATGGTCTGGAAGTTCCACGCGAGGCAGCAGAGCTGAGGGGTTGGGGGCCTGGAGTTTGCTCTGAAGGCAGCTGGGCCTGTGGTGGAGGTGCCAGAGGGCCTGTGGTCAGGATGGCCCTGCTCTGCCTTTGGAACGTCTGTGCCAAAGAGGGTGGTGCTTGGCGCCAGTTCTCACGCCACAAGGGGAAGAGCAGGCTCCCGGGTGTTCGTAATCCTCGGCTGTTTGTAGGAAATTTGAATGAATCTGAAGAGGAGGATGAGGAGGAAGATGATGAAGGTGATGGTGATGAAGAGGGAGGAAAAGAAGAGGAGGAGGAAGAAGACAAGGAGGCTGGTTCGGAAAGGGAGGAAGAGGCCCGACTGACGGCCCCGGAGGAGCCGAGGCTGGAGGGGAAGGTACCAGGGAGTTGATTGGGTTCTCGGCCTGGGAAGCAGCCCCACTGGCCACCTTGGTGCCAGAAGGGTGGGAGCCAGGGGGCTGGAGGTAGAGGGTGGGGGTCAACCTGCAACCACAAGTGTCCCCCCTGTGTCCCCAGAAGCCCAAGGTGATGGTGGGCACAGTGAAGCTGGAGGATAAGCAGCGGCTGGCCCAGGAGGAGGACAGTGAGGCCAAGCGCCTGGCCATCATGATGATGAAGAAGCGGGAGAAGTACCTTTACAACAAGATCATGTTTGGCAAGAGGCGAAAAATCCGCGAGGTGAGTCTCCCCGCCGCCTGAGGCTCCAGCTGGGGCCGCACAGCTGAGCTTCGAGGCCGGCTGGCTCTCCCGGGCAGTCTCTGGGCCCTTTTCTAGCATTTTTCTGACGTTGTCTGCCTGCCTTGGGCATCTTGGTGTCAGTCTCCTTCCTGCACCCGGTGGTTTCTGAGTCTGCTGGGATTGGGGGCCAGAGCTGCTGCAGCAGACTCGGGGCCTGCACTTCACAGAAGTGCATGAAGCTGGAAGGACTGTGGGAGGTTTTGGTTCAGCTTCTGTTTTGTTTCCTCTCATTCACAGAGCCACATATGCTCAATATAAAAGAAAAAAATTTTTAAGAGAGTTCTGTGCATGCCAGAACTTTGTAATGGACGCAGAAGTGGCTCACAGTCTTGCCCTTGGGGTGATCTGTAGTAACAGCCCCCCAGGTTTCTTTGTGCATGTGATAACACAGATGTTACTTGGGGGGCATTGTGCTACACATACAGGCAGAGCTGGTTTTATGGCACTTAGCTTTATTGCACTTCACAGATAACGAGTTTGTTACAGATGGAAGGTTTGTGGCAACTCTGTGTTGAGCAAATCTGTTTAGCACCATTTTTCCAGTATTTGCTCATTTCATGTCTCTGTGTCACCAGTGATGGTAATTCTCACAATATTTCTGACTTTTTCATTATTATTATATTTGTCGTGGTGATTTGTGATCAATGTTCTTTGATGTTACTATTGCAAAAAGACTATAATTCACTGAAGGCTCAGACGATGGTTAGGTTTTTTTAGCAGTATCGTATTTTTTATTAACGTATATGCACGGTGTTTTTAGACATAATGCTATTGCCACTTAACAGACAACAGCATAGCATAAACAGAACTTTTATATGCCCTGGGAAACCAAAAAATTCGCGTGACTCCCTTTATTGCAGTATTTGCTTTATTGGGGTGGTGGGTGGAATCCAACCCACAATATCTCCGAGGTCTGCCTGTAGGTTGTTCTGCTGTGTGTTTGTTATTTAACCACAGCATGAACTGTCCGTGGCATCATACAGTGCATGGCCTGTTCCCTGCTGACAGGATTAGGTTGTCTCCCTTTTATAGTCGTTCTCAGAGAACAGTCCTGAGCACCTCTCTTCCTACCTCCAAGTGTCTCTGCAGGGTAAAATCTTAGGAGTGTAATTGCCAGGTTGAAAGGCCACCTGTTTTGGAATAGATAGTGCCACATGGCCCCGGGGAAGGACTGTTCCAGGTCGACCCCACCCTAGCAGCTCCTGGTGAAGGTTTGAATGGCCCCCAGCTTTCCCAGGTGAAGGGGGTCAGTGGGGCAGTTGCCTCCAGCTCTGGGAGCCTGCAATCCTCCTGACTTGCTGTGGGCCCATAACTTCACAGAGTCATAAAGGCAGGGGTGAAGGCACGGTTCCTCACCTGAGGCTCTTCAGAGGGGGTTGCTTTTTCCCCTTGGTAATTTGCCTGTTAGCTTTCCTGGAAGCTCTGCTTTTAAGGGGTGGCCTTGAGTGGCAGAAGGGGGAGTCCCCTTCCCCGACCTCCCCCCATCACAGCTTAATCCTCCCCTTCTTCCTCACAGGCCAACAAACTGGTGGAAAAGCGGAAGGCCCACGATAAGGCTGTAAGGTCTGAGAAGAAGGCCAAGAAGGCAAGGCCGGAGTGAGTGGCGGCAGCCTCGCCATGGGTGAGGCCAGCTCCCGGAGGCTGGACTTGGCACAGGGACCCAGAGGGCCTGGGCTTGGTGACAGACCAGGGTCTTTTCTGTTTTCATCCTTCTCCTCCCTCTGCCGGCCCTGGCCTCCTCTCAAGATCTCTGGCTGGGCCCATGGACAGCCCCAGCCTCGCTCGGATGGAGCTCCCTGCTGGTGGCTGGGCAGAGAGGCCTCTGCCTCTCCTTGACCCCGCAATGCTCCCGGGGGTCAAGCGACACAGGGGGCAGGACCCGACCAGCCCCTCACTGACTGTTCCCATTCACCCTGGCTTTCTGCATCCCCTCCCCCACACGTACGGTTGGACCCACGATTTTCCCAGTGCTCTGATGGGGGGTAGGGTGGGGAAGCATTTGTTATTAAATGGCTGGAGTTCTGCAGCCAGTTGAATTCTGTGTTCGTGAGCCTTTCTGGGGTTGGAGAAGGGCCACCTAGTGCTCCAGGTTGGCCAGCCCTCAGTATTCACTGAGAGGAGCCGGTCACTGCTCAGAGCTTTCTGGCTGCCTGTGGATCCCTTGGGGTCCAAGGGTGCCAGAAGGTAGGTGCACATTCCAGCCCAGAGACTTTTCCTCTGTGAACATGCTTCCTCACGTGTAAGCTAAGCGTAGAAATTCTGGAGCCTTCCTCCCAGGCATGTGTGAAGGGTTCACTGATAATGTTTCAGAGAGTCACTAGTGTCAGGTGTCTGGTAGGTAAAGTACTCAGCAAACACCAACCGTGATTGTCATCACTTCCTGCTGGAGTCAGCGTGGGAGGTAAAAGCCAGTGTCTGAAGGATCTATGGGGCCTGAGTTGAGGGTACCTAGCTTTACCTTGTGGGCTTATGGGCAGAGCTGCCAATGACCCCCAATGTGGCTTTGCCAGCAGCTGGACTTGTAACCCTGGCTGGGCCATCCTTATAGCTTCCCACTTGACCCTGGCAGTGCCCTTGCAGAGGCCCAAGGGGACATGCCCTTGCCTGGACTGCCGGTGCCTCATGGCAGAGCCAGGGCCACTCAACCCCTCCCAGGTCAGGCAGGGAGATTCTGAATGCCCCCCCAGGGTGCTCCTGTGGGCTGAGTGCTCTCAGGAGCAGGGCACAGGATGGGGAAGTATGGGTTTGGAACTGGGCTCCTCCTTTGCCAAATCTAGGCATTTGAGGGCCTTGGCCCTCTGCCCCTCACTCTGTAGAAGTGCCCAGGCTCTATAGAACTCTTTTGGGCAGTGTCTTCAGACCCACCCTGTGCAGGGGGAAGGCAAGAGCTTGGGCAGGCTCTCTGGCTGAGGGAGTGGAGAACCTAGGGCTCCTGTCTCACTGGGCCTCACCGTGGGTGTGCTGTGGGTATCAGAGAGAGATTACGTTCCACTCTGACATGCTTCATGGTGTGGGGGGGGGGTGGTCTTCTAGAGTCAGGGACAGGGTCAGGGTCTCTGGAGCCAAAGTCTGCAGCCCTAGGGGATAACTTGGTCCTGCCTGGGTGCATGTACATCCCAGGGCCACGGCAGGGGTGCCAGGGCAAGGCCAGAGAGCGGGCCCATCAGATATGGAAAAATCCTGGACTTCCCTGGTGGCACAGTGGTTAAGGATCTGCCTGCCAATGCAGGAGACACGGGTTCGAGCCCTGGTCCGGTAAGATCCCACATGCTGTGGAGCAACTGAGCCTGTGCGCCACAACTACTGAGCCTGCGCTCTAGAGCCCACGAGCCACAACTACTGAGCCCTCATACCACAACTACTGAAGCCCGCGTGCCTAGAGGCCATGCTCCGTTAGAAGCCACCGCAGTGAGAAGTCCGCCCACTGCAATGAAGAGTAGCCCCTGCTCACCGCAACTAGAGAAAGCCTGCGCGCAGCAATGAAAACCCAACGCAGCCAAAAATAAATAGGAAAAAAAAAAGATATGGAAAAATCCCTGGCAGTCATGCTAACGTGGAATTTTCCCCATTCCGGAGTCACCCAGTAATGGCAGGGGCAGTGGGGCTCTGACGTGGCTTATGCCCCACTGGGTGGCCAGCTGGTTTTGCACTGCCCACAGCTGGAGCTGAGCATTCTCAGCTCCAGGCGGGCACTAATCCCCATCCTTGGGCCTGCTCCTCTGGGGTGAAGGAGGGAAGCCTGGGACTGGAAAGAGTCAGATCCTGAATGCGGCACCTGCATCCTGATGGCACTGTGCTCAGTGATGGGCACCTTGGAGGGGGGGCGTCAGCTGAGACCTCCCGGTGGTGTGACCACCCCTACTCCTCTCATCCACATTTCAGATGCTAAAAATGTGTCCCCAGTTTGCACTGACTTTAGAGCCACAGGCCGTATCTTCCAGTGAATAAAGTTAAGCAGCTAGTGTAGCCTCCTCCCTTTTCCCAGAGCTGGGCTGCCCTCACCATCACCACGCCACCCCGTTTCCCAGGCACCCTCGAATCCTCTACGGAGCTGGGAGCTCAGCCGAGCCTCAGGGTCCGGCGGCAGGACAATGGCCCCGTTGGCACATCCGAGACAAACGCGCCTTGTTGGGCCAGCGGCGGGGGCGCGACGCTGCGCCCCGGCGCGCTGAATGCGGCTTCTGTGCGACCCGGGCAGGCGCAGAGGGGAGGGGAGGGGGCCGGGCCCCGGGGCGCCCATTGGCCGCGGCGCCGGGGGGGCCGGGCCAGGCTGGCGGCAGCACCTGGCCGGAGAGGTTGCGGCGGCGGCGGGGGCGGGAACATGGTCCAGGCCCGGCCGAGCAGGGGGACCCGGCGGGTACGCCCCGCCGCCTTAGTAAGCGCCCGGGCGGCGCGGCCCGGGGCCGAGCCTGCACGCCAAGCCCGAGAAGGACGGGGACAAGGTACGTCCTGGGGGCCCAGCACCCATCACCAGATTGCGCCCTGCCTCAGTCTACCCCCTGGGGTCCAAGCCCGCGCTGCCCACGCCCGGAACTGGGGCTGCGCACGCCAGACTCTAGACCTGAGTGGTGAGGGAGTGCTACACTACCACTTTGGGGCTCACGCACCTGTCCTAGCTGACAGAGGGTGGGAAGGCTGGGGCCTGCGGGGGGGCGGGGAGGGGGGTGGCGCAGGTTGGTGCTCGCCCGGCCCTTGGTTTCTTCCCCACGGTCCCATTTCCAGGGTTTACCCAGTCCTTGGTCTTGGGGCGGGTGGGGCTGGAGCTGGGCTGGAACTGGGAGTTCATTAATCATTAATCTTGGACATGGTGCCAGAGCCCTGGGGGAGGAGGGGCAGGGATCTTCCCTCTTCCCACCAGCCCTCCCCAGAAGAGGGGCCGTCAGAGCAGGGGCTGGGCATCAGCGTAAATAATGGATCCCCTCTGCCTGGGGAAGGCCCTGTCCTCTACCGCTTAGGGGGCAAGGCCACCAAGGAAAGGCTTGTGGGAGTGGGATAAACTCTGGTATCCAGGAATGGCCCCGTAGGTAACCCAACAGTTCCCTTGTTCCCTGGACCAGTGCTCAGAAAGGGGGTCCATCTTGGTCTGCCCCCGTTGGTGCCAAGCCAAGGTGCTTTGGTAACATTACAGAACAAGGCTGTGGTTCCTTCCCAGCAGGGACCCCCTCCCACCTGCCTAGAGCAGGAGAGGTGATGGGCACACATCTGGCTGCAGTAACCCACACCAGTGGGAGGGAGGGAGAGAGGGTGGCAGACCTGACACCTGATCACCTGGGTTGCCCCGGTGACAGGTGCCATGGAAATCCTCAGGAGGACAGTCCAGTTCCAGAATCCAACCTCTGCCTTTACAAAGAGGGTGACATAAGGCCCAGAGACGGTAAGGCCATGGGCAGGCCTGAGCTGGAGCAGACCATGTGCTGCTGCATTGTCCCTTGCCCCTCAGAGGAGGCATTGTTACTAACCCATTATCCAAGGGGGGAAACTGAGTTTCAGGGGGATTCGGTGACTTGCCCAAGGTCACATAGTTCAAATGTGGCTAAACTGACTCCAAATTCAGTGGCTTGCCCGAGTCCCCATTTCAGGACCCCAGCGTTGCTCAAGATCTGTCTGCCCTTCTGGGGTCCTAGCCTCTTAGACCTTCCATGGCTGCCCCCAGCCCCCAGCTCAGGACCCCTCCCCCCTTGCCTCCCTAGCTCCCAGCTCTGCCTGACACTCGGGGGGTGGGCAGGCTGCTACCCTGGGAGCAGAGACAACAGAGCCCTGTTCCCAGCTGCCACCTCGGACTGCTTCCTCCCTGCTTCTCACTTGGGCAGAGCCCTGCCTGAAGGAATCCCTGTGGACAAAGAAGCACGCCTGCCTCCTGTGCATCCCCTTGTCTGATGCGCATGGGTCTGATATTTGAGGGCATGGGTCCAATCCAGCAAGGGAGGAGTGTGTCCTTCCCTCTAGGCTTTAAGGGACTAATTGTGTCACCCTGGTGAAAGAGGCAATGATTAACCTGGGAGAACGATACACAGATGTTGGAATTCCAGGCATGGCAACAGGCTTGTGAAGGGCTTCTTGCTTCCCTCAGACTGAGCAAGGAATATGGACCATCCCTGTTTAGGAGCCCTGTCCTACTCCAGACAGGGAGGGCAGGATGGAGCAGAGCGCCCATGGGGGTCAGCAGGCTGGGGTCAGGGGAATAGCCAGGTGAGGAGTGATGGTTCAGAGGAAGTGGGGTTCCAGAGGAAACATGCTTTCCTACCTGCCAGCCCCAGGGCAGAGATGGGGTGTGGCTTGGGCACCCCCAGATCTGATCCCAGTGGTGCCCAGACTTGCCATGGGACCCTAGGCAAGTCCTTCTCTCTCTGTGCCTTGATTTTCTCAGATGTGAAATCTGGGAGTCAGGGACCTTGGGTCTGGAGCATGGGAAGTATGGGTGCTTGGATGGGGAGGGTGGCCCTCCAGGAGATGGTACTGGCGGGTCCTGCCTCTCCTGCTAGGTGGATCTAGAAGGGTCATGATAATAACCCGAGGTGTGTGCAGAGGGCTCCTTATGCCTCACCGCGTTTGATCCTCACAGCAAACCCGTGAGAAGGTTGAAGTATCCCCATTTGTTAGGAAACCAAGGCTCAGAGAGGGGAGGTCACCTGCCCAATGTCGCCCAGCTGGGGAGCTGGGATTTATAGGCAGACCTCTCCAGGATTAGTGAGGCGGGCGGGCAGATCCAGGGCATTGTGCATAGCAAGTGCTCAGCACCTTTTAAAAAACCTTTATATTTTACATATTTTTATGCAAACAAGTGCATGATATCCCTTTAAAAAACATTTCAGTCATGCTAGAAGGTAAGGAGAATGATACTACCAACTCTCACATACTCACCTGAGGGCTTCTCAGTGATTTTGAAGCTAATAAAGAAGGGACTGACTACTTGCTTAACATGTGTTTTGCCACTCTTCAGTTAGAGCTACTTTGGGGCGACTCAAATCTGCCATCAGGAGGGGTGGTGATTTTGCCTGGACAAAGCAGCGAGGCAAGACCTGTGGGCTTGCTCGTAGTTCTGAGCCTCGGTGTCCCCGCCGTCACATGAGCTAGCAGGTGACACTAAGCGTGTCTGTGTGGTTGCCATTTGGAACCGTGGAAATAGGTGATTGACCCTGCAAGATCAAAAAGTTTTCTAGTCATCAAAGAACACTGCCTTCTTAATCAGCTGCCAGGCCTGGTACCCAGCTGCAGCCATTCCCCCAGCCAAGGGGGCAGTAGGAGCAAGCTGTCAGGGCTCCTTGACAAGTTTGGAGGTGGTCCTGAAAGCTGAAGTGCCCCTCGGGAGATCCTCCCCATCTCTACTCCAGCACCCCCTCCAGAGGGTCTCAGAGGGGGGAAGCTTCCAGATTCTTGCAAGTCAGTCCCCCAGCGCTCCTGGATGGAGGGCCAACCTCTCCATCTGCACCTTCAACTGTGCAGCTCACACTTTCCAGCTTCTTCTTGGTCCCAGACCCTTGCTGTCTCTTCCCCATTTTAGGACACTGAGGTTCAGAGAGGGCAGCATGCCTGCCGTGGTCACACAACTGTAAAACAAAATTATATGTGTGTAAGTATATATTTATGTGCGTGTATGTGTGTACATATATGTGTGTATATATGTGTTTTTTTACTTCATTATATATTATGGGCATCATTTTAATGAGGACATATTAGACCATTTGGATGAATGTCACATATTTTTAACCATCCCCTCTTGTTGGACACTTAAGTTGTTTCTATTTTTCCCCTTCGCTAAATAATACTACAATGAACATCTTTGTGCTCCGTCTCAGATCTCTTGTTAGATTTTCTTCTTTGAACAAATTTCCACAGGTAGAAGTGCTGGGTCTGAGGACGGACACTTTTAGAGCTATAACAGTTGCTGTCAAATATGCATTCTAAGCACTGTAGGGAGAGTCTTTCTGCTCTATTCTTAAAGTCTCCTCCATTGTCCCCGTAAGATTCCCTTCCAGCCACAGGAAACAGCCCTAAGACACCCTCACTCCACCACCATCTCTGCCAGAGCCCTGTTCCTATGTGTGCGCACTGAACAAACAGCATGGATGCCCATCAGTCAGGGAATGGTTCACAGGAGCAGTGGTTCCACAGAATATTCTGTAGCCGATGTCTTTGGAGGCCCTTTATCTGCTCATTCTGCTCATATTCCACTGGCCAGAATTCAGTCACGTGAGGACACTGAACTGCAAGGGAGAATGGGAAATGTAGTTTAGCCATGTACCCAGGGAGAAAGGGAACTAACTGCCTTTGGAAATTGGAAAACGCACTGTAGCTTCTGCCGCTGGGGCCCCCTACCCCAGCAAGTCTCCCTGGCCACGCTCCTCCCGCCTCCAGGCTGGATCAGGTGTTTTCTCTGTGCTCCAGGAAGCCCTGCCAGTGTGTCCTCTATCACAGCATCTGCAGCTGTCAGCTTGCTCCTCTCTCACGTCCAGCACTGAGAGCCCGAGCTCCGTGCACCGGGCATCAGGCACCCCAGTGCTGGGCACAGTGCAGGTGCTCAGTAAATACCTGCAGAACAGATCAATTTAAAACTCATTGTGATCACAAAACGATGTCCATAATCTACTGACATGTGAAAAAAACAAAATGTGCTCCCCAACAGAGACACCTCCTATTGCCTCTATTGATAGAAAAAATGTGAGGAGGCTTGTGCCGAAGCTTTAAGGGTGCTGCCCTCTGGGGATGGAGCTCTTTATATTTTTCTGTAATTGTCTGAACTTTTTTTCATTGAGCATGTGCTGCTTTTATAATTACAACAATTTTTTTCCGGTGGGGGCAGAACCAGCCGGAGCCGACGTCACTGACACTGGGGGAAGAGACCCCTCTGGCAGGGCTGGAGGCGCAGGTTCTGCAATCAACGCTCCCACTCTGGAAAGCTTGGCTTCACGTGGCTCTTCTTTTCCTTTTTTAAATTTATTTTATTGAAGTATAGTTGATTTACAATGTCGTGTGAGTTTCTGGTGTACAGCAAAGTGATTCAGTTATATATATATATATATATATATATTCCTTTCATATTCTTTTTCCATTATGGTTTATTACAGGATATTGAATATAGTTCCCTGTGCTATACAGTAGGACCTTGTTGTTTATTCATTCTATATATAATAGTTTGCATCTTCTAATCCCAAACATTTCTTACTTTAGAAAATGCTTTTATTGAGGTGTTTTCTTCATACTTCCCCAAACTGCTTACTAAATATGTAAAAAATCAGAGTAGTGTTTTATATCATAGCTTTTGATAAAAGCAATGAAAAGAGCCAAAGTTCTTGAGATTTTTTTTTTATTATTTTTTTTTTGCGCTACGCGGGCCTCTCACTGTTGTGGCCTCTCCCGCTGCAGAGCACAGGCTCCGGACACGCAGGCTCAGCGGCCATGGCTCACGGGCCCAGCCGCTCCGCAGCATGTGGGTTATTCCCGGACCGGGGCACGAACCCGTGTCCCCTGCATCGGCAGGTGGACTCTCAACCACTGCTCCGCCAGGGAAGCCCTTGAGATATTTTTAAAACAGTAATTGAGTCACATTTTCCTCTTTACCGTATCAAGATGCTGTTGTTTTATTGAGTTGCCCTTGTCTCACACTTAAACTATCTTGAACTATTATCATGTTGTAATTGAGATAAAAGAGGAATTTGCTTTGCATCAGCACTAATTGGTTTATCAATATCCTGTACCATTTACATTTTAAAACTGAATGTCTGTAAGATGGTAAGGCATATCTGTACAAAGCCTTACAACTGGTAGTGTATAGGAAGCTGTTCAGAGTGTTATGTCTGTATTATAGCCAGTTTTAGGCTATGGTCACTTATCATAATCGAAAAACTAGTTACTAGTAACTTGTCCAGCCTCTAGACTAATTTTATGGGAGAGGAAATGTAAATTTCTGGAAGAAAAATTGCATACAAAATTAATTGGTGTTGACATAGGATTAGAGCATTAGTATGCATTTGCATCTTTAGAATTTCATCTTCGTTTTTCTGGATGTTAATGAATATATAATAAAAAAGTAAAAGCCTATGTTATGCTACACTGAAATTTCCCTCTATCTTTGCCAGTTTATCTTATATTCCGCTTCTTACTTTGAGTGTCACTGGATCCGAATGTTCCTTAGGCATCCTCTGGCATTCCTCAAATAATTTTCCTAGCAAAACTCTTATTAGATGATCATTTGCCATTCTAAAATGAAGTTTTCATAGCATTAGTGCTTGTGTAAGTCTAACCCCAAAGGCCAGCTAATAAAGAACTGTATGAAAATCAGTTGAATCAAATTAATTGAATAAAATGTATACAATGCAATGCATGCATTGGCTACTAGAGTAGGGTTGTTATCAAAGAGGAAAGGAAGTGATCAAATTCCAAATAGAAATATTAAGAGCAGAAGCAACAAATAGATTTTTCCTTATTGTTGGCCTTGATCTACTATGACAAAAACAATATTTAGAAATATGAAACTTTCAATGTTTAATTTTTTCAAAACTATATATTACTGTTACAGATATATATGTGTGTCAATAAAATATTTATGTGGCTCTTCTTTACTAGCTTCCCACTCTTCCCACGATCTCACCTCTTGCTCAAAAGCTTTCACTCCACTCCTACATGGACGAGGTTCTTACCCCTCTGTGACACTGGGCTTGTCACGTCCCCTCCCTGTGCCTCAGCTTCCTTATATACAACAAAGTGGGGGATCTAAAGGGCTCTCTGCAAAGATTATGAGGGTGCGTGATGCATGGGAAGTCCTGAGCACAGAACTGGGCTGTGGTCCAGAGTCCACGCTCATAAACCAGCATGTCTGCTATTTGATGCCAGCTCTGCCCCAACTTTCTCCCATGCATCCGTCTTCAAGCTAGCTCAGCCCAGAAAAGATAAAACATCTCTATCCCATGCCCTGGACCTGGTTCAGCACTCAGGGAGATCAGGACTCTGGGCCTCCCCTGTTTCGTGGGTGCTTGCTGGGCTGCTCCCCGGCTGGGTGGGGCTTTGGGGGAAAGAGCATTCAGAGCACACTGTCAGATGCCTGCTGCTCCTTGGGAGGGACTGGCAGCTGCTCATCCAAGAAAGTGCTCGATGTGGGATAAATGACCGTCAGAGTAGGGAGGGTGGGAGGGAGGGAGACGCAAGTGGGAAGAGATATGGGAACATATGTATATGTATAACTGATTCACTTTGTTATAAAGCAGAAACTAACCATCGTAAAGCAATTATACTTTTATACAATTGGAGCAATTATACTCCAATAAAGATGTTAAAAAAAAAAAGGAGGGTGGGAGGTAGATGTAAGAGGGAGGAGATATGGGGATGTATGTATATGTATAGCTGATTCACCTTGTTATACAGCAGAAACTATCACAACATTTTAAAGCAATTACATTCCAATAAAGATGTTAAAAATTTAATTAATTAATTAATTAAAAAACTGATGGTGATACCTGGGTTCCTAGAGCCCCACGCATGGGCCATGGTGGGAGCTCTGGGCATCAGTGCTGACGGAAGGATGTGGGGGCCTTTTCTGGGCACCCTCTGTCCATGGGCAAGGCTGAGCGAGAACAGACCTGAACCCAGCAAAGAACAGGATGCGAGAGATTCCAGTGCCTGGGCTGAGCCCGAGGGCCTCTGGCCCCAAGAACTGCCTCTTCCTAGGGAGACCTTGGGAAGGATCAGCATCTCTGATCAGCCCAAATTCCTCAAGGCTGGTCCAGGGTGTCCTGTGCCACCATCCCTCACACAGGGTGGAGGCAGGACAGGCAGGATTCCGTACTGTACTTCTTTGATAAAGGATTTGGAGGTCAGAGAGGTGGAATCTCATCAGACTCAGTACCTCCCAGCCCTGGTCAGGTACTCTTCCTCCAGCAGGCCTTCCAGGTTGAGTTGCTCTCTGGGCTCTCACAGATTTTAGGCAAATCTTGGTCTCAGGTTGTGTCTTGGCATCTTTAAGCCCTAGAGTTTGGGAAGTCCCTGTTTTGACTCTGGTTCTGTCTGCTCTTTGCTAACTGTGTGACCTTGGACAGGTGATTTCACCTCTCTGAGCTTTGGTATCTTTACCTGGGGAGTGGCTAACAATGGTACTTGACTCATAGGGTAGCTGTGAGATTTAAATGAGATGTGATTGGAGGAGAAATTAGCTTCCCCAAACTCACCTGCCTCCCTGTCCCTCCCATGGCCTTCAAGCCGGTCCCAGGCTCTCTGCCGGGCTCTGCGGCTGCTTGTCCTTGGCCCAAGGACGCCAGGGGCCTTGCTGAGCCATTGGATAAAGGAGCTGCCTGGCTGCTGAGGTCCAGAGAGGTTTGGGGACCACCCAGGGGGCAGAGGGCCAGGGCAGCACCTGCAGGGTACAGGGACATGCCACCTGCTCTCCCCAGGGAGGGAACTCATGAATATTCACACCCACTAGAGCATGAGGGAGCCAGCCAGCACACTCCTGGGTGTCATTGGAGCGTTCCTGTTTCCCAGTGACCACAGAGGCAGCCTGGGAGTCAGATGTGGCTCAGTCAGGGAGAGGAAAGGGGCATCCAGACACGGCCGGAGGTGAGTGTGTCTTCCTCTGTCTCGCGCACAGGCCCCTGGGGGAAGCAGGACACCCTGGGACTGAGGCCTGCCTGGTGGTGATGCTCTAGGCAAGAAGGTTCACCATCCCGGGCTCGGTTTCCCCGTGTGCATGCTGTGGGGGATGAGTCCTGTTTCTCCTTTGTTCCCTGGAGTGTGCTGGTCCAGCCAAACAGGAGGATTGCTGGGCCTGGCCAGGAGCCAGCCATTGGCACAGACGGAGGGTGATGTGGCTAGGGTAACCCAGAAGGAGAGGAATAGATAGGGTGAGCTAGGGAGGGGGGATGGTCTGCCCTGAGTGCCTGGGACTGTCACCACCATAGCAGAGGAAAGAGACTCAGGTTCTGGCCCTGTCTTTGCTACTGCTGCACTGTGTGACCTTGATGGTGGCTCTGCCGTTTCTGAGCCTCAGCCTCCTTGCTGCACTGTCTTCCAGGCTACAGGCCGTGAGGCTTGGGCCAGGCTGAGATTGTCCTTGGTACCCCATGGACTTAGACCTGGGACCGTCAGCTGCCTGCAAGCCTCAGCCTTCTGTGATGGAACATCCAGCTGTGCACACCCTCCTTCCCACGGGCTTGGGCTGGGCCTGGGACATGCCAGGCAGAGGCCGCCATGGACAAACAGGAACATGCACATTTCAGGCCAACAGATCTGAACTCGAATCCCAGCCCTGCCCGCTGCCTTGCTACCCTGGGCAAGTCACATCACCTCCCAGAGCCTCGGTTTCCCCATCTGCAAAATAGATGTGACAGTGGGGTCTGCCTCCCAGGATAGCTGGGTGGAGTCAGTGAGATGCTCTGGAGGAGACCCCATCCCAGGGCCTGGCTCATAGCAGGGCTCAAAAGTGAAATCAGGGGCTTCCCTGGTGGCGCAGTGGTTGAGAGTCCGCCTGCCGATGCAGGGGACACGGGTTCGTGCCCCGGTCCGGGAGGATCCCACGTGCCGCGGAGCGGCTGGGCCCGTGAGCCATGGCCGCTGAGCCTGCGCGTCCGGAGCCTGTGCTCCGCAACGGGAGGGGCCACAGCAGTGAGAGGCCCGCGTACCGCAAAAAAAAAAAAAAAAAAAAAGTGAAATCAGAGGGTGGAAAGGGCCCAGGGCCCAGCACCTATCAGGGCAGGGCCCGGCTGGTTTTGAGGAAGCCAAAGTTGGGGAATGAACAAATGAATGAGGGAAGCAGGGATGGGGGTTGAGGGGGCGGTCCTGGGCGGGGCCAGGCAGAGCCTGATTGGTGGTCCTGGGAGGCAGGTCTGCCCCCTGCTGCCTGACCTGCACCCAGAGCCTTGCCAGCCGCCTCCCAGAGTTCCAGAAAGTGTCCTGGTGAGTGGGGCTCCTGGGGCAGGGGTGGGCCCCGGGGTTTTTTAGAGGGCAACAATCCGAATCCCTCCCCATTTTAAAGTCAGAGAAACCGAAGCCCAGGGCCCCACTCAGGGTTGGGGCTCACATCTGAGGCTCTGGCCTGGCCCAGGGCTCTGTCCTGATATTTGCTGGGACCCCTGAGGAACAGGAGGCTGGTGGGGTCACTTGAGGCAGGGGGCAGGTCTGTGCTTGGTCGGGTTGGGGGCAGCCACTCCTTGTTCAGGGGGAGACTACCCTGAGGGCGACAAAGACAGGAACCCAGAGCAGGTCCCCACGCTCTTTGAGCGGTAACTATGCGCTAGTCGTTTTGCCAGCAGGAAAAGCCAGCACTACCAGCTTCCCCACTTAACAGATGAGAAACTGAGGCTCCAAGGGGTTCCTGTGATTGAAACACAGGCCCGGGGCTTCCAGGTTGGCTCCTCCCCTCTCCTGAGGCCTCTTCGTGACCAGACCTTCGCCAGCTGACTTTACCCACCTCGCAAGCTTTATCTACTATTTAAATATAGTAAATACGTGTTATTGCCTTTTTCTGATTAAAAGTAATACATGCTCCTTAAAAAAAATGCAACCCTTACAGAAATGCATAATATAGAAAACGATTACCTTTTATACCCCTCCCCCAGCTACGCAGAGAATACCACTGTTAAAACTTAGAATATGCCCCTACAGTGGTTTCTTTCTGGGCCTATGTATATTTACCTATTGCCTATATGGAT
Organism: Grampus griseus; assembly: GCF_964374135.1. Classification (NCBI taxonomy): domain Eukaryota; kingdom Metazoa; phylum Chordata; class Mammalia; order Artiodactyla; family Delphinidae; genus Grampus; species Grampus griseus. The sequence continues at coordinate 23,059,160 of NC_139006.1, read as the reverse complement.
TTGGGGGCATAGTGTTCCAGAACTTTCTTTTTCCACATTAGTAGATCATGGTGTGTTTTCAAGCAAGTCCACTCAGCTCCACCTTGTTTCTTTTTCTTTTCCTTTTTTTTTTTTTTTTTTGTTACGCGGGTACAGATGCCTCCATCTGGGAAGGGGCCTTGGTTTGTGGAACAGGTGCCCTGCTGATGGACACTGAGGTTGTTTCTAACCTTTTTCTGACCAAACCGCCATGAACATCCTTGCATGGGTGACTTTGCCCAAGTGTTTTTGCAGAATAGTTGGAATTGGAAGAGCTTGTACCTTCCTCCTTTGATAGGAGTACCGGAGACTCTCTCACACTCTCGTCCACCCTTGACCCTGTCCACCTTGCCCACCTAAGAGTGAACAGAGATATGTCATTGTCACCAGGGAAGCCAAATTCCCTCTTATATAGTTCCTTCCTCTGCAGATTTCTTCTTCATGTCCTTTCCTGTGAGGACAACTTTCTAGATGAGAAGCGGAAAACTCAGGGGCTAGTCAGGCAGACCTGGAGTACCCATTCTCTGGGAAAGGTTTGTGGGTGCCTCCGGTCACTTTTCCAGGGGGAATTACATAGGGTCCTCCTCCAGGCTGACTGGCTGACCTCTGGCTGCAGGGTCAGTGGTGACGTGCCATGCGTGTGATCACGGGGCAGCACGCGTGATCTCTCTTGGCCTCTGGGGCCCAGGGCCTAGTGCAGCATGCACCACAGCAGCAGTGGAAAGTTTTGGACCTTGGCTTTGTAGCTAAGGGGCAGTGGGAAGGCTCCCAAGTCCCAGCTCTCTCCTGGACCCCCCATGGCTTAGCCTGAACTGCCCCCATTACAGCTCAGGCCTCAGCCCCCTGCCAACAGGGTTGCCACAGTTAGACCTAAAACCTACTACCCCCCAAACTGAAAACAAACAAAAAAACCAGGACATCTAGTTAAATTTGATATTCAGAGACATATTGAATAATTTTTAGTATAACTATATCCCTGGCAATATTTGGGACACGTGTATACTAAAAAAAGTTTTATTTGTTGTGGGTTTTTTTTTTAATTTTATTTATCTTTGGCTGCTTTGGGTCTTCGTTGCTGCACATGGACTTTCTCTAGTCGCATGAGCAGGGGCTACTCTTCATTGCGGTGTGCAGGCTTCTCATTGCGGTGGCTTCTCTTGCTGTGGAGCACGGGCTCCAGGCACGCAGGCTTCAGTAGTTGTGGCACACGGGCTCAGTAGTTGTGGCTTGCAGGCTCTAGAGCGCAGGCTCAGTAGTTGTGGTGCACGGGCTTAGTTGCTCCATGGCATGTGGGATCTTCTCAGACTAGTGCTCAAACCCGTGTCCCCTGCATTGGCAGGTGGATTGTTAACCACTGCGCCACCAGGGAAGTCCCTATTCGTTGTTTATCTGAAATTCATACTTACCCGGTTAACCCTGCCTGCCGGCAGTTGGAGAAAAGATGGGCATGTGGGCAGAGGCCGGGCTGGCTGTGTGATCTGAGCCCTCTCCTTCCTCGCTCTGAGCCTCAGTTTCTCCATCTGGCTCCCCTACAGATCCCATGGGCACGGGGGCCAGTAAGGAGAGATGAGGAGCCTTGGCCCCTCACTGGGAAGCTGGGAAGGGTGGCACGGGGGACAGGTGGGCTGGCTGGGCCTTCTGAAAGGTGAGGGATTCGGGCCCAGGCCCCTCCCTGTAGACAAACCTGGCCCCAGGCCTGGGGGGACAGAGCACTGGGAAAGGGTCTTCTTTTCCTTTTTACTTACAACATGATTTCATCATGAAGCCCCAAAAGGTGTAAAAAATAAACTAATGAACACCCACGTACCCACCACTCAGCTTAAAAGTTAAAACAGAACTAGGCAGCAGAACCTTCTCCCTGCCACACTCCCTAGCCTCTCTTTGCATTGGCTTTGCCCAGCGGGTCCATCTGCAGCCGAGAGTCTTTCTGTCCCTGTCTGGACCTGCTGGGGGGCCACAGAGCTGGCAAAGGCAGGTCCCAATGTTGAAGGCTGCCTCTCAAGCCAGCCAGGCCTGAGATGGTGGTGGGGGCTCCCTGCGGCCAGCCCCCTAACGCTTTCCCTGCTCTGTACTCCCCACAGGTGTCTGAGATGCCGCTGCCACAGAAGAAGCGCTGGGAGTCCATGGCCAAGGGGCTGGTGCTGGGAGCACTCTTCACCAGCTTCCTGCTACTGCTGTACTCCTACGCCGTCCCCCCGCTGCACACTGGCCTGGCCTCCACGTGAGTGGCCCTGCTGGGCAGCTGAGGGCTGGGGGTGGGGGAGGGTTGGCTCCTGCCCCCGTGACCACGGTTACCTCCTGGGTGGCCACCCTGTGCCCTTCATCATGCTGTGCCAGGCAGAAATCCCACTGAGAGCAGAACACCCTGTGGAACCCTAGGCCTCAGTGTCCTCATCTGTGAAGTGGGTATAGTAACAGAGCCTGACATGGAGCATAAGAATCAAATAACACCATCTGCACGGTGGGCTCCAATGGGGCCAGGAGGTGGGGAGGACCTGTCCAAGAGCACACAGCTGGCACAGGCCTGGATTCAAACTGAGGTCTGTCTGCCTCCAAGCCTGGCTCCTAAGCATGAGTCCACCCCACCTCCCCACAGGGCTGTTCTGCCCAGGACGCAGCACAGCCTGTGCCCTTAATTGGAGGTATTAAGTTGAACTAGAGGAAACTGCTAATAACTGACCATTTTCGGCCTGCAAAGTTTCATGTGGTCCTACCTAATGCTAATTCATGATAAATGTACTTAACAGTGGCCATGAATGAGACGTGTTATTGTCCTCACAGCAACACCATGAACAGGCTTATTGTCCCCGTTTCACAGATGAGGAAAGTTAAGGCCAGAGAAGCCAAACAACTGACCTAGGCCTTGCAGCCTGAATGCAGGCCCATCTGGTCCCTGGGCTCCCCTGCCACACACCCCACCCCCAGCAGCCCGCTCTCTAGACCTGGGGTAGCAGAGCCCAGGGTGCTAAGTCCTGAGGCTCTGCCACCACTCCATCCCAAGCAGGACCCCCGAGGGCGCAGCACCCTGCTCCCCGGCCCTGAGTGAGCCAGAGGCACTGACCCCGGCCAACGGCTCGGTGGGAGGCTGCCAGCCGAGGCGCGACATCGTGTTCATGAAGACGCACAAGACGGCCAGCAGCACGCTGCTCAACATCCTGTTCCGCTTCGGCCAGAAGCACGGGCTCAAGTTCGCCTTCCCCAACGGCCGGAACGACTTCGACTACCCGGCCTTTTTCGCACGCAGCCTGGTGCAGGACTACCGGCCCGGGGCCTGCTTCAACATCATCTGCAACCACATGCGCTTCCACTACGACGAGGTCCGGGGCCTGGTGCCGCCCAACGCCACCTTCATCACTGTGCTCCGTGACCCCGCCCGCCTCTTCGAGTCCTCCTTCCACTACTTTGGCTCCGTGGTGCCCTTCACGTGGAAACTCTCGGGCCGCGACAAGCTGGCCAAGTTCCTGCAGGACCCAGACCGCTACTACGACCCCCACGGCTACAACGCCCACTACCTCCACAACCTGCTCTTCTTCGACCTGGGCTACGACAGCGACCTGGACCCCGGCAGCCCGCAGGTGCAGGAGCACATCCTGGAGGTGGAGCGCCGCTTCCACCTCGTGCTCCTGCAGGAGTATTTCGACGAGTCGCTAGTGCTGCTCAAGGACCTGCTGTGCTGGGAGCTGGAGGACGTGCTCTACTTCAAGCTCAATGCCCGCCGCGCCTCGGCAGTGCCGCGCCTCTCCGGCGAGCTGTACCGGCGCGCCACAGCCTGGAACGTGCTGGACGCCCGCCTCTACCGCCACTTCAACGCCAGCTTCTGGCGCAAGGTGGAGGCCTTTGGGCGCGAGCGCATGGCCCGCGAGGTGGCCGCCCTGAGGCGTGCCAACGAGCGCATGCGCCGCATCTGCATAGACGGCGGCCACGCGGTGGACGCAACCGCCATCCAGGACTCGGCCATGCAGCCCTGGCAGCCGCTGGGCACCAAATCCATCCTGGGCTACAACCTCAAGAAGAGCATTGGGCAGCGGCACGCGCAGCTCTGTCGGCGCATGCTCACACCCGAGATCCAGTACCTGATGGACCTGGGTGTCAACCTGTGGGTCACCAAGCTCTGGAAGCTCATCCGGGACTTCCTGCAGTGGTGACGCCCGCCCGTGGAGGAGGGCTGAGCAGGGGCCCGCTGGCCTCCCCCCACGGCCCTCCTGGTGCCACCCCAGCCCCTGGGGTGAGGCGGGGCTACTGCAGGGGTGCGACCAGCCAAGGACTGGGCCCACTGCACACAGGGCCTGAGATCAGTATTTGACTAATTATAGTTTTTGGTTTTTGGTTTTTCGTTTTTTAAATTAAATCCCCTTCCCTCCAAAAAAGAATGTTCTATTTTCTGGCTCCCCTTAAAGGGGAGACTTCAGAAGTAAAAGAATTTGATGTGTTTTTGTTAATCAGCCTCAGTGGTGCTGACTGGCGGGGCCCTGGTGTGTGTGGGATGACTGGTCGGGATTGGGGGAACCCAAGGGAGCATGATGGGCACCTGAGCGTGTCTGTGGGGCAGAGCCCAGTGGTATGGCAGGGTTTGGTGTGTATCTGTCACATGCTGAAGCCCTGTGTGGTTGAAGGGGTCCCATGAGCTACCAAGACCTGGAAGATTGTGTGTGTGTGTGTGTGTGTGTGTGTGTGTGTGTAACAGGGAGGTGGGGAGAACTTGGTGGAGCCGTGAACAGCAGGCCCAGGGCCCAGGCTAACGGTTCCTCGTGCAATCTCATTAGTCCTCACAATAATCCTTTGAGGTAGGCACAATTACCATCCCATATTACACATGTGGGATTTGACATTCTGAGAGCAGGAAGGAAATGCTTGAGGTCATGTTGCAAGATGTACCAGACCCAGTACTAAGCCATCTCTCTGGGAACCCAAACCCTTTCCATAGCCAATGTCTGTTCACCCATCCCTGCCTGCCCCCTTTCCCCTACTGACCACTCCAGGCTGCCTCACCATCTGCTTGTGCTCTAACCCTACCTAAGTCCTGGGTTTTCCCCTTCCACCCTGGAGTTCAGTTTAATTAATCCAAAAAACATTTTATATTCATTAGATGTCTGTAGTGCGCCCCAGCCTTGAGCTGGCCCTGAGCAGACAGCAGTCAGCAAGTTGGCTTAGACCCTCCTGGAGCTCATGTCCAGAGAGCAACCAAGGCATGTCGGGTATGATCAACCATGGCAGGGGTGTGTCAGCTCTAACCATCTGCTTCCGTCAGCCTCCCCGGGGAACAGAGGCCCTTCCTCAAGTCTCTAACCAGTAGCCAGCAGCCAGATATGAAAGGCAGAAACCACAGCCAGGAGATTCTTTACTGGAGACCTGTTTGTGCCAGGTTCCAAGCCAAGTGCTTACATAACTTATCTGAATACCTACAACATCCTAGCTTATAGATCAAAGCTCAGAGAGGTTGAGTGACCTACCCAAGGTCACACAGCTAATTAGGGCCAGGGTCAGAATTCAAAGTCAGATCAGTCAGCCAGATCACTCAACCTCCCTGGGCTTGAGTCAATCTTCCTCCTGGGAGGAAGCTTCTGGTCCAAGGAGGGTAGGAAGGAGTTAGGGTGACCAACTGTTTCACTTTTCTAGAACTGTCCCGGTTTTAGCACTGAAAGTTCCCACATTGAAGGAAGTGCCTCAGTCCTGGGCAACTAAGACAGTTGGTCAGTATGGGACAGGTTTGACCCCACCAACCCTCTGGGACCACTGCCTACACCCTCATAATATTCCTTGTGGCAAGAAATTAGCACAGCCTTGGAGTCTTTATTTAATTCATAGGGAGAAAAATAAGCAAAAATAAATAAATAAAACTGACAACATCTAAGACTATTTGCAGGAAAAGATGTAACTGACCCCACATTTATTAGAGAATTCTCCCTCCTTTTATTAATCAAAGAGACGTGACTCAGTGCAATATGATAGCTTCCTGGGTTTGTGGAACCCCATAATTCTATTTCCTTGGACCCCTAAGGGCCTAGAAATGCCCATAATAATATTATATATAATTACATTATTTATTATTATTAATACTGGCCCTTTTAGGTCCTTTCAAGATCCAAGGAGAACAGTTCTGGCAGTTAGTAGATGCTAAGAACATAAATTACTTCATCAGCATTTACTATCTGCCTGGTTTGTTTTAAAAGCATTATAGTTATTAACTCCTTTATTAATGTAATTAATACTTTGATAATGAGTAGTTGCCAGGTACTGAGCAACCACTCTGTGCTCAGCCCTGTGCCATGTGGGAACATGCACAATTCCCTTTGCTCCCCCAAGGAGGTGACTGACATGCAGAGAGGCAGAGCAACCAGCCCAGGGTCACCCAGCCAGCAGCCATAGAGGCAGGATGCAAACCTAGGTCAGTCAGATGCCGAGGCTGGTGCTTGCGGCCTCCAGACCTTCAGCGCCATTCCAGTTGGCCACCTCAGCCTCAGGACTGAGGGCTGTCCCATGGCTGAAGAAGTATGAGGTCTCCAAGGGGCTCTGCAGGGGTAGCCTTCAGGAACCAGACTGCTCTTGCTACACCTGAGCAGCAGAAGGCGCCATGGTACCAAGTTCGGTCTTGCCTAGTTCTGACCTTCCTGGCCAGTGGGAGCTGGGGGCGCCCATGGTGACCAGGCATCTGTAGACCGGACACATGAGAGCCAGGGCAGGGATCAAGGCTGCCCCCTGGGAGAAATTAAGTGAAACCACATGTTCCTCTCCGTTATGGGTTGAACTGTATCCCTTAAAAAGATGCATTGACGTCCTAACCCTCAGTCCCCTATGACTGACATTATCTGGATATAGGGTCTTTGTACATATAATCAAGTGAAGACAAGGTCATTGGAGTGGGCCCTAATCCAATATGGCTGGTGTCCTGATAAGAGATGGAAATGCCATGTGAAGGCACAGACACACAGGGACAACACCATGTGAAGACAGGCAGAGGTTGGCATGATATAGCAACAAGCCAAGGAACGCCAAGGGTGATGGCCACCTCCGGAAGCTAAGAGGCAATGAAGGAGTCTATCCAGAGCTTGAGGGAACGTGACACTGTCAACACCTTGATTTCAGACTTCTAGCCTCCAGATCTGTGAAAGAATAAACTGTTGTTTTAAGCCACCCAGTTTGTGGTACTTTGTTACAGCAGCCCCAGGACACTAACACACTCTCCTGGGTGAGGCATCTCTCCCTCACCTGAACCCCTCCTTTCCTCCCTCCCCCAGGCTTGCCCCTAGGAGCCACCCTCCACCTGTAGCCAGAGGCTGTCCTCTGCTCCAAGCCCTCCACTATCCTCCTTTCCATTGAGGAAAAGCCAGGCAGCTGCATGCCTCTGGGGCTTCGCACATGCTGTTCCCTCTACTATAAGGCCCCCTTACTTTTGCAGGCCTAATACTGCTACGTGTTTTCAAAGCAAGTTCTGCCTCTTCCTCTGGGTGTCCTTCCCTGACAGCCCAGCCCGCAAGCTAGCTTAGGGCCACCAGGCTCCCCATCTCAGCTCTGCTTGCCCAGGGCCAGAGCCGTGGATTTGCTTGTCTGAGAGGCCCTCCAGGATGCGGCCCGGGTCTTATGGAAACAATAGGCCTCCAGTGCCCAGACCAGTGCCTGGCACACAGTCAGTTCTTAATAAATGTTGAAAGACAGAGGAAAGGGACTTCCCTGGTGGTCCGGTGATTAGGACTCTGTGCTTCCACTGTAGGGGTCTCTGGTCTCACTCCTGGTTGGGGAACTAAGATCCCTCATGCCATGTGGTGTGGCCAAAAAAAAAGAGGACAGAAAAAAAGGAAATAGGGAGAAAGGAAAAAAGGAAGGAAGAGAGAAAAGAAGAAAGGAGGGAGGGAGGGAACAGGTAAAAAAGAGAGAGTGAAAATAGGGCAGAGGGGAGAAAGGGAGCTATTTCGCCCTTGAGGGCCTTCTTCATACTTGTCCTAACTGACTGGGGCCTGTGTCCCTGAGAAAGATAATAGATTAGCCAAGGCACACAAGTGCTGGAATGAGTTCATTAGCTGAAGGCTCACATGACACTGGGGCGGGACACAGGTCAGGTAAGTCTTGACACGGGCAGGTAGAGGCAGGGAGTCTGGAGAGTGGGTGGCCCTGGGCACCCACGAGCACAGAGAGCCATATAAGAACTGAAAAAGGAGAGGTGGCCACTCCCAGCTTCCCTGGACATCACATCTTTGGCAAACTCTTATTGAGTACCTACTGTGTACAGCGTGCCACAGTGGGAGTGCTTTTCTCAGACAAGTGCCTACTGTGTGCAAGCCCCGTGCCCGCCGCATTCACTGGACTGGGACTCACTTCCCAGCAAATAAAACCAATTAGAAAAGACCTTGCAGAAGAGGAGGGCTTTGATTATAGGCCTTGAGGGAGGCAGGGATTGGATGCAGGGTGTTGCAAGGAAGGGCATTCCAGGGAGAGAGAACAGCATAAGAAAAACTGGACAGGTAATAGTGGAGAGGCAAGGGGGCTGGAATAAGGAGGAGAGCAGGAGAAATCCACTCAGGAAGGACAGCAAATGATCTTGCGCTCTAGGCTACGGAGTTTGCAGTTTCTCCTGAGAGTGACAAGGAGCCAAGGGAGGCTTTGGAGGAGGCGCAGGACTACTCAAAGGTGGGCTTCGGAGGTGCTGGGGTGGGGAACCAGGGAGAGGAATGGGGGCCTGAGCCAGGGAAGGAGCAGGGGAGGGTGGCCCACACTTGCCCCTTGTGGCTAAAGCTCTAGCCTATGGGTCTGTGGGGTTCTAGGGAGACCTCGCCCTACAAGAGAGGCAGATCCACTCCAGTTACTCCCGTGCAAGGCTAAGGAGGGAGCATCTCGGGCTCAGCGAGGCGCCCCAGGTGTGTGCTCTGCCTGGCGCCGGCATGTGAGAGACAGAGTCCTGAGTAAGCTCCAAGTTCAGACGGTCCTGATTGTCACCCAACTGCTGCACGGCTCGGGCACTCCACTTCCATCTTCCAGGCTCCGGGAGGAACAGTAAGGGGTTCACAGAGCAGGGATGCCTTTGTCCGAGAAGCAGGCACAAAGCCCAACACGTGGTCCCAGATTAGAGGTGAAGCTGCTGGTGCCCTGCCCGTGTCCCCTGCCCTTATCCCCTCAACCTCACCACCCCCCGAGGCCTTTCTCCAGCCTCCAGGGCCACAGGTGCCAGCAGAATCGTCAGCCCCTGGAGCAGCCCTCAAGCAAAGGTGTCTAAAGACCCTCAGACCCTGGGCGGGACTCTGAGGTGAGCGTTCCACACTGTCTCCCATTATCCCCATTGGGATCGACTTGTCCTTATTTTCTTCATTACTTCCCCGTACAGCCACCTCCCCACCTCTGTCTCACTTCCTCACTCTCCTATTTGTGTTTCCCCGGATCACCTCCGGAATAAGCTCCTTGCACTGGAGTGCTTATCTCAGACAAGTGCCTGTTGTGTGCAGGTCCCGTTCATGCAGCATGATCCCACGTGTCCTCGTCTTGGGCTCTGGCTTTCTGCTTGTCCAGGGGTGGGGGAGCTGACTGTAGCCAGGAGTCTCCTGTCACCCCTCACCTGAAGGCTGGGTGTGGCCCAGCTCAGGGTTGCACATCCATCCACCTGCTGGGTCTGGGTCTGGGAAGTCTCTCCTCACCCCCGATGCCACATGCCCTAAAGGCTGTGATGAATCATGGGCAGTTGCTCCAGACACGTGGGGTGGTAATTGGAGCCTGGGACATGTCGGGGCACAATGACAGTGGTTTCAGCCTCTGTTGGGTGTGAGTGGTGGCCTTCCTGGCTCAAGGAAGCATCTGATGGGACTGCAGGAGTAGAGGGTGAGGACTGAGAGGCAGGGTAGAGAGCAGCCCCTGTGTGCGTGACAACAGGCGGTGTCACTTTCAACATGCTGTGGGGCAAAGATCGCTGTCTTCATTTCACACATGAGGATTTGAATCTGGGCCAGTCAGGTCAAGGTTTGGTGCCTTAGGCACCCAGCAAGGAATGGACCTTGCCATGTAGGGACAAGAAGCCTGGCAGGAAGAGGCGGGGCTTCTGGGCAGTGGTAGGCATGGGCGGGGCTGCCAGCTGGGCAGAAGACAGGTGGTCTGCAGGGAGCCACAGAGCGGGGCCTGCACTCGGGACCAGCCAGCTGGACCCCATACCCACCACTGAAGGGAGAATGAGCGGGCAAGAGGGTGAGCTGAGCCCATCGCAGGAGAGGATGCTAGGCCAGGTGAGGTGGGGGAGAGAGCCCTACACCTGCCTCAATTTCTCCTTCTGCCCCAGAAGAGGTAGCCCCCAAGGCCCCTGAGGTTCCTCTGAGCTCCGCATTCCCGGGTCGCTTCTCAACTCTGAGGGTCTTGGTGGCCAGAGTCCACACTGGCGCTGTCCAATAGAAACATAACACAAACCACAAATGCAAGCTACATGTGTCATTTCAAATATTCTAGTAGCCACGTGAGAACAGGGAAAAGAAACAAGTAAAATCAATTTTGATCATATATTTTATTTATTTATTTTTTGGCCATGCAGCACGGCTTGCGGGATATTAGTTCCCCAACCAGAGATTGAATCCTGGCCATAGCAGTGAAAGTGCCGAGTACCAACCAACGGACCACCAGGGAATTCCCAATAATATATTTTATTTAACCTGACAGAGCCAAATTGGTATCACTGCAACATGTAATCAATATAAAAATGATCACTGAGATTTTTTTGCACTTTTATTATTTTTTTAAATAAATTTATTTATTTATTTATTTTTGGCTGCGTTGGGTCTTCGTTGCTGCGTGCGGGCTTTCTCTAGTTGCGGCGAGCAGGGGCTACTATTTGTTGTGGTGCGCAGGCTTCTCATTGCAGTGGTTTCTCTTGTTGCGGAGCACGGGCTCTAGGTGCGCGGGCTTCAGTAGTTGTAGCATGCGGACTCAGTAGTTGTGGCTCGCAGGCTCTAGAGCACAGGCTCAGTAGTTGCGGCACACGGGCTTAGTTGTTCCACGGCATGTGGGATCTTCCCTGACCAGGGCTCGAACCCGTGTCCCCTGCATTGGTAGGCAGATTCTTAACGACTGCGCCACCAGGGAAGTCCCAGGGTCTGATCTCTTAACAACTTTTTTGGAGCATCAGAAAAAGGGCCGCGGGCACAGCTGGGGTCCCCAAGGCCTTGGTAGTGGCCGTGGGTGTGACAGGGACTCAATGTGCTGTTTCTCTGGACACCTTCTCTTCCTATCTCCCTCCTGGGTGGTGGCTTCTTTCTCTGCTTACCACCATCACCAAGGCCCGCCCAGGGGCACACCCACTGCCATCAGCCCAGGAACTCAGGGGGCCTATACCCAAGTCTTCCTGGGGCTCTGGGTACCTCAGCTCTTACCCAAGCCACACTGTGGTTCCCCATGTCAGGAAAGGAACACTCTGAGCAAAGCGGGTGGGAGGGTGGAGTGGGGCCTCTTTCTTCAGACACCTGGAACAGGCCCCCAGGATTCTACAACAACAGCCTGTCCCCTTGTTGCAGCTCGGAGCTTTGACCTGGAGAAATCCGATGACATGCTGCGGAAGGTGAGGGCAACGCCTCCCTGACCGGCCCTGTTTCCTACCCCAAGTCTTCTGAGATCTTCCTTTCTTCCTGTCTTCCCTCCGTCCTCGCTCCCTCCCTCTCTCCCTCCCTCCCTTCCTTCCTTCCTTTCTTTTTCTTTCTTTCTTTCATGCAATGACTGTTTATTGAGCCCCAAAGGTGAGTCTAGCTGGTGCTGGCACTGGGGAGAGTGCAGTGGTAGAAAGAGAGAGAAAAGAAACCAGATAAATAAGTAAACAAGACGCTTCCTGAGAGTGGAAAGTTTAACAAAGACAGTGGGATGGAAGGAAGTGAGGGAGGTCAGGGAGGTCTTCCTTGCTGAAGGGTGACATTTTGGCTGTGTCACGAATGCCTGAAAGGAGGCAGGCAGGTGATGATCGGAGGCTGAGGGCACAGCCGTGCAAAAGCCCTGAGGTGGAGGCAAGCTGGAGCAATCCAGGAGCACAGGAGGTTGTGTTGTAGAGAGAAAGGGGAGAGATGCAGCTGCATGGGTGGCGCAGGCCCATGGTGGTGGCAGTGGGGTGGGGCTGCAGGCCACCATCGGAGTCTAGGTTTTTGACTAAGGAGGACTGGAAGCTAGGGGGTGAAGTCTGACTCCCAGAACTCCCTGGGAGACCATGTGGGGAATGGAGGGTGGCAAGCAGGTGGAAGGATGCAGGGAGAGGCAGCTGCACCTGCTGGCTTCACCCGTTCCTTTCTGAGATTTTTTTCCCTCCTCATCCATGTCAGACCCACGTCTCCTCTGTCCCACTCCTGTCCACATCCCCAGTTCTGTGCCCGTGGAGCCCCAGATGCCCTGGCAGGCCCTCAGTGGTTGCAGGCAGAGGGGCCTGGCCAAGTGTCCCTGGGTCCCTGCAGAGGCCTTTGGCTCGGGGGGGTCTTCGGCTCCTCCCGTGTCTCTGTAGCAGGTGAAGTTCCGGAAGCAACAGGATCTGCACAACATCCTTGCATGGCAGCCTCCAGAGGTGAGATCCCCGGCCCCCCAGCCGCCTCGGAACCCAGGTCTCCCTCAAACCCACACCCCCTCCCCAGCCCTCTCTCTCGTGCATCCAGGTTGTCAGGCTATACAACGCCAACGGCACCTGTGGCCACAACAACGAGGGCAGCTCCATGTGGTACCACATCATCAGAGGCCTGGACCTCAAGGGCCTCCTCCTCTCCATCTCCAGACAAGAGCTGCTCAGGGCCAAGTCCCAGAGCTGTGGGCTGTCCCTGAGGGAGTGTGCGAGCAGCGGAGCAAGGAGGCAAGGGTCCCACGGGGCCCTCCCAGCCCCCAGGGCAGCCACAGCCTGGCAGCCTCCAAGGCAGCCCCCAGCACTGGGCACCCAGAACCTACCTCCCTGGTCTCCTCGGCTCCTCCCAGCACCTCTGAGCGTACACAGGGTTCAGAGGCCAGTAACCCGCTAAGTGGTCCACACTGGGGCTCACTGCCCCAAAGCCCAGCTCCACGCACCAGGCCACGCTGCTCTCTGTGGCCTCATTTGATGGAGAAAGACAGGTATTTCAGCCGCACTGGACAGAGGAGGAAACTGAGGCATGGCGACCTGCCTTCCCATGGACAGATGTGGGAAGGGCGCCCCTTGGGACGGCCCCATCCCCCTGCACCTGGCTTCCTGGCGTGAAACCTCCACGCCAGGCGGAGCCGGGATAAGCCAGGCCAGTGCCCTGGGCTCAAGCCCGGCCCCACCTCTGGTGGGGTGTGGGGGGCACTGACCCTCATGGGGGTCTCACTTCCCATCATTCCCTTGCACCTGGGGAAGAACGTGGAGAAAATCATAGCTGTTTTCGATTTCGAGGGGCTGAGCCAGAGGCATCTGTGGAAGCCAGGAGTGGAGTTTGCCCAGGAGGTGAGGGAACCCCACCAAGGGGGGCAAGGTGTCAGCCCTCCTGGGCCTCTGTCCCTCGCTTGCTGATGTGGAGTGTGTATGGGGGGGTCCTCGCTCCGCCCACAGGTTTGCAGCTCCTTACTTGCTGTTTGCAGGGATATTTTCAAACCCACAATCTCTTGGGGCTGTGCTAAATCATACTCATCACCCCAATGTCACCATTTCAAGTCCAGCAGGTCACAACAACAGGTGACCTGCTGGACATGGTCACCAGGCCTGCCAGGGTCCCTGTCGATGCCCTTCCCTCTCATACTCCCTCCCCGCTCCTCCCTACCGGCCCCACCCGCTGCCCTTGGCTTGAGCCCCTCCCCCCATCCCATTTGCTGCTTTGTCTGGGAGGCGGCTGGAAGCAAGTCTGCTCTGAGAGCCCTAAGGAGGGAAGGGAGGCCCTGACAAGACCTGGGCCCCCCGGGGCAGCCAGCCTGCCTTTTCTTTTCTTTCTGGTCAACCCAGAATAGCAGAGAACCTAAACTTTAAAAAAGTTTAACAATCATCAAAACATACTAAATTGAGGAAGCCAGACACAAAAGGCCACATATGGTGTGATTCCATTGATAGGAAATACCCGGAATAGATAAATCCATAGAGACAGAAAGCAGACTGGTGGTTAACCAGGGCTGCAGGGAGAGGGAAAGGGTGGGGGTGGTGACTGCTAACAGGTACGGGCTTCCTTTTGGGGTGATGAGAATGTTCTGAAACTAGACAGCGGTGATGGCTGCACACCTCTGTGAATATACTGAAAACTACTGAATCGTACACTTTGAAAGGGTAAACTTTATGGTATGTAAATTCTATCCCAATTAAGAAAAAAAAGGTATGTCTTACAACTTTGAATCTTTCTTATGCTAAAAGTTTTTGTTTCTGAAGCTGAACTATTGTCTAAACCACATGGAGGGGAACCTTCCAGAGTCCTGAGGGGGATTTTCTTACTCTGCAGTAGGTGGGGTCACCCCCTTGAAATCTGTCAAGAATTTTGCACTAGTGGCTTCAGGAGGGTCTGTGACTGGGACCCAACAAACTGGAAAGCAGCGGCTTCTCTTGTCTGGGTGGGTTCTGGGTGTCTGGGGGGCCTTGGGAGCCTTAAGGGGGCAGCATTTAGGCACCTGTAGCTTGTGCACTGACCTGAGTTTGGCCTCACAGTTTCTCACAGCACTCGAGGCAAATTACCCTGAGATTTTGAGGAATATAATTGTTGTGAGAGGTGAGTGAACCAGCCCGGGATATGCTGAGTGGGGGGCAGGGGATGTGGAGGCAACAAGGCAGGGAACTGAGACCCCAGGAGACCCTGAAACAGTGCCTTTCTCAGCTTCCAAGCTGTTCCCAGTGGCCTTCAACCTGATCAAGCCGTACATAACTGAGGAGATGCACAGGAAGGTGGTGATTCCTGGAGATGAGTGAGCAGCTCTGGCCTCCTCTGCAGCCCAGAGCCTGAGCTGGGGGCTGCCCCTCTGCAGACCTGACAGCTCCTGCATCCGAGGGCACCAGGCTCGGGGATCCATTCCTCCAGACCCACTGCTCTGGAGGACCCACTCCATTATGGCATCAACGTTGAGGCCAATGAGTCCACCTGCCAGAGGGCAGAGGGGCCAGGAGGGGTCCGTCCCCGGGGGCACCAGGAGGATGTGGGAAATAGGGGGAGGGAGCCATATGGCACAGGACAGCCCTGGGCTTGGCCCAACTGCCCTCAGTCGAGCCTCCCCGATCCCACATGGAACCCCACTTTCGCCCCCACAGACAGCTGGAAGCAAGAGCTGCCTAAGTTCACCAGCCCCGACCAGCTGCCTGTGGAGTTTGGGGGGACCATGACTGACACCGATGGCAACCCCAAGTGCCTGACCAAGGTACAGGTGCCCAGAGGATGGGGAGGGAGGGGAGACAGCCATGGTCTAGTGCCCTCTCACCCACCCTCGCCCACAGATCAACTACGGGGGCGAGGTGCCCAGGAGCTACTACCTGCGCAACCAGGTGAGGGTGCGGTACAAGCACCAGGTGACCGTGGGCCAAGGCTCCTCCCTGCAGGTGGAGAACGAGATCCTGTTCCCAGGCTGTGTGCTCAGGTAGGGATGGCGGCCACTCCACACCTGGGCATGGTTGGGAGGGGCCCGGAGCCCAGGCAGGTGGTTGTCAGTGGGGCCCTGTCCCCTATAGGTGGCAGTTCGCATCGGACGAGGTGGACATCGGCTTCGGAGTTTTCCTGAAGACCAAGATGGGGGAGTGGCAGCGGGCCGGGGAGATGATGGAGGTTCTGCCCAGCCAGCGCTACAACACCCACCTGGTGCCCGAGGACGGGAGCCTCACCTGCCTCCAGGCCGGCGTCAGTAAGATCTATAGGGTTCGCTGGAGTCATTTCCTCCTCATGGCGGAGAAATGATCTGACGTCTCTTGCCAGTCTGACCTCTCTGTTTGCTCCTATTTCCAGATCTCAGGGAGGGTGTGGGAGTCTGCGCTAGCTCCTAGATCCCACAGGCACCAGGGACATTGGTTTCAGGTGTTGGATCTTATGAGTGGCCCCCAGGTGTGGATACAAAGGCAGAGACACATGGTGGAGAGCATGGTTCACAGCCGTGGACTCAGCTCCTGGAAAGCCCCCTCACTGCACTCAACAGGCTAAGTAAGAGACAGCTGGAAAACAGCCATGGGCTCAGCATCAGGGCTCCCAGCCTGTCCACATGTGTGACCACCCCACTTTGGGAATCCTGAGGAGATGACTCTTCCAGGTTTTTGTTCCCCCATTCCCAGGCCTCCCAGGCCAGGTGCAGTTTGGTCCACTTTAGCAGAAGCGACGTTGCCCAGGACCACTGCTGACCTCCCACCTCTGTGGGGAACAGAGCTAGGAGAAGGGAAACCCAAAGCTGATCTCCCCTGGAGAAGAGAATGAGTTCTGCTAATGCTTTAGTTCATCCACATCTAGTTCATCTTCGTGGCAAAGGGAGAATTAGAAGGGTGGAGACAGAGAAATCTGGATGAGTCACCACGTCCCAGCATTCATGTTGGACCTTGGTGTCAAACAAAATGCCTCTAAAAAAGGCATGATGAGAATGTGGCTGATGGAACTCAGCCCTCTCTTCTGGGGAAAGCAGGGCTCCCCTCTGGGTTGGAACATCAGGATAAGGGAATCCCAGTCCCTCCCCTCCCTTGCTCTGGAATCATAAGTCTAACCAACCTCTAAGCCCATTTCCTTATCCATAAAATGGGGGTGATAGTGCCTTCTGTGGGATTGCTTTGAGGATTCAGGGAGCTGTGAGCACCGATGCAGTGCCCGTAGACGGGGCTGATGCACGCTGCTGGTGGTTACCATTATTCCTTTGGTTGGCACAAGCATCGGCCAAGGAGATAGTCGGGAGTGATGGGCTGGGGCAGACCCTCCAGCCCCACCCACAGTTCTGGGCGGCCCACTCCCAAGGGCACTGGGCGTGCAGATGTGCCAGGCTCGCTTTGCTTGCTTACTTCTCCGTCCTTGCAGACGTCCTGCGCTTTGACAACACCTACAGCCTGATGCATGCCAGGAAGGTCAGCTACACTGTGGAGGTGCTGCTCCCCGACAAGGCCTCCGAGGAGAAGATTCAGAGTCTCGAGGCAACAAGACAGTCCCCACTGCAATGAAGACCCTGGGCGCCCCTGTGCCTGTGCTCTCCAACCCCTTAGCACCCCTCCCTGTCCCCTGACCCTGCCCGCCGCCCCCAGGAAGGGCGGTGCTGGAGGTGACTGCAGAGAGCCACCCACCTCAGCCATCACCGTCTCAGCTCCTTGTGGGCCAACCTGGCTCTGTGGCCGAGCAGGAAGGGGAACCCTGGTGCATAGGCCACGCTGAGGATTCAGACGGACACCCCATCCCCTGTTCGCAGAAAATGAGGATGAGAACCCTGAGGATAAGCTTGTGTCCACTGAGGAAGGGTCCTACCTGCAGAAGCTGCCCTTGTGTCCCTCCTGACAAGGTCCCCCCCATCCCAGGGCTCACCCACACCTGGCATCGTGGTTGGAGGACATGCGCATGAGCGCCAGGGCCTGCAGGGAGCACAGCCTCAGGCCTGAAGAGCAGGGAAGCCCCATTCTCCACATGCAGGGGGTCAGCAGGGATGGGCAGGGCCAGCTGTAAACAGCTGGGAGGAAGGACGGGCAGGGCTGAGAGTCTCAGTTCTGACAGAGCATCAGCCCTCCAGGGCTGTTCTACTGCATTTGGAGGGAAAATCAGAAACGGAGAGCCGGCAGGAACAACCATCAGGAGGAAGAGCCGCGCTCAGCCTTACACAGAGCTGAGTGGGTGTGACTGAGTCTCCGGGGAATTCCCAGTGTCTCCCCACCCCCAGCCTGCTGTGATCCAGCCCACCTTCAACTTGGGTTCTTTCCGGCTCTGATGGGGGCTGGGACCGAAGCAAAGCTGGAGGGAGGTGGAATGAACATACTGGGGTGCAGGGTGGAGCTGCCCTCCCAGGGTGCTCATCCTAGACTCTGACTTGCTTCTTGGAGAACCATCAGGTTTTTCCTCCATCTTTGTGTCTCACCAAGGGGACAGCTGAAGGCTGGCTGCCAACCCCCCTCCTCCCCCACCCCAAATGCAACTCAGTAGCTGGCCAGTGAAGGCTTCATTTCTCAATGGCTGGCCCTCCTGGACACCACAGCCCACAGTCAGGACCGCTGCTGGCCGCACTGCACCCAGCAGGGCAGCCCATGCCTGGAAGTGAGCCGAGGAAGCCGCTGAGATGGCTGTGCCTCTGTGGTTGACTCTAGGTGGCAATGAAGCCCTCAGCCTGGGCCTGGGAGCCCAGGCTTTGCTGCCCTGCCCCCTTCATCCTGCTCCCTGCCCTCTGGCTGGGCCAGGCCACTGGCCCCCAGCACCTCTGAAGACCCAACCCCAGGGTGGCTCGGCCCTTGGCTCTGGATCCCTGCGCCTGTACTACTGTCCCACAGGGTGGAGTGCTGGCCACCCAGGTGACGTCCCCGGGAGTGAGTGGTCAGACGTACGTGTAAAAGGGGTCCTTGCTGCAAAGCATTAGCATCCTGGCTGCCCAGGCCCTTCCCAGGGACCGGAAGCCTCCGCAAGCCCCACTATCCAGGTGCTTTACCAGCAAGAAGCCCAGCTCTGGTCCCTTTCCCACTCTCAGATTCTGTGCTCTCATCTTCTCCAGTTAATAAGAGGTTTCTCGATCTCCCAGAGCCTGTTTTAGACAAGAGCATGATGAGGCTTGGGAAGGTGGGATCTTCTGGTGAGCCAGGTGAGGTCCTTGGGTCCCCAGCCCTCCATCCACCACGAGTGATGGAGCACAGAGTCTGAGCAGAGGTTCTGCTGCTATAAAAAGCAAACTAAATAAAACCAAATGCCATAAGCCAGCGCCACGAGGCACTCCTGGCCCAACAGTGTTTGAATAGTTTGGCAAGAAAAAAACTGCATACCAGCACCAAAGAGATGGCCTGAGGCTGTCAGGCAAAAATCACATGACATTTCTGTGTCCAAGGTCCTCTCCTGCATCCCAGATGTGGCAGGCTTTCCCGTCACCCCAGTTGCACTGCACAGCCACCCTCTGTGCAGCCTCCCAGATGCAGGGATATCCAGAGCCCCCAGAGGTCCTGGCTTCCCAGGGCCATCTTCCCACTGCCCATGGCAGGCTATGGAGGGCATGGCCAACTGGGGCTGGGAGGACCCTGTGCCAGGTTTCACTGCTCCCAGCTGTTGTCATGATGGGGGCTCACAGTGCCTTACTTCCACCTTCATGCCCCCCACGTAAAGACAAGGGGTTCATAGATGTGAACAATGACCCTTGCCTTTCTAACCACTCATAGCCAACTTCCCACCATCAGCACTGCCTCATGTGGTTTTCTTGCAGGCAGCAAAGACTCCTCTGCACAGGGGTTTCCCAAGGCTCTGACCACAGAGAATTTATACAAATATGGCTGTGATAAGGGGGTCAGGTGTGGGCACCAGCGACACTGAATCCCAGAGCTGGCAGAGCACACTTCTGTTAAGCCGGCAGGGCAGTAGTCACCTGCAGAGGTGAGAGCAGAATCTCCTACCTGGCAAGGGGGGAGGGGCACTTTGGGAGAT
Source organism: Grampus griseus (assembly GCF_964374135.1). Lineage (NCBI taxonomy): Eukaryota > Metazoa > Chordata > Mammalia > Artiodactyla > Delphinidae > Grampus > Grampus griseus. The sequence goes on along the minus strand of NC_139006.1, from coordinate 23,039,682 downwards.
AGAAAGGGAGCATGTCTTCAGCAACCTCCATCCCTGTGTCTTAACACTTTAAGAAAAAAAAAGGTGTGTGTGGTGGAATTCCCTGGCCGTCCAGTGATTAGGACACCATGCTTTCACTGCCAAGGGCCCGGGTTCAATCCCTGGTCGGGGAACTACGACCCTACATGACCCTGCATGCTGCGCAGCAAGGCCAAAAAAGAATTAATTTAAAAAATAATAAATTTTAAAAAAAGGAAGTAGCCAGAAAGGGGCTGTTTACCCGAAGCTTGTTTCTTTGTTTATCCATTCATTCATCAACGGTTATTGAGTGTCTGCCCAGCGCTAGGTACTGCAGGCCCTGGGGACCTCGGGGAGACTGGGCTGACGCTAATAGGAAGCTCACCTATATTGAGGGAGGCAGAAGTGACTCCAATGATTATCAAGTGGGCGTGCCATCACCACGTGTGCTTGGAGGGGCAGAAGCCAAATTCTAGGGGAGCTCTCAGCAAAGAAGCCTGATGGGGAATCAGATGTACTTTGTCCGAGGAAGGGACCCTTGAAGGGAGAACTGAGAGATGTGGGGGGGTGACCAGGTGCGGACGAGTCTTACAGACTGAGGAATGGGGTGAGGGTGGCTGTGGGGTATTTGAGGCCGGAGGGGTGCCGGAAGGGCTCTTGGGCGGCGCTCTCTGATGTTTACGATTTCTTTGCGAACAACTGTGTATACACATTTGATAATTATTAATAAAACCATTTTATAAGGCACATTACAAAACAGCCGTGTTGTCTGTCAGGAAAGAATGGCAGAATCTTGGCAGGAGGCCACAGATCAAAACTTACTCAGAATGAGGTGGTTGGAAATACCCAGGCCTCACCTGTCCAGAGGAACGGAGGTGGGGCCTCCCGGTCCCAGCACATCTTCTGGGATGGAAAGCCCCACAATCTTCTGGTGGCGGGAGAGGGGGGGATGCAGGTGAGGGACCTATAGGGGTTTTTTCAATGCAGTTGGAAAGGCTCTCCTGCCCCCCAAATTTCCACCCCAGTCCAGCTCACCTTCCAAGAGTCCAGGTTGGAGAGGACACCACTGTGGGACAGTCACGGCTTCACCAGAGTTCCATGGCACAGCATTCCACAGTTTGCACAGCCCCTTTACATGCAACCCTGAAGGAGATGGGAATTATAGCCCCATTATACAGGTCCAGTAACCAGAAAGGATGGGCTCGCCTAGTCGTGCTCTTGTCCTGGAGTTGAAGGCAGGCTGGGTGAGCAGCCCAATAATAACCATAAAAGCCAACACTATTGAGTGCTTACCATGTGCCAGGTGGTGGGTGATGTACCTTATTGGCCTCTTCTAACCATCCCATTAACCTTATAAGAAGGGAATGTTATTAGCCCCAATTTACAGATGAGAAATCTGAGACTCAAGCTCACATAGCACATTTGAGAGGAAGCCAAGATTCAAACCCAGTTACCCAAGCCGGTGTTTCAGCACCATACATTTTTTAACTATTAGAGAATTATTTTCTCAATGTTGGGAGAGGAATTACAGCTGCTTGGCAGTTTGTTTGCAATCACCCCCAGACTCAGCCTCCCCCACAGTAGTCTTGGGCACTCCATGTTGCCCAAGAATGGCAATGAAATCAGAGACCAGTTTGGCATGAAGAACTTGGAACACTACATGCCCTTAGGGTACACCCTGGTATTGTGAGAAAGGGTGTGCTAGCTCCAGCCCTGGACAGTGTACAAGCTTCTCCACTTTGCAGCCTCCTTAATAATCCTCCCCCATGCTCCTATCACCATAGCAACCCATTCCTATGGTAAGCAACAAGGGCATCTTGGCAGAAAACATAAGGGGAAAGCTTCATAACAATGGATTTGGCAATGATTTCTTGAAAATGACACCAAACACAAGAAACAATAACAAAATAAGCAATAGATGAATTGGACTTCATCAAAATTTAAGACTTTTGTGATTTAAAGGACCTATCAACAGAGTGAAAAGGCAACCCACAAAATGAGAGAAAATATTTGTAAATCGTATATCTGATGAGACTAAAATCCAGAATATATAAAGGACTCCTACAAGTCAATAATAACAACAACAACAGCAACAAAAACTCATTTAAAAATGAGTAAAGGGGACTTCCCTGGCAGTCCAGTGGTTAAGACTACACGTTTCCACTGCAGGGGGCACAGGTTCCATCCCTGGTCGGGGAACTGAGATCCTGTGTGCTGTGCTGTGTGGCCAAAAAAAAAAAAAGGGCTTCCCTGGTGGTGCAGTGGTTAAGAATCCACCTGCCAATGCAGGGGACGTGGGTTCAAGCCCTGGTCTGGGAAGAGCCCACATGCTGCAGAGCAACTAAGCCCGTGCGCCACAACTACTGAGCCTGCACTCTTAGAGCCCACGCCACAACTACCGAAGCCCGTGTGCCTAGAGCTTGTGCTCTGCAACAAGAGAAGCCACCACAGTAAGAAGCCTGTGCGCCCGCAAGGAAGAGCAGCCCCCGCTCACCGCAACTAGAGAAAGCCCATGGGCAGCAATGAAAACCAAATGCAGCCAAAAATAAATTTAAAAATAAAAAAAAACAATAAAAATGGGTAAAGGACTTAAATAGACGTTTCTCCAAAGAAGATATACAAATGGGCAACAGCACATGAAAAGATGCTGAACATTACTAATTATCAGGGAAATCAAATCAAACCCACAATGAGACACCACCTCACACCCCTGAGGAGGGCTATTATCAAACAACAGAAAATAGTAAGCATTGGTGAGGACGTGAAGAAACTGGAACCCTTGTGCATGGCTACAGGGAGTGTAAAATGGTGCATCCACTATGTAAAACAATATGATAGTTCCACAAAAAAATTGAACATAGAATTACCTTATGATCCAGAAATTCTACTTTTGGGTATATACCCAAAAGAACTGAAAGCAGGGACTTGAACAGATATTTGTATACCAATGTCCAGAACAGTTTTATTCATAATAGTTAAAAGATGGAAACAACCGAAGTATCCATTAACAAATGAACGGATATGGACTAATCAAAATAAGCCACATGCAAATGGACAAATGTTGCATGATTGTACTTACAAGAAGTACCTAGAGTAGTCAAATTCATAGAGACAGAAAGTAGGATGGTGGTTGCCAGTCTTACTGGCCCTTTCTAGTCGGGCCCCAACAGGGGTCCCTCTACCTGGTGTCATTTGAGCCAAAAGATTGAGACCGAGTTTGGTTGTGAAGCAAAGGAAAGCTTCGTTCTTTGATCAAAGAATGGAGAGGTGTGAGCTTGGTCTAGAGTACGCTCCATCAGGCCCTCCCCAATAGGCCCTCAGCGGGGCTGCTGGATAGGGCTCTCGTCAGTGGGAAGGGGGCGGGGTTTTCACGGGTCTGGCGCAGGCGTGTTGCTCACGGCTCCAGACCGCCGTGCTGGGCGTAGCATCTCTGCGCACGGCCCCCTGCCGCCATCTTGAATTGAATGTTGCGTGCAGCACTTCTGCACGTGGCCCACCGAGCTGAGGTGTCCGTGCAGCCATTTTGCACCAGGAACTCTGGTCTGAAGTGCCGGGTGCACGGCCTCTGCAGGCGGACGCCTGTGAGCGAGTGAAACGAGAGTAACAGCAGAGGAAAAGAAGAAGAAAGGTTAGACTTTATTTTATTACCCAGATTCTATTTTTATTTCCCGAGAATTGTTCATGGGCTTTGCCGGTGACACCAGGGGCTTGGGGGGAGGGAGAAATGGGAAGTTACTGTTTAATGGATACAGAGTTTCCGTTTGGGAAGATGAAAAGTTCTGGAGCTGAATGGTGGTGATGGTTGCACAACAATGTGAATCTACTCAATGGCACTGAACTGTACTTTTAAAAATGTCAGGTTTTTGTTTTTGTTTTTGTTTTTTGCGGTACGCGGGCCTCTCACTGTTGTGGCCTCTCCCGTTGCGGAGCACAGGCTCCGGACGCGGAGGCTCAGCGGCCAGGGCTCACGGGCCCAGCCACTCCGCGGCATGTGAGATTCTCCCGGGCCGGGGCACGAAGCCGTGTCCCCTGCATCAGCAGGCGTACTCCCAACCACTGCGCCACCAGGGAAGCCCCTAAAAATGTCAAATTTTATGTTAGGAATATTTTACCACAATTTTTTTAAAAAGTTAAAAAAACCCAAAGACCTAAATGTAAGAGCTAAAACGTAAAACTCTCAGAAGAAAACATGGAGGTAAATCTGAAACAGGAAGGAAGGGATCAGGGCACAACCTTTAAAAGAATGACTTAGCCATTGTGGATACGACGTAAACTGGTTAGAACTGACTAGGCCCAAGCTGGCATAAGATTCGACTTCCAGTTGACCTTGAGCCTCATTATGTGCTCATTGTAAATATTAGCATACGCTAAACAACATGCTCACAGGCGCCATGACAGTTCCAAGGCCAAAAAGTGGGTGGTGGCCCAATTCCTGGAAATCTCCGCCCTTCTCCAAAATCATTGGAAAACTCCTCCCACTCATTAGCCTATGAAATTTCCCAGACCATAAAAACTAACCACTGCATATTTCGGGGCCACTTTCAATCCTTTCTGTCTATGGAATGTGTATCTCCCAGGGCCTCTCACCTGCTGAGATGGTCCACACTCTGTGTGTCTCTTTTTTTTCTAATTAATTAATTTATTTATTTATTTTGGCTGCGTTGGGTCTTCGTTGCTGCACGCGGGCTTTCTCTAGTTGCGGCGAGCGGGGTTTACTCTTCGTTGTGATGCGCAGGCTTCTCATTGCAGTGGCTTTTCTTGTTGCAGAGCACGGGCTTTAGGCTCACGGGCTTCAGTAGTTGTGGCACACGGGCTCAGTAGTTGTGGCTCACGGGCTTAGTTGCTCCACGGCATGTGGGATATTCCCGGACCAGGGCTCGAACCCGTGTCCCTTGCATTGGCAGGCAGATTCTTAACCACTGTGCCACCAGGGAAGTACCTGTGTGTCTCTTTTTGAATTACGGTTTTCTCTGGGTATATGCCCAGTAGTGGGATTGCTGGGTCATATGGTAATTCTATGTTTAGTTTTTTAAGGAACCTCCGTACTGTTCTCCATAGTGGCTGTATCAATTTATATTCCTACCAACAGTGCAGGAGGGTTCCTTTTTCTCCATGTGTCTCTCTCAATTAACCTACTTCTTACCTATCACTTTGCCTCTCACTGAATTCCTTCTGCGCTGAGGCAAAGAGAACCTGAGCTTCATTAAGTCCTAAGACCAGGCATGTGATTTCAGTTAAAAGACAAGTGGATTTGAGTCCCAGCCCATGGGTTCAAGTCCCAATCTTAGTTTTAGCTGGGTTTGAATACCATCTGAGGTGTGATTGAGTTCAAGTCCCAATCTGATCTGAGTTGTGCTGTTTCAGCCAATCTGAGACCAGGTGTGAGGTTTCAAGTCTACGTGACCTTGGATTTGGCAGTGCTTTTTTAGATATGACACCAAAAGCATAAGCAATAAAAGAAAAAGTAGATAAGTCAGCCTTCATCAAAATTTAGAACTTTTGTGTATCACAGGACACTGACGAAAGTGAAAAGACAACCCACAGATGGAAGAAGATGTTTTCAAATTATATATCTGAAAAGGGATTAAAATCCAGAATATATAGAGAATTCTTACATGTCAACAATAAAAAGACAACCCAATTTAAAATTAGGTAAAGACATTTTAAAAGTTTGAATAGATGTTTCTCCCAGAAGATATACAGATGGCCAATAAGCTCATGAAGAGATACTCAAGAGCTTTAGTCATTAGAGAAATGCAGTTCAAAACCACAATGAGATACCACGTGACACCCACTAGGATGGCTATAATAGCAAAATAAGAAAACAGAAAAGGAGCCCTCACACATTGTTAGGGAGTATATAAAATGATGCAGCCACTTTGGAAGACAGTTTGCCAGTTTCTCAAAAGGTTGAACATAGAATTACTATATGAGCCAGTAATTCCACTCCTAAAGATACACCCAAGAGAAGTGAAAACATGTTTTTACAAAAACTTGTACAGGGCTTCCCTGGTGGCGCAGTGGTTGAGAGTCCGCCTGCCGTTGCAGGGGACACGGGTTCGTGCCCTGGTCCGGGAAGATCCCACATGCCGCGGAGCGGCTGGGCCCGTGAGCCATGGCTGCTGAGCCTGCACATCCAGAGCCTGTGCTCTGCGACGGGAGAGGCCACAACAGTGAGAGGCCCGCGTACCGCAAAAAAAAAAAAAAAAAAAAAAAACTTGTACAAAATCTTTTCATAGCAGCATTATTCATAATAGCCAAAAAAGTGGAAATAACCTAAATGTCCATCCACTGATGAATGGGTAAACAAAATGTGGTATATTTATGCAAAAGAATATTATTCAGCCATAAAAAGGAATGACATAACTGGTATCTGCTACAACATGGATGAACCTTGTATACATGATGCTAAGTTAAAGAAGCCAGTCACAAAAGATCACATACCGCATGTGATTCGCTTTCTATGAAATATCCAGAATAAGAAAATCTATAGAGATGGAAAATAGCTTAGTAGTTGCCAGAGGCAAGAGCAGGGGTGCAGGAAATGGGGAATGACTGCTAAAGGGTACAGCGGTTTTCGGGGGGTAATGAAAATGTCCTGCAATTAAGCAGTGGAGTTGGTTGCACAACTTTGTAAATATACTAAAAATCACTGAATTGTACACTTTAAGAATGGTGAACTTACGATATGTGAATTATACCATATTTTAATTTAAAAAGGAGATGAAACTGCCCAAGGGTAAAAGAGGGAAGGCAGACGGTCCCAGGGCGCAGCTGAGATCATCACTGGGGCTCCGACAAGGCGCCCCTCCCCGCCTCCCATCCCCGCAATTCCCCTCTCCTGTCAGCCACCCCACCTCATCTCACTGTGCCCTGAACCCCACTCCCACTTGCCTCGTCCCAGCCACGTTTGCCCCATGGTGAGGCTCCCTCACCCCTGGGGCCCCCTCTGTACTCACCCAGCTGGTTCTGGTAGGACGGCATTTCACATTTCCTAGTAACCAACCCCCAGAAAGGAGGGGTTCCTGGGTGTGGACTGGGTGGCCCCGTCTATCCCCCTGAGGTTGTTTGCTGGTGTCCTGGTTGTAGACATGGTCCCCTGAGAGCCTGACAAACTAGGACTTGGAGAAGACCGAAACGGTGGGTGGGGGTGGGGGTGGTTCTCCTCTGCCGAGGCCTTTGTTTCAAGAGAGGAAAATGAATTGTCCTGGCCTCAAAATACCCTGCAGTCCGAGGTGGGTGGATCCAGGCTTCCTAACACACAATGGATCTTAGACCTTTTATCGAGCACTTACTGTTCTAGGCACAGTGTTAAGCCCTCCGGGGGAAGGCACATCTGGGCAGTGGCTCCACTACAGGTTCCAGAGTCAGACAGGCTTGGGTTCAAATCCTGGCTTCCCATTTCCTGGCTGTGTGACTTCAGAAAAGTTTCTTTATCTCTCTGATCTTTCATATCTTTGACTGTAAAATGGAGATACCCCTACCTGTTTCCAAATGGTTTGATACCAATGTAATGTTCTCAGCACAGAGGAAATGCTCAACAAATGGGAGACTGTGAGTTCTGTGCAGGCAGGGACCCAATCCATCTTGTTTACTGTAACATCCTCAGCTCTGCCCTCCTTGTGCTTTCCACTTGCCCACCTCCACACCTTGGCCCATGCCGTCCCCTCCACTTGGGATGCCTTTTCCTCTACCCCAATCTCCACTAATCGACATCCTCCTTTTCTTCAAGGTCTGGCTCAATGCCACCTACATCCTATTGGGGTGACTTCTGTGCCTGGGTCCTCTCCCTGATTAAGGTGGAGGCCCCCAGAGCTGAGATGGCCTCCAGTGTGACAGCAGAGTGGTTAATTGCATGGGCTTAGCTCTGGATAAGATACTTAACTTCTCTCTACCTCAGTTTGCTTGTCTGTAAAATGGGCTTAATAATGGTAGCTAATCCCAGGGGGGCTCTGAGATTTAAATGAGGTGATGCTTTTTTTTTTTTTGGCCTCACCATGAGGCATGTGGGATCTTAGTTCCCCAACTAGGGATTGAACCTGCATCCCCTGCAGTGGAAGTGCAGAGTCTTAACCACTGGACCACCAGGGAAATCCCATTGTTTTCTTTTCTTTTTGGCTATGCTGTGTGGCATGCAGGATCTTAGTTCCCCAACCAGGGATCAAACCCGTGCCCCCTGCATTGGGAGTGGGGAGTCTTAAGCATTGAACCACCAGGGAAGTCCCACAAGGTGATGCACTTAGAGTGGAGCCTGGCATGTAGTAAGCCTCCAATAAATGCAGTAGATCTGTGCTAATATGGTAGCCACAAGCCACATGGGGCAATCTATTATAAAATTAATCAAAATTTAATTTATTTAAAACTTTTAACTTTTTTTAATTTATTTAAAACTTGAGTTAGTCTCACTAACCACATTTCACATGTGACAACTGGCTACCAGTGATGTCCAATAGGACACAGCCCAGATACAGAACATTTCCATCACTGCAGAAAGTTCCATTAAAGGGGCTTCCCTGGTGGTGCAGTGGTTAAGAATTCACCTGCCAATTCGGGGGACATGGGTTCGAGCCCTGGTCTGGGAAGATCCCACATGCCGTGGAGCAACTAAGCCCATGCCCTACAACTACTGAGCTTATGCTCTAGAGCCCGCATGCCACAACTACTGAAGCTTGCGTGCCTAGAGCCTGTGCTCCACAAGAGAAGCCACCGCAATGAGAAGCCCACGCACCGCAACAGAGTAGCCCCTGCTCACCACAACTAGAGAAAGCCCCTGCGCAGCAATGAAGACCCAATGCAGCCAAAAATAAATAAATAAATAAATGAAAGTTCCATTAGATAGCACTATTGATGATGATGATGATGATGATAATGAAGATAACGATAATGATGCTGTGGGCACACAGTATGTGCTCTGTGTCTGTTTGTGGTCTGGGTCAGGAGAAGCACTTAGGGGTATCTCTGAAGGCTCAGAACTCCTGGGAGGACCTCAACTCCTATTCCTGGCCCTGCCTTCCCAGCCTCTGATATCCCCAGAGGTAACTGGGGCCCCTCATGTTAGAGGGATTAGGGCGAGAAAGGTGACTGGTGAGAAACAGGCAGGATTAGGGGCTAATGAGAGGGCAGTGGAGGAGCCCAATCTCTGCATGCTGCCCACCTGGCAGGAAGTGGGTGTAGGTGGCAGCTGTGGGCTTTGCAGAAAGAGGCTGGAATGTGAAGTGAGGCGGGACCGGGGTGTGGAGAGGTACCTAACTGCTCCTGAGTGCACGTGGCGGGCACCCTGGATGGAGGGAGATCGCCAAAGACAGCCCCCCTTCTCCTTCTGGACCCAATTCTATCAAGGCCCAGAGCAAGGAGGTGTCAGCGCTAACCCACATCAGCGTAAAGAGGTCCCAAGACAGCCCAGGGGTGAGGACCAGGAATGCCCTGGGGGTAGGGGACCTGGGACAGCACTGGGAAGAGGGGCTTGAGTTAGCCCAGCTGTTGGGTTCGAGGCTAGACCAGGGGAAACTTTCAGCCCATGTGGACCCCCTCGAGGCCTGGAAGATGCGGCCATGTGGCTGTACTGTGGTCTCAAGCAGATGCACTCCTGGTTTCCTTATAAACAGTCATTGACAATGTGGCCTCTGCCCTCTCGGAGCTTCTGACAGCTGGAGAATCCCTTAGACGTGCATGACCCTTGACAGTCTATATATCTCAAAGGACAGGGAAACCTTCTGGGCTTCCCTCATCACCTGGCACAAGTGGTGGACGCCCCTCACTGATCAGATGTTTAAAATCCCAAGAAGCACCCTTACCGCCCCAAGGGCATCAACATGCCCCACCTCTCCCTTAGGACCCAGGGGATGCGAGGTCCTGGACAAGGACCCTTGTGTCCCCATGACCTCTGCGATGAGAAGGGAGGGCAGCAGGGTTGGGGGAACTCAACCCTTCCCCGTATTGAAGGTGAGGGACCAGCACCACAGGATAGAATTTGAAAGACAGGAAAAGCAGCATCAGCCCTGTGGGGAAAAAAACCTTTAGCAAGGACACCTTTCGAGTTCCATTTTTCTGCCCCAGTCTGTCTCCTCTTGAATATGGACATTTGTTGCAAAAAGACATGAGCCTCCCACCCCGACAAAGTGAATGAACTGTTTACTAGACTAAGTCCCTGACTCCTAGCCATCACAGCTGGGTGAGGGTGACGTTTGCAGAACCGTAGGTGCGGGGTCTCTTCCTTAGTGAGATGGGGAGACTGAGGGTTGGAGAGAAGGGGTGCCTGCAGGGAGCAGTCCTCACTCCCCCTGAAATCCTGCCTTCCCTGGAGGCCTGGGGAGCACTGAGGGGGGTTCTACAGGTACCTAGCCTGGACTCCCATGCCATGGGAAGCCAGCCTCATTTCCTCCCAGCCTCTTCCACCTGGCAGGGGACCTCTGACACGCCCTCCCGTGTACATCTGCCTCCCCCACCCCAAACTATCCCAGAGCCAAGCACGGGACCTCACTTAATCCCAATTATGTAATGTGCAACCCAACAGCTGGCCAAGAAGGAGGCTCCTGGAGCCACGCCCAGGAGTGGGGGCAAAAGGCTCCGCTTGGTCAGGACCACAGACCAGACTTGGCCTCTGCCTGCAGTGGCCTCCACTCCTCCAGCCTCACCCAGCACCATGAGTGGCCGAGTCGGAGACCTGAGCCCCAAGCAGGCAGAGACCCTGGCCAAGGTGAGAGCCAGGGGAAAAGGGCTGAGAGGAGGAGGGAGGGCGGTGGCCGGAACACTGCCCCACTCTTTTGATTCAGCATGTCCTTGACATTGTCTCTTTGTCATCACCTCACTCAGGGTCAGGTCTCCCAGTGCCTGGTGACATCAGCCCTGTCCAGGGCAGAGGTTGAGGGAACAGCACCACTTCCGGGCAATAGTGTGGGTGCCAGATCAAGCCTGACTTCTCATCCAGGAGCCAGACCCAGAGACCTTTACCTGACGTGCCCCTCCCCACCTCCCCTTAGGTGGGAGCTGAAGATGGTCTGCCCTCTGACTCTGTTCCCTTTCCCTCCCCAGGACCCTGACAGATGACTGTCTGTAAGAGCTGAGAGACGGAGCAGAGTATGTTATCCCCACGGTCAATGGGGAAGAGGACGCATAATCACTAACAATGTTTTTGTAGAAAATGGGATGGAAAAAAAGACAGAAGCCTTGGTGGGCTAACACATGAAAAGAGCTAAGAATACATTCATACTCCAATCTACTTACCCACCCATCCACCCATTTATCTTTTCTTCCATCCATCCTTCTACTCCCACCCACCTGTCTGTCTGCTCACACACCCATCTCTCCTTCTGTCCATCCACTATTCATTGATTTGTCCTTCCTTTTTTCCCATCCATCCATCCATTCTTTCTTCTTTCTATTTACTCACCCATGTATCCTTCCTCCCATTCACCTACCCGTCCATCCACCCACCCATCCTCCATCACTGTAGGCCAGACTGCACTGGAAGAGAAGGAGGCAAGACGAAAACAATCACTGAGTCTGGGGCAAAGGCTCAGTGTGAAAACCTCTTCAATCAACGTCTCTTCCCAGTTCTGAGAAAATGTCCAGGATGTGTTGCCTGCCCTGCCCAACCCAGATGACTATTTCCTTCTGCGCTGGCTCTGAGGTGAGGGCAGAGGTGGGGGAGGTCACGGTGAGGGGGCAGTGAGAGGGCCCTTGTCCCAGCTGCTCCAGAAGGACCCAGGGCTCTCAGGATCCTACCATACCACCTTGCTTCACATGTTCAGGTGCAGGAGAGGGGAGGGGACAGGAAAGGGAGGTCCCACCCAGGCCCCCAGTGCCCTCCATAGCCCCCCACTGCCCTCCATAGCCCCTCACTGCCCAGGACCAGGGCAAGATGACTGCAAGGCAACCTCTTTCCCACCCCATGCCTTCTTTCCATCGTCTCACAGCTCAGAATTTCGACCTGCAGAAATCAGAGGCCATGTTCCACAAGGTGAGACCCATCCCCTCCCTGGAAATTTGGCGAGGGGCTTTGTGGGGGCAATCCCTGCCTCCAGCCCCTACCTCCAGCCCCTCCTCAGGGGTGCTGGGAGCCCAGTGAGACCTTACCACTCAACTCCCTTTCAGTACATGGAGTTCCGGAAGACCATGGACATTGACCACATACTGATTGGCAGCCCCCCGAGGTGAGCCAACACCTGCACAGCCCCCAGTCTCTTATAGACTTACCACCCGAGCAGTCTCTGGATCATCGGGACCGTGAGTGGAGGGTAGCAAAGACCATGAGTGTGCAGGCACCTCTCCTATAACAATTATGACTATTTCCTGGGGGCTTATGAGGTCCAAGCGTAAGTTAAGACTTTATCTGCATGATCTCATTTAATCCTCACAACCCCATGAAATGGGTACTGTTGTCCCCATTGTACACATGAGGACACTGAAGCCCAGCAGTGGTTAAGCAGCCCACCCAAAGTCCCACAGCCCCAAGGTGGAGCTGGGATTTGAGCTCAAGCTTGTCTGTCCTCCAAATCCAGGCTCTTCAACACCAGAGTTAGCTCGTGGCTCTGAGCCCTCACCCCTAGGGTCTTGGTTAAAGCATCCTGTCTAGGTGGGAAAGAAACTTAGCTCACCAAGAAGTTGGGGAGAAGAGTCCCACCACCGGCATCTTAGTAAAGCAGTGGTCCTAGTTTCATTTGTGGAGCACAAGCTCTGAGTCAGGCACTGTGTGATCTTGGGGACTTTCCCTAACAGAGGAGAGGGAATGGGGCTCAGATAGGTGGCATCACTTGCTCAAGGATGCACAGGAGGGAAGCAGTAGCATCTGTTTTTGAACCAGGTCTGTGACCTTCAGAATCCATATTCTTCATCACTAAGCCCAACTCCTTTCCATGGAAAGGGACACAGGAGACATTGGGGGCAGAACCAAGGAGCCCAGAGGCCTCAAGCAGGCACGGCTGAGACCTGCCTTGGCCATGTACCTGCTGTGAGCAAGACCTCCTCCTGCAAGCCCCTCAGTTTTCTTAACTGGACAGTAGAGCTGCCCTCTAGTAGAGGGACAGTGCTTGTACCACGGTGTGTGTTGGCTCAGGCCACCCACGGCAGCCTGGTCTGGGTATCTCTGGGAGGTGCATGATGCCAAGTTTCGTGTGTTTGTCCATGCCCAGGTGATCCAGAAGTACATGACTGGGGCCCTGTGTGGCTGTGACCATGTTGGCTGCCCTGTGTGGTATGACATCGTCGGGCCGCTTGACCCCAAGGGCCTGCTTTTCTCTGTCACCAAGCAGGACCTGCTCAAGACCAAGATGAGGGACTGTGAGGGCATCCTGCACAAGTGTGACCTGCAGACAGAGCGGGTGAGGCTGCCAGGGGACTTGGTCCCAGGAACACACCTGTGCTCTGCGCTGTCGCAGTCAGAGGGCTCTGTGGTCAAACACCAGCTCTGCCACTTCCCAGATGGGTGTACTGGTTTTCCACCTTGGAAAGTGGTAACTTTGGTGGTGGTAACTTTGCCACCTTGGAAAGTTACCTCACCTCCCTGAGCCTGTTTCCTCACCTATAGAACAGGGACAATAATAATGTTTGCAAAGATTAAATTAGATAATGCAAGTATATGGCTGGCATACAGGGCCTGATTCATATTTCTCAGAATGCTATTACCTACTGTTATTCCCTCAGAGTCTTTACCCCTGTTGTTCCTCTGTCTGGATAGCCCGACCTCCAGCACACACACTTCCCTCCCACACTTCCCTTGGCTCTCTCCTGTCTATCTTTCAGGTCTCAAACTGTCACTTTCTCTGAGGCCCCCATCTGGGTTAACGTGTGTTCCCACAGCTCCCATGTTGTCCAGCTCTCACTTCAGGACCATGGGGATCTGGTTGCTTGTCAGTCTCCCCAACCAGCCTGTGAACTCTTTAAGGACAAGAACTCTGGATTATTGAGCTACATGCTATACTTACAGTGTCTGGCTCAAAATAGCTGCTTAATAAATATTAGTTGGACAAATGGAGGAATGAATGGCTGAATAAACAGCAGTATGAAGGGATGGATGGGTGAACTGATGAGTGGGTGGGTCAATTAATGGGTGGATGGATAGACATGATGGGTGGATGGGTGGATGGTGGATGGATGGGTAGTAAATGCATTCACTGTTTTGTCCACTCATTCATCTGAGGGCAAAGTAGGAATGTGGGAGAAGCCCTGAAGGATCATGTGCTGGGGTCACCATCTCCCAAGTCCTGAGCCTGCACCCTGATCCTTGCTCTCATCCTCACAGCTGGGGAGGAAGATTGAGACCATCATGATGATAGTTGACTGTGAAGGCCTGGGGCTGAAGCACTTCTGGAAACCCCTGGTGGAAGTGTACCAGGAGGTGGGGAAAGGCCCCTGGGCACCCCTGCTTGCTTTAACGACCAGCTTGGCCTGCTGTGACCTTGCTGCTAACTCAGAGCCAGGATCTGGTAAAAGGTGGTGGCCTTCCTGGGCCCCATCACTGCAGCTCAGGACCCAAAGATATGTTGGCTGGAAGATCCCACAGAACAGGCCTCAGGGACAACACTGTACTGAGTCCATAGGGGCCAGCTTCAGACAAACCCTGCCCAGCCCTGTCATCCCTAGCTCTGTGACTCAGGCGAGTCGCTTTATCCCTCCAAGCTTTATTTTCCTCACTTACAAAATGGGGATACTGATTGCACTTCAAAGGGATGTAGGGATATTTCAGTGAGTTGTTATGTAAAGTGTATACACAAGTGCTTGGCAAATAGCGTTTAATAAACAGTAAATGTTTTATTTACTATTATATAAATTATTATTATATACTACCATTGTTATAACATTTGCTCTAAAAATGATTATTGTTATGTAATAACAGGTTATGGTTGCAATAGTCTGGGGTGAGATTTCCTCCAGGGGCCATGGAGGTGATGGAAAGAAGGGAAACCCTCCACAGCCCTCTGAATCCTCCAGAGGGGAGGTTGCAAAGGGAATGGGAGTAAGAGAAGAAGAGGTGTGGGCTCTCATGGGGTCTCTCTTGGTTCCACAGTTCTTTGGCCTCCTTGAAGAGAATTACCCAGAGACCCTGAAGTTCATGCTCATTGTGAAAGGTGTGTGGCAGGTGACTTCACTCCCCTGTGCCTCCAATTCCTTATCTGCACCCTGGGGACAATACTAGTGCCTTTTTCCCTGGATAGCAGTGAGGCAGATTGGTTGTTTGGCTGCATGCAAATCAGAGTGCCTGAAACAGAGTAACTTCTCCATAAATGGTAACTTCTGTGGTTGGCTTTACTGCAAGAAGAGGCAGCTCCCACCTCAGTTCTTCCAGGAATCCCCCCTCACCTTTCCCACCCATGTTGATCTCTCCCTCCTAAACTGCCTCTGGCACTGGCAGCTGGTGCAGCCCAGTCTGGCCTTTCCTGTCAACTGCTTTCTGGGGCCTCCAGTTGTCTTGTGTGTATTCATCCTGTTTTCCTTGGGTTGTCTGCTCGTTGAAGGCAGGGCCTCTGATTCTCCACTTCTGTTGTATCCCTCACAGGCCTGGGGCCAGGTGGAAACCCAATAGGTATTTGGGTGGTGGTGGTTTGGGTGGGTGGGTGGATAGAAAGATGGATATACGTTTGATGGGTGACTGGTTGATTCATTGCTTAGTTTTTGTCTATTTGGCCAGTTGTTTAGCTGGCTGGTTGACTGGTGGTTAGTTGGATATCTGGTTGTCTGGTTGGGTAGTTGTTAGCTTGGTAGACTGAGTGACTAGTTAGCATTTTGATTGCCTATGTGGGTGAGTGGCTAGTTGGCAGATTGGTTAGTTGGTTGGCTGATTTGTTGCTTGGCTGTATCTTGGATGGTTGATTGCTGGTTTGAATGGTTGACTGACTGGAAGAGGCGGTTGGTTGGGCAGTTAGCTGGTGGTTTAATTAGCTGATTGGTTTACTGATTGGCTGACATGTTGATTGGTTGTTTGACTATTTGGTAGGTTGGCTGTTTGATTGGTAGGCTGACTGATGGGTTGGTGAGAAGGTGAATTGATTGGCTATTTTTTGGCTGGTTTGCTGGCTGTTTGATTCATTGGATGATTGATTGGGTGGTTGGTTAGTTGGCTGCTTGTTGTTTTAGTTGACCGATTGGTTGGATGGTTTGTCAGGTGCAGGGCATTGGAACTTGCCGAGGTAACTCATTATTCCTCCACATTGTTGGCTATGACTGTTACGGAGAGAGTGGCCCAGTGGAATTATCTTTTCCCCATTATACTTGCTTATATCTCTCCAGCCACCAAACTGTTCCCTGTGGGATACAACCTCATGAAGCCCTTCTTGAGTGAGGACACTCACAGGAAAATTATCATGTTGGGAAATAAGTAATTCCAGCTCCATCCCCTAAGCTCTACGTATGAACTTTGGAGTAAGTTTGGTCCATCACCCCCTCCAGAGATCCACACATCACCTAAAGTCAGAGGCTCCTCCTGCTCAAAGATGAAATGGGTCTTACACTATAGAGTCTATCCTGTTACCTCTGTCTTACTCCCTGCCATACCTCTTTGGTGACTAAAATCTCCACATCTTTCTCCTTTTCAGTTTCAGTTTGGTTGCTAGTCAACCTCTGGGCTATGGGCATCAGTTTCTTTTCAACACTCATCGCCTCAGTGCTTCTAAAGGCAATTTGGGCTGAAGAGGATGAGGAAGAAGAGCAGGAAGAGGAGAAGTGATTCAGAGAAGGAATGCTCAATAAGGACGGACTGGATAAGTAAGTAACAATGCATCCATTTGATGAATGATTGGGCAGCCATGAAAAGTGATTTGATGTCATGGGAAATGTCATTAAGTTGAAAAATAGATTATAAAGTGGTGTGGATAGTATGGTCTTATTTTTATAAAAACAATATATTTCTAGAAGGAAATACAACAAAATAATTTGTGGTTAGCAAGAAATCAGGTGGTTTATAATTTTTTTTATATATTTCTAAACTTTCAGAATTACATGTATTACCTTTATAAGTGGGCAAAAAAATGTTTTAATGATAAAAAAAAAGAAATAGAGAAGAGAAATAGTTCTTAAACTCAACCGGTGACCCTGAGCTTGGAGGATAACATCTCATAGTCAGAATGGTCAGATCATCAAATCAGGAGATCTGAGGATCCAGGGGGATGGGGATGAAGCTAACAAATCCCTGTTTTCTCTCCCTTTCTGATACCTGAGTCTCTGCCTCTGCCTAGATCCACTGGGGTAGGGAGCTGGGTGGATCACAAGGTAGCCCCCAAATCCTGGAGCAGTGTGGGTAACTGCCACACTCCAGACCCACGTCCAGGCCTCTGCCCCATGTGGTGGCGCACAGGGTTCTGTGCATTTGACTGTGAGATGCCAGGCATTATGGTCTTCCTTCTCATCCCACTGGTATCTCCCATGGCCACAGCAGGGGATAACTTGAATTGGTTATAGGTCTGGGGCCATGGTGACACCCCAGGATCCAGAACACTTAGAGCTTTGCATAGGGCATGAAGAACAATAATGGGCATTATGATTGTGGTGATTAAGCAGCAGAGAGGGGGAGGTCCTTTCAAAGACCCAGGGCTATCCCTCTCCACCCAGAGGTCTGACTTGTGTATGCCACTTGCACACAGTGTGGCCCCTGACATGGTCCTTGACCTCATTAGGCTCCTTGAAACAATTAGACAACTCTAATTGTGACTGCTTATGACTGGGAGACCCTCAAAAATGTGCAAACCCATCAGCCAGGGAAAACGTGTTTCCATAGCAACACAATGCTGGAAGACATTTCTGCAGCCTAAGGCCTGGGGGCCCAGGGAATGGGCCCTGGCAGCCTAGCTCCTGTAGGGCTTCTCCCCAAGGTCAGGTCCTCCTGGTAAGAGGGGGGCTGATGGGTCCCCTCCATGCTCAATAGTCCCCCTTCAACCCCTCTCCCCACAGACAGCTGGAAGGAAGGTTTGCTAAAACTCATCAGTCCTGAAGAACTGCCTGCCCAGTTTGGGGGGACCCTGACCAACCCAGATGGGAACCCCAAATATTTAACTAAGGTATGAAGAGCCCCAGAACAGGGGAGGGTAGAGGAGTAGAGCTCGGTTCCTTTCTCACCCTCTCATTCATTCCACAAATGTCTATGGAGAAACCCCTGTGAGCCAGGTATTGAGTTAGTCCCAGCCCTGCCCTGACAGAGCCCTCAGCAGCTGTGCAGGCAAACAAGAAATGGGGAAATTTTGACCCAGAGGGACGAGCTGGGAGGGGAAGTTCCCAGAAGAGGCCCTGATTGAGTATGGAGGGACACAGGAGGCTTCCCAGGATGGGGGGGATGGGTAGGGGAGGACAGGATGAGCAGGATACTTCCAGGAGATGGGGAAATATCTCAGGCAGGAGAAACAGCATGAACAATGCAAGAGGTGGGGAGCAAGCCCATCTTGCTCTGTGTCTGCAAATCAAATGTGGTGGGGAGATCCCCAAGTCCGTGTACGTGCAGGACCAGGTGAAGACTCAGTACGAGCACTTGGTGCAGATCAGCCGCGGCTCCTCGCACCAGGTGGAGTACGAGATCCTGTTCCCAGGCTGTGTCCTCAGGTAAGGAACAGGCCACCAACCCACCCCTGGCTGGGCCCTAGCCCCTCAGGGACCCTTCAGCCTGAGCAGTGACCTGTTCCCCTCCTTCCCCCAACACAGGTGGCAGTTCTTATCTGACAGTGAAGACATTGGCTTCGGGGTTTTCCTGAAGACCAAGATGGGGGAGTGGCAGTGGGCTGGGTTGATGACGGAGGTGCAGCTCAACCAGCGCTACAACGCCCACCTGGTGCCTGAGGATGGGAGACTCACCTGCACGGAAGCTGGCGTCTGTAAGTCTGCCCTGGCTGGGCCCCAGCCCTGGAAGGTTGGAGCCACCTGTGCCATGGTTTATAGGAAGAAATAGAGGGGTAGTGACCACTCCCCCACCAAGGAACATACACCCTAGGTCAGTGCCATTCATCCATACAGTCACTCTTTCGGTTCACACTTGAGAGCACCGATCGTGTGCCAGAAGGGGCTGAGAGCACTCAGGCCGCAGGACACAGGCAAGGGACAGTAGGGCAGTGACATTCCCCAGGAGGAAGCTGGGCCTCTGAGAGGTAAATCAGCTTGTCCAGAGGCACACAGCTGAGTGTGGTACCAGGGTCCCACTTCAGCCTCGTGGTAGCTGCATAACCCTGAGCAAAAGTCTTACTGAGCGCAGGTTTGCTCACCTGTGAAGCAGAGGCTACAACTCCTACCTCTCGGGTGCCTGTAATGAGGCAGAAGGCATGCACAGGCCTCGCCCTGCACCCCACTTCATCAAGGGGCCTGGGAGGCCTCTGATGTTCTGAAATGCCCCCCTCGCATACCTATCATGTGACTGTCCAGGTGTGGACACAATGGGAGGCAGTGGCTGTTGTTCTCATTGCCAGTTGGTGCAACTAAAGCCAGGCTGGGCACATGCCAGGAGGAGGTCAATTTCTGTTTACAGGCCCTGCTCAGGAATGGCAGTTCCCATGGGGAAGGGAACAGCAGTTGGGGGAACTTGGTCCAGCTTGGCAAACACAACAGGTGGGAACACAGCCTGTTCTCCCCCATGGCCAGGGCGCAGGGAGTGTGTGAAGCCAGGCCAAACTACCTGTCTGTCCATCTATCCCCCTAGATGTCCTGCGCTTTGACAATACCTATAGCTTTGTCCACACCAAGAAGGTCAGCTTCACAGTGTAGGTGCTGCTTCTGGATGAGGGCATGCAGAAATAAGACAAGGAACTCACCCCTGTCTGGGCAGTTCCCTCACTTCCAAGAGACCCCTGACTGCTTTCGGCCTATATATCCTACTCTTCCCCCAGAAATTGCTCAGTAGTCCTCTTGACTCTGTGACATTAGTAAGTAAAGAAACAGCTGCCTTGGGGAAAACGCATATGCTGTGGTCAGATCAGGAAAGGTACGAGAGGCACAGCTTTGGAGAATGCCGAGGTTGCAGAAAAGGAAGAAACAAGGGTAAGAACAAGTGGATGTCCCTGAAACCCAAAAAATAGGAAAACGAGTCTCCTAGCCTTTGTCCTCACTTCTGAGGCATTTGTGTGCATGAATTTTTTCTCCATGAGTTATCAGCAACCTGGGTTGGATGTGTATCTAAATTCTTTTTGCTGCTACTCCTTATATAGTATATGCTCAATATATACTTGTGAAGTTGAATGGAGGTAGGGAGCAAGTGATTCATGGGTGTGCAAATAAGAAGTACTAGGGGAGATTTCAGCACCTCGGACAGGGACAGAGCCCTGGAGGGGATGGACTCTCTTGGAGACCCAGGTGACCCAGCCCCCAGACCTATGGCAGTGGCTGCCCCCTTGGGTAGGTAGGAGCTGCCTAGAGAAGGCTTTGTCTGACTCAGCACACAGCTTCCCCAGCCCATCTCTACCACCCTCACTGCCTTCCCTTGCAACTCACAGCTTATATTTTAAGCAATTAAAGGCACTTTCCTAGAAGCAAAGGAAGTCACATCTGGCTCTAGCTGCTGCCTGGCGATAATTAAAAAAAACAGCTGTCATTCGTTGAGTGCTCTCTATGTACCAAACACAGTGCCAAGTGCTTTATGAGTTTAGCCCATTTCACACGCCTACCCTGAGGCCACGTATCATGGTCACCTATGCATAAGGAAACCAAGGCTCAGAGAGGTGAAGTCACTCACCCAACATCATACAACTCTTTTTTTTTCTTTTTCTTTTTTTTTGGCTGTGCCACACAGCTTGCGGGATCTTAGTTTCCTGACCAGGGATTGAACCCATGCCCTCTTAAGTGGCAGATCCAAGACCTGTTTTTTTTTTTTCACTCCAAAGACATTGCTCTTAATTGCCCTATAATACTGCTTCCTAAGACCCTACTTTTACAGAGAAGGAGAGAAGGAATGACTTGTTTGTCCTAGATTGTCCAGTGGAAGTGTCTTGGATGTTACCCTCTCCAATCTCAGTTTGTGGGCAGAGGAGGTGTTATGCCCATTGGGCAGCTGGAACAATGGAGACCCACAATGCTAATTAAGCAGCTCCTCCAAGGAAACTCACAGCAGAGGGGGCAGGGCTTGTGCTTCAAAGCCCAGCATCTGGTCCACTGTTCATATGGTCTCTGAGAAGCATGGCCTCTTGTCATCCACCAAGACCCTGGGTGACTAGAGGAGATACCAGGGCCCCAGGACGTTCTCGCTCCAGGGACATGGCCTCAGGGACATGGAGCTGCTGGCTTGAGCCCCAGGTCCTGACACATCTCTTGACAGGAGGAGTCGAATTACACAGAGACTCTGGATGGTTGGGAACCAAAGGACTTGAAGTTCCTTGGGAATGAGCTGAGGGCCGAGCCCACTGCGGTGAGCTTACCCATGGGCAGAACAGGAGGCCTGACTCTTAGACTAATCAAGCTCATGTTCAACAGCAGCTAGTACTTTCCATCTGCACTTATGGACACATTTTATAGATGAAAAACAGCTCGCAAAATGCACTGGCCTTGTTTCCTTCAGCCCATGGGTGGCAGAAATAGGACTGGAGCTAAAGGCACCCTCCTCCCACCACTAATTCACGTTACTGCAGCAACTTGCCAGAACAGGACAAGACTGCCGACTCTGAGCTGGGGGCTGGGGTGGGGGTGTGGATAGGAAGGAGGAAAAGAAGAAAGGTCAGATTTAGAAGAAGAAAAAAGGCAATACTTGGGACATACTTAAAATGTATTGTTTATCTGAAACTAAAATTTAACTGAGTGTCCTATATTTTATCTGGCCACCCTAGAAATAAGGAATGAGAGAGAGGAGAGGGACGTGGGGAGGCAGAGAAGAGGAGGATGGGTTCATACTCTTGGAAGATGGTGGCAGCACCTGCAGTTGGGGCAAGGATGTCATGGGGGGAGGATGGCTCAGCATCGGGGATACAGCGTGGAGGGACAGGGGGTCTCACCCTTGCCCTCTGAGGTAAAGACCCCACCCCCAGGCTGCAGCAGGGGCAGAGGATGAAGGGGTGGACCCTTTGCACCCTTGAGGCTGAGGCAGCTGTGAGCAGTGGTGTTGGATTATCTGCATTTGTCTAAGCTCCTCTACTGCAGTTTATAGACCCCATTTTGAACAGAGGGAGAACTTGCTACCAGGAGGCAGGGGCAGCGCAGAGAGCTTAGGCTAGGGCTGGAGCCAAGAATCAAAAAGTGCCCCTTGGTATCTGTGGATGCCCAGCCACAGCAAACCCACTCCTACTCCGTAGCCACAGTCGGTGGGAAGCAGCCCTCCAGCTCCCAACCTCCAGGTCTCCAGTCTCACCCAAGGGCAGGATGCTTTGCTCCAGTTTTGAGTGTCCAGGGGGTGGCTGGGGAGGGAAAGAGACCCCACTTAGCCTTGGCTAATGGGCCCCCTCATTCCAGCAGCAGCCAGCAACCAGTATAGTGGCAGGAAGACCAAGGCCTGCAGGCTCCCCACTGTGTACGAAGGGAAGTAAAGTCCCAGTTCCCAAAGCCCAGAAATGCCAGGGAAGAGACAGGGAAGGAAAGACCTCAGCTGCCCTTGGGAGGCAAAGATGGTGACCACAGCCTGTTTTCCTTAAAAGATGGGGTTCAAATTAGGCAGCTGAGGCCGAAAGTCTGGGCCAGTTAACCTTGTAGACCTCAGGCCAGGGCAACCTTCTGTCCTGATGCTAATTAGGCACCAGACCCCATCCTCTTCCCCTGGAACCCAGCACTGCCGCAGCCTCTCCAGAGAATCCACTTTCACATCCACACAGTTAAGGTCAGCTTTGCCCCCCGGCACATGGTACAAACACAAACAAGTACCAGAGGGAGTTAAGACCAGAGCACTAGAGAAGTAGAAATCTTTATTGTGTGTATATAAAGGGTGATTTAGTGGTCTTCTGAAGGGCCCCCCTGACTCCCTGATTTCCTCAGCAGTTGTCTGGGACACTCCATCAGTCTCCTCCTCCAAAGACAGTCTCTCCATTGCCCTGGCCACCGGCTGCCTCTCCTCGGTGTCTGGCCTGGTCCAGGCCCGCCTCAGTGTGTTCCCCAGCCAGCCTAGTGGGCAGCTCAGGTGGAAACCCTCCAACACCTTCCTCAGGGACAGCAGGATCGGCATCAACAGCAGAGTGACGCAGCTGACGGCCAGAACCACTGCCAGCAAGTCCTTCAGCGTCTTACAGGAGGCTGGGAAGGACGGGGCCGGGAAGCACCTCAGGGCTGCCCAGTGGTGCGGGGCAGCTGGAAGTGACCCTGAGCCCACAGTTACTCATCAAGGTAAAAAAAGAAAAGCCAGGAGCAGGCAGGGAAGCTGGAGATGGGACAGGGCAGAGGGGACAGGACCACAAACGAGTATCTGTGAACCTGGATGGTGGTGGGACCAGTCCTCTCAGTCCTTGTCCTGGTTTTCCTGTACCAAGTAGAGGCCACCTACATTTCCAGGATAAGGATTTCCCATGGTGAGGGAGAAGCATCCAGGTACGGAGCTAGCTGAGGTCTTTCATCTCTCCCAGTTACCCAGATTCCAGAACCCAAGGCCTGTGCATTATGGCGGTCAACACTTCCATTTCAGAGAAATGGGAAAGGAGTTTGCCCAGGTTCCCACAGCTTGAAACAGGAAGTACTCACCTGGAGGAGGAGGAGGAGGTGTAAAAACAGGATTTCTGGCCAGGCTCAAAGGGTCTCTTCCAACTCCAGATGCTCATCCAGCAGATGATATATACTTAAGGAAGAACCCAGGCCCCCAGCCCCAGGTGAGAGGGCTCCTCTTGGGCTCCCATGCCCCCCAGCACAACCACCTGTGTTGAACTACGTTATGCCTCATTTATCCAACTGGGCACTGCAGGAAGAAGCCAGGTCAGCCTGTGACTGTCACAGCCCCAGCCCATAATAGGTCCTTAGAGGGAGAGAAAATTCTCCTGATTTTCCCTTACCCATGGGCATTTCCTCATTGCAACCCTGGTTTAGAACAGGGGCAGATTGGAACCCATGGGTAGTTTCTGCCATAGGGCACTGGTTAAGTTACAACTCGACCAGACTGGAATTCTACATAGCTGTTAACATTCATGGGAGAATACAAAACTGTATTCTCCTGGGAATTCCCTGGCAGTCCAGTGGTTAGGACTGCATTTCCATTGCAAGGGACACGGGTTCAATCCCTGGTCAGAGAACTAAGATCCCACTAGCTCCAGGATATTTTTGACCCACTAGTCAAAAAAGTATTCTCCCATGCAGAGAAATGGGATATTCAGTGGGAGGAAAACAAATTCTATCATGGCATATGCAGACCTATTTTATAAAACACTAACTTAGTATATGCCCAAGGATTGGTGATTCTCAGGGCTTCAGGATTTTCATTTTCTGTTCTATATATGATTTAACAGGTAACATTGAGAACAGCTCTTAAAAGGAAGGGAAAAAGTGTAGTGTATGACGTACAGACAGGAAATTATAGTGTCATTTTGGGATAATCTCCAAGCAGCGGTAATTGTCTTTTGTGCATCTGTATCTCCCGTGATGGAAGTATCTTACTGTAAAGAAAGGAAGCTTCAAGTTGCCCCAGGCTGCCAGCATCCTTTGGGACAGAGGCGACAGTGCCCAGGTTCCTCCGTCCTAATCACATCTATCAAAATCTCTCTGGGGTGAGCAGGCCTTCCCAGCCCCCCGTGCAATCCTTGGGCCAGGCTTGATCCCAGACTTGCTCCTGCACGTGGAAATGCGAGACTCCCAGGGCCTCGCCTTTTGGTCAGAGCTCAGCTGAATCCAGGGCTGTGGGCTCCAAGTCCCAGCCCTGGATGCCTATCCCACTGCCATTCTCAGGGTGAGGGTTGCCAGATAATACAGGATGCTTGGTTAATTCTTTAAAAATTTAGTATAAATATATCTCATGTAATATTGGGGCCATATTTAAACTAAGAAATTCATTATTTATCTGAAATTCATGTTTAACTGCAAGGCCTAAATTTTGATTTGCTAAATCTGGAAAACCTATCAGGGGATCCAGCACTCCTTTCCTGGGCTGACCCCCAACTCTGCCCAAGATAGCCCTGGGAGGGGAAGCAGAGTAACAGGAAGAGAATCCCCAGATCCACCTCGACCTGGGGCATCACGCTCACCTCATCCTTTTCCACGTCATCGTTGAGCATGAAGGCCTCCACGCTGAACTGCAATGTCTCATTATTCTACCGGGACCGAGGGCCAGAACCGGGGCCTACTGAGAGGCACCTGGGGGACAGACAAGGGATCCCAAGGGACCATCACCTCGGAGACTGGCCGTAACAAATTTCCCGGGAAGCCATGGAGAGGCTTACTCTGTGGGACCTTCTTGCTCCCTAAAGCGTCATTAAAGAATGTCCACCCCATTACTAGAGTCTGGGAACAGATGTATTTAGCCTGAGCAAAGGGCAGAAGTTACAAAGTCAGCCACGAGTGACAAGACTCTTAAGGCCCCTGCAACCACTCAACGGCCTGCTCCCCGGCTGGGAAGGACAGTCCGTCCTCTGCCAAGCTACTCACAGCCCAGGTGGGCAGCTTCAGGCCCCAGCAAGTTCAGGCCAGGCACCATAAATGGTTGGTTACTAACGACCAAGTGCAAAAAACAGACTTCTACACATGATTACACCAGTGGCCCAGCTAAGCAAGACCACAGGATAGCGATGAGCTATCTGACCCTATCTCCCTCCCCACCCCTCAAAACCCCACAGACCCCCAGTTGAAGACGAGGGTGTATGCCCTCTGAGAGTGGTTCAGGTTCACACACTTGTCCATGTAGAACTTGATGGCCCAGTTTAGCACCAGCTGGATGCAGGCTTCTAGGGTCAACCACAAGCCTTCCACATAAGGGAAGTGGCGAGGCACCTGAGGGAAGAGGTATTGCTGGTACCTAGCCAGCTACCCCCTAACAAGCACCTACCGCATACCTGGTAAATCACAGCCATTATTTCATTCTTTCCTGAATGGTCCTAGAAGTGTTATGCCCATTTTACAGATGGGGTGATGGAAGCTCAGAGAGAACTTTGGTTCTTACCCCAGCCTCATCTACCAAATGGGTGCACATCTGTCCCACCAGGGGTGGAAGACTGAGGCCAGGTACAGGAATGGTACACATGGCCCACATTCTGCCCTCCTTGGGCAGCCCTCAGGGGTTCACTCTCCATCCGCTCCGTAGGCACCAGGACAAGACTCACCATGCAGTACCTGGAGGGCCACCTGCAGGAGCTGTGTGTTGAAGGCTGAGGGAGGCGTCCTTCAGGGGGCCAGGCAGGGTTCACGATGGGCCAGCTGCAGCCGAGCTGTTTGCCTACTGCCCAAGGAGCAGCCTGCGCTGGGGAGTTGCTAATGAAGAGGCACCACAGGTCAAGGGGGTTCAGTGGGTCCCCACAGTCAGACTGGAGGGCAAGCCCTGAGCAAGTTCCCCTAGGGGGAGGGAATGGGAATGGGAGGACTGAAGGGAAGCTACTCAAATAAGCTTGACCAGCACTGAGCATCCTTCTAGCTGCCATTAGGGGCTATTCCACATACCCCCCATATGAACTGCACAACTGCCCCTGTTTTACAGATGTGGAAACAGGCTGGGAAGTCCTGCTACCATCTGCCCATAGTTACATGCAGCTATCAGCTGCAGAACTTAAGATTCAAACTCCCAACGAAGGGCTCTTCCAGAACTATTTAAAGATTGAAGTTATATGGCAAGATTTGGATGATACCAATGGTACTAAAATAAAAGCTGAGTTTATCTTTACCCCGTCCCTACCAGTAACTGCTTGCTTTGTGTCAGTGTGAGCAGCTGGCCTGTGTGTAAGCAGACTCATCCCTGAATTGTCCCCAGTTAATTCTTTTTACCATTTGGGCTCCTGACCACCTTGCCATGCTGCTTCGAAGAAGGATTATCTTGTCCCAGAGGGCCTAGAGCAGACCAAGGACCAGAAAGGAGTTGAAAGGTTTTTTAGAAAGGAGAAGAATTTAAGGCAGTTGTGTAGTGTTTGTTGAGTATCTACTGCATGCCAGCTCTGTCCTAGAGGCCAGGGGTGCAGGGTGGGGATGGGCCCTTACCCCTGATTTTGGCCTGGCTGGACAGCTCAACCCTTAAGGAGGACCCTGGACTCTGGAGGTTCCTGCTCAGCCTGGCTCCCCAGACACAGGGTGAAGGTCAGGGAGGAGGAGGAGGTAACACGGGGCTCTGGTGTCCTGGGCTCTCAGTGGGGGAGGCAGCAAGGGAGTCCCAGGTCAGGGGCCATTGGGAGGTAGGGCTGAGTGTTGGAGGGCACCTGACAGAGAGGCCATCAGGAGGGAAGTCCCCTCCTCCCAGTATCTCCAGGATGCCAAGTCCAGCTCCTGTGGTGGCGCAGACCAGGCATGGGGGGATGAGTTGTCCTCGCAGGGGCTCCCCAGGTACACAGCTGGCAGAGGGAGGCTCAGCTCAGCTCAGGGACGGGAAGGGCAGGGGGAGGGCCCCCACGGAGGGCCCCCACCCGCCACCCGCCACTCCAGCTCCCAAGGTAGACCCATTGCCCAGACCTTACCGAGAAGCAAGACCCGAGCAACACGCAGAAGTGCCCTGGGGACAGCCATAATGAGAAGAAACATTGCCTACTCCCCACAAGCCTCCTTAAATTGGCCCACAGAAGGCTGGAGAAGGAACAAGCCTCACCTGGAGCCCACACGTGAGCCTAGGGCACGGCTGAGCTAGGCCAAGCCCAGCACTTCCACGTTCCCCCACCAGGGCCCCCCACCCACCTGCAATGCCTTCTGATTTTAGAAAAGGTTCTGAAGCCCTCCTCACTCACGTGGGATTTAATAAGGCTGGCAGAAGGCTCACCGCACAGTGGACTTAACTTTCTCATCTGTAGGATGATAATGGTGGCACCTACCGCACAGGCCGTTATGGAGTTTCTGTAACACAGTGCTTCGCACAGTGTCTGGCACATAGAAAGAGCTCCATCCACGTTCTCTGTGGGTGTCATCTGATGATTCTTGTTCAAGAGGAGGGAGGAGCATGATGATGATTCTGTCTGGGGGGCAGGAGCCAGGGAGGGTTCAAGGAGCAGGTACCGTTAGAGATGGACCTTGAAGGCTGAGAACAGAGGGAAATGGGGGCGGGGAGGGCATTCCTGGCAGGTGGCATGGCCTGAGCAAAGGTGGAGAGGCTGGATGTGCAGGAGTCAGGGGAAGCAAAACAGAGGTGCAGGATGCGTCACGGTGAGGGATGAGACTGTGTAGGCCCAGAGACTCTGAAAGCCAGGCTGAGGTGTTCAAACTGGATCCTGGGGGCTGTCAGGAGTCAAGGAAGGTATCAGAACAGAGGAGGGACTTGGGGAGATTCAGCCAGCAGCAGAATCAGATCAGAAGCATGTTCCTTTACTCACTGGACCTTTAAGGAGTGCCCAAGACTTTTCTCGCTTATAAAAATAAAACCATGATCACCCTCAGATGCACATCTTCGAATCATCATCCAATTATTTCCTCTGAATAAATTCTTAGGATTGGAATGCCTGAACCATAAAATTGGCATACTTTCTCTCTAGATTAGTCATCTGATGGCACAATTACCAGTTATTTGCCCTTGAAATGGATGTCTCTTGCCACAGTCATAACAGTGGTTAAATAACTGTGAGCCCTACTATGGCCAACTGCTTTGCAAGCATTTCTCCTGTAACCCTCACAGCAGCTTCAGAGGGTTATTACGGACAACTGTACAGTGAGGAAGCAAGGCTCAGAGAGGTCGGGTAACTTGCCCAAGGTCACACAGCCTGTGAATCAGCTCTGCCTCTGACCCTGTAGAGAGCCATAGGCTGGAAGGCAGTAGGCAAGGAAGCAGTACTGGGCTGCGGGGGGACAGGGGAGGTGGGGGTTGGAGTGACTCCAACTCCAGGAAACAGGGACCCAACCACAGTGCGGTTGTAAAGAGTAAATGAGGACTTCCCTGGTGGCGCAGTGGTTAAGAATCCACCTGCCAGTGGAGGGGACACGGGTTCAAGCCCTGGTCTGGGAAGATCCCACATTGCCGCAGAGCAACTAAGCCCGTGCACCACAACAACTGAGCCTGTGCTCTAGAGCCCGCGAGCCACAACTACTGAGCCCATGTGCCACAACTACTGAAGCGCACGCACCTAGAGTCCGTGCTCTGCAACAAAGAAAAGCCACCACAACGAAGAGTAGCCCCTGCTTGCCACAACTAGAAAAAAGCCTGCGCGCTGCAACGAAGACCCAACACAGCCAAAAAGAAATAAGTGTGTTAAAAAAAGAAAAAAAGAAGAGTAAATGAGCCTCAAAACAGGAAGCGCTTAGCATGGAACCTGGCCCACTAGGAGCGGTTCAATAACACATATTCTTCTCAATGACCTGGAGGTGGTTTGAACCTGCCAAGGTGGGCACGTTTGGAGGTGCTGCCTCCTTGTGGTGGTCCTGAGCATTGCATGAAGCTGGCCACTGGGGGACCCAACTCCCAGCATGCCCCAAGTCAAAGGCCACCAGGCCCCCGGGGTGGGAAAAGACATCTCCCCCCACCCAATCCCAGCAGCGGTCTGCCTCATCCTCTCAGGCCCCAGGAAAGCAATTTCCTATTACACCCGGCTCTGCCACCTCCAGTCCATTCACCTCTCTGCACCTGTTTCCCACCCATCAAATGGGATAATACGAGTTAGCCTAGTCACTAAAAACTGTCCCTCATCCCCTGCCCAGGAAAGAGACAGGCTGGAGAGAGTGTTTCCCACCTCTACAGGGCTGGGGTGTTTGGGGGAGGCATTCCAGCTCCATGCATGGCCCCCCAGAGTAGAGTTGCAGATAAAATACAGGATGCCCAGTTCAATTTCAATTTCAGATAAACAATGAAGAACTTTTCAGTGCATATATGTTCCATGCAATATTAGGGACATACTTATACTCAAGTATTGCTTGTTGTTTAAATCAAACAAAATTTAATCGCTCACCCTGTTATTTTATTTGCTATGTCTGGCAACCCTACCCTGGAGGGTTCAGTGCAGAAGCAGGATTGTGCTGCCTAGGGGAGGCAACTACCCATTCTGTGCCAGCTGCTTTGGACCTCCCACTTCAGCTCTCACAAGCTGGTTGGGGGAGTCTATCTTAGCCCTACTTCACCAAGAGGCCACTGAAATTCCCGCTGGCTCAAAGCCACATGGCTGATATGCGTAGGGACCTAGGGGAGAGTTGGGGCTGCAGCTTCCAGGATAGATGCAGGCCCTGGCCATAGGAGCTCACAGAGGGGGAGGCCAAGATCGCTACAGGCTATCAGCACAGTCATGGAGGAAGCCCAGAGGAGGCTCCCAAGCCAGCTCTAGGGAGACAGAGGCTACCTTGAGGGGGTGAACTAAGGGAAGAGTGAGCTGTAGTCAGGCTCAGGTGGTATCTGCCCAGCAGGCTCCCCTCCCAGCAGTGTTATTTTAGGAGGCTTGCAGAAAGAGGGCAATGCCTACCCCAAAGGAGACTGGCAGCACCACGGTGGAACCCCAGGCATCTGCAGGGGGGCATTGATGGGTGGGGAGGTACCAGACAGGCCCAGTGCTAGCCACTGTGAGTGATGCATTGCCAGAGACATCGGCCTCTGGCTCTGAGGGCCCCCAGCCCTGCTCCCCATCACCACATCCCTGCTCATCCCCAACAGAAAAGGAGAAAACTCAACTTCTTGAGGATTTATTGGACCGGGGGCTGTGCTGCCTTCCAGCTAGACCCCAGCAGCCCCTGCATCAGGAAGGGGCTGCCAGAGAATCAGTCCTCAGGGTCCCCACTAGTGTTCTGCATTTCTCCAAGTGCCTGCTGCTCCTCCGTCAGCCACACTGCCATGGGGTGACCTGGCTGAGCCGTTGGGAATCCTGTAAGTCCCCAGCTTGCCAAGTGATCTTGGCCATATTCCTTGCCTTGTCTGGGCCTTAGTCTCCTTACGCTCCATGGGAGTATGTTATTGTCCTGTCAAAAGACAGGGCTGGGCCCACTCACAGTCCAGTCCAACTCAGTATCACAGATTCCATGGAAGCAGATGGGGTTCAGATCCTGTCTGTGAGTCACCGTAGCTGCTGCTCTGAGGTCTTTGTCTCTCAGTTTCCGTCCAGCTTAAACCCATTCAGGTGCCAGGGCCTCGGATCCCAGAGAGCCAGGCATCCGCAACCCCTGGCAGGAGGAGGGAGTTGGAACAGAGCAGGGAGTGGGCCAACCCACAGGCCAGGTACTGGGGTGGGGTCAGGAGGAACTGGGCTTCTCCACAGAGGGGTAGAGCTTGCGCAGGCTGGAGTCCAGGAGGAAGTCCACTGACCTGTGGGGCAATGGAGGGTCATGAGCAGGCAACCAAGGGGTGCTAATGGGGGAATGGGAGGCAGGAGGTCAGGGCTAAGAAAGGGACTCCTGGATGCAGGACACAAGTGCCATCCTGGTGTCAGCCATCACCCTCTCTTTATTCAGTTGGGAAAACTGAGGCACAGAGAGGGTAAAAGACTCACACAGGACCTCAAGGTCAGCTATGTTCCTGAGGAGAAAGACTCCTCCTCCCACTCTATGTTCATCTAGTTGGGTTGGCCCCATCTCTGGTTCTAAGGGAAGGCACATGACCCAAGCCGGGCCGGTCGGAAAAGGGAAGCTGGCTCAGGGATGGGCACCCAGTCCAGTATGGACCAATGACAGCCTTCCTTGGGATTTTTGCTGTCACTATTAAGAAGCTTCCTATGGGGGGACTTCCCCAGCAGTCCAATGATTAAGACTTCACCTTCCAACGCAGGGGATGAAGGTTTGATCCCTGGTGGGGGAGCTAAGATCCCACATGCCTCGCGGCCAAAGACTAAAACATAAAAAACATAAAACAGAAGCAATATTGTAACAAATTCAATAAAGACTTTAAAAATGGTCCACATCAAAAAAAATTAAAAGGGCTTCCCTGGTGGCGCAGTGGCTAAGAGTCCGCCTGCCGATGCAGGGGACATGGGTTCGTGCCCCGGTCCGGGAAGATCCCACATGCCGCGGAGTGGCTGGGCCTGTGAGCCATGGCCGCTGAGCCTGCGCATCCGGAGCCTGTGCTCCGCAATGGGAGAGGCCACAACAGTGAGAGGCCCGCGTACCGCAAAAAAAAAAAAAAAAAAAAAAAAAAATTAAAAAAAAGAAGCTTCCTATGGGGCTTGCTAAGCTGGGGGGAGGGGAGCTGGGAGCTGCTGGGAGCCATCTCTGTTCCCATGAAGGAAAAGTGACTGAAGCCAACACGGGGTGGGGCAGGGAGAAGGCCAGCAGAGAGACCCAGACCCCTAATAACATCAGTTGAGTGCTTGGATCCAGCCATGCCTCCAGGTAGCATAGCTTTGGACTTTTCGGTTATGTGAAACAATCAATTCCTATTTTACTTAACCCAGTTTCAGTTGGGCTTCTGTCACCAAAAGTTCTCAAAACCCAACCCTTCCAGGGTGCACCTGTTCCTGCCTACCTCTGGTGGTTTTCTAACACTGAGTTTTTTTTCTGGGAATTTACTTGTCCTGCGTCCCATACTCTCATAGCACCTCCTACCTTTATGGCCAGAGTACCTGCCAGATCATATGACAAGGGCCTAGACTGTCCTTTCTACCTCAGGAGCCCCAAGTGCCAGCCCTGCCTCCGCTACAACTGCTCTGTGAAAAGTGGATACACCGCCATACCTCTCAAAGGTTATCCCCGCCTGTAGGGTGGATGATCCCTGGGGCTGGGAGAAGCACCCACCTGTCGATGGGGTGGATGATGATGGGGATGGCCAGTAGTCCCAGTGCGGTGGTGGTCCACCTGCGGACAGCCAGAGGCCAGCGGGTAGCAGTGCCCAGGATATAGAGAGAGGCAGCACACACACGGTTGATAGTGAAGCCTGGGATGGCCACAGAGGCCAAAGCCTGCCACACGAAGGTGTCCACCATGGCCACGGTCACCCTGGTGCTGCGGCCTGCCTCAGGGCTTGGCACCTGGCAGGCACAAGAGACATTTAATCCAGCAGAGGCAGAGGCGGGAAACCCTGTGGACAAGGGGCATGAGGCTGGACCAGGGAGAGGGAAGTGAAGGGGGTTGGGGACAGAGCCACGCTAGTGTTGGGTTCTGGACTCCACCAATTCAGGGCTGAGGGTGGACTCACTCATATCCAGCACTAGGATATAGATTACGTCACCTGCGCTGGGGACAGGGTGCACTATGCTACAAACGGTACCGGGGTATGGAGTCCACCAGGCCAGGTTGTGGGGACCGGACTGTCCCAGAGGGACTTAACCACATGCAAGGCTGTGGACTGACCACAAGGGGAGTGGACGGGGGTGGGGGGTTGAGGGGCAGGTTAACACTCACGTCTCTCGCTTTCTTGCCCTTGTCAATGGCATCAGCCAGCACGTAGGAGCTGGACACACCGTAGCTCAGCCACACGACAGATACAGGCACCAGGGAGCGGAAGGCCTCCCCCACCTCATTGGCGTAGCCTGGTGGGGAGGGGATATTTAATTCCTGAGCCTTTGGGTTGTTCCACAAGGGAGCACTTGAGTGAGCTGGTTCTTATGTCATTCTGCTGAGCAGTAGCTGGGTGACCTTAGACAAGTAATTTTACCCCTTTGAGCCTCAGTTTCCCAGCCTATAAAATGGCACTCATGATGCCCACCCCAACTCTCCCCTCGTGGAAGAGCTGAGCGCAGACACCGTTCTCATCACTCACTTGCCTTCACAGCCTGGGTTCTAGAAGCATCTGAGCTGATGGCCGAACAGGCAGTGAGAGAGACTAAAGGCAGCCCCACTGACCAGGGGCTCACCATATGCCAGGCCTTTATGTACTTTATCTCATTCTACCCTTAATATTACCACCCAATGAGCGAGACCCTGCGTTCATCCCTTTTTGCTGAGGAGGAAACAGGCTCAGAGCCAGGGAGGAGCCAAGATGAGAGTCCAGATGCCCTGACTCCACAGGCCTGTGCCAGGCATGCCACAGAAGGCGATCCGATCACCTGGTTCCATCCTCCTACCTGAGCTGCGGCTTCCACCTGGGAGTCTGACCAGCAGAAACCCCGAGGGCAGGGCTGGGAATACCAGAGCTGTGTGACCTTGAGGAAGTTCAGAACCCTCTCTGAGCCCAGTCTCTTCCCTGGCTGAATGAGAACTAAGATCCTCCCACCTTCTCCAGGTCCCTGACCGGCGTCTGGCAACCCCTGCTTCCCCAGACACGTGGTGTAGGGGCCGCTGTCCCCCTGCCCCGCGCTCACCCAGGTACCGCACCCACGTGTCCCGGAAAAGGTCGCGCTCGGCCCCCCGCGGGGGCGGCTCGGACATGGTGCTTCCTCCTTGGCCTCAGTCGCTGCAGCGTGTACTACCGCCTCGGCTTCCACCAGCACTCCCGTTCGCAGCGTCGGGACGAGCTGAGCCGAAGGTCCCCAACTGAAGCATAGGTCATATAGTCCCCGCCAGCAGGGAGCGTCTGCAAATTCCCCCCGCGCACCGGAGCCCCTCTCCCAGGTTTGAGTTTTACAGCTTAATTTTCTTCACGTTTTCTCTAGAGTCGAGCGGTTGGCACGATCCTCTTCCAGCACTGGCTGTAGTGTTGGAACCAAAGAGACGGAGGTTCAAATACGGGATGCTACACTTCTTGGCTCTGTGACCTCGGGCAAGAGCCTGTAACTTCTCTGTGCCTCACTTTATTCATTTGTTAATTGGGCAACAGGACTGGTTCAGTCCTGGGACGCTTTCGAAGATTAATTATACAGTCGTCATTTATTGAGTTTACTACCGGCCAGACCATTGGCTAAAGACTCTAGATGGATTACTTCTTTAAACCCTCCCACCAGCCTGGGACACCGCCCCCCCCCCCCCCATTTTACCGATGAGTAATAGAGACACAGGAAAAATATTAATAGATCACTTTCCCAGGACATATAACTGCTGAGTAGTGAGGCTGGCATTTGACTCCAGGCAGTGCAGCTCCAGTTCCCATGCTCCTAAGGTGAGCTGAGTAAATGAGGCTGGGGGAGCGAATGGTGAGAACCCTGGTGATATGGATGCTTGGACTCTTAGGAGTCCCTACCCCATGCTCATCTATCAAGCACTGGAGTCTAACTGGACCGAGCCTCTTCGGGGCAGGACCACGAATGAACGAATGAGGCCAGGGAAACGGGGTTGGGGTACAAGACTTCAGGGAAATGAGAACAGAATGAGAGGACGTGGGGTTATTGATTACTAAAGAGTAAACTCTTCCCCTGCTGCACCTCAGTTTACCCATGTGAGGAATAAGTGCACTTCACTAAAGCTCTGTGAATCCTTTGGGGGTACCAGCGAGCAAAGGCCCAGCCTTTAAAGACAGGCAGTCCTGGGTTCAAATGCTAGTTGTGCCGCCTATGAACTGTCAGCCACGCCTGTAAGAAACAAGAGTAGCCAAAATTTACTGAGCGTACACTTGTACCAGGCTTTCTAAGCGCTCTGAATGTATTAATTCCTTGAATCCTTGCAATAAGGTGATAAACACAGGGCTGTTGCCTGGTACCCAGGAGGCGCTCATTAAAGAATTAGCTTTATTATCATCAAATAAAGGTCACAGCCTCCCTGT
This sequence comes from Grampus griseus, assembly GCF_964374135.1. Classification (NCBI taxonomy): domain Eukaryota; kingdom Metazoa; phylum Chordata; class Mammalia; order Artiodactyla; family Delphinidae; genus Grampus; species Grampus griseus. The sequence goes on along the minus strand of NC_139006.1, from coordinate 23,004,239 downwards.
TGAGGTCCCTGGTTTCAGCCCTGGGAGTCTTCATCATTGTAGGATCATGTAGGGCAGCCAGGTCAACTGTGATCTCGCAGGAAGCTGGGATCGCGACTCAGTGATCCTCAACCCCAGAAACACTGGCAGTGCCTGCGCGGAATTAGGAGACGGTCCCTAAAGTCACGTGATCGTCGCTTCTCCTTGACCCTCCCAATCCAGGTCCACCGCAGGCGCTGCGCGCGCTTGCCAGTCCCGCACTATTTGGCGCGCTCTGAGAAGCCCGAGTTGGGCGGGGTCTCCGTCCTGACCGTTAAGATGGTCAGGTGCACCCTTAGTGCCCTTAGCAAAAATGGCGGAAGACGGCCCACCGGCTGGGCCAATCAGGGGGCGAGCAGGCCGTCAGGACGCCTTCAGCGCACGGAAGGAGACCAGCAGATGGCTTCTGCGCATGCGCTCCGCTTATTGAAGGGGAGAAGCAGGCACCCCACGGCGGAAGTTTGCGTGTGTGAGTAACTGTGAGGAGCGAGGCGGAAGGCGCTGACTTCCACGCCCTGCGCGCTGAACGTTCTTTATTCATTGGTTACTTTTCCTAACAGAGCGCTGTAAACCAAGGTCAGGATATCCTCCTGAGGGGTCTGGCTGGGAGCCATGCGGCCTCGGGGCCTCCTGTCAGTTCCAGCCTTGCCCCTGACTCCTGCTCCCTCAGCTTGGCCGGACCATCTCCCCAGGATGGGTCAGGGCCTGGGTTTCTGAGGGGTGGAAGCTTCAGGACTCACACCCACCGCCAGCCTCCCTGGCCCTTCACGGAGCTGGGATCCCTGGAGGTAACTTCCCTGTGCTTTGTTTGCACTGAAGGACAGTGGCTGGGTACCAAAGCTCACTGTCCCAGGAAGCTGAGTCACTGACAATCATTAGTAATTTAAGAGGCAGCCAGTGGGACCCAGGAACTGCTGGATTCCTCGAGGCGAGGGAGAGGCCTGCCTGTCTACCCTTGAAAGGGAAGACCTATGCTGACTCGGGCCCTCTCCCAAGACTTGGGAAAAGCTAAAAGATCCTAGCCTGGGTAGAAAGTTCAGAAGAGCCTCAGACCCCCACCATAACTCTAGCAACCGGCTACCTTGCTATTCCTCATTATGATCTAGACTTACATGTTCATTTGGGAGCAAGTTCCTCCCCTGCAGCTGGCTTCCCTGAAGTGTTAGGTCTCAATTTCTCCCCTTTTTCCTAATTTCCTCCCTGCCACCCCATGGTTCCCCCCTCCCTGTCTCATCTGTCACTGGACAGGTGAAGTTGGCACAGCTTATAAGACAGATGCTGTCACGGTGCCCAGCCCCTGGGGACTCCTTAGTAATTTGAGAGGCAAGGAGGCCCACTCCAGCTAGTCTCCCTCTTCCTAATTCTGAAATGAAGGCTCCCCAGATCCAGCCCCGAGGTCTTTCTTCTAGCCCAGTTTCTTTGGGCGTCAGAGTGCTGGGAAAATGACTGCTACAAGGGATAGAAACTGACAGGGAGATGCTGAGGGAGCCAGGCCTGCTGTGGGAGGAGGCGTTACTTTGGGGTGACTGCCCCCAGCTGTTTCATCTTCTCTTCTGAGGCTTTGTCTGGAAGCAGGACCTCCACGGTAAAACTGACCTTCTTTGCATGAATGAAGCTGTAGGTGTTGTCAAACCGCAGGACATCTGAGGGGAGGGGAAAAAACAGACATTCAGGCAATTCTGACAAAGAGCTTGGACACAGTGATTTTGGTTGACTGAGCAAGGCAGTGTGGTAGGTAATGAGGCTGAAGGTAGCATAAGCAATGGTCCTTCACCTTCTGAAACCTAGTCTAGCTGGGTTACAATATGTTCATGAAGAGAAAAATATATAAGAACATGCCAAGTGCCAGATGAGTGGCAGAGACAGTCACGTCTGTAACAGCTTGGAACGAGGGGGCCCTGTAGACTGAAATCATGTGAAAGGCTTTTTAAAGGAGTTAGAGCTTGAACTGGGTCTTGAAAGGAGGGAGTAGAATTAGTTGCAGCAGTAGTTATTATAATAATAATAATAGTAATGGTAACAACAGCTATTTATGTGACTCAATACTGGTATGGCAATCTATATATATTATTCACAATAACTCTTGAGTTCAGCATTAGTACTGTGTTATATAAAAAGAAAGTCACTGTGTCACACAGTGAGGAAGGGATGGAGCTGGAATTTCCCTCTGGCCTGCATTGCTGCCTGACTTGGGCCCTAGAAAGCCTAATCCTGTTCAGTTTCTGACAAAAGGTAAAATATGCAAACTTTTTTTTTTTTTTTAAAGAAGATGTTGGGGGTAGGAGTTTTGTAATTTATTTATTTATTTTTGCTGTGTTGGGTCTTTGTTTCTGTGCGAGGGCTTTCGCTAGTGGCAAGTGGGGGCCACTCTTCATCCGTGGTGCGCGGGCCTCTCACTATCGTGGCCTCTCTTGTTGCGGAGCACAGGCTCCAGATGCGCAGGCTCAGTAGTTGTGGCTCACGGGCCTAGTTGCTCCGCGGCATGTGGGATCCTCCCAGACCAGGGCTTGAACCCGTGTCCCCTGCATTAGCAGGCAGATTCTCAACCACTGTGCCACCAGGGAAGCCCAAAATATGCAAACTTTTGAACCAGAAACTTACCCCACAGAAAGATAAATGGACAAAGATGCTCAATACACCCCTATTTGTAGTAATAAAAGATGAGGAAAACTAAAATGTTCAAAGAAGAATTGCTTTAAAAGTTTTTATTGAAATACTATTCTGTATAAAAAGAAAGAGGTGAGCTTCATAGAAGTGACTGGGGAAACTAGTGACAATATATCCTTAGGCTAAAAAAAGCAAGTTGCAGAACAATTTGTAAACCATTTCTAACATTTTTGTTAATATATGTAAAAAAATTTTTTTTGGCTTTGTTACTTGGTCTACCTACATTGACAAGTTTTACAATTTCAAAATTCCTTCAAATATACACTGAATAACATATATAATTCCTATGAATGTATATGGGTGGGCACATGTCCTGTATATTATGGAAACACATAATGCTTCTAAAGGAATGGAAAATATTTGGTAGGATAATACACAAGATCTGTTAGTGGTTTCCTCTGGGGAGAGAAAATGGGCATGCAGTTGGCAGAAAAGGCTTCCAACCCTTGGCCAAGGAACAGACTGCTTTTAATCTAACCCTTCTTTTTTTGAGAAGTTTTTCCATTCCAGTCAAACACCCCTTCCAAAGAACAGAGTGGGAAAACAAAAACACTAGCTCTGCCCCTTCCCTATCCTGGTCTCTAACTTTTCCCAGCCAAAAAAACCCTGTGCATTTAATCCTGAGATTTAACCTTTCCCCTTTTCTGCCCCTGGATAAAATGCATAGTTTTAGACTGAGGGCAGACACACCATTCACCCTTTTCTTCATGGTGTGAAGTGAGTAATAGTCATTGATTTTCTCTCTGAGCCAGAGGTCTTTCAGGACCAATGGTGCCTCTGGAAAGAGGGAAGCTTCCTCTCTGACCTGGATGACAGAGCCTTAGCAACCAGAGTCAGTCATGCTAGAGAAGAGGTCTTTGAGCTCCTTGGACCAAGCATCAGGATTGAGATGACTCTGCCTAGCATGATGTTCTGCCCTCAGAAACAAGGAAGGGGCTGTTGTGACGCCCAGGCCCGAGGGAAGTGGTTCATTTTGACACTAATCATGTACTCACAGACTTGTAGAGGCCCCAGAGATCCTCCAGGCTGGGGCTCCTTCACTTTTGTTGGGGAACTGACCCCCCTGAGAATCTGATGAAAGCATACAATTTCAGATCCCATGGAGCCCATCATGGACCCTCTGGGGCAGTGGTTCCCAATGGGAAAGTCACCATTCTGAAGAGAGGAGGAGCTGGGGGTAACTGTGCCCTCTCATTTATGTATTGAGAAAACATATATATTCTTAGTGTCCTTTTATTTCTTTTATATTCCAGATAGGAGAGTATATTGACTTTTTAATTATGTGTGTAGGTGGTTATAATATCTATGAATTTCATTTCAGAGTAGTAAAGGGGACATTAGACACCACTTATTATAAAAGGGAGGTGTTTGGTCTTTAAAGATTTAGAATCACTGTCTTTAAAGATCTATATCACTAAAGATTTAGAATCATAGACCCCAGATTAAGATCTGCTCTAGCCTACTCCCCTCATTTTAAGGAAAAAGAGAGCAAAATCTAATTAGAGACACTCGGAGAGTTACTGGCAAAGCTGGACTCAGAAACCGGGTCTTCTGGTGCCTAGAGGGGCTGTTTAACCTTCCTACAGTGCTTCAGCTCTTCTAGACCACAATGCACGCTCCAGATCTTTTTTTCTGAATCTTTTTCTTTCCTAGAAGAGTACTCTACACTCAGGACCTCAGGAAATATTAGTTGGGAGAAAAAAAAGTGGAATCTCCCAGTCAAGGCCCCACAAGCAGATAAACATTCCATCTGGGAATGTATCCAAGGGGAACTATAATTTGGGATTTGCAAACCTAAGCCTGATTATGTTAAAGGGTTCATGGTACTACAGAGAGGTAGTGGGCAGCGCTGGAAAACGGTTTGGGCTCTGCTGAGTTTGGGTAAATTACTTCCCAGGTCTGGGACCCCACTCTCTTCTCTGTCACATGATCATCTCTAGGGTAGTCTGTGGTCACGAGATCCTGTACCGGGACCCTAGGATTCTCTCCTGTCTCCGTTTCTTGGTGTCTATGCAGGCTACGCTGTGGGAGAGATAACATCCCCTCTCTATACCTCAGCTTCCCTGTCCTTTAAAAGAGAAATTCAAGCTTATATGTACAAAATGCTTTATGCTCTGAGGATGACAGTGTCTGGGCTGGTGCTAAGCCTTGTTCTTGATGAAGCACACAGTATACCGCCTTCTCCCTCAGGACCCGACAGCTCACTAACAAGAATACTTCTCCTCCCTGGGGAGCCAGACCACAGAGTATATGTGAGGAGGGGGCGGTGGAGACTGAGGTTGCTTGGGCTGTGGGGGAGGACACAGGATCTGAGGTTGGGGCAATGGTGTGGACAAGTACAGAGGCCAAGACATCTGTGGGGCTAGTTCAGACTTCTGGCAGTGCTGCCATGAAAACAGGGCGCAGGGCTTCTCCCATCTCTGGCACTATCTCCCCAGTGGCCCTTCTCCCCCAGGTTTTCCCCTAATGATAATAATGGTGGCCACAGTGCGCTGAGTGCTGCGTGGCAGGCATTACGCTAAGTGCTGCACAGACCTGATCGCATTTCATCATCAGGTGTCCCTATGAGGTAGAGAATTTGATCCCCATTGTATCAATCAGGAAACTGAAGCTCAAGGAGGCCAAGTCACTTGCCTAAGGACTAGTCAGTGGTCAAGTCCATCTCAGCTTGATGACAAAGCCCTTGCTGTCACTGATTTTCCATGCCTGGCCCCTTGGCTCAGACAGAGAGGAAACTGGAGATTTGATGGGGGTTTTGTGTGTGTGTGTATGTGATTTTTCTGCTTATAAATGTGGTACATGTTCTTTGTAACATAAACTGTATTTGCAGGGCCAGTATAAAGAAACGAAAGCCCTCTCTAAGCTTCCTACCACCATTAGCATTAGCAGAGTCCCCAGAATTCTTTTTTTTTTTTTTTTTGGTAGGTAAGAAGTGAATTTATTTAGAGAAACACACTCCACAGACAGAGTGTGGGCCATCTCAGAAGGTAAAAGCGGCCAACCCCAGAATTCTTTTGACCTTTTTTAGCCAAAGTGAGTATACATCATATATGCTAAGTCTCATGCTTTATTTTTTTTTAACATGTATCAGACATCTTATATGTCAGTTTATTCTCTTTAATGCGTATACTGTATTCCATTATATGGATGGACCATAATTTACTTAACAAGACCTTCTTAAGGCCATTTAGTTTATTATCAGTTTCCCAAACTGCTAGGAACATCCATGTACCTATATCTTTGTGTTTTTGTGTAAATATTTCTGTACAGTAAATTTCCAGAGGTAGAATTGCTGAGTCAAAGGGAATTTAATCGATATTGCAAAGCTAAGTGAGGTTAAACACCTTTTCAGATGTCTATTTGCCATTCTTATTCCTCTTGGGTAAACTTCCTGTTCATGTTCTGTGGCCATTTTTTGATCAACTTGGAGATGAGTGAAGTTCAGCAGAGTCAAGGCTAGGTTTGTCAGCACTCTGCTCACCCTGTGATCCCTACACCTACGTAACGTGTTCTGCCTCTCTGATGTCTGGGGAGGGCGCATCCCCAGGAAATGTCTAATGGCAGTCACAGCCCCAGTTACACCTGGACCAGGTCACCTTGAGCCTGTCATCTCACCTCTCCAGGCCTAGGTTTCCTCACCTATGCAAGAGAGGTTGAAACTGATGGAGCTCCACTTCTAGTTCTAACAGTGTGAGAACTTAAATCCATGGAGAAAGAGGGACCTCCCGGGCAAACAGCTAGAGCAGGGGCTTCGAGCCAAGACAGAGAGACTTACAGATGCCAGGATCGCTGCAGGTGAGGGTCCCATCCTCAGGGACCAGGTGGGCATTGTACCTCTGGTTGGAAAGCACCTCTGTCATCTCCCCTGCCCTCTGCCGCTCCCCCACTTTGGTCTTCAGGAAAATCCCAAAACCGATGTCCGAACCATCCGACATGAACTGCCACCTGCAGGGGACACCCACCCACTTAGACGTGATTCCGTCTGCATGTTCCCTCTCTGGGGTCCTGCCACCAGGGCTTCTCCCACCCCAGCCCACCGCCAGCACCTATGGCCAGAAGGCTCAGGTCTCCTGGAAGGGTCCAGAACCCTACCTGAGGACGCAGCCTGGAAAGAGAATTTCATACTCCACTTGGTGGGAGGAGCCCCGGGAAATCTGCACACTGTGTTCGTACTGCTGTTTCAGCTGGTCTCGCACGTAATACTTCTTGGGGATGTCACCCCCATAGTTGATCTAGAAGCAGAGCACGGAGTGAGCTGGAATGTGCATTTGAGCCAGGTGTCTCTGGTCACCTCCGGCCCCTGGCAGCCCATACCTTGGATTTACACTTGGGGTCTCCATCAGGGTCCGTCATGGTGCCCCCATACTCCACAGGCAGCTGGTCAGGGCTGACATATTTCAGTAAAACCTCCTTCCAGTTTGCTGGCAGGAGAGGGAAGGAAGGAGAGAAAAGGATCACCACCAGGGCAGGAGTTCATCACAGCCCTGGCAGTCTACACAAAAGAGGCAGAAAAAACCTGTCTGCCCCCGCACACAGAACATGGGCATTGGAAGCACAGGACGTGCGCACAGCTCTGCAGGGGGTTCAAGAAGAGCTGTCACCCAGATGACTGCCCTGTTCTGGACCAGGAAGCAGGAGACAGAGGTCCTGTCCCCACTGCCTCTGGCCAGCGAAGCAACCTGAGGCAAATAAATCACTTCATTCTGAGCCTAGTTCCTCCTGCCCTGCAAGGTTATGGTGGGAGTGAAGTGAACTAAGTACTTGAGAGGGTGTTCGTTGTAAACTGTAAAATGCCGTACCTGTATGAGAGTGTATTATCACTCCCAGGAAGAGGGGATACAAATATTTGAAGTGCAAGCAGGAGGGAACAAAGAAAGGAGGGGAGGGCATTCCACGCAGAGGGAACAGCGCATGTGGCAGGCAGGAGGGCAGTCAACATGATCTGCCCTAGTTAGACTGAGCGTGAGGGCATGACCACTGTCACCTACTGTGCTCACTCGTGATTTATTGAATGAATGCATCACTGTAGACCGACCCCTTAAATGGGCTCCCTTGGCTTTACCCCAGCCACAGTTTCACTTCTCTTGTTTTGTAGGCTGTTTGGCTACCAGTGATTTGGTTTTTTTTTTTTTTCTCTTTAAATAACCAAGCCCTTTCCTGACTAGGAGAGTTTGCCTCAAGTGCAACCAAGGCTGAGATCCATTTCTCTGCCAGATTCCTAAACAAGTATCAGCCAAGGACAATATTTTGATACTGGATGGAAACCTTTCCCTGCTGACGACAGAGACCAGATATAGAGAGCAGCTCCAGGTCACAGGGTACCACCGAGCATCCTCTGTGGCTGGTGCTGCCCGTAAACCCACAGGGATGGTCCAGGGTCTCCCAGCCTTCAGATTTCTAGGGACTTGAGACCATGCAACTCCAGGGGTGCTTTAATCTGTGCTGAGTACCAGTGACCAGCCCAGGGTGAATTTCTCCCCTCCTCTATTGAAGATCCGGTACCTTCCCAGCCCGAGGCGGGTTTGGTTGAAAGGGTTTCAGGTGTGGGTGGGGGAACTGACTGAACCTCCTCTGCAGCCCCGCTGCCAGGAAACCGAACTGGCTCATGCTCATGGTGGGTGGGAGCCACAGAAAAGCCAAAAATCATTAGAGCCTTTTCCTCAGACGTTGTTTCTTCACCCAGTTCAGCTGGAGGGTTGGAATAAGGCCAGGAGGATTCTTCCCATCTCACAGAGAGGAACTGAGGCTACAAGGACAGAATTTGTTGCACTAGAGCCAGGACCAGCACCCAGAAGTCCTGTGCTTTCCAGACTGCTTTGCACCACACCCAGGCTCAGCACACATTTGGAAAACCTCCACTTTCAGTGTGGTGCCTGAAGGTGAACATTCAGAAACCTTCAGGATTCCCTACCCCCAGTTCAACTCCACAGGTGGCATTAAGCCGTCCACGAGCCAGTCCCAATCTCCCTTTCTAGGCTTTTCTCCCACCACCCCACATCACGCTCCAGCCAAACTCGACTCCTGCCTGTCCCTGGCTGGCTTGATTCCCATGGGTCTTCCTTGCTGGCTTCCCCTCGTCCCCTGATGTTCTCCTGCTGCCGTGCCTATCCAGTGTCCGTCTGCTCTCTTCCCCGCCAACCTCGCAATCGCTTCTTCACTCCCTGGTGGGCTCCTCTTTCTCTTCATGCCCTTGAGCCTGGATATTCCCCAGGCTTCAGCCTCTGTTCTGTGGGCAGTCTTACCTCCTCTCAAGGTTTTAGCTGCTGTCTCTATCTAAAACTCCAAATCTCCAGACTGGAGTTTGCTGCTAAGCTTCAGGCCCAGGCATCCCCAACATGTGTACACCTCACAGACTCCTAGAACTCAACTTCAAGCCTTTCCTTCTGACTGTATTATTCCCCAGTGGAACTAACTGCATCAGAATGACTGCAATGCTGTCACTCATGCCAGATACCAGGGAGCCATTCTAGATTTCTCTTCCTCCCTTCCTACATCCAGTCAATTGAGTTCTGCTGTTCCACTTCCTACGAAAGTCTGAAATCCATCCTCTCCTCTCCGTCCCTACAGCCCCCGCCGTGGCTCAGGCTTGCAACACCTGGTACGTGGGCTGTGGCCACGGTATACAAACTGGTATCTGTCCTGAGAATCAGGTCCTGTACCCCACCCCCTGCCCCGGCTCAGGAACTCCTCTCTGGTGCCCAGTGGCCGGTGGAGTTGTGTCCCAGCTTCCCGACACAGTGCCCTGGATTCTCTGTGACCCAGCTCCTGGCACCTGGCTCCCTCTCCACGTCATCTCTCGCACACCCTGCCGTGTGCCCTCTTCAGCTGCCCGTGCCATGGTGTGTAAGATCTTTGCTCATTGTTCTTATTTCTGCCCAACAGCTTCCTGCCTTGCTTCACCTGGCTACCCTACTCATTCCATAGCTCGCAGGTGAGGGAGGCATCGCCCCCTCCCCAGGCTGGGCGGGGTGAGTGCCCCTGCTCAGTGTTCCCATGGGCTTTTCACCTCCTCTCTTTTACACGTAACATCTTGCGCTGATATACATCTGTTTGTGTCTCCCTTCTCCGAGAGGCCACAAGCTCTTCAAGGGACTCTGTCTTACCTCTGTGGCCTTGACACCTACCTAGTCCAGGGCCAGGCACACAGCAGGTGCCCATCCAATGAATCCATGCGTACTTGCCCTCAACTGAAAGCAACCTCTGCTCCTGTGACCTCCCTTCTCTGCCGCATCTATGCCTTTTCTTTTTTTCTTTTTTTTTTTTTTAAAGGAATTTTATTTATTTTTTGGCTGCATTGGGTCTTTCTTGCTGCACGTGGGCTTTCTCTAGTTGCGGTGAGCAGAGGCTACTCTTCATTGCAGTGCGCGGGCTTCTCATTGCGGTGGCTTCTCTTGTTGCGGAGCATGGGCTCTAGGCACGCGGGCTTCAGTAGTTGTGGAACGCGGGCTCAGTAGTTGTGGCTCGCAGGCTCTAGAGCGCAGGCTCAGTAGTTGTGGTGCACGGGCTTAGTTGCTCCATGGCATGTGGGATCTTCCTGGACCAGGGCTCGAACCCGTGTCCCCTGCATTGGCAGGTGGATTCTTAACCACTGTGCCACCAGGGAAGTCCATCTATGCCTTTTCTAGTTTGTGTCCTAGCTTTCTCTTAAAAGTCTCCTGTTTCACTGCAAGCTTATTGAGGACAAGGACTTGCATTCCATTCATCTTTGAATTTCCCCGGAGTGTCTGAGAGAAAGAGTTCTTAGGAAAACAGACAGGAAGCCCCTTGCTAGGGCCCAGCCTGCTCCTGGGTCCCACTGCTCCCAAACCAGCAGAGGGAGCCTTCGCCCCGGCAGCTCTGGCTCTCTAATGCCATCCCCAGCGGGGCTGCAGCCATGCCGTGGAGTGGAGGAGGGTCTGGGCTACTCACCCCCCAGGACCATGATCTTCTTACGAGTGTCCTCACTCAGGAAGGGTTTGATGAGGTTATAGGCCACAGGAAACAGCTTGGGGGCTGGAACAGAGACCAGGCCATGTGAGGCCAGGAGCAGTCCCCACTCTGTCCCTAACAGTGTCCACCATAGCCCCCAGTGTCTGGCTATGCACTCGCTGGTGCTGTGGAGCCCACACAGGCAGCCCTATGTGAGGCTCGGCTTTCCTGTCTGTACAGGGGGGATGGTCTTCCTTTCTCACGGGGCTCGGTGGCTCAAAGGAGGTAACGAATACTAAAAGCTTTGTGAATTACAAAGTGGTCTGCGTACATCATGGGTCGGTCTTCTGAACAGGTCCTAAGACCCCACCCTCCACCCCTGACTTCGGCTCACTCTATTTCACTCTCCTTAATCTGTCCCAGTAATATTTTTGGCCCCTCTTTCCCATTGGGCTTCATCACAGGTAGTTGCCAACTTACCTTTAATGACAAAAAGACGCTTCAGTGTTTCGGGGTAATTTTCCTCAAACATGCAGAGAAACTGTGGAAAGAATCCAGTGGGCTCAGAACTCTGTGCCAGGGAGGGAGGCCCTTCTTCCTCTGGCTTCCCCCACCCCACAGGGCCTCCTAGCAGAGGGACCCACCCCCCCAACCCACCCCCCGACCCTCACCTCTCACCCTCCACCACCCCCGAGCCCTGGCCTTCACCTCTCCATAGGCCTCCACAGCTGGCTTCCAGAGATGTTTGAGACCAAGCCCCTCACAGTCATAAATCAGGGTGATGGTCTCTATCTTGTTCCCCGTCTGCAGGGGACAGAGGAACAGAAAGTCACATCAGGCTGCCCCCCACACAACACACACACGGAAGCCCACCCCGGTTCAGGGAAAGTGCTGATTGTACCCTGCACCCATACTGCAACCAGATCCGGCAGGGCCGTACCTAGGGTTTTCCGAATCGAGATAATTACCCCAGGCCGGAACTGCGGCCTAGACAAGTCACCCTTCCCGTTTAGATCTCCGTGTTCTCATCCAGTAAACAGCTGGGTGAACTTAGATTACATCTGAAGTTGCTCCTGTTCTGCAGTTTGACCCGGTGGCCCCCCTCGTCCTCTGCACCCCGTGCAGCCACTCATCTCGCAGGCACAGATGCTCTCTATCCAACCTAAGCCCTTAAGGTGCATCTCTAACGCTTCTCTGCGTGCCCAGCCCCACAGGGCCTCTGCGCACACTAGGTTCTCAGTGAATGTGGATGACAATGTTGAAATGTCCCCAAACGTATCACATGGTCTCACTGGATCTTTACGACTGCTGAGGAGGAGGGCAGGGGAAAGGACCATGGCAGCTCCGCCTCGCTCTTCAGTCTTTTTCCAGTAAGAGAATTAGCTGTCCTTAGCTTTGTCTGAATTCAGAGTTAGGGAAGCACAGAATCTGAGCTCACTGACACCAGCGGCACCCAAATACTTGTCCAGGGATAGGGTGGTCCCTGACAAGGATTCCTCTGGTGCCCAGATAAAGGAAGAAAAGTAATGATAACGTAGCATGTTTTCTATGAAGCTAAACTTTACCCAATTAAAGGACGGCCCTTTATTCTGGGACAATGCCGTCCCTATAGTTTGGTGGGTTAATTATGACAATTAGGGACATAGATCAGTCCCTAAAACTTTGCAATTTCACTGGTCTATGAAACCTAAACATCAGGGCCTAAAGCTGCCCTTAAAGCCACGTGTGACACCCACACTTCTGCGTGACCACCTCCACCGGGCGTAACTCCTCTTCAGCCGTGCTGGTCCCCTCACCTTTTCGGTCTGGCAGGCGCACTCCCGCAAAAGCAGCTCGCAGTCCCGCATCTTGGTCTTGACCAAGTCCTGTTTGGTGGCTGAGAGGAGCAGACCCTTGGCATCCAGAGGTCCAATGATGTCGTACCAGATGGGGCAGCCATCCAGGTCATAGCCGCACATGCCCCCTGAGAGATACTGTTGGACCACCTGGGCCCAGACAGAGATGGGGGTGCCTGGTCAGCAGGCCCCGGGCAGCCATACCTTCCCGGTGTCCAGGGCCTTCCTCTGGGTTCATCCGCCCCTGGGTGCCAATGGATACTCATTCAATGACTTGGCATTGTCAGACCTTTCCTCTGAGGGTCCCAGTCCCATAGACCCAGGATACAGATCATGGGTCTAACAGACCTCACGTGGTGTGGGGCGGGATAATCTGTTCTCACCTCTGGAGGCTGCCAGCTCATGATGTTGTCAATGTCCTTTTGCTTTCGGACCTCCACATGCTGCAAACACACGAGGGCTTTAAAAAAGCAGGGCGGGGAGGGGGTGGTCCTTAACAGGCATCTAGCAATGGGTGACAGCACGAACAGACCACCGGACCACAGGTAAGTCACGAGAAGGCAACCAGCAGGAATGGAAAAGAAGGAAGTGCCTGTTTCAGAGATCTCAGCAGAACAGATTATAATTCTTGGCTGGCCCAGAACTATGAAAGCTCTGTTTCCAGGGAAGGGAATGCACTTTGTCCTGGAGGATAAGGCAGTACGGGTCGGCTAATACTCAGATATGTCACATAAGCCACAGGCGGTGATTGGGGTGGGAGGGGGTGGACAGAAGTCCAAGCACGGCGTGATTCTGATGGGCAGAAATGGAGGCAACAGTGGGCTTCGGAGCCAAATGGGTCTCACCTTGCGGAGCATGGCCTCAGACTTCTGCAGGTCAAAGCTTCTTGCTATAACAGGGAAACATGGTCAGGGTTAGGATAGCAGCCTGGGCGCCAAGGATGGGAAGATTTCCCTGCTCCTGTGCGGAAACGCCTGCTGACTCTCAGATCACCCCACATATAGAAGCTAATGTGAGGACATTCACTGCTTCTAGAGCACCACAGCCCCTGGGCTTGTGGGGAAAGCAGGTCAAGGTTCAGGGCAGGTGGGGGCAGCATTGCAAGTTCAGGGTCAAAAGAGTTTTACCCTAGTGGATGCAATCAGGTGAAGGGTCTTATCTCCTGTCAGGGAAAGCAAACCCTGGGCCCCCTTATCATTTACCCTTCTCCTTCCACAAAGTTAATCTCCTCCACGGTCTAACATCCAGTCCTGAGAGCTTGACCTGCGGTTCAAAGATGAATACAGCTGCCGCATAATCTGGGGCAGGACTGGCAGAACATTCCAGTAGGATGGAGGGGAGATGAGCCTCCAGTCAACCTTGCCATATCCTCAGAGGACCCATGCATACCCCAGGGGGACACAGAGGGCCCTCATCCTCCCAGGGTTCCCAGAAAGTTTCAGAATTAGAGTTCACCTGGCTCAACTCAATTTCATGTACAAACCCTGACATGCTGTCCTGCTCAAACTTGAACACAAAGACCTCCCTGCCCGCCAAGGCCATCTGCTCCCAAACAATCCAAGCTGCCATTTGCACACAGCCCTCACTATTGTACTGAGCAGAGACCCTCTACAGAGACATTCAGAGAGGAGGGGCGGGGGTGCTTCCTCAGCCACGTGACCACCTTTCCAATACTCGCAAATTCTGTGCTGCCACCCTGAGTGCTCCCTGCTATCATGCTGCCCGTCCATGGATCCTTTAACCATCCTTCAAAGCTTGGTTTCAAGTCCATCAACTTCCCTTTGGATGTTTTCCAGTTTGCCAGTGCCCCTCTTGAAGTGTGTGGTCCAGAGCACAGGTGTTGCCTACCCTTCTCCAATTAAGCCTAAGAACTTTCTCGGCAACAGGCCAGGCCCTTAACTCAGGCGAAGCTTACAGTCAACTGAAACCCCCAAATCCTTTTCACCTGTGCTGCTTATGAATCCTCTACCCCATAGGTTGAGAGGTGGTTTTCTGGATCTATCCCTATCAGATTTCATCTTGTTATGGCCAGCTGCATTTCATCTTTTTTTTTTTAATTTTTTAATTTTTGGCTGTGTTGGGTCTTCGTTGCTGCAGGCAGGCTTTTCTCTGGTTGCAGTGAGCAGGGGCTACTCTTCATTGTGGTGCGCAGGCTTCTCATTGTGGTGGCTTCTCTTGTTGTGGAGCATGGGCTCTAGGCACACGGGCTTCAGTAGTTGTGGGACACGGGCTCAGTAGTTGTGGCTCATGGGCTCTAGAGCGCAGGCTGAGTAGTTGTGGCGCATGGGCTTAGTTGCTCCACGGCATGCGGGATCTTCCCAGACTAGGGCTCGAACCCATGTCCCCTGCATTGGCAGGCGGATTCTTAACCACTGCGCCACAAGGGAAGCCCCTGCATTTCATCTTTTAAAGAGTTTCTGAGATCCAGATTCTGACCAATTTTGCCATTTGACCTATGAACTGTCCCTCCCAGCTGTATGTCCTCTGTGGGTCTGATTGACATCCAGATCTGCTGACAGCCCTGGAACCTGGGCCAGACAGGCTGCCCTCTGGACTGTCACCAGCCCCTTAATCACTGCTCTTCGGAAGTGGCCGAGCACATGCCTTGACTCTGCTGTCCTGAAATGCAGTCCACTCACCTGCACTCAAGGATACGACAAGAGATTTGACCAATGCCATACCCTGTCATGTGTGCTAGACACACGTTTGCAGGAATGAGCAGCCTTCCCTCTTGGGAAGTTCCTTCTCATGGTCACCCTTCACATGCCATTGTAGCAGCAGGGGGCAGCTTTCAGAGGAATATAATCTGGGTTTGCATCTCAGCCCTTCCACCTTCTTCCTGTTTGACCTTGGACAAGATACTGCACATCTCTGGCCAAATCATCCAGTGAGCTAGAAACACTTGGAAGATGCAAGGCACCATGCTATCATGTTGGGGTAGCCCAGCTGGACCTGAAAGTGGGAATCCTCCATGGGAGGGACACGCCCAACTGTGAGGAGAGTCATCTTCCTTGGGAACAGGAGTGGTGGTGAACTTCGGGCCCCCTTATCTCAGGGAGGCTCTCCAGTTAACCTTTAGCTGCTGGGGTCCAAAATCCAGGGTCTTTTAGGGCCCTCCCCAAGTTTCCATTGCCCCTGGCAGTACCGGCCTGATGCCTCTCCAGGGCTCCTGCCGCCCTGGTCAGGGGCAGCTCAAAGCATGGCTTAGGGCACTGCCAGAGAGGCCGGCCTGGGAGCAAGCTGTCCTGGGTTCTTATTTGATCTCTTCCTGTCCTGGAAAACAAAGAGACTCAGACCTGCTCTGCCAGGCTCACAGGTTTCCTCCACCTCCTCGTTTTATCTTGCCATCTGAGCCCCCTCGCTGGGGTGCCCAGAGCTCAGGCCCACTCGGGGGGAGGCAGTGATCTGTGTGCCTGCTCTCGGGCCTGGGGCCCAGCAGAAAGCCAAGCCCGTGTCGGGGGAAGGGAGGAACCCAGTGCTCACTCGAGAAAGGGAAGAACCCAGTGCTCACTCACACCTAGATTAGCCAAAGACATTCGGCTGGCATGTGCCTTGCAAATGTTTCCTTTAGATGAAAAGGAGAAAAAGAAAAGGTTTCTCTAAAAAAAAAAAAAAAAAAAAAAAAGGGGGAATTCCCTGGTGGTCCAGTGGTTAGGACACCGAGCTTTCGAGCTTTCACTGCCGAGGGCCCAGGTTCAATCTCTGGTCAGGGAACTAAAATCCCGCAAGCTGTGCGGCATGGCAAAAACAGAAAAGAAAAGAAAAGCAAGGCGACAAAAACCCTAATTGAAATTCACAGTAGAGTCTGACCAGGCCTGAGCTCCTGCCCAGGGAAATGTGAGGCACCAATAAAGTGCAGAGGAGATATTTCCTTGGTTTGAAGAGGCAGAGCTTGGTTTCAGGAGGCAGCTGTGGCTTACTGGAGAGGACGATGGCCTGGGAATCAGGGGCCCTAGGTTTCTGCCCTGATTCTGCTTCGCATTAGCTGTGTGCCCTCAGCTAAGTGCCCTCTCCTCTCTGAGCCTCAGTTTTCTCATCTGGCAAATGAGGATAACTGCACTCTTCTATATTCCTGCAAAGAGAGGGGTTATCCCAGGACTGGGGAGTTGGGGTGCCTGGGAAACCAGGGCCCCAGGCCAGCCCTCTCTCAGATAAAAAAAGAGCTGCGAAGCTGTTCAATTCAACAGCTCTCTGAAACCACACTTCCCCCACCTCACAGTAGCTGGGTAGTTTGTTTGATCATCTTGCAGCTGGCCCTTTAATGCAGCGCTGTCTGCCCACTCTCCCCACCCGCCCCCTTCCAGCTACAGCCCTTCAGCAAAGGCTGGGCCAAAATGTCCTCCAGCTCTGGACTGACTCCACCGCCGCCTCTTTGCTGCCTCTCCACCCTCTCTGAGTGGGTGGGGTGGGGGGAGTTCACAGCTTTTTAGGGGGAAAAGGGCAAGTGGCACTTTCAGAGGCACACAGGGTCTGCTCTGGGGGGCCTGCTAGCTATCAGCCTCTCAAGAGTGTGCCAGCTCTATTCAGTTTCTGGACAGAAAAGGAAAATACATCTCTTCCCCTGTCCCAAGACTCGCAGGGTATACATGTGTGTGTCTGTGTCTATAAATAAGTAATTGGCCATGACTTATACTTTAATATTTTGGGCTCTGATTCTGTTATCACGATTTAATCTCTGTTAATCTAACACAGAGGAATTTTCTCTATTATTTCTATGTCTGGCAATAAAGTTTCTACAAAGCCAAAAAAAAAGTGTGTCACAAGAACCAGAGAGGGTGGCACATGACTTGAATCACAGGAGAGGAGGAGAAAGAAAAGAACAGAAGGATTTCAGGAGTTGCAACATGGGGTTGAGTCTGACCCTGATGCTAGTAGAAACGTGTACACTGCATCATCACGGGCATAGCACGGTCACGTCCCATCTTGCCATAGGCAGGGCACCCTGTCTCATCCAGCTCTCCCAGAGAGGAGCCTCAGACAGATGTTCACCCCTGGACCAGGTACCAGAGCCAGGCCAGGGCAGAGCTGGAATGGACCTCAGGGCCATGGAGCCAGATGATGGCTTGAGGGGAGTTTTGTTAACCTAGGTCAGGCTGAACCCCACCCACCGTGTTCCCCGTGCATTCTGCCCCTCCTTCAAGCTGCCACAGAGAGGGCCAGTCTCTCCCACGGGCCAAGACTCTGGTTCTAAGCTTGGCTCTGCCTCCAACTTCCCACAAGCTTGGGGCCTTTCTTGGCTTTTCCTCAACCTGTTTCCCCACATCCATCGGCAGAGTAGATTCATCGAGTGGATGGAAAGGGCACCGGGCTGGGAGTCAGCTGACCTGGCTATAGTCCTCTCCCTGCCTGCAGTTCAACACTGTGCGACTTGGGGCAAGTTACCTCACCTCTCTGAGCCTCAGTGTCGTTATCTATCCAACAGGAGGGTTGAGGTTATATCATTGCCAAGAACGCTTTTGGTTCTGAAGGTTGAATACTCCAGATTCTGAGATTGCCTGGGGCAGGGTTTCCAGAGGGTGCTATTCTGTTCCCCAGCCCAAGCCCCTGCCCCAGCCTCCCGCAGCCCCTTTTTCCTCACCTCGGAGCCAGCGCAGGAGAAAATAGTCATCTGGATTCGGCAGACTGGGCAGCACATCCTGGACATTCTCCCGAAACTGTAGGGAGAGGCAGCTGGGTGAGTAGCAGGTCCCACCCTGACCGCCCTCTGCCCGGGACTCTCCATAGAGGTTTTTGCTGGACCCCTGCTCAACACGGGTCAACTCTGCAGACACTGGCTGAGCACCTGAGCAGCGTGGGACACTCTGTCGGTCATGCTGGTGGGAGCTGAGTAGCAGGAGGAGGTGAGAAGGGAGTAAGACACTGCCCCTGCCTGGCTGTGCGCACTTACACGCTCCAGTGTGATGGCTGGGCAGAACAGCCCCCAGCTAACCGCCACAGTAGACACTCTGGGGTGTGCCACAGCAAAAGCGTAAGTTTACCAAGCATTCCCCGTGTGCCCAGCACCGACCTCGGTGCTTATTCATTCTTCTAGAGATATTACTGCTCCCGTTTTACAGATGAAGTAATTAAAGCTCAGAGAGGCCAAGTAACATGCCCAAGGTCGACAGCTAGTAATCAGCAGAGCTGGGATGCAAACCCCGGTCTGTCCCAGGCCAGAGCCTGCACTCTTTCCACCATGGCCTGTCCCCTTAGTAATGGAATGGTGAGCAATGTGTCCAGGGAGCAGAGAGAAGGAAGAGTTTGATGCTGACTGGGGCCAGGAAGAGGGTGGTCTCACACTACTTCATATAAAAAATGACATTTGAGCTGGGCTTGAAGGACTCCAAAGGCAGCAGGAGGAGGAAGGAGGGCAATCCAGGTGGAGGGAAGAGTTCCAGCCAGAAGTCATGAAGGGGGAAAGTGTAGGGAGTGCCAAACAAGAGAGCTGGACAGTGACCCCAAGGATGGCCACGCCCCCTCCAACTGCTCATTACCCTGCAGGTGAGCATGCCCCCACGTGCTGTGCTGTCCCCAAGCCTCCTGCTCCCAGCCACTCACCTTTCCCTAGTCAGTGACCTACAGGGCAGCCACAGAGAGGATCAATGAAGACCCGCCACCTCTGCCCCTTGCCTAGGTCAGCCAGGGCCTCAAACCATCCCATCCCCCAAACAGCTCCCAGACCCCCAGGGAGACTGGCATGAAGCCACCCCTTACCAAGGACACTACCCAGCCCCTGATATCTAGTTTAATCACCACCTAATCCCTTCTCTGCCTGACTTCCCCTGCAGGTCAGCAGTAAAATCTGAAACCTCCCTACCCGGCCTCCCTGGGATGGGGAGGCCCAGCCTGGGGCAAGGCCTCCATGGGACTGGAGCCTCTGCCCCACTACCACGGCAGAAGACACCTGCCACCCGCCCCCTCCACCACTTTCTCAGCAATGGAAAACTGCTGTGGAGGCTCCAGACCTAAGACTGGACCCAAACAGCTCCAGCTCCAAGAACAGCCAACCTTCCCTCTCTCCCCAAGGGCAGCAGGGGAGATCCAGCTGGTGGGAGAGGGTCCGGCTCTGGAACTGTTGCCCCCTCCTCCGCCCAGGCGCCAAGGCAAAGCTAGGCTTACCTCCTTGCCTTTTGAAGAGCATCAGCCCCAAGTCCCCAGCCCGGGAGGGGCCTGGGTTGAGGGAGGGGCCTGGGTTGCAGGACGGGGTGGGGAGCTGGTCTCAACTCAAACTAGCCCCAACCCAGTCAGTCACCGGTAGGATCCTAGGCTTTGCACTTGAAGCTGCTCCTTTCCACATCATCTGGTCCAACCTCCTCAATTCCTTTCCTCAAGGAGCGAACAGAGAAGGACCGGTTTTGCCCAAGGTCGCTGAGAGACTTGGTGCCAGAGCAGGAGCCATCCAAGTCTCCTAAGAAGCCCTCCGGCCCTTTCCATCGTGCCACTGCCCCTGCAAGAGGAAAACCTCCCGGAAATGGGAGGAAACCTAGGGCCCTGCCCCTGCCCCTGCCCCCAGGGCCCGGCTGCCAGTCCCGAGAATGAACTTTGCCTTTGTGCCCTCAGCTGCCTCCGTGGGCTTCCAAGCAACCACTTCTTCCCAGGTGGCAGCGCCAAGGGCTCGCTCGCGGCTGGGGCCGGGACGACCAAACTTCCCCGGGGTCCCCTCGGCGGACGGAGGGGAGCGAGGGAGGGGGCGACCGCGGACCGCTCGGTGCTGTGGCTGCCGCTCCTTCCGCCGCTCGCCGCAGACCCGCGCTCGCCCCCCATCCAGCCCCTTCCCAGCCCGCTGCCGCCAGAGGATGGGGTCCATCGCCCGGGGCGGGGCCGGGCCGGGACGGGGTGAGGGCTCACCTTGGCCAGTGCCTCCTTCTGCCTGGGGCTCAGATCGCCGACTCTGCCGCTCATCGTGGCCCAGGCTCTGGGCGCGGCGGTTGCGGCAGCAGACAGAGCACGGACTCGTTCGCCGCCGCGGGAGTAAAGTCCCAGCCTTTTGCCGGGGCCGCGGTTGGCAGCCAAGCCCCGCCTCTTAAAGGATCCCAAGGGGCGGAGTAGGGAGAGATGCGCTGGGCGCAGGAGCGTCTGACGCGGGTACCCTCCGCCCTCCTGAAGCGGAGACCTGAGCAGGAGGCGAGCAGGAGTGCCCACCCGGTCCGAGGCCCGTAGACATGAGAAGGACAGGAAGTCTGTTGTTCCAGTCCCCAAATTACCCTTAGCTTACACTGTGACCTTGGAGGAGACACCTGAACTCTCTAGGCCTTACTGTCCCCAACTAGGTGCTATCTATTGAGCTCTTCTAAGATCAGGTCCCCACGGTGCAGGACCTCTCCCTCCAATACGAGAGGAAGCTTGACTGATGCCTCTATAGGGGACCAGGGGACCCCTAAGTCTAGCCATCGCCCTGCCTCCAGGACAGTGGCCTTGGCCTTTTCTCTCTGGGGCTTCTGCCCTCCTCCTGTCCTGCCATGGATTTTGGACCACTGCTGCAAACCCAGCTTGGGGCCTTTCAGTGTTAACAGCCTTTCCCCTCCCCCTTCGGGGCAGGCAGGCTGAGGGGGGGTAAGGAAGCCCAGACCCCATCTCCCCACCCAGAGCCCTGTCCTCCGCTTCTGACCTTCGCAGCTCTCTGAGAGGCTCATAAGGTGCTGGCACCCTCAGCTGGCATGGAGGGTTGCTTCCTCTCTGGGAATCAGAAGACCTGGGTTTGAATCCTAATCTTCCCCTTGTTTATATGAGACTTCAGGGAGCAACTTCACCTCTCTGAATCCAAGCTTCTTCATTCCCTAAATGGATTTGGATGATCTGGACCCTGAGTCAGCATGAGAGGATAAAGCAAGCTAATGTACATAGCTTGCCCTGCACTCAGGGCAGTGCCTAGCACAGGGTTCCCCTATGTGACCACTCCTTTGTCCGCTCTGCAGAGCTTCCCTTTGCTGCCTGCCTGGCCAGGCTTCAGCCTCGGGGTGGAGATGCAGGGTGGACGTGGAGGAAGCCACAGTGAAAGCGATGGCCCAATGAAAGCGGGCCTTCTATCAGCTTATCTGCTTCCCCCCCCAACTCACAGCCAGGGGCCAGAGCTGTGGGTTCCCACGTAGCTAGCTGCAAGTCTGATTTGCGGGACAGATGCCATCTGACTGTCCTGCCATGCCCCTTCCCCATACAATGAAGCCATTTCCTACTTTCTGAGCTCACCAGCCCTCCCTCTCTGTCTGGGTTCCCCCCTCCCCTACTCTAATCCTACCTCCAGGGTAGCAGCTGGTCACATGCCTTGGCCATTCTTTCCTCCTACTGCGTGCCAGGCCCTAGGTGCTGTTCTGGGGATCCCGAAATGAGTCAGATGCCATCCTGCACTCTCAAAGGTAAGACACAGGCACCATCGACTAGAATACAAGGACGAGATAAATGTCCCAAAGAGAGCCGGCAAGTACCTGGGAGCTTAAGGGGGGAAAATTTGCTTTGGGTTGGAATAATCCTAGAAGGCTTCATGGAGGGAACAAAATTGGACTGGGCCCTAAAAATCTGGGATGGGAAGGAAATGGAAAGGAGATTCATTCATTCCATGCTGGCACAAAGGCACGAGCAAAGTTCTGGTGGTAGGTAGGAAGCATGGCTACAACCAGAGAGGAGGGGAGAGAAGGATTGCGCCAGGAGGACCAGCAGGACCTTGATGTGGCCCTGCTTAGGAGCATCTGCCCGGCTAGACCATGAGGTCCTTGGGCACAGGACCCTGTTTACTCACCCCTGAATCCCCACAAGCCCCTCCCCCCACCACAGCATCCTGCACTCAGGGGCTGTTCAATAAATGAATGCCGAATGAATGAATGAATGTAAGAAACACTCCCATAGGCACAGAGCTAGGTCCTGGGGGAGCCCTGGGAAAGAGACTCAAACATAGATCATTCAGGGATCAAGCAGCTCACCTCACTTAACAGCCGTGGAAACAGGCCCAAAGAGGCCATGGCCTGCCTAAAGTTGTTAGTGGCGTGACAGATGTGGAGAGCTTCGCGGGGTGCCTGGCCCGTGGAAGGTGCTGAGTCGCGCCCTCCTCTTACTGCCTGGAATTCATGCAGAGCGAGCCTAGAAGCCTGTGAGCATCACACCTCCCAGAGCAAAACCCCTGCCACCTCTGTACTCTGCACTCCAGGAGAGTGGAAAGCAGACCGCCCCTGGCTCTCTGGGTTAGAAGGCAGAGGCAGGCTACAGCAGGCCCATTAAAGACCCTTGGGAGGACTTCGCTCTGCACCTGGCGAGGCCTCCACCATGGAGGTCTGCAGCCAGGCGCAGAGTGAGGGTCTTGGGTCCAGCCTGGTGTCTGAGAGGCCCCCGCTCCACCCCTGTGAAGCATTTTCAGGCAGTCCTAGCAGTCCTGCCCTGGTTACAGACTCATCAGCTTTGGCTCAGGGCAGGGCACAGCCAACTTCCTTGCATGCCTGGCTGAGATCTTTCTTTTAGACCCTTCCAGGGGCAAGATGTTCTTTTCAGTGAAGGACCTACTCAAAGGAAAATAGAACAACTGCTTAGGTTGGTTCAGCACTTTACAGTCTACAAGACACTTTCAGACCTAGCTTGTCATTTAAGACCACGGTGACCCCCTAAGGTAGGTAGGTCAGGTAACTTCTTGAGGAATCTGAGGGAGGGAGGCAGTCATGTGAGAATGCCTGCAGTTGTGACTTGAACCCAAGTCTCGGGCTTCTAGGCCAAATGCTCCCAGGTGCCCACGGGCTGGGGTTTGGACTAGCCTGGGAACTGCCTAAAGAGGCTTCCCAGGAAAGCACAAGGCAAACATTCACCCAACAGGAAACAGTCCCCAGCCCCAAACAAGCCCCCTCTCCCAAGACATCTGGATTTACCCACTATAAAGGCCTAAATGAAGTACCCTTCCTCCAATCTGCCCTTCCCAGGCCCTGGGGCTGCCTGCTTCTCCTTTGGCCACTGAAACTTACCTATCTCCAGCCCACTATGGAGCGGCTAATCTGATCAAATCCTAGAATCAAAATCTGGATTATATATTTATTTATTTATTATATATTTATTATCTATAATTAAACTCCTCCAGGCTGGTTACTAAGAGAACTCCCTCCTCCACATCCCCACCTTTTCTCTATCCCCCCAATCCTGGTCTGGCAATTCTCCCTCCCTGTTAGGTATGTTGCTCCCCTACTCAAGAATCTGCAATGGCTCCCTAGTTCCTTCAGGAGTCAGCCCAACCTTACTGACTTGCATTCAAGGCCCACCCCGAGCTCATCCCAGCATCCCTTTCGGCCTTGACTGCCACTTCTCCCCACTGCACACTTTAATTTCAGTCACAGAAGCTCCAAGCTGCTCCTCAGATGCACTTCTGCCCTCCTGCCTCTTCAGAGCTGCTTCCCTCTCCTGTTTCCTCCTGCCAGATCCTCCCTGGTCTTCAAAGCCTGATCCAGGGATGTTCCCAGGAACTTCTCCCTGATCCACCCAACCCAGCATGACCTCTGCCAACCAGTAGCCCCTCTGTCTTGGCCTTGACACTGACTGCTTTGTGTTGTAGTGGTGACTGTCAGGAAATGGCCTGACCCAGGAGAAAGAGCCCAGCCTCACAGATCAGGCAGGCCGGAGGCGAGATCCAGGCCCTGCCACCTGCCAGCTCTGTGATGGGTGTGCTGTTCTGAGTATACCCTGCCGGGCATGGCATGTGGACAGCTGAAAGAAGACTGCTGGAACCCAGAGATTTAGGAGGCATATTGGGTAACAGTTCTAGTCTTGGGAGGTAGTGCCCAGGGCTTGAGATTCCTCTGGGAGGCGGCTCTGAACACAGGCAGGAGCGCTGGACTGGGAGTCCAGAGCCTGGGCTTTAGACCACATTCTTTTTTTTTAACTATTTATTCATTTGTTTGTTTATTTATTTTCTCTGCACCGGGTCCTAGTTGTGGAACACAGGATCTTCGTTGTGGCATGCAGGATCCTTTGTTGCAGCACGCATGTGGGATCTAGTTCCCCGACCAGGGATCGAACCGGGGCCCCCTGCATTAGGACTGCAGAGTCTTACCCACCAGACCACCAAGGAAGTCCCTAGACCATGTTCTTCAGTGAATGTGCTGCAGTGACTATTCAGCAGGGGGCCTCCTTGGGGCCATCTGCCCTTGACCTGGGCCTTGGATGACTCTTCTCTAAAACAAGGGCATTGACCAGGAGGTTGGAGGCCCCTGGGTGCCCTGCCTTCTGATTCTGTGGTGCCAACGGGGAAGGGGTGGTGCGGAGATTGGCACGGGGATTTGAGAGTCAGAGAGAACTGTCCTTTAAACCCTTCAACAAATATTTGTGGAACACTCTACTTCCAGGAGGCTGGGGTAGCTGGAACTCTCTGGAAAGCCCTTGTACTTGTGGGTGGCCATGCAGAAAGGCCCTGACTCTGAGCCTCCTCCCAGCCCTGCCCACGTGCTGCCTCAAGTCTTTTTCCAGCAAAGTGGGGAAGGAATAAAGAAATCTGTACCACCCAAGACTACACGGCCTGGACAGTGGAGGTGACAGCAGCAGAATGAGGAAGCAGTGGTGAGGGACCCACTCCTGTGCCTGCCCCTCCCCCCCACCCAGGCAACCCAGACTTCGGCTCCTGAGTGGAGCTTGAAGCTAGAGCACCTTTCATGCCTTTGCTCCACCAGCACTTATGCAGCGGGTGTGGGGCCAGGCATGGGGACACCTCAGAGGATGAGGCCAGCAGGTCCTGCCCTCCAGGAGTTCCTGGTCCACAGGGGGATAGCCAAGGCCAAAGACCATTCGGTACAGAGTGGCCAGTGCCGCCATAGGGGGTGCAGAGGGGAGGGTCCCCGTCCAGTCAGGGGACGGGATCATCCTTGGTTTCCCAGAGACCTGATAGCTGAGCAGGGTTCTGCCAGATTGGAGGAAGCAGGAGGCCTGGGGACCATTCATTCATTTATTCAAATGTTCATTCATTCATACATACATTTGTTCATTCATTCGGCACTTATTTAACTGAGCGCTGTGCTAATCATGGAGTCAAAAACTATGCCCGGGGAAATTACAGTATTGGTGGGGGGCATGCCCAGACTGAGATCAGGCTGTGGAGAAGGGAGGGGGCAGTGGGGGCCAGATAATGAGTCAGGGCGTGGGGGGATGTGGCTGTAGGAGGGCCGGGCGTCAGGAAGGACCTCTGAGTGGTGGGGAGGGCCTAGTCTGAGATGTTTGAGCAAGGTGGGTGGTCTTTCTTCTTCTCGTGACTGGGCATCCTTGATGTTGAACAAGAATAGAAAATCCACCAGGGTAAGTTCAGACTGTGGATGAGAGTGCCTTTGTAGGTTGAAGGGACACACGTGGATCTCTCTTGGGGAGAGGGTTATATCTAGGGGAGGGGGCAGGATAAGGAGCCCTCTTTGCAGGCCCCTCGGGTTCCAGCTGCAGCCCTGCCTAGTTGCCCAGTATACAGGATGGCAACCTGTCTATTACCTCACGGTTTTTTCTCCCTCCTGCTTCCCCCACTGACCCTCCACCCCCCACCCCCAAATAAGGAGGCCAGAAGTGTTCAGGCACTTCCGTCTAGGAGGTGGCAGCCTGAGTTCCCGATGACTTCTGCTGCAGCTTCTTGATCCCCTGCTCTTGCCTCTCCCCCTGCACTGATGTTGTGAAAGCAGAGGCAGCAGACCTGGACCTGGAGCCAGGAGACCTGCGGCCAAACCCTAGCTCCTCCGGTGGCAAAGTCACCTACCTGCTTTCTCTGGGTGCCTGTCACCTGGGGAGAAAAATAATCCTTGCCTCTCTCCCAGGGCTGCTGTGAGATTTCCAAGCGAAATAATGGCTGGAAAAGTGGTGGGTGCACAAATGGGAGGGATTATCAGTACTATAATCTATTATGTGTTATTTCTGAAGGTACAACAGAACATGAGAAACCAAGCCCGCCTGGCTCCTCCCCAGGAGCCCACTTCCTCCTCACTTCCGCAGTCTACCCTGGCTTTGCAAAGACACAAATCCTCTCCCTGCCCCACTTCCCACACCCGAACCCCCCTAATTAAGTCCTTTACCTTCCCGGGTATCATTGTCTAATCCCTAAGCCCTTTCTCACCAGTCTCCAGTTCTCTCCAGGAGTCAAATCCCTTTAGAGTGAGGTGGCCCACTTAGCTGTGAACCAAGAGGCTGGGGGCAGGGAGCAGGCATTTCAGGGCTCCTGGAGGGGAGGGGTGAGGAGGAGAAGGGAGGGGAGGGCAGGAGGGGTGCTGGAGACTCTGCCCTGGCTCTGCCATTAACTGGCACAAGCCTGGAGGCTTCCCCTGGGAGGAGTGGGTTGTCATTTCTACCCACACCCAAGACAGAATCCAGATTCTACAGCCAGACTTTTCATTCCCGGCCAGTGCCTTTGAGAAGCAGGACAGCTCAGGGTAAGCCCACCGACTCTGCAGCCAGACCACCTGCATTCAGGTCCAGGGTCCATCACTTACTGGGGTTACTTGACCTCCGTGCCTCAATTTCCCTTCCATCAGATGGCAATGACAATCTTACTACCTCATGCGGTGGTGATGGGATTAAATGAGCTAGTTCAAGCAATTCGCTTGAACAGTACCTGGAACATAGTACATGTATCAGCTGTTTTACTTGAACTTCCTGCTTCTTTCCCCAGATATTTTTGCCATTCAGGTCTTAAACCTCACTACACTGCTCTTGGACAGTCCTTCTTTCCCTGGCACTGAAGCTGAAGCAGCCCCCAGCCCTGGTCACTCTCTAATGCTATTTTTATCTCCTTCAGGTGGCACTTACCATGGTCTGAAATACATGGTTATGGTTGACCATCTATTCTCAAGGGCAGGAGCCATTGCTGGTCATAGTCATGGCTACAAGCCCAGTGCCTAGAACCCCGCAGGTGGTCAACATCCATTTGTGGGCATGACCCAACACTCACTCTGTCCCCTTAGGACTGGATCCTGACCACCCTGACACACCTTCTACTCTGAAGCCCCTCCTCTTGCCACACCACATTTACATTCCTTATCTGCACCTGCCCTGTATGATCTCAGGTGGGTCAGCACCCCTCGCTGGGCGTCTGGGTGAGTAGATGGAGGTGATGATGAAACCAGGCAACCAAGGGACAGTCTAAGATTTTTCTAAGATGATTTCTTATATGTTCTGGGGCTTGTGCCTATAAGGTGAAGAGATCTCAGGGACCTCTGAGTTCTGAAAATCCAGTCCTCCCACCAGCCTAGCCCTCTGTTGCTACAACTGGGCTTGAAGCCCCTGTCAACTGAAAAAAAAAAGCACAATCTACAAATTATGTTTTATTCGGTGGCCAAATCTGAGGACTTAAACCCGGGACACATCATCTCAGATAATTCTGAGAAACTGTTCCGAAGAGGAAGGTGGGGAAGCAAGGATACAGAGGAGTTTTTGCAACAAAGACCAGGTAGTCAGAACATCAAAAGATTCCTGTTAAGATAGGAAAATCAGATATCTTAAGTTAAGGAATGTGGCACTTTTCTGTGTATGGGAAGAGTCTGGGCTCACTGAAATCATTTCTTTGATATGCACCTCAGCTACATGGGGCCAGCATCCTTTGTTTTCTCATCCTGAGTTCCCTCAGGGCTCACTGGTGGAGTGGCTATAATGTGGTAGCTTGATGGCTGCGACATCCTTTGTTTACTGATATGGCAGGCAGCCTTTTTAGTTCACACCCCCATGGGTGGTACATTCCTGTGAACAAGGCATTGCCTTCCTCAAGGCCCCTTTGTAAAAACAGCAGAGACCAACATTGGGCCCCAGTGTGGCCCCATTCCCTGGAGACTAGCCTGCCACCTGGTGGCAGCTCAATCACATTGGTGCTCCTCCATCACAGGGGCCGAGGTTCGTGCTCACTGGAGCAGACCTGTATTCTGAACATGGATTTGCCTTCCCTGCCCTTCATCCTTCTGCCAGCACCACCATCCGTGGACTCATGGGATGCTTGACCATTTTATGCACAGCCTGGAATCACAATGAAGAATTAGTTTCACAGCAGAGGAAGAGCAGCCCTGGGCTCGTGCCAGCCTCACCACGTATCACGTTCCTGGTACCAAGTCTAAACCATTTCCCTGCCCCTGCCCCATTAGTGCTTGGGGTAAGGCACCCCATGTCTCACACTTTCATTAACGGCTTCATTTCTTTCTCTGTCCCCTTGCAACTTTAGGGGGGGTGAGGAAAGATGGGGGATGGGGGGGCCTCCTCCACACAGTTCACAGCCCAGCCCAGAGCCAGGAAACCTTGTATTCCAAGACACAAGCCACTTGGGATCACAGCATGCCTGGTGAAAAGACCCACCCCCAAAACTTTTAGTCCAACTCCCAGTTGCGGACCCAGGCCAAGAAAAGGGAAGCGGCTTGCCTGGAGGCACAGGCTGAGAAACTGATGGCTCTGTCCCTACCAGCTCCCTACCCTGCCCCAGAAGTGAAGCAAGCCAGGATTTGGGGGTTTGGCTCCTCTGGAGGGGTCTGCAGGGCTGAGCATCCTGTCCATCCATCCCTGAGAGTAGAGTGGCCTGAGGGTCAGCACCAGGCCCCGTGACCCACCTCCTCCCCCAGCTGGGATTCCTTCTGGGATCCCTTCCTCCCCTGTGGTCTCTTGTCTTTATTTTTTAATTTATTAATTTTTAATAAATTTATTTATCTATTTTTGGCTGCGTTGGGTCTTTGTTGCTGCATGCAGGCTTTCTCTAGTTGCAGTGAGCAGGGGCTACTCTTCGTTGTGGTGCACGGGCTTCTCATTTAGGTGGCTTCTCTTGTTGAGCACGGGCTCTAGGCACGTGGGCTTCAGTAGTTGTAGCATGCGGACTCAGTAGTTGTGGCTCGCACGCTCTAGAGTGCAGGGTCAGTAGTTGAGGCGCACAGGGAAAGCCCGCATGTGGCAACAAAGACCCAACGCAGCCAAAAATAAAAATAAAAAATAATAATAAATTAAAAAAAAAAGAGAAATGGAAAAAAATTGTGATGATAACTCTTAGGATTTACTCTGAACAACTTTCATATATAATATTCAACAGTGTTAATTCTATTTATCATGTTGTACATTATATCCCTAGTACTTATTTATCTTATAACTGGAAGGTTTTTTTTTGTTTATTTTTTTGCGGTACGCGGGCCTCTCACTTCTGTGGCCTCTCCCACTGCGGAGCACAGGCTCTGGACGCGCAGGCTCAGCAGCCATGGCTCACAGGCCCAGCCACTCCGCGGCATGTGGGACGCGGGATCCTCCCGGACCGGGGCACGAACCCATGTCCCCTGCATCGGCAGGCAGACTCCCAACCACTGCACCACCAAGGAAGCCCTATAACTGGAAGTTTGTAGTACCTTTTGACTGCCTTTATCCAATTCCCCCTCCCCCAGGAGAGATTTCTTACTACATAAAAGCAGATTATAAAGGAAAATATTGAAAAAAATTCATCCACAATAAAAAATGAAAAACTCTGTTAACCCAAACATTGTAATAAAGCGGCAGGGAAAGCCACCAAATGAGAAAAGGTATTTGCAACCAAATGATTCATATGCAGAATATACAAATACATAGATATGGGCACAAGATACAAATAGGCATTTGCCAAAAGAGGAAACAAGAATGGTCAATAAATATGAAAAGATGCTCAACCTAATCATTAATCAGAGAGATACAAATTAAGGTCTTATGAGAGATCAACTGGCAAAAATTTGAAGTCTGACAATGCCAAGTACTGGTAGGAATGTGGACCTGTACACTGCTGATGGGCGTACAGCCTGGTTGTGCTGGTACAGGACAGCCACGCTGGTAATAATTGTACATCAAATAAAACTGAAGATGCACACTCTCAGGAATTCCACTCCTGGGTATACTGTGCACTCTAGAATAGTGGTTCTCAACACAGACTGAACATTAGAATCATTTAAGGATCTTCTAAAAACTACTGATGCCCAACCTCTACTCCAAATCAACTGAATTGTTATCTCTGGAGGTGGGGCCTTTGTTGTTGGAAATGCTAAAAAGCTTGCACACCAGGTGACTCTGCTGGCTGAGAACCATTCCCTGGGCATGTGCAAAACATCCCTATTTGAATAGTAAAAGACTGAAAACAGCCCGACTCACAATCACTAAAGAGATAAATCGTGATATCTTCATGTGTAGCATACAATGCAATAGAGAAAAATGAATGGACTAGGTATGTGTATCACCATGGATAATTCTAACAGAATGCTTAGCTCAAAAAGCAAGTCTCCAAATAATACATGCTATTTAAGTTCAAAAAAATCGACTTTAGGTCAACATACAAAAATCAGTTGTGTTTCCATACACCAGCAATGAATAATCCTAAAAGGAAATTAAGACAACAATTCTATTTACAATAGTATTCAAAAGAATAAAAATATCTGGGAGAGACTTCCCTGGCAGTCCAGTGGTCAAGACGCCGGGCATGGGTTCCATCCCAGGTTGGGGAACTAAGATTCCCGCGTGCTGCGCAGCGCAGCCAAAACAAAAAGAATTACCATCTGATCCACTTCTGGGTATATCCAAAAGAATTGAAGGCAGGGACTCAAACAAGTGTTTGTACACCAGCATTCATAGCAGCATTATTCACAATAGCCAAAATATGAAAACAACTGTTACTGAACCAGGTTCGTTTTGCCCGTTGCACAAGCCAAAACGCTGGGACACTGAGGTTTGCAGCAAAGAAAGGGTTTATTCATAAGACAGCCAAGTGAGGAGATAGGAGTCTGCCTCCCTGAAGGCAAGGGGCTCCGGGGTATTTATGGGATGAAGATAAAGCAAGCAGGGCGGTCTGAGGCATGGGGAGTGTGGGGAGTGTAGGGAAAGGCGACTGGAAAAAGGGGCGGTAATCTTCATTCTGCACAGGTGTAACTGAACTACAGGTCTCTGCACGTTCACAGCACAATCTGAGGGTGGAATTTTGGCCCTCTGACATCAAAAGGTCACCAAGCAGGCACTCGAGCATGCCCAGTTGGAGGGTCAGTGGTCCTATCCAGTCTTAACCAGCTCACCTCGAACTAGGCACAGCTGACTGGAAAACAACTCGGGCAAATCTTACTGTTTAGGCCACTGCTGCTTGGAGAACATGCATCTTAAAATGACCTTGATTAGTGAAGGCAGGTGAAATGGATTTGACTCATTACCCACAGTTTTGCAACCAAAATGTCCATCAGTGGATAAATGGGTAAACAAATTTTGATATGTCCATAAGCTGGAATATTATTTAGTCATAAATAGGAATGAGGTGCCGACATCCATGACAACATGGATGAATCTTGAAAACATTATGCTAAGTGAAAGTAGCCGTACACAAAAGGCCATGTATTATTGTATGATGTGTCCAGAATAGGTAAATCCATAGAGATGGAAAGCAGATCGGTGGCTGAGGAGAAGGGGAAATAACAAATGACTGCTTCACAGGTACGGGGTTTCCTTCTGGGGTGACGAAAATGTTTTGGAACTGGATAGAGGTGTGGTTGCCCAACGTTGTGAATGTACTCAATACCACTGATTTTCTGACTTTAAAATGATTCATTTTATGTTGTGTGAAACTCACCTCAATAGCAAAAGAAACCGGAGGACTGTCTGTATTTTTAATGAATGCATTCACTTGTAACAAAACTCTAAAAATATCAGGCAAATGAGAAACACAAAGTTCAGTTCACCAGTGTGGGATGTAATTGGGGAGGGACACCCTCCCTAGCAGTCTCGGCAGATTCTTAACCACTATGCCACCAGGGAAGTCCTCCATTTCTTTAATTTTGTATCTATCTGAGACGATGGATGTTCACTAAACTTATGATAATTTCATAATGTACGTAAGTCAAATCATGATGCTGTAGCCCTTTAAATTTATACAGTGCTGTATGTCAATTATATCTCCATAAAGTTGTAAGAAAAAAAAAATCTCTCTTGACCTTGAAGTAACCAAGATATTCTCCTATGTTTTTTTTCTAAAAATGTTTAGGGTATTACTTTTCATATTTAGGTCTTTAATCCACATGGAATTGATTGTGTATGATGTGCAGTAGGAGTTTAATACCATTTATTTTCCTTATGGTAACCCATTCCCTTAGCACAATTTATCAAACAGTCCATCCTACTGCACATCATACACATCCTCCCCTGTCCTCAAATGCAACGCTTCTTCGTACACAGCCATGCTTTTGTGTGCGGGTCAGTTTCTGGCTTCTGCGTTTGATGCCCTATTTGTCTGACTTCAGGCTGGTATCAGACTGTCTTATTCTCTCCATCTTATTCTTCAGGAGCATCTTGATAGTTCAACGTTGGTGGTTATACAAGTGTTCCCTGTAAAATTCTTTCCATTTTTATGCATGCTTGAAATTTTTCATAATAAAATATTGGGGGAAAGAGTGTCATGGCTCCTCAGGCCTTTGCCCTTTTATCATGATACAATTTTTTAAAAAATTTTCAGACTGAGCCAGCTCCCAGCAGCAGCAGCCCCTGGGAGAGAAGGATGAATTTTAGGACCGTCCATGGAACTTTCACATTCCGGTGGGCATCAGACATGACTTGTTGGGGGTGAGGCAGTGCTGGTCTTCTATCGTGCCCGTTTCAAGGCCTGAAGACCCAGCCTCTGGGCCCCACTGTGGAACTGTGTTAGCTGGGGGTCCCTGGCCCCTCTCTCTGCCCCTCCAGGACCCTTGCCTCAATCTCGCCCCTCCCCACCCCCGGAACACCTGTCAGGCCAGTCTCTGGAGTTCAGTCTGGTGGAGAAATGGAGAACCAGGCCAACCGTGTGACCATCAGGCGGCTCCAGAGCAAGGGCTAGCGTCCAGACCCCCAGAAGTTCCTCGTTGCTGCCCTTCTGGGGCCCCGATCGTGCCTCCGGCTCCCCAGGTCGCCAACTATCTTCCAACTATCTCCGTCGGTCTCCCTTCCTCTGGTCTCCGCCGTCTGACAACCAAAAGCTGGGAGCGCCTCCTCTGACTTCCCACCTCTGCCAGTTGACCTGGGCTCCGCCCGGCTGCAGCCCCGCTGACCGCCGGCGCCTGTGTTCTCCACGGCCACCAGGGGGCGCGCGCGGCCGGGTCTGGGAGCGGGAGCCGCCGCGAGCCCACCCCGCCTCCCGGCGCTCCTCCCCGTCCGGCCACGCCCCCGCCCCCGCCCCCCCCGGCGTCCCGCCCCGTCCGGCTGCGGCCTGGCTCCCTCCGCTTCCCCACGCTCCCAGGACCCCCGGCGCCCCTGTGTCCGGCCATGGGCCCCGCCGCTCGCCCCACGCCGAGGTCGCCGCCGCCGCCTCCTCCGCCGCCGCCGTCGCCACTGCTGCTGCTGTTGCCCCTGCTGCCATTCTGGCTGGGCCTGGCGGGGCCCGGGGCCGCGGCGGACGGCAGCGAGCCCACTGCTAGGGAGGGGCGGGGGGCGGCCCGCGCCGTGCGGGTGGACGTGAGGCTGCCGCGGGAGGACGCTCTGTTGCTGGAGGGCGTCAGGATTGGCCCCGAGGCCGACCCGGCGCTCCCTCTGGGTGGCCGTCTGCTGCTGGTGAGCGCCGCTGAGCCATATGGCCCCCACCCCGCCGTAGACCCTGCACCCAGATCCAGCCTTCATCCTGGACCAAGCCCTGTCAGCCCAGCGCCCCTTCCCCAGGCTGCCCAGGTCCCCAGCATTCCGGCTTCCAGAACCTGAGATCAGATGCCCTCCCCTCCAGACTCATTCCCAAACCCTGGCCTTGCATCGCTTGTGTGACCGATCCCCCTTCCTCCCCCTCCTCCTTCTACCATGGCCCCTTGCCCCACAGATGGACATCGTGGATGCTGAGCAGGAGGTGCCCGTAGAAGGCTGGATTGCAGTGGCATACGTGGGCAAGGAGCAGGAGGCCCAGGTTCACCAGGAGAGTCAGGACAGCGGTCCACAGGCCTATCCTAAGGCTCTGGTTCAGCAGGTGCAGGGGGTGTATGTGGAAAGGGGGCTGGAGGAAGGGTTTTCAAGGCAACTGCTAGAGCCAGACTACCAGGTGGGCCCCTAAGGAGCTTCCAGAGAAGCCCTGGGCCTGGCTGGGGCAAGGGACCCCAGGGGTAGACTGGAGTCAGTGTGGTTGGCAGCAGAGAGGTGGGAGGAGGCTAGAGAGAGTCAGGAAGCTCAACCAAACTCTGAGAGTATACAGTGGGGAGTTCCTGCTGGGGGTCGGTGGGCAAGCCTGCCCTGCTTGGACCAGGGAAAGCACAGTATTATTTGGGTCCCACAGAGCATCTGGGGGGAAGGTGAGAGGAATAAGGGTTTTTGCCCTTGATCTCAGGGAGCTTATAGCTGATCTGTCCAAAGGAAATGCTAACCGCAGAGCCAGGAGCTGAGAACAACTATGACCACAGGTGGTGAGACAGGTGTGTGGGCAGGGTGTGTGCTAGCCTCTGCCTCTGTCCTGCAGATGCGGAGGGCGCTCTTCCTGGGAGCCTCTGCCTTGCTTCTCCTCATCTTGAACCACAACGTGGTCCGAGAGGTAAACCGGATCAGGCTTTTGGGGCACATAGGCTGGGGAATGGGTGACCCGGCCTGGCTGACCTCCCTGTCCCCCTACAGCTGGACATATCCCAACTTCTGCTCAGGCCAGTGATTGTCCTCCATTATTCTTCCAATGTCACCAAGCTGTTGGAGGCACTGCTGCAGTGAGTTGGGGTTTGGGCTCAAAGGACTGGGCTTGGGTGCTAGGGTCCTTGGCTTTGTCGTGGGCTCAGGGGTCCTGGGACCAGGGCCTTCCCTGTTAGTCTGAGACTGTAGCCTCCTAGTCTGAAAAACGGGTGAGAGGACTAGAAGGAGATGATTCTATGGGCTCTATAGGTGGAGGTGATTGGCTCCAGCAAGGAGGAAGCCAGATTCCTGATTGACTCTTCCCTGTGCTTGAGAGCCTCCTTGGCCGGCTGTTATGAGAACTAGAAAAACCACTGGCTGGGAAAGGCGTGGGGGCCAAAGCAGAAGGGCTGTGGGGTGATACTCAGGGGTATCCTTTTCCCACAAGGCTGGGGTGAGTGGGTCCGGGCCTCTCCTCCCAAGAGCCCTTCTGTCTGGCCCCTTTGGCCTCCCCTCTCAGGAGGACCCAGGCCACAGCTGAGATCACCAGCGGAGAGTCTCTGTCGGCCAACATCGAGTGGAAGCTGACCCTGTGGACCACCTGTGGCCTCTCCAAGGACAGCTACGGAGGATGGCAGGACTTGGTGTGCCTGGGAGGCAGTCGGGCCCAGGAGCAGGTGAGTGCCTGGAGAGAGGAGGTGGGGGTGGGGGGACCACACACATGACTTGTCTCCAGTCCTGCGGCGTCTTGCTGCCCTGGTGGGGAGGACCACCCCTTGCACCTCCCAGGGCTGCTGTGAGGGTTCAGGGGCTGGGTGGGTGCTCCGTGTGGTGCCTGACCCGGGGTCATGCACAGTCAGCTTTAGCTGCTGCTGTTGTCACATCCCTGTCCCTCTCAGAAGCCTTCTTTGACTCCCTATCACCTGCAGAATGAAATTCAAACTCCTTACCTGGCTTTCACAGCTCTCCTGATCACTCATCCTTCTTTTTTCCCAGTCTTCTCCCTACACTCCAGCCACTCTGTGCCATTTACCGGTCTCCACTCACGCCCCGGTCTCCTGCCACCGGGGCTTGTCTGTAGGCTTGGACATTCTCTTTCTCCAGCTCTGTATGTCCCAGTCCAGCCAGAACCCTCACAACTCATCCTCCTGCCTTCTTCGGAAAGCCTCCCTCACATTGGGCTCCCAGCCCCCCTACTGCTTTTATTTTTATTTTCTTAAATTCTTTTTTAATTTTTAAAAGAAATTTATTAATTTAATTTATTTATTTCTGGCTGCATTGGGTCTTCGTTGCTGTGCGTGGGCTTTCTCTAGTTGTGGTGAGCTGGGGCTACTCTTCGTTGTGGTGCACGGGCTTCTCATTGTCGTGGCTTCTGTTGTTGTGGAGCATGGGCTCTAGGCATGTGGGTCAGTAGTTGTGGTGCGCGGGCTCAGTAGTTGTGGCTCACAGGCTCTAGAGCACAGGCTCGATAGTTGTGGCACATGGGCTTAGCTGCTCCGTGGCATGTGTGATCTTCCCAGACCAGGGATTGAACCCGTGTCCCCTGCATTGGCAGGTGGATTCTCAACCACTGCGCCACCAGGGAAGCCCCCTCATAGGCCTCTTAGGGCAGCCCATCCTGTGTGACCGTTGGGGACTGTGACTGTGTCTCCCGAAGGCCAGGCTGTGTCTTATTTGTCTCTGGCTTTCCCAGTGCTTGGCATAGAGAGGGTCAAAGGTATTGTGTCTGCAAGCATTTCTCAAATCCCCACTCTGCAGGGCAGGTTTTCCCCGCTCTCCTGATGAGCAGCCTCCAGCATGCCTCGGTGGATGGGGAGCCGTGCAAGGCAGCTTCAAGTCAGGCGGACTTGGAATGAGGCTCTGAAACCTTAGCTGAGCAATGTTAGGCTGCGTGTTTAACCTCTGGTCTCACGTTCCTCATTTGTGAACAGGTATAGCACACGGCCACAAGATTGTTGAGATCGTGTATGTAAATCTCACGGCGGGCACTGAGCAGATGGGTAGCTGCTC
The DNA here is from genome assembly GCF_964374135.1 of Grampus griseus. Taxonomy (NCBI): domain Eukaryota; kingdom Metazoa; phylum Chordata; class Mammalia; order Artiodactyla; family Delphinidae; genus Grampus; species Grampus griseus. Next base: position 22,967,343 of record NC_139006.1, on the reverse strand, counting down.
TGCTACAGTACCTTTATTGTTATGAGTGCTCGAATAAGTCAACAGTCACCAAAGGTGACTGTTCTGATATTCTAGGACACTTGGGGGTCCGTGAGAAGGGCTGTGGAGGGTACAAAAGGCCTTGGAAGACCCGGGCTCTGCTGTTCAAGGCCTCAAAGACGGGCAGAGAAGAGGAACTTACACGGAGGCAGCCCAGAGCACAATTTCGCTTGAGCAGCGTGAACCGCAGTTCTGCAGAGCGAGCGGGGAGTGAGGCTGCGGGAGTGGAAGGAAGGGCTTTCTGGAAGAGGAGAGAGCCCGCCCTCTCTCCCCCTGGAGGGCAGCCCACATGGACTTCTGGGAGGGGCAGGCATTTGGTGAGGGGCTGTCAGATGAGAGACTGGGAGGAGTTGCAGGCAGAAAGCCTGGAGCTCAGAGAGGATCAGACTGGGAGCGTGCCCAAGAGGCCAGTAGGTGGGCATGTACTGTCGGTCAGGTCAGGCTGGCTGGTTGTGAGGGCAATGCTGAACAGCCTTGGCCTTGCTGCTGGCTGGGGTGGGCCAGTACAGGTGTTGGGAGCCCACGGTAGCTGAGGTGTCTGAAGGACAGCCAGGGCCAGCTCTCAGCCCCAGGGCCCAGTCACCACTCCTCCAGCCTCTGGGCATCCAGAGTTGTAGTCACCATGTATCAGAAAAGTCTGATGACCATGTCCTACTGCTCTGATGGACAAGGCCCAACTCTGCCCTCCCTCCTCACCTGGGAGTCCCCAAGATGCACCGAGCCTGGGGAGATGGGGTCTCTGGCCTCCAGTAGAGCTCCAGGCCAGCCACAGCCTCGGCCCACCCAGAACTCACTGGCCGCTCCAAAGCACAGAGCTCCAGGTTCTGCCCCAGAGAGTTTACAGTGTAAAGGTCGTGCGAGTCCTGCCACGTGTCAGCCTGGCTCAGCATGGCAGGGGGTATGAGGACAGGGCAGCTCCAGCCCTGGGCTCATGTGGCCCTATCAGGGGAGGAACTAGGCCAGAGACACTGTCACCTGTTGGGGTGATTACTGAGCTGGTGAGGGGCATGGCCCTTCAGGCATGGTGAAGGCGCCTGAGCTCAGCCTAGGGGCTTCGGGAGAGCTTCCTCAGCAGGTGTCACCATCCCTCCATGGATGAAAGGGGACGCGGACACAAGCCAGGGGGCGAGGGTGGGACAGAGTGTGAAGCTGGGGCTCATAGACCTCTCTTGGCAGTGGCCCCCAGAGTGCTTCCACCCTGAACCAAAGCAACATCTTATGACCCTAACAGCACCCAACCTTGCCCATCAAATCATTTCTCAGCCCCTCTCCCACCACGTGTTGGCAGTTGAACTTCAGCATTGGCTGGGGAAGAACATGGTGGCAGAAAAGTTTTTTGTTTTGTTTTGTTTTTTTTTTTTGCTGTACGCGGGCCTCTCACTGTTGTGGCCTCTCCCGTTGCGGAGCACAGGCTCCGGACGCGCAGGCCCAGCGGCCGTGGCTCACGGGCCCAGCTGCTCTGCGGCATGTGGGATCTTCCCGGACCGGGGCACGAACCCATGTCCCCTGCATCGGCAGGCGGACTCTCAACCACTGCGCCTCCAGGGAAGCCCAAGGCAGAAAACTTTTAAACGAATGCATTTATTAGTTGTGACACGTCCGCAGGCCCGTGTGCTGGTGGGTTAGCGGCTGGGTCTTGTTTCCTCCGCTGTGTCACCTCCTGAGCCAGCTGTTGAGTGGTCACAGCCTGTCTGCCACACTGGATTTGGTGGCAGTTCAGTCTAGGTCAGTGTGTCCCCCTGGGGGCCTCTCAAAGGCGAAGTGAGGTACCTCAGACGTGGTTCCCTCCCACCAGCGGGAGCTGGAGGACCGCTGAGGGCAGAGTGGGTATGAGGAGGGTGGCAGGGGAGGTGAGGGGGGAACATTTGCCTGGCAGGGTTGGTCAGGGAGAGCTTCCAGAGCAAGAGGTGTCCAAAGCCATAAGCCAAGGGAGGGAGCGTGGAAGAAGAGCATTAGTTCCCAAGACCTGGAACAGTGTGGAAAGGCACAGACGTGGGAGGGGCAGGGAGCATGGGATGGGGGAGGGGGGAGGGGTGGAGATCAAGGGCCTTGAGGGCCCCCTGGTAGAAGAGTTTGGGTTTCCTCCTGAGGATGGGGAATGCGGAGGAGGTGGGAGGGGAGCATCAGAGGGAAGGGTCAAGTAGGGGTGCTGTGTAATCGGGTTTGCAGGTGAGATCCCTGTGACTGTGGGTGGGACCTGGGCGGGTGAGGCCTGAGCAGGGCACCTGAAGAGCAGCAGAGTGGGGAGGAGAGGAGGGGCGTGCGGGGCCTCTAGGGAGTGAGGAGACAGGGCCTAGGGACTAGCGCCCTCTCAGGCTGTGAATGCTCAGCCTGGATGGGCGTGGGTGGGTGGGTGATGGCTCCCAGACCAGGAGGAGTGCTGGGTAGGGATGGGGGTCCTGGGCTGGGGAGTCTGTGAGGCTGCCAGTAGATGCTTCTGTGAGTGCATAAACACCGGGTTTGTTGCCCAGGATTGGCCTGGGCTGAGCACTGATGTAGGGTGAATCTGGGGCAGCCCCTGAGAGAGCACGGGGCAGGGGCGGGGGACAGCAGCTTCAGAAGAGGAAGCCTGGCGCCTCCGGGGTCATGGTGCCCATGGACCTCATCTGCCTAGTCCTTGGGGTGGATTTACTGGGTAAAGAGGGTGGGGTGGCTCCAGCGCCCCTGACACCCTGCTCTTCTCCCCAGAAGCCCCTGCAACAGCTGTGGAACACCATCCTGCTGGTGGCCATGCTCCTGTGCACAGGCCTCGTGGTCCAAGCTCAGCGGCAGGCATCCCGGCAGAGCCAGCGGGAGCCCCGAGGCCAGGTGGGAGCCAGCCCTCGGGGGCCCTCGGGAGCCCTGGTGTCCCCAGCCCTTGGGAACTGTGTGCCCTTACCCCACAGGTGGACCTGCTCAAGCGCCAGGTGGTGCAGAGGCTGGCGTCCCTCAAGACCCGGCGTTGCCGGCTGGGCCGGGCGGCACAGGACCCCCCGGAGCCTGGTGCTGAGACCTGCGCCGTGTGTCTGGACTATTTCTGCAACAAGCAAGTTAGTGCCCTGGGCAGAGACCAGCCTTCGGCTGACACGTGATGCCCCCTACCCTGCTCCCAAGAGACCTGAGAAGTACCCCAACCAGGCCTTCACCCAGCCCCACCAGAGCTATGGAAAGCAGCATGGGGGTGGGGCAGGTCACAGGGGTTTCAGTTCCCCAGCTCAGGTGTGGGCGTGGGGCCTGCTACCCCCACTGGAGGCCTATGCCTGTGGCCTGAGCCATCTCCCCGACTCTGCAGTGGCTCCGGGTGCTGCCCTGTAAGCATGAGTTTCACCGAGACTGTGTGGACCCCTGGCTGATGATCCAGCAGACCTGCCCGCTGTGCAAATTCAACGTCCTGGGTGAGCACCAAGGGTGGGGGCCCTTGGCCATCTCCACCTGGTTCCCACCTGACACCTCCCTCCCTGATATTTTTTCTCCTCTCCTGCAGGGAACCGCTACTCAGATGATTAGCTGCCCCAGCTGGATCTCTGCATGTGGGATCTCTGCATCCCTCCATCTGCATCCTGGCCCTGGGCCCTTGGTGCCTGAAACAAGACGGCAGGGGGAACAGGACAGAAAACCCTATGGGTGGAAGGAGGGATAGGGGCCTCCCCTGCTGAGGGGCAAGGTGCCCACCACATCCACACTGGGATGGAGGGACCACAGCCCCCAGGCTGAGGATGCAGGGCCCAGACCCAGCAGGAAGAGAGGCTGCTTTGGGGCCTTTCTCTGCCATCCTGGGGTGTGCCTGCCTTCCACTCAGACAGCTCCCAGGACTCTGGCCAGGGACCTGGGGAAGAAGGTGTGGGCAGTGCTGCTGTTCCCAGGGCTCTGGGAGCTCTCTGACCTGCCTGTCAGGGCATCCCTGGGGCCTGAGGCTGCAGTGGCCAGGTTTTGTGCTTATTTATTGGGGGTGGGTTGGGAGAGGAGCTATCTGGCCTTGGGGGCACTCTAACCTGACCACGTTCCATGACACATCTTGAAGGCTATGATGTTTAACCTAGCAGCCCTTCCACTGCCTGCTAACCCTTGGTCCTTGGGTACCGGCAGCTGCAGGTCCCATGGCCTGTCCAGCTGGGCTCCCTTCTGGGGCCTGGCTGGGACCAGAGGCCTTAGAAACCATCTAGTCCTGTGCTTCTCCGTGGGGTTACAGGTTGCTGACCAGGATACTTGAAGCCACAGGATAAATGTGGTACATCTTACAGGGGCATCCGTTTTTTTAGATTTGGGGTACGGGAGATTTAATATTAAACATGGATATATTTTAACATAAGATGTAAAATTTGTGTGGATGTTTTAAGATAAACAAGTTGCCCTGGAGTCTACTGCCCATGGGAGGCAGATTCTAAAATGGCCCCCAAGATTCCCCCAGCCCTCATGGACACGCCTTATGTGATCCTGGCACTATGACGCTGATGGATTTTACTCCCATGATTAGGTTGCTTTATGGCACAGTTGACCTTAATATGGGAAAGCATCCAAGTGGGCCTGACCTAACCACGTGAGCCCATTAAAAGTAGAGTTTTCTCCAGCTGGTGGAAGGAGAGGAATTCAGAAATTTGAACCATGGAGGGGATTCAATGCCTGAGAAATTCTCTGTTGCCGACTTGAAGATGGAGGGGCCATATGGCAAGAAGCTGGATGGCCTCTCAGAGCCCAGAGTAGCCCCGACAGCGACCAGCAAGGAAATGGACATCAGTTCGACAGCTGCAAGAACCAGAATTCTGCCCACAATCAGAATGAGCCTGGATTCTGCCCCACACCCTTGCAAAAGAAAGGCAGATGCTTTTTTTATTTTATTTATTTTTTATTTTTGGCTGCGTTGGGTCTTTGTTGCTGTGCGCGGGCTTTCTGTAATTGCGGCGAGCGGGGGCTACTCTTGGTTGTGGTGCGCGGGCTCCTCACTGCGGTGGCTTCTCGTTGTGGAGCACGGGCTCTAGGTGTGCAGGCTTCAGTAGTTGTGGCATGCAGGATCAGTAGTTATGGCTCTTGGGCTCCAGAGCACAGGCTCAGTAGTTGTGGCACACGGGCTTAGTTGCTCCACGGCATGTGGGATCTTCCCGGACCAGGGCTCGAACCCGTGTCCTCTGCATTGGCAGGCGGATTCTTAACCACTGCGCCACCAGGGAAGCCCCTGGCAGATGCTTTGATTTCAGCCTTGTAAGGCCCTGAGCAGAGAAACCACCCACACAGGGCCCGGACGTCTGACCTACAGACCTGTGAGCTACTGAATGGATGCAGAGAGGAGCCAGGCTGTGACAGGTCCTCCCCCTGCACTTGGGCCTGGGCCCCCTGCCTCAGGGAGCACACCTGAGGGCTGGCTCTCACCTGGGAGGGGCCCAGTCCAGACAGCCCAGGCTCCCTCAGCGAGCCCCCGGGCTCCACAGAAGCAAGAGTTGGGCAGCCTGTGGCCATGCCAGTTCAGCTACGTACACAGCTCTTCTTGACTTTTCTCTGTAAACTGAGGTGCTCTACTTGTTGGCCTCCTGACCAGGGAAAACTGTCATAGAAAGCCGAGAGCATCCCCCATCCCACCCCCACACCCAGAACTCCTCAGCAAGGTCTTAGTGCCTGTCCTTCACAGGCGGGGTAGCTCAGGACAGGCTGGAGGCTTCGTGAGGAAAACTGGACTACTGCAGGCCTGGTGTGCCTGGCGGCATCAGTGCCCTGGCCCCAAGGGACAGGCCTGGGAAAGCCAGGGCTGGCTTGGGGTGTCCCGCTCTCTGGCTGGGTGAAGCCTTGCCCTGCCTTCAGTGGCCTGGGGGTCCAGCCTCCTGGATTTAGAGAAACCCTTTCTGACTTGTGTTTCCTGAAGGTGAGGCGTTCCGCAGTGAAAGGGGGGCTGATTTTCTTGGATCCTTAATGTCCCCATGCCCAGGTTCACAGCTGGGTGGTCCCTGCCTGCCTTTGTGAGCCTGAGCCAGAACCCTGGCCTCTGACTCCTTCCTTGCCTCAGGTGTCCTCACTGGGCCCACCGTGGCGGCTGCTCTCCTTCCCCTGCGCACCCCCTACCCTGACCCTGCTCTTTATTGGTGGGGGTCACTGAGTCCATGTTACCCCTTAGTCTTTGCAGTGAGGATGAAAAGACTGCCTTTCACATCGCCCAGGTGCTAGAAGCTTCTTTCTGCCCTCAGTGTGTCCTCTTCCTCCACTGTCCCTGTCAGGAGGGAGGCAGGAAGCTCCCATTTACTGAGGGTGCACAGTGTGCCAGACCTCTGCTGGCCAATGACCCACATGGCTGGGGACTCAGGACAGGGAAGGAAGGACTCTTGCTCTGCTGAGCCAGTGTGGTGAGGCCAAGGTCGCTGTGAGCAGATGGCCTGGGCTTTATTACATGGGGTGGGTTGCCAGCTTCCCGCCCTCCAGCCCCACCCCACTGCAGGCTATGTGGGCCGCTCCTGGGGCTGGTATGCAGGGCTGGCCTGGCCCCGGCTTGGTGACAGTCTCCTTCTCAGCCTGGCCAAGGCCCGGATGGGGTTCTGGGCACAGTTGGTCGAGTGGGTCACATCCTCTAGGGAGGACTTGCTGGGTCGACTGCAGGGCTGCTGAGGCGGGGAGGCCTGGGGCTGGCCCTGCGGGGTCCTGCCCGCACTGGCCGTCCTGCTGCCAGGTGAGTGCTGCCTGCCCAGGGGCCTGAGGGAGGATCAGACGGCAAGATCCCCTGTGAGCGAGGGGGACCACCCCACCCCCACATGCCCCACCTCTGACAAAGCCTCACTCACCCTGGAGATGCTCTCTGGGCCTGGGCTGGGGGCGCTGCTCTGTGGATTCCCTTGCTGGGAGGGGCCCAGAGCTGGTCCTGTGGGATCAGCTGCAAAGAAAACCAAGCTCAGAAAGGCCCAGGATCCCCTCTGCAGCGAACAGAGAGGGTGTCATAGAGGAGGCGGGAGGGCCTGAACCTGTTGCCATGGCCCCTTCCTCTGAGGGGCAGAGTTTGGAAAGCCTTCCAGGACCTGTCCTTAGCCGTGGTAAGGGTGGGAAGGTTTGCTTTCTCATAAGCCTCCTGGTGCACTTGAAATAAAGGTTCAAAGGGCTAGAGGGGGGATTTGGAGCTGGAAGGCACGGTAACATCCTCATGCCTTCCTGAATCGTGGCAGATGGTTCACAAAAGCACAGCTTAAAGCCACCTGAGAGCCCCATGTGCAATGAGCTGGGCTGATGGCAGAGTCCCTGGGGGAAGCTGAAGACCTCTGCTGGGTTGGGGGCCTCTTCCAAGTCCCCAAGGGCCGGCCCCTTTCAGGTGGGGGAGCCATGCTGCCCACCTTGAGGGCCCCCTGCTGGGCCACCTCCCGGATCTTAGACAGCATGGATCGCAGCCGCCTGTTCTCCTCCTGTAGGACCCGGATACGGATGTCGTTGGCCTGCACCTGCCTCTCCATGTCGTCCGTGACGTTGCCAGAGCCTGTGGAGACCCACTTTCTGGCACCCCACCCCATCAGGTCTGCCTCTTGTGCCCAACGAGACAGGACCTCAGAGGGCAGACACGCCAGCCGGTACATGCCTAGGGTCCCCGTGCCTAGGGTCCCCTGCCGGTGGCCCTGCAGGTGGGTGGGGTCAGCATACTGGACCTCCCACCTCATCTTTTTTCTCCTGAGGCCTTGTTCCCCCCCTTCCCCTGCACTCCCTACTCCCCTGCCTGCTGGGAGGTGACCAAAGCCTTGCAGAATTTGAGAGCTGAGGGGGACCTGGAGCTCACCAAAAATTTAGCACATAGGTAAGAAAGTGAAGCTCTTCCAAGGCCACCTGTTTCCGGAGGGCCTGGGAGACAGTGACTCGTTCAAAGCCACAGCCGGCTCTTGGATATGAGTCTCAGGAATTCAGCAAGGATGTTCTTTCCCACTGCTGGGGGGACAGATGCTCCCCCTGACTCTGAACCCAGGCAAGGTGCTGCCTGCTCTGGTTATCAGTTTCCTGGTTTGTCACAAGCGGCTGCTACCTGCCTCGCGGGGCGGTTGACAGGGTAACACAAGGGCCCAGCACTCACAAGTGATGACTTATCATGACAAGCTAGATTGCAGTGGATCATCCCAACAGCTCTGCACGGGGATTCACCCCAGAGCTTCAGGGGACTGGAGGGGTTGGGATGAGAACCCAGGCCGCCGGGCAGTCAGTCTTCCACTGAGATGGGTCCCTAGCACTCCCATGGACACTGGACAGTTGGGGCTGTTTCCCTGGAGCTGGCCCCATGGTGTAGTTTGGGGAGATGCCAGGACAGGGGACATGGAAGCTGAGCAAGGACTGGCCTGTGACGTGGTAAAGAGCACAGGCTACACAGGTAGCCAGACCTGGGTCTGGATTTGGCTGGGTGACCCTGAGCAGTCAGCTCCCCACTGGGCCTCTGTGTCCCCATCCACACAGAGGAGTGGGTAACACGCAGAGCACCTGTGGGGGGGGGGGCTCTGCCACCCTTGCTGTGGACCCATGTCCTGCCCTGATGAGCCCTCAGCTGCCCACCCCCAGCCCCGGCGTGCCCTCTGCACCAACCCCGGGCCCCTACTTTGGATCTGGGCTTCCACAGGCCTGTGCAGGTCCGGAAAGGCCACCAGCAGCCTCTCCCGCTCCCTCAACTCCACGAGCTCACGTTCTCGCTCCGAGATGGTCAGCTGCAGATCCGCTGTTGCCTGCTCCAGGCCTTGCTTCTCTCGCTGCAGGCTCTGCAGCAGCTCCTGGGGCAGGGGAGGCTCAGAGCTGAGGACCGGCTCCCAGCCCGCTGGGGACACCCCATCACCTCCACTCCCCAGGCACGGGGCAGGCCCGCAGGTGCTTAGCTGGCTGCAGGTTCCTCCAGAGAAAGGGAAGTACCGCCCCTGCCCCCTCGCCCTGCCTGCTCACACCTGCTGGGCCCGGAGCTGGCACTGCCCCTGCTCCCTCTCGCTCTGCACGTGCTGCAGTTGCTTCTCCACGTGGACCCGCTGGGCCTCGGCCTCAGCCAAACTGCCCCTCAGCTCCTCACGCTCCTGGTCCAGGGTGTCCAGCTGCTGTAGCAGGGCTCGCTGTTTGGCCTGCAGGGACTGAGCCGGGATGGGCAGGAGGGAGGCCATGAGGCCCATGGGGCCAGGCCCAGACACGCAGGACAAAGGAGGCAGCTGTATCCAAGCCCACCCCATTGTGCTACATCTGTCTGTGCACATGTGTGCAGTAGAAGGGGTGGAGGGAAGAAGGGAGCAGACCCCAACCCTGGCAAGGCCAGGACCCCCAAGCTTGGAGACCTCGCCCCCACTTCTTTCCAGTCACAGTCGCCACTCAGGAATTCTCCTTAGGTCTCCAGTGTCTCCCCCCTGTCAGTGGGGAGCCCTTTCTCTCCCCTTCGTTGCAGGAGACCAGGCGCTGACCTCACCTCCTGGTGGCGGACCATGCTATCGACACGGACCTTCTCCTTGTCCAGCTCTGTGCTGGCCCAGCGGATCTGCTGGCTGGCTCCGTCCAGCCGCCCTGCCAGCAGCTGCACCTGCTCTTCCAGCTGCTGCACCTGCCTCTCAGCCTCCGCCCTGTGCTGAGCCTCCTCTTGCAGCTCCTGGGCCTTCGTCTCTGCAGGATTGAGTGGGCGGGGGAGGGGGTAGAGCGGGGGAGCCCTGGGGAGTTCCTGCACTGCCTCTGACCCAGGACAAGACCTGGGACCGGGGTCAGTGGTCACAGCACATCTCTGGGCCTCAGTGTCCTCAGCCACAAAATGGGGCTCTGAACCCTGCCTGAGGTGGGTTCTGAAAACAGTAGGTACTCTCTGGGTGGGAGGTAGCATCACCCAACAGTGTGGCCTCTCAGACCCAGCTTCCTCTGTGGTTCCCTTTAGCTTTGCCCCCAAAGCCAAGGAGACAGAGGGTGCTGGTCCAGCCACCGAGCACATGGCACACAGTACAGGGCTCCATGGCAGGGCTCCTCACCCACGGCCCGCGTAGACTCCCGCTGCTGCTTCAGCTCCCCCTCCAGGGTGGACACCTTTGTCTTGAGGTCACTTGTTTCTATGGCAGCCGAGAGAGAGGCCCTTCAGAGGCTCCCTTGGGCCTGGCTGGCAGCCTTAACGCCCAGTGCACCCCACAGCATGGTGGCAGCCCTAGCCAGGGTGGAGGAGTGCCTGGGCTTGTGGGAGGAGTTCTGGGGAGGTGCCAGGAGGCCTGGGTCCCTGTCCACTCTGCTTCCTGTCGGCTGGCTGACTCTCTGGGCTTCAGTGTCCTCCATGGGGGTGACTTGCCCAACTCCCTCAGGCCTCACAACTTCAGCAGGAGCTGGCCCACTGTGAGTGCAATAGCTGCGTCTCTGCCTGACGGCTTCTACTGAAGCCAAAGAGGGGCCTCAGCTGGCTGGAGCTACCTGGGGGATGAACTTCCCAGGAGTCCCCTTTGGTGACCGACAGGAGTGAGTGTATGAATCCGCCGCTCCCTCACCCCTCTCGTGGGACGACTCGGACTTCTACACAGGCTCCTGCGTTCCCCAGTGGGATTAAGCTCCAGTTGCCCACAGTGTAACCGGCTTGATGAGCACACCCCTTTTCCCCTGCCTCCCCTTCCCTGCGTCTGCTGCCCACTGCCAGTCCAGGTTTCTTCCACACCGACTCCCAGCACCCACAGCCCCGTTGCGGGGTCTGCTCCCGGGGGAGCCCATGCTCAGGCTGTGGCAGAGCCTGGCACTGAGGGTCCGGCCTCAGGCACAGACCTGCGAGCAGCTGCCGCCTGTCGCGCTCCCACTGGGCCAGGCGCTGCTCGGCCTCGTCCGCCTGCCGCCGCTGTGCCCCCTGCTCCTGCTGCAGGGCCTGCTCCAGCTCGCCCACCTGCTTCCTCAGTCTGTCCTTCTGCCCCTTAGCCTCCTCCAGCTGGGCCCTGAGGGGCCCCACAAGCTGAGTGAGGGCCCCCATGTGCTTGCTGAGGCGTGCTAGGTCTTTGCTCTGCTCGGCCGCCCAGTGGCCCACGGTGGTGGCCGGCAGCGGCCTGAGCCCCATGCTGTCCTGCACGAGATGCTGGAACTGGCCTAAGGATGAGGGCAAGTTCTGGCTCTGACACAGGCTGATGACCATCTTGCCCACCTCCTGCAGGCTGCCCTGGACGCTGGTGCATGCATCACAGGGCACCAGGGCTGTCTCCATGGTCTGGGAGTGGACACTCCTGGTGTTTTCGGCCATCCTGGCTAGACACTGCAGGGAGACGCTGACAGGGAGTCTGTCCAGCTCTTGGCAGGTCTGGGGCAAGCCTGGCATTGGTGAGGTGGGCTTGATGAGCTTGGCAGTCACAAATTCAGGGCTCCTGGCTGGCTCGCCCTTGGCTGTGGGCTTGGAGGTGGGGGTCTCCCCTTGGTTTGCCCTTTTCTGTAGTCAGGAAGAGAAAGGGAAAGCAGGTGAGGGAGATGGGCCCTGGAGGTGACCAGCTCTCTGGGGATTTCTCTGACAGCAGCCACTCCTGATGCTCAGACCTTCAGATGATATCTGATACCAAGGTGAGTGAGAGAGCATGCCTTCTCCTTTCTGCTGCCTCAGCTTACCAAGCCCAGGCTCCATGCTGTTACATGCATGGCACTGGGAGGGTAATACAGTGACAGACACAGCTGCCGGGTACTGGGCCCTTGCTTAGTGGACTTGTTTGCTCTTGTGTTGCTGAAGCCACTGTCAGTTTCAGTTTCCTTCCCATTATGGTGACAGTGGTCCTGCCCACCAGGTGGTTGTGAGGGTTACGGAATAACCCATAACAAATGGGGTCGATACAAACACCATTCCCCAACAATGCCCTGGGAGGTAGGGACTGTTATCACCCCCACTGCACAGATGAACAAACTGAGGTTCAGACTAGGTAGGATTTTTCCAAAGCCCCACAGTGTAAACTGCAGAACCAGATGGCCCACACATGACCCCCAAGGCCTGCATTGTGAACTGCCAGGCTGCATGGGCCTTGAGTGGGGGCTCCAGAGTGGAGCCAGCGACAGATGCGGTGCACATGTGGTGTGCGAGGAGCCTGGGGCAGGTGGACTGATGTGAGGGTGACTGCAGTTGGGGAAGTGGGTGGCTGACCCACCTGGGGGGCCACCTGCCGAATGAGCATGACCAGCCTCAGCAGGCTGTTCCAGAAGCGCCGCACCGTGAGCCCCACGGACATGCAGGGCCTGGCAGCCCTGGCGGGGGGCACCGTCTGCTCCACGCTGAGGTTCTCCAAGTAGCTCGCGCAGCTCTGAAGCAGCAGCAGGAGCCTGTGGGCAGAGATGGCAAGGTTGGCTGGGGCAGAGCCCAGCACCAGTGTGCCCTCACACCACACGACCGGCAGCCTCCCGCTCTGGGAACCAGCCCGGGCGTCAGGGACTCGGAGCGTCTCAGAATACACTCTGCCTGACCCAAGAGCCACTTCTTCCAGGAAGCCCTCCCTGAAGGCTAAGCTTGGGGCCCCTTCGGGGCCTCCTGGGTGGCAGCACTTCTGCCTGGTTGCTCCCCACTGGACTAGGAGGCTCTGGGAGGCTGGGCCTTGCCTTGGTTGTGTTCAGAGTCCTCAGAAAGTGCTGGGTAAGTGGCTGCCTTCCACCGTGTGGCTCAGAGCCTTCACCTTGCAGAGGACCCAGCTGAGACCCCCAAAGCGGAGGAGGCTGCGCACGGCCTCAGGGTGAGTGTGCAGGGCAGTGTGCCCTGCGGTTTCCTGATTCTAGTTGGGGGTGGGGGTTCTCCTGTGGGATGAGCTGCTTCTGCCACAATGGAGACTGGAGTGAGAGAGCCAGGTCCCTATCCTACCCTGAGTCAGGGGCTAATTGTAAGGAAAAGGGGTGTTGGGAAGAGAAGTAGGTATTTGCATGGGAATCAGGCTGTTTTAAAAGAAGAGATACTGTGTTTACAAAACATATGGGCAGATAAGTGACCTCAACTTGTTGCAGGTGCAGGAGGGTCATCCCAAACCAACTGTGCCCTTGGGCAGAGAGGGCCTGGGGGAGGGTTGCTGACCGCTCCAGGCCATACCCCTCTCTAGGCCAAGGTGTTCTCCTCTGTGAATGGGGACAATGAATGAGCAGCACTGGAGGGTGGAGAGTGACCTGGACAGACGGGCCAGGCGAGGGGTGGGAAGGCGGGTCAGCTCCAGCTTTCTAGAAGGCGGATGGGTGAACTGGGCCCTGACGGGCTCAGCCAGCACAGGGACGAGTAGGCGGGGCACTCCTAGCAGAGGGCACAGCAAGGAAGGAAGGTGTGTTCTGGGCTCACACATGTTCAGCCCCCTACAGGGTCCAGGTAGTGCTTTCACACCGTCGGCTCCTCCAGGCCTCTGAGTGGTTACCCTGGCTTCTAATTGTCTCCAGGCAGGTCATCCCCAAACTGCTGGGGTCCCTGCCTGTCTGGCCCCCGTGACTTCATTAGCATGCAGGGTTTGGAGCACATGGAGCCTGGGCTGTGGTCCCCAGGGAGTGGAGGCTGACGACCATGCTAATGTGAAAGACAGTGTAGAAGTGGTGGGGCTGCAGGGGAATCCACTGGCCTCCTTCCCAGCAGGGCCAGGATTTGGAAAAGCACATCCCGTGTCTGGCCCTGTGACACATGGAAGGGACAGGAAAAACAGCCTGGGATGGAAAGTCTGAGCAGCATCTGTAGTGTCCTCGACACACAGAAACCTTAAGGAAGCAGCTGGCGGTGGCTGGAGAAGTAGCCGTCAGAGCTGTGGTGTCACAGAGACCAACAGGGTGGCCAGCAACTCCCTGAAGGTGGACTATAAGACACACGGCACAGGGGCTTCCCTGGTGGCGCAGTGGTTGAGAGTCCGCCTGCCAATGCAGGGGATGCGGGTTCGTGCCCCGGTCCGGGAAGATCCCACATGCTGTGGAGCGGCTGGGCCCGTGAGCCATGGCTGCTGAGCCTGCGTGTCCGGAGCCTGTGCTCCGCAGCGGGAGAGGCCGCAACAGTGAGAGGCCCGCATACTGCAAAAAAAAAAAAAAAAAAAAAAAAGACACAGCACAGCGCGACACAGGTGAGATCTCTATGAGGGCCCTGAACCAAGCTGGCCCCCGACAGCATTCAGTCAAAGGTGATTGTTGTCATCAATGTCATCACCCCGCCAGAAGCGGATCCTGTGGCTGCTACTGGTTTATGGGGTGGGTGCCAGCATCTTGAGATGACCAGGTTTGGTCCAGGCTCTCACCTGTCGATGACCAGCTCCAGCAGCACAGCGTGGGACAGCTGCGTGAACTCGGGGTCACCTGGCACGTGGTCGTAGTGCTCTAGCAGGGCCACCATGTCCAGGTCACAGGCCATGCGGTCAGGGAACTTCCAGGAGGGGAAGTGCACGGGCCCGGCACGCGAGAACACGTCCACGATGGTGCCCTGAAGGTCGGTGAGGTCCCTGCGCAGGCTGTCCATGCAGGCCTGGCTGCCCAGCAGGTGTGCCATCCTTGTGGCTCCTGAGGTGGACAGAGAGGATCCCCGTTAGCCAGAGCCACGTGGCTGCTGCTGGAGGAAGCTTCTGAAAACCCCAGAAAACCTGCTGAAATCCAACCTCGACCCTGGGGAGAAGTCGGTTCCCTGGCCCCTTTGGGACCTGCTTGTGGGTGACCTCACCAGCCTCTCTCTCATCCACCCTACCCCACACCCACACTACTGATTTCCTCGGTCCACAAGTCCCTCTGAGGACCTGTGTGTGCCTGGCCCCTGCTAAGTGCTGGGTGGATACAGCTGTGTATGAGGTTGTACTTGCTGTCCTTCCCTCCCTGAGCAAAGCACTGGACCGGCTACTGACAACAAAAAGACAGTTGTAGCTACAGTATGACGGGGAGCACTGAACCACCCCTGGCCACTCTCGTCTCCTGCCTGGACTGCAGCAGCAGTTCCAGCTGGGCCACAGGCCTGCCCACTGGAATCTGATCCACTTCTGCTATGGAGACCTGGGCCAAGCCTATCTGACCACATCACACTGGCCAACAACCCCTCAGGACTCACTTTGGCCCTTGGGAGAAAGGCTACCTCCAGGCACACCCCTCCCCTTGTCCTCTCTCATCACCTCCCCTCCCCTCCCCTCTCCTCCACTCCACATACCATCAGCTACAAACAGCAGCTCCTGTGCAGGCACTCGTTTCTGAATCCATGCCCATCTGTCTCTTCCATCTGAGTCATGCTTCCCCCATCCAGTTCCCATCACCTGCCTAACTCCTCTCATCCTTCAGGGTTCCCGGACATCACCTCCTCCAGGAAGCCTTCCCTGAGCACCCTCCAGGCTGGCTTAGATACTCCCTCTGGGCTTTCCCCATCTTGGCCCTGATTGGTCTCTGCAGGAACGGCCTCTGCTCTCTAGGACAGGTCCTCACCGCACCTCAGTCACTGTGGTATCCCCAGTATGGCAGCCTGGGGCCTGGCCTATTGCAGATGCTCACTGACAAATGAACGACTAGTAATTGAACGGAGAAAAGAAAAAGAATCCACAAAGAAAATTTAAAATACCTTGACTTTGGGAGGAAAACAAGTCCTGAAGTGTAAGAGAGGAACACCTGAAAATTTGTATGGATAGCTATCCTAATCATTCTAGTGACGGGGGTCCATTATATGTTGATACAGGGGTCCCAGTCCTGCCCCTTTCTGGCTGTGTGGTCATGGGCAAGTCACCGCACCCCTCTGAGCTCCAGCTGTCTCACTTGTAAGATGGGGACACCATCCCCCATCAGGCCAGGTGGTATCTGCAAGTAACGTGCTTGGTCCAGGACTTCCCTGGTGGTGCAGTGGTTAAGAATCCACCTGACAATGCAGGGGACACAGGTTGGTTCCCTGGTCTGGGAAGATCCCACATGCTGCGCAGCAACAAAGCCCGTGTGCCACAACTACTGAGCCTGCACTCTAGAGCCCGTGAGCCACAACTACTGAGCCCTCGTGCCACAACTACTGAAGCCCATGCGCCGCAACAAGAGAAGCCACCACAATGAGAAGCCCGCGCACCACAACAAAGAGTAGCCCCTGCTCACCACAACTAGAGAAAGCTCGCAGGCAGCAATGAAGACCCAACACAGCAAAAAACAAAAAAAAATAAAAAAGTGCTCGGTCCAGGGCAAGGCACCAGTAAAAGTTCTGCAGCCATAGTAACTATTATTACTGTGATTACTATTACTAGCAGTAACAACAGCAAAGACCATCCTTGTCTGGAGCTGCTGTCTACCTTCCATATTTCCTTTTCTCCCCTGCGGCCCGCACAGATTGCTTCCCTTCCATCTTTGCCGTGTGTGGACATCTGAAGACAGTGATTTGGATGAACCATCCCTGGCCCTTGACTCAGAAGGTCTGGTCCCTCCCGTGGCTCTTTGCAGGCCTCTGACAGCAGGTGTCAGAGCCAGCAGCCCTGTGGATGCTGAGCCCTGGTCCCTCCCCACCCTGCAGTGGGGGCCCCTTGTCCTTTGTGGTTTTCTCAGCAGCAGAAAGTTCCTTGCACCAAAGCCCCACCCTGCAGTAGGGGCTGCTTGGGCAGGATTTAGGCCCCCAGGAAGTCCAGGCCTGGCAGGGAAACCTCTCTTCCTCCAACCTGTTTCCATCTCCCAACCTTCCTCATTGCAGAAAATGGCACCCTCACTGGAAGCACCTGGGCACTTCCTCGAATCCCTTTCCTTTATCCCCACATCCAGGCACCCAGTGCTGCTAGCTCCACATCCCACCCACTCTGAGAACCCGCCACCTCTGTCCATCAACACTGCTCCACACCCCCCACCTCCCCCAGACCACTGCCCCAGCCTTCCTGAGGGTCGCCCTCTCCCCTCCCCAGCACCTCCTCGCACCTCGGCGTCTCACCCCCGTAGAATATGCTTCCTCCCCATACTCTGTCTAAATAAGATGCCTCCCTCAGATCCCCGGGCTGGTGAGGTCCCCTGTTACACATTCTCAAAGCAGCCTGTGCTTTTCCCTCCCAGTACACACCACAGTGGCATGGAATCATTGAGTCATTATTTGCAGTTGGGAATCTGTCTCCCTGCAAGCACGTAGACCATTTTTTAGTTCACTGCGGTATGACCTGGCCACCTGGGCTGGGACCCGAGGGCCTGCCTGTGCCCACAGGTGCAGGGAAACCCAGAGGCCCCAGGGTGGTTCCTGAGGGCAAGCCAGCCTCTCCGGCCTCCCAGAGGACTGGGCCCTGTCCTCACCTCTGCACAGGTGCCTGTCCGTGGAGCTGGATGTCTGAGTGCCCCCAGCTCTTGGACTTGCCTGCGGGCTTTCGGGCTCAGGGTCAGAAGCTCAGCCAGGTGCCTGGCTTCCCGTGTCCAGCTCTGCAGTCCCTGGGACTGGATGTAGGGAGAGTGAGGGAGTGGGCACTCAGGGAGGGCTTCCTGGGAGTGGGGGGCAGGGAGGAGGCTGTCCCAGAAGAAGGGGGTTGTTTCAGGCTGGAGGATGGGGCGAGGGAAAGGGCAGGTGGGGTTGCCAGCCTTGAGCCTGAGCACCGCTGGCTCTGACTAGAGGACCTACTGTCGGCCACTTTCCAAATCCACCTTCTTTATTTATTTATTTTTATTTTTTGGCTGCACCACGCGGCACGTGGGATCTTAGTTCCCTGACCAGGGATTGAACTCGCGCCCCCTGCATTGGAAGCGCAGAGTCCTAACCACTAGACCCCCAGGGAAGTCCCCAAGTCCACCTCCTTTAAACAGATGAGGAAACTGAGGCTTTGGGAAGTTAGGGGGCTAGCCTAAGATCACTCAGGGAGCTGAGACTCTTGAGTCCTACATCTTCAGGCCATACTACTTCAGGCCAGCACTGGACAAAAGAAATATAATGCAAGCCATGTATGGGTTTTAAAATTTTATACTTGCCACATTAAAAAAACTAAAAAGAAAGAGATAAATTAATTTTAATAACATATTACTTAATACACCCAAAATATCTCTTCAATGTTAAATCAATATAAAATATTAAGTCTATTTTTTTGCATTAAGTCTCAAAATCCAATGTCTATTTGACACTTATAGCACATCCCAATTTGGACCAGCCACCATTTTCATATACAGCACCACATGGGCTGGTGGCTATTATATTGGACAGTGCAGGGGTAGGGGGTCAGATCCTGTGTTCATTAAGCAGATGGTGACTGAGTATCTTCTACATGTTGGGCATTGTGTCAGGGATAGGGACAGAGCAGGGCACACAGAGCACTGTCCCCCAGGAAGCACCATCTATGTCTGAGGGTCTCTGCAGGGGGCAAGTCTTGGTGTGTCAGCTCTACAGTTCCACCCACAGGTGGGGTGATGAGTCCCCACAATACACACACACACACACACACAGGTCCACTTCCCACATACAAATGTTGCCTCAGTGATGGCCTCTCATAAGATATTGCCACCCATGAGGTGTTATGTCCCCAAAGAATGAGGCAGAAACAAACAGAAAAACCGACTGAAACATTCTGAAACACAACATTGAAAAACATCCGAGGTTACCCTACGTCGTTTCTTCTGAACAGTGGGGATTTGCAGATACAAGCCTGTTTTGAGAAACACGTGTGTGTGTGTGTGTGTGTGTGTCAAGTGAAGGAACATTTGACACAGGCTTTCTCTGTAATTCCTGGGTCCTGAGTAGAACCCTCTCCCTTTAGCTGCCAGCCCCGCACTGTTCCTGAGATCACACAAGTGCTGGCACTAATTGAGCCACCACTACCCTGGTGTGGGAGCAGCAGGTAACTCTGCCTCTCCTCAGGCCCCTCAGCCCAAGGTGGACTTTTAACTCGCAGAGAAGTGAAGGAGCCTTTCCTGCACTCCCGTTTAACATTCGAGTCCTTTCCCTCTCTTCTCCCGCTTCTCTCTCGAGACCGCTGGGACCCTACCCCTCAGGTAAAGATTATGCCTCCCTCCTGGCCAGTGCACCCATGGAAACACTTTAGAAAGTCTAAAACCATCTAAATGGCAGTGTCAGTCTCTGACTCAGGAGTGCTAATTGCCTGGATCCCTGGGGACGCTGAAGGAATCCAGTGAAGACAAAGGAGTAAGTAACTGCACTAATAGAGAAGAATGGGCTGGGTTTGGATTCTCACTCCACCATGTGAACTGAGGATGTGAACCTCTCTGTCCTCACCTGTAAGTAAGTTGCTATATGAAATAAATGATGGAATGCATGTAGTGTTTGGCACATGGTCTGGTTCATGGTACGTGTTCAATAAATCCTAACTATCATTATAATTCAACAATAATAATAAGAATGACATAAACCAGCTATGGTGTGTATGTGAGGAAGAGAGACGGGGAGGAGACTTGGGAGGGCATCTTTTCCTATCCCCCCTCCCCCACCCCCCATTTCACAGGTGAAGAAATTGAAGTCCAGGCCAGGGTTCAGGAGTTGGGAGAGAGGGGAAAGGGAGGAGAGGATCTCAGGAGGTGAAGCGAAAAGGGCGGGATTCGAGGTGTGCTGCGGAGCGGGAAAGTGGTCCGCAGGGACCAACCTGCGGGCGTGAGGGGTGGAGCCTAAAGAGGAAGCCTTGATTTGAGTTGGTCTACGGGGTTTGAGGGGGGGACTATGAAAGCCAGGGGTGGAACTGGAAAAGGCAGGCCCGTGGGAAAAGGGACCCGTGGGAATTAGGGATTGAGATTTGGGAAGGGGGTCTGAAAGAGGTGGGCCTGAAAGCAAAAGAGGGGGCTGGGGGAATAGGGAGGCGGGGCTTTGGCCAAAGTGGGAGGCCAATGGGAGAGAGCGGGGGCCTTGGAAGGCGGGGGTCGGAGAGAGAGAGGAATCTTCTGGTGGAGTAAAGGGTAGGGGGGCCGGGGCCGTGGGGTGCGTGCGAGGGCGTCGGCGGGAGATGTAAAACGTCTCACCAGTCTCCGGCGTCGCAGCCTCAGCCACTGTGTCTGGTCGGCTCATCAAACTGCCCCTAGGCGCGCCTGCCGCTCCTGGGATCCCCGGCAAAACGCATCCCGACTCCCCGACCGCTGCCACGGCAACGGCGTCTATCGAGAGGGAGGGGCGGGAATTTACGTCACGGAGAAGGGGCGGCCCCGGAAGTGCGTCAGCCTCGCCCCCCTCGGCGACGACTCGCTCGGCCGCCGCCATCTTGCGAGCTTGTTGTACTGTTGGAGCGGGGAAGCCGCTTTGACGCCACACCGTTCACCTATACAGAGGCGGACTGGCAGCCCTGAGCATCGCAGTCATGCCGGCCGGACCCGTGCAGGCGGTGCCCCCGCCGCCGCCCGCGGCCACCGAGCCCAAACAGGTACCACGACCCCCGCATCTCGACCTGGGCCCTCCCCTCGGGCGCGGGCCCTCTTTACTCGTGCAGGAAGAAACGGCGATTTGCGAGGGCTTGGAGGGACTCCAGGTCCCAGGAGGCAGCGCGCTTCCCGCCTACCTTCTGGTAGCGAAGCAGGCCTGTTAGGAGTTCTCAAAGTGTGGTCCGCGGACCGGCTAGCATCACGTGGGAGTTTATTAGAAATTCTGAGTTTCCACCCTAGACCTTTTAAATCAGAATCTGCATTTTAACAGGCTCCCAAGGTGATTCAATAAAATTTGAGAAGCACTGATCCAGCGCATCCACCGGTCTTCTGTGTTAATTGGGCCCACCGGCCCCCAGTCTTTGCCCAGGAGTCCCTAATTTCTCAGCCTGCACGGTGCATCTTGGAACGTTAATTCTCAGCATCTGTGTAGTGCTTACTCTAAGCCAGACACTGTGCCAGGCTCTGACGGAATGAATGAAGCGCAGTTCCTGCTTTATTTAGGGAGCTCACACACTAGTGGGGAGACAGATATAAGTGAATACTCAATAAATGTTTATTGCCTCGGTTACCATAAATGATACAGTTTCAGCCAGCCCTTCAAAAGATCTCAGTCAGCTAAGGAGGAAAGACGTGGGTCAGTAATTGCAGTGTGATATAAATATCAAGTACAAAGGAGACAGGAATTCTAATCAACATTGCTTTGGTGGGATATAGGGGAGATTAAGGTAGGTGAAGCCCACCGGCGTGAAAGGTAAATTGCGTTTAGAAGAATGAATCAGTAGTTCACCAGATAGGTGATTGGGAAGGGAAATACCATTCTTTATTCATTTAGAAAAACTTTATTGAGCACATCCTGTATGCTGACCACTGCAAATACCTATGTATCCCTGGCATTTTCCCAGTATCTTGGGGAAAAATAACCAAGGTAATACCAGATAAGTGCCAAGATACCAAGGTGGGAATCAGATGGTGCCTCTTGTCAAGAGTAAAGAAGGTTAAAGCATAGGGTTGGGAAAGTGGTGGTTAAGAGGTGTATTTCTGGGGATTTGAAGTTTTCGTAGCAGGCTATTGGGAGAAAAGGAAGGGATGTAAGCCGGATAGTGACATATTTGTGTTTCAGAAATTCAGGTAAACAGTGATGGGGAGAATTGCTAGGAGGACAGGTTAGTCATGTTATTCAAAAGATGTTGAGAGCCTGGCCTAGATTGTGGCTGGGGCATGGGACAGAGGGGATGGGCAAGCTCAGATCACAAAAGGGCTGTGGTGCAGGCTCTCCCTCCAAAGTGATGCATTCGAATCCTGGTTCTGCCATTGGGCCAGTTAAGGTCTCCATTCCTCAGTTTGTCCATCTGTAAAATGACAAGACAATAGTATAATAATAAGAGTACTTAATCTCTTAGAGCTCTGTAAGGGTTATAGATTTAATGTGCTTAAAGTGCTTAGGAAAGTATATGGAACCTACTCTATGTTTGATAAATGTTCTTATCATTGAATGTGTAGGCTGAGGAAGGGAGAAGAGACCCACGTTTCTGCCCGGGATGACTGGAGGCATGGTTGGCCGTTCATGAGGAAAGCGGTTAGAGATGAAAGTGCCCAGAACTGCTGGATCTAAAGCTTTGTGGCACATAAGAGTGATGTGGGACGTTGACGGGGGTAGAATGGTTCAGCCTATAGGTGCTAGGGGAAGTGGAGGACGTTTTGTAAGTGCCTGACTGAGGACAGTGTGTATAGTGTGAAGAGAACCAAGAACAGAATTTTGGGGACCCCCTAACACTATAGGGCAGGAGGTGAAACAGGAGCCAGGAGAGAAACTTGGATGGAATGGTGAGCAAGAAGGAAATACAGGTGAGAACGGGACCTGGGAGTTGAGAGTTTTGTGAAGGAGCGGTCACTGGTCACACGGCCAGATAACTGATGTAGCTGGCTGTAGGCCGTCATTTTTGACTTTGGCATGAGCACTTGAAATGAAGGGGGATCAAATGGGAGCTGAGCAAGTGGGAACGGCAAGGCTGAGAGAACTCAGGCTGTTTAGCTACCAGAGGAAGGCGGGGAGAAGGCAGTAGCAGAAAGGAGCATGAGGACAGAGGAGAAACTTTGTTTCTCCAAAATGAGAGACTTGAACCTTTGTTTACTAAGGGGAAGAAGCTGGTGAGGAAAGAATATTGGAATTTATGGGGCAGTTAATGTTGAGTATTCCAGTGGAGTTTCACGAAACATTTGAACATTAAGTGATGGTTTAGACTACGGAATGGATGCAGAGGGAAAGGGCATTCAAGGCAGAAGAAGTGGCCAGCAAGGAGTTTCCCATTTCTTTATTCAGCAGACAATTCTTACATATCCCGTATCAGGCACATCCAAGGGTGGGGATACAGGCATGGCCTTCTGGATTCGGGAATGTGGTTTCTCAGAACGTGGTTAGATTTCCCCCCTCCATCTGAATCACATGGACACTTGGTAAAAATGCAGATTCCCAGTGTCACAGAGATGCTCTAGCTGGAGGGGAGCCAGAGAGGCTGCTCTTTTCATTGGTTCCCTGGGGAAGTCCCATGCAAGCACAGAGCAGTTGAGAGAGTGGCTCTTCTGGAGCAGAGGTTCCTGACTCAAGGAAAGTCTCGATGAATTGGGCGGGAGAGCCTGTATTCTCAATAATATCCTAGAGGAGTTTAATGGTGGGCATCTGGCACCAAGCCAGGAACTTTAAGACCTTCCTTTTCCTGTTTTCACAGCCCACAGAAGAGGAAGCATCTTCAAAGGAGGATTCTACCCCTTCCAAGCCAGTGGTGGGTATTATTTACCCTCCTCCAGAGGTCAGGAATATCGTTGACAAGACTGCCAGCTTCGTGGCCAGGTAACATAGCTACTCCTGCTCGTGTGGGTCACGGGTAGATTTTAGCATCAAGAGCTCCTGAATTTGCACAAGGGTAACACTTGGGTTTTTAGAGTGGTATTGTTGGCTTAGGCCTGTCAGCTTATCTAAAACCACAGCATGGTGTGAGGTAGGCAGTGGGCAGGACTGGCATCGCTAACATGGTATGGTGGTGGCAGAGTACAAGGCACACCCAGCTCCAGAGTCACCAAGAACCTGTGCTTCCAAACCGAGCCTGAGGAAATACCTGGAACGCTGCTTTGTCATGGATAATGTGTGTCTGTATCTGAGCTGCAGGCCTTAGGAAGACAAAAGGGAGTTGATGATTCTCATTGTGCAAGGACTGCATTTCCTTTGACCCATCTGCAAAACAGAATAAAATAACACCTAGAATTGTTGTGAGGCAGGGGTGAGGGGACTGAGTGCAGTTCGGGTACATCATGTAGCTGTTACCTCAGATGGCATGAAAATCCGCTTGATTTACTCTTGTTCCTCCCCATTACACTTCCTCAGATGGAATCTTCTTGATGGCCACTTGACTCCAAAGGTCAACCATCCCCTAGTTTAGGGCATTTCAAGTATTCCTTTGGCAGCCAGCAGGCCACATCCAGCCTACAGATCTTTTTGTTCATTCTCAACAATATATAATTTTTTAACTTTTGAATTAGTTGTCACTGTTTAAAAATGAGATTGCACAGTAAATCTGGATTTCTGGCTTCTCTTGATGAATTGGACGGCTCCTTGCGTGGAAGCAGTAGCTGGCCTTGAGCAGACTGTTGCCCTCAGTCAGGGCATATGCTCTCCAGGGAGCCACACCTTGACCCTGAGGCAGCATCCCCATCACGATACATCATTTAACAGATGGGTCCTTCCTTTCTCAACCTCTTTTTAAAATGAAACATAGAAAGAGGTTACTCTGGTTGATGTCTTTCACTGTGTCAGACTACATGCGGGTGAACCTTTCACATTTCAACAGCTTTGACCAACCTGGATATTGGGTTAAAACAGCTCTGTGCTTGATTGAACATTATTAGGCCATGTCAGATTTAGGGCAGCAGGTGTTGTGTTTATAAGTTTAATATTTCATAGCAACGCTTATTCTTCCCCTTGTCCCCTGATTTTTTTTTTTTTTAATTAATTTACTTTTGGCTGCATTGGGTCTTCGTTGCTGCGTGCAGGCTTTCTCTAGTTGCGGCGAGCAGGGGCTACTCTTTGTTGCGGTGCACGGGCTTCTCATTGTGGTGGCTTCTCTTGTGGCAGAGCACGGGCTCTAGGCATGTGGGCTTCAGCAGTTGTGGCACATGGGCTCAGTAGTTGTGGCTCGAGGACTCTAGAGCACAGGCTCAGTATTTGTGGTGTGTGGGCTTAGGTGCTCCGCAATATGTGGAATCTTCCCAGACTGGGGCTCAAACCTGTGTCCCCTGCTTTGGCGGGCGGATTCTTAACCACTGCGCCACCAGGGAAGTCCACCTCCTGATATGTTTTCCTATTTAAAACAATAAATAGGAAAAGAGTGTAAGAGGAAGAATCACCACAGTCTCAAGACCAGAATAGCTTCTACTAGCTGTTTTCACTTTTTCCTGTTTCCTTCTGGCCCTTGGCATCCTTTTTTAGATTCTTGTAATACTAGTAGAGATACTTTCATATCCTGCTTTTTCCATTTGCACTGTGTTGTGAGCATTTTCCTGTGTTGCTCCATGGTCTCCTGGTGCTGTGTGGTCCTCTCTGGAAAGGATGCACCATGTTAAGGTGATGGGCCTTCCTTGACTTGGCTGACTCCTCTGTATTTTCCTTTGAAGTTGTTTCCAACATTTCAGTTTGGCAAATGAAGCTATGGGGAAGTCTCTGAGCATTTTCTTTCCCTTTTAGATTGTTTTCCTAGAAGAAAATTCTGTGTGGCACATTACTGGCTAAAAGAGCATTTTTAAATATTTCTTATTTTGCCAAGTAGCTTTCCAATAATTTTGTGCCAGCCCCAAAAATAAGAATATCTCCAACTTCCCTTAATAAATCTATATGTCCACATCTCTAGATCTATTTTTGACTATGATGATTGCCTTATAGGCATTTCTGAAATCTGTGGACTTGCTTTTGTTTACGTTGCCGTGAAGGGACAGAGCAGCATCTCACTCTGGGTTAAAAGCAGACATGCAGGACCCTCTGCTTTACTTCTGTTGGGTTCACATGTATTGATTGATTGAGCATAGAGTAAAAAATCACCAACCCAGTGTGGTTTTCTAAAAGGAGTTTTTTCTCTCTAGGTTTGGTCTTCTCTTCCCTGTATTTTACTGTCAAGAAACTAAGGGAAATTACTCTTAAAAAGTCCCACCAGCTAGGTTGAGTCAGAATCATGTCTTTTTCTGCTGAAATCTATTCCTTGTTTTAGAGAATATAATTCTAAAATTAACATTAAGCTAATTTAAAGCAACAGAGTAGCTTGGAATGAACATGCCTGCGTTCTCGTATTATATTTCAGATTGTTCCCAGATGTGAGGTTATGGCTTAGGAGGCGGTGGTAGAGGAGACAACCAGAGCCCCCTTTTCTAGCAGCCCTTTGTATGGTGGCCTAGTTTAGCCATATTTAAATGCACATTTACCCTCGTCCTTGTGTGGCTTGCATTATTTAAGGGGGTGGAAGAATGCTTCTTCCTCAGGCATGGGGTTTCAGCTGGACTAATGCATTGTCACATCCAGACCTCAAGGTGTTAGTCACGCTGCAGAGTGTGACCAGAACTTGTGGAGGAGCTAGCCAGGGTGCTGATGACCACTGCCATGGTGGCTAAACTGGGGCACAGCGTCACCTGCACCCTGTCTCCTGCCCTGTCTTCAACTGACAGGGCCAGGGTATGAAAGTGGAGTGACCCAGGTGCCACCAGCCTCTGGAGCTGTCCCTTGGTGTATTTGGGGCACCTCTGAGTGCAGGGCTCTGGTCAAAGGAGTGATGGAAGTCCCCCAGATCATCTCTCATCTTTATAGGACAGCCCCTTCTAGCCTTCATAGGAGTCACAGTCCGTGGCATTTGCAGGCCACTGTATGATTCAAAAAGACTTTGGCATCTCATTAACTAATTCGATTTTCTCTGAATTTCAAAGTAGAGAGAGAAGGTGGTTTTTGCCATATTTTACACATGGGAGATTGAGTCAAAGAGAAGTTTGGTAACTTGGTGAGTCAGTAGTGAACCCAAAACTTGAATGTGTCCACATCTTGTGTCTTTAAGGTTAGTGCATTTCCACAGATGTTGTGGATGTGTGACACCTTGAAATATTACTGTTGGGATTCTTTAAAAAAAATAAGCGTTGCCTACACATCATGAGAGAGACATTTTTCATTCTGAGTGTTTAAAGGCATACAAATTGGGGGACTTCCCTGGTGGCGCAGTGGTTAAGAATCTGCCTGCCAATGCAGGGGACACGGGTTTGTGCCCTGGTCTGGGAAGATTCCACATGCCGCGGAGCAACTAAGCCCGTGCGCCACAACTACTGAGCCTGCGCTCTAGAGCCCGCAACCCACAGCTACTGAAGCCCGTGCTCCTAGAGCCCGTGCTCCGCAACATGAGAAGCCACTGCAATGAGAAACCCGCGAGCCACGATGAAGAGTAGCCCCCACTCGCCACAACTAGAGAAAGCCTGTGTGTAGCAACGAAGACCCAATGCAACCAAAAATAAAAAATAAATTATTTTTTTTAAAAATGCATACAAATTGGGGACATAGGGTGTATGTGGGAAACTATTCCAGATACAGAGAGAGATGGGGACCTCCCTGCCGTTCTCACCACTCCCCTGTCATCTGAATGCACCTTACGCAGCAGCACAGATGTGGTCCTTGGAGAACAGTGTTTCCTATATGAGCCTCACCCAGTAGTAAATGAGGTGATTTTAGCCAATATTTGGACAAGGCATTAAATCCCATTAAATTTTCATATTTTTTTTTTCTTGTTACCCAAAGGACAAAGTCTCAGTTTGGTGCTAGCATATCTTTTAATACCTCCCCAGCACTCAGTCATCCCATTTTTAACTAAGAGAACTGGCCTCAGTCTCAGCAAACTTCAGGTAAACTTTAACCATGTTACTTTGTTTTCATTGTATTGAATTTTATGACTGCCTTTTGTTAGTAAAGCCATAATGATTTTTTTTTTTTTTTTTTTTTGCGGTACACGGGCCTCTCACTGCTGTGGCCTCTCCCGTTGCGGAGCACAGGCTCCGGACGTGCAGGCTCAACAGCCATGGCTCACGGGCCCAGCCGCTCTGCGGCATGTGGGATCTTCCCGGACCGGGGCAAGAACCCCTGTCCCCTGCTTTGGCAGGCGGACTCTCAACCACTGCGCCACCAGGGAAGCCCAGCCATAATGATTTTTATCTGAAGTAGTAATACATGCCTTCCCACCCCGCCTCAGCTGTGCCATGGCTTGTGGGATTTTAGTTCCCCAACCAGGGATTGAACCCAGGCCCTCAGCAATGAGAGCACGGAGTCCTAACCACTGGACCCCAGGGAATTCCCGTGCCTTCTTAGGTACTTTTTTTTTTTTTTGGCGGTACGCGGGCCTCTCACTGCTGCGGCCTCTCCCATTGCGGAGCACAGGCTC